>NC_052054.1:37379033-38679033 GCF_903992535.2 Arvicola amphibius
CCTAATAGCACTATTGGCTCATAGTGAGCTATACCTTTGTATTAGATATTGTAGGAATTTAAGTAGAAAGAAATGATTTAGTCTAGTGACTGAGTAAACATTTTAAAATTGAAAATGCATTTCAGGAAAGAGATTGGTGGGGGAAAAACATGTAAATCTTCCTAATGTCCATGATAATGGAACCATGATCTTCTCAGGGGCAGCTCTGGCGAAAGTAATGCTTATCTCGGGGCATTTTCCAGGAGATAACAGACAGGAATCCAAGCCACCATGCTAGCATGTGTAAACCTACCAATGTGCCATTGGTAGATCTTGACCAAGAGTGGGAAATGGGCTTGAAGTCATGCTGTTAGTATAATGATCTGAAGGCTATTAGTCATAAGTCCTCATTAAGTTATACGTTTTAAGTATTTACTAGTTATAAGCTCTTATTATTTGAAATACTCAAAACAAATTCATAGAACAACCCCTTTGGTATATAAATGCTTGATATGGAAATGTCATGAAATCTTACCTGAATTAGGGATTATAGGAATTGATTTTCTTCTTGGCCATTGTTTAAAGAGTAACTGATCAAAGGGCAGGAAAGAGCTCTTTTTTTTCTGGTAAGTTGTCACATATTTTTGAATGTTGACCTTCTAAGAAGCCTATGAAGTTTATTAGAAGTCTGTTCCCTCATTTTCTGTTTTCAGTGTTTGGGAAGCTGTGAGAGATGAAGAAATGGTTTCAGGGAGATGTAAGCATGAAAGAAGGTGAGCATTTAAGAATGTCTTTTTGCTTAAAATGGTACTTTTTTTCAAAGAATAAGGTACACAATATAAGATTTTAATCAGACTACATAAGACTTGAATTTAGCCAAATGGTTGCAAAAATATTTTATAAATCTAATGTTATCCATCCCTTTTAAAGGAATGAAATGTGCTCATGCTGTTTTAATAAACTTTGGTTAAGAAAATTCCATTTACTTAAAATCTTTCATCCTATGATTTGGTTACTTGATTGCTGTCTATCACTCAACCTTGAGAAGTACAGAAGGAGAAAGTGAAAGCAGACCCCTATCTGGCCTGTACAGAGCATCATAGAGGAATGACTTCTGTCTTAAAAAAATGAAAAGGATTTAAATTCTTCAAAGTAGCAAGGAGGATGTTTTAATCACTGTTGCCAGCTTGGTAAATGGTAAAGACACGGAAGGCGTGAAAAGTAAACAATACAAGGGAAGTGGGTGATCAAGACAAGAGTTGTTTGAACGTAGTTGTTTTGAATGCAAGCATACCTCTTCATATTTTTCTGTTTCTGTTAGTAAAAGATAGAAAAATTCATTTGTTTCACTGCCATACTTTTACCAAGAGATAATTCTTTGAGACTAATTTCATGATTTAGTAGAAAGCAGTGTTGATCGGAGTCATATTCCCCTTTGTACCTGGAGTTATTTCATAAAGAGTCTCATAGTTGACAAGGCTCAACTTTGACCTTTCCCTAGCTCCAGAGCTAGCTGACTTAGGGAGACTGGGTCTGTTGCTACACAAGGGAGATTGATGGGATACATTTCTGCCCAGACAGTTCTCTCCCACACAGCTAGCCAACAGCAGCCTATCACAGTGTGCCTGCTTCTCCTGCTATGTCAGGGTTAAGGTCATGGTTAGGGCACAGTGAGGAAATGTGGAGTCTTGGGCTGTCTGCACCACACCTGGGCTGCGAGAAACAAGGCGTTTCAGTTTACAGCTTCTGGATACCACACAGCCAAACTTGTCCCCTCCTGTCCTCACCGCACTACACAGAAAATACTAAAATAAAATTAGATATTTCAGAATAGGGGACCAACATGATCAAGGGTAGACATTGCTAAAGTACAATAAAAACTTCCAGAAAAAGAAAAGATTTTAAGTAAATGTAGAATTTTATCATTTAGCTCTGGGTATAAACTCTCTTATAGTTAGTTATTTGAAGAATGTGGAAGGATGGCAGGCAGGTGGTAGGCGGAAACTGAGTTTCAGTTATTGTCTCTGTACACATGGGAGCAAAAATTTCAAGCCAACTATAAATATGTAAGTTACTAAGCACTATATTTGCAAACATTACCAGCTTCTTATCATCTTGACCTTTTAAATACTTATTTTATTTATTGCCAAACTGTGCTCCTGGACTCTTGGGTAAAATAATTTAATGGATATTAAAAGGGAAGAAAGCAGAGATGAGCACTCTTTGGTTGTATTCATAACTAAGTTAGAGAATCGAAACCCAGGGATCCCACAAATATTCTGTCTCGTCTCTGAGTTGCTTATACACCATACAGCTGACTAACTATCATAATCATTGCCATCTTAATATATGGAAATTAATTTTCATCATAATTTATATTCTTATCCTGTGCTGACCAACAAATAACCAAATTCTCCCACCATGGATGAACTCCAAACCTTGTGCTGGTGCATTGACAGCAAAGAGAACATAATGATGCTGAGACACCTTGAGGTCCTGGTTGATTTTGAGAATCTAACTCTGACTTACCAGAGTGCTAATCCTAAAGTCTTTACACTAAAAGCAATCAAGGGCAGTCTTTAGACATTTTCCGCAAATCAACTTTCAGCCATATATGAGTTAGACACACTGGAAAATTTCCTTAAACTCAAACAGATTTGCTTCAGAGCAAACATCCCAGGTTTTCAAATTAGACAAAACTAGAATCAGATATCAGGGTTCCTTTATTTATTATGATCTTGAACTAACGGTTTTTAATGCATCAAAGTTGTGTCAGGACTAAGGGACAAACACCAAACATTTTGACTGTGACAAATCTTCAACATAATATATACTTCCTTTGTTTCTGTCTCCTTTCTTCTTTTCCCCTTTTCTGATTTGTGAAGATGTTCCCATATTATGTGATAAAAAAAAATATCTGGAAGTCTTAGAAATTTTCTTTGAAGAAGTTAAAATCTAATATCTTATTTTACATTTCAAGGAAAACTGTTTTTAGGTATCTCTTCTGGGTAATAAAAGAAAAACTTAAGAACCTACAGAAATATTTGAATGGTATAAAGTAGCATCCATTCATATTGTGTTAGGAAAGTGAAATTACAATACTGATCAATAGAGTTGAATCTTTCTTGATCTTTTCCTGCTTCTCACTAGGTCCCTATAAAGTTCTTGGCACTTAAAGAAAGTCAGGATATCTCAGAAACTGACTTTCATTTATAACCTGCTGCTTCACCTAGATCAGGTTACTGGGAAGAAATCCAAGTCAGACCTTCTGACCTACCCCAAACAGCATGAAGTATGCCCTGCCACTAAATCCTGATGCCTGTGTACCACAGCCTGTCACTAAATATGATTTAGAGGAACCTTTAGAAAGTCAGGTAAAGGATTTAGTGCTTTCCATGTAACCTCCAGCTGCTGGCTAGTGTTTATAGTGACGTAACTAAGTCATTTATTAAATGGCTCCGTCATTAGATATCCCAGACCTTTAATACATTCTTGGGAGTGGGGGAGGCTTCTTCGGGCAGTGAAAAGATTAGCCTTTCTCAACCATGAGTCTCACTGACAAGATTAATGAGGCACAGGCCAGCGGGATTTGTTTCCCCTTTGTGTCTGTTCCTCTGGTTTCCTTGCACTTTATTGGGTTGTCTTTTCCCCCACAGCACCTGCTGTCAGTGACAAGGATGAGATGCCCAAATAACATTCCTTTACCTCAACACTCTTCGCACCTTCTTCCCACTTTCTTCTGTCTCCCAGCCAGTTAGTCCTTTCTCCTCTTGAGAATTGGCAAGCACATTATTCAGCTTGCAATAAGGAATACCTCCCAGATATTTTCAAGCCAAAGAAGTAATAGTATGACCAAGACTAGCACGTGTTCTCCGTGATGTCTCTTATATAAGGGAACAATTACGGAGGAGATCATTTCAAAATCAAATAATAATGAGCCCTGTGTTTTCCTCCAGAAAAAAACTGCAATCTTCATGGTCTCCATTGTGCCTGTTAGCAGAATGTAACTTGCATCCTGGGTTTTTCATTTGTTAAAGTTTGTATGGCATGCGCCCCCTTTTACCTCTCCCTGCATGCCTCAAAAACCAGAGACAGACACCACCCTGCCTTTGCAAGCTTACTTCCCTTCAAAAAGATTTATATCCTACAGACTGAAAACAAGCGCGCTTGCCTTAAACATAAGCCTCCAACTTTGCTTCTGTTTGTTCTTCCAGCTCATTTTCCCCTTGGTACCATCGAATAAGTCAATGATTTTCATCCCCCAAATCTTCCAAGGTGTGTTTTTTGCTTTGACAAGGACATTGTTCACATCTTATAAAAGTTTTCCCATTTGTGATGTTAGAAGCTGCCAGAATGTTTTTTTTTTTTAAATAAAGATTCCAAATTCTAGTTATTTTTAGTTCTAAAGTATTTTAGGTCTAGAGTAGTAGCCATGGTTTAAAAAGTAAGGATATGACATGGTAAGCTATAGAACCATACACAGGCCCTTGGTGGCTTGGATGGAGGTTTGAGGCTCTGGATAATCAGGAGATCATAAAACAGAAATAAGAAAGTGGGTTTTCAAAGCTAGTATAGATGCTTCATGCTTACTTTTGTTATCTTGTAATATTGTAGTTTTGAGTTCAGATTATTTTAGCATTTTCATTTGACTGTAAGGATTAATAGAAGCAAATGTTATAAATAAAACCATTAAATCTAAGAAGTACATTTGAATTGCATTTGATTCTTCAACGTAGTTCTATTTCCAGAAAACTATTTTTCCTGGGCACACACATAAACCTCTACAAAGCATCAAACCTGGAGTTATTTCAGGATATTCAGTGGTATTTGTTACTAAGACTACAAATAACACCTCACAGTGCTCAACGAGAAGGCTGTATAGACTATTCCAGAATTCGGGATTTAAAAACACCAACAAAAACAACAATGACATTGGGAATTAAAAGTAGAATTTCCTCATTTTCAATCCACGATTAAAACCAAGGTGGTAAAAATGGGAGGGAGCTGAAAGCTATACTGTTCTTGACTTGCATTTTTTTAAAGAAGGCAATGCTGAAATAGAATTTTATTTTAATTCACTCATCTTCCCTGAACCTTTCATTGGTAGCTTTATCTGTATTGCTATTGCATAAAACACTAATGACTGTTTTATAAGACCGTTACCAATATTGAATAAATCACTTATCAAAAACTATTCAAACAACTGACAATAGTACAGAGGTTAAGCATGTATGCTAAACTATACTTTAACTATTATAATCAACTTTAAAAACAACTCTGTCAACTCTCTAAAGGAGTACTGAACACAAAGAAACAAGAAAAAATAAAAGCGTTCAAAATTACATGTAAGTGTTAAGGAATATAAAATGGTTACTCAGAGGAAAACCTCCGATTAGTTAAGGATGCAAGGAATGGAAAGAAATCAGAAATTTTGCGATGCCAGAGTCAAGAAGAAAGGAGACCTAATAATTAACATATGAGAATATGTTATTAAATTATTTTATGAGAAAACCAAAATCCTTAGTTCCTGTTTCAGCGTCTTCTTTGTGAAGTAGAATTATTCTTAAATTTGAAAATCAGACTATGCATTTTTACGAGGAGATAGAAATTTTAGGTGATTGGGGAATAATAGGTAATTCATGCTGATGAAATCTCTAGGCTCATTCAAGTGTCATATAAAAGGCTCTCTGGACATGGTCCTTGCCTTCAATGTTTTTCACATAGCTCTATCTTCCACAAGCATTTTCACTTATTTGAAATGCCTTTCCTTAATTTTTCATTCAGGGAAGTGATATTATTTAGACATTGATTCCCCTGCTTTCCCAGCGTATCTAAGCACTATTTGGTTCGTCTCCAGTCTGTCTGCTTAGCATTTGTGAGAACTTAGCACCATGTGATTATGTATCTACCTTTTAACTTCCTTGTTTCAGTTGAGATCTGAAAAAGATGACCACAGCCTCCTGGTCATCTTTTTATTCTAAGAACCTGTATCAGAATTTGGCTCACGGTACATTCAATGTTAATTTGATGTAATTGACGGGAGTGAAATACTTGTAGGAGCGTTGGAATCTTGACAAGAAAAGAATTTAGGGAATAGAGTGGGATAGTAACATTTTTAAATAATTGACCAGTTTTCAAGAATGGAGCAGTGATTTCTGAAGACACATTCATGATTCATGACTTTGATGCAATTACCTTTACTTATTTGTTCAGTTGTTTATTTGTGTATGTGTGTGTTTACATATGCCGTACTTTATGTGCTATGGTCAGAAAACAGCTTGTGAGAGTTGCCTCTTTCCCTCTGCTATCAGGACCCTGGGATAAAACTCAGTTCATCAGGCTTGACGCCAAATGCCTTCATTGCCTGAACTATCTCTCATGCCTATTAGTTCAACTTAAAAGGCAAAAACTGTTAGCCTATCTATTCAGAATTTAAGTAGAAATTGAATAACCTATTTGGAAATGATATAGTTAGTGTTTGCAGCTTAGTTTTGGATTTAAAAATCTGCAAAATGGTTATAACTCTGAGATTCTATGATTATTAATATCTCAGTTTAGATGCTTAGAAGTTACCGTAAAATAGCATTTCTAATACCAGCTGCTACTTCCCCAAGGCAAACAATTTCTTCTACACATTTGTGAAATTTGTCTCTCACTGCTGACCCTAATTCTATTAATATTTCTCTTGTAATAAACCCACCGTATCACAGGTCTCCATGGAAACTCCAAGAGTTGGCTTTTCTAAAATCTTATTGCAAATCTTTCCTTCTTTTATTTTAAGCCTTACTTGGGGGAAAGGGAATATGTTTTGCAAATGATTAATATAAACCTAAATAATCAAAAAGGGGTTCAGTTCTGGGGAAAGCAATAATAATAATTAAAGTTGGCTTCTTCAGTGTCTGGAATTCCAACTGGGAAAATGCAAAGCTTTGGTTTTAGCATCACAAAGAGCCACAAAGTCCTCCACAGTCCTTTCTGGAATTCCACAGAAAGTCTACTGAGGCCCAAACCACTTCTTTAAGGTTTTTTTTTTTTTGATTATTATTAAAAGCAAATAAAGGCAAACATTCCAGTACAGAAGCGCATCTGAAGAACCACAAATCCAGAAGGTTCCCAGCCCCTGGCAAGTTCACCCTGCTGCTATAAACTGCTAGACATAATTGCAGCCAGTATAGGTCTGTCCCCTGCAATAATTAAGACATTGCTAGCACTACAAACCCCAGGTTATCATCTGCATTGCAGCCTCCCTTTGTTAATGTTCTCAGGATTTATAGCTTCTTCTCTCGCTACATCTAAATATTTGTCAAACTTTTGTTTTATCCTTTATGCTTTTCTTTTTATTAAATTGGCATTGAATTATCTCCTCAGCTCTGAACTGATAAAACATATCTTTGTTTATGTATATGGTGGCAAGATAATTCCATGATCTTGCCAAATCCCACTAACAGGCTAGTGGTGTCTAACTCCATGGTTCCATGACTAATGGACATCTGGAGCTGTTAGCTCTGCCTCTGTGAGGCAGATCTGTGACTTGAACTAAAGCTACAGTGTGAGCATTTATTTAACTCCCCTGACACTTCTGGGACAAAAAGGAAAGAAGGAATATGGATATGAATATGGATATGAATTTTCTTCTCAAACAGGTAAGGAAAGTGCAGAACCTAATCCATTTGAAGGAGTTAATGAAACACACTGAATGCTATTGGTTGGAAAATGGATTTCACATAAATATAAAGCAAAAGAAATTCAATAAATGCAGAGCATGTGATCTCAAAAACAAGAACATTTCTTAAAATTTGGGCTTCTAAAAAGTCCATTCTGTTATTCTCCCTTTATTGTAGAGCAGTGAACATTTCACCACAGGCTACGTGAACCCACAGAGAGGAACTCAGAACAATAAAGGCAAGAGAAGTCATACTCCATCATCTGGTCGACCACTATAAGATCCAAAAACCCATCATTGTACGGTAGGATTATTATGCCCGAAGATTACAACTTATGCTAATTTAAATATATATCAGGGTGACGTGGGTATCAAATGCTCATTTTCCCTTCCTTAAAAGAAAAGGTTCTTGGGACTCTGATTATCTACATTAGATTTGTAGTCGTTCCATCTCTGTTAAACACATAATATCAACTGGACCCTTTGGTTTTCTACTATCTGAATAATCTCATAGTTTCAGGCAGCACAATGTTAAGATTAAAAGCATGATATCTAAAGCCAACTGCCTTGTGCTCCTCAGCCCTCTTAATTCTTCCATGTGTGAATGTGGAAAATTAAATGTTGTTTCCTTCAGTTTTCATGCTTTTTATGCAGACCAAAAGAGTTAATGCAAAGTAATGAATTAAAAATTTGGCTGTAAGTTTTCAAAAAATATTAGGGGACAAAACTTTATGGCAGACAACAATGTGACAGATATACTTTTACGTACGTGGGTCCCAAAAAGAAAATACAAGATTTTTGTCATCACAGACAAAAATGCTCAGTAGAGAGCTGAGCATTCAAAGTGGTGACCTACTTAGTCACCTATAATCATTAAGTTGTGCCTGCAGAAGGAAAGTGTTTCTTTACTACACTTAACTATATATTCCAGAATATAGCTTCTTATTTTATAACTATAAAATTCAAAAGTTAAATAAAGAAAAGAAAATTTACCTCTATTTTGAAAGTTCCATAAAACATGATTTTATTATAGATTGAAGAGCAATGTTGAATGAATACAAAGCAAAAATACCCTCAAAGAACTATAAGTGTGGCTTCTTCATTTCCCCTATAATAAAGCATAATTTTTTCTCTAACTTTTCAGTTTTGTTTGTGTTCTCTGAAGAGGTCATATTCTCTTGTCCTTTCTATCAAATGCCGAATGGTCTGCCCCGTGACATGAAAAGGAACAGATCCATTGATAAACAGTTCACTTTTTGACTTTTGGTTATGAGCCTTTAAAATCTGAACTACCTTACCTGGTAAACTACATTCTTTGCAAAATACAGCTTTCCTTCCCAAACTTTCTGAAACCATTAGCTAAGAAACAAAACCCTTATACCCAGTATTTCATGTTCTCACAACCATAATACTTTAAGCCAAAATTCTTATCACCCATTTATGGAAAACTTGAGTCTCATCTGTTATTTTCACTTACTGAGTTCCTCTCTCTCTCGCTCACTTGTTCACTCACTAGCCCTCTGGCTCGTTCACCCCCCCCCACTTGCTAGCTCACTTAGTCGCTCACTCTTTTTTCATTACCCAGGGATTTTATTCATATTTATTAATACCATAAACCTACAACACTTAACCTAAATTAACCCAACTAGTAAGTGGCAGTTGTATCTCCTTATCTCCAAAGTCCATGGTCTTTCTAGTCAACTCATGAAACTAAATGATATCTTCTTTTAAATGGAAAATAATATAGTGAACTAAAGAAAGAATAAAAATCTTGCCTTTCAAAGAATAGCCTCACAAAACCACATGTAAACAGTTTCCCATATCCCATACATTTGTTTTACTATCCTCCCAGCCAACACCACAATCCTTCAGATTAGAAAATTTGGCTGCACTACAGAATACACAATGGACGTTCAGCAACACCCAAGACTCCATTTAAAGTCATTATTCATGTGGATTTCTTTTCCTCCCACAGGGAGAGGCATATCAGTTTTTCTATATGTTTTGAAGAGCTTAGCCACATGATTTTAATCATTTCTCCCAGGTGGCTGCTAGAACTTGCATGGTGGCCTTATATGTTATCTGACCAGGGACAAGTTCCAGTGTGGTTTGATGAATGAGCAGGAGAGCAAAATCAGAGAACTGAAAGTCTCCTCCCTGAGGAGCAATAGTTTCAACATCCATTGCATAGGGATCTCAGGGAATCTAAATATAGGAAAACAGTGAAACATAGGATTTTGAGCTGGACCACAGCTTTAGATCATTTAATATTTTAAAATTATTTTTACAAATGTTCTGGTTTAGGTAAACTTAAACACTATTTTTAACTAGTTTGCCTTTCAATTTTAAATTTTATTTTTAAATAATAAATTAATACCTTAAAGTAAATTTAATTCTCTAGATTAATTTAATTATAAATTCATCAGAGACTACCTATAGACAACGTTTCTAAGTGACTACAATAATTCTACAAAATTTAGAAGGAAAACACACACACATATTTATACATGCACACACATCAGGAGTATACACTGCACTGGAAAGTTCAGTTAGGTTCAGATCTCAAAAACCACAGCATCAGTGAATTCTAAACTTATATGAGGCTTTTCTTCCATCCAAGAATGCGTCCCACATGTCATTGGATGGTGTAACCACGCAAACCACAAGTTTAACCTTCTTCACTTGTACTTTTTAATTGACTTCAACCCCAAATTTTTCACAATCTAAATAAAATTGAACTTTTCTAAAATGTTGTAATTAAGTGACAGCTTTGATTTGACCTCATCATGGGAGCAATCTCAACCATCTTTCCTTAGAATCAAGACTTCTCTCTTTTTCTTCTCTTAACCAATAGGGTCATGAAGTAAGGGATGGCATGGGACTATGCATTCTTATTATTCCTATTCCTTTACCATATATATTATATGTGTGATTATGTGTGTGTGTATGTGTGTATGCATGTATCAGCTTACCTTGAAGATCGTAGATCTTTTATCAAATTGATATTCAGCCCCTACTTTAAGTACTTTCCAACAAAATGTGAATTCAACAGATGCGTACTAACACTACTTTTTGCAATTTGTTGTCAGGCAAGTTAACTAACCAAAACACAGTATAGAATATGTCAGACTTGATATTTTGTGGTATTCGTGATGCTTTATATCTCTCTAAGGCCAAGGAAGACATTGTTACCCAATTGGGAAGTCTTTGTAGATTTTACATGCATGACCTCTGGTTGTTATCTCAACTCCATGGTTCTGAAAGATGACACCAAACTACAGGAGTTGGCATGGCGTATACAGCCTCCATTCTAATTTTGTACTACATGCTATTCCCCGTGTGACTGTTCTTCAGCAAACTGTGTGTATCACTGGGGATGGTGATAGTCACCCAAGGGAGATCATTTATGTTCTCTGATACTTTCACTTTGTTTCTCTGTGGTTCTTTTTCCTGATACCTATGCCTATGGCACTGTTGTCCCCTGTCCATGTCCAAAACTGCTTTCTTTAAAGTCAAAAAACTAAAATATTATAAAATGAAAAGTTTAACCTGTCATATTTCTCCATAAATTAAAGCCATAGAGGAATATAATATGTTGGAAATCCTAAGACATTGGGAGGCAGGAAACAATGACCACCTGTTACTAGATCCTCGATGGAGTATTTATTTATTTATTTATTTATTTATTCATTAACCACTTAGTCTCAGTGCTATATCTCCCACACCCTTCAAAGGCTTTAGTTTACTTTTATAATGAGTTATACTTTTTTTCAACTTATGTTGTATTCAGCATTAGAACCATGAGTGTAATTCTGAGTCGTGGTCATTTTAGGTGAGGGATTATTGTTTTCCACTTTTGTAGAGCCAGTAAATTAAATCAACTAGATCATTTGTTTCCAGTGCACTTCCAGAAATATTTTCTAAAAATTACCTGAGGATATTTTTCCCATAAAGCCTCACACTCCTGCATTTTCTTCTTCTTCTCTTTCAACTCACATTTTTCCCATATGGATTTATTTGACTTCTTTTGCTTGACAAAATTTCGGGAAGATCAAGCCCTCTCCATTTCCCTCATTTTTTTCTATATCTAACTTCTAAACTTTCTATTGTGTTTATTCTTTGAGTTGATATATCTTCTGAGCAAGTTAGACTTACATAGGATTACTATACATGCTCCAGGCTGCCAACACTCTGAAGAAAATAAGGAAATAAAATCATACATAGAAAATTCTGATGATTAACTAGCAGGTAACCATCTACACCATGTTAAAGACAATATCACATCGAAAATGGAATCTACAATTAGTGAAACATGACATTTTACATTGTATGAAATATGACATAAAACTAAATGTGTATTGTTTTAAATAGACAAGGAAAATAAAGAAATTAGCTAAGTAAAATAAAAACAAAAAAATGTCTAATTTTCAAAAAAATTAAGAACAAAGCATAGATTTAAAAATAAATCACAGTGTCTGGGTTAGCCTGAAGAAGTTGCTGTCTTCTCAGCCCACTTCATTTCTGCTTTGTACTTGTGTCTTGGAACTGACTTACTATGGTTCTCAAGGTGGAAATCAGTGAATATTCAAAAAAAGCAAAAATAAATCTGAAATGTTACAATTGGTTTTTCTTCTTCCTCCTATAATTTGCATTGTGTGAGCACTAACAAAAAGACCACCTCTTTCTCATATGTGTATGTATGCATTGCTTATTTTTCATCTTTTTTGTTTAATTTTGATTTTGATTTGTTTTATGAGATAAGGCTTCAGGAAGCCCAGGTTGACCTTGAATGTGCTATGCAGCTAAAGATGATCTTGAACTCTTTTTTTGTCTTTTATTTATTTATTTTTATTGAAAATTTCCATCTCCTCCCCTCTTCCCCCTTCCCTGCCCTCCTCTCCACCCATACCCCCACTCCCTCCTTCTCCAGGCCAAAAAGCCATCAGGGTTCCCTACACTATGTTAAGTCCAAGGTCCTCCCAACTCCCCCCAGGTCCAGGAAGGTGAACATCCAAACTGACAAGGCTCCCACAGAGCCCGTCCATGCAGTAGAGTCAAAGCCCATCGCTATTGTCCATGGCTTCTCAGTCAGCCTCCACAGCTCCACAGTCAGCCACAGAGAGTCCGGTTTGATCGCATGTTCCATCAGTCCCATTCCAATTGGACTTGGTGATCTCCCGTTAGTTCTGTCCCACTGTCTCAGTGGGTGAACGCACCCCTCACGGTCCCACTTTCTTTCTCATGTTCTCCCTCCTTCTGCTCCTCATCAGGACCTTGGTAGCTCAATCCGGTGCTCCAATGTGGGGCTCTGTCTCTATCTCCATCCATCACCAGATGAAGGTTCTATGGTGATATGCAAGATATTCATCAGTATGGCTATAGGATCTGGATTTTTCCGGCTCCCTCTCCTCAGCTGCCCAAGGAAGTAGCTGGGGCATCTCCCTGGATACCTGGGAACCCCTCTAGAGTCAAGTCTCTTGT
Organism: Arvicola amphibius; assembly: GCF_903992535.2. Classification (NCBI taxonomy): domain Eukaryota; kingdom Metazoa; phylum Chordata; class Mammalia; order Rodentia; family Cricetidae; genus Arvicola; species Arvicola amphibius. The sequence continues at coordinate 37,392,157 of NC_052054.1, forward strand.
CAACCCTAAAATGGCTCCCTTAATTAAGATATATGCTTCCCTGCTCTCATATCCACCCTTCCAACCATCCCATTCCCCCGAGCTCTCCCCATCCTCCCCTTCACACTTTTCTCTCCCCATCTCCCCTTGCACCCATTCCACTCCGCCCCCAAGTTCCCAATTTTTGCCTGGCAATCTTGTCTACTTCCAATATCCAGGAGGATAACTATATGTTTTTTTTTGGGGGGGGGGTTTCACCTTCTTATTATCTTCTCTAGGATCACGAATTATAGGCTCGATGTCCTTTATTTATGGCTAGAAACCTATTATGAGTGAGTACATCCCATGTTCATCTTTTTGGGTCTGGGTTACCTCACTCAGGATGGTGTTTTCTATTTCCATCCATTTGCATGCAAAATTCAAGATGTCATTGTTTTTTATCGCTGAGTAGTATTCTAATACGTATATATTCCACACTTTCTTCATCCATCCTTCCACTGAAGGGCATCTAGGTTGTTTCTAGGTTGAACTCTTGATTCTACTTGATTCACTTTTCAAGCGTGAGAAGTACAGAAAACACCACTGGGTACTGCCCAATTCTTTTCTTTATCTGAAATGCTGCACCAGAAAATAAAACCAAACAATAATCTAAACCAAACACAAAACCTAAGCAAATAAACAAAACCGTAGCATAAGATTCTTTCCTCTTTGTCTGTTTTAATGACTGTGTTATTTGCTGGACTCGTCATTACTTTTCCAATCTGTTTCCTGGCTTCTCCTGAGCATTGCCTACTTGCATTACCTTTGAGCAGTTTAGCTAAATGGGAAAGTACACATTGCTTCTCACACAATGCCAAAGAGTTCAAAGAATTGCATACTCTGGGCAAAAAGATTGGGAATGTGCTTAATTGTTATGATGAATTTAGGACCACACCAGCATTTAGAGCCCTGGGAAGCAGTTACTGAGATATATTCCTTATACTCCAGCAGGTCTTGGAAGAGCTGACTCTCTCAGGGAAGGGGGATTTAGGACAAGGAGAACAGAGTATAGAAAATTGTTTTAGGCTTATAAATGAAGACAAAAAATACAACCAGATAGATTTAAGACAGATATTTTTCCAATATAATCAAACATACCAGTTAAATGTCTGATTGTAAGAAAGTGCATTATTTAACTGTATCACGTGTATCAGTAACTTCTTTAAAGTAGTTGGACCCATTTTATTCCTTACAAAAACATGTTAGGATTTCCATGGGTCATCATCCTTGGCAAGCCTTATTAAAAAAACCTTAGAATTCTGTCATTCTCGAGAATACGGCACGCATTTGGATGGCAGAGAATAACTGCATGGAACGAGTTCCCTCCTTCCCCCTTAATATGAGCTCCAGGGAGATCAAACCCCGATCTGTAAGCCAGTATGCTTGTGTGGCAAGCACTTTACCTCTGAGCCCTCTTGGCAGCCCTCAAGCTATTCTTTCTAAATGTGGCTAGAGAATAATCCATTCTTAAACTCCAGACCTAATAATAAAAGACAGGAAAAGAAAAAAAAAAGACAAAAGGTTAGTAAACCTGGGCAAGCACGTCAATAAAAGATCTGTAGAAATGAATGGAACATTCTAGAACACAGAAGTCCTTAATGCTAACTTTAAACTTACTACAGTAATTCCTCTGACAGCATGATTCAGATGACTATGCAACAGCTCCAGAAATGCTTCCTAGCAGTGTTCAAATTGAACGTGAGACCTGTATTTGAAAGATTATTTTAAAAAAATATTTGAACCATGTGTATTTTCCTGCTAAATTTATTGATACAATACAGTTTTCCAAAATAAGTAAAAACACAGCTGAACATTTGCCTGAACATCAATATTAAAATGATGATGACACCATCGAGATGTTGCTGCCAGCACTGTATATCACTTGGGAAACATAGAGCAAATGCATCTCCTTTAAAAATTGGAAGATGACCTCATATTTCTTGAAACTGTGGTTCAAATCAATCAGCAAGTGGACAATTCACTTGGGATAGTCAACAATTCTAAGACTACCTATCCTGGCAAACCCTATTCCAAGATCATGAGAAATATAAATAAACAAAGAAATGCTACTTTGAAAGCAACTTGGTACATTTTATATTATGTAGGAGGAAATGAGATTCCTAATTAAAAATGGCATCTGTTTATTTAATATTCTACATGAAGGAGAACTGTAGAAATACATCTGGAGTGTCTAGTGAATAGATGACACTCACTGTGCCCCGACTAGAAAAAAGCAGTAGAGACACAGTCCAGACTTGGAAGAGGAATATGATCCCTCTACTATCAACTAAAAGCCTTAGATTTGTTCCCCTTCCAAAAGTGGTGTGAACAGCATTAGAGAGTTGGGGATGCTCAATGAAATTCTCTCTGCTCACCTTTCTGTATTAGCAGTCTTGCAGTTAGAACTATACTGCGACTCCTCTTGATAGTGAAACAAGAATGTATTATTCCCAGCTTGAGGAAATGAAAATCCCACCAGAGATACTAATAACATCTCTTCCCATTTCCCAGTCACTGCATGTGTTCCATGTTTCAACTGTTCCCGATACAGAATGTCCCAGCCTCTGGTCTCCTAGAATGAATGGAACTATGCAGATGAGAGTCTGTGATAGGGGAGTACGTGATAAGGCACTAAGATTTAGGAATGGCTGCTATAGTCACAAAATTTGTTTTAAGTTAACTTTGAGCAACCACATATCCAATATTATATGTTATTAAATAGTCAATAATTTTATGATATATAGTGTGATAAAATGAGTTTTATACTTATTTTGTGAAAATAGTTATAATTATAAAACATATGGAAAGGGAAGAATTTTAATTTTTTGTTTGCTTGTTTGTTTACTTTATACAGGGTTTCTCTGTGTACCCGTCACTGTAGCTCTGTAGACTCGGCTGGCCTCAAACTCACAGAGATCCCCCTGCCTCTGCCTCCCAAGTGCTGGGGTTAAAGGTGTGAGCCACCACCACCTGGCCCTTAGAATTCTAATTTTTAAAGAATTATATTTATCAGCATTCTAGTCCATATTTAATTTGCTATAACCAGCAAAGTAGATATAATTATTATAATTTATAAATCATTGACTCATTGAAGTAAAAATCTTAAGGAACACATGACACGGAAGACAAACATTTTTTGAAGTGACTATGAGCATTTGTAGCAATTAGTGAAACTTGGAGATGTGCTTTCTTTCTCTGCTACGTTGTTCTCTGCCTTGATTTTTCCCATCCCTCTCACCTTTGTGGCCTCCTCCTAAAAGTCTGGTTGTAGCCTTCATTTCTACTCTCCCTCAGTGCTCTTCCTCTCAATTGTGTTTACTACCAAAATTTATATGGCGATACCTAATCACCAGTATAATGGTACTAGAAACCAGGACCCTTTAAAAGGTGATTAGCTCGTGAAGGTCAAGTTCTAACCACAGGAATTAGCAATCTCCTTAAAGAGGCCCAAGAAGTGTTTTATCTCTTCAACCACATGTGAACACATTTAGAATGCGCCATCTATGACCTGGAGACCAGCTCAATGTGTACTGACCCTGTTTGAATTCCTAGATTTTCTGGGGATAGCACAGTTTCTAATTGGTCTTAATAATAAACAAACCAGAGTCAGATATTAGGCGGTGACAGCTAAAAAATCAGGGAAGAGGATCAGTCAGTCACTAGTTCTTACCTCTCTATGAAATCCTCAGAACCTAGGGGACAAGATCCTGTCTTGATGAATCCTCAGACTGAATTTCTTGAGCTCCTGTCTCCTCCTGCCTTATATTCTTTTCTTTGCCCAGCCACCCCTTCCTGTCTCCATCTCCCGAGTGCTGGGATTAAAGGTGTGTGCTTCCACTGCCTGGCCTCTATTGCTAACTAGTGGCTCACTCCACACTCTGATCTTCAGACAACCTTTATTTATTATAACGCAAACAAATCCTACCACACCCAAGTATCAGACACAATTTTCTATAGTGTTTTGTCATAGCAACCCTAACAAACTGACTCTTAGGCACTGTGGAATTGTAAATAGTAAAGGCAAAAGAAACAATAAATGCTGGTCAGTGCATGCAAATGATCTGTCATTAAAATCTTAGCCAAGATAAAGAGAACCTTGAAAAAAAGCTATGGCACAAAAATAGAAGCCATTATGATAGTGAGGACAACCTCAAGTGGGTAGAAATTAGTAAGTATCAAGAACAGCTATTCACAATAAAAATTAATGGCAAGGGCTGGAGAGACAGATAAGCAGTTAAGAGCACTGGTTGTTCTTGCAAAGGATGCAGGCTTGATTCCTAGCATTCACAAAACAGCTCACAGGCCTGGTCCAGTGATGCAACTCCCCCTTCTGACTTCCATAGGGATTAGGAATACACACAGTGCAGATTTACATGCAGGCAAATCCCAATACAAATAAAAATAAAATTAATAAAATTTAAAAATTAATTAAAGAGTCTAGGAAGATGGCTCAGTCAATAAATTGTTATGCAAGTAGAGGACATGAAGTCATGTCCCAAGTATCCTTGTAGAAAGCTGGCTGTGTTGTGTTGTGCCTTCAATGCTACCTGTGGGATACCTGGTGCTTGGTGGTCAACTATCTTGACAAACTGGTGAGATCTACTAAATTCAGTTATACTTTCATAAACTAAAGTGTAGAGAACCAGAGGACCTAATGTTAACTTCTGGCAACCACACACAAAGACTCACATGTGAAAATTTATATGCATATGAACATACACACATAAACATACAGAATAAAAATTTTGATTAAGCAAGAATCCATAAGATGGTGATATTGGAATGTAATGATAAGCAAGACTGATAAGCCCTACTCTCTTAAGGGACCTGACAAGACTGTAAAAACAGAGCAAATAGACAGGAACAGAGGAAGGAATGTTAAGCAATCCCTTTTCACCTTCAATGCAGAGTATATTTTCATATTGATAAAATAAATCTTATCACTCTTGTGTCTTTAAATGGCTCTTCATTGTAGCCAGAGGAAAGTTGACATCCTAGCATATAAATGATTTCCTAGTTAGAACACTACCCACTTGAAGAATGTAATCGGAAAATATTGATACTGCTATTTCATTGTGCAAGGTGCTTTATGAATATTCCATCTTGCAGTAACAACCATGTTAGCCAGTAACACCACTGTTGCCATTCTGAATATATTTCTTGATATCCCCATTCCCCTTGCTGGACATCACCCACAATAGCTTCTGAGAACTGTTAGAATCTATTATGCTATAGTCAGCCTGTGGGTTAGGACCTTCCAATCTCTCTGCCCTGCACATGTCTCCTCTTACATTTTCAATTCCAGATGCCGTCTAACCATCTAAATTGTCCCCTCTCCCTGCTTCTCTCTGTCATGGTACCTTACTGGTCCCTTTCTTTGGGAGTTTATGTGTCTAAAATTATTTCTTCATTTAATTATGGGTTTACATATTTTATTTCTAATTTTGTCCAGCAGAAGAAGGCTTTCAGGGCAAGGAATTACTCTTTGTTTTGTCAGTTGCTGTTTGAAATGTGTTTTCAGCAATCCTTCTGAATGAATCAATGAGATCACAGATGAATCACACATTTTAATTAGAGTCAAAAGTGATAAGACATGTTTGAAAGGATTGAATGTCCCTATTCTCAGACACACACACAGTTTGTCACCTCAGTGTCTTGATGGTTTTTTGAAGGACTTGTCAAGAAACTTTCTAAAGGGTCATGTGCAGGCATCAGGAATTCAGACCTCCCTTAAGCAAAAGTCCATGCTATCCAGGTTCTGCTTTGAGAGATTTTGCATCACCGACACTGACAGATATTTCAATAATTACTCCTTACAGGTCAGCTTAATAAGTTATGAGACTGTAAAGATAAATGAGAAACCACATGGGAATTATGATAAACTGAAAAGGAAAAAAAATTCAAAAAAGTAAATAAACAGTATTTGTCCTGATTAGCTATAGCGATTACACAAAATTAGTCACTTTTTTCTGGATAAAACATTTACTTTTAGATAAAAGAAAAGCTTCCTTTAATAAAAATATTAATTTTGAAGGCCATGGATTAGTAAAACCATGGGCTACAAATGTAGCATTAGACTCCAGCCTATACTGGGTTGACTGTTCCATGTCTTCATTCAGTAGCAATAACAATTTCATCAGCTGAGATACAATACGGCTGTTTTGAGTAGACTCTACATCAGGGCCTTCTCTGTGATTGAAGCTTACATTGTGAAGCCAGTTGAGCTGACTATGGAGACATTGCCTTAAGAATTTACCAGCTGCCTTAGTTTTAAAGAAAACTTAGTTTTAAAGAAAACTTAGTTTTAAAGAAAAGAGGAAATTACTCAACCTCTGCAGAAATGTTTGTGATCAGAGGCTGAAATCTTTTAAATTGTCACAATCTTCTAAAAAACAAAGATGTGAATATTAAATAAAAGCTATGAATTAAATGAGGATAAACACTTAGGACAATCAGGCTAGAGTCAGTCTATAATAAAATAATATAATGTCAAAAGTATATATGTGTCATAGAAGTATATTATGATGTTTGGGCAATTTTAAGGAGTTTAAGAAATTAAAATGGTTATTTTGTTTATCTTCTATCATCTATTTTAGAACATTTTACTTTGACTATTATTAAACTTTTTCATCAGACTGATATTAGAAGGTATAACCACAATATTTATTATCTGACCTTTGTATAAATATTGTAAATCTCATACTGAAATATATAACATAAAATCAGAATATATCAAAACATATAAAATCAAGTAAGTTGAAAAAATTAAAATAGATGAAAGTAAATCAAATGGCTAATTCTGTCAAGCAATATATGAAGATGGATAATAGCCACAGTTAAACTTGTTAAAATTGAGTTGCCAGTAACCAATATCTATATTGCTGATGAATTTTATTCTCTAAAAGTTAAAAATCGTTTTAGTATTTCTTTCTAAAACTTGGGAGAACAAAACAGAAATAGAGGCATGTAACTTTTTTCAATGAATGCTGTCTTAATATCAATGTGAAAATTTTGCTTTGAGCACACTTTTCTTTAGGGTCCATTAAAACATTGTAAGCAACGACCTGAAGAACTCTGTGTCTGTCTAGCTGGTGATGACAAGTATGTTAATTGCTTGCAGATAACATCTGTTCTAGTGAAATCAAGATGTAGAGACTGAACTGGATCTGTAGCGCAAGCTGCTTTCTGAAGCCTTGTCCGGGAGCCTGCTGCATGCATTTCACAGACTCTCTAGGCAGCTGGAGAGCTTGTGTGTCTTGTTGAGAAACTTCCAGCAACTGAAATAAAATCTGCCAGGAATCCTGGGTCATTGAAATGTCTCCCTTTGAGCAGTGGACTTACCTTTGAAGCTACAAGATACCCACTGACCATGACGCCTGGGTATGCTCCGGCTAAAGCAAGTTCAGGGTGAGCTGCCAACCTCCTGCATGCAAGAGCGAGCCACTGACTTCCTTCTCTGTTTACAGAACAGGGTGAAGGGTCTCTCTAGAGGGAAGAGCAAGAGCCCAGTCAATATAATGTCAGATAGAAAGGGCCCTTATTCTCCACAAGCCACATTTACAATTTTGCATGGTTCATGGATTGCAATTGCTTTCCAGATGTGCCTATGGAGTTGACCAACCATAGCATCACGATGCTCTGGTCTCAGAACTTTCCAGGCTGCCTGTTTGCTTCTCTTTTAAGCTATGAAATTGTGAAAATTCTGATGTGCTCTTCTAGAAGATCCTGCTCTATTCTCCAGTGAAACATAGAGTACAGATTGCCAGGCTTCCTTGTCCTCTGCAGGAGACTTAAGCCTGGCGTGTTTCTCTTCAGTATTTGTAGATCCAGCTAAATGTTTTGAATTGTGAGCATGGGGAACTCATTAGTTTTTCAGATAGGCTTTCGGTTATGGCATTCAAGAAAGGTCTCAAAAATATTTGCATGTGTTACAGGTTACAGAATGGAGGTAACTTAAGAAAAAGAGATTTGGTAAGAACATATGCTAAAAAAATACTTTTCAATATAGCAGAAATGTTGATTTTAGACCTACCACATTGTTCCATATTACCAGCATGGGTTCCACCATTTTTAACATAGTCACTTGGTATATGTTATTGATGTAATAATTTAGAGTAAATCAGCTCTATCCATAATCTAGAAGAAATGAGTTCCTCCAGTATTCTATTTGAACACACTTCTGTGTTATCAACACTATTTCAACAAACTCGGACTAGAGAGTTGTGGAAGCACTCCATTCTGGCATGTTTTCCTCCCAATGTTCTGAACTCAGAGGGCAGGTAATAAAAACAAACGACTTCTCCAAGTTAGTGCCACTGAGAAAGATTCATCTATAAGAGAATCAAAGGTGGAAGTTTTGAGAAGATGAGCATTGTGTTCTCAAGACTGTAGCTCCAGGACACTTATTAGAGAACAAATTAAAGCCACCCACTAAGATGTGACCTAAATGGCTTTTGTCAGCAAAGATAGAAAGGAAGAAGTCAACATTTGTTGGCCTTCTTAGATTTTATACTTCTTAGACTTATGGAACAAAAATAGACTTTATTGTTTATAAAAGAATTTATTCTTTATTCTTCTAGGTCAATAAAGCTTCAAATATTAAGTTCTTAGCAATCTATCAATGTACTCATTGACATTAACTTGGTATGGAAGGTCCTTTTCTATATGTGTTGCTTTTATTGGCTAATGATTAAAGAAACTGCTTTGAGCCTCTAGCAGGGCAGAACAGAGGTAGGTGGGGAAAACTAAACCGAATGTTGGGAGAAGGAAGGCAGAGTCTAGAGACGCCATGTAGCCTCACCAGAGACAGAAGCCAGAACTTTACCTGGTAAGCCACAGCCTCTTGGCAATACACAGATTAATATGAATGGTTAAATTCAGGTGTAATAGTTGGCTGATAAGAAGTTAGAGCTAATGGGCCAAGCAGTGATTTAATAAATACAGTTTCTATGTGGTTATTTCAGTTCTCGGTGGCCAGGACAAACAAGAAACCTCCTACAACATTAACTAGTTTGGCCTTTAATAAGCAGTATTTATTTGAACACAGAACTTTAAAAAACTTCAAAGAAACAATTCATAAATATATCTGTAAGTTTTAATCAAATAAAAATTGTTCATAAATATACACATAAATATTAACATATTTTATATTTTTGGTTTTTATTAAAATCTTACAGTCTCATAAAAATCACATATTGCCTATTGTTATCTTTAAAGCATGTACTTATTTGGATTTTTACAGAAGCTTCAAAAAGATGCATATATTAATCAGTCCAATGATGTGCGAGTCCCCTTGTGTCCTGTAATTACCATTAATGAATATAGAAACTGCTTTGGACCTATAGCAAGGCAGAACTTAGGTAGGCAGGGAAAGCTAGGCTAAATGCTGGGAGAAAGAAGGGCAGAATCAGAGAGATGCCATGTAGCCCTGATGGAGATAGATGCTGGAACTTTTCACAGTAAGCTACAACCTTGTTGTGAAACACATATTAATAGAAATGGGTTAAATTAATATGTAAGTGTTGGCCAATAAGAATCTAGATTGAGCCGGGCGGTGGTGGCGTACGCCTTTAATCCCAGCACTCGGGAGGCAGAGGCAGGCGGATCTCTGTGAGTTCGAGGCCAGCCTGGTCTACAAGAGCTAGTTCCAGGACAGGCTCCAAAGCCACAAAGAAACCCTGTCTCGAAAAAAACCAAAAAAAAAAAAAAAAAAAAAAAAAAAAAAGAATCTAGATTGAACAGGCCAAGCAGTAATTTAATTAATACAGTTTTGTGTGATTATTTCAGCACTAAGCACCCAGGAAACAACAAGCGGCCTCCTTCCAACAATCTAACAGTTGGAGTCAGTGGCTCACATAGATGTAGAAACCAATTATTTGGAGGACAGGATCTCATATAACTTAGACTGACCTCAAACTTATTATGCAACCAAGGTTGACCTTGATCTTCTAATGACACAGTCTATAAATGCAGAATACCAGAAACAGAGGTATACATTGTGTTATGGATTGAACAGAATTTCATGAACATTAGGCAGCATTCTACTGACTGAGACCCTGACTTGAGAGTCCTATTTTTTGATATCTTATGCTATTTCATAATCTTTTCACAACCCAATTCATGCAACCAGAAGAACTTACTCCATTTTTCAAGATGATTATTTTCATTTTAAAAATAATATTTTTTCACTAGAACCATGCAACATTGATTGAAGATCCCTGAATGATTATAAATGGAGACTGTGTTTTAGTTTCCCAATCATCCAGACCTGAATAATCAAACAAAATTATAGTAATTGCAACATCGTTTGGCCAACTGCTCAGGCATATTTCTATCCAGCACTTACATCTTAAATCAATCCATTTCTGCTAATCTATGTATTGCCATGAGGCTGTGACTTTTCAATAAGGTTCTGGCATCTTTCTCCTTCAGCAACTACATGTTGTCTTTCTGACTCTGCCCACTTTTTCCCGGTATTCAGTTTTTTTTTTCTTTTCTTCTACCTATATTTTGTCTTGCCATAGGCCAAAGCAAGATCTTTATTAACCAATGGTAATACAACATATTCATAGCATACAGAGAGGATTCCTATATCAAGTGATTCTATAGACATTCTTGTGCCCTGAAAAACACTAACATGATAATTTTGTCCCACATTCACAACATCCTGTGGACTGGGTGACAAGCAGATATTTATGCCTTTCAGTTCTGAAGCCTGTAAGCCCAGTATAAAAGTTCTGTCAATGTCTTCAGCTGAGGGTTCTCCTCTTGAAGTACAGAAGATCACATTCTTGCTTTTTTTCTCTACAGGGCATAGAGGCAGTTCTGAAGTCCTTTAATAGTGTCTGTTAATCCCATCTTAGAGATTCCACTTTCATGGTCTATATTTTTTCCTGAGGATCTATCTCCTAATATCATCACAAGTTTGAACTGCCTCATATGAATTTAGGTTACAATCATTCACTCAAAACATTTGAGTTCTAGTACCTATTCAGAGACAAATTAAGAGCAGGAACCTTGATTAAAAATTAAAATTTACATGTATGAAATAAAGCATATTAGAACAATTGAATAATACAAAATAGTTGCTTTATTTATGGTTAAATTGATCTCTTTTATTTAAATAACACAATGAGGTGTGCTGATATTATCAATTAGGGAAAAGTTGTAAAAAAAAGTACTGTTCAAAATTTTGATTTAGAGAAAAATGGAAACATGAAAGCCAAAAGAATAAAAATCAGATATTGGTAGTCTGTTTAATAATTGAAATGGCAAATAAATATAAAAATCATTTAGTTTTAACATTGTTGCTATTTTCCAACTATATGGCCTCAGCAAGTCAATAAGTTCAACATATTTTGTTGTTTGATAACTTCATATGTGCATATATGTGCTTTGATCAAATATACTAATCATTCCTCATGTTCTGATTCCTCCCACATTTTCCCTACCCCTTTACTACCCATGTCTCTTTTCTTCAAACCCACTGAATCCACTGATTGTGTCCTGTGTATGGATGGGTGTTGGAACATCTACCAAAGTGTGGGTAGCCACTTATATCTTCCATCCATGAAGAACACTTACTATCTCCCTCCATGTATCTATGATTTCCCAATAGATCCTAATTTAGAGGTGGTACTTCATGAGCCTCTCTTCTACTATGCTGGTATTCTTTTTTAAAAAATAGATTATTTTAGTATGAAAATCCATATTAATAAAAAAGTTATAGATACTTATCTCTAAGCAATCCAACCCCCCCAAAATCACTAAATAAATAAGGATAAAAAGTAAATAAGAAGGATAGAGCTTTGAAGTAGAATGCTCATCTAACATACACAGATTCTTAGACTTATTGCCACTATATAAAGCATAATAATTTAAGATGAATAAATACAAATTCAACTTAGAATCTGATTTTAAAATTGTTTTGTGGCAATATCTTAAATAGTTAAGTGATAATATTCATCTTCTTAAATTTAACCCTGTGAAATTAGAGAGAAAGAAAAATCATGGAACTGGGTTAGTAGGGAGGTGGGAATTGATCAAAATACACTGCATGAAATTCTCAAACAATTGATAAATATCGTTTAAAAAAATAAAAGGACAAATTAATCCTATGGCTTCCAAAAAGTCATTCCAGATGTTAACAATGCCATTTTGAAAAAAATAAATCTATATTTTAAGATTGTAGAAATCAGGCATGATTCATTTGTTCCAGATGTGATGTCATTTTATTCTCTACAATTATGGAGGTGGTTATGTTTCATCATATCCGTTAACCTGTCAAAGGATCCTTTATTTCCCCTTGGTGGGATTTATCCTTCCTTAATCACCCTGTGAGCAATGTGGACCTTCCTAGTATCTGCAAGATAATAGAATATCTTGCTTCTGAGAGCATATCTGTTCTCTGGAACAGATTAGGCTATTTCTGTATGTTAAGTAGAGGAGAGGGAGTCAGAAAAGAGGGAAGGAGAGAAAAAAGAAAGAAGGGAAATCATGATTAAAAGAAGGGAAAAGAGAATAATTATTCACCAGAAGTGATTATTGTTATTTGATAACTTGGATCTCAGGAAACTCAGACATTTGTTGAGAGATGCAAAGAGAAAAGGGAAAAGAGACATATTCTCATGAAATCTGATATGTTGAGACAAGAGAAAAATACTCAGTGTATAACAGAAAGATGGAAAATAAAATCAGTGCTGAAATATTTTAAAAGTCAAATCAGGCTGTACCTCCATTTGTGTATCTCCACCAAGATAAAAGTAGACAGGAAAGAGTACCTGAGACTTAGATGACTGGTACTTTCAGTGTCTGTTCTCCAGGCCAATGTTATCCCACAAATCTCAAGCTTTCTTAATGATTCACAATAAGAGAAGTACAAAATTAGAGAGAAATATATGAAGATAAAGTTTAAATATACACCAAAAATCAAATAAATTTGTACAATTTATTTCCTGACATGACTCTATTAGGTTAAATAAAAGAAAATAAATGAAATACTTTGAAAAGAATCCTATAAGAAAAGTAGACAATTCCTAGATGAAGCCCAAAGAATAAATATATGTTGAAATATTGGTTAGATGAATACTTAATAACAGAAGGAAAGAATAGCAAGATGAAACTCTTGTCTTCTTATTTTGTATTTGTAGAGTGTACCTTCAACTGAAGCAGAGAGTGCTTGGTTATTCCCACATGTTTGTGCCACTATTACACTAGTGTATCATACTAGTGTAGAATATCATCATTGTAAATCAGAGGGTTTGTAGCTGGATTGGTGCTTCTGTTCCTCCTCTGGTAGCATGCTGAATGTTTTTCACTACCATGAACATTAGTCAGTATGGATAAAGGCTCTAGTTAGGTACTAGCTTGACTTCTCCATATTCAATGAGTTATTTAAGTGTTCTCTACAGAAACACGGCACTATTATCAGTTTCTGGAGAACAACCAATAGCTTTGGTATAGCCTGAGTCATTTGGGGGTTTCCATGAGTGCCCCTTTAGGCCAACAATTCAATTAGATTAAACTTATTCCTAGCAATGGAAGTTATACTTAGTGGTGAGAGCAGTCTAGCTGAATCATTATCTCACCTGTTTTGGGGTGACTCCATACATTTCATACATACATACATACATACATACATATGAATATATACTATTTAATATTTGGTAATTTCATATAATGCACCCTAATTACCCTTGCTTCCTACTCCTCCCATTTCTGCTTCCCCACTGTCAAAAAAAACCCACAACTTGTGATATCCCTATAGCTACTGTAGCATGGACAAACACCCAATAGTCAGCCACTTAAAGAAAAGTGAGCCCTTTTCCAGCACCAACCCCACTGTCAGTCATCTACTGTGGAGAGCTACAGTTTAATAAATATCTTTATGAAAATTGTTAAGAGTTCTCTGATGGCTCTCTGTCAAGGTTGCCACTTCTTCCAGGAATAGGGTGGGGGTACAGCTTGTCACAGAAGCCTTCAAAGTCTCTCTTTCTCAACTGTGAGTCCACAGTCATCAATAGAACTGCAGAAGAAACTTTCTTTCCAGTCCACAGGAACACCACATGGTATCTGGCAGCAGTATGGATCTCGGATATCCACCTGTCCTACAGTGTAAACATGTAGATGGAGCTGTGGGGCTGCGCCCCACCACCCGGCTAGCTTTACACCTGAAATAATTACACAGAAACTGTATTCTTTTAAACACTGCCTGGCCAATTAGTTTCAGCCTCTTGTTGGCTAATTCTCACATCTTGCTTTAATCCAGATTTTTTAATCTGTGTAGCACCATAAGGTGGTCACTTACCAGGAGAGATCTTAACCTGCATCTGTCTTGGAGAGGAGAAGCATGGCGACTGACTATGGTGACTGCCTGAATCATCTGCCTTCTCTCTCCCAGAATTCTGTTCTGTCTACTTCTGCCTACCTAATTTTCTGTCCTATTAAAGGGCCAAGGCAGTTTCTTTATTAACCAATGAAAGTAACACATAGACAGATGACTCTCCTCCATCATTTCTCCTTTTTCTGTTTAAACAAAAAGAAAGGCTTTAACTTTAACATAGTAAAATTACATATAACAAAACAATTATCAAGCAAGAATTACAGTTACAATATTTAGATCTATTTTATCTTTTATCATAACTAAGGAAAACTATAACTATCTATTTATTCTTCAACTCCATAAACACTCCAGAAGTTTATAATACTACCTAAGTAAACAAGAAATATGTAACTTTCAAACTCTAGAAATGACAGAGATAACTCACTGCCTGGGCAGTTACCCAAAGTTCATCTGTACCATTGGGGCATCCATCTTCGGCCTTCAGGCCCATAGTATCCAGCAGACATTTACATGAAGCAGGAACTTTGAAAGACAGTTCAGTCACTTTCTGCTGTGTCCTGCAGAATGTCTCTCAGACTCTTTCATGAATTAGGAACCCTGAAAGACCATCTCACCTTTAGGCAAGTTTAGCAGTCCTCTCTCTGCGGGTTCTTTGTGTCCAGTTTATGCAACAGTCCAGGAAAGAGCAGTTTCTTGCCAAAATGGCTATCAAACTCCATAAGGAGCCTCTTCGTTGCCCATCTTCCTCTTGAAGTAGATTGGTGCTGCCAGGAACAGACATGTTTCATTGTCATGAAAAGCCCTAAGTTATTAAAACATTAAATGCCATATTCTGTAGTCTTCTAAAGATATGAAGAATGCCTATTTAACTGAAATATATCTCTACATATCTAGAAAATCTAACATGACTATGACTATTATTGATGATTATCCATTAACAACCTATATTTTTAATTATACAATACTTTAATCAAGATCAGAAATACGTATACATATAGCAAAATTAACCTTAAAATCTATACCAATGCAAATTATTCATATCTATATCATATCACCCTTTAAATGTAAAAGAACATTTATAAACAATATTTGGGAATATGGGCACAGTTATTTCTCTCCAAACTGCTTCCTGCTGATTGGGGGGAGCTGTTATTTAGGTCATTCATGGTATAATCTGTCTGCTAGTTTCATCTCAGTCAGCAGTTGAGTGAAGTAATTTTTTTGAAGATGTTCATAGCAACCATTCAGGAGGGCATGGTCTATTATACCATAATGGGATAGAAGCAATCCACAGGGTGTCATCCTCTGTGAAAACAAAAGAAGACCCTCTTTTCTAAAGCATCATGTTCTTAGATCCAAATTCTGAAGTCATACTGTAAGATGTCCATTCTGGTCTAGCCTGGCAGCCCATATAATGAAATCTCTCTCTCTATTTAACTCCTTTACAGTCAAAAATTTCAAAGAAAACACAATAAAATACATAATCCAGACTGTGAATTTTCCATTTTTACGTGGCTTATTTTTACTCTATCACTTTACTTTATTCTGTCTCTTTAAAGACTTTACCCCCTTTTTTAAAGGCGTTAACTTTATGTTTTTTCTTCTCTCTCTCAAGCCTATGTACATTCATCCAACATTGTGACCCATTTAAAGGTCTTTTATGTCTGATTCTGTCCTATTGTGAACCTGTAATTTTTTACTGTCAAGAAACATGTTTGATTTGTGCCTTTACATCGCTAAGCGCTTAAGACTCTAAGCTGTGACATTCCTAGGTCAAAAACAGGTAGTGTGTGCTTGCCATGCCCAGTCCAACATGGTGGAGCCTCTTGTGACTGAATCAGTTGCAGCTCTGGGCTGCATAGTGGTGAGCTGTTCTGGATGTTGGCTCCACCTTTCTCCAATTTCAAAATGGAGGATGTACCATTTTCTACTAGCTCTGGAGCCACCAGGTAGGAGCCGCCCTCAGCACTTTAACTCTTGAGAATGAGATTTTATTTCAAGTACAGCCTAATTTGCCAGTCAGACCACTGCACAGCCAGGAAACATCTCTGTGTATGGCGGCTGGAGTCCTCCATGCTCTCCTGCTTGTGCACACCTAGTAAACCTGATCTGGCTGTCTGCCTAGGTGCAGTCAGGGAGCACTGAGCCATTGGCATGGTCCCAGAGCACTTTTCTTCCAATCCTGAGTGGGAACACAAACATCCAGTCCCATAAAAGCCATTGAAATGCTCTAAAGCCAGAGTTTGCACTGGTTGCACAGCCTCAGGAAGCCAAGGTTTAAAATGAGCAGCTTTTTTCTGCTGCTATTGCTGAAACAGGAAATCTCTCTATGGCACGTCCTCAGAAAAATTTCTCTGCAGCACACTCTAGCAAACAGCAATAAGCTGTGTTAAACTCTCTCTCTCTCTTTTTAAGCTTTCTCAGGTTTTTAAGTGGATTTAGTCCATCACGTTGGAGTGCCAATCTGTAGATGGAAATGCATGGCTGCATCCCACCACCTGGCTAGCTTTACACCCGAAATAATTACACAGAAACTGTATTCTTTTAAACACTGCCTGGCCAATTAGTTTCAGCCTCTTGTTGGCTAATTCTCACATCTTGCTTTAATCCAGATTTTTTAATCTGTGTAGCACCATGCGGTAGTCATTTACCAGGAGAGATCTTAACCTGCATCTGTCTTGGAGAGGAGAAGCATGACAACTGATTATGGTGACTTTCTGAGCGTCTGCCTTCTCTCTCCCAGAATTCTGTTCTGTCTATTCCGCCTACCTAATTTTCTGTCCTATTAAAGGGCCAAGGCAGTTTCTTTATTAACCAATGAAAGTAACACATAGACAGATGACTCTCCTCCATCATAAACACATGCCATAGATCTCAGCATGATCACCAGTAGCAGTACAGCCATAGACACCAACACAATGCCAGCAGTGGCCAGACCAAGGTCATCAACATTGCCTTAGGCAGTAGCATAGGCAACACAATCCACATGGATTTTGGCAGTAACAAGAGCCACTGACATTAGCTTAGCCAGCAGCTGCAGCAGGACTCAGAACCAGACATGGCCCTCCAGTGGCAGTATGGACTCTAGACATCAACATGCCCTTAGGTGGAGGTACAGGTCATACATACTGACAGGGTCTCCAGCAGTAAATAGTTAAAGACTTGGACATCTGCATGATTCATCCTCTCTCCACAGGGTACTCACTGCTCCATTCCCCTATTCTTCCTACCCCTCCATCACAAATTCATTTGTTTCAGTGGCATTGGAAACTGTAGTTTATCACTCAGGATATTGTTTTTCCCACACAGCTCTTTGTGCAAATACTCATCGTCACAAACTATTGGAGTGGCTCAATGTCTCCAGTTTCTGAAGCACACTTTCTCCCTTTCCTATGCCCCGTACCCCATCCTCCACACATCCATCCCTCCTATCCTTTCAATTCATCACCTTTTTTCACTAATTCTTAACAAATTTACAGAAGATCACTTTAAGGCCTTATACTATAAACTGTGATTGCACAAGACACAGGTCCCTGCTCCCACAAAGAGGCACAACAATTCAATGACGGAAAGACACAACATATGGTACAACTGTTACAACATAAAGTAAGCAATCACTTTCTAATTCATCTTCATATACTAATGGGACTAGCACAAATTGAACTACGCTAAGGAGAAAAAATATTGCTAAATGTTCCTCTTCAAAAGCTTTTTTCTTGACATATTGGACAATCTCATTGCTTTCTATTCTTGTCAGAACTGACTTTAAAGCAGATTTTGGTGTGTGGGTGTGTGGGTGTGTATGTCTGTGCGTGTTTGTTATCTTTTTAAATTGATTTTTATTAAGCTCTACATTTTTCTCTGCTCTCCTGATGGAGGAGGGTCATTTGTCTATGTGTTACTCTCATTGGTTAATAAAGAAACTGCCTTGGCCCTTTGATAGGACAGAAAATTAGGTAGGCAGAGTAAACAGAAAAGGATGCTGGGTAGAAGGCAGTGAGGCAGTAGACATGAAGCTCTGGCCCAAGATGGACATAGGTTAGAATCTTCCCGGTAAGCCACCATCTTGTGGTGCTACACACATTAATAGAAATGGGTTAATCAAGATGTGAGAGTTAGCCAGTAAGAGGCTAGAGCTAATGGGCCAAGCAGTGTTTAAATGAATACAATTGTGTGTTGTTATTTCGGGTGTAAAGCTAGCCATGCTGGGGTTGGGTGGGACGAAAAGCAGGCCTGCTCACCTAATCACTATACTCTCCTCCCTGCCTCTGCCTTCCTCTTTAACCCTCTCCCAAGCTCTCCATGCTCTCAATTTACTCAAGAAATTTTGTCTTTTTCTACTTCCCATGTAGATTAGATTTATGTATGTCTCTCTGAGGGTCCTCATTGAGTTGAAGAGGAGAGAAGAGGCAGGAAGGGGATTTGGGAAAAATGTAGAGCCAAAAAAATCAATTTAAAAGATAACAAACACACATGGACACACACACACCACAATCAGCTTTAAGTGATTTTAAAGATTACTCAGTGGTTTCTTTTATTTGTTTCTATATGTCATACATACATTAAAATATATTTTATTTATGGATTTTATACTCTAATTAATTTTAGGTTTCATTTATTTCTTATATACCTAGCAAAGTCAAGTTTTGCTGTATCTTATTATGGAAATAATTTTATTTTAATATATTCTTCTTTTAATCCACTTATACTTAGAAATATAACACTGTCTGGCCTTGGTTCTATCTTTTATAGTCTGTGGGGTTTTTTTCTATTTTAAGCGTTTTAGAAGCTGTTCATCAAGCACAATTTTTGCTGGTGTATAATCACTGAGAAAACTAAGATTTTATTCAAGGGATTAATTTAGAATTTCATATACATAAATCTTAATTATCTGAGACAGTGTTTTAAATACAATATTTCTCCTGCCTATTTTTTCCACCCAAATATCCCTTATACCATTTCTAACTCTCCCTCAAATTCATTATCTTTTTTTCATCAATTGTTATTTAATGTACATATATGTGTATATACATATAAACCACCACGTTTAAAGAATTTTGAAGATACAAATATGCTGGCTATTCTTCTGGAAGGCACCAGTGTTGAACCTTGGCAATTCATAAGCAGTCACTGTGGAAAGTTGATTTTCTTCTTTTTTGATTTAATTTTACTTTAAAAAACAAAAACATAAACAAAAATATCTTTTTTATTTTACATAACAATCCCAGTTCCCACTTCCTCCCTACCTCCTATTCCCTTCACCTTCTCATCTACCACACCCCTCATCCACTCCTCAGAGAGGGTAAGGCCCTTGATTTGAGCAAGGACCAAGGCTCTTATATCTAGGCTAGGCAAAGTATCCCTCCAAAGGGAATGGGTTTCAAAGAACCAGGACAAGCAGTTGGGATAAATCTTGGTCCCACTGCCAGTGGCCTCAGAGACTGCCCAGCCTTATAAATGTCACCCACATTCAGAGGGTTCAGTTTGGTCCTGTGCTGGAGCCTTTCCTGTCTGGCTGGAGTTGGTGAGCTCCTATTAGCTCAAGTAAGCTATTTCATCGGGTATCTGCATCATGGTCTTGACCTCTTTGGTCATGTCCTCACTCCTCCCACTCTTCAACTTGACTTTGGGAGCTCATCCAGTGCTCTACTGTGGATCTTTGCCTCTACTTCCATCAGTTAGTGGATGAAAGTTCTATGGTGACATTTAAGGTAGAAAATCAATCTTACTATAAGGGAAGCCCAGTTAGGGGACCCACTATTGCTTATGGTCTTATCTGGGGTCATCCTTGCAGATTCCTGGGAATTTCTCTAGTGTCAGGTTTCATGCTAGCCTCATAGTGGTTCCCTTAATCAAGATATCTTTTTCTTGCTCTCCAACTCATATTCTTCCCCCATCCTGACTATCCCATTTCCTCAAGTTCTCCTCTCCACTCCCTTTTTCCTCTCCTCCTCCCCTTTTGTTCTCCCTTCTCCTCCCACCTGCTTGTTCCCAATTTTCTCATGATATCTTGTCTATATCCTCTTCCCAGGAGGAATCTATATATGTTTCTCTTAGGGTTCTTCTTGTGACTTAGCTTCTCTGGGGTCATGAACTATAGACTTGCTATCCTTTGCTTTATAGCTAGTATCCAATTATGACTGAGTACATTCCATGCTCATCTTTTTGGGTCTGGGTTACATCATTCAGAATGATTTTTGATTATTATATGGCGAGGAAGCATTTTTCCTTTCCTTTCTTTCTTTATTTCTTTCTTTTTTTCTTTCTTTCTTTCCTTCTTTCTTTTTTTTTGCCCCGTCTATTTGGTGTTCTGTAAGCTTCTTATACATTCATAAGGATAGCCTTCTTTAGGTTGGAAAATCTTCTATGATTTTTTGAATATATTTCCTGTGCATTTGAGCTGGAGTTCTTTTTTAAAAAATGTTGTACCATTTTTTTAAAAGTTTTATTTATTTATTTATTATGTATACTGTGTTTTGTCTGTCTGTATGCTTGCATGCCAAAAGAGGATACCAGTTCTCATTATAGATGGCTGTGAGCCACCATGTGGTTGCTGGGAATTGAACTCAAGACCTCTGGAAGAGCAGTCAGTGCTCTTAACCTCTGAGCTATCTCTCCAGCCCCAAGCTGGAGTTCTTCTTATTCTATCTGTACTATTGTTAGGTGAGGTCCTTTCATGGTGTTCCACATTTACTGGATGTATTCTGTTTAGAATTCCTTGGATTTAACATTTCCTTTGACTGATGAATATTTCCTCTATAATATCTTCAACACCTTAGATTCTCTCTTCCATCTCTTGTATTCTCTTGGTTATGCTTGCATCTGTTGTTCCTGTTCATTTACCCAGATTTTCCATTTCCAGAATTCTTTCGGTTTGTGGTTTTTTTTTTTTTTTTATTGCTTATATTTCAGTTTTCAAGACTTGAACTGTTTGGACTGTTTACTTCACATGTTTGATTATTTTTTTCTTGGTTTTCTTGAGGTTCTTTAAGAGATTTATTGATTACTTCCAATTTATTGTTTGTGTTTTCCTTTATTTCTTAAAGGGAATTTTTCATTTCCTCTTTAAAGGTCTCAATTATCCTCATAAAATTATATTTAAAATCATTTTCTTCTTCTTTTTTCTAGGTTAGGATGATCAAGTCTTCCTGTTGTATGAACCGCTGGGTTCTGGTGTTACCATGTTGCTTTTTAGGTTTTTGGATGAATTCTTGCATTGGTACCTACCATCTCTTCTTCCAATTGGTGCTGGCAGGGTCTTTGCCTCTTGGTCACTCCTTGCAGTTGCCTTCTGTGTCTTTGGGAACTGTTCTTAGTTTGCTCTGTACTGTCGCTGTCTGTGTCTCAGGGAGTCACCAAGGTCTCTCTTAGCTGGTTCTCTTTGTCTGCTCTCTTGTAGCACTCTCTTGGTCTGCTTTATGCAGTTCAGCCTGTGCTTCAGAGTTCCTCTCTTGGTCCTCTCTGTGTAATCAAAGCCTGTGCTTTAGAGTTCCCTCTGAGGTGGCCGGAGATAGGAAGGTTTGGGGTTGAATTTGGACTTGTAGCAAACTTGTAGCAAAAAAAAAAATTGTCTGATCAATGGGGTGGGGGTGTTGGAACGGCCTACCAGCAGGAAGCTTCCCTGCTAGCTGGTTAGAGAAGCTGAGGTAGGTGGGAGAGGATTCTAGGGTTTTACCCTAGTAGGAATGGCCTAGAGAGTGGTGTGCCCCACACTGGGTGGGTGATCACTCACCTCTTGGTCATTGCTGTATAGTTTCAGCCTGCATTTTGGAAAGTTGTTTTTCTTGAGTTTCACAAACAAATATGGTATTCCTACCAAAATATGTATGTGTGTGTGTGAACAAGTATATATTTTCAGATATAATCTGTTGAGTTCATATAATACCACTTGTATGTATATTTTCAGGACTGACCATTTGAACTTAGAACAATGCCAAGGAGTGCAATACAAATAATTTGTTGGGCATTTTAGTTTTGGGTAAAGAGTTAAGTATATGCAGAACTTGTATTATCTTTGAGTTTTCTTACATGTACAGCTTCTTCATTTATCACTTGATAAGCTAATCTCTTCTGGTAATTATTTTTCAAAAAAGGTAACCTTTGTACACAAGTATTATTTAGATTTTTTTGCTACTTAAAAAGTAGTTGACTGACATAAAACTTTAAGTGACATTTTCTCTTGAATTTTGTAAAAGTTATTCAGTTGAATAGGATGAATATCACTATGAGGAAAGTATGTCAATTTTACATTTTTCTGTTGTAGGTGATATTTATGTGCATTCCAGCTGACAATTGTCTTTGACCTTCAAGCAATTATCCATTCCATGTTAAATTTTTGGATATAAATAGCAAATTTTTAATATTTAGCTTGGGTATTCTTTCATTTTTCTAATAAAGATTATACTCACAAATGGGTCAGATCTCCCTTATCTGTTTTTCTATGTTTATTATTGACTTTTTCTTTTATATGGCTCCACTTCACAATTTATTTTTTAAATAAAATAAATAAATAAAAACTTACTAAAATAAGAAATGTTCTACTTTTTGGTCTCTGTCTTTATTTGTTAAATTTCCACATTGATATTTACAATGTCATCCACATCAACTACTAGTGGAATAAGTGCTGGCTAACTCAAGAAATACTGACAGAACCTTACATTTAGTAAGCATAAAAATAGATGTTTGTGTGGTGTAAAGTTTTAATATGTGAATGAGAGGAAATAAAACCTTAAGAATTACTATTTTATTTCTATTCTTATAGTAAATTTGACACTTTTTTATTAACCACTAAAAAACCAGTAACCAAGAGTACCTACACGTGCCCTTCCTTATCTCATAATTAAAAGAAATTTAGTGTTTAAAGTGATTAATTGACTTCTCCAATAATTTACTAATGAAAATTCATTCTCACGATTTTCTGATTCTGGCTATAAAGACAATAAAGTCCTGGGTTATGCCTCAACATCTCTACTGTGATTTTTAAAAGTTCTTCTCTCACATATTAAATCCCAACCACAATTTCCTCCTCCACTTCTCAACCTCCACTCCCCATCTCTGGTCTCCCCCAGAATCCACTCATCTGTTTTGCTTCAGAACAGAGCAGGCATCCCAGGGATATCCACTGAACACAGCCATAGCAAGTTACAAACAAGACTAGGCACATATTTTCATCTCAAGGCTGTACAAGGCAACCCAGTGGGAGGAAAAGGGTCCCCAAAGCAGAAAAAAAGAGTCGAGAAACAAACCATACTCCCACTCTTTGGAGACCCACCAAAACACTAAGCTACACAACCATAACATAGATACAGTGGACCTAGCTCAGCACAGACAGGCTCCCCGTTCTTCACTCCAATCTCTGTGAACTCCACAGAAGCCTGCTTAGTTGATTCTGTGGGCCGTGTTCTTATGGTATCCTCAATCCCAATGGTTCTTACAATCCTTTCTTCACTTCTCCCATGGGATGCCTGGAGCTCTCTCTCTCATGTTTGGCTGTGAGTCTGGGCATCTGCTCCTATTAGTTGTTGGATGAAGTCTCTCTGTTCATGATTATACTAGGATAATCTATAATCTACCACAATTTTAAGTTTCCTCTGGTCTTTTAATTTGCTGAAGTGACATGAATAAAAGGAGATGAATTCTCCAAACTGTCTTTTGTTGTTTTGCGAATTTAAAGTCCAAAGTATTCATTTCAAATTCAGCTTTCAGTAGATCGTTAACTAAAGTGCAGCATTAGTGGCTCCAATCGATAAAATTGTCAGGTAAATTCATGCAGGCAAGATAGTCTAACACTAGAGAAACTGCCCAGGGGTTAAGAGCACAGACTGTTCTTGCAGGAGACTCAAGTCTGGCTCCCAGTGCCAAAGTCTCGCAGTTCACATCACCTATAACTCCAGCTTGAGGGGATCCGACACCCACTTCTGGATCCTGTGCCTTTGCACTCACATGTGTGCACACCAATAGACATAATTTAAAAATAAAATAAGCAAATCTCTTAATAGAAAAGATATTCCATGCAATTTGAATTTGCCAACAAAAATACTGCAGAAAAACTCCACAGCTGAGAATTAAACTTACTGCTGCAGGCTCCCTCCTCACAGAAAAAGGATAACAACAATGGTGATCTTAAAGATGATTCATGCCAAGTGCAAAGCAATCTGTCTGTCTAATGTGTGCTATAAGATAGCTCCATACCATATAATCATTATTGTATGTTTACAGAATCAGCAAATAGTGGTTAGAGAGGGTGAGTGAATTGTTAAGGTCCACCGGTAGGAAACAGAACTAAGATGTAAGGCCAGGCCTATCCATTTTACCTGGCTTAATACTCCCTTTTTTTTATTAATTTTTCACTTGGTATGTGGCTAGATTTAGAATCCACTCATCAATCTGGTCATTTGTCTTAGACTTGTTTCCATGGGTGTGTCCATGCCCCCTCCTGAAATGTAGCATCTAAAAACTGCAAAAACAATCTGGTTGTGTTGTCAGTGCAAAGTACAAAGTAGACCATTTAGAGGTCTAAACTATTCACTGGTTATAATGAGAAATTGCTGAATCTTGGCTGAACTCAAATACCAGGAAGAGAATGGGGAGGGAGATTAGAAAAAAAAATATCTCCTTTCAGTTGGGTCACAGTATTTTGCTTCTCACAGAAGGTTGTCCAAAATAACCACCACTTTTAAAGAATTTTGAAGGTATAAATATGCTTGTTATTCTTCTAGAAGGCACCAATGTTGAACCTTGGGAGTTCATAAGCAGTCACTTATGGGAAAAGTTGTTTTTCTTGAGTTTCACAAACAAATATGATGTTCTTACCAAACAGAAAATAGTTGCTGCATGTATCTTACAATGTGAAATGTAATTATACTATTTAATCCTCCCAGGAGACCTAAAAAAATGCTTTATTGTAAGTGTTGTAAAGTGATGAGAGAAGGCAGATTAACTTCTGTTCATTGATTAATCTTCATAATAGAGGTTGGAGACAAACCCAAGCTCACAGAGTTAGGAAGCTACAGAACATTGACTGGATTCCAACCTAAATCTGAACAGACTAGCTGTAGGTCAGTGTTTAAAACCTCTGCCTTAGCTTGCTCTATGAACTACGGTAGGCAGTCTCCTAGAATGCCACTCAATTATCCTCTTTCTTTGAATGTTTTCTTGTTTTCTGTCATTCTTTTCATTTCATTATGGATGAGGGAATAGTGATGTCCTTCAATTGAACAGATAACAAAAAAATTGACGTAATGATATTTCAAAGTGAGTTAAGAAAATGTGGCTTCACTTTGAAGTATTCTCTTGCAGGTCTTTCACTCATTGTAAGTAAAGCTGGCTGCCAGTTTGCAAGATGCATCACAGAAAGGTTCACAAAGCAAAGAAATGGTACCTTAGGGAGAGCCACCAAGGCCTGCATGTCAATCAACAGTCATGTGACTTCCCTTGGAAGCAGGTTATCCCACAGGGGAGTCTGAAGATGAGTGTTGTTCCAGAAAATACTTTGTATCCTGAGGCAGAGATGCCCTGTAACACAAAAGATTTTCACTCATTGGAACTGTGAAGCAACAAATGTTTGATTTTAAGATATTAAGCTTTAAGGTAATTTGTCACACAGCGGTCAGTAAGTTATAAACACAATCGCATGAAATCTGTTAGGAGAGTGTCTTTCACCCACCTGATTCAAAGAGTGTTCTAAACATTGTCTCCATTTTACATGTACTCTACAGTTTCACTGACCGCATTCCAAATGAAGTCAATGTATATGCTATAGCACTAAGTTGTATTAGTACAAAATTTGAATTTTTTCTTAACATAATTATAACTTGTACTTCTTTTGTTGCTCAGAGTGATAGTTACTAAAATAAATATGTAGGTAGAAGGATTGATATGAGAATGCAGTTAGGAATTATACTGCTTTAAGGAAGTGGAGTCCCTCATCAAAAATACTCTTTTCACAACATAGAAGCATCATTATAGAAAGCCACAACTATTCAAAATGCAGAGAAAAACAGACAATGGGGTACACAGCCCTAGTTGATATAGCTACAACACAAGTTTTTCACCCAGGCTCAGGGAATGTTGAAGAAGAGGGAGGCAATATTGTAAAGACCAGCAGACCAAGAAACAAGCTATAAGGTTTTGTCTTCAACTATGACAGGGGAATGATAACATCTATGAGTACCAACACCATGGCTACCTAAACAAGATGTGAACAATTCCAATATTATTTTTCTTCTCCCTCCTTTTTGGAGGAGGACGCTAGTTTGTTCCTGGCTGCCCGACTATCTTAGACCAGAAATAAACACACAAAACTGTATTATTTAAAACAATGCTTGGCCTATTAGTCCCAGATTCTTACTGGCTACATCTTACATATTAATTTAAACCATTTCTATCAATCTGTGTATGGCCAAGAGGCTATATCCTACCGGATAAAATTCCCAGCATCTATCTCCGGCAGCTCCATGGCTTCTCCCTAACTCTGTCTTCCTCCTCCCATGCTATAGGCCAAGCCAGTTTTTTTTTATTCATTAACCAATAAAAGCAGCAAATAGACAGAACTTCCCACAGCACCTCCTACTCTTCTCATGTCTGATAATTCCAAAAGTAGGTAGCATCCCAATGGAGACAGAAGAAATTTTATGGTTCCCCATTCCTATATAAAGAGGTGTAGGTAAGCAGCAATTGCTGAGTGACAGAAAATTAGTCTATACTATGATTGATTTCCCTGAATGATTACCCGATACAGAGTGGTCAACCCTAGAAATGTATACATGTAGGCAGCACTGAATGTACTCAGTAGGCTGTATTTGTATGTTGGCTGGTTTATATGCATATGTAACAACAGAGGAAAGGAAGTGGTATATTTGGGAGGGAGACTCAGATGTGGGGAGTGGTATAAAGAGGAGGGAAAAGATGTAATTATATTTAAATTTAAAAAGTCTGTAGTCTTAATAATACAGCTTACCTACAAATGCATTTCATGTACAACAAATGTAGTTGATACAGATGAGGACTTTCATGTAATACCATATTATTGGCAATTGTGTTTAGGATTTAAAATTAGAGAATATGAACCATTGCCCACCTGGTCACCTTACCTACAGGAAACAACATGAACTATGAGAAATGGACGCCTCTTTAGGGTTCTCCTTGTTGCCTAGCTTATCTGGGGTCATGAACTATAGGCTGGTTATCCTTGCTTTATATCTAATATCTACTTATGAGTTAGTACATATCATGTTTGTCTTTCTGGGTCTGACTTCTCTTGCTCAGGATGTTTTTTTCTAGTTCCATTCATTTGCCAGCATATTTCAAGATGTCATTGTTTTTATTTTACCATTGAGTAGTATTCTATTGCATAAATATACCACATTTTCTTTTTCCGTTCTTCACTTGAGAGTTATCTAGATTTTTTTTAGGTTCTGCCTATTATGAATAATGCTGCTATGAGCATAGTTGAGCAGATGTCTTTGTTGTATGAGTGTGTATTCACATGGATCCCGGGAATGTTGACCGAGTTTTCTAGCCCACCAGGTCCCACATCCATTTAGCCTTAAATAAACACATCAAGGCCTACATTAATTATAAACTGGCCTATTAGCTCAGGTGTCCTATTAACTCTTATAACTTATATTAGCTCATAATTCTTGTCTGTAAACCATGTGGCATGGTACCGTTTTGGTGAGGCAGTAGCATCTTGCTTCCTCTGTGTCTGGGTGACAACTTCAGACTGACCTTTCCTCTCCTAGAATTCTCCTGTTCTCATTGCCCCAACTCTACTTCCTACCTGGTCACCCTGCCTTTATTTCCTGCCTGACTATTGGCCAATCAGTGTTTTATTAAAATACAATTGACAGGGAAGGAGAAATAGACAAGAACTCCTGAGAAAAATTGGGAGCCTGGGGGTGGGAAGAAGGGAGGGAGAAAGGGGAACAGGAGAGAAAAAGGGAAGGGGGAGAAGATCATAAGGGAACAAAAGGGATGGCCGAGATAGGGAAAAGATGGAGACAAGAACAAGGAAAGTGATACCTTGATCGAGGTAACCATTATGGAGCTAGCAAGAAACCAGGAAAATTCTCAGGAATCCACAAGGATGACTCCAGCTAAGACCATAAGCAATAGTGGAGAGAGTACCTGAATTTACATTTCCCTGTAATCAGATTGATGACTACCTTAATTGTCATCATAGAAACTTCATCCAACAACTGATGGAAGCAGAGGCAGAGATCCACAGCTAGTACTGGGCTGAGCTTCCAAAGTCCAGTTGAAGAGAGGGAAGAGTGAGAATATGAGCAAAGAGATGAAGACCATGGTGGGGACACCCACAGAAACAGCTGACCTGAGCTGGTGGGAGCTCAATGACTGTAGACTGACAGCTGGGGAACCTGCATAGGACCAAAGTAGGCCTCTGAAAGTGGGTGACAGCTGTGTGCATGCAGTCAGTGGAAACAATAGCAGAGGGACTAGGATTTATCCCTAGTGCTTGTACTGGCTTTTTGGAGCCTATTCTCTTTGGAGAATAGATACCTTGCTCAGTTTAGATAAAGAGGGGAGGGACTTGGTCCTGCCTCAAAGTGATGTCCGAGATCTTGCTGACTCCCCATGGGAAGCCTTAAACTCTCAGAGGAGAGGATGAGGGAGTATAGTGGTGGGAATGGGGGGGGCAATGGAGAAGAGGAGGGAGAGGGAACTGGGATTGGTATTTAAAATGAGAAAAGATTGTTTTAAAAAATAAATTAAAAAGAAAGACAAACAAAAAAGAAAGAAAGAGATACTTCCAGAGCGGTCAAAAGAACATCTTCATATGCCTTATCTTGATCAAAGCTGATGTACTCTCCCCTTCTTGTACTAATACTAACACAGTCTCAGACTCAGTCAATGTAGAGTGAGCAACAAGAGACAAGACAAGTTACAGGATGTGAAGAAGGGATAACAAATGAAACTATCGCTATTTACGGAGGTGAGAGATGAGCAAACAACTGAAGCTGTTAAATGAAGTTTCATTGTCCATAAAATTACTTATTTTAGTATATGAAGTAAGATGTTGACAAATTCCACGTGATTGTCACAAAGGCTCAAAGACCGAGGATATTTCGATAGAGGGTAATTTTCTCCTACAGACGGTAAACTTGACACATTTCTAACAGTCCTGAAAAAGGTATAAAATTAAATTTTATTTTTTAAATTTTAAAATTACAATTGCATCACTTTACATCATACCATGTCTCCTTCCACTCCCACCCATGTGCCTTATCCTTACTCTCTTTCAAATTCATAGCCTCTGACCTCTTTTTCTTTAATTGTTATTTTGATGAACATTATAAATGATCATACGTTCCATTAAAATCTTTAGTTAGCTTTAACCTTCAATTAATATAGCACACAGTGGTATTTGTCCCACAGCATGGCAATTATTTTCCACATACTTTCAAAGTTTTACCAGACCCCATAATTAACAACTAAATTTCTTATTCTTTGTTAGAAGTTGGTATGACTAGTGGCTTCTGGCTGGCCAGTAGGGACTAAGCTTGAGTAATGACCACATCCTGTAGGGGAGAGAACACACACACACACACATACACAGACACACAGACACACAGACACACACACACACACACACATATATATATATATTTCATTTTGAGCTAAGTTTTAACCAGAAATGTTTTTGTTTCAATAGGTCTATGTTCTGATTTGGCAGAAACCCAAAATATAACATATTTTCAAATGCAGCAGTATTAGAACCTATGCCTTTCCAGAGATCCTCAATGATGAGATATTCTAATGTGAGTTCTGCCTCTTGCTTCTCACTTCAATCTGTTGAGACATACTTACAAACTTGTTCCTAGAGATCTCAAAAATGGTGAGTAGCTCAGGTTACTCCTTACAGCTTGATCTAAATTAATTAGTAATTCATATTATCTGAAACCATTCTATTGTAACCAATGTTTTAAGCCCTGATAGACTGAAGAAAGTCTGTAATATGTGAAAAGAAAACTAGAGGCTTAAAAAATGGTATATTCAAAGCTTCCTTGGAGAAAAAACATAACCTGAAGTCTGTTAGACACTTCAGCATTGTGAAAAAGCTCTCTCTTTTAAATGTATTTAGCTTGGGAAAGAGGCATGATTTTCTAGGGAAGTTAGTTATTTATTTTTGGATCTTGAAACAGTTAAGGTTTATGACATAGGATAAATATAGAAATAGCTAAATGATACTTATAATCTAATTTTACTGGCTGTTTCTTTCAAATTTTCAATATTTCTAGAAAAGTGCTATTGAGTTTACCTATTTCAATATCCAGAGGTTGACTATATATTGTTTACTCCCTACTAGTTTAGTTTTAAATTGTTATATAGAATATTCTTATATAAATCTCTTGCTTTATTCCTAACTTTCAACTGTTTAAAAGTTAGACCTGGCTCTGTTCTTTTGTTTCCTAATTCTTTTCACACATCAGCACATGACACAACCGTTGTGTCCCAGGAAGCATGTCCATCTGTCGTCTGGTAGACTGTGGCACTGTAACGGGACTACTGAGGGAGTCTCCGTGTCTGCTAGTATTATTCATCATTGACTTTTGTGCCAGCCCTGGGCTCCTAGGACTTTTCAGTTTACATTCCTCATCCAGAGAGATGCCAAGAAAGCAGCAAGGAAGCATTTATTAACTTGGACAGGGAGACATTACAGCAATGAAGGCGCTGGATGGATGAGTATTTATCTTTACTGGGCCCCAGCAGCAAGGCCTCTTCAGACGGCCAACAACTGCTTCGTTTGGAGTACACACCACTTTCTGCCTCCTCTAGCAGGCTACAGTTCCCAGACAACCAGAAAGAGGACCGTGAACATATTGTGCACATCCAACTATTTCTGGGAATGTGTGAAGAGAGACAGAGTCTCACATTTTTAG
The DNA here is from genome assembly GCF_903992535.2 of Arvicola amphibius. NCBI lineage: Eukaryota > Metazoa > Chordata > Mammalia > Rodentia > Cricetidae > Arvicola > Arvicola amphibius. The sequence continues at coordinate 37,423,417 of NC_052054.1, forward strand.
AATAAAATCAAGACACACTCTGTGAAGAAAGAAAAAAAAAATAAATGTGAATCATCGAATGTTCAGTAAATCACAATGCTGGTTTAGAAAGATATTTGCATCTTGCTCCTTACTGCAAGTTAAGAATCCCCCAAACTTTGCACAGCTTTAACAACAGAGATGCAGATGGAGCAGAAGCATTGATGTTCTGCGGTGTTTGGGGGGTCTTACGTATCCTAAACATTTCCTGATCCGTGTCTAACTGAAAACCAGAAGTTTCTTCCTGATCCAATAAATTCCAGGCCGCTAACACTGTCAGTAACTTCACACTACTGAGTTTGGGAAACAAAGCCATGTTTTTAGAAGGGATACAGTGAATGTGTTCATCTTCGGTGTCGCTGTGACGCCCACATCCCACTGTCATTTCTTCAATTTGTAAACCAAATGCTCCCTGGGAATTAAAAAGATCCTGCATATTGACACATGTTTCGTTTTCCAATTTAGGCACAGCCACTCTCTGGGAAGCTAGAGTTAAAGTGGTTCTGCAAAAAATAAAAAAAAAATTAAAAAAGTTGGTGGATACAGGTAAAGTATGCAATTATCTGTACCTTGTCTCCTTATATATCTCCTTGCCCCACCAGAGGGCTTTTTGTGATTTGTAGAAATGCTTTGTTTGGCACTTGGGGTATGTCTGCAGTGGGTACTCTAGACTTTATTTTTTTCATTAAGAAAATCTGTAAGAACTTGTTCACTTTGGTGGCAGAAAACTTGAAGAAAAACATCTTTAATTAAAACTGGTAGAAATTTCCAAGATGAGCTCTATCTAGCATGGAAGTTGTAGCTTTTCTAGAGAGTTTATAATGTGGACAATTCATTCACAAGATCTGAGCCTAATATTACTTTAGAAAAATAAAATATTTGTTTGGTCACATTTGCTCCTCATGAAATATAAGTCATATTTTAGGAAATGTATTGATATCTGATTATTAATGAATGTTTTAATGCCAAAAAGGTCTTCGTGCTGTTCATTACTTGGGTGTCTCAAAACCAAATTCGTCCATGTGCCAATTCATCCTGTTGTTTAGCAAAAGACATTGAATTCCTCTAATGTCAAAATGAGCCAAAGCAAACAAAACAAAATTTAAAAACTAAATTTACTTAGAAAAAGTGGTACCAAACTAGGCTCTCTAAATGTGGGGTGACAATTGGTGTGGCTGGGGTGGACAATGGATGCCCCTGATAGTAGGGGACAAGGATTTATCACTAGTGCTTGAACTGACATTTTGGAGTCCGTTCTTTGTGAAGAGATACCTTGCTCAGCCTAGATATGGGCGGGAAAGACCTTGTTTCGGCCTCGAATTGATGTGTCAGACTTTGCTGACTCACCATGGGAAGCCTTACTCTCTCTGAGGAATGGATGAAGGGGTGGGGTGGGAGAAGGTGGGGAAGTGGGAAGAGGGGAGGGATTAAGAACTGGGATAGGTATGTAAAATGAGAAGAGATCTAAAAAGAAGAACATAAAGCCAAAAAGTATAAAGAAAAAAAGAAAGGGGCCATTTAAAGAATGTAACTGTACAGTTTCACTTCACAAGGCTTAGAAGTAAGTCTAGACGTGATCTTTTGGAAAATACAGAAACTGGTAAAATAATAAAATGCTGCATTTCTATCAAAACTTCTACTAGAAAACAAGAAAGACCAGAGAAACCAATTTTCTACCATTTGATGATGCAGTAACTATAACTGCATTATAATTATAGAATACAAAAATTTGTATGTGGAATAAAATTTCTAGTTGAGGTTGATTTATTTTGCTCAGTGTTTGCATTGGGGCATTTGTGGTTAGTGTTTACTTGATACAAATGCACTAACAAAGCTCTAAGCTTTGTTTTGAAATAGCAATATGAAATGATATATGCAACTAGGAAACCAGAGGACATATTATAGAAGAAGAAATTTATGTGGCACCAAGGTTAAAGGTTAAGCATCCTTAAGATGTAAGAGTGTGGAATTCAGTTGTCCATACCACCTCAAAACGCTCATGAAGGTGGACCACACACAGCCATACTTCCACAAAACTGAAGTTCAGAATCGTGGAAAGTGAGCATTATGTCAGGGTAGTCGTTTAACTCTAAGTTTGAAGGCAATTTTGATCAAGTTGCTAATAAATTTTAAATATGTTGGGAGCAGGGCAAGATGAATTGTGAAAAGATAATTTAAACTGACTTGAAGTTGTCCTTTGATCTCCATAAATGCATCATGACAACCCCCATACACAAAAATAAATAATTATATATAATAAAACTTTAGAAGAAAAGATAACAGGTAATTCTGATGAGATAAGTACCCATCACATCTAGCCAGGATCAGCAACAGGGAAGACCCTTTGGAGAAATTACTTCCATTCCCATCATTTGCAACCCATTTTTTTTCCTGTGGAAATATTTCTCATGTACAATGCAAGATGCAGAATACTAACATAATCATCAACATTTCCCTCCTGCTTCATGCCTTCAGTCTGATGATGGGAAAGTGAGCTCAGGAAATGCTTATGAAATTCCCTGGAATGCAGCTGAATGTAAGAAAACATTACACTGTACCATGTAAGTGGTAATTAACTGGAAAAACTGTCTGAAACCACTGAGCAGTGGGTTACTCTTCCAGTTTGGCAGCAAGACCATGAGACCCAGGTCCTGTTTTTGTTTTGTAGGAAGTTTGGTCCTGTTTGAAGATTAAAAGGCATTCATTTCCTCAAGTTACTGAGAAATACATTTCTCTAAACTTGGCATAGTACATGAACATGTTTTCCAAACTTTGCATTAATGTCAGTTACCTAGAAAAGACATAAACACCAGAACTACTTAGGGAATGCTCTTGGGTGATATATTTTCTATCATTTACCTGGATTTTTCTCTTCTCTTTCTTTTCTATCACCCAGTGTGTTAGAAAATAGTATAATTTATGTTTATATAACAACGAAAATCAAAAAATGTATCTTCTCATTTAGACCAAAATCTGCCTTCATATTGTAGACTATTTATATTTTATACACAATAAACACATTTTGTTCCTCCAGAAACAGTTTATAAGGTAGGCACTAAGTAAACCATACTAAATAAAATATAATCCTGTACCCTGCTCTGTGCCTGTAATGATGTTAGATGATCACTAGTTACACCATGTATGGTGAATCCACAGGAAACGTCATCCACTTTTAAATAAATAAAAAAAAAAAAAACCAAAAAAAAAAAAAAAACGGAGAGGTAACACAGATACTGTGGACGGTGTTTAGAGAAGAAAAGAGGGGCCATGCAGATGAGCCTACAGAAGCAGGCCTATGTCAGACCACAGTGTAAAGGAAAGGTCTGTTGATCAAAGATTAGCAGGAGGTAGGGTAAAGACACATACCACAGGAAAGCTCAGTTTTATATAAGAGGGGGATTAGAGGCTCTGACTTCATGGCAGACAGAGTAGAAATGGGCAAGTGATTAGGAAACAGGATACATGCCACAGAGCAGTGAGGGGAGTGATGATCAAGGAGAAGATGTGGGGCCATGAACAGTGCATCTCAACAAATTGAGTTTGATGCAAGAAATATGAAACCACTGATAGGCCATATGCACCTTCAAATGAAAGACTGTGTCCGCAGACCTACTCAGCTCCTTGACAGTTTGATTTGGGACAGTTTTTTTGTCTCAGGCTGTTCAGTTTCTCTCCTTTGAATAGCAAAATATACACAGTGTAATGTTGCAAGGATTGAACACCTAGTTAGAATCAGCAGGTTTACAGCATCTATTGGTTTTCCTTCTACTATAAGCATGGTCTGCAAAATGGATTATTAGGCAAAGGAAATGTAAAATGAATAAAATGTAAAGGAGAAATATTTGAGATTAATTTTATCAGAAGTCTCCATAAATAAATACATAGGGGAAGTAAGTATTTAATGTGCTTCAAGGTTATTGGACATTCTTAACAATTTAGCATTGTCCCCAGAACAGTTTGGTGGTAACAACATAACAAGACTCCTATTCATTTTGACTTCGAAGTATAGCCTTAATATAAGGGTTTGTGTCTAGTTGTATTGCAAATTGTTATGCTGTGTTCCATTGATAGCCCTGCGAGGCCTGCTCTTTCTGAAAGGAAACAAGGAGTGGATCTGTGTTGGGAGTCATGTGGCCTAGTTTTGGAACAATATATGAGAGTATGTCCAACAGATCCCCAGATGAGGCAAAAGCCCACAGGACAGTCTCATTGGGAAAGGACCAGTAGACTTTGAGACAATACAAAATACCACTGGGACTGCACGGCCTGCATATTCTCTTCTCTCTGGTAATATTGATGATTTCTTGGCAGGTTTAGTGTCAATCTGTCAATCATACACTGGAAAGGTATGACCATTCTTGAAAACCCCAGTTTTTTATCTCAGGAACTGAACCCAGGTTGTGACTGGACTACAGCAGATCTGGGGAGAGGTGAGGTGTTGGAGAGGCACTGGGAGAGGAAATTGCATTAGAGATGCAAAATATGAGAAAAGAATAAACGAAATGAAATAAAACAAAATAAGTTCAGATAGATAGATAGATAGATAGATAGATAGATAGATAGATAGATAGATAGATAGATAGATAGAGCTATTTACTAAGTATCTTGTCATCTTAGGAAAAACAATGGAGTTTTGTTTTGTTTATTTCATTGGTTGGTTATCTTGTTGACTGCTTTTGCTTTTCTATTATCTTATAATATTTGATTTTACAATATTTAAAGTGCTATATGTTTTCTTTTTCAAAAATTATTTCTGTAGTCATCTGAACTTTAAAAATACTAGTAAAGATGATCATTTCTACTTTCATCACAAAGCATTTTATAAATCTCAGTTATCATTGCCTCTAAATTATCTCTGTGACACTGAATATCTGTATGAATTCAAGTTTTGAAATCTAGTAAGATTTAAAAATGGAAAATCTGGTAGAACACTTTCAACACATATGAGTGGTGTCAAAACATATTGCGAAATTTCTACATTACTACTGTCATACTATAATGCTATTATAATTTCATTTAGCTAGAAATAGAAACAAATAGCAGAATTGAAGCTAGAAAACAGTGAATGAGCATTTATATCACAGGTATGAAAACTATTCTCAACAGCTCCTGTGCTTTAGAAATACCAATGAAAAGGAAACAAACCAGCAGGCTATTTCCAATAAGTTGGAGAGCTTTCTGGTACCTACTTAACTATATTTTATACTGTAGACCATTTTCCTAAATCATGATTTTCAATTTTAATTTCCAGTCCAGAACCAGACTATCTTGTCTTTTGTTTCCAAGGACATACTCACATATTAAACAGGAATATTAAATCTAACATTTATGTCCTTTTATCACTCTTTGTTCCAGAATATGACACAATTTTTTGAGTTAAGGTTACATTTCACAGATCTACTCCCAATGCTCAGGTTATTGATTCACCCTGTGTGTGCACTTGATGTGGGTGAGGCAACTGTATTCTCTCCCTTGAAAATAGAATTGGTAATTTCAAACCACTCTAAATTATTATGGGTGTAAAGCATGATGTCTCCATGCTTATAATCCCATGCTTATAATCCCATGCTTATAATCTGAGGAGTGAACCACAGAGTTAGAGGCCAGCCTGTGCTACCTAGTGAGATCCTGTTTCAAAACATACCATCAATCACACATTGATGCATTGATGCATTGAAGCGAAATGCATATTATGGTTAGTATTAGGCATTGGACATTGCTGAGATTTGGAGCAGATTTTTAAGGGAATTTAAAGAACTGTGTAGATGCAGTAAAATAAACTCTGTCAGAGTAGAGATATAAAGTAGTTGCCCATGTAATGGATCCCAGAAGAAGAGCAATGAAGAGTTTGCATCCTTGGTTACTGAACAACACAACAGTTCCTCATTAGAAAACCAGCATAGACCTCAGTCATTTTCCATCCACTCGGATTCGTGATCTTCTGTTCATTTTCTGTGACAAATATCCTTTATTAAATCAACCTGGAAATCTCCTTTTCCTTAGGGTATGTGAGAAACACAACAAATAACTTATGTAGGTGTTCCATTTTTTGCTATGCCATGGATATTACTGAAAAAAAATATTACAGAAGAAAATACAAACTGTGTTTTCATATAAGCCTTAGATATTGCTTTCATCTGCCTCTCTTTCTCCCCTCTGTTCTAGTCCCTACCTCCTTACACCCAGACATTTATACATAAGGTCATTCAGCCCAATTCTTTGGAAAATTCCAAAATTTAAAACTATTGGGTTCTGTCAAAGGATTGTAAAAAAAAATGTTAGTATATATTAAGACATGGTTGTTCTCAATGGAAACATAGGACTGTTGAGAAATGAGTGGAATTCATCCATCTTTTTTCTCATTCTAGACAACTCATGAGAGTCTAATGTGCCATTAAATTTGAATCATTCCATAACCATGGGTCAGTTCTAATCTCTGAAAGCCCTCTAACTCACATGACAGTTCTAGTACCGAGTATTGCATGCTAGAGAATCAGAGAGCAAAGGTAAACCTAGTGAGAACTGAATCATTGTGTAGTCTACTCTGCATACGATGCCTGAGTCTATTTTTTCTAGGTGTTATTTGAATAATCCTCAATGAATTAAAGGTTAATTAAGAAGATTGAAAGTCAGACTTTTTAGGTTTTTCTCAATATCAATGTATTAGAAAAAGACATATTAAGAGAGAATCCTCGCAGTTCATAGGCATCTAATATCCAGTATGTTGCTCAGTATAGAGTCAAGTTCATAGATGATTGTATTCTACAGCCATAACTTATAATGACTGCAAAAATTTCCAAGGCATTTGTCCACAAAATGTCATTTAAACTTTTGGGAAACTGAGTACCTATTATTCGTCTGAGAAGATGAGGTTTATTATACTAAAATCAAGAATCATGGGAAGTCTGGTGACTACAGCAAATCATCAAGAATGCCTTCATATAAAATTCTGATTTCCAAATTCCTCCCTTAATGAGGTAGGGGTTTTGAATATTTTGTGTGGGGAAATGAGCCATATAAAGACATGAAATACTTAAAATTCTCTACCAGAATTGAGACCTGGAGGAAAGTTTTGAGTTGTGCAAACAATGTATCATATTTTTTAAACCACCACTTAGGACATTTTTACAAACACTGAAACAAGAACACTTGCCTGTCTCCTTAACTGCAAAATATGGGAAAGGAAATGTGTTCGGCTGTCTCCTCAAGGAGCAAACATCACTGTGTGTAAACACCAGTCCATCAGAGGGGTCCACGGAGAGGACAAAGATGATGAAATTCTGATCAAACTTTTATTTTATGGGTTAAATGATTTAGTCCTCACTGAAAAGTACAATAGAGAGAAAGGAAGGAAAGTTGGCTTGGATTCAATGCTATGCCTTTCCTCAGTATCCTATTCTTTTTGTATTCCTCTTCATCTCCTACTTCATCAGATCTCTCTCTCTCTCTCTCTCTCTCTCTCTCTCTCTCTCTCTCTCTCTCTCTCTCTCTCCCCTCTGTCTGTCTCTCTCATCTCTCTCACATCTTCGATCTCTGTTTCTCTTCACCTCTTCATTTTTCTCATGTGTTAGAACTCAGAAAGATTTCACAATTGTAATTTATTGTTATTACTAGGAAACAAGCCTTGTGTACCCTCTCTTATGCCTACTGCTATTTTTGACGGTTTTGGTTCCTTTTTGTTTAGTTGTTTTTGCTGTTGTTGCTGTTCCCACCTTTAACTCTGTGCTATGGACTCCTTCAATGATGTCATAGTAATAAGAAAGTTATGAAGATATCTATTCTGCCTCTGACTTTTGTGAAGGATTCTGTATTTGTCTGAAGGAATCTCCTTCTTGGTGCACTTCTAGAGAAGCTTTGAAAACACAGACTCTCAGATGGACTGTAGTATTCTAATAAAGAAAAAGCAAAAATAATAAGAGCCTACACTATATGAGCAACAGGGAGAAGGTGCCTTGGGAAATCATTGGAAACTCTGAAGCACAAAGATGGACAACTTGCTGGTCAGAAGTCGTAACTTATCAGCACTTTTTTCAAAGCAAGAGTTCTCTTTTTTTCTCTTTGTAATGTCTGAAGTCCGACAGAAATTGTAATAAAAGAACACCAGCTTTATTGAATCTATTAATTTCATGAATACTCTCAATTTGTACCTTTTATTTTCACATCCCTCTCTCCTACTCCACAACTTTATTTTAGCATTTTGAATTTTCCAGTTTCATCAATCAACCATGAGGTTGACATTAATTGTGGGTTTCGTTTTCTTCTCTACTACACTAATGTGCTGTCTCTGATGGTAGAACTCAAACCTCTGACATCTGCTGGCTCAACACTTTGGCTCAGACTTAGCTAGTTTCAATGGCTCCACAGTTGTTTTCTGAATAAGTAAAATTTTGATATCCAGTTCTCTAGGATAATAGTATGAACATTCTCATTTTTGTATAATTAATGCTGAAATATCATCAACTAATATGATTTGCACACTAAAGGCAGTTGAGGAATCTTGATATCATACTCCAGGAAGACTTTTGCTGTAAATTACCAGACTATTTATCTACTAACTCAAGGCTATAATAATGTCCTTTCTGTTCATTTAATCATTCATGAAAAAATATATTTGCTGACAGGCATATTTGTAAGGCACTTACTATTTTTTAAGTCCAAGTAAAATATTTTATAGGTCCTTTCAAGCAAGCATTCACAGTATATTTGAGAGTATTTCTTGGACAGAGTCACTATTTCTTTTGCAATCCTTATAAATATTCAAATGAAGTAACATGCAAAACCAATGAAATGCCACTATTATTTTCAAGGCTCTTTTAAGGTATTAGGTTTGTTTAAAATTGCCTCAGATAAACTAGCCATGGTGTCATCAACCTGTGATCCTAACCCTTGCAAGGTAAAGTCAGGAGGTTCAGAAGTTCAAGGTCATCCTTAACTATAGCAAGTTTGAAACCCTCCGGTATGAGACACTATCACAACTTCCATTCCCTACCAAATTACTATAAAGAAACATGTCCTATTATAAAAGTTTTTTGTTGATTTTGAAATCCATTATATGAAAGAGAGGGGACAGAGAGTCTGTGCACGCACACACACACACACACACACACACACACAAACATTTTCCATGGATGCTTCACAGGTGGAGGTCACAGGACAACCCACAGGAGTTGCCTCCTTCCATTCAACACATTGACCTGGGGATTAAACTCAGTTCCTCAGGTTTGGCAGCAAGCATCTTTACCACTGAGCCCTGTGGAAATTCTATTATATATGCTTTAATTAATCATTTAATTCAGAGGGCTTAGCAAAATATAGCAGCAGCTTCTTGTCATCTTTAAAAGAATAGGAGATAAATTAAGGATTTGTAAATTTGTGTCAGAATTCCAGAAATTTTCCCAAATCCTAGTATCTGTTTGTTGTAGAGTATATAAGTGTATTTAGATAAAAAGAAGTTAGATACCTTTAGATTTCTTTTTATATTTTTATAATAAAATATAAATTATCAGTTCTTTTAAATTTATGTGTGTGTGGTGATTTAGTTAATCGACACAGGATATAACAGAAGGCTATATAAACAACAACAACAAAGAGGTTTAATATACTTTCTAAAAACTCACCATCATTCCCCAGTGCTTCTCTGTGACTTACAAACCTTGGAATATTGTTATATAGTAAAATATAAGTATCTACATAATTTTTTATGAAGACTTATAGCATTAGTAAGAAAAGGGAAATTGATACTAATGTCTGACCATGAAGAAGTTCAGGAAAATGTGGTGGATGGGTGGCATTGGGAAAGAAGCAGAGATGCCATAATTTCAAGGAAGTTTCTTTAAATTATTAAATTGAGTATTAGATCTCAGCATAACACATATGATCATATAATTTAATTATGAACAACTTTAGAATAAAGGTAAGTTTGTTTTTATTTTAGTTGAGAACATCTTATTGAAGGATTCACAGAACCCTGAGGATGCATTTAGAGTAGTCACCTGTCCAAACAGAAGCAGAACACAAAATGGAATCTTGGTAGATAACTCATAAGCTTTTAGCAAGTCTCATATTAGGAAGTTTACTATATATGTACATAAATTGTTATACAGAAACAGACTAATCTACGAGGAAGTAGCAATATAAAGTAGGATACAATCTCCTATTATTTATAAGCCTTTATTTGTTAGACATCATTTAGTTTGATTGCGTAGTGGCTCTATAGGACAGTGTTTACTGCATTTTCATCATGTCCTGTAGCTCTCTACTCATATTGAAGCACCTTACTAAAGACAATATATGTATTTTCATTTGGCTTGAAAATATATATCAGACTTCCTTCATATATGAGAATAAACACCCATCTACAAAACTATTAAAAGGAAGGGAGAGTGGAAAATTTCCATAATGAGAAGAGAAACTCAAAACAATATGGCTTTCTTTCTTTCCTTCTGTCTTCCTTCCTTCCTTCTTTCTCTTCTCTTCCTTTCCCTCTCTCTCTCTCTCTCTCTCTCTCTCTCTCTCTCTCTCTCTCTCTCTCTCTCTGTGTGTGTGTGTGTGTGTGTGTGTGTCTTTCTCTTTGTTTTTCATTTCTCTTTCCTTTTTTCCCTTTATTCAGGATAATATGAATTAGGTAATTGAAAAATTTCCCATTATTTATTCCGATTTTACTTTACCTTTGTTCTCACTGCCTTTATGCATTAGCTGTGTTTCTAAGCAACTGAACATTGCTGAACAACAATTTTCGAGTTTGCTACAAACTCGGCTCCAATTTCCTAGTAATTTGAGTAGGCAACCACAGCTGCAATTCTGAGACAGCCAGTGACTCCTGATATTGGCCATTTTCCTGAAAAGTAAAGGGAAAGGGAACTACATCCTCAATTTTACTGCAATAGCAAGTCCGTGGCAGATTCTAAAATTTGTATACAATTACCATTAAGTAGGACAAAAGCATCATAATTTCTAACAATAACTGCTTTAAACTGCTACAGGAATAAAATCCAGACAAGTCCAGCTGTGTAACATTTTAAAAAGTATTATAATGAGATGCATTTCACAGGAATCAATCAAACTTAAGAGCCTGTTTCTCATACTGAGAAGAATGGATTCCTCCGAGAAATACCTACTTATTTTTAGGACCATAATTTCTCAGCTTTGACTTAAATCAATATACAGATAGTTGCTTAAAATTACATTGTTTTAAGGACAGTTCATATTTAGTCTTCTATCAGAGTACCAGAAGCTCTTATTTAACCATGAAAATAATACTAATACTTAATCCTCTACAATAAGTTAAGTTTCAGAGGGAAATTGAGCATAACTTGTATAAATGAAACATTTACACCAATTGTGTGCATATGTATGCCTTTATTTTGAAAGTTATTGATCTCATATCAGTAAAAAATGCTTTGATAAAGATTGGATATCCATGCCTTGGGAAAGGGTTGAAGGGGAGGGGAGAGGTAGGGGGGAACAGAGAAAAGTGTAGAGCTCAATAAAAATTTACAAAAATTAAAAAGAAAAGACTAGACAACCAAAAATGAAAAAAAAATATTTGACTATGAATGTAAGAGATGATGTTGTCAAAATGATGGAATGTTAATGCAGACATTTTCTACACAAAATGATGCTGGCATAATGATATAATACCAATATATAAAGCAGAAAACTTATATGAGATGTCAAGAATACCCCCCCCAAAAAAACTGGTAATAATACTCACCCAAACACAAAACTGAGATAAGATTATAAGGAAGAAAGGTGGGTAGAGAAGAGCATGAGCTGCTCAAGAATGGGAACCTGAATTCAAATCTCTTACGTCCACTTAAAAAGCTCCAGTCAGAAGCTCTATCTACAGAGGCAAAAAGCAGAGCAATATAGCAAATAACAGATGATCTTCTCTGCTCTAATATGTGCATGAATGTGTGCACATAATGCACCTAACATGTTCATATATTACAGACACACACAATTCAGGACAGATGCATTGAAAAAGACAAGAACAACTCTTCTTATCTATCAGCTTCTTCATGAAAACAGTCTATCTCAGCACGAAGAGAGATTGTCTCAGCCTAAGATTTTCAAGCAGGTGAAAGAGGCATAGAGGCATATCCCACTTTTTTATTACACTAGTATAGGGTATTGTTTTAATTTTATTTCAATGAAAAAAATGGAACCAGAATGGTCAGGATATTTAGGGGAGACTAAGAACCAACTAAATAGGAGGAAATTTGCTCAAACAAGTCTATAGATTGGATGGCAATGTCTTTCAGGAAGAGGGAAGAGAAGTGAATTGTGTTCCCCACAGGAGTAGACAGCTAGTTGAAGAGAACCAATCTGAGGATAAAAGTCATACAAAAGTGAAAGCTTTCCTCTTGGAGGCAGGGAGCAGAAAGGAGAGTGCATGTGTGCAGAAAACACGAGAGCTCCTAGGATCTCTACCCATGCTGACTGGGGATGATTTGTGTACATCAAAACCACTGTGTCAAGTCTAAGAAAAGCTTCTTTGGTTGTTGAGAATACAGTACAAACTGACAAAAAAGTATTTTGTGAATATGTGAATGGTACAGACTGATAATTTATTCCTAAGAATGGAAAGGATACCACCTTATAAATTTTATGATGTGAATTGTCTGTAAGGGCATTCAGCAGTGTTAAAACGATACCAGGAAATCCAAACTCAAGAACTTATTGGGAACATGAGATTAAGGAAATGGTGGATAACTAACATTATTATGACATTAACCCATTATTCTTATCTATGTTAGCCAATAAACATTGATTGGCAAGGCAGGAAGTATAGGTGGGACAACCAGACAGGAAGTAAAGGTGGGCGATGAGAACAGGAGAATGCTGGGAAGGAAGAAGCTCATTCCTCCCCAGTCCTGCCCAGACCATGGAAAAAGCAAGATGTGACCTACCCCACTGAAAAAAGGTACTGAGCCATGTGGCTAACATAGATAAGAATAATGGGTTAATATAAGCTACATGAGCTATTAAGAAGCCTGAGCCAATGGCTCAGTTTATAATCAGTTTATAATCTTCTGGAGACCTCTGTGTGATTATCTTTGGGTCTAAAAGGCTGCAGGAACTGAGCAGGACAGAAACCCCAACTAGAAGGCCTCTCATGTTACACTTGTCATATGTCTAACCTGTGTATTTGTCAAGGGACTGAGATTGAGAGAATCCTGACCATCCTGGAGTCTTCTATTAGGCTCTGTTCATACTTTTGAAGTTGACATGACCTACTCAAATTGCTATCTCCCATGCTTCTGTTCACTCATCTGGCCTGACATTCATTCTTCCTTCATTACCTAGTCCTGGTCATGTACTTCACTCCACAATCTCCAACTTACCTCACTCCTGAGGTTTTGTTCTGTGGCACCAACAAAGCCATCATATTCTGTAGCAGCAGCTGCTGCCCAGCATACCTCCAGTCCATTTTCCTGTTCCAATCACAATTCTATTTACAACTCAATCAGTCTTTCAGCCTAAGGCCTCTTCAAATTTTTATTTTATTTTTCCTCTATGCCAGGAAATCAAGGAAAATTAGATTACTTTGGAAATTGCTTGTAATGATTGCAATGAGTCCACTGTACCTTGTGAATTTTTTGTTATTCAAAAAATTTTGACATTGCAGAAAGATATTCTGTTTCTGAATTGTAAATCCTCTCAAACAAAACTCAATAGAGTTTTCCCATAAAAAGTTTGAAGAGTTAGAAAGAAAAACATAATGGAATAAAGTAAATCATAAATTAGGGACTTATATGGTTAAGTTAGTAGAAAAAATGGTTTAAAGTCAGCAAAAAGTAATCAAGTTGTTGCATAAAAGTACTACTATATTTGACTGCAAACTACTGTTTCAGAACTTTCAGTACAGAATATGATTTATTCAAAGATCTGATAGAGAAAATATATTGGTCAGTAATATTATACTCAACAAAACTGTCTTTCAAAAATAAAAAATGAGCTTAAATGCATGAAATCCTGAATTAATAAACTTGCTCTGATAAGTTACTCAAAGTTTAGTGTGCAGTTCCAATTAAAGGAAAGAAACTCTGAACAAAACAAAGCATATGCAACTATAAACCAAGTGGTCAGAGCAAATCTATAGATCAATAAGAAATATTATACTAGAAGTGATTAAATCACTTTTAACTTTAGTTTTACTATTAGTGTCTAATTGGTTTACAGTTTCAGAGTGTTAGAGTTCATGATGATGGAGCAAAGATATGGCAGCATGAACAACTAAGAGGTCACACATTAATCTATCCATAAGCAAGAAGCAAAGAGTGCACACTAGGAATGGTGTGAGTCTTTTTAACCTCAAAGCCAGCCTGCAATGACACACCTCTTCCAAAAAGACTATAGCCTCAGACCCTTCCCAAACAGTTTTATTAACAGAGGACCAAACACTCAAACATTTGAGCCTACAGGGGCCACTCTCATTCAAACAATCGCAGTTGTTAGCAATTAAAAATATATTGTGTTATAACTTTGAAATATTTTATTTAATCCTAATATCTACAAAGAAATCTATGTGCAACACACATAAAAATGAATTAAGGCATACTAATAAATGTGGAATATTTCTTTACACTGTATGAGTATATGCCAGCATGATTGGGTTTAGGGTTAATTAATACCAATTTTAATTAACTGGCCAACAGCTGTGAAACATGTCTGCTATGGCAGTACCAGTGTAATTCAGAGAAGATAATAACCATTGAAGAAATTCCAAACAGAGTTTACTTTCTTCGTGGCAAAAGTAATGACCTTGCCTCAACTGCTGACAGTATATTGTCCTAATTGGACAAGTAGGACACAAAAGAAAGTGACTGACAAACATTTCAAAACAAAGAGGGACAGCCATTCAGAATATCTTACTTTACAGAAAAGTCTATCAGATATTCTAGGCATGTAGGCCAAAGATAGATGCCCCAATATTGAAAAGGACCTTTGGGTGACTGTCCAGGCAGTCAGATGTTTTTGTTATTTCTCACACTTTTTAGAAGTTGGTTGCTCACACTACTTGTTTACTCAGTTAATATTATTTCTTTCTTGGGTCTCTTGAATGAGTTAAAGATTAGATAGTTATAATTATGGTTTCCCAGGTGCAGAAAGCAAGTTATGAAAGATAGTTAAGACTTTGATTCACCAAGATAAGATACATATGGAGTATTTTCTCTAAATTTGTCAAATGAAAATAAAATAAACATTGGTATACTATTGCCAATATATTATATATAGTCATTGTGCATATTGTATATAATTTTTCTTATATTAGTTATAGTCTTTCCACTTTTTAAAATTTTAGACAAGATGGGTAAAACTAGTGATATTTTATTTGTATTTTAATAAATAAAGTTTGCCTGAAGTACAGAGAGTGAAACAGCTGCCTTACAAACCAGACAGTAGTGACATACATTGTTAGTTCCCATAGCCACACTAGTTTACCATAGAAACCAGGCAGTAGTGGTGCATGCCTTTAATCCCAGCACTAGGGAAAATATAAGATGAAAGGAGACAGCTCTCAGACACAGTCTCATTCTGAGGATTCATGGAGGTGGGATCACTACTTTGGTCTGAGGTAGAGTTAAGAGTCAGTGGCTGGCTGCTTTGATTTTCGAATCTTCAGGTTAAATGCCTCCCCACCAACAAAGAATAATTTAATGGGAAAAGCAGGCAACTGGGAAGCTGTGTTCTATCAATAATTACTTTGAATATGAAAAGACTAAACACTCCATTCAAAAGATATAGAGTAACTAATTTTTTGTAAATATACCATTACAATTTTTAAAAAATTACTTAATTTTATATACATTTGTGTTTTTCCTGCATGTATATCTATCTATTGAAGATACCAGATCCATTGGAATTAGAGTTACAAATAGTTGTGAGTTGCCATGCGGGTGCTGAGAATTGAACTCAGGTCCTGTGGAAAAGCAACCAATGTTTGTAACTGCTGAGCCATCCATCCAGAGCCCCCATTACAATTTTCTATATAGAATAAATTCGTGTTAAATTTAAAACACACATAGGTTAAAAGTGGATCTACAGAAATGGTATTTCATCCAAATTTCAAAAGAGGAATACAGTGATGACAATATTAGACTTCAAGAAAAGGCAACATAAAATAGATTTCAAGTTGAAGCCTTGAGAGACTAAGAAGAACATTATATATGTTAAAAAATCGATTCATCAGGAAGATACAACAGTTATGAACGTATATGTATTAAGTATCAGAGCTCTTAGGTATCTAAAGCAAACTTTAACAGAAATAGATAGTCAGGAATAAAATAAGAGACTTCCCATCCGACTTTCGATAATGAATAGGACATTCAGACAGAAGGACAGCAGGATCAGCAAGTGTGACCAACTTGAAAGGTCAAGAGAACCTAGCACATATATTCAGAATACTCTACAATTAGCAATAGAATTCATACTCTTTTCAAATGTATGAAATATTCTTCAAAACAGACCACACTTGAGGCAAAAAGTGAACTCTTTTATTATGAATAAAATCATTTTAAGGATTCTTAATGACACGAAAAAATAAAAGTCAATATAAGCATTTTAAAAATTGAAATTAAACAGTACAATTCTAAAAATTCAGTGAATCAGATGAGAAATCTAGAACCATCGTGGGATAATAGGAAGTGAAAGCCTGATGGGAAAAATATTAAATGTGAGTTTCCCCCAAAGATCCACAGATGGCTAACAGGTATTGACGAAAGTGTGCAGCATCACTTTCCATCATTTTTAAATTAAAATTAAAATAAAAAAAAAATCAGATGGCATTTGGGACCATATAAACAAGACCTAAACAACAACAAAAAAAAAATGAAAAAAAAAAAGTGGAGTGTACATTTTTGTGGAGATGTGGGGAAAAGGCAATTTGTGCACACAGTTGGTAAGAGCTGACCAAGGTCAATGTCATGGAAAACAGTCTGGAGAGTTTTGAAAACTAAAATGTAACCATGATATAATCAATAATTCTACTTCTGGAAATATATTTAAATGAAGTCAATCGGGTTACTTTTAAAATATTCATCATTTTTTAATTATTTGTAGATCTGTATGTCTGCATGTGAGTACGTGTGCACATGAGTGTGAGTTCCTGTGAAGATCAGAGGTGTCAAATCCTCCGCAACTGAAGGAATTTGTAAACTTCCTGACATGGATGATAGGAACCAAACTGAATTCAGGTCCTCTGGAAGAGGAACAAGTGTTCTAAAGTGCTGAGCCATTCTTCAGCTCCTCAAGCTGAGCTTTTATGATTTCCTTTTCATCTTGGCAGAGTTACTCAAGAAATATTTTTAAAAACATAGCTATATGACTTGATCAAGCACATTTAGTTTGCATATACAGTGTAATATTGTCCAGCCTTCAAAGAGAAGGAAATATTATCATTTGTAACAAATGAGTACAAACATGCTGAACAAAATAAGCTAGCAATATATGGACAAGCTCTACACTACGTACCATCTAAAATAATTGAGCTCACAAACAGAAAGTAGGAATGTAGTTGCCAGAGCAAAGGGTAGTGGGAAAGGCAGAATTGTCAGTTTGGTTGCTCACCTTCCTGGACCTGGAGGGAGTTGGGAGGACCTTGGACTCAACATAGTGTAGAGAACCCTGATGGCTGTTTGGCCTCGAGAAGGGAGGGAGTGGGGGGTGGGGGGGGGGGGGGGGGGAGGAAGGGGGGAGGAGGAGGGGAGAGATGGCAATTTTTAATAAAAAAATAAATAACGGAAACAAAAAAAATAAATAAAAAAAGAAAAAAAGAAAAGAAAAGAAAATGTAAGAGTACTTTTGGAACAATGAAAACCAAGGGCTCAGCACTAAGCATTGATATCATTCCCTTTAAGGCTCAGGAACATGAACAAAAAGAGAGAAGAAGGACGAATGGTTAAGAGCCAGAAGATAGGGAAAAGAGATGAAAAATGGTATATTCTAGGCATGGCATGACATTGCTTTCGTTATCTTACAGCAGCTGTGCTTACTGGCACCAAGTTACAGAAGAATGGCCCTAGTACTAGTTAGCCATGGATGTGAGAAGTGCTCAAAGGGACCCAACAACTACATTGACATACTGCCTACTGGCAGATTCTGGAAAATGGGGAGCCATTGCCTTCAATTATGTACCCACTCATGATCCTACCAGACTCCAATGGATAGTGGCAAACAAAGGTTCACCTCAGTGGTCTCTAAAAAAAATTGAAAAGTTACAAATGTGAGAAAGATATTTATAGAGAAAAAGCAGAAGTGAGAGGGCATGGGACAAAGGTAAAAGATGATTGGGGGTGGAGAATTAACCTAACACATTACACACAAGCATAAAACAGAGAAATAAATTAATTAATTTTTAAAAGTTCAAATCATCGAACATGTTTTGGAAATCTGCTATGCCACAAAGTATCAATATTTTATATTTCTGCTTGAAAATTTTGTTAGATTGTAGATTATGTGTTAAATGTTCCCATAATACACACACACACACACACACACACACATGCACACACATACACATGCATACACACAAGAAACACAAGTTTTGACTGATGATGGATATTTATTTTTGTAATTGTGGTGATTTTTTAAAAGGTATGAGCACATGTCCAAATTCAGGGACTGTTATACACCAAATACATGTAATTTGTAGTATAACAAGTATACCTCACCATAACCATTAATATAAGCAAGAATATAACTCAGCAATTCAAATATGAAAATATCATATAAGTCACATTTATCTAATTTGCTCATTACTTTTGTTTTTATATTCTTCCTTCAATAAATTTAACTTCAACCTTGAATTTTTCAAATTTCTACTTTATTGTTAGAGGACATTTGTTAAAAGCAATGAACTCTGTGGTCATATAATCTGCCAATAATTATGAAACCTATATCATTAATCACTATTATGCAAGCTCATGTGGATTCAAAGCCAAAAATAGACCAACACCCTGATTTCACAACAGTACAGTCTATATGGGTACTTGCCCATATTTATATGAAAATATTCAGACTGAAGTAACTGACCATTATAGCCTTACAAACTTTGTTTGTAAGACTGAAAGGAGAAGTGAGTTAGAAACTATAATTCATAAGCAAAATGCTATTTGAACATATGGACTAAGATACTTAGATGAGGGTAGGTTGAATGATTAGATGCCAGTTGATTCTAATAACTTTAGGGGTGATTGTAGATTATATTTAGTTTTTAGAATCTGTCAAACATAGACAAAATTGTTCACAGATAGTTATTGATTATTTAAATTTTTTATAACATATAACAGTAGCTTTAGGATGCTGTAGAATATTATTTTAAGAGGGTGGTACATTTGTTTATGCTCTGGAGTATTTGTTTAATGGTGTGAAGAAGTGTCACTTTTATTTATGCTGCATTTGTTTAACTCTATGAAGCTGTGATTCTTTGCCTGTCTAAATCAGCTGATGATCTAATAAAGAGCTGAAATGTCAATAGAGAGGCAGGAGAAAGGATAGGCGGGTCTGGCAGACGGAGAGAATAAATAGAAAAGAAATCTGGGAACAAGAGAGGAAGAGCAATGGAGGAGGAAGGAGAGGAGTCCTACCTAGCCACATAGCCAGCCATGGATTAAATGATGAAAGAAAGATATACAGAAGTAAGAAAAAGAAAAGGTCAAGAGGCAAAATGTAGATGGGTTAATTTAAGTTAAGAAAAGCTGTCTAGAAACAAGACAAGGTAAGGTCAGGCATTTATAAGTAAGAATTAACCTTCCATGTGTGATTTATTTGGGAGTTGGGTGGCAGGCCAACAAAGAGCCAAAGAGTAAAAATTAAAAAGATTAAGAGAATATGACAACATTAAATTGACATATATGTAGAAAGGTGGGATATTGTGAGGAGTATTATTTTAATAGAAACCAAAAGCCTAAAAAAAAACTTCATCCATCAAATTTGGCCATAATACTTGTCAGTCTTTGGGAATCTGAGTGAAAAAAAAAATTCTTGTGGCAAAAATTCTAAGCCTCATATTTATGATCACAGATAGAAGAGTCTAAAGTTTTATATCATAGTGTTTATTCCTCAGCCAAAAAAACTGTATTTTTAGATCCATGAATATCTTGAGCACCTAGAAAATGTAAATGTGAAAGTGTTATCAAATAATACTATAGTAATTCAGTATACAGAGCTTTCTTAGAGGGGATAATACCTTGAAGATGGTGGTCATTGTCAAAACTGCTTATATACAGGAAAATAACCCTCTTAAAAGAAACATGATGAAATGAACAAACAGGAGACTTTCAACTTCATAAAATGGGAATAACTTAAGAAGATTACATAACTGTCATGTTTCAAGTGAGCTGAGACAAAAGAATGCAAGTAAAAAGGGAAAGTTAAGATGGTATATAAAATGTGCAAGCAGTGGGTTGTTTTTAAGAGCAAGTAGAAAGTCCATAGAGTGAAGTAGCCATAAATAAAGGACAATAGGTGAGGATGACAGATGAAGATGAACTAGTATACATATGGAAAAAGATAGCCAGAATATAACACATAAGGTCATCCATATGGAAGACATGAAAGAGGTTAAAATATGAGAGAAATATAATAAGCACGTGAACATTTTTTATTTGAGTAACAGAAAAGAGGCTTGAGAGTAGTTGGGAAACAATATTAAAACAAGATAATGACTAAATTTTTCAGAATAAAAATATAACATAATCATTCAGGTTGAGTTGAATTATTCTCAAGCACTTATACATAGAATATAGTCTATGTTACCAAAGTTAAGTGCTATTGCAATAACAAATTGCATAACTATGTATATTAGCATACAATAACCAATACGTTTCTTATTTTTATTATATTCATCATAATCTGTGTGATTCATTTATGGTCTGCATTTCCCAAAAATCTTTAGATTTTGAATTATTTTAATGCTTACATTTCTTCTTTGGAACATTTTTAAATCTTTTCATAGAGGTAAAGGAAGCGAAGGTGAGCTATTGTCAGTAAAATACTATAGTGGTTCATTAACTTTCTGGGCACTGAACATGACACATAGTTTTAGCCATTTTGTTGGTTAAAATATAGAATGTGTCCACTACCAATGCCAGTGGAACAAAGATGTATAAACGTTGACATTAAAACAATCTTCCACATTTTCAATCTGTAATTAAATAGTGTTCAGATTGAGAAATAGTGTTGTAAGGAGGTTGCTAATTAGTTCCCTGGATGCTTATCCCTGAAATTATCATACGAGAAACTGTATTAATTAAATCACTGTTTGGGTCCATTAGCTCTAGTTTCTTAATGGCTACTCTTACATATTAATTTAACCAATTTTTATTCATCTGTGTATCACCCACATGGCTGTGGCTTACCAGGTAAAGTTCTGGCATCTATCTCCAGTGGGGTTATATGGCATCTCTCTGACCCCGTCTCCTTCTCCCAGCATTCACTTTATTTTTCTCTGCCTAGCTCTGTTCTTTTGCCCTATCACAGGCCAAGACAATTTCTTTACTCATTAACCAATAAAAGGAACACATAGACAGAAGGATCTCCCACACCAAAATAGAACTACTCTAGATACATGCAACAGACATGTACTCCAGAGGATTGTTCATAGTGGGTAGAAGAGTTAGAGGAGTGAGAGGGGAAACAATGTTGCCTATGTGTTCCTAAGGCCACTGGAGCTATGGGCACAAGGACATTGAAGGAAGTCAATGAGTCACACTATATTGAAGTCTCTGGGGTCCTACACTTCCACTGTGGTTCCACCACATTTATGCTGTAAGCACTGGCTGCTGTGGGTCCTGTGGTAGACTGTCATCCCTGGCTACTGAACATATATGGCTTCTATTGTTGAAACCAGAAGCCTGAGCTACTAAGCGTGCTGGAGTGTCTTGTCTAGCCACCAAAATCTCAATGGAAGGAATATCAAAGACAAAAAAGATATCATATAAAAACAGTCAAAGAGAAAAGTTGTACAAAAGAACATCTATACAAGGCTAGAATTTAGGGGCGTAAGTAAATATATGATTGGGGAAATATTAAGATAAAGCAAGTTCCTCCTCATCCTCACTGAAGAATAATTACAGGATAATCTTGAGAAGAAAAAAGGCAAAATGAAGAAAAGTAATTTGTAAATATTTGGTCAAATCTAAACATAATTTGATTACAAATACAGTAACAGCCACAAGTGAGTACATACAAACAAGATAGTACTAAATCATAAAGCCTCACATTGATAAACAGAAATGATAAAAGTGACTGAGTTGAGGTCATTCTAGATTGTTTACAGAGCATACATGTCAAATATTTCTCTTGATAATGATTTTAAGGCACACTTCTGAAATTTGAAAAATAATAACTGAAAAATCATAAATAAATTTATGATTTCAGTGGAATCACACATAATTGGATTTGGTTTAAATGTCAACCTGGCAAGGGCCAGAGTCATCTGAAAGGAGAGGCTTAATTGAGGAACTGCCTTATTATGTTGACCTGTGGAAATGTCTCTGGGGGTTATCTTGATTAACAAATGATATAGGATGCCCCAGGCCAATTGGGCACTCCCATCCCTTAATAAGACCCTCTGAACATGTATAAAAATGTAATAATGAAGCTCATTATTTGTACACTTAATAAATGCTAACAAATATGAGTGGAAAGTATACAGACTAATGGATCAGATTATGAAATATGACCTACTTATCTGTTGTTTCTAAGAAACACACAGAGCTAAAGAAAACATCCATAAACTGAGAGTCAATGATCAGACAGTAAACTACTAAGCAAATAAACGCTGAAATACAGCTAGAGAATCAAGTCTCAATCTTAAAAAGTAGCTAAACATTAAGACTATCTATCTACCTATCTATCTATCTATCTGAAATCTATCATCTATTTAACTATCTATCTATCTATCTATCTATCATCTATCTATAGACATATATATGTGTGTATGTGTGTATGTATGTGTAGAGAGATAGATGATAGATAGATAGATAGATAGATAGATGATAGATAGATGATAGATAGATACATAGATAGATGATAGATAGATAGATACATAGATAGATAGATGATAGATAGATAGATAGATAGATAGATAGATAGATAGATAGATAGATAGATGATATACATAGGTAGATGATAGATAGATAGATGATAGATAGATAGATAGATAGATAGATGATAGATAGATGATAGATAGATAGATAGATAGATAGATAGATAGATAGATAGATAGATAGATAGATGATGTAGATAGATAGATGATAGATAGATAGATAGATAGATAGATAGATGATGTAGATAGATAGATGATAGATAGATAGATAGATAGATAGATAGATAGATAGATAGATAGATAGATTGACAGACAGATGTATGATAAATAGAATGAAAAACCAAAAAGTGTAATATTGAAATGGCCTTAAGCACATCAGTAATGTGAGATTATCTCCCTCAATATAAAATGACCTTTTCAGTATTTGTAATTTGGCTTCCTTTTTCTATTGTGTTATTTGTTAATTTTATTACCTGTTTAATTTCCCAGTATTACCTATTATTTAGTAAATTTAGCATCTGCAATATGACACTGTGTTTTACTTTCAACCCAGAGAATCAAACCAAAACTAAGTTTTATGGAACCACACTTCATTGACAGACAAAACCATAGTCTGTCACAACAGACCTAATGAAAGACATTACAAAGTAGAGGACAACAAATGAGTGGCATCTTAAAGGGAAAGAGAATGAAACTGGTCAGTGACTATCAGGAGGGATATAGGCACACCCAAGCACCCTTTCAGACACTCAGAAATACTTAAGGAATGGAGCTTGTTGTAGGTCTCCTTGTCCATTAAACAACACAGGATGTTGCTGTGTTGCTGTTTTGTATTAATACTACAGAGAAGTAGGGAAACTACTCCCTCTTACATATAAACTTTTTGAAGTACAGAGATAAGTGAAACACCATCCCGGTGATAATGTTCACCTGCTTCTATGTTGATAAGCTATTACCATGATCATATTGTGTTGGAGCCTACGCACATGAAAGTACTGCTAGAACACAGATATAACATGTTGCCAGTAGTTGTGTGTGTGTGTGTGTGTGTGTGTGTGTGTGTGTGGTCAGATGTTTCTTCCTCTTTCTTTGATTTTCTTTTCTATTTTTTTAAGTGAACAAATAGAGGAATACTAGTCACCACAGTAAAAATAACTCAATCAACCATAATGGGACAAAGGAAAAAAAGACAACCTTAATTATTCATGTCTTTATTTGAAAGAAGCATGCCTAACCAGGCACCCATCCCAAAAATGCATATGCAATACAACACAGTATTTTACCTTTGACCTAAAGAAGCAAACTACAGTTTGCCCAGAAAGAGTTTTACTTCTCCTGAATCCCGGTCTGCGCTGTTGGCTGATTGCCTCTTGTAATACATTTTCTAAAATAGCACGAAAAAGTATGTAGCACAAACACTACTTTTCAAAAGCCATCATTCATAAGATAACCATAATGTATTACTCTGTAACAGTTCAGGGAACATTAAACCCTCATTCTCCAGTGAAAGGGAAGCCTGTGTTACAGTCAGCCTGGCATTTTCTGACTTGCTTGGTGTAGGTTGCCAACCCATTTCCTTGTTCTGAGCTCTGAATTCAGGACTGAATGCAAACCAGAAAAGGATAGAGAACCTGGGCTGCACAATTCCTACTCACAAAAGAAAACCTGACTGTTGGAACGAAGCAGAACACAGGGATGCCACACTCACTAGACCCACATCTCGAAAAAGCATGCAACGACTACTATTACACATTTGGAGCCTTGGGTAGAATTGTAATATTGGCAAATATTGACACAGCCTACTGTTTCACAAAACTCTCTTGGCAAGGTTAAGACAATGGCTTATTGTATCTCTTTAAGCCACGAATCCTTTGATTTCTCAAGTTAATGGTATTTAGCACAGAGTAACACCAGAACAACAGTTTACATGACAGTTAAGCAGAAACATCAGCTATTGAAAATTCTGAACTTACAATACCTCTGGTTCATAGTATTTATCTTGTTGCATTTTTGTCTGCATGTACCTGATATACACCCAACATTCATGTCCAAATGTTTCCTTGTACATCCTTCAATCACTGTCTACTACCACTCTTGCCATCAGAATGGTCGTATTACGAGTTCCTTATTAAGTTTCCAATAGCTATTTACAGGTATTTTTTCAAAACAAACGGACTTAAGCCAAGAACAATGTTTAAAAAAACAGTGCTTCAGCTTGTGGTGAAAGAATTCTTAAGTTTGAAATATACAACTTTTAGATGTTTTTAAATCAAATGAAGTTTTGAAATGGGTATAGAAGTGTTATATTGGAAACCCACATTATCTTAGTCTGTTTTCTTTTTGCTATAACTGAACACCACAGGCTGGATAATTTACAAAGAAAAGAAATTTATTTCTCACAGTTCTGTAGGAGGGAAGTCTAAGGGCATGATGCGTTGGCACTTGCTTGGCCTTCTTGCTGTCATAACATGAAAGAGGATGTTACTTGGGGACATCTCTGGAACATATCAACTCAAGTTTCCCTAATATTTTCATAAAGCCACTAACTGAATCATAGGTGCCCATCTTCATGTATTCATCTAGCCTTAATTATGTCCCACAGGTCTTACCTCTAAAATATGAATGAATGAATGAAATGAATGAAATGAATGAATGAGTTACTGGGAATAAACCCCTAATTCATGAATTTCTCAAGTATGTATTCCCACCATTGAACACACTAATAAGTAAATAAGAAAATGTCTGCATATATGTTTTAATGCTTGCCAAGCTTTACATTTAAATGTAAATGTTAAATTTCTAAATTGTATGAGTCAGTTCCTTAAGACACTGTCTATAGCCAGGAATATCCTTTCAGTGATATTATAAAAAACATATCTTTCCTGTCTAACTTCCAGTTGTTTTCAACATTGATTCTGTGATCTACAAATGTAATAATGAATTACTTGTGCATGGTCAATTTTTAAAAAAAGACTATCATAGTCAGACATGATTAACAAAAATCAAAAAAATAGTAATTCTTCAGACTTTTATTTTGCACAGAACTTCATTTCCATTAGCGCAGTCCATGAACCTAACAACTATAACTTGGTAAAATACTAATATCAGGGCTCTAAAACCAGTGTTTCATCTTTTCCAGGCCCTTGTTCCTCATTCTTTAAAAAAGAATAGGAAAAAAAACACTACAATACTTTGGAATACTCCACTGCCCGGTAGTACCTGATATGCAAAGGCTCTAAGTGCTTCGTGTCTGGTTTGCAGTACAGGCTGCTTCATATCCTGAGTTAATACTTAACAGATTTCCTGGTAGTACACTCAGTCACCCTTCTGTGTGCGGAAACCAAAGGGCTCAGATGACACGAATGCCACTGTAATCGACACAGCCATTCGTTTCATACCAAGTCCCCCATTTATAACCTCGTCGGGAAGCCTGATAATCTGCCAATAATTTTCTTGCTTCTTATACTGCTGCCTGCTAGTGAAAACACGTTTCTCTTTGCCGGGCATTTATCCTTCGCATTACCCAAGAACACATATACCCAACACATTAATTTGACTCAATGCTTTTTGGGGGGGGTTGGCCTAATAAACTTATTAGGATCAATTCAAATAATCCATTTAAGTCTTTTACCTTGAGGCCTAACAATCTAGCTTAACAAATTATATGTGTGGTCTAAATCTCTTTGGTACAAAGAGAAAAGACATGGAAAAATGCTGAGCTTTAAATAATAATCTATAGCTAACTCAACTCACTGTCTTATGCAACACCACGAAAAACAGCTGGGTCCTACTAAGCAGAAAGCACTTTTATGGTTTCTCTTAAGGGCCATTAAATCAATGTGATGAGAGCACAGCTGGACTGGATCCTGAAAACTTATCAGATCCCACACAATAGCGAAGAGATGCACGTGGTGCTATTGCAAAGTCTGCACTGCCCCCCCTTGCTTTAGCTACAGGTGGAATTTAACAGAAAAAGCAAACTCCCCCTATTAAACCCTTCAAAGTCTGGTCTTCCCCTATACCTCTCTTTTCAGTGTGGGTGTCTTTTAATAATACCAGTTACTCATGAAACTATTAAAAAGACTTTTTCTGACTGTTTTTCCTGGCATTACTTGGATAGTAAAGGACCTGCCTGGCTGTTCCAGTACAGCTTTCAACACCAAGAGTCATGGTTTATGATTGAATTTTAGCACATGACAATTCCAAAGCTATAGCCTATAAGACAATTTAGAGAGCACAGTGGTTGGGCAAAGGCTTCAGTTAGGACCAGAACAGAGTCCCAATTTCAAACCTGCAAAACTGAAGCCAAGAATAGACCAGCTGCCCTCAATATACTGATTTTTTTTCCTGTCTTCTAGTTTTCACTCAATTTCCTCATTGTTTTCTAACAACTGAATATGATACAATCATTATTAATACCTAAAGAGTAAGAAAGAACCCCAAGCTATAAAGTCAAGCTGTCAATTTTGTAACTATGCAATAAAGTTTAGAACCTTGGTGTTATCAACAAATCAGGATGATGAGTACCTAGCCTTCATGAGTGTTTTTAAAAGGTAAATGGAAAGGGACACATGAAGTACTTAACTCAGCTACTGGCCTCTTATGCTCTCTCTCTCTATCCTCCCGTTACTTCTCTCCTTCTCTTCCTCCTTCACCCTTCCTCCTCATTCTTCCTACCCCTCTTCATAGCACTACTCATCCACACTACAGATTACACCCCTACTTATCGATTGTGTAGTTGAAGTGTCCTCATTTATTGTCTACACATCTCATGACATATTTAGTGCTTAATAGGATGAAAGCATATAAATCAAGTCCAGAGTCATAAATTTCTTGTGACACCCTGACTGGAGGAAAAAGTTTCTAAAGCCAACATCAAATATCACCCCTACATATGGCTGGATGACTATCTCCCACTGCAGGATAATAACTATAGCTCATTGTAAAATCCACACATCCCCAAATATAAAACCCTGATGTGCAATAGTGGATAGTCCAGTACCCATCCATGGATATCACAGGATGTCTACAAGTACATATTTTTAGCAAAACATCAGATAGGAACTGGACATGATGACATGATTAAATCAGCTATTCTTACATAACTTTGTGCACGGATGGTGGCCACATTTGTATCTACAGACGAAGGTAATCTGCTCCAGGGTAATTTATGGGTCAAACAGAGGTATGCATGTATATAAATAAAACCAAGAGTAGCTAAAATCAACCAGCAACAAAGAATCAAATAAGCTTAGTAAGATTATCTCCTAAAGAGACTAATGATTTTGCCTATTATGAACAGTTTAGGAACATGGATTTTTTTTTTCCCTTCTTTCCCCTCCTTATATGAAGATCAAAAGTATTACTCCTTCTTCTTTTCCTCTTGTAGTTATTTTAAGCTTAAACCAGATATAATAAGGGTTCCCTCAAGCAATAACATGAACAAACTTAAATTCCAGAGGTTTACATTTTTATTCAGCAACTTCCAGAAAACTCAATTATCAGCAGTTATTCACATTTTATGCCTTCTTCAAAAACTCCAATTCCCAAACACAAAATATCACACATCATCTGGAAAATGTATGACACACATATCTTGCAACTATGGCCTCTTGGAAACAATGGCCGGGCATTCACAGTAGTAACTTGCTTGCATTACAACATGAAGGTTCTCTTTATCTACAGTGAAATTTTGAATCATAACGACCTTGGCTTAACTATCCGGATACTAATCATTTAAGTATGATTAATGTTTATAACATAGTTTATCCTATTTAAGCTTGGCACAAAAAAATAAAAGGTCAATCCAAACCTGTTTTCAATTCCACTGTAGTTAAATTCCTGGGATATTCTGCTTTGGGATTGTCCTCTGATTTTTCCCATTTCATCCCACAATGTTTCATGTGAATTCTATGTTCTGTTTTCTATTTTATTGACAGGTCAATAGAGAATAGTGGGTCAATGGCAATGAGTGATTTAGTATACTATAGGAATTAATGCTGTCAAATAGAAATTTGGCCAAGTTTTCCCTAAATCACCACCCTAGAGTAAAAAATTATTTTGATAAAACCATAATACTATTAATTAAGGTAATTATGAGGCTTTTTACTCAGATGAAATAATATTAAAATAGTTCAGTATCATTGTTTTGGCTTAAAGATCTCCATCAAACCCAAAGTAGAAAATCCAGGGGACTGCTTATTATAACTAAAATTTTCATTGACCATATAAAGGACTGTAAGTTGAATAGAATGTACCGAAATCTGTGTCCATTGGATAGTCCTGGGAATCCTTGTTCCTCTCTGTGCAAGCATACGAATCTAAAGAAGAGGGAAAACTTTCTTTTGCATCCTCAGTTGCTATGCTCAGAGATAAGGTTGCCACAATTCTTTCTTACTGGGTGCCCTAAGACACAAACAAGAGAATTTCTGAGACTGAGGAAGCTGGCCCTCCTTTGAAACTACATAAACTCCTGAACCAGTTGTCTGTTCTATGAAGGCCTTACCCTATTCCAGCACTTCTCATTCTGTATGCCACAGCTCATTTAGTGATAAAAACAACCCTTTCCCATGAGTTGCAGAGCAGACACTTACATTACAATTCATAACAATAACAAAATTATAGTTATGAAATAGCACTGAAAATCATTTTATAGTTGGGGGTGACCACAACATAAAAAGCTGTATTAAAAGGTCACAGCATTAGGAAAGTTGAGAGCAATGTGGCCTATTCCTAATTAATCAGCCAGTGCAACTATAGCACCCCCACCCTGTTTCAGTTCATTCTACTATACTTCTTAAAGCTTGGGGGTTTCTCCTGGGCAATATTTATCCTGCACTAGAGAAGTATGCTGCTACATTCATTTAAGACAAAGAATTCTCCTAAGATAAAGAAGTGTCTTCTATAATCTGCCCACCATTAACAAAATAGGGCCTGGCAAAGAAATACCATTTCTTACCTGGGAAAAGTTTAGGGGCTGAGAACAGTAATTCCAAAACTGTTATTCAATTCTCCAGACATATATGTATATATGTGTGGTGTGGCTGGGGGGTATGTGGTGCATGTGTGTGTGTGCGTGCAGATTTCTTTTTAACCACAAATATAAAAGATTTCCAAGGCTGGTTGATTCTTCAATATGGTGAGCATGTAGTTGCTGCTTGTACCCACAGTTTGTCTTCTGTTAAAGGCCACTTGTTTAACCCATATTGGTTTCTCAGTTAACCATTTTAAAGGTAGGGTTGTTGGTACCTCTAAATGTTTGCTAGTTGCTTTGTGTTCTTCTACAGCCTGAATGTTAGGTGACCTTGGTGTATAATACGTTATAATATTTTTCCCGGGAATATGAGTTTTTGGTCCTGCAGAAATGTTAATCTGGCTATTACATTGCTGCAACAGGTCACAACCCCATATTGTGACTGCAATAGCCACATACGGCCTCAGCCTTCCTCTCTCTGTCATTCTGGATCTACGTATACAATCCATCTCATGCTTTGTTTCATTGAGTTCAGGTTCCAATTCCTAAGAATTGAACATTACCTCTTGAAGAGTCTAATTTGGATGCCAAGATTCTGGAGCAATGATACTCACGTCTGCACTGCATATCTATCAAACCCACGCTCACAATGCCATTTATACCCACTCTTAGCTTTGATCTTTGATCATTTATAGAAATCTCCAAAATATACCTTTCCTATTGAAATTTTTGATTTATCCTCAAGTGTTTATCTATCATCCAGAACATAGGTTTTTTTTTTTTTCAGAAGACTCTGTATTTTTAAATTTCCTCCCTGGTGAGACATGTCCTCCACAGTGACTGGAAATGACTGGACCACTTTTGACTTGGGAGCCTGCAAGAGCTCCTTAAGAAGTTTCCTGATGGAATCAGGTTGCCTTGTCTGTCTTGATTGATCAGCATTCCTTGGTCTAATATAGACCTTTAGCCACAGGCCTTGGTGTGTGAGGTCCTTCTGTCTATGTGTTGTTTTTATTGGTTAATGAATAAAGAAACTGGCTTGTCCTATAGCAAATTAGAACTTAGTTAGGTGGGAAAAACTAAGCTGAATGCTGGGAGAAGGGAGGCTAAGTTTGGAAAAGCCATGGAGCCATTGCCAGAGACAAACATGCTGAAATCTTGCTGATTTAGCCACAAGCCTCATGGTAAAATATAAAATAACGGAGATGGTAAGAGCTATCTAGCAATACAGTTAAATAATGGCCAAGGAGTAATTTAATTAATACAGTTTCTGTGTGGTTACTTGGGAGTATGGGCAGCCCAGGAAACAAACCTTGGCCTTCTTACAACACCTTCTACATAATCCAGAAGGTTGATATCTTTTATTTTTGCCATTCCCAGAGGAAACATTATTTCTAGGAATTCCTTTTCTACAATCCATTCTCAGATGTCTTATTCTACCACAATTAAAAACATTTGGCAACATGATGTCTCCTCATAGCTTTGGAGAGTGCTTCTCCTACCCAAGTTTTAGTATTATAGTCAAATATCTCAATTTTCATTGTATGCAGGATCCATTCATCCATGGCTGCTGATTTAACACCTTTTTTTTATTTTTCTTTTTTCTTTTTTTTGGTTTTTTCGAGACAGGGTTTCTCTGAAGCTTTTTTAGAGCCTGTCCTGAACTAGCTACTTGTAGACCAGGCTGGCCTCGAACTCACAGAGATCCGCCTGCCTCTGCCTCCCGAGTGCTGGGTTAAAGGCGTGCGCCACACACCGCCCGGCCTGATTTAACCTTTAAAGGCCCAAATATCTCTTTGCATTCTAAGTTGGCATTTTTCAAAAGCCAGAGATTCAATAGGTACTCATCTAGCATCTGGGTCTGTTACTCTTATTTGTACAGCCTTAGTTATTTTTTTTTATAAAAATTCACTAAAGGGTTTTGCCTCTGACCTGGTTAACCTTGGTATATTATTCAATTCATTTTCTTAGTTCTTGAATTCTGTCTCAAGCATTTAAGGCTGCCTTGTAGCATAGGAAACAAGATTTGTTAGCATATGTAAGAGCTTGAGGTCTGTGGGTCCAGCATAATAATTTGACCTTGTGAAAGTCTCAATCCTTTAGCTTTTCCCTGTTGTTATAAAAGTTTTTGCCTCTCCTCTGAAATAACATTTCCATATCAATGGAGCCCATCATCCAGAACGGCTAAAACTATTGAAGCCAGTCATGTGGGGTGGCCTTAAGCTAGCCCAAGTCTTTACCATCTACCTTACAAATAAAGAATGTAAGCCATAATTTACTACTGCTTGCTTAATTTCTTTTAGATCATGTCATTATTATAGGTATTCATACACCTTCTTTAATTCCTTTTGGGCAGTTAGAAGGTTAATGCTTTGTCAGAGTAGATTAAAGGGTAAGGAAGCTAAAACCCTAGGTAAGTCATCTCTGACCAGTACTGGTGATGTTAAATTTTGTTCTTGTACCTTCTTCCCTGCTCATCAGCTCAAATAATTTCATCAATTGTATCAGATCTTTTTACTACTGTCTTTTGTAAAGCCTGAATCTCCTAGCCTGCATATATTCAAGTGATTTCATTGATGCACATAGTCTCTGGTCCTCTTTCTGCACATACAATTCCAAGGTCTGAGTTTTTCCTTTAAAGATAACATCTCATCTTAGACATTATTTAGATAGGATGCAGATTGCCTTCATGGAGAGATACTATATCTGCTAACCTATCATAACTTTTAATAGGATTTTGATTGTCAAATTCAACAGTATGATTCTTCAAATAATTTCTCCAGTACCTTTTGACACAGATTGAATTTTATCTGTAAAATTAATGTTATCATTTTCAGTAGTAGTATAATATTTTCAGGTAACTTTTGATTTTTATGGTATTAATCCTGTCACCTAGATATTCATTATTAGTCTGTAAAGACTGTATCATTTTCTTTTTAAAAAATATTTATTATTTATTATGTATATACTATATTCTGTTTGTATGTATGACCGCAGGCCAGAAGAGGGCACCAGACCCCATTATAGATGGTTTGTGAGCCACCATGTGGTTGACTGGGAATCAAGACCTTTGGAAGAACAGGCAATGCTCTTAACCTTGAGCTAATCTCTCACAGGCCCCGCAAGACTGTATTCATTTCTACAAAGTGCCTCATTCTGGCTCTGTATATGAAACTGTTTTTACCTTATTTTTTTGTTCTCATGGTTTTATGTTTTTTTTGATATTTAAAAATTTCATCCTCCTTCCCATCCTCCTCTCAACTCTCACCTCCCTCCCTCCTCCTCCCCTTCCCTGCCCCTCCGTCTCCCCCTCCTTCCCTCCCGCCCTCACACCCATACCACCTGCCCTCCTCCCTCTCAAGGCCAAGGAGCCATCAGGGTTCCCCACTCTATGCTAAGACCAGGGTCCTCCCACTCCCCCCTGGTCCAGAGAAGGTGATCGACCAAGCTGAGAAGGCTCCCACAGAGCCTGTCCATGCAGAAGAATCAGAGCCCAGAGCCATTGTCCTTTGCTTCTCAGTCAGCCCCCGCTGTTGGCCACATTCAGAGAGACGGGTTTGGTCGCATGATCCATCAGTCCATTCCAACTGGAGTTGGTGATCTCCCATTAGTTCCTGGTCCCAGCGCGTCTCCATGAGTGGAAACGCACCCTCTCGTGAAATCCTGAACTTGCTCCCTCATGTCTGCTCGCTCCTTCTGCTCCTCATCATGACCCTTGGGAGCTCAGTCCAGTGCTCCATGTGGGGCCTCAGTCAACCGGTTCCTCATCTGGTCCGCCAGCTGGAGGTTCCCATCATGGTCCTGACTTTCTTTCTCATGTTCTCTCTCCTTCTGCTCCTCATCAGGACCTTGGGAGCTTCAGTCCGGTGCTCCAATGTGGGGCTCTTTCATTTCTTCATACTATCGTGCAGGTGGAGGTTCTATGGTGATATGCAAGAAATTCATCCGTATGGCTATAGGAAACTGGCCTTTTAAGTCAGGCTAGCCCTCTCCTCAGCTGCCCAAGGAACTAACTGGGGCGTCTCCTGGAAACCTGGGAACCCCTCTAGGGTCAAGTCTCTTGACAACCCTCAGGTAGCTCCTTAAATTAAGATATATTGCTTCCCTGCTTCCCATATCCACCCTTTCCTATATCCCAAGCACCCCATTCCTCCGAGCTCCCCCCGTTCTCCCCTTCACACTTTTCTCTCCCCATCTTCCCTTGGCCCAGTCTTGTCCAGCCCTCAAGTTCCCAATTTTGCCTGGCGATCGTGTCTACTTCCAATATCCAGGAGGATTACTATATCTTTTTTGGGAGTTCACCTTCTTATTATCTTCTCAAGGATCCCAAATTTATAGGCTCGATGTCCAAATGGATTAAAGACCTCAATATTAATTTGAACACATTGAGCTTGATAGAGGAGAAAGTGGGAAGTACTCTACAACAAATGGGCACAGGGAACCGTTTCCTACGCATAACCCCAGCTGCACAGACTTTAAGGGCAACATTGAATAAATGGGACCTCCTGAAGTTGAGCAGCTTCTGTAAAGCAAAGGACATTGTCACTAAGACACAAAGGCAGCCTACTGACTGGGAAAAGATCTTCACCAACCCTGCAACTGACAAAGGTCTGATCTCTAAAATATATAAGGAACTCAA
Organism: Arvicola amphibius; assembly: GCF_903992535.2. NCBI lineage: Eukaryota > Metazoa > Chordata > Mammalia > Rodentia > Cricetidae > Arvicola > Arvicola amphibius. Next base: position 37,458,100 of record NC_052054.1, read on the forward strand.
GAGACTAGACGGTAAAATGCCAATTAACCCAATTAAAAAATGGGGCGCTGAACTGAACAGAGAATTCTCAACAGAAGAAGTTCGAATGGCCAAAAGACACTTAAGGTCATGCTCAACCTCCCTAGCTATCAGGGAAATGCAAATCAAAACAACTTTGAGATATCATCTTACACCTGTCAGATTGGCTAAAATCCAAAACACCAATAATAACCTTTGCTGGAGAGGTTGTGGGGTAAGGGGTACACTCATCCATTGCTGGTGGGAATGCACACTTGTGCAACCACTTTGGAAAGCAGTGTGGCGGTTTCTCAGGAAATTCGGGATCAACCTACCCCAGGACCCAGCAATTCCACTATTGGGAATCTACCCAAGAGATGCCCAATCATACAACAAAAGCATATGCTCATCTATGTTCATAGCAGCATTATTTGTAATAGCCAGATCCTGGAAACAACCTAGATGCCCTTCAGTGGAAGAATGGATGAAGAAACTGTGGAATATATACATGCTAGAATACTACTCAGCGGTAAAAAACAATGACATCTTGAATTTTGCAGGCAAATGGGTGGAAATAGAAAACACTATTCTGAGTGAGGTAACCCAGACCCAAAAAGATGAACATGGGATGTACTCACTCATATTCGGTTTCTAGCCATAATGAAACTGTTTTCTTAAGGATATAATATGGAGAAAAAGACTGAGTCCCAATATCCAATAAATGAATGTATCATAATAACCATGTAAGCCTTGCAGAATACAAGCCATAGTATCAACAAAAAGGTTACTAAAATTCTCAGTAATAATGTTTTCCACAATTATATAACTTTCAAGTTTATTGATTTATTAATTAATAAAATGTTTCTCTGTATTATGAGGCCTGGTGAAGTTTTTAGGTGTAATAATCTTTATTGTCCAGCAGGTGTCATGGCTGCAGAGTCACAACCAGTGGCACCACAACTGGTGATGCCAGGAACAGTTCAGCACCACTTTGGTTTTCCACCTTGGTAGTGGTTAAATAGTGACAAATATGCTTTGCTTAACAAATTAAAAGCAATTAAATCAATTCCATACATGTAGCAAGGAGCCCCTAACTCAGGAGCAGGGAGCACAAACTGGAAACTGTGCAAATTGCTGTGGCAGAAATGTGGCAGCGGGGCAGAGGAAAATGTACACAAGCTTGGAAATTTCCAAATTGCCAAGCATTTAGCTCTGCTATGGCAGGGGTTTTACAAAAAGTCACTTAGTAGGTGAAAGCAAGGCAAGTGGAAAGGGGTAGGAGATTTTCTGGGATGTGGATTGTTTGGGCCTTTTAGGCTAATCCAACTGGTAAGTGTGGAGTTCGAATCCACATGGGGTGCCAGATGAAGATGGGCACTAAAAAGAAACCCTAGACTACCTCAGAATTGAGTATAATACAGGGCTATTTATTGAGGGGTAGACTCACAGATCACAGTCCTCTGTTTAAATGGGGAACAGCAACCAAATCCTGCAGCTAGAAGAGAGAAGGAATGTGCACATTATAAAGACATTTATTGTATAAGAAGCCACACTCAATGGGTAGGTGGATGGGTAACTAAAGCTACAAGCTTGTTGGATTTTCTTACAACAGTTTGCTTTTTTTTCTGTATCCTGAAGAATGTCTGACAAGTTCTTCTGTGAAGTAGGAACCTTGAAGAACCATCTTGTCTTTTGGAAAGTTCAGCAGTCACTTTTCTGTGGGTCCTCTATGTCCAGTTCATACAGCATATCCTCAAGCAGTCCAGGCAAAAGCAGTTTTTTCCCAAATGGCCAGCCTTGTCATATTGCAAGATAAATCTATAACAAGTTTCTTCAGTTCCTATCAACTACTCTGAAGTAATTTGTGTTACCAGAAGCAGACATGTCTCATTGTCAAAAAAAGTCTTAAGTTCTTAAAGCATTTTAAATACCATATTCTGTATGTCTTTGAAAGGTTTGAGAAACACATATCCATCTGAAATATATCTCTGTACATCTATAAAACCTAACTACCATCACTACAGTTTGACTGTTATAGATGACTATCTATAAATTTATGTTTATATTATATATTACATTTTAAAGTGAGGCATATAAACATAATGCCTTAAACAAGAAGAGAAAAACATGCACACAATGTTACTAACTGACCTTAAATTTGTATGAATAGATCAAAGTCCATACCAATGTAAAGTATTCATTTCTATATCATACCCCTGTTTAAATGAAAGCACATATTTTTAAAAATAATTTTGAGAATTTGAGCATCATTTTTGAGACTACTTCCTGCTGATTGTTGGGTGAATTGTTAGGGCTCACAGAGATCTTTCAGGGGGTCATCAAACCACATTAGTCTGGAGAAATCCATAGAGTCTTCTGTGGGAAAAAAAAACAGAACCTTTTTTCCAAAGTAACTTATTCCATAGGTACAAATTTCGATGTTAAGATACATTTGTGCTGGTTTAACTTAGCAGCTTCTTGAAACAAATGTCTCTCTGTCATCATCACTTCAAAGAAAGCACAATAGTATGCATAATCCAGACTCTTTCTATATTTTCCGTTTTCAAATGACTTATTTTTCTTTACTTCTTTAATCTATGATTATCTGTACTCTTTTATATTATTTTTATTATCTCTTTAAAGACTTTAGTTCTTTTTATAACTGTCTATACTCTCTTTCCTCTCTCTCCTATGCCTACACACATTTTAAAACACTGTGTATTGTTTAGATGTCTTTTATGTTTGAATCTGTCCTATTGTGCATCTGAAATCCTTTCCTTACATGGAGCACTTTAAAATGGTAAGCAGTGTGGTTGCAGTAGCCCTGGAGGCTGGCTCTGCCTCTCTTCACTTTTTAATAAAGCAGAGGTGCCTTTACCACCTCTATGAGCCATGCTTACTGCCCCAGCTCCAAGGATGCAGCAGGTCTATGTTGCCCTAAGCAACTAGTAGCAGGGTGCTCTCAATCTCCATTTAAGTGATCCTTCACCAGACCTCCTGAAAGAGCCAGCACTGTTCTTGCTGCCAGTACGAAACTGTAAGCCTTCTTAAAGGAGCCACATCTTTTCTTGTTGCCAACAAACAAAGCCTATTCAAAAAAATTCAGCTACCAAAAATCTGCACTTGACTCCCATTTTTTGTGGGTCTAGAAGTCCTCTTTTTTAGCTTTCTTGGGCTTTATGTGGATGTATATTGTCTAACATTGGGGTACCATTTTGTAGAAGGAGAGTGCTTGTTTCCCAACTGCTTAGAACTAAATAATCACCCAAAACTATATTAATTACAGCACTGTTTGTTCAATAATTTAGGTGTCTTTCTAGTTAGCTCTTACATCTTAAATTAATCCGTTCATATTAATCTGTGCATCACAACAAGGTTGTGGCCTTCTGGCAAGGTAAGGTTCCAGCAGGCATCTTTCTCCTTCAACAGCTACATGGTGCCTCCTTGACTCTCTATACCTCTTCCAGCCTGGACATATTCTGCTAAGCCTTTGGCCCAAACAGCTTCTTTATTAACCAATGGTAAGAAGACATATTCACAGCCTTCAGAGAGGAATCCCACATCATCCATTCATTCATTTAAAAATATAATTAAATAAAATAAACTAAAATGGAAAATATCACAACAAAGTTGTATAAGAAAAACCAACAGACAAAAAAGAGCCAAAGGAATGTCATGAGAATCAGAGAACAACTGAATATTGAAGACAGAGTTGGACCAAATACTAAGATAGTAATTTTGAATGACCATTTCACTTTCTTTTTAATATTACTTTCTTCTGGCACTGGGTGTATATTACTGGACTCTTTCCCAGTCATTGTAAATGCACAACAATCTTTTGTTCTTGCAACTACAGTTTCTTTCAGTGCTTTGGAAAATAACACATTTCAACAATGTTTGCCATTCATTTTTCACATTTATGTCCACATGCATTTCTAACTAAATGCTCATGTTTGAAACATTTTTAAATATAGTTAAGGAAAAACAATAACTACAATATCTAGGCTCCCTATTTCATACTCCTGGTAGCTATACCATTATGAAGACATACACACACACACACACACACACACAAATAGAGATAGATAGATGATAGACAGAGAGAGAGAGAGAGAGAGAGAGAGAGAGAGAGAGAGAGAGAGAGAGAGAGAGATTCACACAAACTGTCATATGGTCTGCTCTCTTCTGCCATCCATCAATTCAGCATCTTTCCTCCACCATGTCTCTACTACAATACCCTCCTCATTGGATTCCTCACTTACTCTTCAGGGGTTAACCTAAATGCCCTTTCCTTAGAAACCCTCCCCTATTACCTTTTCATTATATGAATTTTACCCCTATAGCTCTTTATTTACTAGTGTGCTGGGGCTTCACACACAGGCTTTGTCACCACAGGTTAATAGCTTGATACAAGCCATAGAAGCAGTTAAATTATATGAATTAAAAATTCTGTATATACGAATTTATTTGTTTCTTTATCAATTTATTTCTGAGAACCATTTAAACTTCGACAGCATACCACTGAACTCATTGTTCCTATTACATGCCCAAATAGAGCTTATAACAATTTGCTATCATTAAATTGATGATATGAGGCTTTGTTGAATGTTTTTGTGTCTTCCCCATGTATGGTAACTCTGTGATGTAATGAACAATGTCATGATACTTCACTCTTTCATAAGCCAATGCCAACAAAGGTCAATAACTGTCTAGTAAAAGATATTACTGACACAAAGTATTTATTTCAGAATTGATACACTGATGACTGTTTTAGAAAATTTATAAAATGTCATGTATATTTAATAAAAGAAATATTTCATGTAATACCTACCACTCAGAAGCAGCCACAATTAAAAAATTAGCAAATGTTATCTAATATTTTTTCCTACTGCACTCTCTCTCTCTTTATCTCGTGTGTGTGTGTGTGTGTGTGTGTGTGTGTATGTGTGTCTAACATGGACTGAAGAATGGGTTTATATCTGACCTATATTGTCTTTTTTCCATTTTTTATTGTTCATTTTAAATATGTCCTTGCTATGTAACTTTGTTTATTCTGGTAGTCACTATGTACCCCAAGCTGGCCTTAAACTTGTAACAATCTTCCTGAGTCAGATTCAGTTTCCTGAATTCTGGTTTACAGGTTTGATTTACAGTGACTAGTAAAGTACCATTTATTTAACAATCTGATGTTAGAACATTATAAGTGGACTTAGATGCCATATATGTGAACACATTTAATTTCTTTTGAGTATACTAACATTTATGAACAAATAATCAGTTTGTAAAATTTTTAGTTTCAGGAGAATAAAAAATCTATAATTATTCTTAACACATGAATTTACTTTTACATTTATATGATTATTTACATAATCTAGAATGCAAGCAAGATATGTTAACTAGTTTAAAAATTATTTGGAACTACATGAATATGAATTGTCAGTTTTCTAACAGCTAAAATATTTTCAATTTACCACACATAATTACCTGTTTTTTCAAAACTTTTCAAACTATACAATTCTTTTCAAAGAGATAAAGAGTAACTATAAATATAAGTAATGTTTCTTTCATTTAGAGTAAGCTTGAGTTCATTTTCTGTGAGTTGATTTTTAATTATAATCCAATTAAATTAAAGAATTAAATAAATGTCAAGTCATAATTTGTCCCTTGGTTTGAAGAACATGCTATTTATCTTCCCCAGCAACTCTGCCATAAATTTGGAAACAAGGTTTTATTGTTGTTGTTTTGTTTTGTGAAAACAGAATGTCTTATATACAAGTTTAGCTGGTCTAAACTGGCTTTGTAGACTAGACTGGCCTCAGACTCAGAGACTTTTCTGTATCCTCACAAGTGATGGAATTAAAGGTTTGTACCAACCACCATGTCTGTCAGACAAGTTATGTCATCAAACCCAACATTAGTACTGAATATCTAACACTTCAAATATTCTGGTACTATTAATTGTTTCCAGATGATATGATGATGATAATGTGCTTATTGGTCAGTAGAAAGACAATGTACAGAAAGCTCATTCTGAAGAATGTGCTGGAAATTCCAAGGACACACCAGTACTACTGATGTGCCACGGAGCTATCCAGGGTACTGGATCAAAGCCCTATCTACCCCAAAAGACCAGAGTTATTTGTGTCTATAATGCAATTTTTTTTTAACCCTGGCAAATTTCCAAACACTGCTACCAAACCATAGCTACTTGAAAACAGCTAAATCATAACAGCAATCATTTTTGTTAACAATATCTGAGACTTGTGTGCCTAACTTGTTTGCCTTCCCTTTCTACTGCTTAACCCTGTAACCAGCTATTCATACCTTATTCGGGCAGCCTGATCACCTACCTGAGACCCAAATCAAAGATGTTAATGGTGATTTCCATTTTTAATGGCAAAGAAGGACTATGCCTCCTTCTTATCTACTATGAAAGATTTAAATGGATGAGCGAATCTATAAGTAGCAGAAATAATCCCTGTAAGGTCATTGTAGTTTGAATGGAAAGTGACCCCACAGCATCATGTGTTTGACTACTTGGCCAAGGTTTGAGGGTTCTGTTTTGGAAGGCTGGAAACTTTAGAAGGTAAAACTTACTGGAGGAAACTGGTAACTCAGAATGGGACTTTAGGTTTTATAGACTGGCTCCAGTTCCTGTTCTCTCTATACATCCTGAGTGTAGGTGAAAGGTGACTAGCACAGTTACCGGTTCCTGCCACCATGCCTTCTCTGCCACCTGCCATGGTTTTCCCACCAGGATGGGCTGTATCCCTCTGGAACTGTAAATAAATAAGCCCCTTTTCCTTGAAGTTGTTTTGCCAGGTGTTTTATCATAGAAATGAGAAAGTAATTAAGACAGTGTATTTTCTTCATTTTTCCTAATTCATAACCAGCAAGCCATTTCCTCATAGATTTGAAAATATGCCATGTTATATGTTCCTGTCTCTTTCCTACTAAACTTCAAACTTGTGTCTTTGACACTTTTAACAGATATTCATTGTATCATATTAACATAGTTAAGTTATTTTTCTTAAATTGAATCTTAAATTGATTTCTCTTTTTCTGTCTGGATAGGAACAAGAAAAATCCTATTAGTGAATCCGTAAATTAAACTATGACTGAATATCTTTCTGGAATTAAGTAGTTTAGGAGACCTATAGATTGTAAAAATCCTGGACTTTTACTCCAGTATGATACTCACTTGTTCCTGACATGGGGCTCAAATTGTATTGGACTATGACAAGGTTTTTGAAGTAATTGTAAAATACTTGCAATATTGATTACCATTAAATAGGAGTAAAAAAATAAGGACTACATTTTCTGTCAGTTATTTTGCATACAGACCGTAAGAGCTTTATGTTCATCTCTTTTAAAACTCTGAAAGGGAAGTCTTACATAGCCTGTTGTATTCAGGTTACCCTCTTAGGCAGCACCACCCTCAATCATGTCTAAGCAAAATTCATTTCCCACATTTTACATTTTTATTCTCTTTTTAGTCACATTTCAAAGTCCTGGCAATCCACATTCATTTTACACATATGTTTCAACTTAATGGAAAATTTCCATGTAATGTAATTACTTCTTATTTAAGATATTTGGCTAGAAATTATTATATATGTTGAGATACTTAGTTGTTAATTGATTCTCCTATTAAGCTTACTAAGGATAAATATAATCAAGGACTCAGGTGTAGGATGTTATAGGAAGTCTTACAGCCAATAGTTACCCGCCCACTGGTAGGTGGCCTCTTATACTATTTATGCCATTGTAGAACATGTATCCGGCCTCTTAACCGGTTGTGGGATTTAGTTTCTGATATCCATTCCAGCAGAGGATTCTGATTTGTGAGTCTACCCTTAAATACATAACTGTCTATTTCTCAATTCTGAGCTAGTGTGGAATTTCTCTTAAGTATCCTTCCTCAGTTGGATTTAATTTTTTTTATTTTTAGAAGTAATTTGCAATGTTTTAAGATTGAGGAATATCACAGCCAAACTTTAGGTGGAATTCAGGGAATCCTGCAAAAGAGGGATAGAGAGGAGTATAGGAGCTAGAGGGGTCAAGAACACCACAAGAAAACTCACAGCATCAACCAACCTGGACTCAAAGTGGCTCATAGAGACTAAACCAACAACCAGGGAACCTGGATGGGACTGACCTAGGCATTCTACATATATGTTACAGTTGTATATCTTGGAGTTCTTGTAGGAATAGTAACAGTGGGAACAGGGTCTGTCTCTGACACTTTTACTGTCTTTTTGGACCTTACTCCCTATACTGGATCACCTTATCAAGCCTTAATACACAGGGAGGTGCTTAGTCTTACTGCAGCTTGATATTCATGGGAGACCTGTCCTTTCCTAAATAGAATATGGAGTAGTGGATTGGGAGGTAGGGACAGAGGGGAGGTGAAGGGAGGAACTGGGAGGAGAGAAGGAAAGGGAAACTGTGGCAGGACTATAAAACAACTAAATAATTGATATAGAAAAGAAAATAAACAATAAAATTGAAGATAAAAGTTGAATTTTTTTTCTGGTAAATATCTTTAGCTGTCTATCTAACCTGGCAATAATGTATTTAGTATGTAAAAAATTTAAATTAGAAGAAAATAGGAGAGTGGGTATGTGTTTGTGTACATGGTTGTGTGTGCATATGAGTGTGTGCATGTGCATGTATGTATGTGTGCATGTGTGTTTGTATGCATATGAGTGTGTGTGTGTTTATGCATGTGTGTATGTGTAACATGAGGGCTTGCTTGTTGGGGTTTCTGTCCTGCCCAGTTCCCACAGTCGTCAAGTCCCAAAGAAAATCACACAGAGGTCTCCATAAGATTATAAAGCCCATTAACTCAGGCTTCTTGCTAACTCTTATAACTTATATCAATCCATTATTCTTATCTGTTAGCCACATTGCTTGGTACCTTTCTCAGTGGGGCAGATCACATCTTGCTTCTTAGGTGGTCTGGGCAGAACTGGGAGGAATGGGCTTCCTCTTTCCTAGAATTCTCTTCTTCTCATTGCCCTGCCTCTACTTCCTGTCTGGTTGACCCGCCTTTACTTCCTGCCTGGCCAATCAACATTTATTTAAAACATGATTGACAGAATACAGAAAATTCTCCTGCACCATGTATGCATATGAGTATGTGTATGTATGAGTGTGTGTGTGTGAATATGAGTGTTTATGTGTCTGTCTGTCTCCTTTATTCCTACCAAATTTATTATCCTTATGTGGAAATATTATGAGTTTGATAAGAGCTATTGTAGAATTTTTAAACAGAAAAAAAAAACCCTTCACACAGCTCCCATATAGAAGAACCACAATTCACTATATATATATATATATATATATATATATATATATATATATATATTCTGTTTGTCCTATTCAAAAAGGCTCTTCAGACAAAGATGCAACTCCACAAATGAATATGCTCTCATTTTGGTACCTTAGATTTCTGTTGGATAAAATCTTGCCTATGAATTCACAGAAACCTTAACAGAAATTGCAGAGAAAAGTAGTGGGTGATTATTCCCCACCCTGCTGCTTACCACTACATTTCAGAAGAAAGCAGAGTTTTCAGTATGAAGCCAAGGATGTAACTGTGTTAGTTTGATCCTCAGCAACTCATAAAACTTGGGGACCCATGCCCTTCATTCCTGCATTCAAGACATGGAGGCAGCATGGTCAGGAGTTCAAGGGCAACATAGAGAGTTGCAGACCAGCCTGGGTTGGAGACCCTGTCTTTAAAGCACAGATGTCTTCAGTCTGAAAGTACTGCATGTCTAATTATAACATGCAAGTAGCCAAAAGGGAAGCCAATGCTCTTATTGATGTAAATTGTTCCCCATTTTAATTAATGAAATAAATTCATAGTTTTCTCCCTTAAAAAAATGTTGCTTTAAGCCTTTCAATAACTTTGTCTGACATGTGCTGAGTATGCCAGAGGTTTTAAGCCAAGAGCAGTAGAGCCAATCCAAACCTAGACATTTACAGACAGCTCTTGTCAACACAGTGTTTCATTTTGTTTTTCCCCACACATGCACCTCTAATAAGGCTTACAAACACATGCTAATTCCCATGAGGAGAATGAAAGCAACAATCCCATTCCCAGATCTTAGGGAAAGGAAAATTTTCCATTACTGCTACCCAGTGGTGACTCATAAAGTTTCTAGGAAAGTAGGTACAATGCAATATCGTGTCTTTCCTTCCAACCCCTGTGTATGCTCTTCTCCGAGACTCCCGATAGCCATTACCCACTCCTTATAGCTGTATATTATCTTTTTTGTAGATCCTTTTGTGGTCTCATTTGCTAAACACTAATCTCTTTCCTTGTATGCTAATCTAGACTTGCCTTCCAGCAAGAGCACTATTTATTTTTAATGATGGGAAGACTTCTCTCTTGAGCTTAATTATTTCCTGTGTTATAAACTTCACTGTCTCACCTGCCAAATCAAACTCGTTCCTAAGGATCAAGGTTCCACTAAGAAAAATCTACATGCATAAGAGGATGGGAAAGGTCCATAGCTTTCCTCCTCCCCAAACTACTTCCTTCTCTCCCATCAGGAATCTCTATGCCCCTCCTTTCTCTGCAACAATTAACCCTAGAATGACTGCAAAGATGTTTTGCTGTTCATTTCATTCATTTGAATGACCAAGAAAGGAAGGAAGTGAGCAGGATGAGAGTAGCAGAACTTCGCAGAAAATCAAGAGAATCCTGTATAATCGCAGCCTAACTAAAGTTTCCTTAAGTGACTCAAGACCATGGCAGATCATTGGTTCTCTCTGAGATTCCTTGTTCTTTTGTAGTAATCATAATGCCTGTCTTTTCCAGGTGTCCCAAAGAGTAATCCAGTGACATTCAGAACAGCTCATTATAGCATGTGACTCATCAGCACCATCACTGCCATGCTGGCAGCTTTGTCAACCCTTTACAAAACCATAAGCTAACCACTTCTCTGCCTTCACCCTGCCAAAGTTTACAGACAATGTTCTCACTACTGAGACTTTCTTATTTCTGTCATATGATCAAGTTTCTGAAATTCAGAAAATAATAGTGCTTCTGGATACATCTCTAGAGATCAGAATGTGTGTATGTACACACACAGACACACACAGACACACATAGACACACACACACACACACACACATACACACACACACACACACACACACACACACACACACACACACATATATATATATATATATATATATATATATATATATATATGTATGTATTCCAGAGGAGCAAACAGTGATTCTTAATCAGAAAGTTAACATTTGCTTAAGATTGCTGTTTGAATATTCATGACTGAATATTTATTTGGTTTTCTAGTTTACAGAACACATTTTCTGAGTGAGAGAAAAGCTTAAGTAACAGAAGACAGAGTTGAAAGTACTTCCAAAATAATAAAAGATGGCTTTGCTTATTTAAAAATTGAAGTAAAAAAATAAAGCATTGGAATGGAAACCAAGTTGGTAATAGATACAATGCCATTAATTTGTTATTTCAAATAAATACAGAGCTGGTGAGAAAATATGGAGTGCTGTTGGGTTATTGTTTCAAGTCAAGCTAAAGACCAGAAAAAAATTTCCAATGTTTCAAAAATGGCAAAAGAAATTAATAAGAAATAACATACTAGAAGATACTGACATTTGTTAAAAATTAACACTGCAGTTATCCAAATAAGGAACTCATATTTTCCTAGTATAATATCTGCCAAATAAAAGCACAAGTTTTATATGTGTGTCTTGATTAGTTATAGTATAGCTCTACTCTGGCAAACAGATTAAGATAGATTTTCTCCCACAGTACAGGCTACTTCCTTTGGCCCCTTAAATTCAATGTATGTTAACTATAAGCAAGTTTTGTAATTCATTAATACATATTGGATACGCTGGGTTTTAGATCTACTATAAAAAGAATTATACATTACAAACTCAACAAATAAGTTTTAAAAGTGACATTTAAATATTTTTCAAAGAATTGCATGTAGCAATGTCACTACATTATATAAAATGTAATTTTTGATCTATCAAAATATGTTTTATTAATATTTTCTGTGCATTGCCACAAATTATGTCATAAAAGTTTTCTTACTCTGTTACTTGCTTTAGGATATGTAGAGCTAAACCAAAGTTAATAGAATGCCCCAGTTTGGAGTATCCAGTGACAAGGTCTCTTCACTTCTGTAGAAAATGTAAATCATGGTAGATACTTAGGTTGTTTAAATTCGTGCAATGTAATAGCTATTAAAATTTCAACTATAGGAAACTAAACACATATGAAATTTAATGGATAACACTCCAACTCAAGCTAAATGGGAATGGACTAGGACTGGGAATAGGGCCAAAAAGGAATGAGAGAGGGGAACATGGTACAGTGACTCAAAGAGAAGTACTAGTTGATGTTAGAAGTCTGAATGAAGGCAAGCAATATTTTTCCAAACCATAACCTCCTCCTCTGCAAAAATAAAGGCAACTGAGTAATCCTTGTGGAACAAGGAAAGATGGAGACTCTGGGCATTAGAAATGATTTTGTTCAGAAGTGTGTTAACAGCTTCCAGAAGGTTTACAACGCTCTCAGGTTCATGAGACCCTAGGATGGGTACTGATATTCAAGCAGATTATTTTTCCACCTTCTAGAAAAGTGAGCACCACCCTTCACTCCTTTTTTATCCACTGGTTTTGCTTCTATCTAATAATGAAATGAATTGCATTTGCACAGTAGACAACTAGCAAGAAGTAGATCCGCATAAATTCTAGTGTTCTCATGTTTATTGTTGGTTATGGATTTTAGATTGTACGCTTTGTAGATTACAAGTGATCATCAAGACATATACACTAGTGTTAACGACTAATGCCAGCCCATTTTTATGTGGAGTAGCTTTTTCCAGGAATCCTTTGGTATGTGTTTGGGTGATGGCGTGGGAGTGGAGAGGAGGAGGGAATAGAAATGATGAGGAATGGATTAGACTAAAAGGGATCTTGCTACCCCAGTGACCTGGGAAACTTCATGGTAAGATTATGACTGTCAAATGCAATGCATAAATTTGGCTCAGTTATACGTTAGGACATCTTAGAATTACAAAAGCTTTACTAGCCTAAACTTCTTTAAGGTAAGACAGTAAAATAAACACCAGTATTCTTTGCTTCTAACTCATCATTAATTATATATAGTTCAAAAACTGTGCAAGACTAACTTTGAATATGATCTATTCCTTGTGGAATGTCTGATTCAGTTATAAAAAGACTTAAATATTAAAAATATCTCTCTCTTCTTAATACCGTGTATTATACATTCATTTATCGATTAATTGTTATCAGAAAATACCTGAAATTTTATTACACTGAAATGTTTAAAATGTGAGTCCAGGGCTGTGAGGTATTTTCCTGCTCCTTTCTTCCACAAATGAGATAAATAGTCTATGTTTAGGAGAAAATTAGGACAATCATTTAGGAGAAAATTAAATGACCTCCAAACCACTTCTTTTAGCAAACTTCATTGTATGAAAAGAAAATTCCCAAATGGCTACATAGTAGAGATAGAATCTGAAATCATTTAGTTCATCATTTCTCAGATACACATAAAATTTCAAAGTTAAGTGACCTACTCTGTTCAAACAAATCTCCCCATCAGTTTACAGGATTCTTAGCTACAGGCTTACACAATACTCCACTATTTGTTTGTTTGAAAAGGGAAGTAAGCATACAATAGGAAAGCCGCTTTCTGTAAAACAACCATGATACCATGTTAATAAAAAAATTTCATAATCTTTAATAGTTTGGTAGAAGAATTCATCCCAGAGTGAAAAGTGTTTCTTCACTATTAATAGTTTGTACTGCACTGTAGCAGATCTCTTCTCCATTAGAGACAGTTGGTCTACTAAGGACAGATACATCACATGCTCAGATGTAGCTGCTGATGTGTCAGCTCAGGAGGATGCACAACCAAAACAGGGCTGTTGTGATTGCAGTTCCAGAAGGTAGTGAACAGGTTTGCTCTAATCCAAGACCCAGTCTCTTGGGATTTCATTTAGCCTATGTACTTCTCAGAGACCCCCATCAAGGTTAATTCAATAGATCCAATAATCTTGAATGTTTGGATAATTGGTATTAAAATTTCACATGACCAGTATTTGGATACTTGGTACACTAGGAAATGGTAAATTGTTCATGAGCCCTGAAAATTTAGGGATTTGTTATGATTGTGTTTCCTTAATTATTTTGGCAGAGAAGTCCAATGCTTAGTAGTCAAGGAGTTTCTAAATAATTCAGAACATAAGTCTATTGCTGTTTTATGCTCTAAGTTTAAATACTTAGGACCTGACCCTTACATCTAAACTAAAAATTATATGACTATATTGGCAATCAAAACTAAGTTTAATGTACCTTATTTTATTATAAGTGTGTGTGTGTGTGTGTGTGTGTGTGTGTGTGTGTTTTAATGTACAGATTAAGTAAAACGTAGATACAATGGTGGTTTTGGACCATCTACTTTTACATGACAACAGAGACTTAGTTGCTCATGTAGAATGCATTCAGTCTTAAATTCTTGAAATGATGGCAATTCAACATGAGACAATATGAGTCAATAAAAAGGATTAAATTCAAGTTACAAAATCAGAAATATATATATTATACTGTGCTACTTCCTTAAGAGTAAATATACTAAAACTATTCAATATTATAAATACAGTTCTAACAGAGGATGCAGATTCTTTTCAGTACGGACCTGGTAAATATTTTCTATGAGACGTAAATAACATAATAGTATTTCTTTTAAAAATAAATCAAATAATTAATGTGTGTGTACACATGTCTGCACTAATGTATAGTTTTATGTTTGTGTTCAATGATCTTTGTACATGGAGGCAAGAAGAGGGTTGGGAAACCCACAGAGCCAGTTCATAGGTTTCTTAGAATGCTTAGTTTGTTACATGAGTGTTGGAATCTGAACTGTGGTCCTCATGATTGTACAGCAAGGTCTCTGAACCATGAAGACACCTCTCCAGACCTAGAGAAATATTTCTTCTGGTTCTAGATATATTACCTTGTCTCACTTCCACACTTCTATCAGATTTGAGTCTTCATTATCCAGTCGCAGATATTAAACAGCTTTGAAAGTACAAGGACCACCTCCATGTGTATCTACACAAGATGGCAAACCTTGGTAGTCAGAGCCACTCACCACACTCTAGTACCAGTTGTCACCTTACACATCAGTTCCTTATTCCTTGGTCTTCCCAGTTCTACTCTGTCACGCACAAACACTATTTGGAGGGTATCTGAGCCAGCTAGAAGGAGGAGCTGCAAAAGCAGCATGTCCTTTTCACGTGAAAAGTGCTCTCCCTGATCCTAAATAATAGGATTTTCCTTACAAAGCTGAAACAAAGCAAAGCCAGAGCCAGAGGCTAAGGACATGGTTAAGTGAATAAAGGGCTTGCTAGATACACCAGAATTCCTAACTTCAGATTCCTAACACTCATGAAGGTACGAGTCTGTAGTCCAGCACTGGACACACTGAGACGGGTGTATCCACTGGTCATTCTTCCCATCTAATCCATGAGATCTATGTTCATTGAGAGAGATAAACCGTATCTCAAAACAATAGTAATAGAATAACACCTGATGTTAATCATTGGCCACTGGCCTCTACATGCATGCTCTCAGGTGTATGCATGTGCGCAGAATCAGTAGTGCTAGGGACCTAAATAAGGGGTAGGTGCAAAAGTGATACCAACAAGTGAATCATCTGACAGATGAAAGGCTGCCAAGGGGGCACAGCACTGAATATAGAATAAAGGTACTATACAGCTCCTGGAGAAGTGGCAGGTGACTCAGAAGGGAAAGTTGTGAGTGCAAACTTTGTAAACATTCCTACAGTGCTTCCTTAGTGCTCCTTGACATTGGGTATAAAATGGACTATTTTCATGACATTCTTTTTGTGTGTTTTTATGTTGTTTAATGTTGAATTAGCATATATTAATTCTACAAAATAAAGGCATGCATTTAAAGTACTTTGATGACATTTGCTTGTGGTCCTTTCTGATCTTCCTTCTCCACTACTTTGCTTTCATTCCTCTCCATAACTAATTCATTTTCTACTTGCATATCTTTTTCAAAGCTCTAGACTGATTTTTAGAATGGCTGAAAGCCAGGCACAATGGGCCCAGTTTCAGGAAAGAGCAGCAGCTGTTGATTACCTTGCCAGGCAAAAGAGAAACCAAATGAGCACTAGAGGCTGGTCCTGATGTTCACCTGTAGTAGGGAGACCATTTGTTTGTTTCCTGGCTACCCAGCAGCTCAGACCCAAAAGAATCACACAAAACTATATTATTTAAATAACTGGTTGGCCCATTAAAATTATATTATTTAAATCACTGCTTAGCCCATTAGCTCTAGCTTCTTATTGTTTAACTCTTACATATTAATTTAACCCATTTCTACTAATCTGTGTATTGCCACAAGGCTGTGGCTTACAGGATAAAGTTCCCAGCATCTGTCTCTGGCTGTGGCTCCATGGCTTCTCTCAGACTCTGCCTCCTTTCTCCCAGCATTCAGTTTAGTTTTCCTGACCTAGCTCTACTCTATTCTATCAGGCCAAGCCATTTTTTTAATTAACCAATGGTATGCACAGCATACAGAAGGGAATCTCACATCACTCACTCACCAACTGGGAGCATTTAGTGGGAGCAAGGAGCTCCTGCAAGGCTGGACTTGCCAAGCCAATGGAGGTTCTTCTGTGGAAGCTGCTGTGAAGACACTAACAACAGTCTGCAGGATTACATTTAGAATAAGAAGAAAAGCATACCACCTCCATAGATCCAGGGACCTTACCCTGTTCATATGGTCTTTACCATAGAGGTCATGACTTACAAAGTGCTGCTGCAAGATAGAAAAGAAAGCAAGATTTCTTTGTCTCTTCCAAATATTTCTTGTAGAAACCCAGCAGAAACAATTCTGGCCTCCTTGTAGTTGACAGCTACTCAGAAAGAACACTTCATATTGGGGGCGTGCATGAAAGTGGAAATGGTTGTTCGCAAAACTTCTTAACATACAAATGATGTTGGTAAAAATTTCACACTCCTTCCATAGCAACAAATTATCTTCAAGAATCAAAGACATCCCTGTACTATTGAAACAGTTGTGAGATGTCCTTCTGTACCTTGACAGCACTACAAGACAGATCCGTGATGGAGGACTTTCATTGGTTAATTAATAAAGAAACTGCTTGGCCCAATAGGTCAGAACATAGATGGGTGGAGTAGACAGAACAGGATGCTGGGAGTGAGGCAGACACTTCAGGCAGTCGCCATAGTCAGTCGCCATGCTTCTCCTCTCCAAGACAGATGCAGGTTAAGATCTCTCCTGGTAAGCCACCCCTTGGGGTGCTACACAGATTACTAAATATGGGTTAAAGCAAGATGTGAGAACTAACCAATAAGAGGCTGAAATTAATGGGCCAGGCAGTGTTTAAAAGAATACAGTTTCCATGTAATTATTTTGAATGTAAAGCTAGCCGGGTGGTGGAACACAGCCTCACCGTTCCGTCTACAGATCCGGATTAGCAAACATTAGTTCTTAAAAAGAAAATTTCTAAAACATTCACATTAAAAATTTGCTCTCTGAGGAAATTAAGCTATAGGACTTTTAAGAAATGTGATTTCAAAAGATTTATTTTATTTTTGTTTATGTGTATGTGTGTGCCTGTGTGCCTAACAGATTAGCACAGGTACCTATGGAGGCCAGGAGAAAGCATGGAATTCTCTAGAGCTGGAGTTACAGGAGTTTATGAGCCACCAGTGTGGGTGCTGGATACCAAACTCAGGTCCTCTGCAAATGTATCTAATGCCCGAAACTGCTGAGCCATCTATCAAGGCTTAAAGAAATATTTTAAACACTGTTTATACTTTTTATAAACTAAGTAATATTTAGTCTACTTTATTCTGCTTCAGTAATTCCCTACAAAAACAAACCAAGAAATAACAGATTGAAGAAAGAATGTAAGGCAATTTAAAAAGAGAATATAGCAATAATCTATTTTTTAAGAATTTTGCAGTTAGGGAGAGAATACCAGTTTGATATCAAGGGAAGAGTGTGGAATCAAGAAATTCTACACTTTTTTTTTTTTAAAAAAATGGGTGATGTGGAAATGTATATGAGCTAAAACTAGGGAGGGAGCACATGATGGCACAAATGTAAAGTGTGGGTGTGCATTAATAGATGCAAAGCTGGTGCAGAGCATAGGGCTTTGGCCAGCTGGGGTTAGGGGATTGGACTGAATCACGGACTCTCTCATCATCACTGCACATGGGGCTGAGTGAGTAGTGCAGAGGCAGTGGGTTAGTGGACAGATGGTGGAACCATGAGGTTTCTCATTCATCATATTCATTTCCTTCACTGTGTTGAGAGGTCATCTGATGTGTGTCAAAGAAAGGGTTTGGTGGAGACTTTAGGAGGAAGTGTAAGGCCTTGAATTCAACAGAAAAATGTAGTATTCAAGAAGGATTAGAATGCCACTTCAAGATTTAAATTGAGTTTGATTCGGGTACTTCTTAGGCCTTTCTATAGGCAACCTTTTATGGTTTTTCATACTTAGTATGGAAATGGGAAAAGATGCTCTAATTGGCACCTGTCTTCATCAAATAGGCATCCCATGGCTGCATTACAACAGGACATGGAAATAAGAGGGGGTAGCATTAAGATGTTAGTACGAGTATTTTATGATTGACTTCATTTTCTCTCTGTTTTCATATGTAGATTTCTCTGAATACTAAAATCTGGATGAGATATTGAAAATAAATAAGTTGGTACACATGGCCTTGAATCTTATTCCAGTTCAAACTTTAACTCAGGTTACTTGAGTAAAGACTTTGGTAGCAAGATAAATAGCCTATAGACTTGTGCTGAACAAGTTGGAACATATATCCTATAAATCAATTGGAGAATATTTTTTAAAATAGAACTGTTTGAGCAATCCAGTGTGGAAGGAAGGAGTGAGAAGAATGCCAAGAAAGATAATGCAAAAGTAATAAAAGCAGACTCAATCATGAGAGAAGAGAACAAAGTAACAAAGGCTGTGTCTAAACAATGCCAAAGCAAACACTGAGTAAGGAAAGCATCCAGCCAGTCAGCTGGATCTTATGAATATAGGACCCTAGCAATTGACTTGACCAAGTTTCTTTTCACCAATCAACCAAATTAAGTGGCCGTTTTCAAATCCTGTTGACACACATATGCATGATGAAAGGGTTCAACAAGAAAAAAGAAAGGATGACATTGCAGATTAGTGAATAAGCAATGTCCTCTGAACTGAGATGACAGCAAATTTTCCTGGTGGATTAGTTTAGATGTACAACTTTTAATCTGGAATACAATATCTAAAACAAAATTTTCTAAATAATAACAAACACATTTATAACACAATGATGAAGGTAAATTTGAGATTTTAAAGTGTCACATTTTGGGGCTTTTATATTGATCCAGATACATTTATTTATAGTGTATCTCACTGGAATGGAAGCTATTATCATAGTGTTATGGTTTTTATTTGATATTATAATAATGTTCTTTGCATCACTCTCCTGCCTACTTTTTAAATATGAATGTTGGAGTCACTCTTTGTAAGACTCATGATGTAACAACAATAGTCAGCAGAAGTGTATATGCATCTCTATGCATCCATACATACACATTCCTGTATACCTATGAATGTATTATCTATAGAAACTTCTATTTAGGAAATGCTGTGAATTCCATTACACATTTTTATATATTCTAAGAATAGCAAATTATAAAAAAAAGTCCTTTCTTCTAGGCCATGGTGGTGCACACCTTTAATCCCAGCACTCCAGAGGCAAAGGCAGGTGGATCTCTATAACCTTTTAAAATTACATTTCTTATCTTCAACTAGAAACTATTCAAATATTTAAGATCAATACATAGAGGCAGTACCCCCAAAATGTATAACTTAGTAATCACAGACTGCAAAACAGGCCCAATAGAATCTTCAGAGTGAGGATGTTTATCTTCCTGAATGTTTTATTCTCACTTTTCTTTGAGTGTGTAGTAGGAGGCTCCTTGTTCATTTCCTGACTGCTCAGATCCGAATAATCACACAGAAACTATATTGATCACAGCATTGTTTGGCTAATAGCTTATTCATATTTCTAGCTAACTCTTATATCTTAAATTAACCCATTTCTATTAATCTATAAATCACTGCAAGGTTGTGGACTACTGGTAAGGTTCTGGCTGGCAGCTGACATATTTATCCTTCAGCAGATACATGGCGTATCCACCTACTCTCTCTATATATCTCTTTCAGCCTGACTATATTCTGCTCTACCATAGTCGGAAGCAGCTTCTTTATTAACCAATGGTAATAAAACATATTCACAGCATACAGAGAGGAATCCCACATCATCACCCCTTTTCTATCTAAATAAAAAGGAAGATTTTAACTTTAACAGATTAAATTACATATTAAAAAGCAGTTATCAAGCAAGAATTACTGTTATAATAGTACATTTGTATAAGGCAAAAATTAAAGAAAACATTCTATCATCTATCTTATATTTGTGAGTCCAAAGTTGTGAATCTAATTTATCTTTTATCATAACTAAGGAAAACTATAATTATACCTGTCTATTCTTCAACTCCATCAAAGACCCCCAGAAGGATATAACATTACCTAACTTAACAGGAAGTGCATTGTAAGCAACTTACAAAACTGTAGAATTGACAAAGACATCTCACTGCCTGGACAGTCACCCAAAGTTCTTCTGTATCATTGGAGAATTCATCTTCTGCCTACTGGCCCATAGTATCAGGCAGACTTATCCATGAAGCAGAAAATTTGAAAGACTGTTTCACCTCTATTATCAGTTTGTCAGTCACTTTCTTCTGTATTCTGCAGAATGTCTGACAGACTCTTTCATTAAGGAGGAACCCTGAAGGACTGCCTCACCTTTGGGCAAGTTCTGCAGTCATTTTTCTGTGAGTCCTGCAGTCCTCCTTTACACAGCATACTATCAAGCAGTCCAGGCAAGAGCGAGTTTCTTGCCAAAATGGTTAACAAACTCCATAAGGAGCCTGTTTGATGCTCATCATCCTCTTGAAGTAGATTGGTGCTGCAAGGAGCAGATGTGTCTTATTGTCATATTCTGTTAGTCTTTTAAAGGTTTGGAGAGTACCTAACCATCTGAAATATGTCTCTATACATCTAGAAAATCTAACTAGTATGACTACAAGCTTGACTATTATAGATGACATGTATAACCTGTATTTCTTAATTATACATTACATTTTAAAATGAGCTGTACAAGCACAATACCTTAATCAAGAGCAGAAATATACATATAACAAAATTGTCCTTAAATTAGTATAAATAAACCAAGATCCATCCAACACAAAGTATGGATCTTTATAGATATTCCCCCCTTTAAATGTAAACAAACATATATAAACAACCCTTAGGGAATTTGGAAATTGTTTTCTAGACTATTTCCTGCTGATTAGGGGTGCTTTTAACCACATCTTTTATGGGGTGTACCTGTGTGGTAGGTCCATCTCAGACAGCAGTCCTGAAGGGGTCATGGATGTTGGATCTTTTGGGCCATTGCTTCAGAGGGTCTTGTTTGATCAAACCATATTAGCCAGTAAGGAATCCACAGCTTTTTATCCTTGTGGAACAAAAGCAGAACCTGCTTAGCAAAGCAACATATCCTTAGACTCAAATTTTTGAAGTGAAGATACCTTTAAAATATATACATTAGTTAGCTTAGCAGCCCATACAATAAAATGTCTCTCTGTACTTAGCTCATTCACAGTCAAAAATTTTAAAGAAACATGACATTATACATAATACAGACTCTTGGTGTATTTTCTATTGTAAGTGACTTATTTTCTTTACTCCTTTAAACAGTGACTGTCTGTACTCTTTTATATTACTTTTACTGTCTCTTTAAAGAACTTGATTAGCTATATATTTTTCGTCTTTTCCCAAGCCATGAAGGTTTTTCAAACACCTGTGTCTCATTTGAAGATCTTTCAGGTTTGAATATGTCTTTATTATGTATCTGTAATAATTTTCTGACCAGGACTGCCTTTTCTTTTCTAAATGCTAAGTGGACATGACTAGGATCAATTCTGCAGACCTGCCTGCTTGCTCTGCCTAGTCCAACATGGCAGTGGCATGTTCACTGCCTGCTCTGCCAACCACACTCACTACCCCAGCTCAAGGGATGCAGAAGCAACTAGTAGCATGCTGTTCACAAGACCATTTTAAGTGCAGGACCCTCTGAAAGAGCCATTGTATGTGCTAGCAGCACAAACCAGGAAGCCTTCTTAAAGGAGGTTGCCAGTTTTTGCTGCTACAGCAGAGTCTGGAAGCCTACTTTTAAAAGAATAGTGCCTCTGCTTGCTTCTATCAAAGTAGCCCACTCAAGAAAAGGCTGCTATCATGAAGCTATGTTTAACTCTGTTTGTGTGTGTGTGTTTCTAAATTACTTTTCAAGCTCTCTCACATTTATGTGCATGTAGATGGCCCATATTGGGAGCCATTTGTAGTAGGAGGCTGCACCGTCCTTTCCCAACTGCTCAGACCCAAATAATCACACAGAAACTATATTAATTACACATTGTTTGGACATTAGCTTATTCATATGTAGCTAGCTCTTACATCTTAAATTAACCCATTTCTTTTAAGCTGTAAATCACCATGACGTTGTGGCCTACCAGTAAGTTTCTGGCAGATGTTCTGGCCTCTTTCTCTTTCGGAAGCTACATAGCATATCCCTGACTTTGCCTACTCTCTCTATATTAATCTCTCTTAGGCTGGCAACATTCTTTCCCGCCATAGGCTAAAGCAGCTTCTCTTGAACAAATGATAATAAAACATACTCACAGCATATAGAGGGGACTCCCACATCAGAGTGACTTATAATCATCTTTAAAACTTCATTGAGTATTTCATGTAAATAACTTAACAAATTACTCACATATTTGTAACCCTGCAATAATGCCCCAACAAGTCTGCCCTGAATGTCCACTCCCATTCTACATGGTTCAGCATCCATGTAAGGTTCAGAACAAAATTTCTTTTTTTTCTTTCACAACCTTAAACTCTTCATAATTACATGTGCATATAAATTATTTTGTGCATTTTAAGCCATATTTCCCTCTCTTTTCCCCTTCTCACTCCTACTCTACTCCTACCTCTCTCCCAAGTTACGTGTGTACTGTTGGGTCTTTTGTATGCATCACTCACGGGTTTAATTACATTTTTGCTTATATGAGCATGGATAGATGATATTTATGAGACCATGGGCAGCTTAACAGTGACTATACCACTGAAGAAAATAACTTCATCTTCCCTTAAGACACTAACTGCCAATTGTTGCTCAGAGTATGTATTCTTCCACACCCCCCCTCCTTAATGGAGTGCTACAGAGTCTAATTCATGTGCAGAGATTGTACAGGTAAACACAATGACTGCATTTTGGTCATAATTACAAGAGTCATATATACTTTAGTCTCCTTCTCATTCTCCTTAGATTCTTTCTTGCATCCTCTTACATTCTTTCTGCCCTTCTCTTCCACAAGATATTTTTGAGATTCAGCTTATTTTAAAACTTTAGTCTGTACAACTCTGTAAGTTGTGTCTTGTTTTCTGGAGGTTGGGGGATACTGGAAGAAAATATTGTTGGGAGATATACAACCTAGATTAGTCATGGTCAGTCTTGTTAAAACTACTAGTTTTATTACTATTGCATAAGATATTTAAATTTTCAATGTGGTTTCAGGACAGATAAGCAATGATTTAATGAGATGGAATACAGTATATCCAGCACTTGCTTGACTTTCTTTGATTGTTTTTATTTATTATCCAGATCATAAAACTATCAAGTCCATTTCACAAATTAACACATTAAACTATATACTGTTTTCTACTCAGAAAAGCTAAATAAAATTTATTAGTTAGCATCACTAATATTTAATATTATTACATAAATATTTACTAAAGAAACAGAAGTTCAAGAAACATTTATTTGAAGTAAATCTATTTGTTTATTTATTTTTTATGTAGTCTTTGACTAAAGACAAATGCACTGGGATCACCAGAATTTTTATTGTTTTAAATATAAAGCTGAAGCATGCATTATTTTATTAATATTTTTAAATATAATTACATAATTTCTATTTCATTTCCTCCCTCCAACTTTTTCTGTGCCTTCCTCCATTTGTTCTTTCTCAATTATTTTATTTAATTTTGACACATATAAATACAACTTGTTCAGTCCATGTAGTGATTACTTTTGTGCATATAACTAACTCAGGGATGATCACTTGATATTGGATAACCAATTAGATGGGTTCCTCCATGAAAGACATTATTTATGTCCCTCTTCTCTCTCAGTATCCTTTAATTGCCTGTAACTCTTTGCTCTCAGGATGGGATGCCTTGAGATTTTCCTTTTTCATAATATTATATCTATTAGTGTCATCTTATTTGGATCTTATTTAGGTGACCATATGTTGAAGTGTCATGGGTAAAACTTCCTTGTAATTTCTTTGAGACAGAATCTCACAGATTTCATGATTCTCAACTTTTAAAGTCGTTCCCTGCTTACTCCACCATTTTCTTTGAGCCTTAAGTGTAGGCGATGTGTTGTTGATGTATCCACTGGATATTGATACTCCATGATCTATTAGTTCTCTGTACTTTGACCAGTTTTAGTACTCTGGAATGATCTCTATCTATAATAAAGAAAAGATACACTTACCTATGAGTATAAAGACAAGTATCTAGGATACAGTTAGGAAATATGCTATTTTAGGGAATTGTCAGATCCATGACCCACACCAGCCCCAAGAATTAGCAATGTTTCTAGTGCCAGGTTTTATTGCTCTCCTGTTAAGGTAGGTCATATATACAACAAATAGTTTTGGTATGAACAAACAATGAGTGCT
This sequence comes from Arvicola amphibius, assembly GCF_903992535.2. Classification (NCBI taxonomy): domain Eukaryota; kingdom Metazoa; phylum Chordata; class Mammalia; order Rodentia; family Cricetidae; genus Arvicola; species Arvicola amphibius. The sequence continues at coordinate 37,483,073 of NC_052054.1, forward strand.
ATTATTTGACCTTAGAGATAGCTTACCATGCTGGGCATTGTTCTGAATCATAGATCTCACCACTGGGTAATATCACTGGTTATCTCTTCCCTTGGAAGCTTTTATAGCACCATGGACTGTGAAAATTAATCTTCAGGGAGCAGCCTTGTAAGTTATGTCCAAGTCCTGTGTCTGAATTGTATGGTATCTTTAGCAATAGAAGCTTACCTCCAACCTCTGGGAGACAACTAAACACAGCAATAGTATGCTGTTTCAGGAGTTTCTTATACTCCCTTGACCAACAACTTAAGAGGGCATTTTTCATGCCTTCACCAAGGCTTTTGAAGATAATTTTCAAAGAATTAGTTGTACTTGATTCTAAATATTATAATAAAGATTTATAACTTTTATATCATTTAATTAATTTTAGACAGTAATCTATACAATATTGGTTCTGACAAAAGACTTGAATGAGATGAACAACTATTTGAAAAGAGTAAGCAGAGGAATTCATGACTTCAGTTGTGTAACTATTGTATGCCTCAGGGAGACCCTGATAGTGTTTTGCAGTAATCTGGTAAGAGATAAATTATAAATTATAAAAGATGGAAATAATCAAAGGAATGAGCCCTTATTAGGTTACATACTTAGGATGGTATAATTGGACTAGACTCAAAAAATCTGTAACACAATGAAGTACATTTAGACATGTCTTAGCAAAATAATTTAAACAAAACATAGCTAATCAACCAAAACAAGTTTATGAGATAAAATTATGAGATCTAATTATAAAACCAAGTATAAAATAAAGAGAAAGAGGGGAGAAAAAGGAGCACAAAGGAGAAGGAGATGAGGACAAATATGGGGAGACATTTTAAAGGAGCCAAAAGGATATGGAGGCAAGATTGAGAGAGGGGAGAAGAGAAGAGAAGGAAATGGAGGGGGATAAAGAAAAGTAAAGGATAGAGAGAGGAAGGAGTGTAGGAAGGAGAAATGAGGAAGAGAGGAGAGGAGAATGACTGAGTGGAGAGAGAAAAGGAGGTGAGAGGAAGAGAAGGGAAGAAAAGGAAAGTCACTTAGGAACAATAGATGCAGTTTGAAATTTTATGTTGTTTTCACTGAATTCAAATTTATTTTCCTCAAACTGGCACAACTTCTTTCTTCCCATAAACTTTGCTTTTATGTATGATAACTTACTAAATTCTATTTCTTAATGTGAGTGCTAAGCTTCCCTCATGATCCTAAAGATACTCTAAAATCGTTAATACATACATGCATATGTATGTATGAGCATGATCAAATGTTGCATTATATTTAATAAGTATAATATATATTATGAATAATTAACATGTGTTCTTGTCTTGATGCATGCACTTGAACTAAAAGACAGGGTTTATAGCGAAATATAGTTTAAAGTAGAAAACCTAAACCATAAGTTTAAATTAAGAAAAATCACAAAATAATTCAGGAAATTCAGAACATTCAGAGATTATAAGGGTGACTGCTCACTGTGTTTTCTTTTTTCATTTCTTTTCCTTTCCTCTTCTTTTTCCTTCTCCTTCTCTTCCTTTTCCTCCTTTTAATTCTTCTCCCATCTCTCACCTATCTTTCTATTAGACACCTGCACCATGTACTACAGGCTGGCCTCAAACTAAACTACATAACTATAACATTGAAACCCTTGTCTTCCTGCCTCCACCTCCTAAATTGATGGAGTTACAGATGTTCACCACTGAAGGTGCGTGGTTGTTCGGCAGTTATGATTCACCAGACAAGCTTTAATATATATAATTCAGTTTTAATAAAGGAAAGGAAAGGGAACTTACAAATCCAAGGTTCCAGCGAGGAGCGCAGGAAAACAAAGAGCAGGCGGGCCATAGGCCCGCAAGATTTTATAAGTCAATATTAGCCTAAGGGGGACACACCTTTAGACCAAGGGGGACACGCCTTTAGACTAAGGGGGACACGCCTTACAAAACAAGGTTTTTGGCTAGGCTTCCCCTTCACACCACCACATCTCAGGCAGTGCTAGAGACAAATCTCAGGGCTTGATATGTGCAAGGCAAGCATTTTGCCAACTTAAATATGATGGTAACATCCCTTGTGGTAGTTTAAAAAAAAATGTCTCACAATGGGAGCAGCACTCTTAGGAGGTATGGCCTTGCATGGTCTCGTTGGAGGGAGTACATCACTATGGAGGCTTTTATCTCTCTTATATGCTTAAATCACACCTAGTGTCCCAATTTCCTTCCTGTTCTCTTTGGATCAAAGATGTAGAATTCTCAGCTCCTTCCCCAGCACCATGTTTGCTTGCACATCACCATGTTCCACCATGACGATAATGGAATGAACCTTTGAACTGTAAACGACCCAATTAAATGTTTTTGCTTTATAAGAGTTGCTGAGGTCATGGTATCTTTTCACAGCAATAGAAATTCTAAGACATCACTCCCCCTCGCCACTTATTGCCAGGTGTCCAAAGAAACAACTTCAGCGTGCCAGTCATGCTTTGTGCCCATCCCAGTATGAAATGAATATAATCATTGAGGAGATGCATATGAGCAACAGTGGGATAAAGCAACTACATTAATCGAAAGGCAAAATTTCAGTCATACAAAATGATTACATTCTAGATGGCTGCAAACAGTATTGCACCTAGAGTCAACAACACTATACCACATACAGACATTTATTGCAAGGGTAGAAACTCGTTGCATGCTTTTACTAGAACTAAAATAAATCTTCGCACCACAATCCTGTTTAAAAGCCCGCCATGCATATATTAAATTCACAATGCCAGAATTTCCAAGAATCCATCCCTCTCCCTGGAAGCAATCTTCTCCCTTACTTTCTGAGGATGAAGTGACCAAGCATGAATTTTTAGACTTTATTCATTTTCTTTTAGATTGTCACCTCATATTACCTCACAGATTTAAATTTGCACAGACTGCATCCTCTAAAATGCATATCCTCAATGAATCCAAATTCATTCTATCGGAATATAAATCTGATTGTTCTTGATATTTTCAACCTCTCTTATAAAATATTGAACTAAAATTTGAAAGAACTGATTCCTGGACCTAATATTTTAGAAAAATAAAAAATGTAAATAACAAGCATTTCCTGCATCTTCTTTAAGAAAAATCACAAAATATGAGCCAACAAAACAAACTTTAGGTGCTAATTTTGATATCATTTATATTTCTCCTCAAAATCTATGTCATTTCTAACATGTAACTTGGTACAGCAGTTATGAAACAAGCATATTTATAATTTCCCAACCCATCATAGTCCATCCTTGGGATTTGTTTATATTTTCTGCTTAAAACTCCTTAATGGGGTCTCAGCAGTAAGCTACAGAGCAACTTCAGCAGATGAATAGTAATGAGTATTTGCTCATTTCTTGAATTTTCCTACTTTTCATTAATTGCATCTTTTACTTGTGTAAATTTGTAATGATTTCTAGGTTCAGATGAATGAGTATACTCAGCAATCCAATGTTACCCTTACCATGGGATTCAACTTATTTCTATTCTCATTCTTTGATCTTTATTATTAACAGACTATATATCACAAGTATGATGGCTAGTATTAGCTGTCAACTTGATTATATCTGTAATGAACTCGACTACAGAAATGGAGGGCACGCTTCTGTTCTGGATCCTGAGACAGAAAGCCACAGACCTTTAGTTCAGACATTAGGCAGGAAGACACACCTTCTTCTGGAAGTCTTCTGGAAGTCTATATAAGGACAATGGAAGAAGGAATATTTTTTTCTTTGCCTGCTTCTCCTCACCTTACCAGCACATCTATTCCATCACTGGCATTGGAGCCTACTTCTTCGGGACTCCAGTATATAAAAAAGTTTAGCTGAGATACACAGCCATGTGGGACTGACCAACTACTAAATTCTTGGAATTTCCATTCACAGATATTCATTGTAGGATTAGTTGGACTGCAACCTGTAAGTCTCTGTCTGTCTATCTATCTATCTATCTATCTATCTATCTATCTATCTATCTATCTATCTATAGATATAGAAGAATATAGATAAAGATATATAAAAGTTCAATCCATAAGTTCTGTGACTCTAGAGAACCCTAAAATACACCATGGTACAAGCTATTATTCTATGCTTATAACTCCTAGTTAAAATGGTTGATCATTATTATTTTATTATAGTTTGACTAGTTCTTAATTTAGTTTACAACTTTATTTTTATAACATTTTAAATTTATTCTACAAAAATTTTTACACATCTGAACAATGTACGTTGGTAATATCTACCCTCTACTCCAATACATATCTCTTTCAACTGCATACCCACTTTTTAATATACCTACTGAGTCATATAAGTGCTCTTCCAGATGTAGATGACGTAGGGCCAAGTGGTCCCCATACTTATGGTGCACATGTTCCTGCAAACAGCACTGATGAAATTCACTTGAGCAAAACAAAAATACACATAAAAGAAGGAAGATAGTTGGCAAGCAAAAAGCAGATTAGGGAGTGGTGACCAATTCTGTTCCCAGTGCCTAGACAGTCACTAGAAAACATCTGTAGACATGCATGTGGTGCACATACATACATGCAAGCAAACACTCATGCACATAAATAAGTAAATCTAAAATAATTTTAATTAAAACCAATACTTAAATGCAATTTCAAAGCATCACTAAGTACAAGTATACAAAAAGTTTTATAATGTTAGAATTAGAGCATAATGTAGTCTCTACTTTTCTGCATCACATAATTATTGTATTATATTAATGTTATTTTAATTAATATTATGTATTATCATAATATATGTATAATTATTTTTGTTCTCATATGATATTATGTTCTTCAAATTATTTAGCTAATATTTTTATCATTTGTCTTGCAAAAGTTACTCCTAATTTATTTAACATTTTGTTCCTTTTAACTGTTATTTCATAGATGCACCTAACAGTTTTAAATCTTTAGCAATAAAGATAATAACAATAATAAATAAATAAAAATAATACATAAGCTTTTTGCACTGATAAGTTGCATTTATTCTTTATCAGGTAACAGAATTTCAATAGATAAAGCAATTAAAGAGTGTAGAGAAACTATATATGGAATTTTTCTTGATTGCTTTGCAACTCGCAATTGTTTGAATGCTATACTACCACTTGCTTTATGGCATTTCTGTGGTAACCAAGTATTTTAGTAGACCGTGGGTGCAAGCTATAGTCATATGCCACAGGATGGTATTTTAGCTAGTAATAAATTGCATATTCACTGATGCTCCCATATAGCTTAACTGTGTGGTAGGTTATACAATCCAAATTCCCATAAGCTATGATGTTCACACAGTCACGGAATTACCGAGCAGAACAGTTTTCAAAACGCTTTCCTGTTGCTGCATGATATATAACTACATAGTAATACACACTGTCAGTGCTGACAGACTGAATGGCAGCCTGTCATTTGTGGAAAAATACAGAGGCTGAGGCAAATGTGGGTGCTTTATGGGCTCATTTCCTAATTATTTATTAGCTTCTTGTTTATAATTATTTAGCAGTATTGACTAATGACTCCAAACATATATTAAATTTCTTGAAAAGGAGAAGTTTATTTTTATCTCTAGTTAATCTCTTCATTCCCAAATGACTTAGCCTATTGCCTAGCAAAACTGGCATTGCGTTAATGTGTATTTATATAGCAACTTGGATGAATGGTGGTATGTTCTTTAAACTTGTGGCTATTTAGTCTAAACTTCATTTTAGTTATTTCTATTTAGAGAACTAAGTGATGAAGTATGAGTTGCAGTTGACCCTCAGTCCAACAAAACAGCCTATCTAAAGCCAAACTATTAGGTGTATGATGTGTCAAAGTGCTGAGTCACCAAATGTACTAAATACAGTGGCTACAAAAGCATGCAGCAAATCTGAAAGTTATAATATTCATATCCAGACTTTGGCTTGAAATAGATTTTTGAAAGGACAATTTGCATTTTACCGCTTAACTAGAATGCACAATAAAAAAAATACACCCTACAATCTGTGCTATAGCTGGTTCACTATAGCCTTCATTATTTAATATTACAGTTATTTAAAATGCTTAAATATTTTGGAAATGAATAGGAGACTATTTTTTGAGACAGGATTTCTAGCCTAAGCTGTCCTTGAACTTGCTGAGTAGCTGAGGTCGATCATCAACTTCTGATCCTCCTTTCTCTGCCTTCCAAGTGCTGGGATTGCAGACAAGAATTACCATATGGATAATAAAAGTATAAACTAATGAAATTATGTGGTAAAGTGCTCTCAGTGCAACTGTACCACTTAAATATACATGAGTCATGAATATTGTATATTTCTGAGGGTACAAATAACTTGGACAAATATACAAACTACTGGGGAAAACAATATGAGACAGGAAGGCATCCACATACATTTATGCAACTGTATTCTCTTTCAGACACCACAGCCTATGGTACACTTCTCACAGCGTATGAGAAAAACCACAGTTGTGAATAGCATTGAATACATTAAACGTTAACCAAATAATTTCAATGTTTCATTCAACTATATTTTCCAAACAATGTATTTCTTCTTCTAGACATCTTCCATTTCAGTCAAACTCCTGTTGCTCCCATAGGTACTAGAGGATGCATGAAATGACAGATTTCAATTCCATTGTTTGGCTTAACAATGCACTACGAGTTTCAGTACTGTTTTCGAGCCAATTAAAATAATGCATTTTCATTTTAAATAAAATTCTTTACTCTAAGCCTCTGGCTCTGGATGTAACCACCTCCATTCTCCACTTCATCTTCAAGACACAATGTTGCATTACTAAAATGTTGCTACCAACTAAGGATTGCCATAAACACAGAAAAAAAATCAAAGTTAGCTATTAAAATGAACCTGATCTACTGTGCTCTTGGTTTTTGCCTATGCTATCAACTGTGCAGGCATGTGTCTTATCCAAATAATGAACCACGAACTTGAGTTTGGGGCTGAGAAAGAAGTGCAAATGCTCTCTGAATTTGGATGCCTATCCTCTGCTATGATGGTGACTCCTTTGTTTTTCTACAGAAAATTCACTATTTCCTAAGGTTCCCCTTTGCTTTTGAAATAGACTAAACCACAAATTTTTGAAAAAAAGTTGCATCTAACTCCTCAAATCTTGCCAAAAACTTAAACTATACAGAATTTTAAATGTTGACTAGGAAGCTTTAAAAAAAAGGCTCACTGGTTAAGAACACTTGCTGCTCTTGCAGTGGACTTGGGTTCAGTTCCTAGCACTGCTATTCTGGCTCACAAGTGCCCAAAACTCAAGTTCCAGGGGATCTGCCTTCTGCAAGTACCAGGCAGGCAGATGGCATACATACATACACACAGGCACACTCACACATTCACATAAAATAAATCTGCAAACAAAGGTGTAAAGTTGAGTGGAAACCTTAAATATCTTCCCAAATGCAAATTGGTGTGAAAGATCTGATTCTCACACTTTGGTGCACACAAACTACCTAGGGAACTTGTCAAAATCCAGATGTTGATTCAAGGATCATAGACAGTGATCTCGACTCACATTTCCAGAGAGCTCCAAATGATGATGACATTGTCAGTGAACTCTACTTAGCATAACAAAAATTATAACAAAAAATGTATCAGTGAGAAATTTGTTCCTAAGTACTGACATAATGGGAGTCAATTAATGCTTGTTGGTTTTACTTAAGTAAAAATACTTTCATGTAGGAAGGTAAATATACTCACCTGGGGATTGCAAAAGGCATAGTGTATAAAGGCATCTGCCACGAAGCCTGACAAACTGAGTATCCTTACCCGGATTCACGTGGAAGGAAAAGAGTCACCCAAAACCCACAAGCTGTCCTCTGACTGCCAACTGCATGCCATAAGGCATGTGCGTGTGGGGCGTGTACACGCACACAAACACACACACTCACATACACACACTCACATACACAACAAATAAACAAATTTCACAAAATTAAAAATAAACCAGCCCTATCTAAAAATAATGCAATATACTTTTAACAAATCTGATCTTTTAGTGAAGTCAGTGTCCTGGATCTCCACACAACAGTGCCTCCTCCACCACTACAAATTCTTAAAATTTTTGCAATGTTATTTCTTTTGATGCTGTTGCTTAAGAAAACTCTTCCATTTTGATTCTTGCTGAATTATACATGAATTATCAATGAAAAGTCATTATGTCTTTTCTTGAAAAGCTGTCATGAGGAAGGTTCCAGAACAGAAGTTATTGACTGTAATATTTCAATGAGAAAGAAGAATGTTTACTGGAACTGCATGCTTGAGTTCCTGAAAACCAAAATTTCTTATACGACCCCATTGGGCCTTATTGGGGCCTAGTCTGGTTTTTACTGATACTATACAAAACTTTTCTGGCTTAAGTATTGGGCTTATGACATCAACCGTACTTTCTCTCGGTAATCAGTAGGGTCCAATCATCCTCCCAACATACACACACCACTAGATGACATGATAAACATTATTTGACAAAAATCATACAAGGAGTTGATTAAAGTGCATATCATATAGACTTTTAACATATGATGTAATGGCATCCAGGTACAGTTCGTAATAAATTTATTTTATTTGACTGTGTTAGGCAAGTAAAGTAAGACTGTGCTAATTACTTTTGTACTCTTTAAAATGTTTATATAGTTTATGACACTTCTAATTTTTTAATTCTTTTTTAGATGTATTGATTTTATTTTTCATGTATGGCTGTTTGGCCTACATGTAAAATTATATACTACATGAGTGCTTGTGCCAGGGAAAGTCAGAGGGAAATGAAATTATAGATGGTTTTGAAAAACTACCTGGGCATTGGGTATTAAACCTGGGTTTTCTGTAACAGCACACTGCTCTAAATCATTGAGCCATCTTTTCAGTTAAGACTAACTTACATCAATAAGGGAAAGTATGATTGACTCATTCCTGATTCTATGAAATTTCTTGTACAAATGTTACTTTTCTCACTTTTATGACCACTTTTATGTCTTCTCTTTAAAGTAGCCAATTTGACAACATAGATATTAGGTTACTTACTTTGAAAGCATACAAATTTATTATAGATTATGTTTCTGATTATTAGTATATTTTAAGTATCAAAATAATGCCTTACATTCATAAATTATTTATTCTTCTCTATACTTGTTTTTCTTTTATGGCTCAGATAACCTAGACATTTACTACAGATTTCTGGAATCTGGAACAATCTCACTTTCACATACACCAAATGCATTTCATTTGGAAGACATGCATTACCAAGATGCAAATGTTTTACACACACACACACACACATGTATGCACACACACACACACACACACCTCTAAGATCCTTAATTACAAAGGCAGTTTTAAAAAACTGGCTCTTATTGATCTACTCTGGCATGTTAAAAATCATTCCTTGTATTGTTCTTTTTCATTAAAGTAGATTTACTTTTATTGATCAATATTAAATAAAAGCACAATTGCTTAATAAAAGTAAACTATAAAAGAACAGCTTGTTAATATAGCAAGTCATTGGTTCCAAAATCTTTACCCATTTTTCTTTATTTTTATTTCCTTAGTTGGTATGTCTACTTTAATTTATTCTTAAACAGATAAAAGTTGCATACAAGTTATTTTGAAGCAAAATACATTATAGAATGACAAAGTGAGCTAGTTTACATATTGTCTCACATTCTTATTTTAAATTATTTACATATTTCTTATAAATTTACTCATGTATGTGAGCCTATAGAAGTTTGTTTGCACAATATTTCTGCAAGAGCCCATAGAGGCCAGAATAGGATGTCAGATCCCCTCTTGCAGGTCGAGTCATAGGTGGTTGTGAGTCATCACATGGCTGATGAAAACCAAACCTTTGCTTCTATAAGAACAGTTAGCACTCAACTGCTTAGTCATCTCTCCGGCCCCTTATTATTCTTCAGTGAGACTATTTAATTACCATTTTCTCAGCATTTTAAAATAAACTAAGCATCTATGCCTGTAGCCATGTGTGTCCAACAGGTTTTAACATAACTTGAATCCTTTGGAGATCAAATACCCTCTCCAAGCTGCCATTGTCTGGTAACCAGCATCCTAAGACCACACTTCTATAAATCCATATGTTCAGAATCTATATGTAAGTGGAATCACACGGTATTAGTCATTCCAATTCCCGTTTGTTACTCTTAACGTAAGGTCCTCTGTTAAGTTCACAAATGGAACGTTTCTTCTTTGTTTTTATTGTCCAAACAGGAGTCCATTTTGTATATATACCTTGTATATATTTTGTTTATATACCTTCACCTATTAATCCATTGTCAAATGTTTACATTCATTCTATACCTTGACTATTGCACAAAATTTTGTTATGAATATGGATATAAGGGAACATTTTTAAAGCACTGATTTTAATCCCTTAGATATGCAGTCAGCAGGAGGATGCTAGGTTGCTTTTCTTGCATTGATACACTGCAAAGCTCTTTTCTGCAATGACTGTACAAATTTATATTCTCTTCACCATGTGCAGGTGATTCTTCCCTTACATCCCTCTACATTACCCCCTCCTACCTCCTGCTGTTTTGGTAATAGATATTATATCATGGATGAGGTGACATGTTGACTCATTTTGGTTTTAATTTTCATTTCTCTGATGATTAGTGATATTGAACACTTTCTTCTTCATTTACATTTCTAGCCATTTCTATCTTCGTTTGAGAGATGTTTATTTTCTGTGGGATTAGATATAACTCTCAATGAGTAATCTGGAACCTATGCCTGTACTGACATAGGTTCTGATGGCTAGGAAGCTAAGACTACATACACAAACCCAAATACTACTGTTCTGATAAAGAAACTTCACAACATCTTGCTATTCCTGTAGATCATTGTTGGTTAGCCATCATCAGAGAGACTTCCTCCTCCATTAGATGGAAACTAACAGTGAGATCCACAACTGCAGGAAGAGGTCTCCTGTTCCAACCACATGGTCCCAAATAACCAAAACAAAGACTTAACATTACTTACAAATGCTCAGCTAATAGCTCAGGCTTGTTACTACTAGCTCTTATAATTAAACCCATTTCTATTCATCTATATGCTGCCCCAAGGTTCTTGGCTTTTATCTCTATTCCATTTTGTGTGTCAGATTCATTCTTCCTCTTTCTGTTGACTCCTCTGACTGCCCTTCTTCATCCCATCATTCTCAATTTGATTTTCCCACAGAACTATATCGTGTCTGGTTATTGGCCAATCAGCTTCTTTATTGAACTAATCACAGTGAGATATATTCACACAGTGTACAGAAGGATTAGTCTACAGCACAGAATTGGATAAGACACAGAGACTTTGGGAAGTTTAGTCCTTAGTAGGATGTCTTCATCAGATCCCTCCTTTCAGAGCTCAAGGAGCTTCCCAGAATAGGAGACAGATCATAAAAGCCAAAGAGGACAGCTCACATCAAGGAAACAATGTCTTCCAGACCCAACAGGAATGATATACACATAAACTCCTAAAGATTGTAGGGCATGGAAGGCCTTGAATGACTCTAAGCCGGAGGAGGTTCCGGTACTGAGAGGGGAAGTAGTACTGCAGGAACTTCCTTACATCCCTAACCAAAAGATTCTTTCCAATTGACAACTACTTAAAAAGAAAGAACTTAGTTTTCTCCAAAGCAATCTCACTGCGTATATAAATGATACTTAAGATAGGTTCCATGCCAACCTGTAAATGGCTAGTACAAAATAAACTCAGTGGCATTTTGGGAGATATTTTAATTTATATTGCTTTGTCTAGACATTGCTTATGTGTTATAGTCTCCAATTTTGTGCTTTCATGGGTTCTGTTTGTTTGTGTGTATTTATGTTTGTGTTTCCTGTGATTTTTTTTATTTATAGTTTTCTTTTTTGCCTTTTTGTTTTCTAAAGAGAAAGAGAAAGAAAGCTTGGAGTTAGATAGATGGGGAGGTAAAGAGAATCTGGGAGACTATAGAGGAAAACTATGATCAGAATATACTGTATAGAAATTTTATTTTCAATAAAAAAGAAAATGGTGTTTATTCAGATCCTTTGCTCATTTTAAAATTAGAGTATCTGTGTTCTTGCTTTTGGAATATTTGAGTATCATGCATATACACATACACACATATTATATATATGTGTGTCTTAAAAATATTTTCTTCTATCGCATAGAATGCCATTCCAATCAGTTGCTTTGTTTTTCAGACTGCAGAAGCATCAGCTTTTTATTTTGATGTATAATTTTATATCTTGTTGCTTGTACCTCAGTTCATAGGCAAAAATCTTTGTCCAAACTAATGCCATGGTACGATTATCATTTATTTTTTAGAAATTTTGTGGTTTGGGTGTTATATTTAAGTCTTTATGGTGTTAAGAATGTGGCGGACGGTGGAGGCTGACTGAGAAGCCAAGGACAAAGGCGCTGGGCTTTGATTCTTCTGCATGGACGGGCTCTGTGGGAGCCTTCTCAGCTTGGTTGATCACCTTCCTGGACCTGGGGGGCGTTGGGAGGACCTTGGTCTTAACATAGAGTAGGGAACCCTGATGGCTCCTTGGCCTGGAGAGGGAGGGAGGGGAGGATGGGTGGAGGGGAGGGGAGGGAAGGGGGAGGAGAAGGGGAGGAGATGGAAATTTTTAAATATAAAAAAATAAACCATAAAAAAGATGTTATAGCTAAATCTTTAATATATCTCTAGGTTTTTAATTGCATGAAATACAGTCTAATTTTAGTCTATTGTCACATAGATATCAGGATATATATATCACGTATATATCAGATATTACATATATCAGATAGATATTTATCACATAGATATATGTCCCAATACTGTTCAATGAAAACAATCCCTCATTTTATGTTCTTGCCACTTTTATCAAAAATAAAATATCAATATTTGGAATACTTAGATGATTTTTCCATGATATTTTCTTGGTCTGTGTGTCTGTGTATGTGCCAGTACCCTGATATTTTTCTTATTATAGGTTTTAAATATATTTTCCTCCAGCCTGGGCTTCTTGCTCAGGTTAATAGGCTTTAGATATTCAGGGTCTTTCATAATTTACTTTAGATCTTATAGTTAGTTACCTTTTCTATTTGTGTAAAAAATATTCAGAATTTTTTTTCATTTTTCTTTCTTTCTTTTTTTTTTTTTTTGAGGGAGTTAAAACAGGGTTTTTCTGTAGTTTTGGAGCCTGTCCTGGGATTATCTTGTAGATAAGGTTGGCCTCAAACTCACAGAGATCTGCTTGCCACTGCATCCCAAGTGCTGAGATTAAAGGCATGCACCACCACAACCTGGCTAATTTTAGAATTCTTGTAGAGATTGTATTGAATGTACAGATAATGTAGAAGAATGTGAATATTTCAATAATATTAATTTTTCTAATCTATGAACATGGAATGTCTTTCTAATTATTTTTTTTTCAATTTCTTAAGTAAGTCTGGTAGGTTTGACCATATAGGTCTTTTACTTCTTTGGTTAAATATATTACTAAATTTAGTTTTTCATTTTCTCTTTTGCTAGCTATTAAAATATGAGATCTTTTTCTTGCTTCTCTCTCAGACAGTTTGTTGCGAACGTGTAGGAATAATGCTGGCCTTTGTGGCACTGTTATCCTTCCTAATGAGAACAATTAATTTCTGATCAAGATGAGTACTTTAACGGTAACTGTTTATGCTTGAGTCATTACCTAGCAAAACCTTCAATAGGAAATTTATTTGGTTCTGTTTTCTGACTTGGCATCGCAACTTCTTTTTCCTACTTGGAAATGTTACTTATTAATACTTCATCTGTTTTATTCCCTAAAGGGAATTCACTAGTTCTTTCTCACAAATTGTCCCCACAAATAAAATTTTCCTTAATAGGTCTTATTTTTAATGTGTTTCATATTTATCCCCATACTCTTTAGATCTCCGGTCCTAATAAAGACATGGTAGAATCATTTAGTTTTTTATCACTTTTAATATAAAAGACCTTTTAAAGATAGGCTAAATATATTCTGAATATAGGTCAAAGCAAAACTCAGGCACAACTAATAACATCTTAGCCACAGATGAATCAGTCCTCAGACACCTAACAAAATGCTTTGAATATGCCATTTCAGTACTTCTAAGGTTCTATCAAAATGGGTATTTGATATGTGATAAATAAAACTAGTCAGTAATTGAAGCAAGAAAGTAGGCATTCTGCAAGGATTCACTTAGAAATTTTCACATGCTCCTTGAAAACAGAATACAAAGGTGTACACCAAACACTACATCCCAGGAAAGCAACATTGAAAAGGTCTTGATGTCACTCAATGACAAAGGACAGAGTTCTCATTTAGCTGCCAATGAGTCCACGTTTTCTCTTATTTTTTCTTCCCAGCCATCAGGCCAAAGATTTCACTTGTATTAAGATTCAAAATCTAGTGACAGACACTTCTGCCTGTATCTGGAACCCACACGAGAGAACTGGGGCAATGTTTTAACTCGAGTCTGCATCTACTCTAATTTGTTACTATAACTTACATTAGTTGAAAGGAGTGATAACCTAGGATATTTGTCAATACTTCAGAACAACAACAACAAAAAATCCCAGTCTCTAGGAAACTTGTTCAAATTCTCCTTACCAAGTTGACTGTGTGCTACATTAAATTATTTAGGGCAAGATCCTTTTCTTATCTGTTGAAATCTACAAAAAAATTAAAATATTATAGGGTGTGTGTGTGTGTGTGTGTGTGTGTGTGTGTGTGTGTGTTTAGGGAGTCCGGGGTTAGCAGCTGATATCTTCCAGTATTGTTTTCTTCCTTATTTTTCTGAGACAGGGTCTCTCATTGAACCTGAGGTTCACCAGTTTGACTAAACAGACCCCAAAGGATCCATCCAGTACAGGAATTACAGATTCATGTCACTAATCCAAAATTTTGTCTTTAACAAGAATAATTAAGACATGCACTCAGCCTGCACATTTTACCTACTGATCTAAATCTTCAGTCCTTCCCTCTGTTCTTAAGTAGTTAGGTACTAATAGTGCCAGTTCTCTTTAAAATATTCAGAATGTACCCATACAATAATTTGCAAATACTGATAAGCTTATCTAAAATTTATATGAAGATATCTAAATATCAAGCTCTGTAGACAATCCTGAAAGAGAGCAAAGGAGAAACACTGTTGTACTCGCCTTTAAACATTTACTGTGAAGTTTGGGAAAATTGTTATTATATGTCATATTAATGGGAAATTGTTATTATGTGTCATCTTAATGGAAAATTGGTAAACCAACAGAAACATGGGAATAAAATATAGCACATATAAAATAAATGAATTTTGGTAAATTTTCTTGCATAATTTAATAAAAAGAATAACATTTTAAGTAAGTACACTGGACTATTATTTGTTAAATGCTGCACACAGAAAAATTGTAAGGTTGATTCATACCTAATACCTTTCTCAAAATTAACTCTGAAGGCTACAAGACCTAATGCAGAACAAAAAGACAAATACTTGAGAAAAGATTGTATCCTAGAAATAAAGAAATATTTTTTAAGAAGACACACATGCAAATATCAATGAATGTAACAGGGAAAAGTATATTAACTAGTCTCTTCATCAAAATTAAAGACTCTTGTTCACCAGTATCATGTAAAAATGGAAAGCAAATTATCTTGAAATAAATTATATTTCATGTGAAAATGACCTGAATTAAGATAACTAAAAACCTAATAAAAGAGAAAGCAATACAGTATAAAAATGTGGAAATTGTTTGACAGAAAGTTCACTAAAAATGGTATTTGGTAGGAAAGAAGGAAATATGCAGATGCCAACATTGTTAGTCATCCGGGAACTGTTAATAAAACCACAGCTAATTACAACTACACCCATGACAGAATAGCTGAAATTAAGAGGATAATTAAAAAGAAGTTACAACACTAAAAGCTGGAAGAATGCAAAGCAGTTGGGCTCATTCATTCAGTGGTGGTGATCATACATCAGTAGAGGAAACATAGTTTCTTAATGTTGTAGCTATCCTGACCAATCAAACCCATCTCTAGCTTTTACAAAGAAGAAAATAAAACATAAGCACACAAACTTGTATTGTGATGCTCACTGAAGTTTATTTACATTTATAAGAACTGAAAACAAAACTAATGTCCATCAATAAGGTTATAAAATGTGGTATATCTGTGCAGTAAAAAGTCACTTGTTAGTACAGAAGGGAAAACGGGTGTTTCAACTGCATGAAGAAACCTAGAACTCATTTATAAACAGGGAAATTTTCAGAACAAAATAGAATATGATGCATGTTTTTTTTTTGTGAAGTTCAATAATGATCAAAACTAATCTATGAAATACCCACTAATGTAGTAGTGGCACAAACAGCATGGGAAGAATCAACCACTTTCTGACTGGCTGTAAGCCCCACTCCACACTATGAAACACATATCTCGCAATATTATCACGTCACAAACCAACGACTAAACATGGCCTAGACCCTAAAGGAGAATCTACTACTATTTTTTCTGTTAAATATGCATCATATTAAACCCACTCTTAATGACTCATATTATAGATTAATGTATCTCTCAATTCTCTGAGAGAAACTTCTGTTTACAAAGATCATAACTAACTTTGCAACCTACAACTGGAAAACATGCAAAGAATTAGAGAATGCGGTATGCTCAGCCCTAAATGAGCATCTCTATCTCACTCACTCCTTCAAATGCTCAACAATCATTGCAGAAGAGAAACTGAAAAATGTAAGAACAAAAGTCAGTGAATGACTATAAGAAAATAATGGTTTTATATGACAAAACAAGACACTGCACATATTAACTCACAGTGGTTATGGCAACATTCATAAGACCTGTGCAAGCTCAATCTAAAACAATCCCACCATGGACAAGGGAGATGGGAAAGGAGTTCCACTCCTGAACAAGGAGTTATAGACTGTTAGTCAAACATGCTCCATTGGAATGCTAAGCATCCAAGAATATATGGGTATATGGGCAGCAAAAATTGGACTTGATGCTTCTTTGCTTGTTGGTTTGTTTGTTGAGAGGACATAAATTTGGGCAGGGGAAGTAGGGAGATTTTGAAGGAATTGAGAAAGGGAAAGTAGTTATGATAAAAAAAATGTATATAAAGAACAGAGAAATGTAGAATTTATTTTTTTGCTCAATGGCTGGTTATGTGGCTTATGCTTTGCCAAAATTCACTTATATTACACCCAAGACCTGTACATATTCACAGGTAAAGAAGGAAGAGAAAGGAAAAAGAATATCAAGGTGGAAACAACATTCAGCCCTTGAAGATCTCTGAATACAGACAAAGCTCTGAGCTGCCCCCACACTCTTGCCAGCAGACCTTCCCAACCTTGATGGACTGAACCCTCAAACCGTGAGCCAATGTAAACCTTCCCTTCTTTAAGATGCCTTTGTCAGGTGTTTTATTGCAGAAACAGAGAAGTAACTAATACAATGGGAAAACACACATGCACATTCACACACACACACACACATGCACATTCACACACACACAAACTTCTAAGAGTGAGAATTTTTTTCCTCTTTGAAAGTGGTAGAGTTGGCAATTGTATGAGCTTGTAGGGAGCTTGGGGGAATCTTTTAACTCTGTAATCAAGAGGGTTTTCAGTTAGCCTCACAATAGGAGATTTAAATAACAGTGGTGTCTGGGTCTCACCAGACATTCTGTTTCTGTTGGCTTTAAGGGTATCCTAAGCATCAGATTTTCTAAAATTCCCCAGGTAATTCTATTACTCAGGCAGTCTGGGATTCACTCTCAGGACTCTTGCTGAAGGCACGCGCCATTGCTTCTTGATTTGGGTAACCATTTCCAACAGAGGGCATTGTCATTACAAAGTCTGCTACAAACTGCATCAGTTGGCACTTTGCTAACTCTGAAACTAAAGAAAGCCTTATGATTCCCACACACAAATCAGGACACTTCAAGTACATGCATTAACTTGACAAAGAATACATTTAATTAATGAGAAAACAAAATCAGTAACAATTTCCTTAGTATCAATGAACTGCGGTCCTAAAGCCTGCAACTTTCCTTTTCCCTTGACACCCATATACATATCCTAAATCTCCCCACTTATAACACTTAAATTTATAGCATGTCTCCTCCACTACTTCAAAATGTTTTTAACAAAAATAACATATTACACTCCACACACACACACACACACACACACACACACACACACACACTATATCATATCACTTTAAGTATTATTGAGACTCAGTAAATTTATGTTGATCAGTAGAGCAAACTCAACTTTATTTGTCACTAAATTGCTCAGAGTGATGAATGGTCTTCCCTTTGGTGCTGGAGAAAATCAAGACATTCAAAGCCTTTCTCTTATCCAGTAAGGTCCAGGCAAAGAAGTAAAAACATGGTAGGAAAAGTACGTTTCTTAACATCTGTACTCTATTTTTTTTGTCAACTAACAATATAACAAGTCATGTTTTACTGGATATGGCCCGTGCATTCTGAGAAGAGGGCTTGTGAAAGAAGGAGCTGTTCAGATTGCAGTCACTAGTACTTTACTACAATGCTGTTATTGACACTGTGCACTCTGTTCACATCTCATAAGCACGTCACGCTACAGTTTCATAAATTGCCTATCAACAATAGTGCATCAGCTATTCATGGGAAGAGTGCTTGGAGCAGACTGAATAATTTAACACCAGCTAATAGAAATGTCCAGCACAGTTTGATATGCTTTAACCTTTAACTCATTGGAGAAATGCCCCATCGCATCTCTATTTTATTGGTGTTTCATTATTCATAATAGGCACTTGTACTTGAAAATTCTGCAACATAGATTACCTTCTGCTCAGCACACATACACACGCACACACACAAACACACACACACAGACACTGTGGAGTAGAATTCTTCAGGAATCGACCCTTGGAGTGCATTTTCTGGGAGGAGACACAGACATTTCTTGCTTCTTGGACTTCTCCCATATTGCGTATTGAGTCTGTGGTATCAGTGATAATGATGGTTGAATAAAACAGCCTAGTCCTTCCCTGTACACTTTTCAACTATAAGAGGTTTCCATTGTAGAACACACCAAATTATTCTTTTCACTCAGGCCAATGCCTTCAGTATAGATTTTTTAAAAATAGCTTCTTCAAAAAAAATGGTCAAATGCTATCCATGATATTTATGGTTGATGGTTTTAGTTAGTTTCTTGGCATTTTCAAACACATATTTCTTTTCTTGGATTCAAGTGAAGATGATTATCCCTAAAGCAAAATACAAGCTGTGTTGATAAGTGTCTGTGTGTGTGTGTGTGTTTGCATCTGTGTGCTTGTATGTATGTGTGTTTTGTTTTGTTTTTGGAACCATTCTAAAGCAATAAGCCATTTCAGAAGCAATACATATGTTCTACTGGACATAGTACAAAGAAAACCATCCTCATTTTTTAAGTATATAATACAGAGCTAGGTCTGGGCCTAACCCAAGAAAAAGAAAGGTGAAATAATTTATAAGTCAAGCAGGACCCATAAGAGTGAAGAAGGCATTCAGTGTCTGTTTATAAAAACTGTATAGAAATATTCATTATATAATGGTTAAAATAACATGAAAATGCAGACCACATTTTCTAAACATCAGAGTAATATTTTTGCTTTAAATCTATCATCACATAAAACAAAATGAAATTTTAAGCAATAATGGCACCTTTGTAAATGGCATTATTACTTTTATTCAGAAGCAGATTGAAGTAGTTAGTAGACTATTGGTTGACCTGAGACATTTTTCTACATGAAATGTAAACTTGACGTTTTTCTCTATAAACCTTAATTCAATATGTCTAAGCCATCTAAATATAAAGTGAATTCTTCTGCCCAAAACCTTAATCTGAACAGGTAAGAGAGTTACATAAATTATTATTTATATTTTGTGTAACAAACTACCCCAAAGCTCAATAACTTACAAATGAAAAACACTCATTAGTTCTCAGTGTGTGTGGAGCATTTGGGAGTTACTTCTCATAGCGTTTCTAACAGAGGACCTCCTTAGTCTTGTGAATGGGCAATCGGGACATCTACAGAGCTGTGACCATGTGAAGAACTTACTAACATGCCTGGCAACTTAGTATTTGTGGATGGAATTAGTCCCCAACTCCTTCCCACATAGATATCTCCGTAAGGATTTATGAATGTTCTTATTGTGATATGGCATCTGTCTTCCACATAAAGGAAAGAAAGATAAAATTCTGGCACTAAGGTCACAAGAGTGGCAGAGCTGCCCCCCCCCCAGCTCTCGCATACCAGTTGCAACATTCTGGAGAGCAGGCCTTGCACCACCCCCCCCCCCCCCGGGCAACACAGTAGAGATGGCCATAATAGTGTAAGTGGGAGAGAGTGGAACCTGAGGGCATGAAACCAGGACACCAGCCCCACCTCTCATTCATTGCTGCAATGGTGAGTTAGCAGGGACAATGCTGGAGAGCTCACCTTGCTGTTGAGGATAGGGGAGAACTGGAGGGCAGGCCAATCCTACAGCTGCCGAGGCTCAGATACAGGGTTATGAATTGTCCTGCTCCTACATCCATCCACCCCATCTATGATCTGCTGGAGCACATGAAGGGGCCTGACCTGCAGAACCAAAGCTGCAGGATCTCCACAACATTGGGCAACAGCAGGATATCGAAGAAAACTCTCAGTGAGGGCACAGTATTGATGGTGTCATAGAAATCAGAGACCTCAAACCAGACCAATGACTCTGAAACGAACACTTGCAAGTAAAGATGTATGAACAAAAGGGTTTACTGCATGACTCATTGTGTCATGATGATATTTTTAATTTTTTCTCTTTCCCCCTTTTTTTTCTCTTAAATTTTGGTGGGTTTTTTTTGGGGGGGGGGACTGTTGCAGGGAAATAGGGCATTTGCAAAGGGACAGGGATATGAATGGGCTCAAGATGCACAATGTGAAAGACACATTCAATAAATAAAAGGAAAATATATTTTTAAAAATACAGAGGCAAATTTATGTTTTTCCTGATTTTAGGAAAGCATTTGGCAAAGTATTTTATTTATTTATGTTTTTGTCTGCTTTCAACGAAAGTCTGATAAGAGAAAGAAGTGTGATAAGAATGAATGGCAGGAGTATTGAATAACGTGAGTCCTGACTGGAGCTGCGCTTTGGATGTTGTTTAAGGTTAAAAGAATGTTAACAAAGAGAATGAACTGGCTAGTGATGAAACTCTGAGATTCTGAAATTTGTGCTTTCATTCTCATCAAGTACTCAGAAAAGATGGAGGGCACAGGTTTATTTTATTTTCTGATATAATATTAGGACTGTCTCCTGAGCGATCTAAGATTATATCATACCACACTAGATCATTCTTCACTGTGGGAAGATGTTTGTTCATTGTGACACTTGGTGACATTCCTGATAAATAAGAGCTTCATTAGGAGCTAGCACATTTTTATTTGGACTTAACTCTCCCCTCCCCTTGCTTTGTGCCTGAAACACTGCAGACATCAGTTCAATGAGTGAGTAATAGAGACTCAGTTCTGAATCATGTTTTAAAGTACACAATACGCTGGGTGTGGTGGCAGACACCTTTAATCCCAGCACTTAGAACGGAGAGGCAGGCAGATCTCTAACTTGGTCTATAAAGGAAGATCCAGGCAACCAGGACTACATAGAGAAATCCTGTCCTATTTTTTTTAAAGGCACACAACAACATCTTTTCTAGATTTAAAAAAATTCCAAATGCACAAATGTGCTATAAAAAACACAAAATTTAGTGAATATAAAGTTAATATGAAGAGGATGGTATGTAACTACTAAAAAACAATAGTAACCAATCACAACATTGCCAGACATTAATAGAAGTTGAAAAGCCCTCTAGTGACAGATATTACATTGCCTAATGTAATGGAATTCCATTCTGTTGTTGACGTACATTTAGAGAAAATAAGTCTAAATGAATTGTAGAAGTAACTACAGATAAAATTTCTAAAAAAAGTTATAAAAATAATTCACTGAGATAATTAGAAGTCATTAACTTAGAATAAAAAGTGCCGAGTTGCAAATACATTGAAAAATACCTCTCTAATAATTAGAGTCTATGTACTACAAAAATAAAATTAGAATAAAAGAATGAGGTTTTAGAGAGATAACTCTAGACTTAAAGAAAACAATTAACTTATAAACCTAAAACTTTTTAAAAATGCAGCAACGTATCTTGAAACAACATGAATACCTTTTATCTGAGGATCTTCTAGTGTTTACCAATCAAGTTAATATTCTCACAATACTTTGATATTCATGCCGTCACGACACCTACGTAACTCTTTGAGACAGCAAAAGCTGAAGCATGATCCAAAATTTTCAAAATTCTTCCAGACCCAAAACAAATTTCCTGGAGTGTTTTTGTTTAGGTGCAGTTTAAGGTTTTTTATTGATAGTATTTCATATGATAGGGTATAAACCATTTCCCCCATCTCTCTGAAGTGAGTGGTGCTCATCTCTACATAAATTGCATGGACATTTGTTTGGTTGGCAAAACTAATATATACAACTGGTGAATCTTGTATGAGTCAGGCAAGGAAAAAAAATCTAAAATCAAAACTGAAAGCCAAAATGAAAAAACTAGAGAATTCCTTAAATTAGCCCTTAAAAGACCCTGTTTTGTTCCTCACAGTCCAGTTTTGTAGCCCACTCTGCATCCTCATTGCCTCTCTCAGCAGTTCGAGTTCCCCCTTGATTATCTGAACACACATGGTTTTAGAGAGACTTAGCCATTAACAGGTGAGAGGCGCTTCCTCTGACCCAGGCAGGCATCCCTCATGTCTCCTGGGAGAAGATGGCATTCCTCTACATGGCAAACTGGAGAATTCCTGGAGAGCAAAGGAGAAGGAGGGTGATGAGTCACCCAAGGTTATTTCTGTGTTCGGCTCTCTGCATTGGAATCCACTGACATCTTTTCAAAACAAGCATCAGAAGTATCATAGGCACGTGACAGAAGTATTGCTTTCTTCTGTCTTTACCTAAACTTGTTACCCACCGATTAATTAGCCTCAATTACTCTTGCTACTACCTATCTTCACTGTTTTCTCTCCTCATGTCTGGCTTCCTCCTAGGGTTTCTCTGCTACACGCTCAGCTCTCCATGTGTGTACTGCTGACTCTCTCCGCCCCTCTGCTGTCTGCATGCAGTTTGCTGAACCTGCCGCAGGAGACGTTATCATCTCTCTTCACACAAAGCAGTACGCTTTCCACACTTAATCTCATTCCTGTGCTACCTGACTACTATGACTTTTACTTTCTTTTCGTTCTCTCTCTTAATAATTTTTTTCTGCCCGGAAAACTGTGGCTCTTATAAGATCACAGACGTTAGAGCTCATGGAAATTAAACAATGTTGGACTTAATAAAATACGAGTCTCTAGTATGATGCTTTGATAGTTCAGAAAATGCTCATAAACATGAAACAAAAATAAATTAATCACAGTTACAATAACAAATTTTGCTCAGGAGAATAAAGAGGACATATAGTGATATAAAATAGAAAGCAAAATCACATACAATAACAAATTCAGTATGTCCCCACTTTAGGGCTGACTTCTATATCCCCACTGTTATTTTAGTTTCCTTGAGTCTTGAATAAGGACAAAGTTCACATGAAAACTGCATCTATTACTCAAAAGGCTTGTTTTCTTTTATGAAGGAACTTGATACTTCGTGAAGTTAGGAAGAAGCAAGTTACTGCTTTGGACACATCTAAAATAAATTCAATCCGTGTTAAGATAAAGAGTGCTAAATACGGGGTGGTGTTTTTCAAGGGTAACCTCGGAATCTGTTGAAGTGTTTATCAACAGGATGAAATCGTTGTTAGCCAGACTTAGGAATGTGTCCCAAGGAATTAAAGGCCCCCTTTTAGCTGACAAAGTTTATTGTGAATTCAGCGTCATCCACCCTAATCCCAAAGGATTCTTCACACCTGGGCAATCACCCAAGTGCTATTTAAGTGCATGTCTCAAATTTACTCAGTTATATGTTATATGTAATGAAAACTAACAGCCCAACAAATAATTTTCCTTCATAAACATATCTAACAAGTGAAGGAAAGAATTCTTATTCTTTACGAGCCAAAGTTTCCACTCAATGTCTCAGACAAGGCTTCTTCAACACATACAAAAATAAAATGAGCTAGAAGAATGAGACTCTCATAAAAAGCTGAGCAAATCAGAGAAAGTTTTTCCTCCTCTAGTAATGATGTCCAGGCCAGGCGCCTGCCAAAAACACTCATTTTGGAAACATTATTTGTCTTGCTGTTCACTCAATATCCACCGCATAAACTGTGTTTGCTATAAACAAGGTAGTATCCGTGGTGTCATATGTAACACCAACAGAAGGAAACCCTGCCTGTGAGTATCTGTGGCATAAAGCCAAATGCAGAACACCCCTATTTAAAACATAATAATAAGGCATCAGGAAATTCTCTGAGGATAAGGACCGTATTTCTTTATGCTAGTAGAGCAGGCAATTTTTGTAATTGATGATACTTCATTTTCACAACATGCGTGTTGTGCTGATTCTGTCCAATAAGAACTGAGAGAGGCACTGGGGAACTTGTGGTTACTATGGGACCAGATGATGGCATCTAGGTGATAAAGGTAACATCCACCATAAGGGGAGTGATGCAGCAAATGTGTATACACGCAACAGGATGGATCGCGGGGACTCTTTTGCTTATCATGATAGCATTCTAGGGTAAGTCAGGAGATACTCCTGAGGTTTTCTTTTCCCACAGTACTTGGCAGCCCAGAATGGTGGCAGTTAGGCAAGGGAAGCAGTGACAAGTGGCGCCCTCTAGTGTCTGAGTGTCAGGCAATCTTGCAGGTAGTACCCCTAATCCTTGGTAGTGGCCTATATTATAATCTTGGTAGCAGAGACCTTGGCTCTGAAGACTAGTCAGTTCTTGAGCTTGTCCGGCAGCCAGGACCTGTAAGTCCTCTTCCTCTGGCTCCTTCTTCTCATCTTTCTTTAAACCACTCTCCACACTTAACTCTAGCTCTGTTTCTTCTTCATCTTCCTACAGTAGATACCTGGTTTTTTTTTTGTTTTTTTCTTATCAGAAAACTCCCACAGTTCAGCAGTTACTGACTAGCCTACTGACTAGGGGTGGCAGCCACTGTGGGAACTGTACTGTAGAGCCAGAGTAAGAGCCAGAGGATACATACACTGCTCAGAACCCGGGGGTCCACTCAGGAATCAATCACAGACATGGTCAGGATCATTCAGGCATGGGTGCCCTTTGCCACATGAGAGAACCCAGGTCTGTGGCTGCTTCCGGCAGACAGGTCCACCACCATGTGGCCGCCTCTTCTGTGTGTAGGCTACCATGCTAAGGCTTCCACTGCATGGAAGCTGCCCATAAAAGGTTGCCAGCACACTGTGTTGGCCATTGGAGGCCCACAGCTCAGACACCAGAGCTGGATGCATGATGCACTGTCCAGGTGCCCACCATTGTTAATCAGAAGCCAGCTCAAGCTGTCACGGCCACTGGGTTCTCTTTGGCTTTCTGTCAATCAGAAACTGCCATTCCTGCTGCCTCTTTGTTTCCATCATTGTCTTAGAGGTTATTGCTGTCACCTCCACTGTCTTCTTTCTGCTCTTTCTTCCTGATCATGCTTTGATCCTGTTACTGGATCTTGGCAAGAGAAGACAACCTGAGAGGAGCCTTACTGAGCTAACACAGCAGCACTGTGGTGTCTCTCAGATGACTCTGTGAGTGAGCCTGTGTAGCCAGCGTGTCTAACCTAAAAAGGGATGTTCGGGCCAATCACAGTCATTTGTTTTGGATCATCACAGCCACTTCTTGCGGCCAATCATAGCCTTCCACTTTAGCATCAGTCTCTCCATGAGGGACATACTTCCATTCTGGCCAAGGTGGACACTGTTACAGAGTCATCTAGAGTTCACCGAGGCTTATTTATAATAGCAAATGTCTGGTACAAACTGTTTAAACAGTCCTGGCTCAGGCTACACCTTTAGGAGCCATGGTATTCAATCCTGGCATAACTCTCTCAAGGTGTCTGTGGTGGCTTCATGGTGGCTGGTGCTGGCATAAAGCTTGTCCTGCTGGATATAGGGCTGGGTCTTTTCACTCAGGGCAGCAAAAGAGATTCTAATAGCTGCTTTGGGGGAAGACAAATCACTGTGTGTCCAGTTCCTGTATTTATAGCAAATAGGACATCAGGGTGCTCACAATCTAAATTGAAAGAACTCATCACTAACCCTAACAGTGATATAACAATACTTCAACAATGCTTAACACCTGCTCAGTGCTCCAGGGAAAGGAGTCTCCTCCATCAGTCTCAGAACTACATTCATTTATGGAATCTTCCATGAAAATAATCATTCACGCTTATAAGAAAGGGGGTCTCAGTCTATAAAAAGCAAGTCTTAGAAAGGCCTGCATCTTTCTAAGCAGGCAGAAAAAAGCAAGTGGTTCAAAACAATGGTTTTCTGTAAGTCATGGATGTTTCTTCCAACAAACAACCTACACGCAGTTGAACAATGTGTCAATGTGGACCAAAGTTGCTGATTTGAAATTACAAACCCCTATGGCTTATTAAATTATAAATTGAAACCCCCAAGGTTCTCAAAGTTATAAACGGCAACATATGTATTTAAGAGTCATTTTGAGGGGGGAAAACAGTAAAGTAAGCAAGAAACAAAAGTGCTCTCACAAGTGTGTGGTTGTAGGGGAGGTGGTCCTATCAGTTTCAGCTTCACTGTTGATAGGCTAATCAAGCTCTAATTTCAGAGAGTCTAAGCAGCTTAAATTAAAGCCTTAGAAGAAACTTAGTGAAACTCAGAAGCAGTCTTAGGACACTGCAATACTACTCCCTTATTGGTCAATTAAAATGGTCTTTAAATTGGTCATTTAAAGGCAATGAAAAGAATGTGTAGGAAAACAAGCATTCTTTAGCTCTGACATGTTTTTTAGGGTCTATTTTGACATTATGTTATATACTAATATAATAGAACAGAAGTCCTCACTTAAATCTGAAAAATTTCAAATTTGGGATGGGAGCCAGTGTGTAGAATGTTTTTCTGAACTATCTCCCACAGATTAAAAGTATGTTTCAGAGATAAAGGAGTTATAGTGAAAACTTCAGGGACTGACTGAAAGAAGATGATGCATTACTCACCCTGGTGAACTCCATCTTCAAGACACGGAGATAAGGAGATTGACTTGGGTTGCCAGTGTTGGATGCAAGAAAGAATTTCCTAGAAGTTAAATTCTTAAACAATTCAACTGTTACTATGGGCAAGTACTGTATTTTTTCACACTTGATCAGAATTTACAAACAAAATTAATATATTAAGAACAAAAGAAAGTTGGTGTTGACATAGAGTCTGTTATGAAGCTATATCATCTATTAAATACAGTACCTCTGGAAATTTATCTTAACCTTTATGAATCACACTTTTAGCACTGTAACCAAAGATAATCTTACAATAGGGTAACCAGGTAGTACCTGAAGATACCAAGTTATAAGCCCTTAGATATGTAAATATTATCTTATTTTTTAAAAAACAACTTTACATGTGAAATTAAATTTAGTATTTTACCATGTGAAGAGTCTAGTGGGTATTTATTCAAGAGAGGCTTAAATATCTCCACTCTATTAGGTGTCTTTAGAAGACAGAAGCAGAGGACTGCTTCACATAAAAATGGATAGGATAAAATATAGAAGATGAAGGCAGCGAAGACGAAGGCAGGAAATCAGAGTTATTTTTGTTGATGAGAAAATTTCAAGCCTATTTATAAATTGGCCATTATGATGCCTAAGCTTCATTAATGACTTGACTAGATTTAGAATCACTATGCAAACTTATCAGTCTATGAAGGCATTTTCTGCCTTAACAGCCAAGTAACGGAAGCTCAGAACAAAACATATTTCTCCATTATTGTTAATATTATTATTATTACCTTGTTGGTGGTGTTTTTATCCTGGAATTGGGCTTCACAGTCCAGGCTGTCCTGGAACTCATGGCTTACCTCATGATGATCTTCAATTCACAGCCTCCTACCTCAACTTCTGAAAGGCTATGATTTAAAAGGCATGAACCACAACGTCTGGCTCTCCATCCATAGTCGTTAAATTGGCAAGTACAAGAATTTAGTTAACAAATGGTCTTGTACTTGAAAGCAAAAATGCTATCCACAGAACCATCTAAAGTCCACAGGGAGAGAAACAACGAGAGTGCTTTACATTCTTGACTACAATTTTGAGATGTGTGTCATGATCAGAGTAAGTCGTGATCTTTGAGAACCAAGTTTGGTTATCCAAGGGAATCTATGTAAAGTCTGGATCACAGAGTTCAGCCAGGGATTGCTGAAAAGAGGGAAGTTCAAGTGGAGCTTTCCTAAGCAAAACCTAAAACTTGACATGGCTTGTGTCGGTCTATATAGGTCTATAATGGGGAATTGGGCACTAGATACCAGCTGCTTCAGAGAGTCAAAGTCGGGTGATCAATGCTGTAGGGAAGAGTGGAATAAAATGTCAACTTTCCAGGAGAAAACTTAAAAATCAAAAGAAAAGCATTAGGATTAAATTATCTCCTCAGCCTTAAACATTAAAAATATAAATAATTATTACTATAGACGGGCTGCAGAATAATCCCTAAGAATGAACTTTTAGTTTTAATAAGCATTTATTTACACCTAAAATTCAGGCTGGCCATTTCCTGCTTGGAAGATTAACTCTCAGGAATGTCCAACTAATGATTTCCAGGATAAGATTTGATGTGGGAGAGTCTTCTGTTTGTGTCGATTTCATTCGTTAATAAAGAAACTGCCTTGGCCCAATTAATAGGCCAGCCCTTAGGTGGGTGGAGTAGACAGAACAGGAAGAAGGAAGTGAGGTAGATGGCTCACACAGTCGCCATGCCTCTCCTCTGTGAGACAGTCGCCATTAAGCCAGCCACCAGGTCATACATGCTGAATCTTTCCCGGTAAGACACCACTCGTGGTGTTACAAAGATTATTAGATATGGGTTAAAGCAAGAGATGTGAGAATTAGCTAATAAGAGACTGGAACTAATGGGCTAGGCAGTGTTTAAAAGAATACAGTTTTCGTGTAATTTTTTCGGGGCATAAGCTAGCCAGGTGGCCGGGAGCTGGGCGGAACGAAAAGCAGGCCTTCCCACAGCTTCTCACTACAAAGATTCATACAAAAAAAGAGAGGAACCCATAAGTAAAATTGGGTAGTTTCTTTAGGTTCGTCTAATGTTATAGACAAACAACACAAAGGATGCTGTGTCCTATCTGGCCTTCACATTGTATATTCAAACAGTATGCAAGAATTTAAGATTTAGCAGGGAAATTTAGTCATAATTTACCCAGAAAACACAATAGCTAAACACTTCTTAAGTTATTCTTCAACTCAGAAATCACTACACTGGCACACGTACTTCTGAGTCCCCATTTTGTCACCTACTCATTTGGTGACTATGGGCAACTAGCTAAAGCCTTCCCAAGCTTTAGGCTCAGTTGCAAAAAACAACCTTAATAAAAATTTCCAAGTCATGTTGATGAGAAATAAATAGCATATATAAACATGTGTGTGTTGCCTACATGTCTTTATGTGGATATCTGCACATGTGTGCACACATGTAGTAGCCGAAAGCGAGTGCCAGATGGTTTTTCCTGAACACTCACCACCTTATTTTTTGAGACAAGGTCACTCACTGCTCTGAGTTTCACTGACTAGCTGAACTGCCTGACCAATGAGCTCTGGGAATTTGCCTGCCTCTTCTTACATCACCAACTCCTTCGAAATGGATGCATCCTGACACACGCAGCTTCTTATATGAGTGCTGTGAATACAGGCTCAGTCCTCATGCTTGGGAACCAGGGATTTTACTAAGTAAGTCTCCCTCAGCCCACTTATGAACACATTTATTAAAAAGTAATCTCATATTGTCAATAATATTTTATATCAGCTGAGGAATACTGATCATAGCAATAGGAGCGTCTTCAGATTCAGTGTCTAAATATACAGGCAGCTTATTTTGTGTTATTCAATACATGTTTTCACTATTATATGGTGGGTTTGCCTTCTCATAGTAATAACTGAAAAACAAAATTGTGTTCATTTCGTAACTCAATCGTCCCGAACTCTGATGACTCTCCTGCCTTAACTCTATCAGAAAGGGAAAGAGAGTGCCATACTGTAAAGGTCCATTTGGATGGAAAAGAAGCATCTCCATAGATATTCCCTTAGGTCAGTTAGCTACATACTGCACATAGATGTGGAAGCCTTGATGTAGCTCCCTCCTTGAGGACCATCTTCCTCCTATTGGTAACAGAGCAGTATGGAAAGGATAAAACACATTTTAGGTAGATGGCTAGCCATCGCTGCCTCAGTCAACTCTTTTTTTCTAAATATCTTTCTACTCTTGCCTAGACTGTGTGATTCACGCTTCCATCCAGTGATAGAACCTGACTCAAACTGTAGTGATTCTGAAGAATACACTCTTTTCTCCACCAGACTCATTATGTACTATTTATAATCTATTCATCCATGAATCAAAAGGCAAATGCCTTTCTTCCACACCCTGATACCCAGCATGCACTGTGGCTGCAGGGAAAGGACAATCACCATACAAACACTCACTGGACAAAGAGAAGATTGTACAGCACATGGCAGTCCCTGTTTCGTGTTGGACATGAAATTCTGCCAGGCAGTGTGTGGATCTTGGCAATGACAAAAGCTCTCTGATGAGACTTGGGCTTAGAATTTCATTGTCAAAATGATTCTTTCAAAGTTCCCACGTTTCTGATCTAGCAGAGAATTCTGCGAGCCAATAAAGAAATCCACCCAATTTTCCTTTAATCTTCATACAGAATAGAGCACATTGTCTAACAGAAGTTGCAGTGAGGTTTTTCCAATTTTATTTCGTCCATTTGAGTTCTAGTTTTCAACCCTGTCAGTCTTTAGGTTTTGAAGATTTACTCTACTCCCTTTTATTAAAGCTTTCAAATAGTAAATTCTTATCTGAATTCATACCTTTCTGGTAGCTGCTCATAAGAGACAATAAAAAACAATAAGTAGAAATTATAATATCCTGCTTTCCAACTTCTGGTCCTAGAGTCACAGCCCTGAAGGCATATGACCTAATTATCAACAGGAGCAGTGTTATCGAAAATACGCTATTCCAAATCATGCCTGGTGTTTATTTCCCCCAATCTCTAATGTCTATTTTTATCATCACCCAATGTTTGAAATTAATACTACCTATTTTTGAAAATATCAATTGTATTTCCAGTACTAATCTGCCTAAGTAACAGTAGTAGGAGAATAAAAATAATTTCACATGTGCTATGTATTTGCTTCCTACTAATAATATATCAATTTCTGGAAGATGTTAATGTTGTGTCCTGGTTCTTTTATATCAGTTAGGGGATTGTTTGGTTCTGCCAGTAGGCAGAGGATGCGAGTATGGAGGATTCAATTACTTTCTTAAGATAACAGATCAAGTGTACCTTACATCATTGCCGTTTCTATTTCAGTGCTTAGAGAAAGTCATATTACCAAACTTGGACACATGTAAACTGAGATTGCACTTTTGTTTTCCAGATGCCCAGACCCGAATAATCACACAGAAATTATATTAATTACAACACTTTCTGACCAATGACTTAGGCATGTTTCTAGCTTGTTCTTCCATCTCAACTTAACCCATTTCTATTAATCTATGCATCACCACCAGGCTGTGGCTTACAGGTAATGTTCTGTCATCTTTTATCCTTTGGCCACTATATAGTGTCTCTTCAACTCCACCTATTCTCTATCTCTGTTTAGATTTCTTGCCTGGCTGTACTCTGCTAAGCTACTGGCCAAAGCAGCTTTATTCATCAACCCAAAAAAGCAACACATATACAGAAGGACAGTCCACATCAGACACAATTATATTTATATCTTATATATTTATAATATTATATAAAATATAATTATACATTAATGCAAAAATATATGTGTATAATTACATATATCTGACTGGGCAGCTATATTAACTTCAGTAACCTCTTGGTAAGTTTCCCTGTTTCAGTGCTTTCTCATTTAGATTCAATTCTTGTCGTAGCAACCACAACCAGTTTCTTTATTGCTTTGTATAGTTGGTCAAAGAATTCCTTGAAAGAGACATGTGTCTTCAGAAGTGGTGCATATAGTGTTTACAGCACTTTTTTGTGTCTTAAAATTTCTCACTGTCTGTGCTGTTCAAATATCTCCTGAATCCTGCCAGATTTTGTCAGGTCTGAAGCTACCAATCTGGCTGAGATTTTATTCATCTCTACCATAAGTATAGCACTGACCTTGATTTGGATACGTCACTTTCATAGTCTATTTCTTACACAGCAAGAATCTTGAGCCTGTCACTATTGCATGGTTTCAGCTCATTCATAATAACTTCAAAGTCCTGTATATTTTGTGGTTCTTGTGACACTCTTCTGGGAACTCTTCTGGGAAGTCTTATCTCCTCCTGTTCTGCTCTTTGCCACTCTTCTTCAGTTTCAAGGGCCTCTTGCTTAAAAAAAAAATATTTGAGAATGCAAACTCAGACTTGTTCTCGCTTCTGTTTCCATCTTTGATCTTAGCTCCCAGATAATTCCAGGGCTTTCTATTTGTGTCCTGCAGAGACAGTAGAACATCTTCCATGTCTAACTCGGGCAGAGAACATTTTCTTGGCATCAGCATTCTTTAACTCACTGCTGCAGTTTCTTTTCCTTTGTAGTATCCATGACCACTGCGCATATCTTGTGCTTATTTATTGTCTATTTGCACTTACCATCAAAATTGCAAAGTAAGAGGACAAATTCTGTCAGTGTTGTTCAGGGTCTAGAATACTACTGCTTTCATGGTAGGTACTCAATGAATTAGCATATTAAGACAAATATTCTGAGTTATGCAAATTATTTATTGAAGGCAGGGGTTCAGTGAACTACTTTTATTTTAAATTAATAAAAATTTGGCCAACTAGGCATTTTATTTTTCATGATTTCACTCTCATATAGAAAGTTTATTGTTGATGGGAGGCCACTTGTTTGTTTCCCGGCCGACTGGCAGTTCAGGCCTGAAATAACCACACAGAAACTATATTATTTAAATCATTGCTTGGTCCATTAGCTCTAGCTTCTTATTGGCTAACTCTTACATCTTAACTTAACCCATTTCCATTAATCTGTGCATCACCACGAGGTCGTGGCCTACCAACAAAGTTTCAGCACATCTGTCTCCAACGGAGGCTCCATAGCTTCAACCTGACTCTGCCTCCTTTCTCTCGGCATTCCATTTAGTTTTCCCTGCCTAGCTCTATTCCCCTATAGCTCTGCTATAGGCCCAAAGCAGTTTATTTATTAACCAATAATATTCACGGCATACAGAGGAAAATCTAACATCATGATATTTTTCACAATTTTGCAAAAACAATGTGAGACTAAGCCTATCAACGCATATGTCCTATTCCAATCATATCCAAAGATGGATGAACTTTAATTATAGTAATTAATAATATTAATAATAATTTATATTAATATTTACATTGTCTGAACTAAAAATTCATTGTGTTTTGATGTTTATTATTTGCTTCTAAGTATCCAGAGGTATTTCCTAATTTAATCACTCTAAAATTTTTATTTTTAATTGAAAGTTGTGTGTTTTGGTATCAGTTCCAAGTATACTACATTTCAACAATCCATTATGAATGAGGAAGCAACTGCCTGGGGGATTCTCAGCTGCCCCTTGATTACAGAAAATGCTAAGAGCATATATTTAGTGAGTCTCCTCTCAAAACGTGTTCTCCATCTTGCAAGCCGGATTTTGCATGGTAAAACACAACTTGACAGCAGTCTGCCTCTAGAATACAAACTGCATCCCCTAGAAGCCAGATCAGCTCAACTGAATATGGCCACGGAAAACAGTTGGTGAGGAATGGAAGCCCTCGGCAGCTTTAGATTATAGATAGTCGTCCTCTAAAATGTCATCCTAAAAGTTAAGAAAGTTGGGAAATATTTTATCCCCAACAAAATTTAAACAATATGAAAACATGGAATGAAAAAAATCCCTTTATATTTGTTTAAATTATTTGATTAATTTGGAACTCATGTTGTGAAATAAATAGCTAATAAAACAAGTAAAAGTACAGCTATTCTGGCCACAGATTGGCTTGGTAACCAAATGCTTTGCTTCCTTCCATGCCTGCAGTGAAGAGCTTCATTGTGCATTTATCTACTAGATAATTCAGGACTTCATTGTTCCTCACATCTCCTCAAAAAATATTTCTTCTTTGATTTAGTGCATATCAAATTGAAAACACTTCTAATTTTCTTCCAGTGGTAAATTCTTCCCAATAATGTGTTTTGCCAGTTCATATATCTATTTAAAATATTTTTTCAGTGTTACTTCATTAACATTATCTCATCCTGTTAATTTCAATCAGAATCAGAGAATGAAATAAGCATAAGCACATCAAAAGAACCTTTAAATAATGGAAACATCTTTCTATTAATTCACTGAATCTGTTTATATATCAAATGATTTTTTCAGGCACAAGATTTTTTTTATTTTATACTTACAAGGCATGTGAACTTAAGGGAGTAGTCTGTCTATATCTAAGCTTAGGAGAAACAAATTCTGGAAATCTAGAATTGTAGTGAGGAGGCAAGCAGGCCTGCTTTTAGTCCCGCCCGACTCCCACAGAGCTAACTTAGCCACAGAAATAACAACACACAAACTGTATTCTTTTAAACACTGCCTGGCCCATTAGTTTCAGCCTCTTATTGACTAATTCTCATATTTTGCTTTAACTCATTTCTAATAATCTGTGTAGCACCACGAGGTGGTATCTTACCGGTCAGCAAGTCTGACCTGGTGGCTGGCTTCATGGCATCTGTCTCAGAGAGGAGAGGCATGATATCTGACTAACTTCCCAGCATTCTGTTCTGTCTACTCCACCTATCTAAATCCTGCCCTATCAAAAAGCCAAGGCAGTTTCTTTATTAGCCAATGAGAGTCTTCCATCACAGAATTTATAAAACTCGTACAGATATATTCTCAAAATGATGCAGAAGAGTGGAGTCTGATGACTCATGTCAGTAATCTCAGCATTCAAGAAGCTGAGGCAGGAAGATTGCTGTGATGTCAAGTCTTGCTTGGGATATATGGTGAACAACAAAATTTTTAAAATTAATGAAAGAAGATGCAGAAGAAATGACAATTTCTTCCATCTGAAATAACAATGAGGAGTATCAAAAAATGCAGACTTCTAACCCAGGATTAAAGAAGGGCTAGATTTCACAGGATTAGGACAACATAGTTGAACCAAAAAACAGATGAGAGAGTACCATCTTAAGTGCCCAAAGAAGGGAAACTAATTCATGAAGACTCGCACTTTACTGATAATCTTCAGTGATGGAATAAATGAACACGGAAGCGTAGAGAAAATGGAAACTCAGGTAAGCATGGGTATTCAAATTTTGTTTACAAACTTTCAAAGATGCTTGTTAAACAGTCCCCAGGGCCCCTGCTTTAAAGACCTAAATCATCAAGAGTATAAATATTTGCAAATACTGCAATTGCTGGAGGAATACATTTATTTTTTAGAATAAAATTACCATATTATTCAATTAGAGCCAATAGAACTTGAGAGGTACATATGCCCACGTACCATTCTGAATAATTGTAGGTAGGCTCTGCTTTCACTTCTATATTATTACTGTCGCATCTAGAACTTAATGAGAGTCCATTTCTACAATGTAATTTTCTCATCTATTTTTATGCTTGAAAAACCTTTATTGATATAACACATTGCTAAACAACATAAACTCTAGTAGGAAGAACACCCATTTATTTCTCTAAGGTGACAAATAAATGTGCTTTGAGGTGTTAATACTAACAACATTGACTCTGTGAAAACTCCACACCTACAATATAAATTTTGATAAACAATTACTACACAAAATAGTTTTATAAGTTACTCTCCCACATTGATGAACGAGAGAGTATATTTGCAATTTGCTCAGCATTATAAATATCATTTTCTTCACCAGAAGGAAACAGGCCATGTCAGCAATTCTATCCTATTCTCCACCTTTATAAAAGATCACCAAGAAAAGTTGTTCACAAAATAAGGAGACAAGAATGTGAAGGTTACTTCACAGAAATGTCAGAATTCTTTGACCTCTGTGCGTCATTCATGCCAAAATTCACATGGTAATCTATCATCAAAAATTATTTTAATGACCTACCAGTTGACAAGTAGATTAAGTTTGCCTTCAGTTCTGTTGAAAACTAGGGAACCACCTGCCTGCAGAAAATGAGGGAGACCTAATCATATCAAAAAGCCATGTGACCAACCACAGACATTACAGGGGAAAACTGAAGGATGTGTTCATTCATTCTAGCTGGAGAGAAATGTCTCTCATCTGTGTTACTCACACCAAAAAAATAAAGTAAGATCCAATGGCACAGTTAACAGCCAGAGCATGGCCAGATGCAAACGTAAGTCACAGCAATGCTCATTTAAACACACAAATGAATGCTGACCAGTTAACATACTTAAGAGATAACCATCACACTAAAATGTGGAAACTGAGGTTTCATGAAAGAAGTTGCACTAAGGGGGAAAATAATTTTACAATGTTTTTTCCTATTGGGGGTACTTTTTTATTCAACCAATTTCTTTTCTAGGAAGTCATAACTGATTTTTCATAGAAAAGGTGGATTGCCATGTGTAATGTACAAACGAGATTCCTTAGTAATCTCTACTTTTTCCTCTACAAGAACCACAAGAAGTGGAATAGAGAAAGGAAACTCTACGTTACACCACAGAACTGAGTGAAGCTAACTCTGAGATGTGTTCAACTCTTGTTTTGAAGCTAATTCAAGCCAGCTTTCTCCCTCTTTACAGCTATTATGTCATTAATAATACGAGATAGTTTCTTCACCCTAGAATACCTTCTTACTGTCTTTTAAGGTGAAAGACAGGGACTCACTAGGAAAGTACAATAAAGCCCCATACAGAAAAACTTCAAAAAATGCAAAAGAGACAGGATGTGCCCCCATGAAACTGACTTCCCTATGTCTATGTGCTAGATTTGACAGGTAAAGGGACCTCCTTCTTATCTTCCAAGCACTCCTAAACGTGCAATGAGAATGATTTTTGTAGAAAATTAGTAAAATTCACAAGAGAGTCCTATAGATCACCCAATAAATTTTAGTTTCTAATAGTAAAGAAAGGAAGAATGAAAAAAAAAACAAAACAAAACTTGCTCACCTTCATTTGGTGCTTGTCAAAATCAGGATTTGAGGACTAAAGACTTTCAAAGGTAACACATTATTGACAGCTTGAGGTAATATATACAAACATATATGTATATACTTACACTTTGCTCTAATAGCTTAATTCCTCAAAGTTATATTTTAAAAAATAGGTAATTAGCCAGGCAATGGTGGCACATGCCTTTAATCCCAGCACTTGGGAGGCAGGCGGATCTTTGTGAGTTCGAGACCAGCCTGGTCTACAAGAGCTAACTCCAGGACAGGCTCTAAAGCTGCAGAGAAACCCTGTCTCAAAAAAAACCCAAAAAATAAAATAAAATAAAACAAAATTGCCCTCTAATACCTGACCATATCTATTACATACCAAACAGACACAGACACACACATACCACACACATGAGCACGCACACACGTGCACACATGCACACATACAAACCCTTTTGATCTTTGAAATAGTGGAAAGAGGAAAAGAGAATGTGTTCAGGCTAGATTTGACTGCATCTCCAATAACCAGGTAGAGTTCTCTTTCAATCTAGTAGTCTTTTGGAGAAGATCAAATTGGGGTAGTTACTAAATGATGCCCTTGTATCAGAAAGTCTCAGAATTGTTAACAGTTGTTCCAAATGAGGAAGATGATGAATTGATCCAAGTATAGGGTGCTGAGAAGGGTACTAGAGAAATACACTTCTAGAGGATTTTCTCTTCCACTCATCAGTCTTTTAGCAGAGAGTATTCTGATCTATCCAGCTGTTATTCATCTTTCTTTTAGAAAACTGAGGAAAATAAAATTGCCTAAAATTAGTTTTAGATTAAATTCTAGTTGTTGGAAAATAAACATTCAAAAGTCTTAGATTTATCTGAGAAATGTAAAAATGTGAATGACTAGAAAAACTGCTATTTCTAGAACAACTAGAATAAAAAATGCAGAACACACAGGGAATTAGACAAGAGCAGGAGTTGCATGTGTTTGACCAAGCTCGAGTCTGCTGTTACATAACCTCCAAGCCATGACCCAATTTTATTTTCAAAGCTCACAGCTTTGTTCTTCTTTGGAGATATATATCCCATAAGATAAAGTTACAACTTGTCTTTCAATGTGGAAAATATGCACATAACACTTTAGAAGATAGCCTGGGTGCCTCGCAATGGTTGCTCTATTCAGAAGCCTTGGAAAAAAGGTATGACTTTAATACCTGATCAAAGCAGCCCTATGCATTGACTGATTCTACCATTTTTATAAGCCTCTGGAGTTTTCTTTAATAATGTTCTCAGAAGGTAAGAATAAGATAATCTGGTTCGGTCCTTGTGAACACACACTCATCTTGTCTACATGTCTCAGTGAGCACTCTCGGGGCACTCAGGCTTGGGGAGCACTCTCAGAGCACTCAGGCTTGGGAGCACTCTCTGAGCACTCAGGCTTGGTGAGCACCCTCAGAGCACTCAGGCTTGGGAGCATTCTCTGAGCACTCAGGCTTGGGGAGCACTTTCAGAGCACTCAGGTTTGGTGAGCACTCTCAGGGCACTCAGGCTTGGTGAGAACTCTCAGAGAACTCAGAATTGGTGCCCTTCCAAGACCTCTTTAAACCCTACTCTGATGGATGTAAGCAAAAAGGAAAGTGTGGTGATCAAACTGGGTGTGGTTTTCAAGGTAATCCTAAAAGCCTGAAGCTAACCAACATGAAATAACTCAGCATCTCAGAATTCTTGTCTATAGTAAGGTCTATTTTTAACTGATTTTCTTCTTTATAGTTTCACCAGTCATAAAAATTTAGTAGGAAGAAAAGAAAAATAAAAGCTCCAATAATTTTTTTTATCACAGAGTTATCGTTCATGTCTTCAATGATCCAAGTCATGTAAATGAAACACAAATACTAATCGAAAAATAACTAGGATAGAATCATTATATGTTACATGAAGTGCTTGCTGGCTGATCATGTGTATTGTCTGTGTAACTTCAGAGTACCACCAAACCAAAGAAATGTCTCAGCAGGTAATGCTTGGTTATAAGAGAAAATAATGCTTTAATAGCAGTATATAATGCAACCACCATGCACGACATGCAGGGAAGTCTGATGTCTTTAACTGCTTTGGGTAACATTCACTATCAATAAAGTAGTTGTTCGCCAGTGATTCTAAATTCCAAGACTTCTCATAATTTCTATACTCGTCTTGACTTAACATGAGAAATGCATTTGTATTTGTAGCATGAAATACCAGAGAAATTCTGAGAATTAAAATAATGGAAATCTTTTACTTGACATTTTACCTAATCATAGCAATATTGAACTCATATGCAGAAAGAATAAAACACACACATAAATGTATAAAGGGTAAAATTAATAAAAATATCTATCATTTAGTTGATTTATGGTTTGAAGCAATAAACTTTAAGAGTATCACATTTTTCTATGGTAGCTGTCGAAGTGAATTTGGGCAGCACATGGTTCTATTCACTGTGAGAATCTTAGGCACGGAAGAGAATTGGTAGATGAAGAGATGGTGACTCTAATACAGAAGCGAGTTAAAACTGCATCCCATATTCCGATCAGCTGTGCTACAAGACTTGGTTGGACTGTAGAGGCTGGACACATGCTGCCTTTGTACTAGAGGAACTGCCACTCACAAGTCATTAGACCTTGTCAGCTCTACTCTGGGGCCTCCGTGAGATCAAGCAGCTGACTTGAAGATAGGAGTCCCCTTTGTTATTACAAAGCAAAACTATTTATCTTCGCTGGAAACTGGCAAGTAATAGAGCCTTGTGTTTTACTTCCACCTCTGACACCCACACTCCACTTTTTATCTCAGTAAGCACTTGTGAAAATACATCATTGACACACCCCTGGTGTGAGGCAAATAGTGGAGTCATTTGGTGGCCCTGTGAAGAGGGGTTAAAGGAGAACTGGACAGTTTATCCTTGTATTTATCTTTCTTCCAAGGACTCTTAAATGCTTTCTGTCTTGTCTATTGCCACAATGGTAGTTGCAATAAAGAACAAAGATTATTTTTATTGAGTGTTTGTGGGAAGACGTGTTAAATAACTCTACTCAAACCAGAAATGCCATGGCAAATGTAATATTTTCCTGTTCTTGCTTCTAAGTACACTGACTTTAAATATAAACTAACTTACAGTAGAGAAGGACATAGAAGACTGTGTAGAATAAAGGTCACTTGCCTTACCTAGACAAGGTATAACTGCCCTCCAAATTTACAAAAAGAAGTTGTGGAATTTAATCCACAGAGGTATAAGGGATGTTTTCTGAGTTAAACGTCATATAATTTGGAGAATAGAGAACAAAGGAAAGCCAACTAGAGGGGAGAAAAGGGACACTATCTAAGAAGTACAGTTGCCATGGGCACTTTTACTAAAAGGAACAAATCACACAACAGCTAAGAGAACAGAGCAAAAGAAAGAAACCTGTTGAGCAGGGAATAAACAGAATTTTAGACATCTCTCTGTAATGGTTCATTTCCTATATGCTCAGGATTCAGTGAAGGGATACTCAGAACTTGTGAACAGGTTAGAACTAAGGTGCTTAGCATCTGAATCACTAGACCAAGGAGAGATTGTCCTTTATCAGAAGAAACACCTGTCCACCATCAACCCATTAAGATCCTGAATAGATTGATTTTCAGAGGTGAGATTGTGAGATTCTCTCTCTCTCTCTCTCTCTCTCTCTCTCTCTCTCTCTCTCTCTCTCTCTTTCCCTCTTTCTCCTTCTCTCGCTCCTTCCCTCTCTCTCTCTCCCTCCCTCTCTCTCTCTCTGTCTCTCTCCTTCTCTCCCTCTCTCTCCAGCTTCTCCTGCCTCTGTACATTACAGCTTTTGGTCGTCAGACCTTTAACTTCTAACACATCAATATATAACAGGCTTTCATCATTATCTAGTTTACAATTGGTTTATCAATTTCCACAATATATTAGCAATTCTTATAATAAGTTCTTATAAATATCCTCTTATGGTCCATATGTCTATCTATCATCTATCTTATCTATCATCATATATCTCCCATTAGTCCTGCCTCTCTGGAGAAGCCTGACTAACCTTATTTTGTGAATTATCAAAGAACCTTTCTCTATTGCACTTTGCTTTTAACTTCCCATTTCCCTCTTCTGGTTGGCCATATATTATAAAAGAACATTGAATCTTGGATCTGACTTGCTGAATTACAGCTATTTAATTTCTGGCCAAATATATACCAGATTAAGATTAAGATATATAAACCCATCTACTTGTAGGTCAGCTTGGGGGAATGTTATTAAAGACAGTTTCCCAGAGTCTCCTTGAATAACTACAATTAGGCTGAGAGTTGAATGGTTGAAAGGTTTTACTGAATGCCTCTATAAATATCCTATCATATTACACTAGGTGAGGAATATGCACTTCCATGACGCTAATTTAGTAGTCTATAGTGAGAAAGTTCTCTCTTAATTTAGAATGATAAG
Organism: Arvicola amphibius; assembly: GCF_903992535.2. Taxonomy (NCBI): domain Eukaryota; kingdom Metazoa; phylum Chordata; class Mammalia; order Rodentia; family Cricetidae; genus Arvicola; species Arvicola amphibius. Next base: position 37,524,849 of record NC_052054.1, read on the forward strand.
CAATTGTTACACTTGATGAATATTAAAAGCCCACTAAAGAATTTGCTATGGTATGGAAAGTTAAATGGTTTCACTTTTATATTAAGGTTTCCATTTTAGTTAAGTGACTAAAAGAGTTGCAATCACAAGTTCATGGTGAACATAGCTCTATTTACCTGTTACAAAGTCCAGGGAAAGTACAGGAGACAAGCTATTTACTGCATACACTGAATAAAAAACTTGACATAATCTCTGCCATTGTTGTTTATCATATAGAAGAGAAAATAAAGCATGTATGTCTAATACTAATTACTTTGGGCTATATAAGTATTTAATACTCATTTGTTATTTGCATATAGAAAGATTCAAATCTATGATCCTAGTTAAAGGAAAAAGGACTTGGCCAAATATCAATGTGAATTTTCTATACTAATGTCCTGGACTCAGGCGTCTGTACTGCCCTGCCCTTGGGGTCCTCACAGGATACATCCTGAGCTGTAGTCACTAAGAGCAAGAGCAAGCACCTCCTGAGCACCTTTTCAAAGGTGGGCTTTACCCTCTCTCTCTTTCTCTCACCTCAGTCTTTCTCAATCTCTCTCTCTCTCTCTCTCTCTCTCTCTCTCTCTCTCTCTCTCTCTCTCTCTCTCTCTCTCTCTCTCTCTCTCTCTCTCTCTCTTCCTTCTTCCCTCCCTCCCCCCTCCCGTTCTTTCGCTTTCCTTTCTTCCACTTTTGTCTGCAGGGACCAGTCTCTACCCCCTTCTCTGCCCCTTTTCTCTGCACCTTCTGTCTCCTCTTCCAATAAACCTCCAATGTGAGCCTTGTTGCATGGTGTGACTTCTCTTTGTGGTGTTACCAGGAAAGGCTCTCCTGATGTTTCTTCCTGATTGCTGATTCCAGTCTGAGGCACTCTGGGACCTTGGAACTCACAAACGACAGCCTCACTTCTCCAACTAATGGATCCCTTGGCCCTTCCATCCAACACTAGTGTGATTGGCGAGGCCCCTCTTCTCGACTTCTGGCCATTTTCCATGAGTGAGGACTCGTGCTTCGAGCATTGTTTCTCACTTTTTGGCCTTGTTAAGCCCTGGTACCAGGCAACTACAGCTCTCTCAGGATCGGAATCCTTAGCCCCTGCTCTGAGTTTGACAAAAATCACTGAGAAGCATGTGTCTTCTCGAAATCGACCCTCTCTGGATTCCTGAGATACAAGGAATTAAAGACCCTTGGATCTCACTTATTTACCTCATACGTTGGAACTTTGGCGTCATCTACACCTTCAACTTTTGCACTCAGTGATTGATTTAAGGGCATCTAAACTCATCTTTGCACTTAGATCTGGCCCAAATATCCCTTAGATATTGTTTTCCTATCTGCTCTCTTCCACCTGCAACAACTCTGCTTTCTCGTTCGCTGATAGCTTTGCCTTCCAGTCAATACCAACAACTAGGTCTCTGGCAGAGTTATCCACCACTAACCATTCCCCTGGATGTGAGGCTTCCTTTCTCGAGCACAGTCTTTTCCTTGCCTTCTGGCCTCTCTTGAAGTCGTGCTATCAGATGACTCTGTCTCTCTCGGGCTCAAAGTCCTTGGCCCCTGTTGTTCTGTAATGATGTAACGAAACAGCTTGTGCCCACTCAGTTTGATCCTCCGTGGATCCCTGGGAGGCCAGCGTATGCAGGCTTTGGATCTTTTTTGTCTTCCTCGGCCTCATCCTTGGGAACTGTGTCATATATCTCCTTTCTCCCCTTGGGATGTGTTTTGGAGACCCACTGACCACTCCTTTCAAATCAAATCTGGCCTCAATATTCTTTGAACCAGTCAGGAAACCAATAAAGAATTCTCCATTTTCTTTTTATCAATTGCTCCAAAACCTACTTCTCTCTCTGTTCTCCCTCTCTAAATGCGCTGTTAATTTGCTGCAACCTACAGGTCAGATGAAGAAGCCTGCTTTTTCTTGATCAGCATACACTGGTTTTTCTTTTCTTTTCTTTTACTCGACTTCTGTTTAATTCTGCGTGTATGTTTCTTGTGAACTCCAGGGAGACAACTTGTATCCATCCTGAACAGCATTTTGCCAGGTCCAAGTGGCACCTGACAGTTCCACAGAGCCCCAGGATGTGGTCAGAACTCCAACTTTTTCAGATCCCCCAAAGACTGCCATGCCCCCAGGTCAGCATGAAGCAGTCTCAAGAGTACAGCGTCCTTATCCCACTTTATCCACAACTCCTTTATAACTCCTCACCTTTTTATAATAAACAAAAGGGAGGAATGTTAGCATTCAGGCATCTGCACTAGCCTCTTCTTAGGGTCCTGACAAGATATGTCCTCAGTTCCAGCCACTAAGCTTCTACTGTGCACATTTGCTATGTTCCCTTTTAAAAGATGGGTTTTACCCATCTCCTGTCTCTTTCCCTCTTTCTCTCTCTTTCTCGGTCTCTCCCTCTCTCTCTTCTGCCACTCTTGTCCCCAGGGATGGGTTTCTGCCCCCCTGCCCCCTTCTCTGCCCTTTCTCTTCTTCAAATAAACCTCCTATGTGAACCTTTTTGCATAGTACAACTTCTCTTCGTGGTGTTTTAAAATAAATTGCAGTAAGAGTATCACTAATTTCCAGCTCCAAGAGTCGGAAAATCTCCAAGAATTCCAAATGATGACATCCAGAAAGCAGAGGTATCCCCCACATAGTGTTAATGAGTTTATTATACAATGAAAACTGACAAAAAGATATTGCCTTGTAAGGTCTATACAAGATCAGGTAAGGATCCTGACTTACTCAGAGGACAAAGAGAGTTTCCAGAGCAAGAAGAAACAGCCTTTCATAGACAGTTCTAGCAACATTTTGATAAAACCATAAACTGTTGATACCATTACTTGTTTCCCTCAAAATCCCTGGACTTTTCCTAAGATCCTTGCTGGAGTTAGTGTAATGCTAATTTCCACTGGTGTTCTTATCTATCTGAGCCCATGTCTTTACAACTTGATCCTTTGATCCATGAACTCTGAGAAGCCCTTGTCTGTTCATTTCCAGGTTCAGCAAGAAAAGCTGGTGTGAATAAGGGTCTCTGTGTTTCCTACATATCTGGCAAGAACTTAGGAGGGGGGAAAATGAACAGGCTAAGATTAGAGTCTCTTTGAACCCCAGTATGCTCAGGACTCTGGCTCTGATGATGTCACTTACACATCAGTATCTGTCTCTCTTGCTATCATTATTCTGCAGAGACTGTTTTAGTTAAGACATCAGAAAGTCCTTTATGGCACACAGTGTGCACAAGCTATCAACAGCCTTATTTTTCCTTCTGCAACTTGGTTCTCTCTCTCTCTCTCTTTCGCTCTTCCCTCTGTTCTGTTTTTAAGAACAGAGTTGAGCTCACTGTGTAGTTCAGTTTTAATCCTGCTAGCACACTCTGCTGTACATTGGTCACATCACATCATGATGTGCTGCCCCTGACACTGCTCTCTCTTCCAGCTGACTAACTTGGAGTTTATGTCCATCCTTCCTTTGGTCTTGGCAGCAACTCAGCAGTAATTTTTTTTCTCACAAAATGATCATGTAGTATAAGTATTTCCAACATTTTCTTGACGGTTTTCCAAAGTGATTTTTCTAGCCCTGAGGAGGGGACCTGGAGTCACTTGTGAACTTACCTGATATATTGTGACATCTGGATATGATATATTACCAACCAATTTATTTCCTATTTCACCTAGTACTCTATTCACTTCATTTTCCTGTACCTCACAGAACTCACTGAAACACATGTTACTAGAAAGATACCATAGGGGCTGGTTTGATACTTTAACTTAAAACGAAATAATCATAATAGAATAAAACATCATTGGAGAATTTCAATGCATTAAAAAGTAATGTCTCTCAAGTTTTACATGCTAGACTATAAGAAGAAAGACAGCCTCATCTGTTGACAAGATTTTTGGCAATAATGAATGTCTCATTAAGAATTCCTACTGAATTTTGTACATTGAATATAAGTACACATCAGAAAAGAACTAAAATGATTCATGAAATTCTTTTACTAGAAATTATAAATAATTAGGAAATACCTATAAAATGAAAGTCCTTTTGAAGTATGGAGCAGTGTCAGTCTTCCCTCTCATTTCTATGCATTTCAGAGAGGAACACAAAAATGAAAGATGCCATGGGAGATGGCAAGCCAAAAGGAAGTATTGTTTAATCTTCTCATGAGATACCCTTTCAAGATCTGACATTAGCAAAGACTTCCTAAAGTGGGAATCAACCATGTTTTGTTTAGGGATCTTGTAATAGAGCACAATGTGATATAAATCTCTCCAATATGATGCAACCATATGTAGAACGCTGGTGTATCTGTGCTTTATACTGAGCACTTTCAGTAGTGAACTGGACAATGTAAACCTCAAACCTAGTTAACAGAAAGCATTAAAAATGTGGTGATTAGTAGTGGCATTGCTGAGAGCACTAGTAAGGACCTCTATCGTGGATGTGTCTCTGCTAGGCAGCATCAATGTCGGTCGAAGACAGTGGTCTTCCACCTATCCTTCTGGAGCATCATAATTCATTAGTTAATCTCTCGTGTCTTTAGCACAACATCACTTCTGTTTCCTCCCTTTCTCTACAGTAAGATGTGCAGCATGAAAGAACTCATCTAAGTTTGAAGCAATAATAACAAGTTTAACAACGCTTTCATTTACCAGAATGACTTCAAAATTAATATTGATATTGATAGAATTAAGGATGCTAAAACAAACAAACAAAACAAAACACAAATTTCAGGTTACTCATAATCAGAAGAGATATTAGAAATGACTGTAATATTCAACCTGATCAGAACTATTTAAATATATATATATACATTATATATATTTAGATAGTTTAAATATACACATATATTACATATGTATGTGTGTTTCAAGTGATCTCTCATTGTATTATTTACATGTATAAAATTGTCAAATATAAAGATTAATTTTAAAAATCTAACTAACCCCTTCTATCCACAGTCTGAATGAGTTTTCTAAAGCAGTCTATTAGATAACAGACTAAGAAGAGATTGAATAATTTTTTGTTTGTTCCCAGGTAATAAAATTAAACAGCTATCTTTTTTTCAATTCTGTGAACATGTAATTTTTAATTAAAATATTTCAATTAAGGAATGGAAATGGCTTGAGTTAAATCTGGGAATATTTCCTACTTGAAGCAATCAGAATATAGCTCACTATCCACAACATAATTAAAAACTTAAATCACAGGATTTACTCTTGACCTATAAACCTGAACCCAAATGTAGATAATCCTCAAAGAATAACAACTCTGGTCCAATATCCCAGGAAGAATACCACCTACTGACACAGGAGCCAAGGAGGAGAAGACAAAGTTTAATGGCAGTTAGATGTATCTGAAAACAGCAATCCTTCTTTACGTGTACAAAATACATTTTGATAAGAATCTTGGCCCCCAGGCAAATTGAACCATGGAAAATCAGCTCCCTGAGAGCTCCTGTCACAGGCCAGTGATGGAGGGATCCTTGTAAATTCTTAATCTGTCTTTTTTTTCTGGGCAGGACAATATAGCTCTGCTGAAAGGAAGGTCGAGTTGCTGAACCCCCACAGTAGGCAACCCAGAAAGCAATCAAGCCAAGCTGGCAGGGAGTAGACTCCAACCGAAATGTGCACTGGGCTCTTTTCTCTCCCTCTGCAGGTACCACAGAGAAGGGAGGATTCCTAGGACTTGTGGCTTAATTTCTCTGGCTACCACACTAATCGCACGCATCCCACAATTACTGGCTGTCTTTCTTCCTCCAGACTATCATTCTTCTGTCTTTGAGCTCTGTCCCACAGGCAGACTGTCTACACAAAGGCTGAGCTGGTTATCCAGCCACCTGAGAGCCCCTTCCCTTCTCCAGGCTCCCCCACGCTTATTTTTCTTTATTTCCCCCGTGTTACCCCTCCCATCCTCACCACTAAAGAATATTTAATTTGCATTCTTTCCCAGCTAAAGCAGAGTTAAGGGAATTGCTTCATTAAATGAGATGCCTGTGCAGAAAGGCCTAGGAATTCTGTGAACCTAATCTGAATTTCTACACAAATCACCGCAGACATCCCAGATAAACCCACGTTTACCATAGCAGAATGCCAAGGGGTCCTCCCATGGTACCAGAATGTAGGACTCTTATTTTAATATTTTCACAGGTGTGTCACATAGAATTCTTTCCTTGGTCTGGGAACTTGATGGTTTTCCATATCAGTTTTGTTTTGTTTTGTTTTGTTTTGTTTTGTTTTGTTTTGTTGCCTATTCCATTTCCATGATGGAGATTCTTAAGAAATTGCTAGTTTAACTAGTCAAGAAACAGTAACATATGTGTCTGGAACTATAAAATTTCACAGAAACAGGGAATTTGTGCCTTGCCTTCCAACATTGATTACCTTTTCACTCTACCATGAGCATTCTTCTGCCTTTATCAATCCATAAAGGGGCTGACAGAAGAATATTCAAAGGACCTTTCTTGGAAAGTCAGAGACATCTCTTGGTGTATCTTCTAGGACCCTAGGGTAGGTGTACTAGCCGCTTAAATACAAGATTGATTGGTTTCCAGTCCTGGAGCATCTGGAGGCATTGTGGAGGCAGTTTATGGTCACCCTGGAGGTGCAAAGCACCTCCAACAGTGCAGAGTGACCCCATCGCTAAAGTGTTAATTGGCTCTGAAGGGAGCCTCATCTGGTCAATCCAGATGGAGACACAGATTTATCTCCCTAGATTGAAAATACCTCAAAAATGCCAAGCCACCTTCTGAGAAGAATGGGCTCGATGCTAGGCAGTAACAGATTGTCAATATAGCAAAAGGTTAAAGAGCAATCAAATGGCTTGTACTTTCCTGTTTACAATAATGAACAAAGATAGACTGCTCTCAAAGCACAAAAGCAATTTAACTTGTTTTGCTTAATTTTGAAAAATATTTTAAATGTCCATTTCGATCCACTATTGATCTGTGAACAAAAAAAAAAAAAACCCTAAACTATTTGCAGTTCATTCAACAAATGCACATAAATCAGAAAGAACAGTGGTGTATGTATAGTTTAATTAACATTATTAGAACATGAATGTTTTAAGTAAAGAACTTTCTCTTTTAGAATATGGGTAAACCTCAGGTGGCACTAACAAAGTACATGAAACATTCTCCTCTACAACCATGTCAAAAAATCAGTCAATGACTGCTTGAATCTCAATTCTACATATGCTAATTTCTCACTCAATACCCAGATGCTCAGGTGTAGAGAATTATATCATTTGTTTGCCACATCGTGTAATGATCACCAATGTAGTTGTATGTGGTTCTTGTTCACTACACCGAAATGACAGCCCTGGGATGTGAATAATCATGAAGTCTGTAACCCTTTTGGAAATGAAAAACATACCTTCCACTGAGAGCACTTGTTCACTGTGTCATAAGCTTAGTTATCACAATTTTAATTGTTCATTTTGTTTTCCAGTCCCTGTACTTGGCTCGTTCTCCCTTTGGTTGCAGTCTCTGCACTCACAGTGCCCCTGCACAGTAGCTCTCATTAACTGGATGCAGCTGCTGAAGTCTCTCCATGAGGTAAACACAAAGTAAAATGTTTTTAATGTTGCCATTTTAAAATGGTGTATTTGTTATGCTGGATTACAGAGAAACATTATTTATGAAAGGGTTTTAAGTATCTTCTGTTAAAGTTTTGCTCCTTTATTCTTCATTTATTTTTAACCGATTTTGTAATACACAAAATACACATACGAATATTGTACTGCATGATGGTTTCAATCATTTACAGAGTGTTATATTTAAGTCATACATATATAATTTTATAACTATATGTATATAAAAGCATTTATCATTTTCTATGTTAAAAACTTTCAATAATGCCCTTTCATCTATCTTTCTGGACTGATATGGATCTTTCTGGATTGTTATCGGTAGTCACTGTACGGAGCAACAGCACACTAGAATGTCTTTCTTCTATCTAACTTCATTTTACCACTAGACTGAGCGTGTGGGAAAGAAGCCACAAGTGTAATCTTCACTTAGGTGACTTGTGAACAATGCTCACAATAGAGTGAGCTACACTCAGTTCTTGGAGACAGATGGGATCAGCTAAAACAAAGAGCATAAGACAAGTGGGAACACAAAACCTCCCCATCCACTTGACCCCTTTGATGTCCTCTATGCCCCAGCATGGATTTCCACACTCAAAGGGACAGCACAATCATGTCTCTTACTGCTGCTGTAATATGCTTAAGGCAAACTGCAAAGGACATTTTTCTCACCTTTCGGCTATTCCATTGTTTCAGGAAAAGCTTGCTTGAAAAAACAATATGAACACTTGGTTTCCATGTAAAGCATACATATTCTTGTTCTTTGTGGAGAAATTAAACTTGTTTGTTTGCTGTTTATTTTCTTATTAATGTCCTCAAAGGCTACCTAATGATTGTGAAATCAGACCTTTGCACTTTGCATTTCTTACAATCTGGTTTCCCCTTATGTAAATACATACTTAACATCTAGTTACATGTTCTATATAATATGACACCCGCTTTAAAATTTCCATATGAACTATGGAGCTTTTCCAGATCAACTGAAGTAAGAAAGTTTATAATCTTCATATGTAATTGGTGAGGTTTTTTTGTAGAGGGTTTCTAAATACAAACTAGACAAGTTGAATGCAGTTTTCTCCGCGAAATAAAATCAGCCAGTTTTTTATGTCTTTTATCAAAGATCAGATAATGGGTAAGTCAGAATCATAAAAAGGTTGACCATGACCAGTTATAAACAATAAATAAATAAATAAATAAATAAATAAATAAATAAATATGCACTGGAGAAAAAGTTCACGGTACTGTGTTGCTATATCATTCATGAACAGCATTTAGTGTATTACTTCTTATGGCCTTATTTATGACTATAATAGGATATGAAGAACAGGCTACATTTGTAAAGGGCTATTTGGAGAAGAGTCATAGTAGTCATTGAGAATGTTTTATACCCAGGGCGGAGGCTAGTGGCAACCATTTCTAAGCCCAGAATAATGGAATGATGCTGCATGCCTATAATGCCAGCCTTCCAGAGAAAGACAGAGCAGGAGATTTACAAGTTCTGAGCCAATATCTGGTATACCCACCAATGTCCTGCCCCCCCCCAAAAAAAATAAATAAAAAAGAATAGACAATCAGCAGCGACAACAAAGTGGACAAGTTTTGAAGTGGGAAGATATTATTCATTCATTGACTGAAGGAATTAATGTTGAATTTTCCAGATTGCCTGCACTAGCTACTTTCTCCATAATGTACTCTGGCTCAGAGTTTAATGGCAAGGACAGCAAGCAGCTGAAGCAGCTTGTCGATACAGCAGGAGCTTGCAAAACCTGCAGCCTGATCACAATCCTGGCAGATAAGATGTACAGATAAGGGGGTTGTGCATAAAGTTCCACTCACTTCTAGCTACGTCATAAACACAAATCACTATGAGTTGGGGCCCAAGTGTTAACTCACAAGAATCTGTGAGGCACATGTCACTCAAACCACATTAGCTAATGTGATCTATGAGTTCCACAGAATCCTTATCAAAATGCTAATGACATTTTCATATGAAAAGAAACATATCCATTTGATTCCACAAATGATCTTAATAACCAAAGTCTTAACCCCAAAGATCAAAGCTAGGTATTATGGCATACTATTTCAATTCAAAATGGCTACAACCAAGGCTCAGGGAACATCATGGAAGAAGGGGCAGAAAGATCATGAGCCAGAGAACCAAGATGCCTGCTATAAGACAGTGTCTTCTCTATATGAGAGGTAGATGCACCTGTGAAATCTCAAAAAATATGGTTGTCTTCACAAAAAAATGCACAAAGACACCAATAGTTAATATTTCAACATTTATAGGGAAACTCTCACAAGGTCATATCCCTAAAAGAAGAGCAACAGGCAGCTAATGACTTCTGAGAGGGAGAATCAGTCTTCTTTAGGGATAAGCCCCTTGAGAGGCTATTCACTTCCAAGTGGTCAGCCTTAACCACATATACATGTGAGCAATGCTAATAAACGCAGCACCGTGTATTTTTGTGTGTACATTAGTATGTAACTAAGAATTAAAGAAGTCATAAATTTGAGAGGGAATGGGAGGGGTAGAAAGAGCTGGACAGGGAGAAGGAGTGATAGAAATGCTATAAATAGTATACCTGTGTATGAAATTTTCAAAAAAATGAACAATAAAAACCAAATATATTACACAGCCATAAAAATAAAAAAACACAGTTTTGTCTTCAAAACAGACACAAAAACAAATAAGCACATTTATCATCAGTGATTTCTCATTTTTTATTTTGCAGATTTGCAAAGAACAGATAATAAATTTCAACCATTTTCACTACTGTTGATACATAATGTTCATATGTGACTTTTAGACATTATATAGTTATGCATATTAAAATTTTAGTTATATAAAATTATTATTGTTATATGTGTCCAATAGGTTTCACGTGTGTTTTAATTTTATGTAATATTAGGTCAGTATATTACTAATTATTCATTCATTTGTTCCTTATGACCATATGGATTATTGGCAAATAATATTAGTATAAATGCTTCACATCTTCTAGAGAAATAAGTAGTACTTAGAAAAAAATAGTAATTGTTTGACCATCAAGGAAATTTATATATATATATATATATATATATATATATTCATATACGTGGACACACACATATGTTTGGTCACAACTGTGATAGGGTTTTAGATTCACTCTGCAATAAGTTCTAATGGACTCATGCTTAAGAGTGGGATAACTATGGCATTAATAATACATAACTTCCTTGTAGAAAATGTTGCATTTTTGCAATTAAGATGATCAACATTAACACAGAAAACAGAACACATTAAGAATACTTGCTAGCCCACAGCATACAATAACAGTATAAATAAAAGATATTGAAGAGAGGAAAAATGAGTGAAAACGCTGAGGTAAGTGAAAATGGACAATGGCAAGTTCACAAAGTAAAAGCGTTATGTGTTGTACATAAACAATAAGAGTTTCAGTATAGTGGAATATCTTCCATATAAAATATATTGAATAAAATGTATAATATATAGTAAAGTAATATTAACAACATAGCAATAAGCATAAAGAACTAAAAAACACACACACAAATAAATCAAAAGTAGATGGAAAGAGATAAAGAATAGGAAGAAAGGACAGAAAAGATGACTCAAACCAGAAAACCAGAGCTCAGACACCCATAAGCCATTGCAAAGTCCAGGAGTGTGTGGTCTCCTATACAATGACAGCAGAAAAATGGATCCCCTAGATAAATTGTCTAGCTAAGATAACAGAAATTCGTGATCTCCAAACTCAGCAAGAGTCTTTGCTTCATCACCATACTTATAAAGTAGTGAAAATTGAAGATGACACCAAATGACAATTTCAAACTACATGGTAGAGAAATAAGAAATGAAGCCATGAAATAAGCCTTGTGAATGAAGACATGATGTAGAAGGAACAGAGGGCTGCATTCCTCCTGGATCCCGCACAGCTAGCTTTACACTCGAAATAACAACACAAAAATTGTATTCATTTAAACACTGCCTGGCCCGTTATTTTCAGCCTCTTATTGGCTAATTCTCATATCTTGCTTTAACCCATATTTAGTAATCTGTGTAACACCACAAGGTGGTATCTTACCGGGAAGGATCTTAGCCTGCATTCATCTTGGAGAGGAGAGCTATGGCATCTGCCTACTCTGCTTTCTTTCTCCCACAATTCTGTTCTGTCTACTCCGCCTATCTAATTTTCTGTCCTATTAAAGGGCCAAGGCCGTTTCTTTATTAACCAATGAAAGTAACACATAGACCATCCTCCATCAACATGACTTAAAAATAATTGGGAATAAAAATGTATTATACTTAAAAATGTTGCATAGACAAAGGCTTTTGTCTTTATATTGGCATAAAAGGCAGGCAAATTGGAAGCTAAACGTAGTCTATGAAAGCATGGGTTTTCAAAAATAAAACATAATTGCCTGGCCATCAGAGTAAATATAAGTTAGGCCATAGACTGTGACTGGTTCCCAAATTCAACCTGTGACAAATTGAATTACAATTAGCTAGCCTCACACTTACAACAAGAAATAAGGTAAAAGCAGTAGAATTACAAGTATTAATTAGGAAAAGAAATGTAGCTCAGTAACTTGATGCATATGTTATTATTCAAACATAAATGTAAACATTTCATATATAAGAATAAAAAAAACCCAAGTTTTTATAAGTTTCTAATAAATAATGTACTAGAAAAATAGAATTAAGCCAGCCAAGAACATTACACTCAGAAAGTAACTGTAAGTTGGAGAGCAAAATGAATGAAAATTGATGCTGTATAACATAATAACAGTGCTAATGAGAGTAAAGGGCACATTGTTAAGGGAAATGGGACATAATTGGTTTGGGAAGTCAGCTTCTTTCCTCTTGTGTTTGTTTGTTTAATAATTAGAGGTCAAAGCAGCGAAGATGACAGCTCCAGCAGTAATGGTATGCAGGCCATTTTATTGCCACTGTGCACATTTCTATGACGAAAGTTATGTCAGAGTGGATTGATAGTTACAGGAAGGGCACATGTATGGAAATTATATTTACTGTCACTATTATAGAGTGAAGAGAATTATAAAAGTGTAATAAGGAATTTCAGCAGAAGGATAAAATCCTTTTTATGAACCTACGATAGCAGCCCACAGGCATACGGAAAAAGCTAAGAAACGGCATCTACACTATGAGGTATAGTCTCACACTCTTTCCCAGGCAAAGAGTGACACAGACATATTGTTAAGAGATCCATTCCAACTAGATAGTCTCAGTACCTGAAAGACCTCATGGAATTAAAGTTCTGATGACATTTTAATGTCACGTGTTTGTGTATTTTAAATTTTTATTGTGACAGTCTTAGGTGCCATTCAACTGCTTGCCTCTGTTCTAAGTTATTTCATCAGGAACTAATTATCTTTTCATTACTCATTTAGTTTTCGTAGGTTTTGAGTTACCTTCTTCTAGCCCTGTTCTCAAAAGGTTTACTTTTTTCTAAAAAGCAATTTTGTAAAACACATTTTTTTTGCAATTGAATATAATGTGTTAAGGCAGAAATCGTGGCATATTTTAAAGTGTAAAGCTAAAAACCAAGAAAAATAAGTTAATTAGCTAAAAAGGAATACTTATAAAGGAAGAAGGAAGTGAAATTAAATTAAATCTGCCTTTAGTTATTGTAGAACATAATTTATTTATAACAAAATAGAAATTGGGCTACAGAGATGGCTTAGTGGATGAAGCACTTTCTGAGCTAGCATGAAGACCAGAATTTAAATCCTCAGATAAAAGTTAGGCAAGCGTGAAGGCTGCCTGTATCCCCAACACTCAGGAGGACATGGGGGAATCCCTGGGGAAGCTGACTCCGCAGGCTGAACTGAGGAGCACCACATGTAGCCTCAGTGAGTGAACTGGAGAGCCATCAAAGAAGGCACTCAACATTAACCTCTACCTCTATGTTCATGACACCCTAACACATGTACACATATATAGAGTAATAAATAATGTTGCATGTTTAAGCTTTGAAAGTAATTCATTTAAAGAGTGAATATAGGTTGAGACTTGCAGTTCACTACTGTAATCCTATGTGAGGATCAGAAGTGGGAGGCTAATCTAGTCTGCACAGTGAGTCCTCTTCTCAAAAGACAAAAGAAGGAAAAGAAGGAAGAAATGAAGGAAAAAAGGGAAAAGAAAAGATTTAACTTATATATAATTCTGATATATAAAATAATCCAAATTCTAATACATTATGCTCTTATCAGAAGAAAATTACATCAGGAAATAATTACCAAAAGAAGACATAGGCCACATAAAGAAATGAATGTTAAATTGTCAAAAACTAAGAACTATCTCAGATTAGTAAGTATGTATGAGATAAATTCATTATTAAAAGAATTCAAGATGCTCCCTTCCTACTATGGTAGATTTTGCAGTAGTATTTTCGCAAAAGTAACCAGAAAAAAAAGATGAACAAATCATACAAAACACTGACTTTGAAATCACCCTGAAATTGTGTCCTTTTTCACGAAAAACTATTTGCTATTTCATACTTGGTACTAAGCAAGAAAGACGCTGGCAGCCAAGTAGAATGAAAAGCAGGAAAGGAGGGCTCTCTGCAGTCTCCAAGGGGAAGGGGCAAAGGAAGTTGAACTTCTACTGGAGTCTACAAGTTTGATGACATTTAGTTCATGTCTTTACAGTGATATCCATAACATAAACAAACCACAAAGACAAATAAATTAAGGCATTTGCCACATTTATGACTCACAGAATTATATATATTCAAGTATTATTGAATCTCCACACACTGGCCTAACTTATTAATTAAACATCACTTGAGCTGAGAAGAGGGTTCAGTCCATAAAGCATTTGTCATACAAACATGAGGACCTGAGTTCAGGTTCCTGGGGCCCCTGGAAAGCATGACATGGTAGCACACATCTTTAATCCCAACCTGTAGGCTGAGGTTGCTCATTCATTTCCTGACCACCCAGATACAAAACAATCTCACAGAAACTATATTAATTGCAACACTGCTTGGCCAATGACTCTAGCATACTCCTAGCTAGCTCTTACATCTTAAATTAACCCATTTCTATCATTCTGTGTATCACCACAAGGTTGTGGCTTACCAGGTAAAGTTCAGGTGTCTGTCTCCTTCAGCAGCTACATGGGGTCTCTTCAACTCTGTCTTATCTCTCTCTAAATCTCTAAATCTCTGTTTGGATTTCCCACCTGGTTTACTTTGTTAAGCCATTGCCCAAAAGCAGATTCTTTATTAACCAATGCCAAAAAATAAAACCATATTCACAGCATACAAGGGGGAATTCCACATCACCAACCTTCTCATTTCAAGAGGCACACCTCATCACTAAGTATAGAGAACACCTCAGGACTAAAGAATGAAAAAAAAAAGTACACCAAGCAAATGAAACAAGGAAAAAAAAAATACATGGCTATCCTAATGATTGTGTTATTGCCCAGTAGGTGCCTCCACCTCACACAGCCCATAGGCTCCCAAGGTATGGAGCCTCTGCTAGTGGTGGTCTCCCCACTGAGGACAAGGGAGAACAGGGCCACAACACTACCAGCAGGCTGCAAGCACAATGGCCATGCCCAGGGAGTCAACTGTGCTAAGGGCATGAAGGTATGCAGTGGCTTGGAGCTCTTGTGCAGGTACTGCCCCAGGACATGCTGCCCAGCCACATGAACATCCTGACTCTGGACAACAACAGGATAACCGAGATTTTCTGGGCTAAGCATCTAGTGAATTCCATGAATGCTGAGTCACCTCCCGGAGCAGGCAAGCAAGAAACCATCTTTTGCAGTGGAATCTATAACTACAGACTCCTAACTGAGAATGAGAGACATTACATCATTTCCCCTCTCCCGCCCCCCACAAAGCAGTGCAGACAGGAAGTTACTAAGTAGAGCCCTTAAAAATTATGATAAAGTTGCTGAACTATATCTCCTCCCAGTTGATGGCTTCTGGCAGGGGTTGGGGTGGAGAAGAACTCAGTTTTCTTTAAGGATCTGACCATGTTCCAATGAGCAACACAAATTGGAGCTGGAGTGTTTTTCTTATTTTCTTTGAGGAGGGTGCACAAGGTTGAGAGGGTAGACCTGGGAGAAATGAGAAGCAAGTGTGATGAAGTACATTGTGTGAATTTCTCAAATAATTAATAAAAATATTAAGTTGCGGGAAAATAATGAAAGCAAAAAGGCGAAATGTTGTAAGGTAAAAAGTGTTGCAAAGTAAACAACTCCTTTTGTCCTCCTACCTTTCTATGCTCTGCAAACTGTGGCATCATTCTCATTCCATTTCTCTGCCTCTGTCAGATAAAAGACATTAAAAATTAAAGCAAAATTATATAACAAACTGTCTTGTCACTGAATGCAATAAGATAGTAGGGAGTATGTGGGACGGGAAGGAAGGGAAGAATGATAAAGCCACCACAAACGGATCTCATCTATGAGAACAGCATTAGTCCATTCATGAAGGCAGGAAAACTTCTTCCAGCTTCTACCACCTCTTAATGCTGCTCCACTGGTTGCTAATTATTCAACATCTGAGTTCTCGGGGTTCATTCAGCCCATGGAACTGATCCCACATAGATGACAGCAATTTCAAACAATGGTGGAAACAGAGGATGAAGAGTCACAAATGAGAAAAAAATTGAGGTGAGCAACTATAAACAACTTGACCCAGGACATTCTCTGGGTCAGAAGTTTAATTATGTCAGAGAAAAGAGCAAAGGAAGCATGCAAAGATAAAAAATAATTTAGAGGAATTTAATTTTGTGGCTTTTTAAATGTACTGTTGTTTAAAAGTTTCTTCTAACCATTATTCATCCCATCATACTACCAAATAATTATTTACCTCATGCAAATTCAGTCTCTTGCACTTCAGGTTGCAAAGTTCATTAGACTTCATTCAGATCTTCAATGCACAAAGTTAAACAAGTCTCTTAGCCTCTTCATCTATGTTAGTTTACTCATAAATGAGCTAATAACACTTGTCATGGAGCAGTACATGAGGGTAAAATGAAATTAATACATTATTTGATGACAAGTCTGAAAATGACCTATTGAATAATTTATTATAAAATTGAGCACATGCATATCAAAATTTCTGGGAATGGGCTACACTTTCAGGTTGAAGGTGTATGGTTGGTTTTAAAAAAAAAAGTTCTACTTTCACTTTAAGGAAAAACAGTACTGTGTGGAGTTTTTATGCTTGGTTTTACTTCAGCAATCCCTATTATTTCCACCACTTTGTAGTCCATTTTGCATTTCTTTCCCAAGGAAATATTCATGCCCCAGAAGATGAGCACCAAAGAGTAATAATAATACTTGCACATGATGTAAATGCTAGAGAATGAACTAGCTGGTATTAAAATGGTTGAACCGTTTTGCTTTTAGTCATGCCTGTTTTTAGAGGTTATGAATGCAAGGTAACAGTGTCAAATCTAAATAATTGGTTCAATCATTTTCAGAAAGCATGAGCCTTTAAATTCAGAAAATTCACATGTAGAAGATTTTACTTTCCTTGATCCTTAACAGAGAGAGAGAGAGAGAGAGAGAGAGAGAGAGAGAGAGAGAGAGAGAGAGAGAAACTCCAACAGCGTAATTGCTCTGGCTGGGATATCAGCATGGTGCTAAATAAAAGTGATGAAAAATGAGCATTCTTTTTCTGTTCCTTTATCAAAATAGGTATTGAAGGCTTGAGAGATAACTTGGAGGTTAAGAGCACTGGCTACTCTTTTAGAGAACCAGGGTTTAATTCCCAGTACTCACATGGTAGCTCACAACCCATCTGGACCTCCAGTTCACAGGGCTCCTATGCCCTCTTCTGGCCTCTGCAGGTACCAGGCACTCACATGGTACACATACATACATATATACATACATACATACATACATACATATGTACATACGTAGAAACATATAAAATACCCACACAGATACAATAGAAATAAAACAAATCTTTTTGAAAGGGAATGAGACTTTTTCGAATGTTTGTCTTTATGTGTTAATATAGTATGTTTTCATTCTTTAATCTGTAGTGTGGTGTACCACATTACTTAACTTTTAAATTGTGAAATATCCTTGTATTGCAAGGATAAGATGACTTGGCAATAGCCTGTATTGCTTTGATGTGTTGATGACTCAGATTTATACTGATACTTGGCAGCTGTTTTTCACCTCTATGTATATCAGAGATGCTGTGCGTCCTTTCTTTAGTATCAGGCTAATTCAACCCTCCTAACATGAATTGAAAGTATTCATACCTTTTCCATTTTTATGGAAGAATTTGAGAAGAATGAAGCTATGTCCTCTGTCAGTGCTTGGGAAAATTCATCTCTGAAGTTATCTGGCCCTAGATGGATAAAGAAAATGTTGTGGGCACATATGATGTAATATGACTAAACCTTTGAAAAGCAGACAATTCTATATGACCTGGATTATCATGGAAGACATTGTTCTTACAAAATTATCCTCTCAGAGTCACAAATATTACATAACTATAAACAGTAGATGTGTTACATTATCCTTTTAACATGTCATCATATTTGATTATTTTTATTTTATTTGTACATATGTATACTTGTGACTATATATCACATATTTGGATGCCTTCACCAGACATAATGAGGTACTGGATTCTCTGGTACAGGAGTTACAGGCTATTGTGAACTATGTAATATTGGTCATGGGAATCAAACTCTAGTTCTGGAAGAACAGGAATTTCTTTAATTGTTGATTCGTCTCTATAGCAACTGATTATTTTTCTAATTCAATAATTTTATATCTATTAATGATGTATGGTTTTTCTTATATCTTCATCTGTGCTTCAATATGATAAATCTGGCCTCAGAAAGTTCTGGGTTTTTTTGTTTTTTTAGTTTTTTTTTTGTTTCTTTAAAAAGTTTAATACAATGCCAGGGACATGTTATTTATAACATCTACATAGATGATAAAGGCTCCATTTAGATCCAATTAACATTTATTATGTATACAAATATTTTGCATTATATTGTCACTGGCTATGATCTAGAGTTATATAATTTCATTGACTAGTTGCAAATGAATATTTGTAAATATACGAAGATACACAGAAGAATAATTCAGTGAACAGCTGTATAGTCTATCTAATTTGGCATTCCTGATAAAGTTAAAGACAAGCAGTAACATGTGGCCCAGGAAAAATGTACCATAGGAGGAAAAGAACATTCTCAATGGTATCATATAATCCAGAAAAAAATTGGGAATAATCCTACTGAAATGTGATACGAAAGTAAATAAATATGTTGAGAATATTCATATAGTAGAACATAGCAATATAAAAATTAATTTTACATGTGTGGACATGAATGAGCCTTATTAGTGAAATTAGTCAAAAAAAAGAATTAACAAAGTATTAATGTAAGTATTCTACTTATATTTAAGAGCAACAACAACAAATCAAAGTAAAAATCTTGATAATAAATTTGGGTTTACGTTTTCTTTTATCTTCATGTGTATAGTGTATGTGTGTGTAGAGTCTCACCCTTGCATTGGGAGGTCCAGAGGAGGACAGTGGGCATCTTCCTCCATCTTTGACACAAGTTCCTCCCTGAACCCAAAGCTGTTAGACAGACTAGGATAGCTGGACATTGAGTTGCCAGGATTTGCTTGTTTTCCATCACCAACCCCCAGTGGTGAGGTCACAGGTTCGTGGTGAAACTGCAGGTACAAGCTGCCCAACTTGGCTGTTTATGTGGATACTGGACCTCTTGTTTGCACAACCATCACTCTTACCCACTGACTTTTCTCTCCTGCCCCTGGTTATTCTTAACATAACACTCTCTCTCCTAAAATTAGAAAGTTCTGTTTTAAGGTGTATCTTTCCTCTAAAACTCAGTGTTTGTGAAGAAGTGGTAACATTTCTCCCTTAGGTATTTATTAACCTGAATCTTTTATTTTCTCTGTTGTTTTATGAAGAAGGATGCATAAAAGAAATCCCAAACTAGCTCAGAATTGAGTATAATAGAGGGTTATTTATTTAGGGGTATACTCACAGATCATAATCCTCTGCTGGAACAGGGAACAGCAACCAAATCTTGTAGCATTTATAGTATAAGAGGCCACACCCAAAGTGGGCTGGTAACTTAAAGGCTAGTAGTGGTAGGAATTCCTACAGCAGTTTTATATTGATTGTTCTACTTCATTTGTATTTAGTTACATTTCATTTGCTTATGATAAAAGGAAACAGCCTAATTTTAAATAGGAAATATTGTGCCTTCCTTATTTCCTAAAATGTAACTCTAAAAGGCAGACTTCTGTGCATACTAAAAACATAAATAATGAAAATAAGTTAAAAAGAAAATTTGAGTTACACTCAAATCATCTTGAGAGTTGTTTAGTTGCTTCTAAACCAAATAAAAACTATCAAAACAATTCTAGCTTCATCTGGAATAGCTAGAGGTGAGAGGGAGCTAGAAGATCATCCAGCTTGATGGAATGTCACATGGGTGCTAGGAGCATTGCCACAGTTAAGATCCCATGACTTCAGATCTGAAAGTTAGTCTTTTCTATCCATTCATCTACTTCCTAATTTGGCCCCACTGAATTGTCCTATTGCTAACTAAATTTGATGTCTTTCTGCAGAATAAAACATTTTAGGGAAGATGACATCGTAATTTTTAAAATAATGTAAACTAAATCATCACCTATACTGCCCTATTGCTAACTTAAATTTGATGTCTTGCTATAGAATAGCATACCACTCTCAGCCTAGGGCAGAGCTTCATTTTGTTTTATTTGCAATCAGGAATGGTGTTATTTTATTTATGGTAGCAGCCAAAGAAACCACTGGGTAATTGACACCAAAGGAAAGGAAAGAGTTAAAATGAAAGTAAGAGTATGCACTTAAGGGAGAAGGGAGCAAAGGATAAGAGATAAAAGAGAAGAAAATCAGTCAGGAAAGATGGAGAAAGGGAAAAAAGAGAGGTGAAAGGAGATAAGATTTTGTGGTTTTTCTGTCAGTTTTCAACACAAAATAAGAGTATGGGAAACATCTACAAACATCCCAAAGATAAATCAGATTGTGGGGGTTCACACCAATTTGTCAAGATCTAGACTCACCCATGAGACAAGTGTCTAGGCAGAGCTCTGAGGGGTTATCCCTTAGGTGATCCTCTGGGAATGTCTATGAGGGATTTCTTCACTGGGTTAGCTGAAGTAGAAAGACCCAGCCTCAACATGAGCAGCACCTTTTGAACGTGGTCCACATATGACGAGGCCCAAGGAAGAGGTTTCCCTTTCTGCCTGTCTGCTTTCACATCTGCTGGCACATTCATCCCATCTATCGCAGGTGCTGCCGTCCTTCCTGATACTACATCCCAGTGTCTTTGCCTTTGTAGAGTGGCTTTCTGTGCCCTCCAGGCTTTTGATGTTGTATTGAAACTCTTAAAGCATCCCGCTTTAGAAATTAAACAACTACTATGTTCTCTGCCTCTCTAGTGTGAAGATAGTTATTGTTGGACTATCCAGACCATATCATAAAAGCCAATTAGATAAATCCTCTTTTGGTATATATTGATTTTATTTGATCTGCTCACAGGAGAATGCAGACCACTACACAGATGAAAATATTTATTTGGCAAAGCATAAAACCCCTGGGTTGTTTATTTCCATAGTTTCTAACTTAAGTGTAGTTCACGTAGTAAAATGCTTTGACAGGGATGCTGGAATGAAGTTCCTCTTATAAATTGATGGATATATTAATTCAAGTAACTATTTCAATATGCATCAGTACATTAGAGTCTCATGTTGTACTCTTAAAATCCAGGGAAAGAAAGAAATCATGGAAGAAAGCTGTCTTCTTGCTTAATCATTTTCCTTTTCCATATTTATTAACAAATGGCTCTTTATAACATTTATAACCACCCAATTTTCTGTTTTCAATGAACAATTTTCATAAGGAGGATAAAGTGCTAAATTCTCATTATGCAATATTAATAAGAAAGTACGAACTGGCCAACTTACCCACCACAGTGCTGTGAGAAATGAACACACTTCTTGGCTAAGATTCCTTAGGAGTACAATCTAAAATGGCTGCCATTAAAAACCTTAAGGATAATTTAATAGGCCCTTAAAATCTTATAATTGAGAAACATGGGAGACTGATTTGATGTCACACGATCAATGAGAACGCTTTCACTGTGCTCCAGTTTGCTACTGTCACTTACAGAGCTTCAGGACAGCCACCACTCTCTGTTTAAGTAGAAGCTCCTCCTTGTGTAGGGATATTAAGGAAGATAATAATGTAAAAAGTTATAAGACTATGACCACTGTGAAGATATTACATACAACTGATTTTCACATACAAAAAAAAGTTTAGATAAGCATTTCCCACATATAAAGTAGAAGAATTAATCGTCGGGATCTGTCCAAAGTATACAAAGTCACATAGTTAGTGCTGTGCTCAGGATTCAAACTCTAGACTGTCTGACTCCAAGTCAGGGATCTTCTCAAAACAACATGGTATTTTAGGCACACTTAACCTCTAAGGAAATTTCAAGATCTTCTCTCTAATGTATCTCTTTCCTCAACATCTCCTTTGTTCTAGCTGCTGTGTTAAAGACTGAGGACATAGGATTGGAGATTTATCCCTGTTGGTAAAATGTTTGCTGTGCCAGCAGGAACATGTGGATTTGATCCCCCCAAGACCAGGCCATGCACTTGGTGCACTTGTGGAGACAGTGGATCCTTGCATCTTGCTAGCTAGCCACTCTAGCCTGATCTATAAATTTCAGGCCACCAAGATGCGCAACTTCTAAGGAATGACACATAAGGTTGTCCTCTGGGCTCCATATGTACCTGAATACACATGAATAAACACGTAGACACACACAGGGACTGAAAAATCCCAGGCTCTCTAAGCCATTAAAGAATGTTCTGTTTAGTGACAAGTTCCTTTTGATTAAACAGGAAGGCTATATCGATGTGGCCATCTGGGCTCAACATTGGTGTCTATCTTTCTTGGATCTACATCTACATGGCCTATATATAGCAAAAATCTTGCAAAGTCAATGTAGACTCAATCCTCCACCGTTATATCATTTGCTATCTGATTACCCTAGCTTGTTTTCAACAACAGCAAAAAAAATCCTTTAATTTCATGTAACTGAACCTCCCCTTATCTCTAATGTTAATTTTGGGAATTTTTCCATATACTGGCACAACACATAGGCACACAAATACACCACTCCTTGGCTATAAAGTCCCATGTATCCATGGTATATTAGGAATTGTACCTTGCTCTATATAGGAATTTTTACCTATTATACTAGTTTTTTTTTACTTTACTGTACAACCTGTCATCAGCTCCGCTAAAAATAGAATATTAATAAAAATATTAATAACTCAGGGCACAACACAGATCTACTACAGGCCCTGTAACATGCCAGGGTGCAAATATGCAGACACGGAGCTGATACTTGAGAAGAAAGATATGGATACCCCCTTCCCCGATTTCTTTGTAGAACTGTATTCCAGAGGAAAGTAATTGCACATAAAAAGGGCACAATCCCATGGTTTCAGTCTGGTGTTACATTGTACTTAACAGGGGGAAAAACACTTAAAATTCTCAAGTGTAATTCAGGATTCTCCCCTTAAGTGAATTTAGAACAAAACCCCACCCCCTGGTCCAAATTGTTTCCACATCAACACATGTGGTTACAAGTTTAGACACTTTCATGATAAATATAAATAATGAACTAAGTTACCGAAAATTTGGCTTAACTCTAAATTCACAAGTGTCATCACTTGGATACATTTTTCTCCCAGTTTGAGTATGAACAGAGATTCTGCATCATTGTTGACTGAAAACACAATTACCCACAAGAATGGGATGTACTTGTTCAAAAACAAATAATTAAAATCTAACCACCAAAGAATAAAGCTTTTCTTTAAAAATAAAAATGGTTTGAAGAAAGGACATACTGACGCTGCCAGGGCTTTGTTGTGAGGCACCCAACAGTAGTTAATGCTCACAATTAGTGTTTCAGTCTGAGAAGATAACATCCCCAAGTCCCAGGCTTTCAAGGCAATTAGTGAGGAGTATAAACATAGGAAAAAACAGAAAACTCTGTTAGCTGCTGCTAACACTCTGCCTTTCATAACTTGAATTTGCCTCCTCATGTAGCTCGTTCAGTCATTAGCTTCCAAAGTTATAAAATACTCTTGATCCTTCCATCATGGAATTCTCTAAGCTGCTTGTAAATATTCAAGGTATTTTAATACACTCTACATTATTTTATACAATTGCTAGGTCCTCAAAAGTAAGTTTCACTTTTGAGAACTTTTTTCCATAATAATTTGGTTCGCAGATTATATGTGAATCCTGTGTTTAGGAATCCCTTTTGTAAAGGAAATAATAATCCTTCTGGCCAAAAACACAAAATCTTTGATAGATATTATATAACTCTCATGTTGTGGGTTCTCTCCTAAAATAAGTCATCTTTGGGTACATAGAGTATTATCAGCTATTTATCTCTTCCTCCTCACCTTCCTATTATATTTATTTTACATGGTAACTAATTTTATCTAAAATGTACACTCTACAAGAGATTGTCTCCACTCAGCTATGAAAATCTGACTGGAAAATGAGATCAAGAGAGAAGCTAAGAAATCCATTACCAGAAGCATTGAAAACCAATGGGAAACAAAGTTTGAGGCCAAATAATTAAATAGAAAGAAAAGGTGTTCACATAGTAAGTGGTGCACATCCCTGATGAGGACCACTGTAGACCTAAAGTAACAGAAGTAGTTTCAGAAAAGGTAGGACAATGGTAGAGTTTTGATGTTGGTTTTAATTTTAGCAGATTAGATGCTTGGTGATATCATTAACCAGAAATATTTTCTGAAGATGTGTGCGTGCGTGTGTGTGTGTGTGTGTGTGTGTGTGTGTGTGTGTGTGTGTAAATGTCCCCATCTCATTGAAGCCTCTCCTGAATTCTCTATGGAAACATCAGTTCTAATTGAACTGAAGATTTAGGTAGAATCTGCAAACTCACAAGCCTAGTTCCAGAGCCACAACCCTCTATGCCTCTTTTAGCTTGAGCAACCTTTGCAGGATAAGTCCAACTTGCACTCTTGACCAAAGAAGCCTCTCACTGCAGAAAATAGAGACCATCATAGAAAACCACAATGGGACACAATGCAAAAATAAATGAACCATGGGGAGCCCAGCACCTGTAGATACCTGTAGATATCACAGTTCTTTCATCTATGGCTCAAGGACATTGCAGAAAAAGGATGCAAAAGATTATGAGAGCCAGACTATCCAAAACTCTTCTGTGAAAATTTCTTTCAGAGAAGTAGTTGCATAAACAAAACAGAAAAATAACAATAACAATAGGCATGCTCATGTGGAAGAGGAAATCTCAGGAGGCCACATCCTTAGGCAAAGAACTACAAGCAACAAAATAACTGCTAAAAGAGAAAGAATTAGCCTGTCCTAGAAATGAGTTCCCTATTGGTTATCCAATGCAAAGTAGTCATCCCTGAACCCATATAAACACAAATGACAATGTACAAATGAAATGTACTCAGTCAGTTGTAGTTATGCATACACACATATACTGTTATGTTATTATAGTATATATAATAAAGGAAAGGGGGCTATTAATTTAAGACTGGAGGAAGATGGAAGAAGATGGTAGGAGGTTTCTTGGAAGGTGTTGAAAAGAGGAAAGGGAAAAGGAAATGATGTAATCATATTTTAATTAAATGTATAAAAGTAACATAAATTAAAACAAAATATTTTAATATAAAGCCTAATATTAAGGAACTACTAGAAGAAAATATACATAGCATGCTTATGGCATTGTAATGGCCAAGGAGGTACTAGATAAGACTCCCCCCAAGAACAAGAAACTGAAGAAAATGGAATTCCCCAAACTTAAAAAGCTATACAGCAAAAAATAAAGTATGCAGATAAAATAGACAACCTTCAGAACAGGAAAACAATTTCAAATTATCCACCAAAAATATGTTAATTCCAGCATATATAAAAAACAAATAACAAACAACAAAAAAAACTCAATAAAACAATAGGCAACTGAATTACTAAGCATTTCTTAGAAGACATAAGCATAGTCAACAGACATATGAGAAAACATTCAGTATCTTAGAGAAATACAAGTCCAAGCCACAAGAAGCTAGGCTACTCCAGTTAGACCAGCTTTGATACAAAAGCCAATTGATCACTAATGCCTGCAAAGTTGTGGAGAAAATGACCCTTGTATAATACAAATGAGAATGTGAATTCATCCCACCATTATGAAAACAGTATGGCACTTCCACAACAAATTAAAATAAAGTCACTAAACAACCCAGCAAACCTACTCCATAGTATGTCACCAAGAACACTGGTATCAGTCTCTTCAAGAGACGTTTGCATTCCTGCACTTACCACAGCTGTTCCACAGCAGCCAAAAAGTGGAAAAATCTGTGTCCATAAACTTGTAAGCTGATAATCATTACTGTGTACATACATGCAATGAAATACTATTAGCCCAGGAAAAGAGAAAACCCTGTCACTTTTAATGAACGATGGAAGAAGAGTGAAATATAACTTATTTCTCAAAGAGATAAATATTGTATAACCCTACTCTGGTAGAATCTAAAAGAAGATAATCTCAAAGAAACTGAAGGTAGATGAGTCGTTATCAGAGGCTGTGGGAGAGAAGGTGGAAAGAAAATGTTGATCAGTGTAAACCAAGCCGTCATTAACTAGAAGTAAGTTCTGCTGTGCTACTGCATAGCACGGTGACTATACATGTTGGCGATGCAGTGTATATCAGATAAATTATAAGAAAATATATTTTAATTCATCACCACAAAGAAAGAATAAATAATAGACATGTGTACCTTAATCTGAACATTAAACAATGTATACATCTATTTATTACAACTCTCCTGCCCCATAAATATGTACAATTTTACATGCCAATATTAATTAAATAATCAATTGTTCCTCCCATTGCAAACTTCATCCCCATAGCATAGTCTAATACATCCCACAATATCCATACTCACTGTCTTCAGTTTTGACTTTATGAGAGCAAGGTTATCATTAGTTTTTACTCATTGAATTCTCCATATCTTAGATCAGTGCCAAGTGTGTGAACATCTAATTAATGATTTATAACTTGTATATATTCTTATATCAATTTATATTTTAACTAATTTCTTATCAATTGTATATACTTCATGGGAAATAAGCATACTTCCCTCACCTCTAGTTAAGCATGGATATTGGCCACTTTTGTAGACCAGGACATTAATCATCCTGCCACTTTTCTTCAGGGTATCACTCAAACATTGCTCATCACCTACTGCCACATGCCAATATTGGCTGTTATTTGGTAGCTAAGTCAGCAACTGTCAAGCTTCACTGTGTCAATATCATCTGGGGGAAGCTTTCATTGTGCCCTTTTCAGCCATGTGAATAACTGTCCTTTTCGCATATCCATCCCCCATCTTACTCCATGTATCTCACTCCCTAACCTGTCCCCTTCTCCCTCGCAAATAGTCCTTGCTCTTGTCTTTGTGCTTTCATGTGTGTTTTTATTATTATTCCTTGGCCATTTGAGACATTTGGGTAAATGGATTTCAATTGTTTTCATGACCTTCTATGTGTTTGGCTCTCCCACCGGCAGACTTCTTCCAAACCAGCCCCCAACCACCTTCATGTCATTATTTTTTGTGTGACCCACAATTAATTACTTGCTTAAGTATATATCTGCGGTTATCCAACAGAGTAGGGGAAATTTATCTGCGGCTACACCACTGAAGAAAATGGAACCACTCCCCAGTGAGCTTTAATTGCCAATAGTCCCTCAGAGAGAGGTGAGACCTAAAAGGATCCTCTGTCATCCACAATTAAACATTGAGGAGCCTAATCTTGTGCAAATCTTGGGCACAATTACAGTTGCCTCCAGCTCATGAGTGTAACACCTCTGGCATGTCCAGGGAACATCTTTTTGCAATGCATCTTCTGCTTCTTACATTCATTCTGCCCCCTCTCCCATGATGGTCTCTGAGCCTTGGAAAGACTGATAGAGCTGCCCAATTTGTGGCAGAGTACTCTACGCACCATACATTCTTAGCTCTTGGGCCAATTATGCATTCTGCATTAACCATCTTCTACTGCAATAAGAAGCTTCTCTGATGAAGGCTGGATACAACACTAATCCCTGTGTATAAACATGAATATTTAGAAGACAATTTGATACAATGACTAGTATAAAGTAATAATAGTAGTAGGCTCTCCATAGGACCTATGACTTTCCCAGCCAAGGGCTGTTGACCTTGTTTAACAAATCTTAAAAGAGTTCCCTCCCATTTAGTGGACTTCAAATCCAATTGGAATTCAGTTGGTTGCCCCCTTAATAGTCATTTTACTATTATATAAGGGCCTATCTTTCCTAGTAAGACACCATTGTAGCTTTAGGGTTCATAGCTTGTACTTTTATGTGTTTTACAAGTTTATTTTTTAAAACAATTTTTCAGTCTTTAATTTTAATTTATCTTTTCTGATTTTATCCATCTCTTCATATAACTACCTTAGTAGCTGTCTGGAACTAATAGTGCATGTGCTTTTTTTTTCAGAGTCTATTTAGAATTAATGTTTTAGTTTTTCTGATTAGGTGTATGGACTTTACCATTATAGATATTTTATTAACCCAATTATGTAATTATAATTCTCTAATTACCTCCATACACTGAAAATGTGATTAGTTAACAATATAAATTTTATTTTTACTTACCCAGCACATTGTAAATATATTTTAAAAAGCTCTACAATCATATACATACAAGTAACACTAGATAATCTGAGCATATTGCCTATATATATATATATATATATATATATATATATATATATATATATATATATATTGTGTGTGTGAAGAGAAGCCATGTATTTGAAAGGTAATTGGTGTGGGGAGGGCATGGGAAGGATTGAAAAGAGGAAAAGGAAAGAAGAAAATGTCTTAATTATATTTTAATTAAAGATAAGAATTAAACAATAGACTAAATTTGGGTTAGTTGTGAGGTGAGGGAGTATCTGGCAGGAGTTGGCGGGTGAGGATGAACGTGATCAAATTACAGAGCATGAAATGTTCAAAAAGTAAATAAAAGCATTATTTAGAAAAAGAGGAGACTTTTTATTTATGGAGTATCTGCCATTTCTGTGGCTTTTCCTCATTCTTAGTTTCCATTTTTCTTCCAAAATTATTTTCTTTCAGTGTGAAAAATTTACATTCTCCTTCTACTGAGTCAGGTCTACTGAACTTGTGGAGGTGGCTCTCCAGAAGCTCCTTTTTTCATTTTGCCTACACATATCTGGGTGTTTTGTTTATTACCTGCCTCAACATCTCTATTTTTTTGCCCTTGTACAGTCTTGTCCCACTTTCTGTGGTCTTCCATCCTCCTGCTGAGAAACTCCTACGAATATGTAATGTCTGGTCTGGTGATTTAAAAAGCTTTCTCTAGGTCCTCAGCTTTCATTGTCTCCATTCTGAGGTGCTACCTCACACATTTCTCTGGGTTTGTCATGCTTAAGATTCAATAAACTTGAGTCTCAGATTTCTGTCATTTGCCAAATGAAAAAATTTCATCTAGTTTTCCTCCAGCCTTTTTAACACATCATCCTCCATCATTTGAGGACACTGATTTCATATATTTATGCATTTTATCATTATTGTGATAGTTCCAGGGCTGATTTCATGTTTCAAGTCTTTTAATTCTGCTATTATAATAATGTAATTTCTTTTCCTCTGTCTTCAAGTTTTCATCCCAGCTCTCCATTTTTGGCCCAAGATCACTTAATGAGAATTTTATTAGTTTGGCTGAATTGTTGTTACTCTTTTCTACATTCAAGAATGTCCAGTTGGTTTCCTATCTATCTTCCAGTTCTTTGTTGAATATTTCTAATTTTCTATTTATTTCAATTGTTATAAATTACATGTCACAGCATTTCTGCAGTAAGGTCTTTAAACCTGCAGCAGATCACTCCATGACCACTGTTACCTTATGTGTATCTGTTTGTTGTATTTTCCATGTATGTTCACATATTCCTAGTTCTGCCTGGTGCTATGGTTTGAATGTGATTCCCAAACAACATATGCTGAAAATTTAAGCAACATTTTAAAATATTATATTTTTACATTGTGTGTGTGTGTGTGTGTGTGTTTGTACATACCGTGGCATATATATAGCAGCATATAGATGTTAGAGGACCACTTTCAAGAGTAAGTTCTCTCCTTCAATCATGTGAGTCTTGGGAATCAACCCCGATATAAAGTCATCAGGCTAGACGGCAAATGCTTTTAACCTTGCCATCACTAATCATTTTTAACAATATCAAGAAGTAGCATCTTTGACAGGCAATTAGGGCATAGGCCATCTGCTCTCATGAATGAATTAACATCATTATTTGCAAGAGTAGGTAATGGAAGAATATATAAATGTGTGCATCTTGTTCCCTGTTGTCTTCTCTTTACCCTGTTCCATCATATGAGCCAGCATGAAGCCCCTTCCCAGATAGCCTCTTCTGAGTCTCCAGAACCATGAGCAAATACAAAGCAACTCAAAAAAATAAGCTAATTTGAGTAAACTTTTGAAAGCTATACTTTGAATGTAAGATAATAGGTTTAAATAATATTGAGAATGTAGGCATTATTGCTTCAGTGTGAGATCAATATGGTTAGGATCAGAATGTGGCATATAACCTATCTTAAGAGATCTCTGATTCCAACATCTCTTCATTTTCTATTGCTTTTATGATTCTGTCTTTATTGGCCCCAAATGTGTAACCAGGAAAGATCAGTCTGTGACCTGGATGCATGTATAACCGTTAGTTATTTCTTAACATTTTTTTGTAGTGATTAGGATCAAATCTTCACTTGCTCAGCTGGAAAATTAATACAGAATTCAAGAATGTATAGAAATATGTTCCACTTAATGGTTTCTCTAATGCTTCCAGGCTTTCTTGAGTTCTGCATTTCATACCTCTCCCAGAATTTGGGGATTTCAATTACTCTATCACACATTTCTTTGTCTGAACCATCGAGAACTAAGGGACAGGGAGACAGAAAACAAGAAAGAAGCAATTTGTAGTGCCTGCACCACTTGATTAATAATAATGTTTCCTGTTGAACTTCCGTCTCCTATAGATTCCCGATGAAGTTCTTCCTCTCCAACCATG
Organism: Arvicola amphibius; assembly: GCF_903992535.2. Taxonomy (NCBI): domain Eukaryota; kingdom Metazoa; phylum Chordata; class Mammalia; order Rodentia; family Cricetidae; genus Arvicola; species Arvicola amphibius. The sequence goes on from NC_052054.1 coordinate 37,555,680, forward strand.
GCTTTGCTTAGAAGTCAGAGTACAAGAAAATGGAAGAGATAGCTCTCCAATGGAAGAACTGCTGTCTAGCATCTATCAGGCTTGGTTTTGATCTCAGCATCACGTGAAACAAGATGTCATGGTACAGGACTGTTTTTCCAGGACATGGAAGAGAGAGGCAGGATGATCAAGTTCATTCTCAGCAACATAGCAAGTTCAGAGGCAGCCTAGATGCCATGACACCCTGAGTGAGGGAAAGAAAAGAAAGGGCTTCATATTCTCTCTCTCTCTCTCTCTCTCTCTCTCTCTCTCTCTCTCTCTCTCTCTCTCTCTCTCTCTCTCTCTCTCTCTCTCCGTCTCATATTTAGGAGTTTTACTTTATTGTTTTTTAAACATAACTGAAGGTTTAGTTTTTAGTTGTGTTTATTTATTTGTTTTCTATAGATCAAGCACCCTGAACCCTGAAATTCCCAGTAGTTTCCCAGGTTTGTCTTCAGAGAAAACTATTAATGGATTGCAGTTTTCCCAATCTCTTTATGCTAATACTCTTCAGTGTACTTTTTAAAAGTTTTATAGTGGCACTCAGTAGCAGACACAAGATGTTGTTTGCTTGCTTTAATTAAAACACTTCCAAACAAAATCTCATTAAATTTTAATATAGAAGAGTATATATAAAGAAAAATAATGATATTTAACTTTTATTATATTTCTAACATGAATGTCATTCAATTGTGGTATATTATTCTTTTAGTATTCTGAAATAATACCACAATATGTCACTTAGAAATTCTGGATCTACAATACAATTATAACTCATTCTATAAATTTTCCTAATGCCTTACTATTATGTGTGGGCAAAGAATTTGCAGTAGCTTTGTAAAATGGATTTTAAATGTCTCTATCCATCTTTCTGAAATAGTTCAAATAACATCATTTTAAAAGTTTCTTTTTGAAAAGTAAGAATTTATCATAAAAATGTTCTGGGTTAAATTGTTATGCTATCTCTCTCTAAAACTACAAAAAGTCATCTGGGTCAGAGAGAGAAATAAAGTTTCAATTTCTAGATATATCCGCCAATACTGCAAAACTGAATCTGTAATTTGTATAAAACAGTCTATAAATTTACTAATAAACTAAGTTAGTGAAAAGCATACGCAAATTGTGACTATAAAGAAAACCACAACAGAAACAGTCTGTCCATAAGTTGCTTGTCATTTTCACATAAGTTGTAGCAATGAGAATGGCATAGGGAACTCACAGAATATTAGAAAACGCAGTAAGAAAAAAAAAGTCCTTCTTATGTTTAGTTCCTGTGGTAAAAAGGAAACAGAACCATGGTTAACAAAGACTCTTTCAAAGGACCTGAGTTCTATTCCCAGCACTACAAGTGGTTCTTCATTGCCTGTAAAGCTAGCTCCAGGGAATCAGATACCTTCTCTATGTCTCCAAGGGTGTCACATACATATGGTGGACATAAAGTCACACACATACATATATACACACCAATTTTTTAATTTAACTGGGTTGTGGGCAGACAGATCTCCCTGAGTTCAAGGCCAGCCTGGTCTACAAATCAAGTTCCAGGACAGCCATGTCAGTTACACAGAGAAACCCTGTCTCAAGAAAATATATTCATTTTTAAAGGCTAGGAGAAGCAAACTATTCTACTACTTAAAGTAGTTTATGCAGCTTCAGGACACTCCAGTGTCTTCAGACCTTCTATCCTTATGATGAAAAGAGGGCTGTGACTTCAGCAGACATGGTGTGATAAGATTTATTCCCAGCACTGTCTTAGTTAAGGTTTCCATTGCTATGTTAGAACACCATGACCAAGAGCAACTTAAAGAGGAAAGGGTGTATTTCAGCTTACAATTCACAGGTCACGCTCCGTCACTGAGGAAAGTCAAGGCAGGATCCCAAGGCAGGAACTGAAGCAGAGACCTTGGAGGAATGTTGTTCACTAGCTTGCTCCTCCTGGCTTACTCAGTTTGCTTTTTTATTGGACCACCTGCCAGAGGTGGCACTATTTGCAGTGGGCTGGGCCCTCCCACATTAATCAAGAAAATGCTCCATAGACTTTCTGACACACCAGTGTGATGAGGGAATTTTATCAACTACCTTACCTCTTCACAGATGATCCTAGCCAGTATCATGTTAACATAAGAACTAGCCAGCAAAGCACTGTGGAAAAATTATGACTTCAGGAGTTTCTCTTGAGAATTCTGATTGATTAAGTTCCAATTCCACAAATGTTCATTTTAATGTGTCTAATCAGATGCATGTTGCTTAGTTACTAGAGTGGAGAACATACAATGTATTTTTCACAGTTCTCTGGGGAAATAGAAACAATTAAATACATGTCATTATAAAACAAAATTTGATTCTTTTCATTTCTATTTCATTAATTGAGAGAGCCCTGATTTTATCTATCTCTTCTTATCTAATGCTTTTTGGTTGTGTTTCTCCTTGCTTCTCTAAGAGCTTCAGATGTAGCATTAAGTTATTGATGTGAGATCTTTCAACATTTTTGATGTAGGTGCTTAGTGCTGTAAACTTTCTTTTTATGATGCCTAAATTGTGTTACATATAGTTTTCTATGTTGTGCTATCATTTTCATTCAGTGCTAGGATCATTAAAATTTCCTTTCTGATTTTTGCCTCAACTCAGTCATCACTCAGTAGTTTTGTTGAGTATTTATGGGTTTGTGTACTTTCTGTAGCTTCTACTGCTGTTGATACCTACCTTTACTCCTTTGTGACCAGACAGAATGTAGGATGTATTTTTAGTTTTCCTGTATTAGTTGAGACTTGTATCATATTCTAATATGTGGTTGATTTTGGAGGAAGCTCCTTGGGCTGCTGAAAAAAACAGATGTTTTTCAGTGTTTGGATGGAAGATTCTGTTGACGTCTATTAGATCATTTAATTTATGGTGTCTTTTAACTCAAATCACTTTGCATGAAATTCTCAAAGAATTAGTCAAAATATTTAAAATAATTGTAAAAAACAAATGATGTGGAATTCCCCTCTGTATGCTATGAATATGTTTTACTACCATTGGTTAATAAAAGAAGCTGCTTTAGCCTATAGCAGGGAAGAATATAGTTAAGCTGGATAAGATACTTAGAGTAGGTGGAATCGGGAGACACCAAGTAGCCTCCACAGGAGACAGATGCGCCAGAACCTTGCTGGTAAACACGAGCCTAGTGATAAACAATATAAACAATAGAAATGGGTTACTTTAAGATGTAAGAGCTATCTAGAAATATGCTTAAGCTATTGACCAAACAGTGTTGCAAATAATATAGTTTCTGTGTGATTATTTCAGGTCTGGGCAGCCAGGAAACAAACAAGCAGCCTTTGACTGCAGATTAGCACCCAACGTGAGGCGGACTTCCATGTAAAACCTTTAAAACAAAAGGCTTTTAAAAATTCTAGACACAAAATAACAGAGTTAAGCATGGCTTCTTGATAGGCAGCATTTTTTTCAAATGGGCTCTTTGCTAGAGGCGAGCAAGACTGCTGTGGCTCCTTAAAGAGAGGTCTTCCTAACTCAGCAGAAACAAACAAGATGCCTCTGAAAACAAACAAAAATATGAGAAGATCTAAGTAATTATCATGATCAGAAACTATGAAGTCATAGTGCTGTATAAAAGCTTGAAAACTAGTATATTCTGTACCCGGGATGACAAATTTTCAAAATAACAGAGGTGGATAATATGCCCTAAAATACTCTTGCTGCACCACTGGTGCAAGTCAGTGTTCAAAGAGTAAAGATTTTGAAGTTTAATGTCCATTAATTACATAACAGAAGACTGTATAACCTCAGTAGTTCAAACACCAGAACTGTTGTAGGAAGGGGACCTGCTTGTTCATCCCAGCAGCCCGGCTAGCTTAGCCCCAAAATAACCACACAGAAATTGTATTCATTAAAACATTGCTTGGCCCATTAGCTTTAGTTTCTTATTGGCTAACTCTTACATCTTAATTTAAACCATTTCTATTAATCTGTATATTGCCACGTGGCAGTGGCCTACCGGGAAAGATTCTAACCAGCGTCCATCTCAGGCAGAGAATCCATAGCTTCTCTCTGACTCTGTTTTTCTCCTCCCAGCATTAAGTTATGTTTTCCACATTTGCTTAAGTTCTGCCCTATCAAAAGGCCAAGACACTTCCTTTATTCTTTAACCAATGAAAGCAACACATAAAGAAAAGGACCTCCTATACCACAGAACGAGAAAGATGCTTCATCTAACCATTGTCAACCTACCAGGTGGTGCTGTTCACATTTACATTGAGTATAACCACTCATTTCACCATCCCACATGCCAATCTTCTCTGGGATTAGCCTTCCACACAACACACTGGTATATGACTTACCAGTTCTGTGTGACAGCCCACAATCATTACTGCAGCTGTAGAAAAACAAAGGCAGTGTACATTTAAAGAAAAACCTCACAGAGATTCCTGTTGTTGATGTCCTTGGAAACCTCATCTCTAAACTACTTATCTCCTCACTCAGCAGTTGGCACTGATAACAACTGTCGTATTTTTTAAGGTCATTAATTTAACAGCTTTTATTTGAAAGGCAACACTCAGACCTGCAATTTCAAAGAGAAAGAACATATTTGGGCACTCTCTCTGACCAGTCAAAAAAAACAAAAATAAAATCTTATTGGCTTGAACCATAGAAAAATGTGACTATTCAACCATTTTAACTAAAATAAAACAGCAAAGTTCTACTATTCCACCAACTTCATCTTCTCTTAGTTTACCCTTTTCCCACAAATTTATAAGCATAATGTTCTTCAGTATTTCTGTCCTGTCCTTCTCATTAGTGAGCACAATTATTTATAAGACACTTCCATGGGAAATGATATGATGAGGTTTTCATTTCTTTTATTTTAAAATATTTTCTTTTATTTTAGGTGTGTGTATATATATATATATATATATATATATATATATATATAATTGACACATATATGTATGTGTGCTACATGATTGCCTAGTGCCTGTGGAGGTCAGAAGAGGGTGCCAGATACTGTGGAACTGAACTTATTAATGGTTGTGGGATGCCTATGTATGTACAAGAGCAGTGAGCACTCATGCACGGAGCAATCTCTGCCGCTCCTGGTTTGGCTTTTAAATCATTATTTTTAAGAGTTCAGGTCATGTTTATGGAGGGGATAAGATCAATGTTAGCTGTTTTCTTTCTGAAATCCTTGCTGCTTTCACACACAGTCTCTTCAGACAAAACAGAGGAGAATAGGTAAATAAATAGATCCACAGTAGCCTACCACTGTAGTCAAATAGCCCTGGGTTGTCTCGACAGTTGGCTGGAATTTTCCTTAAAAATATAATAAAGAGACACAAAATGGGTAAATTTCATCCTGTGGGAGTATTAGGAAGAAGTAAGAAGATCACTATTTTTATTTTATAAATTTTTCCTGAGATTTCGCAAGGCACCACTAGGTACTGTGAAGATTTCAAATATAAACATGACCAAGTCCTTGCTCTCTAGACGCCAAAAAACAGAGAGGGAAAGCAGACACATGCACAAGCAATTACGCTACGAGGTAGATCCTTTGATAAGGATTATGATTTTAATAACATCTCTAATAAAACAAACATGCCCATGTTTTTAAGCAGCAGCTGGTAGAAGCTGAGCATGATTTTACGTTTATTTCTTTTTTTAAAGAACACAGTGAAAAGTTGTGGTCTCTTTTAAAAAGAGCAACGATTTTTCTTCCATACATATTGTCAGGTGAATCTCTAAATCTCAAATCTCTAAAGTCAATATTGCATTTGTTCTATCATTACTAAAAAAAATACAGTTCATGCTTGGGAACATCTGATAATGACAGATAAGACATTATAGATTCAGCAGAGATTCTGGTTAGCAGCAAGACTGTTGAATGGATGTCCAGGGTTGGAATAATGGAAAGATGTATGGGGGTACATAATTCTTATCCTGCCTTCAGGAGAAATGGATGCATGGAGGTTAGTGCTATTTTATTTCCATTTTGTGACTAATTTCTTTTGTCTTAGAACCTGATTTGGCATTGGAACACGTATCAATAGAGTGACTGTGGCAATAACTGTAGCAATACCAATGATGGGAAAGTCTCAATATACAGATGCTTCCTTGTCCTAGGGATTCACTGGAGGATCTCAACAGGACTTACAGGTATTAAGTATTCAAACCTCAAATCAGTTCTGAAACACGGCTATTATTCAAGTCTCTCCTGTGAATGAGAGAAGCAGTAGAGAAACAGAAAATTCCTCAGGGAATGTCAAAATGAGATTGAGCAGTGAAGGTGTTTCTGGGATTCTATGATAGACACTAATGAAGATGTTCAGGTTTGCTACTCTTAAAATTTACAGGAGAAACTTGTTCAAACACAATAGTGATATACGCTGATCCAAAGATTCAGAGCTAATATCCATAAATAAGAGAGTACATGCACATTGTCTTTCTGAGTCTTGTTTACTTCACTCAGTGTATTTTTCCAGTTCCACCCATTTTTTTACAGTGGGACAGAATTGCAGTGTGTATGTGCATCACATTTCCATTATCCATTCTTCAGTTGATGGGCATTTAGACTGTTTCCTTTCCTAGATACTGAGACTAAAATCAAGATGGTTTACCAGGTATCTTTGGGGTAGGATATCAAGTGCTTAGGCATATGTTAAGAAGTAGTATAGAGAAACCTCCACACTGCTTTCCAAAGCGGTTGCACAAGTTTGCATTCCCACCAGCAATGGATGAGTGTACCCCTTACTCCACATCCTCTCCAGCAAAGGCTATCATTGGTGTTTTTGATTTTAGCCATTCTACAGGTGTAAGATGGTATCTCAACATTGTTTTGATTTGCATTTCCCTGATTGCTAAGGAGGTTGAGCATGCCCTTAAATGTCTTTTGGCCATTCGAACTTCTTCTGTTGAGAATTCTCTGTTCAGTTCAGTGCCCCATTTTTTAATTGGCATTTTAAAGTCTAGTCTCTTGAGTTCCTTATATATTTTGGAGATCAGATCTTTGTCTGTTGCGGGGTTGGTGAAGATCTTTTCCCAGTCAGTAGGCTGCCTTTTTGTCTTAGTGACAGTGTCCTTTGCTTTACAGAAGCTGCTCAGCTTCAGGAGGTCCCATTTGTTCAATGTTGCCCTTAATGTCTGTGCTGCTGGTGGGACAGATCTAAGGGAGACCACCAAGTCCAGTTGGAATGGGACTGATGGAACAGGGGACCAAACCGGACTCTCTGAATGTGGCTGACGGTGGAGGAGGACTGAGAAACCAAGGACAACAGCAATGAACGTGAACTCTACAGCATGGACGGGCTCACTGTGAGCCTTGTCAGTTTGGTTGCTCACCTTCCTGGACTCAGGGGGAGCTGGGAGGACCTTGGACTTAACATAGTGAAGGGAACCCTGATGGCTCTTTGTCTTGGAGAGGGGTGGAGTGGGGGTATGGGTGGAAGGGAGGGGAGGGAAGGAGGAGGAGGAGGGAAGGAGATGGAAATCTTTAATAAAAAAATGAGGAAAAAAAAAGAAGTAGTATAGATGAGTCATGTGGTAGATTTCCTTTTAGATTTGTGAGAATTTTCAAACCTGCAAACCTCCCATTAGTGAAAGGGGGTTCCCTTTCCAAGAATCCTCACAAGCCTTTGTTGTTAATTGATGTGGGATTTCCCTCTGTATGCTGTGATTATCATCAATGAATAAAGAAACTGCTTTGGACCTATAGCAGAACAGAACTTAGGTAGGCAGGAAAAACTAAACTGGTTGCTGGGGGAAAGAAAGGCAGAGTCAGAGAGAAGCCATGGAGCTGCTGGAGACAGACGCTGGGAACTTTACCTGGTAACCCACAGCCACATGGTGCTATACAGATTAATAGAAATGGATTAAATTCATATAAGAGTTACTCAATAAGAAGCTAGAGCTAATGGGCCAAGTAGTAACTTAATTAATACAGTATTTGTGTGATTATTTCGGGTCTAAATTAGTCGGGCGGCCGGGAACCCACAAGCAACCTCCCTCCAACAGTTAGTTGTTTTCTTTCTAGCTTGCAGTTGAGATAAAATGATAGCTCAAATGAATGTGATATTTAAATTTAATTTTCATTTCCCTAACAGTTAGAATGCTGTATGCTTTCTAAGGGACTTTGTTTTAGTTATTTTCATTTTGACTTCAGACAACCTTTTGTTTAGATCCATAGGTTATTTTAAAGCTGGGTTATCTGCTTGCTTGGCTCTTTGGTTTTTAATTTCTTATATGGTCGGGATATTAGTGCTGTATGGGAAGTATAACTGGAAAAGATTCTATTTTCCACTGTGTGGGATGCTCCTTCACTCAATTGTTTGATTTCCTCACTGTAAAGGTCCTTTTCATTTAATGAGGTTCAGTTTGTCAACTGCTGACTTTCTGTGGAAATGCAACCTATGCAGAAAGCCCATGCACATATATTTTGTAGTATACAGTCTCTGTTTCTTCTAGCTATTTCTGAGTTTCGGTTTCATATTGAGGACTTTGGATGATCTGGAGTTGATTTTTGTGTGAAGTGATAGACAGGTCAGAGTCTAATTTCATTTATCTACATGTGGTTACCCTGTTTTCTCAGCACCGTTTGCAAATTATACGGTCTATCTAGTGTGTATTTCCAGAATGTTTGTCAAATATCAGGTAACTATAATTTTATACATTGATCTTTGGGTCTTCTATTCCATTGATCTATGTGTCTTTGTGCTGGTACCATGTTGTTTGATTACTATAGCTCTGCAATATAGCTTGAAATCTGTTGGGATAATTTCTCTAGCTTGGTTCTTTTTATTCAGAGATTGCTCTGGCTATCTGAGAGCTTTTAATTTTAGCGTTTTTTTTTTTTACTTTTTTGAAGAATTTCATGGTGATGTTGATTGGGAGTGTATTGAATCTGTACACTGTTTGTATTAGGACAGTCATGTCCGCAATATTCCTTTGACACAGAACTTGAAGGAACTGAGCTAAAACTGACCTGGAAGCCTCCTCATTGAGGATTAATTCTCATATTATTAGAAGGCACTATGCAAGGTGTCAAGGGAGAAAAGCAACTAACCTGACTGCATGCCCGTGGACCACACTGACCAAGATAGCTCCAGTGGTGCACTTTTATCTTAGGGGTGATCAACAGAGGTCTAACTGGGTTTAAGTCCTCCTTAATGCAGGAAATTTTATACCTGGTACTATAAACCTAGCTAACCGCTTGTAACTGGAGAGGTCATGAACGCTAGAAGAGACTTCACTAAACAAACAATTTCCAACCGTATTCTGAATACTTTTTCTTATATCCTTAGATAAGTTTAACTCTTACCTCTCATTAAAGAAGCTACTTTTGCAGTTGATGGAAACTATTGAAGAAATCCATAAACAGTTAAAGAACAACTGACCACGGGGTTCTCAACCCCAAATTAATACATCTAAAGCATAACCTGTCTACCTAAGACATGGGTAACATGTGGAAGAGAGGGCAAATGTAATGTAATAGCCACAGAATCAGGGTCTGCTGCAGCTTTTCTTCTAGATGTGACAGGGAAACTACAGTTATGAATCTCAACAATATAATCACCTAAATAAGACCTGTATAGTGACAACATCAGGTGGCATGCCTCCATGGCTGAGGAAAATCTCTCAAGATTGTACCCCTAGTTGAAGGGCCACAAGAAATCAATGGCTTTTGGAAGAGGGAGAATCTTTTAAATTACTGATAGATCATATACACATATATTAATACCTATAAGCATCCAATAATAATTGTTGTGGAAAAAATCCATGATGTTGAAAGAGAGCACAGAGGCGCATATTGGCAGATTTTAAGGGAGATAAGAGAAGGAAGAAATGTTGTAAAATAAGTGCATTCTCAAAAATAAACAAACAAAAAAGAAGCCTATGAGCTTCTTACAAGTATAAACTCTGCATTTTATTCCTGGATATTCTGACACTATTCAAAACAGAGAGAAGAACATTTAAAGATGATTAAAGCTTCAGTTTCACATTAAAACATATAATTAAATGATGATGTTGGGCCATATCCTAGTAATATCAAACTAAACAGACTTGAACCAAGGAGTATTAAGAGTAAAGCGGAAGGCTACCTGCAATGTAAGTCTGCAGTAGCCACCAGAGCAGACGTGAGAGAATAGAAAACAAACCAGCATCGTTAGAAGGCTAAGTCACACCATCCTCCATGGCCCAGGACATCATGTTCACTCCCTTATTTATTTATTTTGTGTGAGGTTGGGAGGATAAGCCCCTCACAATAGCCTCTGGCTACATCTACGGAGATTTATAAGAAGGGTTCTGCAGTTCCTGTATAAATTCTGACGAGCTTAAAGTGAATACCAACTCTGTTATTTAAAAGGATTTCTGGTTTATTTCAACTTGAAAGTGATTTAATAGGAAGCCCACAGAGAAAATCTTTCTCAGTAATCAAATTATAACAAGTGAGGATTAAAAGTATTAAGAAGTTTAGGCAAACTTTTCAGCTACTCTGGTTTGCTCAGGAGGAGGGGTCACTGGAAGCTGGCTATGGGAGTAAGTACAACAAAACTGTAGGAAGGAAAAACAAAAACATCACAGATTTTGGGTTCATTATACGTCTACAGTCACAGTGTTTTTCAAATACTTGGGTTTGGCAAAAACCTAGGATCTCCTTCCTCAAAGACATTTCACCTCTGTCTATAGATCCTTTTTTGAATAGAGAAAGCCAGCTATACTTTAAAAGTAAAGTCCAGCTAAATTTTCAGATTTATCTGTGCTTAATTCATCAAAATGTTTCATTTTGAGTCCTTCTTCATTTGGGAAAAGATGTGTGATCTTTTCATTAGACTTTTGAAACACTATTTTTTCTTTTCTTAGAAACCGGAAGACTCTTCAGCCAGCACAAGGAGGTTAAACCTGGACTGTCAGAATGGTTTGACATTTAGAAGCCCTGGCTCCAAATAGGTCTTGCGCTTGGCAAAACATTCCTTCTGTTATTTATTAGGTGAGAAGAAAACATTTAGGATAAAAGGAGAAATGATTCAAATGTATTCCTTAGTGTTTATAAGCAAAAACAAATCCATGGCTTCTTTTTTAATTAAAAGGCCATATATCTTTTAGAAACTGTCAAAAATCAATTTTGTATTATTTTATATTATATATTATAGACATTTGTGGTGTACATATGTGCATATATATGTATATATATGTTTATATGTGTGCATATATATAGGTTTATAAAAGTTATGCACTTTCTATTAAGAAATTATTCAGTTACTGCTTTTTTTAAAAGTGAATAAATTATGTTATAGTAGCATTTATTAATGACAAAAGACCTCCAAGAAGTTTAGGGTTAAATCAATAAATTCTTAACAAACCAGCTCCTCAAATATGAAAAATCAACCTACCATACAATCCTTCAAGAAAAGGGAGTTGTAAGATAAGATTAAGAATAAGCTGATTAATGGTTTCCAACAAGACCATATAGGCAACACTAGTCTGTGGTTTTTTAAATGTTCTAAATCTCCAATACAAACAGAGAAACTAGAATAAGAAAACAAAACTTCATGGCCAACATCTACAGAATATTTCCAAGAAGGATTCTTCCAAACCCCCAAAACCTGGACCTGCCATTAAGTTTACATGTTATCAGTGACTCTGTGGGGAAGAGAAGCAATTCTGATGAGTGTGAGGGCCAGAAACCAAATTCCTAGCAGATATTTATGCCATAAACATGATGTCCTTACTAGTGTTGAAAGCTCAGCGAGCCAATGTGAGATCGGCAAACACATCTGAGAAGGTTTTTCAGAGACTGTGGTCCATGAGTAAGTTCAAAGGGTCACTCAACTTGAGATCAGGATTGGAGCTTTGATGCCAAGCCCTCTTCAAACAGAAAATCCTAAAGCCTGTTTCAAAACAAATGCCCAATCTCAAAAAAAAAAATGAGAGGAAATAGTTGTGAGAGTTGTGGGGGCACAATCATCAGAAGCATAGTGAAAACACCAAGAACAATGAAAAGAAAAGCTCAAGAATAAACATGTAGAGATCTGAAGTTATGAGCTGGGGAAGGCCATGTGAATCTCTCTTACTTTGCATAAGTGAAAAGCCTTCACAGTTAAAACTCATGAAAAGGGATATATTCTTGACAAATTTCATATAATATTTTATAAGGAAAAAGAAAAAATGAGCAGAATGCTAATCATATTGAAATAGAGTCACATCAGAAAATAAATGAACAACTTTCCAACCAAGCAAAATCATTTTTAAAAGCTAATAAAAATGAAGGAGGGATACCATGATTAGACATAGTCAGAATCAGAGGTAAGCTGATGGAAGGAGTATTTAAAAAGAAAGAGACAAAACAAAGACTTAGGTGGAAAAAAGTTAAAAATGTTTCAAAGATGATGACTAACCCAGGAAACATATAAAAACAAATGGATTTAGAGAATGGCTAAAGCTTTGGATACATGGATAATACCTTATAAATAATAGAATATAAAAGAGGAAATTAGCAGCAAATGTAAAAATAAAAACAAAGTAAAAGTGAGATAGAAAACAGCAAGTGAAATCAGCCCTCATTTAGAAGATAACCCCAATTGAAGACACCTTAATCACATAATTAATATTAAAATGTGTATCTCAAGAAAGCTTTTCAGAGATGAAGTTTAACATTAAAGAGCATTGTCACTGAAAGGGATATTGCCTACATAGGAAAAAATTAATAAGAAGAAATTACATCGTGACACAATCTGTTAAAATTGACTTTTTAATGAAAACACCGATCTTTGAATATGTCTACAAAAAGTCAGGCCACCTGTAAAGAAAAGAAAACTTAGAATGTCGTAAGGAATTAAGCTGGTCTAGCACGGTGAGGGGGAAGCCTTTTTTCTAAAGTCTGTGACTTCACTAGCCCTGGAAAGCTATCTAGGTTTCCAGTGCTGGACATGATTTCTCTCCTGTTAAATGGATCTGAAGTCTAATTAGACAGCATTTGGTTACCACCAACATGTAAGTGTCACTTACTGAACCTTTCCAGGTATCTTGCCACGCTAGTCACTACAGCTCATAGGTCTTGAGCTGGGTAGGACTATTAATTGGTTTCCTCATTGTAGGTGGGCTTTTTGTTTCAGGCTACCAGTTTCCAAAAAACCAACACAGAGACTCAATATCAATTATACATGCTTGGCTGATAGTTTAGGTTTATTACTAACTAGCTTTTAAAAGTTAAATTAACCTGTAGTTCTTATCTAAGATCTACCATTTGGCTTATGGTTTGTTAACTCATTGCCTACATGACCTGCTTCCTCTGTGTCTGGCTGGTGACACCCCAGACTCCACCCTTCTTCCTAGAATCCTCCTCATCGGGCTTTTCCACCCAATCTCTTCCTGCCCAGCTATAGGCCAGTTAGCTCTTTATCAGCCAATTAGAGCAATACATATATACTGTGTATGAAGATTGTTCCACAGTACTATTTAGGTCCTTTGGCATCTAAATAGTATTTTCTGGTACAATCTAAGCTAGACCACAGGAAGGAGTCTTTCAGGTTAATACTAGCTCAAATCACCTGAGTACTGTATCCTAAGAGTGTAGTATCTTCAGCAACAGAGGAATACTTTCACGCACTGAGAGAGAACCAAATACTACATTGATAGTCTACATTGTTTGTGAGTCACTTGGACCTACATTGACCAAACATTTTAAAAGAGGGCTCTCATGAATGGGACTAAGGGTTTTGTTAGTCTACAGTTCTTGTGTGGTACACTCTCAACCCAAGTGGCATAACTTCTTTTAAGGTGTGTGCATGTATATGTGTGAGAGTGTGTGTGTATGTTGTGTATAATCATTGATAAATATAAAATAATATGGTTCTTGATGTTATTTGTCCTTATGTCTCCTCTTCTGTATTGTCCTTCCTCCATTCTCCCCAGTTGGAGCCCTCTTTCCATTCTTCTGTTTCCAACTTCTGTCATCTTTAATCCCATCTCAATTCCCTCTACCTTCCTGTTGTCTCTTCATATTTTCTTGGTTTTGTGGTCTCTCCATGAGTACTCTATCTGAAGATTTGGAGCTAAGAACTGAAGATAAGAGAGATCATGAGACATTTGTCTTAGTGGGTCTGGATTACCTCACTCAATATAATCTTGTCTAGGTCTATCTATCCACCATAAATTTTATTATTTCATTTTTCTTTATAGATGAATAGTTTTCAATTTTATATTTGCACCACATTTTAATTATCCATTCATCTGTTGAAGCACAGTTAGGTTATATATATATATATATATATAACATATATATATATATATATATATATATATATATATATATATATATATATTTCCCGACAGTTAAGTGATTGTGGCTAAGCGTCTATGGAGTATGATGAGTCTTTGGTTATGTTCCAAACAGTGGTATAGCTGGGCCATATGATAGATTTATTTTTGGTTTTTAAGAATCCTCCATACTGATTTCTCAAGTGACTAGACCAGTTACTATCTCTACGTCAGTGAATGAGAGTTTCTTTCTCCCCACAACCTCACCGGTATTTGTTGCATTCTCATAAATAAAAATAGCAATTCCAAAATAAGCTTTCTAGAGCAAATGAGACCGTCTCAGAAAACCAAAACTGGACAAACAAGGCAGAGATCCATAGTTTGTAGGAAAGCCAGCTCCAAATCATGTATTTGCATAACAGCAACAGCATCTGTGGCTCAGGGAAGGAAGAAAAGATTGTAAGAACCAGAATACCAGAAAGTGTGCTATAAAACAAGATTTCCTAGAAATGGTCATATAAACAAGACCAGAAAAATGACAATATCAAAGGTCATGTTAACTTAGAAGGAAGAAAATCTCATGGTATCCACCTTTAGACTAAGAACTGTAGGCAACTAAGGACTGCTTGGAGTAGTATTAGCCCCTGCCAAGAATGAGCCCCCTTATAGATTATTCATATACATACAAAGAATGAAAATGGATTCAGCAGATTGTATTTATATACAACATTGATAAGCAAAGAAAAAGAGGCTCACTTTGCGAATGAGATGTTTGTGCAAAAGTTTGAAGGAAAGATACCTGGGATAGCCTGGTGGGAGAAAAGAGAAAGGGATATAATTATATTTTAATTAAAATGTATTTAAAGCATTATTTTAAATAAAAAGAAAATGTAACTCTTATACCTTAATGAGAAAAGACAATGAAAGGATACAATTTCCCAATATTTGAGTACAAAGAGGGGGAGTTCAGTTTTTTTATGCACAGCCAGACTGACTTTCAAACAAAAATGCTGAACTTTGTGTGAACGGACAAGAACAAGAACTTAGAAAAAATAAAATGTAATAACTGACACCATGGAGGCCTGCCTGTAGAATAAATTTCAGATAACCAGAGGACTGTGAAGCATGAGAAACACTGGAGAGCAGTCAATATAAATATGCTTCTATAACTAATGTTAAATAATAGACACAAGTAAAGCATATAGTATATAATGTCTTCATGTGCTAATGATGAATTCACAGCTCAGACGTGAAAAGTAGGAGAGTGGAAAAGGCTGTTTAAAAAAAGATAAAGTATGCTGATTACCTTCAAGAGTTATGTTATGTGATGAATTTGAAATTATAGAGTTAGAATATCTATGTTACAATAAAGTCATTGACAAAATTGTGGATCTAGAGAATCATTTTAATGGTAGTCAGACTACAGAAAGAGAAGCAGTCATACCTGTGCCTCCTGATGAAAAGGAAAGTAACCACCACTGAAGTTCCTTTGTTTTCTAAAGGAGAGTCAGGCAGTGGTGGCACATACCTTTAACCCCAGCACTCAAGAGGCAGAGAGAGTGAGTTTGAGGCCTGTCTGGCCCTGTCTTGAAAAAAACCAAAATAGTAGTAGTAGTAGTAGTAGTAGTAGTAGCAGCATCAGCAGCAGCAGTAGGAATAGCACCTGCAATCATTCACAGACATGTTATTGTATAATAACATATTATACTAATATCAGATTATATCAAACAAATAGGTATTTAAAATCTTGCATATTGTAACAAAAATCCAAGATGACATACTCCAAATGAGATCTCATTTAATAAATGATTCCTTGACCCATAACCTGCCATTCTCAGGCTGTTTAGGATGAAACTTTGAGTTCAGAGTTTATTCCATTGAAATTATTAGTATTTTCTAAATTATTTATTTCCACACCTAAAATGACTTTTCTATGACTTACATTTGAATCAGTTTTCCTTATGGATCCTTCTCATCAATAGCCATTTCATAGCAGACCTCTGTTTGACTATTTTGTTGTCTGTGACTCTAGATAGTTTGGAACATTAAGAATGTAAAGTAGATACAAAACAAGGGCTTTCAGGACCAGCATGTATGAAAACCACTTTCTGATTGGATCTACGTCCCACTCCACAAGCTAGAATCCATTCCTGCCTCTCTTTCTGGGCTGTGCACCTATGTCTAGACAGAGTATGGGACCTAGGAGAGAACCTACTACTGTTATGCTGCTAAATGGACACATTATTGAACTCACTCCTAATGACTTATTGTCATACCCACATATCAATGCATCTCTCGTATCTTATCTGAGAAACTTCTCATTTCAGTAGATTGTGATTACCACAGTGTCCAACAACTGGCCAACATGCAACCAATAAGAGAATCAAGAATGTGTCTTAAGTAGAATCCTTGCTTCAAAGGAGTCTAAGGAATTCAGCTTTTGTTTTCTAGAGGGGTGCCAAATGCTCTGTCTATGTAAGCTCAAATGCCACCTCTTATGCCCATTTCCTTAAATATTTCAAAACCAAGCTACATGACAAGCAAACACAGCTGAGTCCCCTAACTGGCCCCAAAGAGACCATTTGCCCTGAACGCCATCAGTTCTCTTAACTATGCTTATGACCTATTTTCAAGATACTATTAAGACTCTGGATCTAATGCATTCAATTAATACAGAGTAGAACAAAGGGTAGCTTTTCAGAAGGCATTCACCTGCTGAACTTCCTGTTATTTTCTAAGCTTCATAGAGATCCGTTTACTCAGCACATCCACATTCAACTTATTAGTTTAAACCTGTTTCCTTACGTGAACAATGCATACTGTTGCGTAAGTTAACACATTGAAATCTTATTGGCTAATTCTTATACTAATTTAACCCATTTCTATTAATCTGCATATCGCCATGTGACATTGGCTTGCCAGCAATGATTCAGCATGTCTGAATCTGGCAGCCCCATGGTGTCTCTCTCTCCACATTCCTTCTCCCAGCATTCAGTCCAGTTTTCCCCACCTACCTAAGTTCTGCCCTATCAACAGGCCAAGGCAGTTTCTTTTTTCATTAACCAATAAAAGCAACAGGTAGACAGAAAGACCTCCCATACTACCAAAACCAAAGGGAACACTAACTTCAGGGAAGACCATGATCTTATGCTAGAGAAGGCTGTAAAATATCAATATAAAGTAGGAACTATCTGAAGACAAGAAAGAGTGACTTAACTATGATACAGATATATTGTAGAGCTAACAAACAGTTTAGTGATCCTGGGGGATACCATGATTTCTGACATAGTATCTTGAAATGGTTTGGCATACAGGAAGGCAGACAATGTATAGAAATTTTTAGTTCCACTGGCCTAAGGAAAGTGCAGTTCAAACTTTCCCATATCCGGTAAGTATAGGCTTTCACATAGTCGTGGTAAGAAATCCAACTGGTATAAACAAATATTTGTTGTCAGCTGTTCAGAACAATGTCAACTGCTTTGGGGACGAGACTTCCTGGCCAGGAGAATAGTAAAATAATAAAAAACCAAGGCAGATTAAATGCTACAAACTATAGACTTCCCCCTCTCACTACTTGGAATTCCCACAGTTGCCTGCAGAAATGATTAAGTTGGAAAGGCCAGAGAATGACTGGTCATTTTCAAGGCTTCCTAGTGCTCTAAAGTTATTGGGCCAAAGTCATAGGCAGTGGCCAGCCTCTTTCAAGCTTGCCCAGGGTGTCTGGCAAGCATAGTTCAAATCTCTGGAGAATATTTGCACCCTTACTCTGAAGTACAGGCTCTGCCTATGTTTACCATCTGGTCTTATTCTCCAGCCAATTAAAAAGATAAGCAGTTTCAGAAGCATATGGTATACATTCTACCATGCTTTAGAGAAGCTATACAGTGTGTCCATAAAAATCTATAATTTAACAAAGACTACAGATCTACACTACAGTCTCAAGAAGCGTGCCAGCTCAGATTGCTCTCGGGTGCAGTATTCATTTGGCCATTCTAAGTAGGTGAAAATGACAGAATAAGCAATGGAATTTTAAAATTTTTCCTCTTTTTAACATTTATAAAAAATACAAACCTTTGTTAGTCAGAATATATTTACGAGCATGCATTCTATTTTATGTGTGTTTGCCACATTACCAAGTATACTGTTAAAAGGATTTTCCCATGCATCTGAAGAGATATACTCAACAGTAATTCTATCAATTCCTATTAATATATTATGGTTGTTTGAAAATGTTTCCGTTGACAACTGCTCTTGAAAATACTTCCAATCATTCTCTTAACCTGTAAGGCATAAGCATGATTTAAAATTGCAGCCTATACCCCTGAATGTATAAAAAAATCAATTTGAGATCATGTCTGAGTAGAATCTAGGAACATCTTTTGAATAAAGTTGTGTTTTTGTTCCTAAAGAAGGTGAAATAATCCCTTTAATTTATAATGTAGATTAGCCATACTATTTTACAGCAGTAGGTTTTTTTTAAAAAAAAAAAAACTTTTTTTCTTGTCTTTATTTTTAGTTCCTATGATGTTCTGTCCCCAGATGTGGGAATGCAGCTGAACAAGGGCTGAAGCTCATTACTGAGTGGGTATGCACATGAAGCCCAGATGTTAAAGTGTGATCATTTTTTTTTTCTATCAGCAAATAGATTTCTTTCTGTGTCATATTGAGATCAGATAAGATACTTCCTATATGTTACCTTCATCATTTGGAGCCCTTTAGACTTCTCTTTATTCCCTACATACCATTCCACTTCAGTCTCACTGATGTTCAGGTCGATATGAATACTTAATATATATTGCTTTGGGGAGGTTGGTTTTTTGCAACAGGGATTCTCTGTGTAACAGCCCTAGTTGTCCTGGAATGAGTTTTTGTAGGCCAGGTTGACCTCAAACTCACAGAGATCTGTCTACCTCTGCCTCCCAAGTGCTGCAATTAAAGACGTGTGCCACCACCACCTGGCTAATATATGCTTCCTACTTTGTTAAATATACATTTGATATAATCAGAAGAAAAGCCTGTAAAAGGGTATTTAATTTTACTTAATTCATACTTTACAAAGTAAAATGTTGAAAGTAAACACAAAGAGAAGGAAAGGGGGAGACTGATTTTGCTGGACATTAGCATCACGTTTGATGATTGTGGAGAGTTTTAAGGTTCCTATGTGGAAATAAGAAATAAGTCAATTTCTAATTAGATAAAGATGACATAGTATTACATGCCTGTAACCCCTACATCAGAGAGGTTAAAACAGGAGCATCATGCCATGGAGGCCAGCATGGGCTACATAGTGAGTCTAAGCCAGTTTGGATTCCATAAAAGACTACCTCAAAATAAATGATTTTATATTTTAACTACAACTTTTTAGTATTTCTATATCTCAAGGAAAGATAGGTATTCTTGCACAATTGCCCCAACACTTTCTGAAGTCAATTTTATAAAATAAAAGCCTCTTCATATGACTTCAAGTACTCTAGACATATTAGTTGTGATGGTTCACTTTCAGTGTCAATTTGACACTGTGGAATCCACTGGGAGGAGACTGTCAACGAAGTACTGTCTAGATCAGGTTAGTCTGTGCGCATGACAATGGGTTATTGATTGTCTTGATTATGTGACTTTAGGTGGAAAGACCTCCTCACCATTCTCTGGGTGGGGACCTTATATAACACAGAGTGTGGAAGATAAGCTGAGTGTAATCATGAAGACATGAAGTCATTGTTCTTTGGCCCTGACCATGATTGCGATGTGACCAACTATCTACCTCCTGATGCCTTGATTTCACTTTAGTAATGGATTGTAAGTGAGTCAAATAGACTTTCGTTTCTTTAGCTGACTTTTTCAAGGTATTTAATCATAGAAATAAGAAATTAAACTAACATATTAGCATTATAAATCAGACACAGGACACCTGAAAATGTGCATCCTTCTCATTAGCTTTCAGAGAATAAATTAATTCAAAGCTAAAATCGGTAGCCTAAAATCAAATGTCAATGGACTTAAAATTATTATGATAACTATGATAACTGAAGTACTTTTTATTCTTACAAACAATAAAACCATTTTATTAAAGCATGTTCTGGGTACTCAGTAAATACTTAAATTTGTTTTTGTAGAGAAGATGGAAGTAAATCCAGAATACACTATAATTGCAAGATCTATTTTTGTTCATACTGGGGTGATAAACATTACAAAGTTTTCCCACTAACCAATGAGGCAATGAAGCTTTTTGTTATCCAATTGGGCTCGAGTTATAATCCATGAACTTCAGTTAAATTGGCAAAAAAAAAAAAAAAAAAAAAAAAAAAAAAAAAAAAAAAAAAAAAAAAAAACCACAAGAGAATTCAACCAGATTAGAATCAAAATTAGAGCCAAATACTGGAACATTTGACCATTTTGTATAAGAATTCATTCATTGTATGGAAGGATTTAAATTGAGATCATATAAATGTAACTGAATTGAATTTATTTTTAAATTTTCTAACAAATTTGATTTCCATAATGCCAGGCATTTTCAACATACTTTTTTAGGAACTCTTGTTTAATAAAAGTTGGCCATTCATTCAAGAACCAGAGTCAGTAGCTGACCAGAAGAACAGTGTTTTCAGACACAACACAGAAGGTCTACATATGAACTCCAAGAAATGAACCAGTATCTGCATGGCCTGTGCAAATCCAAGCCAAACAAAATTCCAGCTTGGAGGAGGGAGGTGGGTAAGATATCCTGCTTCTATCTTAGGCACTGTTCAAATCTGGCACTGCTAGGAGAGGGAGAGTTTGCTTCAAGGATATGACCCCTATAAATAGACCACATCTCAGTGGATGATGCGCACCCATATATATGTGTGTGAATGTGTATAATATATATGTACATACATAATACATTCATATATGAACAAATTGGACTGAAAGGGTTTTTAAAATGAGAACACAAAGTTCTGTGGATAGGAAATGGGGAGCAGACCTGGGAGAACGTGTGGAAAGGGCTGAATTTTATCAAAATATATTGCATGAAATTTTCAAAGATTAATTTAAAAAATAGTAATTGAGCTGAGATGATGGATCAGTAGATAAAGTGTTTGCCAGAGAAAGCATGAGGGAAAGTTCATATCTCCAGAATCCATATAAAAAGTCTGACAGCTGTAACTTGCCCGTAATCAACAGTACTTGGGAGACAGAGATAGAGATTCCCCAGCACACGGTGGTTACATAAAAAGCTGGAACTGACAGGATTCAGATTGTAGTGAGTGACCCTGCTTCAATAAAGTAAAGAGGAAAATAAATAAATAAATAATAAAATAAAAGTCATTATTGGCTTAATTAGCTTCATTGTTCCTGTATCAGTGATAACTTTTCATTAATTAGGGTATGGTAAACATGTGTGTACCAATTAACATGTCAAACCTTGCTAACAAAATGGAAAGTTCAAAACCTGGTAAAGCCATTTGCTTCATGTGGTATTCAGACACTGAATCTCCAAGTATATACCATCATTTCTAGCATGTTAATAAATAACCATGTGAATTAATCCATTAGTCTAGAGGCAGAAAGCATGTAAGCCATACACTTAGGAGAGATAAAGTCTTTAACTAAAACAATATTTCATTTTCCACTGGTAAATTCAAAATTCAACAATAATATTTCTTCATTTAGCCTAGGGAAACATCTAGAAAGGGGTATTTAAAAATAGATATTATTACACATGAGAGAAACTTAAATAATTTTTACCTCATGTTAAGTTTTTATGATTATTTATCTTTTAAAATACTTTCCAAAGTTGCTGTCTTTGGTACTGTGCCTTATATTTCAGAAGAGCAAGCATTTATCTGCATCTGCTTATCATAGAGACAAATTGGAATATTGACTTGCCCTGAAACATCAATCAATGTTCACTTTTAGTCCAGCATTTTGACACTCCAACATGACACTGCCATTTACAAAGTACATGGTCAAAGGAAAATAATCAGTTACCAAAATAGAAATAGTCAGGCTTTGAGTAAGTTTATCATTTGTGTTGGAGTGCGCACATAGGTGTTTTCCAGCTGCAGGATGGACCTGTCTGGGTTTACAGTCGGGAATGCCAAAGCTGGATGAAAGTAAGATGTAGTTGTGTTCATACTTCTCCACTACGAAGGACACTTCCAGTTGATTCTATGTCTACTTTGTCTCAACTAAAAGAACATGACGCCTTATCACCCGAGTGTAACCCTACATTCTGCAAACAAATCACATCAGAAGCATCTCCCAGAACTTCACTTTCCTCAGCTACTCAGATCTGGAGACCCACAGACTGAAAAGAGGTCAAAGGTAATCAGGGAGCCTTCCAGATTTTTAGCAAGATTATGTAAAGATTATCTAGAAAATAGGTTTTTCAAAGGTTGATAAGGAAAACTACAAGAAATATTTAAACTAAGTTATGATGTTTTCTAGTGCTGGGCATTTTTACTATCAGAAACACTTTGGAGATATCATTAGAAGCCCTCCTACTAACACCCGATCCCAGAGCACTAACCTCCAGATGCTGAAGTCAGTAGGCCTTGACATCAGTTGTCCTAACTGTCTGTTCATAGCTATTCCACAATAGCACAATGTATCGAAACATTGTTTTCACATGAGAAAAACACAACATTGATTTCCCCGAAACTTGTACTTCCCTTGTTAGCACATCTATAAAGAACATAAAAGTCTTGACAGCTGAAGCTTTCTCAATACTAGTAAACTTTTAGCTGTGTGATCTTTGGAAAAGAACTATGGTCCAAAATTTTCCTTTAAATCCAGTCTAGTAAGACATGGCACAGCATAAGCGACTTGTCCTTTTGTTTATTGTTTTAAGCAGAAACATTGAAAATTGAAAGGTACTGTAGAATGTTAACTGTAGAAGTCATGAGAACTGCAGGATTTATTAGGGTATGGATAATAAGCTTCAGAATCTCCTCGGCACATGGCATACACTATACAAATGAACAAAAGCATCCAGAATCTTGTTCGTAGATGAATGGGGGCTAAGATAGATAAAGTCTCTAGAGCACTAATACTGGCACCAAGAAAGGGAAAAATAGCAAAACAATCTCAATTATAATAGCTTAGAGGCTCGACATGTCACTAGTAAAATGAGTAATATTAGCATAAACTATATGGATTTATACAACATAAAAGCATCTTCATACACTTCATCTTTCATTGAAGAACGTTTTCAAATTTTAATTTCCTCTGTCTCAGAGAGGTAACAAAACACAATTCCATGGACAAGAAAGGAGTGCTGGACGAAGAAAAGCAATTCCTACTGCACACCCTTAATAAATTGGGGTGATTTGAGATGAAGGGCGCTGCATCTTCTCCCTTAAAGTATGAGGAGAATGCTAAGCAACGGCTGTACACCGTGACAAGATAAAAGAGGTTGTTAAACATTGCCAGCAATCGTTTTAAAAGTTAACAAGAGGACATTATTGAGATTATTATATTTTTTATTATGTGGTTAGAAACATTAAAAGGCCGGAAAGAGAAGCCGTGTAACCTGGATCTTTGAGAGAACAGACGGTGACTGGCTTGACCATTGCTGTTTTTATGTCCCCTCAGCCCTTGGATTTTATAGTTGATTCTCAGGAACAAAGAGAAGCATTCCTAAGCTGACGATGGGATACAATTTCTTGTTTAATGATGTTGATTGCAATTTTAATGCGTTGTTTTGTTGCCAAGTTATTAGAAATATTTCAAAAGACAGCGAGAAGCTATGTGCTCAATAAAAAAGTTTAATGTCAAACTAATCACTTTACCCAGGACAGTTTTGACACGGACTTGCCATAAAAGCGATGGCTATCTTAGTCTAATGCACACGGTGAGTGCTAGCAAGCCTCGGTCTGGAGGTAGACATAACTGTTCATGTTTAGCCAGCAATAATGAACCCTGAGAAGTTAAAACCTCTTCAGGAAGGTTCAGAAGAAATTCAAGCATATGTTTCTATTACTGAGTCTTACATGTGCCACAAAAGACATATTTCACTTATATAAGGTTATCTATAACACTCAGAATGACCTTTTAGATCACTGGGTAGGACTTGTTTCCTTGGAAGGCTAAAAGTGATACAGGCCTCATCATTTTAACTGCTGAATTCTTGTTTCCTGTATATTCCAGAACTAGGATTTGCCCTGCTGAGTCTTGGCAAGCCTTAGATTGGTATCTATCAAACTCCCATCCAAAAAAAAAAAGTGTCGGATAGCACAACCATAACTCTGAGTAGTCCTGAAACCCAAATTGAATTTCCTGGAACACATATGGGAACCTGCAGTCAACAGATTTCTGAAACTGCATACCAGTGCTTTGCGTTTCTGCTACAATCGCTTGCCTACTGTGCAAGAAAACATCTATTACAATCTTTCCTGAGGATTTCAGAAGAGAAACTGTAGCAGCCACAATAGCCACTTCACTAGTCAGCTTTTATATTTTATAATCCATTTTCCATGCAAAAGTGGGTGCATGAAATATGTTTGTCCTCAGTATATCAAGACACATTACCACAATGCCCAACATGTAGAATGGCAACATTGAATCACTTAACACTGTTATGAAATGTCGTTATTTTCAGCTCCTTCCCCACTCTCAAACCCCTCAGAACCTGAACAAGAGCATTTGCCTGATAGAAAGTTTTTTGTCTTATGCTGCCTTAGATTTTCCTTAACTACACTTTATTTCCTAAGAATCAGGTTAAAATGCTGTTCGAATATATTTATTTTTAATTTATTCAACCTTCTACCTATATTTCATTCCTTTAAAAAATTTTAATCATCATGCACAGTGTTGACTACTGTGTGATTTAAAAAAAAATGTATATTTGTGGTTGTCCTCCCCGTCATGTCTGCCACCTCTGTTACCTCTGATCTTCCCTTTGACCCTACTTCTGTTTCTATTCCTCTTTCATCCTCATTCCTATTCCTATATGAATTCTACCAGGATAAAGTTTAGCCCAAATTGTAAATATATAGTTCCCCAAAGTGTACGTGTTATTCATAATAGAAAAAGCTTAAGAGATCAATAAACTTCTGAAAGCAACAGACAGATATCAAAGGTTGACACAAATGGATTACGAATGACTCTCAGTTGGTGGTGTTTGCCATGCAAGTGAAAATCACAGCATGCTATTCCTGGCACCACATAAACTAAGTGTGGGCATGCACACCTGTGATCTCAGCACGTAGGAGGCAGAGCAGGAGGATCAGAATTTCAAGGTCCTTCTAAGCTGCCCAGAATTGGAGGTCATCCTGGGCTTCATCTCTAAATCAACAAAGATTGACTCAGAGAAGACAATTTTTGACCCCAGCAGAGACAGTAAAGCTTGGAAAATTCACAGGGATTTAGAGCAGCCGGCATGAAATCACCACTTCTTCCCATGTTTTCTTCAAAATGAGTTCTAATGGCAAGACTATCACCTGAAGTGCCTCTGAAAATGAAGCAGTAGGCAACACTGGTACTTTAGATATAAAATTTAAGCCATGTTCAGAGCAATGGAGATTTCAAGAGAACAGTGACTATTCTGGGTTGTAGGTGATAGGCACAACTCAGATTCAAATGGGTGTGTTCAAGTTAGGAAGACTTCAGGCAAGCTAGGCAGATTTTTATCTAGGATACAAAGGACTGCTTCAAGCAGGTTTATTTCTATTAAATGGGGGTGGGTGTAGTTCATTTCTGTCTGGATGGAACTCAGTAGTATAGTGCATGAGAAGTCTGTTGTCAGCTAGGCAGTAGTGGCAGATGCCTCTAGTCCCAGTACTTGGGAGACAGAAGTAGGCAGGTCTCTGTTAGTTCAAGGCTAGTCTGATCTACAGAGTAAATTCCAGGACAGTCTGGACCATTAAATAGAGAAACCTGGTCTTGGAAAAAAATAATTAAGTCTATATTGCATATCAGATTTGTTTTCTGACTCCAAAGAATGTATGATCTTTCTTGATATTGAGATAGCAACTTTGAAAGAAAAACAAGAATAAAAGTCGTTTTGATTTGTGAAAACTTACTTGACTTAATTGACTTGTGAAGTTCAAGTCAATTCTTTAAAATTTACACACTGGGCGAAAATAATAGCTAAAAGGGCTGCTAGTGGCTTTATGGCATTGAGATATACAGGACACAGCACTATCCCAGACCCAGGAAGGATACACGTTGTTACCCAAGTAACAACACCTTAAGTGGTAGACACCATAAGTACTAGGGACTCTGGATGTTGAGAACAAGATAGGACCATCACTCTGTATAATTCCTAGACATTAGTGAGAAAGACAGAATCTAGGGAAGAATGGAAGCAGCAGATACAACAGTAGGCCAAGGAAATGTGGATAAATTATCATAATCCATGTCCATGACCCTCTCTTCCTGGTTGCTATGGCCTGGAAAAGCAGGGACTACTCATCTTATTTATTGAAATTTAAAAATTAGTTGAATTTTTAAAATTTAAATAATTGTTCAGTTTATAAAATTGAGTGAAAACTCAACAACTTGGCATTTCTAAGCAGACAATGCCATTTGCTAGACTCCTGTAGAAATATACTTCTCGAGACACAGAAGCTTCATTTGGCAGCAGACTGAAGGTTGGAAAATTGAGGACAGCGAAAAATGTTTTTGAGCAAAGACTGCTTTTTTTTGTTAGAACACTGCCCTTAGTTTCATTAAGTCTGATTTTTACCCCTTACTCTCTAGCCACTCCACCTTAATCTCACCGATTTCTCCTCCTTTGCTCATCCGTTAAGTAACTTTGTGTTTAAGATTATATTTCTCCTTCTAAGGCTTTTCTATGTATTTTCTCCTGGCAGATCTTATCTTAAAACACATTTAATCTATAACTGGATGTTTAAATTGTACTAAACAATTGATGTGCTTAAGAGAGGATAGAATCTAGAGAACAGAAAAACAGGGAATCTCAGGGAAGAAAAATATGACACATTTTATACTCCAGAATATTTTCACAAAGTCAGATTGCTTAAGAATACTTGAGAACGTTAAATACCTTAACCGAGGAGAAGAATTTGAAGTCTTTTGACTGATATAATCAGGCTCAGTGTGTTTTAAAAAACACTCCCCAAATTTTATACATTCTATTTTACCAAGAAAAATCCTTGAAAAATGAGTTCTCAGCTACTAGTTTTATTTTAGTTGATCAGTTTTCTACCTTCTTTTAAAATGCAATTCAAGATTACTATATTCAAAATAGGAAAAGAAAACAAACAAAAGCACTCTGGGCAGAGGACTTGGAAGGTAAAAGAGAAAATGGGGTCCCCAAGACCAATTTCAGACCTAGAGATAGGTTTTCTCGTTAATTTGTCTGATATGTTAGAAAATTGTGTAGTGGTTTTTATCAACAGCTTCTATCTCATAACTATGAATGTTTTAGTACTTAATAAACTCTTTGAATATAATAAACAAACTTTGAATAAAATACAAGAAAAACGCTCCGGCCCAGAAATAATTATTTCCGATGGCATGACTGTATGTTTACATGTGTGTGAAGAAAAGATATGTAAAACATCTCTCATGTTTTACAAAGCATCTTCTAGAGTAACAGAATTGGCTTTATATGGGTCAGTTGATTACCCCCAAATCTAGCCTCTTCCAGAATCCTATACTCCAGTGTCAGTTCAAACTCTTCCCATGGCCCACAATGTTATAGTCTCAGAAGGGCCTGCAGGGAAGAAATCTCAGACTCGTCCATAATCACATTAGTCCTTCTTATTTGGTTTTAATGTCTAACAAAGACTCAGACAAAGAATAGTAAAATGACATTAAACATATTAATGTACACATTACTTATGTCTATTTCACATTTTGTTAGATTCAGTTATATATGAAAACAGACTTATACTATTAAATTAAAGTACAAATGTATTTTCCAAATAAATCATTCTTTTCTATTTTGAGCACTGGCTCATCTCACATAGGGAGTTAAAAATGCCAAATTGAGTTTCCTTTTAACACTTGTTTGTAAAAATAAATTTACTATCAGTTACAAACCTTATACCTTAAGACACAAAGCTAATAAATCAAAGGTGGGAGAGAACACAGGCCTGAATAAAACTGCCAGTATCTACTCCAAATTCAGAAACAAAGTCATTAACTCTAAATCCAGGCATTCCAGGATTAGGGACTCACAGGCCCCAGCATACTATGTGAGGACAGACATTTGGGTTGACTTTGAAGGACAGTTCTTTTCCAAGTGAGGAAGGATACTGAGCAAAAACAGGGCACGGAAGTATGAAGAAATACACCACAGTTAAAACATGTCTTGTAGAGTTTGGAGTCAGGGATTGTGATGCCTCCAGAAGTTCTTTTATTGTACAGGATTGTTTTGGCTCTCCTGGGTTTTTAGCTTTTCCATATGAAGTTGAGTACTGTTCTTTTGTGGTCTGTGGAGAATTTTTCTGGGATTTTGATGGGCATTGCATTTAATCTGTAGATTGCTTTTGGTAAGATTGCCATTTTTACTATGTTAATTCTGCCTACCCAAGAGCGTAGAAGATCTTTCTACTTTCTGGTGTCTTTTTCAATTTCTTTCTTCAAAGGTTTAAAATTCTTGTCAAACAAGTTGTCTACTTGGTTAGAGTTTCTCCCAGATATTTTATGCTATTTGTGGCTATTGTGAAGGGTGTTGTTTCTCTGATTTCTTTCCCAGTCCTTTTATCATCTGTATAAGGAGGGCTACTGATTTTTTTTGAGTTAATCTTGTATCCTGCTACATTACTGAAAGAGTTTATGAGTTGTAGAAGTTCCTTGGGAGATTTTTTCGGATCGCTCATGTAAACTATCATATCATTAGCAAACAGTGAGAGTTTGACATCTTCTTTTCCAAATTGTAACTCCTTGATCTCCTTTTAGTGTCTTATTGCTGTAGCTAGGACCTCAAGAACTATATTGAATAGATATGGAGAGAGTGAACAACTACAGAGCTACAGAACTGAAAAAGCCTGGTATTGACATAAAAACAGACAGGAGGATCAATGGAACGGAATCAAAGACCCGGATCTTAATCCACACATCTTTGAACACCTGATTTTTGACAAAGAAGCAAAAATTATCAAATGGAAAAAAGAAAGCATATTTAACAAGTGGTGCTGCATAACAGGATATCAACATGTAGAAGAATGAAAATAGACCCATATCTATTACCATGCACAAAACTCAAGTCCAAATGGATTAAAGACCTCAACATAAAGCCAGCCACACAGAACCTTATAGAACAGAAAGTGGGAAGTATGCTTGAATGCATTGACACAGGGAACCACTTTCTAAAAATAACCCCAGCAGCACAGACACTTAGAGAAACAATTAATAAATGGGACCTCCTGAAACCGAAAAGCTTCTGTAAAGCAAAGGACACGGTCAACAAGACAAAATGACAGCCTATGAAATGGAAAAAGATCTTCACTAACACCACATCAGACAGAGGTCTGATCTCCATAATATACAAAGGACTCAAGAAATTGGTCATCAAAAGAACAAATAATCCTATTTTAAAAGTGTAGTACAGACCTAAACAGAGAACTCTCAGCAAAGGAATCTAAAATGGCTGAAAGATACTTATGGAAATGTTCAACATCCTTAGTCAACAGGGAAATGCAAATGAAAGCAACTCTGAGAGTCTACCTTAGACCTGTAAGAATGGCCAAAATCAAAAACACTAATGACAGTGTATGCTGGAGAGGTTGTGGGGTAAAGGGAACACTTCTGTATTGATGGTGGGAATGAAAACTGGTACAGCCCCTTTGGGTGTCATTGTGTCAGTTTCTCAGAAAATTAGAAACAACCTTCCTCAACCTTCCTCAAGATCCAGTAATAGCACTTTTTTTTTTTTTTTTTTTTTTTGGTTTTTCGAGACAGGGTTTCTCTGTAGTTTTTTTTTTTTTTTTTTTTTTTTTAGAGCCTGTCCTGGAACTAGCTCTTGTAGACCAGGCTGGCCTCGAACTCACAGAGGGCGCACGCCTTTAATCCCAGCACTCGGGAGGCAGAGGCAGTAATACCACTTTTGTGTATAAATCCAAAGTATACTCAGTTGTGCCACAAGGACATGTGCTCAGCTATGTTCATATCAGCATTATTTGTCATAGCCAGAACCTGGAAACAACTTAAATCGACCAAAGAATGGCTAAGGAAAATCTGGTATATTTACCCAATGGAGTACTACACAGCAGAAAAAAATAATGACATCTTGAATTTTGCGGGAAAATGGATTGGAGCTAAAAAAAATCATTTTGAGTGAGGTAACCCAGATCCAGAAAGACAATTATCACATGTACTTACTCATAAGTGGTTTTTAAACATAAAGCAAGGAAAACCAGCCTACGAATCACAATCCCAGAGAACTTAGACAACAATGAGGACTGTAAGAGGGACTTACATAGATCTAATCTACATGGGAAGTAGAAAAAGACAAGATCTCCTGAGTAAATTGGGAGCATGGGGACCTTTAATTCCTTCAATGTTGTACAGTTTTCAGAATATAACTTTTGTGCTTCTTTTATCCTTGGTGATTTTAATAGTTTGTGTCACACAATAAGTATATTTTTCTTTCATCACACATTATAACAATTCATTCTGTCTTTCTTTGTTCTCATGAACACCTTATATTTCTCATTATGTATGAAGGTCTCCTATTGGCTTTGGTGAACACTATTTTCAGTTTTAAATTGATTTTATTGAGCTATACAGTTACCTCTGCTCCCCTTCCTTTCTCTCCCTTCCCCTTCAACCCTCTCCCTGCCGCCTGGCTCCCAGCTGCCTGCTATCTTTTGCCCCGAAATAATTACATAGAAACTGTATTCTTTTAAATACTGCCTGGCCCATTAATTTCAGCCTCTTACTCACATCTTGACTAACCCATATCGAATAATCTGTATAACACCATGAGTGGTGTCTTACCGGGAAAGATTTAGCATGTCTGACCTGGCGGCTGGCTTCATTGCATCTGTCTCCCTGAGGAGAGGCATGGCAGTCTTTCCCAGAGAAGAGAGGTGGGGCAATTGTCTGAGCCATCTACCTCACTTCCTTCTTCCTGTTCTGTCTACTCCACCTATCTAAATCCTGCCCTATCAAAAAGCCAAGGCAGTTTGTTTATTGGCCAATGGGAATCCTCCATCACTCATGCTCCCAATTTACTCAGTAGATCTTTTCTTTTTCTACTTCCCATGTAACCTAGACAACAATGAGGACCCTAAGAGAGACAAATATGGAACTCTTTTCATTTTTTAAAAAAGAATAATTCCTTGTTTTTTGGAGTCTGTAGCTTCAAACAATGAAGAAATTATTTTCTGAGGCTTTATATTTTTACATTACAGGTGAATTTTTATTTTTTTACTTATAGGAATTTTTATTTTTTGAAATTACAGTTACATCATTTCTGTCTAAGAAAATGTGTTTCTCTCTATAAACTGACAGTAAGATCCATTGCCGAGGACAACAACTATACAACTCATTGTACATGAAGTCAAGCTGATCCCTACATGGAACCTTCATCCCTATATTCTAATCTCTTTGGTGTAGGGAGGCACTCTTCTTGGTACCAAAAAAGAAATGTGAACACCAATTCAGCCAAAAAAATCTTTGCCCTAAAATTTGTTCTGCCTGCAAGATATGCTAGGGCAATAGTGGCACAAATCTTGTGGGAGTAGCCAACCAATGCCTGATAAAACATAAGGCCAACTCCATATGATGAGACCCATGCTCATCACTGCTTAGGTGACAAAGAACCAAGGACTAGATAACCAATAATTCTCTAGTTGGACTTAAAGCCACTCAGCACAAAGGAAAAGCACTGTGTATTTTGTCTTAATGAAATAATTACAAAAGAAGTAGAAGCATCCTTTGATAGCTAAGAGTTGGACATAGTACCTTTGGACATCGACTTTTGTTTTTGCTTTATACTATACTAAAGGGGAGAAACTAATTCTAAGCAAAAGTCCCAGTGAAAGATCTCAGGCAATTTTAAGCTAAGCTAAAATCATATATCATTGTGTTTCCCTTAGAAAAATTTGACCTTCAAGGGATAAAATAATAACCAATGAGATTTTCAAGGTACAACACAGGTGCCTTGCAAATATCTACCTCTTGTTGGTATGAGTAGAGAGTCTTTTTAGTTTTTTAAAGAGTAAATGAAGCTTAAAAGAAACTAAAATATAAAAGGGTTTAGAAGGCAAGTTAAAGAAATCAAAACATAGATAATAATATCTACTATAGAGCAAATCCTAAAGAAATTTCAACTTTTCTTATTGGAACTATAAGAGATTATTAGAGTTCTCTTCATATAATAAAATAAATTGATAATCTCATTGTTTTATTTCCACTAGAAGATAAGTGTCTACAAGAGAAATATATTTCAGGGGAAAAATGTTACTTTAGATATGAATGACAAACTGTTACAAATTAGAGGTGAAGTATACATCTGGGTGTGGTGTTGAAGGCCTCTACTTGGAGACTGCATGAGAAGATAACAAGCACAGAGTCTGCCAGAGTCACAGACTAAGTTAAATCCAATCTTAGGAACTTTTGAGACCATGTCTCAAAATAAAGAGGCAACAAGAGGCTAGGAATGTATATCTCAATTGGTAGAGCATGAGACTCTTAATCTCAGGGTTGTGGATTCATGTTCCAAGTTGGGTGCCAAATGAAGCAGAATTAATAAAAACCCACGTTCAGAAACTGAGGTTAACCTGAACATCTGAAAAGCAAAACAGCCAGCCACTGGCTCTTACCTCAACCTCATCCTGAAATGGTGATCCTGCCTCCAGAAATCTCAGAATGAGATAGTTCCCTTTCATTTTATAATCCTCCCTAGGGGTGGAATTAAAGGCATGTACCACTCAGTTTCTATGGCAACTAGTGTGGCTACTGGGATTAAAGGTGTGTGTCATTATAGCTACTGATATTAAAGGCACCTGTTACCATAATGTGGACTGTAAGGCTGACTTGACTAGTGGGACTGTTTTAGTTCCAGATCTTCAGGCAGTTTTTGTTTATTAAAATACAATTGAAATGCCACTACATTTTTCCTTTTTGTCTAAAATAAAAAAGAATGCTATAACTAATATAAGAAAACTATATACAATAAGTACAATGACTATATATAATATATAGGCAATAAATACATCAACAATGTGTAGTCTATTTGCATTTGACAAATTCAGAAAAGTATTTCATATCTATTCTATCTTGGTGAGTCCAAAGTTTTATATTATACATAATTTAATTTCTATCATAACTTGCTTTCTTTGTCTGGTAAACTATAACTATAGCTATCTAATCTTCAACTCCCTCAGAGACCCAAGAAGGAAATAATATTAACTGAGGAAGCAGAAAGTGCAAGCAAAATAACTTCCAAAAAATATGAGTAATGACAGAAATAGCTGTTTGCCTGGACAGTCACCTAAAGTTTCTCTGCAACATTGGGACATCCATCTTTGGCCTACAGGCCTAGCATATTCTACAGACTCTTCTGTGAAGCAGGATATTTCATGCCCTGTTTGTCTAATTGGAACAGCAGAATCTCAGCAGTCAAGGCAGGGACATTTTATTGCCCAATAGCTTACTTTTGACACAAAGAAAGCAAACTCCATGTGGAGTTTCTTCGATGCAAATTATCTTCTCTGAAGTAGATTGCTGCTGCCAGGAACAGACATGTCTCATTGTCATAAAAAAAGAACCCAGGTTATTAAAACAACTTAAATGCCATATTCTTTAGATCACTGAAGTGTTTGAAAATGAACTATCTATCTAAATTATATCTCTGTTAGACCTTGAAAATATGCCTAATGTTGACTACAAGCTCAATTATACTAGGTAATTAACTACTAACCTATATTTCTTTATTATCCTAAACAGTTGGTAATAAAAATTTTCAAGGACTAGAATTTGCATTTGATTGTTAAATGAGCTATATAGGCACAATACTTTGAACAAGATTAGAAATGTATGTACAGTATGCTTTAACAAAATTAATCTCAAATTTGTATCAATATATAAAATTTGCATACAATATACAAAAGTAAAATCAATGCAAAACATTAAAAACTAATAGCTGTTTTTTAAAAGTAAATTCAATAATCTACCTTTTTATCTTTTCATATCTATATTCTCCCTTTTTCTTTTCAGAGTAGATTCAATAATCTACCTTTATATTTTTCTGCAACATGTCCCCTTTTATTTATTATTTTCTTATTACTTTTCTTTCTCCCTTAATTCCTTTCGTTATTTCTATCTTTTTTTTGTATTTTTGAGACAGAGTGCTGTAGGAAGTCTTACAGACAGTGGTTATTCGCACACTGGGGCATGGCCTCTTATATATGCTGATGTAGAGCATGAGTCTGGCCTCTTTTCTGGCTGTGGGATTTGGTTTCTGATCTCTATTCTAGCAGAGGATTCTGATTTGTGAGTCTACCCCTAAATAAATTACCATCTATTTCTCAATTCTGAGCTAGTGTGGGATTTCTGTTAAGTGTCCTACTTTATCTGATGCTCACGTCGATTCAGACTCCACACCTAATGGGTCGGTGACCTAATGGCCTAGCTGGTCAACAGCCCAGACAGTCTCCCAACCCTGCCCACTTGGCATGCTTTTATCTAACTTTTTTTTTTGTAGAACCACCACAGTGAGGCTTACTGCAGGTGGCAACTTGGAAGTTTCCCAAGCACACACACAACTGCCATGTTCCCTGGCGTGGTTCCTTGCCATTAGTAGACTTGTGCAGCTTCCAGTTTCTGCTCCCTGTCCATGAGTTCTGGGTTTTTTGCTCCGTGTATAGAATTTATTTAATTGCTTTTCATTTGCCAAGCAAAGCATATTTCTCAGTTTTTAACCAGGACCAAGGCAGAAAACTAAAGCAGCTTGGAAACTAACGTGGCCCAGGACCATTTCTGTCAACACAGGTTGCATTGTTTCTAGCTGCAACTCTGCAACTATAGAATCTTCTGGACAATAAAGATTACAGTTTTTCAGATCACATAACAGGTAATTAATAAATCAATATGGCAGACTACATTAATATTGAAACTTTTAGTAACATTTTTGCTAACGCTATGGATTGTATTATGAAAAGCTTATATGGTTATGGTGTTACTTCAACTTATTGGGTATTGGGACTCACTCTTTTCTGTAGAAGGAACAATGGGCTGCGTTTCTGCCCGGATCCCAGCCACCTGGCTAGCTTATGCCCCAAAATAATTACATGGAAACAGTATTCATTTAAACATTGCCTGGCGCATTAGTTCCAGCCTCTTATTGGTTAATTCCCATATCTTGCTTTAACCCATATTTAGAAATCTGTGTAGCACCACAAGGTGGTGTCTTACCAGGAAGGATCTTACCCTGCGTCCATCTCAGAGAGGAGAGGCATGGCGACTGTCTCGCTGCCTTCTTCCTCCCAGCATTCTGTTCTGTCTACTCTACCTACCTATATTCTGACCTATCAGGCCAAGCAGTTTCTTTATTAATTAACCAATGAAAGTAACACTTAGACAGATGACCCTCCTCCATCACTTTTCCTTAATATTCTATCATTAAGGAAGAATATGGCCCTTTTAGGAATGATATAGTCTTTACAGAATAATAATGAACAGTTAGTTGACAGGATAAAGACCATCAAAAATCAAAAGTTACCTGAAAAAAATTAATACTATTAAAAAGGATAACATTAATTTGACAAACTAAATTTAATCCATATCTAAGGGTTCTATGAAGTTATCTGAACAAATTCATACTGTTGATTTTGACAATCAAATTTGTTAAAAAGTTATGATAAAATAGCAGATAGAGTATCTCTCCAGGATGGTAAGTTGCATGCTATTAAAGTAATGTCCAAGGATGAGATGTTACCTTTAAAGGAGAAACTTCAGACCTTGGAATCACTTGTGCAGAAGGAGGACCAGAGGTTAGGTGCCTCAATGAAATTACTAGAAATGTATACAGGCCAGGAGATTTGGGCTTTACAAAAGACAATAGTAAAAAAAATTAAAATAATTGAGAATATTATTGAAGCTGATGAACAGGGAAAGAAGGCACAAGTACAGGATTCAACATTACCAGTAGCTGTCAGAAATGACTTACACAGGGTTTTAGCTTCCTACCCTGTAATCTACTCTGACAAAGCATCAAGTTCTAAAAGCCCAAAAGGATCCAAAGAAGGTAAAATGAATGATCTAAAAGAAATTAAGCAAGCTGCTGTATCTTACGGTTTGTATTTTGCATTTGTTAGGGAAAAGATAAAGACATAGTCTTCTACCATAAAATAATGCCACATTATTGGATTCAGTTAGTTTCAGTAGTCCTGGATGATGGGCCTCAATTAATGTTTCAAATTTATTTCAGAGAAAAAGCAAAAATTTTGGAACAACAGGGAAAAACAAAAGGCCTTGAGACTTTCCAAGATCAAATTCTTGGTGAGGGCACTTATGCTGACCCATATGTTCAAGTTCTTTATGATGAAAAAAATCTTGTCCCAATGCCACACAGCAGCCTTAAATGCTGAAGACAGGATTGAAAAACTAGGAAAATGAATTGAATCATATAGCAGTGTTAAACAAGGCCAGATCGAACCCTTTACTGAATTTTTACAAAGATTATAAGGCAGTACAAATAGGAGTAACAGACCCAGATGCTAGGCAAGTACTTATTGAATCTCTGGCTTTTGAAAATGACAACTTAGAATGCAAAAGGATACTTGTGCCTTTAAAGCTTAGATCTGTGCCTGTGAATTAATGGATCCTGCATACAATGAATACTGTGACAATTGACTATAATATTGAATTTTGGGTAGGAGAAGCAATTTCCAAAGGAATGAGGAGACATCATGTTGCCAAATGTTTTAATTGTGATAGAATAGGACATCTGAAAAGGGGTTGTAGACAAGGAATTCCTAGGAATAATATCTCCTCTGGGAATGGCAAGAATAGGACTTCATATAGCCTTCAGGTATGTGTAGAAGGCGTGGCAAAGGCCGACATTGGACCGATGAATGCAGATCAACAAAAGACAGACAAGGCAACCTGATACTATTGGCAATTTCCTTGAGGGGCCTCTCGCAGGCCCCCAAGCCAAAAGTAGCCCAGAAATTACCAGTAATTGTGGAGCTCATGTCTCACCAAGAAAATTAAAAAATCCAGAGCCTTCTGTAAAAGACCATACTATTCTAGATGATGGCACAGACATGGAGGATAAGTCAAAAATTCCAATAAGAAATAGGGAATGTATATTCCGGCAGACTTCTATAAATGATCAGACCAAAGCTAAGAGTGTGTATAAATGGCATTGTAATTGTTGGTTTGATAGACACAGGTGCACATGTATCATTACTCCAGAATCTTGGCATCCAAATTGGCCTCTTCAAGAGGCAGATGTTCAATTACTAAGAATTGGAACCATATCTCAAGTTAAACAAAGCACGAGATGGGTTGACTGGATTGGGCCAGAAGGTCAAAGAGGAAAGCTGAGGCCATATGTGGCTAATATTGCAGTAAATTTATAGGATCATAACCTGCTGCAGCAATGGAATACCCAGATTAACATTCCTGCAGTCCACAAAACTCATAATTCTGGGAAGAATATTATAAGGTACTATGCACAAAAGTCACCAGCCATTCAGGCTGTACAAGAATATAAAGCAACTAGCAAACCTTCAGAGGTACCAACAGCCCTACCTCTAAAATGAGAAGCCTATATGGGTTAAGCAGTGGCCTCTAGCTGAAGATAAGTTTCATGCTTTAGAACAGCTGGTACAAGAGCAACTAGATACTCACCATATTGAAGAATCAACCAGCCCTTGGAATTTTCCAGAACTTGTTCTAAAAAAAGAAATCTGATAAATGGAGAATGGTGACAGAAATAAGAGCTTGTCAATAAGGTAATTTAACCTATGGGCCCTCTAGAATATGGAATTCCTCTGCCTTCTCTATTACCAGAAGGATGTCCTCCTACAGTTATTAATTTGAAAGATTGTTTCTTCATTATACCTTTACAAGAAAAGGACAGAGAAAATTTGCCTTCACATGCCTACTTATAATAATTCTCAGTCTACTAGGAGATATCAATGGACTATCCTCCCACAATGAATGCTCAATAGCCCCACTCCCTACCAATACTTTGTAAGTCAACCATTGGAAACAATACATAAACAATTTCCTAAGTCTATAATTTACTATTACATGGATGACATTTTACTATCTGATACAAACATAGATACTTTAGAAAAAATTTTTGAAGAAGTAAAGAAACAGAGATTAAAAATTGCTCCTGAAAAAATACAGAGGGGAAATTCTGTCAATTACCTAGGTTATAAAGTAGGTTTCCAGAAAATTTGCACACATATGGTACAAATAATGAGTAATCAGTTGAGAACTCTTAATGACTTTGAAAGATTGTTAGGAGACATTTCCAGTCTATGATCAGCTGTTGGGATAACACCTGATATAATAATTCATTTAAACTAAACCTTAGATGGTGATAAAGACTTGAATAGTCCCATAGAATTAACAGCTGAAGCAGAAAAGGAATCGACAATTGTTACATGAGGCATATGTGGATGGGATGAATCCAAATCTTAGTTGTATTCTAGTCATATTGCCTTCCAGAATTTCTTCTACAAGAATTTTAATGGAGAGGGACAATATTATGTTAGAATGGTTCTTTTAACCACATAAACCAACTAAAAAATTAAAAACTTATGTGGAAAAAGTCTCAGAATTAATTATAAAAGGTAAATTGAGACTTTGTCAGTTGGCAGGTATAGACCCAGCATAAATTATAGTGCCTTTCACTACTGATAAAATACAAGAAGATTCATGGGAAGACAATGAACCATGGCAAAGAGCTTGTGCTAATTTTTTTGGAAGAAATTAATAGCAATTATCCCAAAAGTGATAGGCTTAATCTTATAAAGAGAACTTCTTGGATTCTTCCCTGAATTGTATGTGATACTCCAATAATTGGAGCCCATACATTCTATATTGATGCAAACAAATCAGGGAAGGCAGGATACAAATCAGAAGAATTAAGTAAGGTGAAACAAAGTCCTTATAACTCTGTCCAGAAGGCAAAATTACATGCTATTCTCATGGTGCTAAGCAATTCTAAAGAACCTCTTAATATAGTTACTGATTCACAACATGCAGAAAGAGTTGTCTTGCATATTGAAACAGCTGAATTTATACCAGATGATACAAAACTGACTTTATTATTAATTCAGGTGTAAGACATAATCAGGAATAGGCTTTGTCCTATAAACATAACACACATCCAATCCCATTCAGATCTGCCAGGTCCTCTAGCACAAAGTAATGCAGAAATTGATCAATTATTGATTGGAAGCATGTTGCAGGCCTAAGAATTCCATAAAAAATCATGTCAATAGCAAAGGTTTAAAGAAAGAGTTTTTATTTACATGGAAAAAGCTAAGGAGATTATAAAGAGATGTCCTACTTGCTCTTCTATAACCAAACACTGCTACCTGCAGTTACTAACCCAAAGGGTACTTAAAGAAATGAAATCTGGCAGATGAATGTGCTCCACTTTGCAGAATTTGGAAAATTAAAATATGTAGACCATGCCACTGATATGTATTCAAGTTTTCAGTGGGCAACTGTTTTAAGCTCAGAGAAAGCTGATTCAGTAATCACACATTTATTAGAAGTTATGGCCATCATGGGTATACCTGCACAAATAGATAATGATCCAGCATATGTCTCTAAGAAAATAAAAGTTTTTTGCTTGTTATAATATTAAGGATATTACAGGTATACCACACAATCCTACAAGTTTGAATCAAACTATAAAGGATATGATAAACAAACAAAAAGGGGTGGAAAATGCCTCCAGAAATAGATTACAAAATGCTTTATTAACCTTGAATTTTCTTAACACTAATGTGAAAGAGACAACAGCAGCAGAGAGACATTGGATAATAGAAAAGTTTTCTGAATTAAATCAACTGGTTTATTTCAAGGATGTGTTGACCTCACAATGGAAACCAGGAGATGTGCTATATTGGGGAAGGGATTTTGCTCTTCTTACCACAGGAGTAGAAAAACTATGGATACCAACAAAATTAATAAAAATTCAGTTTGAAAAGTATTAACTTCTTGATAAAGAGAAATGACAGCTCACCCATAATGATAACAACCATACAGATGGTAAGGAAACCTCAAAAGGTTTGGGGCAGGGTTCTGTTCTTGCCTTTCCAGGAAAATACTCATCTTCAAAAATTCAAGAGACCTGGATGTTCAAATGCAGACAGATGAAAAAATAACTATCCACTGAGGATCATCAAGAAAAAGGATCACATTTTTTGATGTCAGGGAATTGATACACATACATTTAAATATATATATATATATATATATATATATATATATATATATATATATACATATATATGAATATATAGAGCTGGCTTTGGAGTTGGACACTGGCTCTGTCCCTCTCTTCCAAGCATGTTGTTAAAATAAAAATTTAGAGTTTCTGTCTTATGTCAAAAGCCATAAGATCTGTGACAGAAAGAAAACATAATTTAGAAAAAAATTTACTTTTCTTCATATCTATTTTGTCTCTATTGTACCTTTCATTGAATATATATGTCTGTATATGTCTATAAAAATAATGTTTAAGTTCTCCACGATGAACAATGCATTTTTCTGCAGTAATCTTTGAAGTTTCCAGAAAGAAGATGGGGCCCCACATCAACTCAACCTGGTTGATATGATGTCATGATACTGATAGTGCTACTATAAGACCTGTTTTGAGTACCAGCTGCTCAAGATGGTTCCAGCTTGGTTAGCTGAAATGGTGTATTTTTTTTACAATGATCTGGCCAGACCTTCAAATAGAAAACTCAAAAGAACCCTACCAAATACTCAGAGATTATTTGCAATTATACCAAACAGTAATCTTGAAACTTAATCATCATTTTACTTCCACAGGATCCCATAAAAATGAACATTGCCCCCATGACAGATGGAAATAATTCTAGAAGATGTCCTCTCTCCCAACAAAGTTTGTCCTCAGGGTTAGGGACATCATTTTGGGGTTGATTATAATTGGTATAGGGTTGGGGGTTGGGGGAAATTTTATAGGCTTAAGGATCTCTTTGGGAAAAAAGGAGAAATTGGATGAGATAATAGATTAGTGTGAGCTTACACTAATAATAATAGTGAATAATAGAAAGAATAATTGTGAGTTAATATTTATAGGCAATTACATTGGTATAGAGTCCTGTATATTGATGCAAAATTGTTATATTGAATATTGTATGTATGCATACATACCTCTGCTTAAAACATTGTTATATATTGATATATATTTATCATATTGCAATGTACATTTCTACCTCTGATTAAGATACTTATACATTGTTTACATTTTGAGGTCATTGTCCTCACTTGTTGCATAGTTGTTTATTGTATAATATTTTAATATGAAGTCTTAGTCTTTAAGTTATATATGTATAGAGAATTGGAATTCAATAGTCATCTATGTTTGTCATACTTATAGTTAGACTAATCAAGTTTTTTAGTTAAATAGAGATTGTATTCTGCATAGACAGGTAATCTTCAACCACTTCAAAGAGCTGTAGAATATGGCATTTAAATAACTTAGGGTTCTGTTGAAGTGAGACACCATTGCTCCTGGCAGCACTGATCTATTCCTGAGAGAATGTTGCGCACTGAAGATACTCCATTTGGAGCTTGTTTTCTTCTTGGCAAAATTGGCCTTTGGGCAAATAAATGCCCATGCCTCAACCACTGACAAGGTACATGGTATCTGGAAATGGATAAGCAGGACTCTCAATCTTGACAAGACGGGGTAAGACAGTTTTAAAAATTTTCCTGCCTCTGAAAATGGTCTGTCAGTTCTTCTAGGCCTTAGCCAAAGTTGGTTGCTTCAATGTTGCAAATGAGACTTTGTGTGATAGCCCAGGTATCCAGTTGCCTCTGTTATTTGTTGCATATTTTGGAAGTTGCTTGATTGTACTTCCTGCTTACTCAAGTAATATTATTTCCCTTCTTGGATCTTTGATGGGGTTAATACTAGATAGTTATAGATCAATTATATTGTGATAAATAATGACTGCCTGAAGAACTGAGACTGAAACAGTCCCACTGGTCAGCCTTACAGACTAGAGTATGGTAACATGCACCTTAATCCCAGTAGCCACACTAGGTGCCTTAGAAACTGTACAGTGCATGCCTCTAATTCCAGCCCTAAAAAGGATTATAAAATGTAAGGAAATAGCTCTCAGATATAGTCTCATTCTGAAATTCCTGGAGGCAGGATCACCATTTCAGAATGAGGTTGAGGTAAAAGCCATTGGCTGGAGGTGTTGCTTTTCAGATCTTCAGGTTGAACCCCAATTTCTGACCCTGAGTTTTTATTGATTGTACTTCATTTGGTGCCCAATGTGGGGCAGAAACCATGGCCCTGAGATTAAGAGTTTCATGCTCTACTGACTGAGATATACATTCCTAGCCTCTGGTTGCTTCTTTATTTTGAGACATGGTCTCACCAAGTTCCTACGACTGGATTTAACTTAGTCTGTGACACTGGCAGACCATGTGCTTGTTATCTTCTCATGCAGTCTCCAAGTAGAGGCCTTCAACACCACACCCAGAAGTATAGCTCATTTCTAATTTGTAGCAGTTTTACAATCACAGTTTATCACAATGTTTGCATTTCTTTTAAGTGATCCAAATTGTGATACCAGGGTCCCTATTGCTAGTTAGAAACACAACAATTCTATGCACAAACCAAAATCATATTAACAAAAATTTACATCTCACATTCTGTAACCCATATACATATACAACATAATTCTGTTTAAAATAATATATTTTATGTTTGTTAATAATCCAAAACATTACTAGGCCAGTAGTGATCCATACCTTTAGTACTAGCACTCAGGAGGTAGAGACAGGTTTAAACTCTG
The DNA here is from genome assembly GCF_903992535.2 of Arvicola amphibius. Lineage (NCBI taxonomy): Eukaryota > Metazoa > Chordata > Mammalia > Rodentia > Cricetidae > Arvicola > Arvicola amphibius. The sequence goes on from NC_052054.1 coordinate 37,598,876, forward strand.
TGAGTTTAAGACCAGCCTGGTATACAGAACGGGTTCCAGGACAGTCAAGGTTACACAAAAATCCTGTCTTGAAATAAAAACAAAACAAAATAGAATACAAAATATTATAATGTAGTAATTCCTCCTGTGTTCAATGTGTTCAGTTTCACAGAGTAACTCATGGAAGAGAGATATCTCAAAATGTGTTAGATTTTTAAAGATTCAGCCCGCTTTAAATTTAGAATTAAAATAAAGACCTAGAAATGAATGTTTAGCTATGGAACGTGGAGATGAACACAGTCTTTAGAATCAAACATTAGAAAAATTCTTACCTAGAGCATGACTTCATGTTACTGATGCTTTCACAACAAAGAAGAAATATTGCCTCTAACTCCTGAACATCAATTAAATAAATGACTATTAAGGTTAATTACTCAAAGCAAAAATATACAAGGTATGCCACCGCCAGGTCATTGTTTGGGTGATTTTAATTTCTACTAACATTTATAATGGTTGTGATTATGCATTTGATAATCTCTGTCATCATTTTTCTACTGTTCAGAACCATTCCATTAATTAATTAAATTAAAATCAAAAGTACTACTAGCCAAGTGAAAATATAAACGAATTGAGAAACATTGATGTAGCAAAAACATGCCCAAGAGAAAAATACATAGTGATGAATTCCTAGATGAAGAAAACAGAAAGATCTCAAAATTCGCCTCTTCCTCAAGAAATTAGGAAACATGCCAAGCCCCTAAAGCAGCTGACTGGCATGAATATAATGATAAAGACAACAGATGTTGGAAAGGTACATAGTTGTACCTACCTGTATTCTCAAGACTCAGGAGGCAGAGGCAGGCTGATCTCTGTTAGTTCATGCTCCCTGAATCTATATAGTAAGTGCCAGATCAGTCAAAGATACAAGGGCTACATAGTGAGCCTGTATAACAAAAACAGAAGAGAAATTTTAAAAAGATGTGAGAGAAATTCCTCTAAAGTTCTGGACAAAGGAACCACCTGAAGCAGAAGTCGACACAGATAAAACCATCTGTTAATCCAGCCCTCCCTCTAAAATCACAACAATCCTGGGGGAACTTGATGTTTTCCTCCCACCTCATTTTCAAGTACAAATACATTGTCTTTAGTCTCTCCTATAAAAGATGTCTGGCTTTCAGACAAAACTCTGGGGACAGACAAGAAGCAAGTGAAAACAATGCCGTGTAAAGAGACAAAGCAATCAACAAAACCAGACTCAGATGTGACCCAGATGTTTGGAACCACAAGATAGGAAATTTAAAATAACTGTAAATAATATCCTTTTAAAGTTAGAGGAAAAGTTAGACAATATGTATCATCCAATCAAAAATGTCAGCAGAGGGATAAAAACCATTTGAGTCCAATGATAATGCCTGAAGGAGGAAGCATGAAACAAGAAAGAAAGAAAATCTTCAATGGCTTATCATAGGCCTGACACAGTTAAGGAAAGAATTGATAAAGTTAGAGAAAGGCCAAATAAAAACTGGAAGACAACAGAACAGTCCACAGTGGCAGGAAAATACTGACCAGTCTTCTTGTATGGATTCAGGATCACAGGAGGCAAGAGAGACAAGGAAGAGAGACATGTTTGCAGAGATAATGCCTGGATAGAAGCCAAAGTCAATTCCAGATGTCATACTGCAGACTTGCCTCAGAGAATACCAAGATAAAGTACCAAACAGAAGAAAATAAAAAAATAATTGTTACCTCACCCAGATAGCAACAAGAAGCAGATGAACATCTAACAGATACAAAAAATAAAACCTGTACACATACAATTTTAAAAAGATAAACTTCCTAAATTAAAAATGGGGCAGGTGACCTGAGCAGACATTACAGGAGAAGACAAATATCTTACCAGTGTATATGAAGAGCTCATATACAGTACCAAATATGTTACCAGTGTATATGAAGAGCTCACATACAGTACCAAATATCTTACCAGTGTATATGAAGAGCTCATATACAGTACCAAAGAAATGCAACTTGTAATCATGATGTGATGAAGGAATTACTAAGGCTGCTACTATGGAGGGGACGCATTCAGAATTCTTAGGTCTTTCTTGTCAGAGTGCAAAATAACCCAGCCACTCTTGAAAACCATTGCTCATTCTCGACTGGAGTCAAACCTAGGTATGCTTCCTAATCAAGCATTGCATCTTATGAAATACTCATTCAAGATTGGAAGTAGACACGATCGCCAGGCAAAATTGGGAACTTGAGGGTTGGGCGAGACTGGGCCAAGGGAAGATGGGGAGAGAAAAGTGTGAAGGGGAGAATGGGGGGAGCTTGGAAGAATGGGGTGCTTGGGATATAGGAAGGGTGGATATGGGAGCAGGGAAGCATATATCTTAATTTAAGGAGCTACCTGAGGGTTGTCAAGAGACTTGACCCTAGAGGGGTTCCCAGGTTTCCAGGGAGACGCCCCCAGTTAGTTCCTTGGGCAGCTGAGGAGAGGGAGCCTGAAAAGGCCAGTTCCTATAGCCATACTGATGAATTTCTTGCATATCACCATAGAACCTCCACCTGACGATAGATGAAGAAAATGACAGAGCCCCACATTGGAGCACCGGACTGAGCTCCCAAGGTCCTGATGAGGAGCAGAAGGAGAGAGAACATGAGAAAGAATGTTCAAATTTATTAACATCCCAAATGTCTAACAATATTTGAATGGAAAAGTATGTAACACACCCCTAAATAGCAATAAAAAGAACTATGTCAGTTAAATGTGCAGACTATTTTGAGTCAAAGAAGCTAGATAAAATATAAATACTATTTAATTATATTTATATGATCACATGATCATTCAAAATTAATCTATGGTAATAGAAATCAAAAAATGTGCAAGCATATTGACAGGAATGGAGCACAAAGAGACTTCTTATGATGATTGAAATACTAATCATGTTAAAGGTGATGCTTATATAGGTCAAAATTAATTCAATTCTGCAGTAGTTTGTTAATTTTATTTAGTATTTGGTAAATATTAATACTTATTAAAGTTACTATATATAAATCAATTCTAGATATGTATTTTGGCATTAAAAACAAGAAAAATGTGCAGAGCTTTTGGTGACAGTTTTAGGAGCTTTGCTGATGTATAATTGGCAAACAAAAGTTTGCTACATAAGCTGTTAAAATGTGATCATAGATGTAGGTGACCCACACTGATGTGAGTGTAGAAAGCAAACTCTCAGAGTGTATTGTCTATGTGAATCCAAAGTTTCAACTCATCATTGGGAAGTGTGTTCAACAATAGAGCACTCATCTAGTACACACAAGATCATGGGCTCAATCCCTAAATATAAATTATTAATTATGATAGCACATTATAAAACAGGGTGTATTCTACTCTGTCCTTATGTCCATACTGTTTTCATCTATTGTAAGTTGGAGGCTGTTTGTTCGTTCCCGGCCACCCAGACTCCTGAAATAACCATACAGAAACTATAATATTTGCAATACTGTTTGGCCAATAGCTTAAGCATATTTCTGGCTAACTCTTATATTTTAAATTAACCCATCTCTATTAAATTGTGTATTGCCATGTGGCTGTGGCTTACCAGGTAAAGTTCCTTCCAGCATCTGTCTCCAGCAGGGCTACATGGCTTCTCCCTGACTCCACCTTCTTCCTCCTAGAATTCAGTTCAGTCTGCCTGCCTAAGTTCTGCCCTATCAATAGGCCAAAGCAGTTTCTTTATTCATTAACCAATAAAAGCAATACATATACAGAATTACTTCCACACCAATCTATTTCTGTTTTCATGTGCCTTTTGATAATCAATTCATAACAACACATTGTTCATTAGTAGTTCCTCAGCAAGGATGCACCTGGCACCTAATAAGCAATAAATAGGGAACAAAATAGAGAGACACAACATTTCTCCTTGTAACATTTAAATTTAACTAATGACATAATTTAAGATTTGATTACACAATTGTATAGGTGTATTTATTCATATAAAACAAAGGGGACATACAAGTAGAGAAGGCAAATAATTTGCTATTCAAGCTAACATTTTTGGAAAACAAACACACACACACAGAGAGGGAGGGAGGGAGGGAGAGAGGGAGGGAGGGAGAGAGAGAGGGAGGTAGGGAGGGAGAGAGGGAGGGAGGGAGAGAGAGATCACTATTGATAGCTATACCTACACAGTAGCATTAACTCAGCAGTGAACTGAAAGACAAAATTAGCATGTACATTCATATAGATTCAAGAGACAAAGCAGACATAAAATGGACAAGACCTTGTTTGATAAATCACTAAAAACATCTTGAAAATGTGAAATCTGAGATCAGCTATATAAAAAAAGGGAGTAACTTATGGAGAAAGCAGAAGGTTAATGTAGTCTTGGGAAAGAGAATAACATGTAAACAGTCTCATTTGGAAGAAGCACAATAGTAGGAGGGGTTTATGATGCCAGTCAATCAGGTAATAAGCAATGAAATCGCGGAGGTTTGAAAGTCAGCATAAGTGTGCATCTGCCCGGGGTCAGTCTGGCTGCATTTTAGATAATAGCTCAGAGACCCAATTGATGCATGAGGTCAGTTAGGAATCTACTAGAAGAGTCAGGAGAGAGATGTTATTGATAAAGATAAAGATTTTCTGCAGGTTGCAGAAAAGAGATGACAGACTTGAGATATGATAACCTTATGACTGAATAAAATATAAACTGTGAAGGAGAGTGATGAGTCAGAATCACAGCCCAACCTTTGGATTTTTTTTAAAGAAATTACTTATTGTCTTTTCCTAGTGAATTCTGAATAAAGGTAATCATCTATGAGAAAATGCAGATACGCGGCATGGTTAGTGATAATTGGTACCTGTCATACACTTTATGTATGATGGCAGCAGTTGTCTTACAAGCCAGCATTGTGCTGAACTAAAATTAAAAGAAGATGCAAAGTTCAAAGAGTATTAAAATTTCTTTCACATATGTTTAAAGAGAATTCTACTTATTCTTAGTAATAAAAACCCAGAGTCAGATATTAGGGGGTGAAAGCTGAGAGAACAGAGAAGCAGAGTCACCAGCCACTAGAGAGACCTTTTACATCTACCCAACCCCCAGACTGAAAGGGCGATCCTGTCTCTAAGAATCTTCAGACTCATCTCAAGGCTGAAACCTCAGACTGAATCGTTAGACTGAATCATCAGACTGCATCTGTCTCCAACAAATATCAGTCTGCGTACTACATCTGAATTTTTGTCTCCTCCCGCCTTATATTTCTCTCTCCATCCAGCCAAATCACTCCTGTCCCACCTCTCTCGTGCTGTGATTAGTCATGTGACTCTCAGGTATTGGGATTAAAGGTGTAAATCACCTCTGCTGCCAAGCTCTGTTTCTCTTTGAGACTGGATCAATCTAGTGTAGCCCAAGGTGGCCTTGAACTCAGAGGCCTCTGCCTCCCAGGTGCAGAGATCAGAGATATCTGTCTGCTTCTGCCTCCCAAGTACTGGGATTAAAGGTATGTACCACCACTGACTGACCTCTATAGTTAACTTTAGTGGCTTAGCTCTGCACTTTGATCTTCAGGCACATTTCTTAGATTACAAACAAAATATTACTACACATATGAACAATTAGGAAGACTGTGCAAGTCATCTGAGATTTGCCTTTTAAACGTAGAAGAAAGTACTCATTTCAGCAAAATTAGATAATGCAATATGACAAAATAAAAGCCAGAAATTAATATCATTGGATATGATTCGTGGTTCACCACCCCATGAATTTTCTCTCCCATTTAAAGAAAGGTATTTTTGGTAAAGCAAAGAAATAATCATGTATGGCTCTGAGTTCCAACATTTCTTCTTAAAACCAACAATACAAGTAAAGATCTTTGATGCAAGTGATGGTCTTGGATGCTTTAATTTCCAGAATTGGGCATTGTGGAACTTGATGGGGCAAGGCACTCAGCTAATGTCACAAGTTTGAATGCAGTTTGATTGACGTTACAATGTAAACTAATTCTGTTAAGCTGAGTAACATGAAATTTCAGAAAGGCAAAGTGTGCTCCTCTCTAGGGACATTACTTACAGGGGTAGCTGAAGACAACAAAATCCGTAGGGGTATTGGGGAGACATTTGCCTGGTTTCCTAAATGAAGACTAAGGCAGTAGAACCCTTCTGGAAAAACCTCTCATGAATAAATAAACAACATTGGCTTCAGTAAAATTTAAACTGGCCATCCCCGTCTACAGCTATGAAGAGCAACCCCCTTCTATATGATCTCATATCAATGTCATGGGTACCATCATGATGACAAGAAGTTAGCCTGAGTTGGAGGGAGATGGAAGTGGTGTTGGGATTTCATCAGTGTGGGGCATGGTAAATAAAATATAGCAAATGTACATGAGGGTGTCATGTGACAGTTAGAAGAACCAGATTGTTTCAAATAATAAAGAATGAGACATAAAAATATAGAGTTCGGGTAATCAGAGAAGAGAATGAGATCTCAAGTCTCAGACTGTTCAGTCATTTCCTGTATCATTAGAAAATAAACGTGTCCCATCTATGCACTCAATAGATATCTAATTTCCTATTATATGCCAGATTATGGGCTATTTGGTGTGAGCACATTATCTGCCCCCCAAAAACTTAACATCTAATAGGAGAGTAGAAGAACTTCAAATAGGCAGGCATACTGCGGTGGAATAATTATCATTCATTCACTCTCTCTCTTATCTTGTTCCATTTTATCCAGATGATAAGTCAACCTGGTAACTGATAGAAAAAGTGAGTTTGAGAGGTACCATATTAGTGGCCAAAGAGCTGGATAGCTCTAAGAGACCACAAGCATGTGGTCGACTAAGTAAGTAATGCCCTATACATTATCTCTCCAACAGCTGAAACTCATTAGTTTTCTCGGGCAGCCCCATGAAATATGTCCTCCACCCAAACGTGAACAACAGTAGGTCCTGACCTTAGTCAGAAAACAGACAACCAAATGTCCTGTATGTTATCCATCTGTGGTATTCACTACGACAACAAGAACCACTTCAAAAAATAATATGTGGCATTTGATAAAATAAAAGTTGCTGGAGGGGAGAGACATTGGTTTAGTGAAATGAGACCCAGCTGTGAGGAACTCAGGCCAAGGCTATCTGTAAATCGCTTTTTCCCCCTGCCCTGTACATTATGGCAATCGACTGCACATCACAAGAGCATGGCCAAAAGCCATATGTTTGGCATCATGCGGACAGCATCTGGTATTTTTAAAGATACAACAAAAAAGACTGAAAACACAGTAAAACAACTGTCATCCACTTAATTCTTCTGCTTATATGTTAGCTCACAGATAGACTTATAACAAATAAACAGTTGTACGACGTCTCTGTTCAGTCACATGCTTTTATACTTTTCTCTACGTGGCAAACTTGGTTTGGTATGAGGGCTTGTGTGTGTGTGAACGTGCGCTTGCATGAGAGCATCTGTGCTACTGTTGATGGTGTATCTCTGCTGTTTAAGCAGATTGAAACTGTCTCTTGAGGTAGATTGAGCCAAATAGTCTAAAGGTCATAAATATGATTTACACTCAACTCTTTTAGGCTAGTCAATGTCTGGATAGTATATTTTATAGCATCTAGGGTTTAGCCTTATGTTGCATAATAATGGAGGAACCCACACAGTTGGTCGTTGAGAAAATATAGCTTTGCTGAGTCTTCTGAATTATACATTGACTACTATTTGAGATCAAGACTGTTCGGATGTGGAAGCTAATAGAGACTTTTTTACATATTTGCATAACTATAATTGATAGCTCTAAAGCAGTTTGAGAAATAGAAGCTTCTTAATTACTGGTGTAGGAAGACACTTAGCTAATGTTTATACAATGGAGCTGTGACTTCTTTCCAATCCTAAGGTGGAACTTAGACTTTATCTCTTTATCATTAGAAGACTACTAATTGTATTTGAATAACTTTAATATTTTCATACATAGAGCAAGAAAACAAAGCTATTTTGAGAGGCTTTTTGTTAGAAAACCAAGTTTAACAAAGATCCACAATCTTCTGTAAATTTTTCATACAATTTTCAAAACTAAGATTACTGGATAGAAAGCACAAAATTTATATTTCTTTGATTTTTTTCCAACACATTTTTATGTTTTATAATTTATAGTTTGTACTAAGAAATAGTGTAGTGTGAACTGGTCAGGGGTACAGATGATTCTATATTCAAAACAGATAATTGTGAGTTGACTGGGAAGAAACCAATGCCAGAAAGGAGTTAGGTTAATAAGACAAGTTCTTAGTGAACAGAAATATTTGAGTTATGTTTATTGAAAAAAAAGACCCTAAATAATATGCAAACAAAATTCAGAATCTATATCCTGATCCCTTGTTTGTTGCTAATGCCAAGTTCCTTAATTTGACTATCTTTAAATAAAATACATAACGCACCTAGTGTCCTAAGCAGACTTGTGTTAAAATGTCCTTATGTGATGTAGTATTGTGCATAATGAATACATATGCTGAAAAAAATTTATAGAACATTTGAAAGACAAATAGTCGTGCTGGAGTGATTGCTCAGTGGCTAGAGCTCTTACTGCTCTTCACAACAACCAGGTTTGGTTCCCTGAACATACATGGTGACACACAGCCATCTGTAACTGAATTTAAAAGGTATTCAATGCCCTATTCTGGCCTCCATGGGTACCACATATGGATGTAGTACACAGACAAAGCATTCACATACATAAAATTACAATAAATAAATCTAAAATATTTATGTCATATGGTTATTTAAAAATATGTAATTTACATGTACTAAAATTTTAATAATTATTTAAAATTAATGATCATGCTTAACGGCCATGATGTTTTAAATATGGAATATTCCAAGAGTCTCATGTAATTTGAACTTGCTCCTCAGCTTAGGAGATTATGAATCTTTTTAAAAATAAGATTTATTTTTATCTTATGTGCATGAATATTTTGTCTGCATGTACGTATGTGTACCACATGCATGCCTAGTGCCTGTAGAGGTCAGAGAGGACAAATGTCCTAAGACTGGAGTCATGGATGGTTGTGAGTCACATGAAAGTGCTGGGAATTGACCCCAGGTTATCTCCAAGAGTAATTGCTCTTAACTCCTAAGACATCTCTTCAGGTCTTGGACTATGAACCTTTAAAGGGTGAACCATAGCTGGTGGAAGTAGATCTTGGGGTCCCGGGGGCAGAATGTTAATAACAGATCCAAACACCAAATCATTGGAATCAAAGATCATTGTTTTGAACTCCAAGTCTTGCATAGTCAGATAGCTCCGAGCATGTCAAGTTGGGATTTTTATTGAATGAATTTTTAATACTTTAGAAGACTATGGAATGTGAAAATGTATTACTACCAGCATTCTCCTCACTGAGGTCGTTGCCCTTAATTGATATATGTTGAAACATTGTTTAATAACTAGTGAGACAGTGAGTTAATCTGATTGAAAAAGATGTCTGTGTTTCCTATCTAACATTGCTGAGTTTCAGTTCTACAAGCATAGAAAGCTAAACAAAGATTAATTGGACTTATGTAGACTGTGGATTTAAAGAATTAAATTGTATCAAATGGGCTAAAAAACATAACTTTCTAAACCAAAATGTCTTTTTTCACATATAGGTTTTTTATCTTTAGTAAAATTCCATATTTTAAGGGTCTATCTCAGTGATAAAGTAGTTGATTGGCATGTTTATGGCTATCCAAAAGATTCTACATTTCAAAAAAACATGTTCACTATTATCTCTTAACTTATAAATTAAAGGAATTATCAATTGCTCTCCTGCTATAAAAATTTAGCTTAGTTGACAAAACTCATCTCTTCATCCTTTTCATAATATAAATATGCAACACATCAGTTTATGTTTAGTGAACTTTAAGAAATATAGTCGATCATTGATTTCTTATTGCAGCAATAAAAAATGGTTATTCTAAAATCGCAACTGTATATTACACTATCTGCCGTGCATTGTTCTGTATCTCTTTCTTCTTTGTCTATCATTTATCCATCTATGTTGTCAAGGTTAGAAACATTTACTCTTTCTTCTATAATTAAGTCTTTCATATTTTATGAAATGATAATAAAATTTGTGTAGTGGTTTGAAGGAAAATGGCTCCCATAGTCCCATACGGAGAGACACTATTAGGAGGTGTGACCTTGTTGGAATAGGTGAGATTTTGTTGAAGGAAGTCTGTCACTGGGAGTAACCTTGAGGTCACAGAAACTAAAGCCAGGTCCAGTGTCATGCTCTCTTTCTGCTGCCTGAAGATACAGATGTAGAACTCTTGGCTCCTTCTTCAACAACATGTCTGATTGTGAGCCACTATGCCTCCTGCTATGATGATAATGGACTAAACCTCTAAGCCTTAAGTCTACTCTTACTTTATGAGAGTTGTGGCTATTGTGTCACCTTACGGCAAGAAAACCCTAACTAAGACAAGTTGATGTACAAGTTGATGGAGTAGTTGTGCACAATTAAGACTACAAGTAAAATCCACTGAAAATCCAGATAAGTAACGTCATGTACTTACTACTTTTTCCAGCGGTTTTTAATTTTTACAAACTTGTTTTTCTATCTTATCCAGTATTTTCCAACTTCTCTATTCATTATATACATTACCTACCTCTGCAGAGATATATTTCCAATCTAAATCTTGTTTATGAAAATTCCACGCAATCCCATTGATCAGTAAATCAAATGAGGTAATCTATACTGGACACTGACATTTTGGTTTGCTAATCTATGGTGTCTGAGAGAGGCAGTGACTCCTAGTTATAGGATAACTCCATTTAAACTCCCTTTGTATACAATGTGTATGTCCTTCCTTGTTCATGTAATTTAGGAAGTTTCTATGGTAGTAGGTGTCCATAAGGTCTTTTCAAAGGTCTTTAGCTTTAATTATTATTCTCCACACACTGTATTCCAGTCTTCTCTCCCATTCTTTGCCCCATCTAACATTTTCTGGTCCATTTCACTCCCCTACACCTTCATAACACCTCCATTCTATTCCCCTTCCCTTGAAATACTCCAGATTGCTGCTTACTCACTTCTTAACTTCTATGGGCACTCTATTTGAAACACACATACCTAAAGTTTCAAATCTAGCATCCACATATGAGAACAGATATGAGCTGTGTGTCTATCTGGGTTTGGGTTACCTCATTCATAATAATTATTTTTAGTTCATCCATTTACCTGTGAATCGTTTCACTTTTCTTAACAGCTTGCTCAGTCGGCTTTCCTATGACCACAAGACCACCAGTTCAGGTGTTGGGTCCCATGAAGAGTTGGGTCTGCCCACATCTATCATTATTTTTTAAAATGCACTACAATCTTGCCTATAAGCTGTTTTCTCAATTGAGTGACTCTCTTCTCAAATGACTCTAGCTTCCCTTCCTTACCCTGTTCCTTCGTGTTAGCTATGGACACCTAGAAGCACTCTCTACCTGGGAACCTGCTGGGCACATCAGCCTAGGAGTCAGGTAAGCAATCTTCACTCCCTTCCCTGTTCTCCATTACAAATTCCCCAGTCTCATCCCCAGAATTGTAGTATACCACTTTGAGATGCCTACCCTTCCTCTCTGACCCCTCTCCCTGGGAAGTCCACTGAATCTTGACTGACCTAGCTTTCTCCTTCCTTTGGACACTCTCAGAACCCCTGCCACACACACACATCCCTTCTAGCCATTGTAGTTCCTTTTTGTCAACTTCAAATACCTAGAAATACTATTTACCAGGAAACTCAGTAGACACACTGGACTAGAAACCAGGTAGGCAATCTTCATGCTCTTTCCTGTTCTCCACTGCAAATTTCCCAGGCTTATCCCTAGCCTTACAGAAGACCACTTACAAGAACCCCTTCCAGATTACCTTGGTTCTCTGCAATCTCGACCAAACCTTGTGATGGACCCAGGTTTCCTCCTTCCTGAGGACCCTCTCAGGCCCACTTCTAGCTCCTCCCCATTCCTTCATGTAAGGCCCAAATACCAAGAAGCATGGTTTACCTGGGACCCCCAAAGACCAAGCCTGGCAGGGACTCAGATGAATTGCAATATTCTACCTGTACTCTACCAAATCGGAAAACTTAGAACATAACTGGATACACTTCTTGATATATACAGCTTACAAATTTTAAATCAAGATCATATAAGCATTTTAAACCAAGCTATTGTCAAATAGAAGCAGTAATTGAAAGTCTCCCAACCAAAAAAAACCAATTTTTTTAAAGTCCAGGGCTATATGGATTCAGTGCATAATTGTATCACACCTTCAGAGAAGATTAGTGACAGCAGTTCTCACATATCCCACAAAACAGAAACAAAGGAACATTGCCCAATTCTTTTTAAAAGGAAACAATTACCCTGATATGTAAATCACACAAAGATTCAACAAAGAAAGAAAATTCCAGAAAAAAATCATTATTAATATAAAGGCAAAAAATCTCAATAAAACACTTGCAAACCAAATATAAGAACACATCAAAATGATCATCCACCATGATCAGGTAGACTTCATCTCAGAGATGTAAGGATGATTCAACATTTATAAATTGATAAATGTGGTTGACCATATAAACAACACTGAAATACAAAAAAAGTTATGATCATCTCATAAGATGCAGGAAAACTCTTAGACAATATTCAACATCCTTCAGGATAAAAGTCCTGAAGAAACTAGGAATTCAAGGGACATACTTTAATATAATATAAGTAATTTACAGCAAGCCCATAGTCAATATTAATCTAAACAGAGAAAACCTCAAAGGATTTCTGATGTGGGATTTCATTCTGTATGCTGTGATTACCATTGATTAATAAAGAAACTACTTTGAACCTACAGCAAGGTAGAACTTAGGTAGGCACAGAAAGCTAGGCTGAATGCTGGGAGAAAGAAGGGTGGAGTCACAAAAAAGCCATGGAGCTGGTGCCGGAGACAGATGTGCTGAAACTTTGCTTTTAGGCCACAACCTCGTGGTGATGTACATATTAATAGAGATGGGTTAAAATAAGATGTAAGAGTTAGCCAATAAGAAGCCAGAGCTAATGGGCCAAGTAGTGATTTAAATAATATAATTTCTGTGTGATTATTTCAGGGCTGAGCAGCTGGGAACAAACAAGTGGCCTTCAGACAACAAATCTCCGCTAAAATCAGGAATAAGAAAAGATGTCCACTCTCCCCATACTTACTTAATATAACTTGAAGTCTTAGTTGGAGAAGTAAGACAACTAAAGGAAATCAAATACAAATAAGAAAGAAAGAAGTCTAAGAATCGTTAGCTACTGATGATAAGACTGTATACATAAATGACCCTATAATTTTACCAGAAAACTTCTTTAGTTAATAAATACCTTTAGCAAATTAGCAGAATACAAAATTAATACAGAATAAATAAATAACAGATTGTTGGTTTCTATATTCCTTACAATACAGTGTGCCCAAATAAATAAATAAATAAATAAATAAAATTAATACAGAAAAATCAGTAGCCTGCCTATATACAAATGACAAATGGACCGAGAAAGAAATAAAGGAAGTAATAACTTTCACAATAGTGGCAAAATAAATAAATATCTTGGAGTAACTCTAACCAAACAAATGAAAGACTTCTATAATAAAATCTATAAAACATTTGCCAGAGTCCAACTCCAACAGGTCAGAGAAACTGGAGAACAGATTTGGAGTCAGTGACTATACAAACACACAGGCATTATCTGAGGGGGCAAAACTTAATTCTTCATTTTCTTTTTCTGCTCTTCCCCTTTGTTTTTCTTTCATTCTTTTTATACCACCTAAGACAAAAATTATAGGCAAGAAGAAATTACCTTACAACCACAAGTTACATATTTTCCAGAAATAGATTAAAATCATTATACAGGAAGAAATCACATTATGATCACAAGTTACATGTTTTGTTAGAAGCCCGCAAGTAGTTAAACATTTCCTTTGTATTAATTTTCTCACCATAGCACCTTCACCCCAAAGCAATGATTCTTTTAATATTGACAAACACAGTTTCGAGCAAGTCAAGTTTATTTCTTCCAATTCCATTGTACCACATGTGGCTGTTTGCAATTTCATTGTAGCAGATTCCTATCCTATTTCTGCTCTACAAAACCTTACTCACGTGGTCTAGCTAACCATCTATTTTTCTTTTCTTTTTTTACACACAATAGGGTCATTTAATTTCCTTTTCAACTTTGTTTTTTTTTCAAGATGCACACTGAAACCTGTGATTAATTCTGTAAGCTACGCGACCAAGGAACTCAGACCAAGCCTTGGTTGTAGGGACATAGTTGCTTTCTTTGATCATCAGCCTGATCAGGCAGAATTCATGGGTGTATAATGCATGAAACTTCCTTGTTCTTATTTTTCATCCTTGGCAAGTAAAAAGGAAGGTAACTTCGAGCCATATTTTTATCTTTCTTATATCTCTTATTGAAGCAATTGGCAGAATAACTTGAACAATTTCCCTAATCATCTTTACTTGCTGTCCTAACCACCAGTATCTTTAAGTCATTGGTCCAAAGTAGTGTCATTGCTCTATAAAAATGATCTTCATTATGATCTGGAACTCAACTGCCCAGTAACAAGTGGGATTTTCCCACTGAATAATCACAATATACTAGATACAGTATGAGTCTGTCACATAGTAATCACACTATGCCAAATACAGTAGGATCATGATAGCAGCAAGCCAGAGAAAGCACAGCAGAAGCAAGGGGCATTCTGGGGACAATCCTCCCTGGGCTTTGCCTCTCCAGGACGTACCCCTCATAGCTGTGCTATCCAGTAAGTTCTATTCCATAAGTTCCATTGCTGACTGCAGGTCCCCCAACATGGCCACTGCTAGACATTAAAGAAAGAAATTGAATAAGATATTGGAAGATGGGAAGACCTATGAAGCTCATGAACTAGCAGGATTAATATAGTAAAAATCATCCTACATATTCAAAGCGATGTACATATTCAAAGCAATCCCCATCAAAATTCCGACACAATTCTTCACAGAAACTGAAGGGACAATTTTCAGCTTCAAAATGGAACCACACACACACACACACACACACACACAAACAAAACACACACAAACAAAACAGGATAGCTAAAAAATATCTTGATTAATTAAAGAACTGCTGGAGGTTATCACTCTTCTCAATTTCAAATTGTAATATAGAGCTATAGTAATAAAAGCCGCATGGTATGTGCATAAAAACAGACCCATCTGTCAATGGAATCAAATCAAAAACTTAGACATAAGTCCACACACCTATGGACACCTGATTTTTTTTAATTTAAAACAAATAAAGCCAGAAATACACAGTGAGGAAGAAAAGACAGCATCTTCAACAAATTCTTCTGGTCAAAGTGGATGACTTCATGGAGAAGAATGCAAATAGTTTAGTATTTATCACCCCGCACAAAACTCAACTCCAGTTGGATTAAAAACCTCAATATAAAACCAGATTCACTAAATCTAATAGAAGGGAAAGTGTAGAAAAGCCTTGAATGCAACAACACAGGAAAAGACATCCTGAACAGAACACCAACAGCATGATACTAAGAACAATTAATAAATGGGTCCTCAAGAAACTGAAAACCTGTACTGTAAAGGACACCACCATTCCAACAAGACAATAGGCTACATAATGGGAACAAATCTTTACTAATTACACATCTAATAAGGGCTAATATCTAAAATATATACAAAAAGAACTCACAAAATGTAGACATCATGAGAAAAAGTAACCCAATTTATAAATGAAGTACAGACCTAGACAGTTCTCAAAAGAGGAAACACAAATGGCTGAGAAACATTTTTTTTTAAAAATGACAGCTCATGCTGGCAAGGATATGGAGTAAGGGGAACACTCATCATTGCTGGTGGGACTGAAAACTTGTCCAGACAGTATGGAAAGCAGTATGACGGTTCTTCAGAAATCTGGGGATAGAAGACACTAAGGAAATAGGCCTTCTAGACACGGCAGGGCTGGCACACACGTGAACTCCCAGACTCCTGCAGCAGCATAGAGCTTTCACAGGTCCACGTCAGATGGGTGCCAGCGTGGAGGTGATAGACACAAGAGTCTATCCTCAACCCACAGGCCATCTCCAATAGACAATCGCTCCCAGCGCAATCTTAGTTTTCTCGAAAGGAATCTCGCTGGATATACAAACCGTATTTAAGAGCAGGTCCCAAACACAGCATGAACATGACCAACACAGAACAAACTTAATGCTATTTTTAGAGTCTTGTTTTGGTTTCTTAGGTTTTTTGTCACATAATGCTTTGTCTGTTTTCTTTTTAATCTTACAGGTCTTCTGTTGTGTTTTAATGAGATTTTTTGTGTAAAAATGTATGTGTTTTGTGTCTCATGTATTTCATGTGTTTTTTCTTTCAATGTTTTTTCTGTTTGTTTTGCTCTATTCTTCTGTGGTTGTTGCTGTCTGTTTATTTTCTAATAAGAGAAAGAAAGAGCGGGTGTGAATTTGAGTGGGTCTGGAGGACCTGAGAGGATTTGGGGGAGGGGAAAACATGATCAGAACATTTTTTTATGGAAACATTTATTTTAAATAAAAGTTAACTGTATTGTTTTTTTTTAAAAAAGAAGCAATAATAATTAAATAAATGAAAATTTCAAAAATAATCAATTCAACAAACACTAAACTTCAGACTCCAGGTATAAGCATCATGTTTGTGGAGGCCGTCATTGTAATAACCTGCATATCTCAAGCACAATAGGATCTTAATTTTAATTTAATTAATGAATGAAATACTTTTGTTTTGTCTCATTAAGTAATGAGTTAGAGGTGAAATGACATACTCCCATTAATGGCCTCAGACAGACACCTTTAGCCAAAAGACAATGGAATCGAGCGATATTTTCCTTAGTTTCTTCCATAAGTTCTCAGACAGCTCAATCTGAACTAGTGTAACTTTTGTCCCTGATCAACTTTAGGAACAATGGCTAAGACACTGTCATCACTAAACCTGTAGTTGATCTTTACAATCAAGAAGTCCCAGATTAGAGTCGCCAGTCTTTCAGTAGAGTTTGCAGAACATTATCTGGGAGAGTATATCTGCAAATCCAGGTAGACTTATTTGGTCTTGGAATGGACTGAGGCTCCCCTTCTCCTGGGCTTTCATTACCTTTTAGTCTCTGTCCCCAAAATGAAGTTGTGCCCTGGGCATTTCCCTTGACAGTGAGTCTTGCCAGCCTTAAACCTTTGGAGGTCACATGGACTCCATGAATTCAATCTGGTAAGTGGATCACTTTTAAACAAAGAAACTGAGTTCATCTCATTGTACTGCAAAACTCTGGTTGGTATATTTGACTTCATAACTTAAGGTAAAACACATTTTGAAAAATGCCTTTTATTGCTGTTAAAGGTGACAACTTTAATACAATTACTCTTTAATTCTTTTGATTGTTCTTTCTCCAGAATAATCTCACTTAACCAGACTCCCAGCCCAGGTCATAACATGAGCATGTCAGTTTATTTAATGAGTACTGGGCTTTTACCAATTGTGCATAAATAATATATTTGTACAAGTGGAAGTGATTTGCAACAAATTTGACTTCTCAAGTTATGCTAAGCTTAACACTGATAAATATTAGTAAAATGCTGGCTGGGATTCAGACCACATTGGTTAAAGCAAACCAGGGTAGCTTTTAGGGGGAGCAGCG
This sequence comes from Arvicola amphibius, assembly GCF_903992535.2. Lineage (NCBI taxonomy): Eukaryota > Metazoa > Chordata > Mammalia > Rodentia > Cricetidae > Arvicola > Arvicola amphibius. The sequence continues at coordinate 37,616,563 of NC_052054.1, forward strand.
GGTTGCTAGCAGCATAAGGAAAGCACATTAAGTTCATCTAAAGGGGAAATCTAGAGCAAAGAGCTTTCCCATCTTCCCCAAAACATATATCGGCTTCCTTCTTAACTGCAAGTGAGATTTCCCGCAGTATCCATTTAATTGTCTTTTTCTATGAAGAAACATCTTGTGAAAAGAGAAGCAAAGTAGGAGTGGCAAGAACGCTCAACACACAGAGCGTCCCCCAGAGGCTCCCGTGTTCACGTGTTTCATAACCTCCTCCCCAGCTGGTGGCGCTGTTCCGGATGGTTAGAGAACCTTTGCGGGATGGAGACTTGAAGGGACCGCTTTGTATTAGACAGCCCTGCATCATTTGCTGTTCTCTCTGCTTCTGGACTACTGATGCAGTGTGACACATTGTCTCATGCTCTACCCTCTCTGGAACCGTAAGCCAAAGCAATCGCTTCCTCAGGTCAGGCTTGGTCAGGGTGCTTTATCACAGCAGCATAAACCAAACTCAGACAGCATGTTAAGGCACTTACCACCAAGCTCTGCGACCTGAGTTCAATCCCCAGAACACACACGGTTGAAGGAGAGAACCAATTCTATCAACTTGTCCCCTGACGTCCACAAAGACCTTATGGCAAGCACCTACATGTATGCGCATGTGTGTGCTTGAATACACACACACACACACACACACACACACGATAAGAAAGTAATGAGTTCCACAATTTAAAGTAGTAAATTCATAACTTTAATTTTAATCTTAAAATTTCTCAAATAATGAAGCAATGACGTTCCAAGGTTCTAGAAACATCCACCATTAGTTTTATGCACTGTTATCTATTTGTATGTTAGATAACATAGATACATAGAAACATAGATAAGTCTCCTATCACCAAGATGTGCCTCACAAAGGGGACTTAAGCTTTTGCCTCTTTATTGATTGCAGTTATCAGTTAATATAGAGTTAAAATAACCAGTTCACTTTTAGGCATTAACCTTAAAGTATTTTTCACTCTCAACAAATAAACATTAACAAGATTTATAACTTGCATAATCCAAACAGAAACTGGAGTGTTAATTACTTATCTAAAAAAAAAGTTTTGGTTGAGCCATAAAAATATAACATAGCAAAACAGTTCTAAGCTAAGCTCTTTACAATGTATTTAAACACACAGTGAGTGAAGCCAATGCTCCTACTTCTTCACTCAGGCTGAAGTCCACATGACATTTGGCAACGGAGATTATAAGGAGGGTTTCCTTTTTCTCTAAAGGCTATAGCTACCTGAATCAGGAATATTTTCAAATGGCCCCATAAAAATGTCTAACATCTGAATTCTTTGACTCTCATGTGTATGCACACTCTTGCCTTCCTCTTCTGTACGTAGGATCATGCCTTCCCACCAGGATTAATGAGTATTTCTGTTTTATGTACCCAAGTAGCATTGTGTCATATATCACAAAAAGCATGAATCTTAAAAAAATGATAAAATATCTGTTCCTCATAGTATTTTCTTATTCAAGGACAAAGACATTAAGAAGAGTACATTGTTTTTGTTTTGGTTCTATCTGCAATGGTTGTAATAAAGTCAGTGCAAAAGAATATATCCCTGGGGACATGTTAACTGTAATTGCTGTTAGCATTGCCATGTATAAAACTATTAAAGTTGACCTGTCATGGTCTTATTTATAAGCCATTAACAACTACCTAGAATTTACATCTATGCTAAAAACAAACAAACAAAAAAAAAACCTCTCCAGACACGGTCAATCATCTTCTTCAGCAGAATATTTCTAAATGAATATAATAACTCTATCTATGCATGGAGTCATTAGAAGCCATGTGACAGGTACTTGAATCGCCAAAGAGTGGCAAACAACCAGAAATAACACCAACTTATCATTCATGCATACCTTTATTCTACCGGGTCAAACATTGTAATTACAGTGTTTTGGAGGAAAAGCTGAGTTCTTGTTTTCTTTAAACCAAAAGATGAGATAATTTGTAACACTCAGCCCCTGAGGGTACTGGAAAGAGCCAAGTTGTAGCTAATTTGGGGTTTAACGTATGGGAGAGCATCCTCTGGCAGTTTCAGAGGGCTCCCCCCTTTGAGAGCGTTCTTAAGCAAATGTTTACCTTGTCATCACATGTAACTTGGAAAATAAGTTCTAAGTACTATATGTTTATGTGCTCCTCAATGTGAGTTATTCACAGTTTCCTCGGCTTGTACTGCAAAGCGGGTTGCTATGAAGTCCTCCAAGGTTCTGCTTGACTTGGCCTTGGAATAGCTTTTTTTGTTATTTACTCTTTTACAGAAGGACTGGAAACCGTCCAGCCTGTGAAACAGGCTTTGCAATATGTGGATGGTGTTCTATGAGGAATGGCCTGCTAGCACGCGCCTGACATATGCAAAACAAGCTCAAAGATGGCTTTCTGGCACATGTCTTAAAGGTCTACATGTGGTGTGAGGAAGACCACAGTTCCAGTCTGGCACAACTAACTCACATGGGCAACAACTCACCTTCTACAGTACGAGACTAATGGCCCTAGAGAAACTGTTTTCTTCCACATACTCTTCATACCCAGATTATTTTTTTTAAAAGATTAAGACTCACATTATGAAATCCAAATAGGCAGTGATACCAGTTGCTGGCTAGTACATCTGGGGAAAAAATGTATAATTGATGTTTTGAGCCGCATCAATATAAGCTGAGCTCAGTTCTATGGAGACTACCTTGGCCCTTTCTTCTCTAATTAAAATGCCGAGGAATAAACTGCAGATAAACTATTGAGTTAATTAGGGCTATACATCTCAGAAAAGCATGCATCCTTATCTTTAGAGGCTCTCTGTAACTCTCTATTTTGCTACTGTTTAAAAACTGGAGGGTAAATTAAGGTCTAAGTGGAAGGGCTCTGTTGCTCTCCCCGATGTACACCCCCTAATCCCATATCCCATTAGGGGTGTACACTGCATTCTTTATCCTTGCTCTCTCCCTAAATTCTATAATCTAAAACTATAATATAGTTTGATTGCTTACCTAATGCACAGCAGAATTAATTTGGCTATGAAAATGGAACATTACTACACCCACCTGAAAATGTGTGTAGGATGAACAGACGCACAGAATAAATTAATCTTACGGTGATTTTGTCCAAGGGAACCAGCAGCCCTGGAACTCCTTTAACACAGGACGAGCACCAGGAAGCCCGCAGCAGAATATGAAACTCTATGTTCCTCTTTTATTTTGCTAGCCAGTGTCACATCACTCGCTATGTGGAGCACTTTCCTGGGGCCACACTATATGACTACGGGACAGTATTATGTGGCCTTCAGTTTGTCCCAAGAGCAAACATAAACACTGCAGTGAAACAGCTGAGAACAGACTTAGAGAGAGTTGACAAGTCCACCGGGAGAGGGGCTTCTAGCATAGGTAGTGAAGAACTTTCAAATTAAAATCACCATGCTTCCTGAGATTTCTTCACATGGAGTTATTCATGAGGCAAGAAATCAGCAAATTCACTGCAGAGATTTATTTCACACTTCATGAGAAAACCAAGCAAACTCATTGTTAGATTTCAGCTCAATGCTGATATGATACAAGAGTATCATAGGGTGTCCGTCCAGACTTCAGGACTTCAGTTTTAGCACCAGAAACCGCTTGCACTAATTCTAGTCCGCAGTTACGCCATACCTTTCTAACTTGTTAGGAAGCCGTGAAATGAGTGCAAGACAGATAACTAACTATGTGTTACTAAGATTCTTGGAAAAGCACTGTAAAGAAAAAGTTATTGTACAGAAAAGTACTATTTAAGACAGTCCCCTTCGGGGCTGAATATCTAAAGAGCCAGATCCTATGTCACAGCATTGTCTGGGTACAAAAAGCAGGATTCCAAAGAACTCTGAGAAAATTGCAAATTGGACATTAATTTTACCTAGCCTGCACAGATAGATACTCTTAAATTTGAGTTCCATTTGGATTGGAGAATGAGGCTGATGTAAAGTATCTTTTGGTGGGTAAGTTGAGGATTTTTTTCATATTTACTGCCTGGAACCAGACTCCTCACGAATGGCTGCTCCATTGGGGCCGCAGGGTATCAGTGGGCTACCACTGTTAATAGACACCCCTGAAAGAACAGGGGGAACATGCTGAGAAAGAGAAAGTGAGTCAGGAGTCGGAGGTGCCAGTAAGCTGCCTGGATAAGCGAGAGAAATCCCAGTTTTCAAGTGGATCGTGGATTCACTCAAATACTTACAAACAAACGTGCTGAGATTAACCTAAGTAAAACAGCCCTAGGTGGAGTAAATCAACAGTTATTTGAAATGAGAAGCTACTACTATTTAGGGCCAACTGATTATGGCTATATTATTGCCATACTGTCCAACTTTTTAAATTAAGCCAGAAATTAAATTTGTATGTGTAATTTAATTTTTAAATAGGACTAATTCAATTTAAAAAAATCCCCCTGAAGGCCAAGTACAGTACCTGCCTCTGGTTGGTTCTCTTTACGAGTACAGGCAGTCAGCTAAGCCAAGATCTCCCAGCAGGCTTTACTATTAGCTATTATGGCCTCGGCCTGCACATCTCAGAGTCTTTACAACTGGCACCAAACTATCTGTAGTCAGTGCTGCTAGTCACTGAGACACTGGTGGCTGGGACACAGCAGTCTAGCAGAATGAGCATGTCAAGACTTAAGAGAACTAGCCATTTTTCCTTTCATGACATATGTTTACATTAATTAGAAATGCTGTTACGTTCAATTAAGCATACAAGCCAAAGCTACTCCAGCATTATGCAAGATGTATCTTTGATATAATTTTACTTCTAGGAGTTTGTCTTATTATATACAGCTTCAAACAAATCAAGAATGGTTCCAGTTTGATTATTAACTATGAAAAACCAGTTTGTTTGTTTGGTTTGGTTTTTGGAGACAGGATTTCTGCATATAGTTTTGGTGCCTGTCCTGAAACTAGCTTTTATAGACCAGGCTGGCCTCGAACTCAAGAGATCCGCCTTCCTCTGCTTCCCGAGTGCTAAGATTAAAGACGTGCACCACCAACGCCCAGCCAAAAAAACAGATTTAATAGAATAAAAAATTACAGGCGAGATGTGACTATTGGCTAGTGGCAGCAGGTTTGCCTAGCATCCATGAGACCTCAGCAACAACAACAAATCTACAAGATCAAAGGAGGAAAAATTAGAAGTGGAGAGGACAGAGGGGGAAATGAATATATGCTAGAGATGGCTGTTCAGTAGAACAGTCACTTTGTTGTAGTGTTCTTCTAAGAATAATACATACAACATACATTCTTTGGCTCAGAATGACGTCAGGACTAGTAAACTCAATGTTAGGGCTTTAATACATATAACTACTCTTTGTGTTCACGTCTCAAAACTCTACTATCCTCAGCGCTCAGGAAGGCCATGGGTGCACATATAAAAACACATTCTACTACCCACGTGTAACTGGACGGACTGATGCTTTCTCCTCAAGTCCTTGAGTTTAAAATCCAAACTCAAGGCTCAGGTTTGCATTATTGTGTGGCATCTGTTTTTATCTGCTGTGCTATCTCACTTACCATGTAAAAACTGTAATATATGCTAGTAGCCTAGCTGTTCCTTATTTTCAATTCTTGAAAGTTATTCATCTGTAGACTAGACTATATCTTAAATCCTTCAAAGTTACTGTAATTTTTCCCCCACAGAATTTGCATTTCCTAAATCTTTTTAATCTGAAGCTGAATAACTTAATATATACCTCACCAGAACTCACCCATCTGAACACTCTCGTCTTGGACCTCTAACCAGCAGAACTGACAGAAATAAGCTTGTTTATAAGCTCCCTAGTAAATGACAATTTGTAACAGGAGCCCCAAACGTAGACAAAAGCCACAGTGCAATGTAAATTAAAACTACACACCTGTCAGAACAGCTAACATTTTAAAAATTAAAACAATAAAACCAAAGGCTCATTAGAGTGCAAATAAAATTACTTTCATACACTGTTAGTAAAATGTAACAGTATGATCACTCTACCAAAGTTCATTTAGTTTGTTTGTTTTTCGAAGCTAAACATATACTTGACATTTGACCTAGAAGTTAATCAAACTTCTAGGCATCTTTTCCAGAAAAAAAAAATGAAAACTCATATACATTTTAAAAAAGTTTACAACTATTCACAAAAAATTTATTTATAATAATCCCCAAATCAGACAAATTAAAATGTTTTTCAATAAGCAGTTATACAAAGTATGGTACATCCAGACCATTCAGCAGTAAACATAACAACTTGAACAGATCATAAGGATATTACACTGAGTGGAAAACAAATCTCCCAAGGTTATTTCTTACATGCTTCTGTTTACATAATATTCTCAGTGACAAAACTATAGAGCTGAGAACAGTTGGTTAGGGGTGGTGCTCCGGTAGGGACCACAGTAACTAGACCACGAAGACCTCTGTGGTACTGGGGTAGTTCTATACACTGCTTGCAGCAATTCCATGAATCTGCACACATGGTAAAATAGCAGAGAGCTACATAGATACCAACTGCCAAATCCTGCTTTTGATATATTACACTATATGTTAGATGTAACCACTGCAGAAACTGGGTGTTTAATGTAGACTATATGTTTATATTAGCTTTGCAACTTTATACACAATCTGAAATTATCTCAGAACAAAATTTAGAAGTAAATATTGAATAATATACAATAAGCTTCCAAATAACTGCTGTGGGAATGTCTTATCTACTAAAGCCCATGATTTGAAGAAAGTAGGTCAGCTGTTCCAGAACTTCTTGTTCGTGGTTTATAGAGGGAAACAAGTTTGTAAAAACTTTGGCTAATGCTTACAATCTTCTAGCTGAGAAATTTTACTGTTACTATTAGTGAAAAACAAAATTAGACAGAAATGCTTTGTGAATCAAAAATCAACATATTTAAAATATGTCTATATTTTAATGTATACTGCTTTCTCTCAGAAATTAAATTCACTGCATAATTCTGGCTAAATCCAAAGACATAAGCTTAAGTCTAAGGAGTATATCTATTGAAGTTATCAGTACAGTATGATTTCATTTTTGATATACTAAGCACAATAGCAGACAAACAAAAAATTGAGAAGTCACTTAAAATGAAAAAAACATAATTCCTAAAAGTAAAATTCACGCATTGCTCATATAGTCAGTGTTTTAATAATCCACCATATAAACTGACACATACAAAAATGTCTTAATGATCTGTTAGCACTTAAATTAACACATTATATAATTCTTGAACATGCGTTGGCTTCTAACCTCTGCTCTTCTTCAGAATTAGCTGTAAGAGAGGAAGTAAAGATACATGTTATGCCTATGGGAAATAAGTAACTGGCGAGCTGCAATGTAAGTAGCCTATTCTCATTCACTTCCCTCAGTGAACAGGAACCATCCGTAGATTAGGAAACCTGGTGTGGAGTCACTTTCATTTACTAACCTTGCAAATTACAATCATAGTATCAAAACTGTTGATTCCAAAATAATGATCTAGGGTATTAAAAATGTTTTTAAACTAAAAAAAAAAACCTACAAAGTAGTATAAATCCATTGTAACATAAAAATCTCACAATTAAGTTGAAATTATATCAGCTAGAGGTCAAGACTGGTCATATTACACTGAATAATTTGTTTCATATACAATTTTCAAAACATTAAATGTTGCAGAAATATGACAAAGGGAAATACTTAGTTGTAAAAATGCTTGGAGGATGAGGCCTAAATTATCTCCAAAAAAATGTAAATAAAAATAACTGTTTACAGGAATTTAGTTACTACAGTTTAAAAAGAAAAATGGCCTCAGGCCCCATGGGTTGGCTCAGTGTGTACCGACACTAAGTGCTAAGTCAGACAACCTGAGTTTGACCCCACAAAATAGAGAACCAATTGACAAAAGTTGCCCTGACCTCCACAGGTATGCTCTGACAGGTGTACACATGTACACATACCTACACACAAACACACATGCACACACATAGATGCATAATAAAGGCAATAAAACAGTAGAAAAAACAAAAGTCTAAATTTAAAACACTTACATATGCTTTTCATGCTCTTAATTATTGCATTACTTTCAGAAAAGTACTTATTTGGACTTGAATAGTTGTGGAGTTTCTCGCTGAAGAGAACTTAAGAGTCCCATAAAACTGTTGGGGCATAGACAATGCCTTGGCTGTCTATCACAAGTAGGTTTGTGACCCAGCCGAGCACTGCTCTGTGCAAAGCAATATTAATAAGAGAACTATAAAATTATGTGCTTCGTAAGTTTAGAAAATGCCGAATATGTTCTGTATTTAAATACATTTCCAAAATGTTGTTTAACAAAATTCAACAATCCTCTTTACTAGTACATTTCTCACAGCCTTTTCTAACTTTAACTACCATTCAGCTCTTCTTACACAACGTCAGGTTATAGGCATTTCAAAATAAAAATCTTTAAAAAGTATTTGAATCAAAGATGATAGCCATGGTGTAACCTAAGGTTAACTTGCTTAAACAGAGAATTCATGCTTTACCTTTGCTGCAGCCAGCACATGATCCTTTTTGATAACTTTAGATTTACTTTCACAGGCATTTGTCCTGGACTCTTCTGCCAATCGATGTACAAAGAGTAAGCAGTTCAAATGAATCTTTAAAAGCAGAGCATATGTATCATTAAATAATATATAAAGTTAAATATATATGGACCCATTTTAACATATATTTTTATAGACAATACAAATGATGTATATTTAGGAAACTTATTACTCAGAAATTTCTCATCCACAGCTTCTTCCATGTGTGAGGGTGCTACTCACATCAACTAAAAAGTAGCTTTCACAATTTTATTTTTTATTATTTACATGACTTATCGAGTATTCTAAACAATAACCTGACTCAGAAGATTCAGGGCACTGTGCTAAACAAAGAAGACAAAGGCTCCTGACTGTAATGTCTCAGACTACTGGGACAATCACCCCATAAAGCTGCATGGTATGCTGGGAGACACCATCAGAAACGAACAACGCCGGGAACAGCGATAGCATCTCAGTAACTAACTGATATGGTATTCAGAAAAAAAGAATAAAACATACCACTTGAAGTGGAAAAAACTATGGATGACGTGGATTACTTTATTGGGTAAGATTATGACGTTAATGGAAAGCAGAAAACAGTTACAGAGAAACGGCATCAGTTAACAAAAGACTAAACAGGAACCATTTAACAAAAGTCACTGAAGACAAACCTATCATCTGGGAGCAACAAAGGACCAAAGGAACTTCCCTTCTCCCACCAGTGCCAAGACTTGCGTTCCAACTGTGCTTCTTTCCCCTGATACCTAGAGTGTCCCACCAGAGTCCATAGAACCACAGGTCACTCCAGGACAGAAAACAGGGATGGTGGAGAGACACTGGCTATTTGAAAAAAGGTCTGCCAAACTCTGGATACTCGTAGTCAAGGGATTTCCTTCTATACTAAGATCCAACAAAAACAAAGTAGACAAAAACAGTATAGAAAGTGTATTACAAGGGAAGCCCAGCTCATTTACGCTACTTTAACCACTACCAAAGAGCGGTGGTGGGGAGGGGACAAAACAGCAATGTTGCCTTTTCTAACAGAATATGAGAAAGGAAAAACTAACAGTAGAAACAAGGTCTCTTTTAAGGTTCATGGGCAGTTCCCACATATGATATAGTACCAACACTGAGCCTTCTGCACCCTTCAAGTTGGGGGGAGGGGCATATATTTTGGCTTTAGAGATCAAAAATGTAAAAAGTAGACAATATTATAATAGTGAAGAAAAGCAGTATCTGCGGACGCGGCTTGGTGGTTAAGAGCACTGGCCGCTCTTTTGGAGGCTGCTAAGAAGCATCCACTGTAAGGCAGCCCACCACCACCTGGACTTCAACATACAAGGGATTTCACGTCTTTTGGCTTCTGCAGGCATCTACATAATATGATCTTCACTCACAAATACTCAAAAATAAAAATGATTTCAAAATAAGTCTTAAAAACGAGGATCCCACAGCTTTAAAACCGGCACTGAGACGCAAAGCCAGGTGGATCTCTAAGTTGAAGGCAAGCTTGGTCTACATAGTGAGTTCCAGGCCAGTTAGTGCTACAACGGGAAGTTCTGTCTCAAGGAAAAGAAAACAGAAACCCTGGAAGAAGTCAATAGCTGGGAAGACAGGAAAATAACTCCAGTTCTGCACCTTCATCTGGAAAAGAGGCATGCGTTTTCAGAACAGAGGGCAAAGCCGTGCTCCTGTGATAAAACCTGGGGACGTAATGTTCCCACACTGAATCTACGTCGAGGCAGAAACAGACAGTTGCTTGACTGGGGCCAATTACTGGAAAGCATTCTGTTTCAGGCAAGTATGAGTCTGACAAACAACAGTCTTGAGAGGTTAAAAACTTGAAGAGTGCTGTATCATCTGTCTAGGAAAATGAATCCAGCCGCTACATGATCACTTTTGAAGGCAGACCTTTAGTAAGGAGCCTAGTGCAGTAGCGAGGGTCTAATGTACTGGGTACCATCATATAGGAGCTAGGGAAGGCAGGAGGCCAAATCTGTCTTTAGACGATTCACCTGAGATATAAAAGAGTTAGGTAAGTAGGTAGGTAGGTAGATAGATAGGGATATATACATAGAGACACATACATGATAGATGATAGATAGATAGATGATAGATAGATGATAGATGATAGATAGATAGATATAGATAGATGATAGATAGATAGATAGATAGATAGATAGATAGATAGAAACATAGATAGATAGATAGATAGATGATAGATAGATAGATAGATAGATAGATGATAGATAGATATAGATAGATGATAGATAGATGATAGATAGATAGATAGATGATAGATAGACACATAGATACATTTATTTATTTTTTTCTTTTTTTGGTTTTTCGAGACAGGGTTTCTCTGCAGCTTTTTTAGAGCCTGTCCTGGAACTAGCTCTTGTAGACCAGGCTGGCCTCGAACTCACAGAGATCCGCCTGCCTCTGCCTCCCGAGTGCTGGGATTAAAGGCGTGCGCCACCACCGCCCGGCTACATAGATACATTTATATATCTATATATAACACATGTTAATCACGATGCCAAAGAGTTCTGAAAGAACCGCTATTCCTGGAAACAATAAGGGTCCGGGCTTCCGCTGAAGGGTCAGTGGTCTGGTTGACAGTTTTCCCTTAAAAAGTCCCGGGTCTTCCACAGTCCAGTCCTCCCGCCCCCTGCACCACCCATCCCACTCCCCCACACCCCCGGTCCCGGGGCGCTGCCCGCCCTAGCTACCGGGCTCAAAGAGACGCAGGCCGGGCCTGTCCCGGGCCTGGCAAGGAGCGCCACTCACCAGGAGGTCGCAGCCGGTCTCCAAGCGAAGGTGCGGCTTCTTCTGCTTGAAGGTGCGCCTGAGGAAGGCGCGGGGCGCCTTGCGCTTGATCCGCTGCGAGACGGTGGTGGAGAGCGCCATCTCCGCGGCTGGTCGCGCTCGCCGCAGTCCGGCCTCCCGCGGTGGACGGCTCAGCGGCCGAGGGACTACGGGGACGACCTCACCCGGGAGAACACACGACTTCCCTCCTAGACCCCAGGGCCGGCCCTCGGTTTGAATCTACCGCCAGGCAGCGCGTTGGCGCACGGCAGTGACGTCACCGGCAAGCCACACCCACACCGCCGGAAGCGCGGGCTGGATTGGGCGGGGAATCCCGGGCAAATGGTGGGGCGGCGCGTGCCCGTTCCTTGGAAGGCTCGGGCTTGCTTTGCCATCTTGCTGTTACAGTTCTCTGGGGAGCTCTGCTCCCACTCTTGGTTTCATAGAAAGGACGGGAAATTGTGGCGTCAGTTGATGTGCCCAACTAGAGCTCCATTTGCTGTCCAAGCTCGCTCTTTAGCATCTGGATTCCAAAAGACTAGAAAGTAAACGAAATAAATTTGTGTCTTATCAGAATTCCTTAAGCTCTGATGTCTTACTCTCAAGGCCTGATTTTCTGATATTAAACAGCAAGTAACTTACACTTTTACATAGTTGCATTTGGTTTTGCATGGGATTTTTTCCTCAAATCACATTTGCTTCACAAATGTCTGCCCTTTGAGGCTCCATTCCTTAACTTCCCTATAACTTTCAGATATACTTTATTTTTTATTGAAAATAGAGTTTTTTTCATAAACTATATTCTTATTACTATTTTCCCTCCCCTAACTCCTCCAAGATCCATTCCCCATCCCCATCTATCCAAATATACTCCCCTTACTGTCTACTTGAAAACAAACAGAAATGTAAAGAAAAATGCTAAAATAAAATAGTGTAAAACAAAAAAAAGTCAGAAGAGGAAAAACCAAACAAATGAAGAAAAGTCAAAGAAAAGCACAAAAAGACATAGATGCAGAGATACATGTTTGCACATAGAAACCCAAAATCCATAGAAAACACAAAAGTGGAAGCAATAATATATATGCAAAGGACAAATAATGTTTTTTTTTAAAAAAAATATGCCCTGAAAAACTATTATGAGACAAAGAATCTCCAAAGATGCCACTGAGTTCTTGTTGAGTTAGTCATCCACTGCTGGGCTCGGACCTGTCTTTAAGAGGTTTGTGTCCCCATTGAAACACTGTAATAAAAACAAATGTTTTCATTTGCAAATGATTATCAGTTGGAAATAGCTTCTAGGTTAAGGATGGGGACCACTTCTCTTTTCAGTGCTGGTACCCCATCTGACACAAACCCATGCTGGCCCTGAGCTTGCTGTCACAGTATCTGTGAGTTCATATGTGTGTTACTCCTTCTGTGTTTCAAAGTCTTATGTCCTTGCTGTCCTACATCCCCTCTGACTTGCACAATGTCTGCTTCCTTTTCCTTGGGGTTTTCTGGAAGGGAGGGATTTGATGGAGACATCCCATTTTAGAGCTGAATGTTCCAAGGTCTCTCACACTCTGCACATTGTCCAGCTGTGGGTCTCTGTATTTGTTCCCATCTACTGCACGAGGAAGCTTCTCTGATGGTGACTGAGGGAGGCACTGATCTATGAATATATATAGCAGAATACCATTAAGAGTTACTTTATGGCTATGTTTCCTTAGCAGAACAGTAGTATTTCCTTTTAGGTCCTTGACCTGTCTGGTCTTGGGTTCTTTGTTGGTGATGGGTTTTATCTCACAGATTGAGCCGTAAGTCTAATAAGCTATTAGTTGGTTCTTCCCATAAGCTCTGTCACCATTGCACTAGTATATCTTACAGGCAGATCCTTGTAGACTGAAGAGTTTGTAGCTGGGTACAAACTTTCTTCTTCGGTAGTATGTAAAGTACCTTGCAGTACCACGAACACTAGTGTGTAGAGATAAGGGCTCTAGTCGGTACCAGCTCAACTTTAATGAGTTGTGTTATCTTTGGCATTAGTAAATTGCCATCAATTTGTGGAGAGCAACCAATAGTTTTGGCTGGGTCATAGGGGGTACCCATGGGGCCTCTTTGTCCAATATTTGATTAGATGGAACTCATTCCCAGAGCTGGAGGCTTCATTTGATAATGAGAGATGTTCAGTTGGGTTCAGCCTCCCCTGTTTTTCAGTATTCCTTTTACATCATCTTCATATATGTATATATTTTATAAAGCTTCTGCTGAATTAAGTTTTCATACAACCTCCCAAATGGCCATTAGTTTTAGTTGTCCCTCCTTATTCCCCCTTCTTAGACCCATTTTTCTCTTCCTCTCCCTATTTAATCTTCCTACTCCAGTCTTCTACTCATACATTCTTAACTATTCTATATCACCTTCCTAGGGTGATCCAATCCTACACCCAAGTCCCTTCCTATATACAAAACCTCTGTGGTTGTAGGGATTGTAGTCTGCTTATTGAGCACTTAACTACTAAATCTACATATAAGAGAATACATACCATACTTCTCTTTTTGATTCAGGATTACCTCACTCAGGATGATTTTTTTTCTAGTAAAATCTATTTATCCGAAAGTTTCATGATTTATTTTTTAAACAGCTGAGTAATATTTCATTTTGTTAACATACCACACTTTTTATTAGTTCATCTGTTTATGGACATCTAGGCTGTTTCCAACTTCTGCTTATTATGAATAGAGCAGCAATGAACTTGGTTGAGTAGGTGTGTCTGTGCTGGGATAAAGCAACCTTTGGATATATGTCCAACAGTGGTATATTGAAAATTGAAGTTGATCCATTCCTAAATTCCTGATGAAACCACACTGCTTTCCATAATGGCTGTACACATTTTTAGTCCCATCAGCAATGGATAAGTGTTCCCCGTACTCCACATCCTCACCAATATGAGCTGTTCTTGTTTTATGAATCTAAGTCATTCTGAAGTGTAGAAGGCAAGACATCCACATCCTCACAGACAGCATAGAGAAAACAGAATAGTTAAGCATGAACGCCTTTTTCTCCAATGAAGGAAACTGACACCTGTTCACCTGGAAGGCTAAAGTGGATATTGGTTAATAATCTGGGCATCTTTTTGCTGCTTTATGGAGTCAGCCCTCACTGGAATCCCCAGACTCCTGAGCTTTGTTTCTCAGTCAGTAAAAGCCATCTGCATGAAAGATGTCTCATGTACTTTGCAAAAAAGTTTGCCAATCTGTTTATTACAAACTGTTCCTCCCTAGGTTCTTGTACTGAGCATTGTTTCTCAGTCAATAGAACCCATTGCTGGGGAAATGGTCACAGGGGCTTTGTGAAAGGGATGTACTTTGCCAAGGAGTTTCGAGGTAGCCATGCCTAAAGCTTTGTTGTGATAACTGTCACATGGGAACTTTTTTTAAAAAAAGATTTATTGTATTTAAATATATTTAAAAAATAAACCACTTGGCATCAGATTCCAGAAGTTTGAACCAGTCTGACTAAGTCATACTGAACCAAGTTCTCATTCTTCCCTCTACATGGATCATTTCACTCCTGGCCTTGTGGTGTGTTAGGTCCTTCTGTCTATGTGTTACTTTTATTGGTTAATAAATAAATAACTGCTTTGAGCCTATGGCAAGTGCAGAACAGAACTAGGCAGAAAAAGGTAAGCTGTATGCTCAGAGAAATAGGGCAGAGTCAGAGAGAAGCCATGGAGCTGCCAGACACAGACACTGGAAATTTTACCCAGTAAGCCACAGCCACGTGGTGATATACAGATTAATAAAATGGGTTAAATTAATATGTAAGAGTTATCCAATAAGAAGCTAGAGTTAATGGGCAAAGCAGTGGTTTAATTAATACAGTTTCTGTGTGGTTATTTTGAGGCTAAGTGGCTGGGAACCAACAAGCAGCATTCCTTGCAACAACCATGGCATTTGAGGGACCCACATACTGACCGGTATAAAATGAAATCTCAAAATAATTTTGATTTTCATTTCCCAGATGAACATTTCTTTAAGGACTTCTCAGTCATTCATGTTTTCTCTTTTGAGAATTCTCTGTTTAAATATGTACCCCATTTTAAATTGGATTACTGGTTTTCTTGATATCTCTATTTTTAGTTATTTATATTTTATTAGATATTTCCCTCTATCGGGTATGTCTTCTGAAAACCATCACTTGGATATACTTTCAGCCATAGCACTTTAAAGAAAAACTGATAACAATTGGCTAAAATAATTGTTGATGCTACTTTTCCCATCTTTGAAGCTATAACAATCAGTCTTCTGTGTTTACTCTCTTGTGAAAAATTACTCTTATTAATACAACCAATTGTTAATGCTCAGGCCCAACTTACTTGACCAATTAGAAGTAACTATTATGTTCTATTATTGATTCCTCCAAGAAAACATTTTCCTTCACTGGGTATAATTCTCTTTTGGTTTTCTTCTTCCCTACAGTTTTCTCTGTCTCCATATTTGTTTCCCCTTCATCTTCTTCATCTCCAAATCGCAGTCCACACGAGTCAATGTTTTATATATGTGACCTCATTCATAATAACTCTAAAGTGAGTTTAAAATATCTGCTGATTTTCTCCTCTGGATTTAAGGTATCCATTCTCGGTTCACAGGTTTAGTCCTCTAAAGTTTCGTAGATGCCACATGACCAAAATTAGCTTTTGATCTCTTTCTACACTCCAGCCCTGACCTCACCAGCTCCTTCCCATCACAGATGATAACACTCTCATCTTTGCAAATTACTTGTGTAAATTATTATGATCTGCTGTGCCTGATTTCCTTGTCATATCTTTAAATAAATTTAATTTTTATTCTATGTGTGTTGGAGTTTTGCCTGCATGTATGACTGTATGAAGGTGTCAAATCCCTGGAACTGCAGTTACAGACAGTTGTGAGCTGCTGTTTGGTTGCTGGTAATAGGACCGGGTCCTCTGGGAAAGTGCTCTTAACCCCAAAACCATCTCTCCAGCCCCTTCTGTCACATCTTACATTCAATGCCCTCAAATGAATCAGCCCTGACTAACTCTAGCAGAGCATTCTCCCCACGTCTCCTGCTACTATGTTGCAGGGAGGAGGTTGCTTGTTCATCCCGGCCTCCCTGAATCTAAATAATCACACAGAAAACTGTATTAATTAAAACACTGCTTGGCCCATTAGCTCTAGCTTCTTATTGGCTAACTCTTACATCTTAATTTAACTCATTTCTATTAATCTATGTATCGCCACGTGGCTGTGGTTTACTGGCTAAAGTTGTAGCGTCTGGCTCTGGCAGGGCTACATGACTTCTCTCTGACACCACCTCCTTTCTCCCAGCATTGTTTAGTTTTCCCCACCTTGTTCCCTTATAGCTCTGCTATAGGCCAGAAGCAGTTCCTTTATTCATTTAATGGTAATCACAGCATACAGAGGGAAATCCCACATCTCTACTACTCTTGGCCATATCACTCTCATGACTCACCTAGATTATTATACCACCCATTGACCGTGCCTTAACATCTTCCTATTTATCTTACACAAAAGATGATGTTTAAGTCATATTATAACATTGCTCCTCCAAATCCCTTCCCTTAGCTTCAAAAGAAAAGACAGAAATTCCTAGATTGATTTATCTCAATTAAGAAGTCATAAGCAGCCGGGCGGTGGTGGCACATGCCTTTAATCCCAGCACTCAGGAGGCAGAGGCAGGCGGATCTCTGTAAGTTCGAGGCCAGCCTGGTCTACAAGAGCTAGTTCCAGGAGAGGCTCTAAAAAAGCTGCAGAGAAACCCTGTCTTGAAAAACCAAAAAAAAAAAAAAAAAAAGAAGTCATAAGCAATGTTATAATAAAAACAAATACCGATTCCTCTGGGTACAAAATAGATTTGCAAATCAAGAGATTTAAGTTTGATTAAATACTAAACTAATATTTTGTCACGTTGATAAAGTAGATTTTGTCAATGATAGCAAAGATAATGGGAGTGAGGAAAAGTAACTTATTTTGAACAAGTTTTAAATGACTATTGCCTTTATTTTATTGGAAGGCATTTAGGTTGGTGATGATTTATTTCTTCATTTTTTTAAGCTGTTGGTGATTGGTTGGCACAAGGTTATCAGAAGGGAATTATCAGTAATCAATAAGTTAGATGAAGTCTCAGCAGTGCAAACTTGGAATGTGGGATTTTTGTAAGCACAATTTGTTGCTGCTGCTGTTGTTGTTAGCCTGGAATATTGATAAGGGATTTGGATCATTTATAGGCTATAATTTTGTGTAATGTAACATACAGTAAAACCAACATCATGAAAATACTATTTCACCTTTAGAAAATGAGAGGACCATTTTGAACTTTTAACACAACATTCTTTATTTAAAAGTTAAAGATGGGGGTGTCTGTCTGTGAGGAAAAATACTACCTGCCAGTTCTGATTTCTAGTGCCCACAGAGAAGTTCTGTTCTTTTTTCTAAGCAAACTGTAGCTATCTTAACTTGTATTTCCACACCCATGAGGCCAAATCTGCCAAGCCTCAAATGCATATGCTTAATAGTACTTATAATATCTCCCTGACATTATTTCCCACAACTGAACAAATGATTCCTCTCCACATATATTAGCTTCCTTGATACCTGATACTATAAAATCTTATAACGCTCCAAAATTAATTACAGAAACCTAATCCCCAATCAGATATAGGATCAGAGGGAGGCTTTGGAAGGTACTTACATCTAATAGACATCATTCCAATGAATGGGATGAGTGTTCTTATATCCACTAGACATGGTTCCTAGGAGTAGGATGAGTGTGCTTACAAGAGAAGCCTTGAAAGTTGTTCTATCACACAATGCAAAGAAAACTGTAAGGCACCATCTGTGCATCAGAGGTGACCACAATAACTCAACCTTTCTGACACGAGTATCTCTGGCATCTCAGCCTCTGGAACTGTGATGTATTCATTTCTGTTGTTTATAAGCCACCTACTATATGCCATTTTGTATATGCATATCTTATCACAGCTTCGTGTATAATAAATGGAATTAAAGTTAATGCTTATTAAAAAGGACTATAAATACCAAGTGTTACATCCACTGCGTTTCTTTTACTAATGTAACAAATGATAAAAATAGAATGTCTCAATACAACACAAATTCATTGTCTTACATTTCTGAAAATCAGAATTCCTAAAGTCAAGGTGCTATCAGGATGCATGCCTTCTAGAATCTTGAATAAGGGACATCCATACAGATATTCATTACACTGTTAGAATTGAAAACCAGACCTGCAGTAAGGCTGCAAACGTCAATCCTGGGCTATTCTATGTTGTGGCCAAGCAGTCATGGAATGAGCACTTATGCGAGCTGGCTTCCACATACCACTCCAGGGGAAGGAATGTCATGCCCACCCCTCCCTCCTGCTGGGATTTGTTCTGGCTTGAACTCGAACAGGTCTTGGGTATGATGTCATCACCTCTGTTGAGTTCGTATGTGTGATTGCATTGTTAGACATAGAAAGCACTGCTTAATTTAGGACTTCTGCTGCCTCTGGCTCTCAGAATTTTTCTGCCTCTTCTTCCTTAAGGATCCATGAACTCCGGGGTGGAGGTGTGTTATAGGGGGCCCATATAGAGCTGAGCATTCTGCTGTCTCTCATTCACTGCACCTGGAGCAGTCAAGAGTCTCTCCCTATTTAACTCACTCCTAACGCCTTATTACATTGATTCGTGCCCCTCTCAAACCTCATCAGAGATAGTTCTTTCTGCAGTAGATGTGGAATTTTTTTATAGACTCCCTTTTTCATTTTCTAAAGTCACAAAGTAAAACCCTGGAAAAATTCCATGACAATTCGTTGCTTAAAATCGTCTCCCTTGATGTGTCTTTGATTAAAAATTTCAAAAATCACAAGACAGCTCTTGAAAGAGTAGCCTACACAGCTGGAATCTGGAAGATTGGACCATCTTCAGTTTCAAGTCAGGGGAAATAAACGAAGACTAGATAGGAAGGAAAAATGGGATGGGGTGAAAGGAGGGGAGTGTGGCTAGCAGTAAACGTGTCCCTTCCCCTTCCTTTATCCCACCCATCACCTCCTTTCCCCTTCCTTTATCCCACCCATCACCTCCTTTCCCCTTCCTTTATCCCACCCATCACCTCCTTTCCCCTCCTTTATCCTACCCATCACCTCCTTTCCCCTTCCTTTATCCCACCCATCACCTCCTTTCCCCTTCCTTTATCCCACCCATCACCTCCTTTCCCCTTCCTTTATCCCACCCATCACCTCCTTTCCCCTTCCTTCATCCCACCCATCACCTCCTCTGGAGGTTTGCGAAGGTAAGAGTCCTTTGGTGTGCTACTCAGAGTTTAAAAACAAAAATTAAATCTTTCCAATAAAATCACTGAAAGACTTCCTTATCCCCTTTCATATGATTCTAAGGAGTTTATATACACTTATATAAATTTTATGCACACTAAATTACTGGAATTTATACTGCCATCATTCGCCTTTGTTGATGTCTGTTAAAAATATTTTGTGTTCCATTTACTTTTCAAAATCTATCCTAAGGAAATTATCCTAAACGCAAGATATATGTTGTGGAGATTTAAAATAGTAAAATACTTTACAAAGAATATTTATTAAATAAGTTAAGACTATTGTGACCATATGAAAAGTAATGTTTCTGCAAGATGATAGTCAAGAGGAAAATCCATATTTCTACCAGGAAAGAGGATAAAACTTTATACAAATGGAAATGAATGTGATCTTTATAATATGGGAAACAGTGATGCGCATGTACATAGTGGTATGTGCCTACCAGTCTGGGGGAAAGATAAAGAAATGCATTCTCTTTAAAGTAATGGTGTAACACCTGATTCTGTATTACCCACTCGGTACAGTTCACGAGCTGGGCAAGGGCCTGGAGATTGAAAGAACCCACAAGAGACCTGGGTCATTCGAAAGATCAGCTGAATGCCATTTATTCAATTTTGGGGAAATCCTTATATACCTACTTGCTACACAAGGAATTCCCCCCAGGCAGGTAGGAAATTGCCACACCCAAGAAGGGGTAAACAATGCCCAACAACTAATCACCAGGTAGGGCAGAGGGAGCACAAAAACAAACAGAACGTTTTAGCTGGCTGACCAGAAACTGTCCTCAAGTAACCCCAGAAGCAGGGGTAGACCCGGGCCCTACATAATAGAAATGTGAATAATCCTGGAAACTATTTTTAAAACCGGTCCACATTTTCAGTAATGACCATACTTTTAAAATTTTTGAGATATTTTATATTTTGACTAATTGGTATTATATGTAGTTTTAAATGTTTATTGATTACACTTACTTAAAAGGTTTTTAGGAAAATTATTTGCATTGAGAAATAAAAATATTTTCAACATTTCTCTGCTATTTGATGATTACTTAGAAAGTAATTTGGTTTTTGCTTTACATAAATTGTAATCATGCTCACATTTGGTAGAATATGTTACCAAGAAATGTAACCCTATAAATTAAACTTTGTGGGTCATTTTAATAAAATGAATGACTTAGACAGTTGTTCCTGACTTGTTGGAGTGTTTTTTATGTTTTTTGAGACAAAGTTTCTATGTGTAGCCCTAGCTGTCTTGGAACTACCTCTTGTAGACAAGTCTGGCCTTGAACTCACAAAGATCCTTCTGCATCTGCCTCCAGAGTGCTGGGATTAAAGGCATGTATCACCACTGCTCAGCTGACTTGTTTTTTATATTAGCAAAATATTATGCAAATAGTTATTAAAATTAAAAGTATTTAGTTGTTTAGTTTTCATTTTTAAAATTTAGGCATTAAAAATTATGTTGATTAAAATCTGCCAGAAACAATGCAATTGCCGTGTTTTTAAAACTTTGTTTTGGTTTCATTCATCATTTTTGAAATAAAGAATTTCACAAAATTTTGGACACTGCACCTTTACTTTTTAGAAGTCTGATTGTTTGTAAGACAAATTGTTCCAGAAGTATCAAAAAGTCCACCTGTGTGGCCTCTCCACTAATATTCCTAGTTCAAAGGCAGCTCCTCTTATCTCCCTCTGCCTAAGCGTTCCCCTTGTCAGGGAAGAAATGAAATGCTTACACGACGGTCACAAATCTGTTTTCCAATGTTGATGAAAGATACTGGCTTTGAAACAAATCCCTGTTAAGATTGCCAGAAATCTTGGTTTTTTTTTTTTCTGTATTTGCCTCCATCAGCAGATGCCTTTGAAATAGACAAAGTAACGCAAAAGAAGTGGACATTGCTAAGAAATATTAGGCAGAGCTTGTCAAAGATCACATAGTAAAAGACCTTGTCAAAAATTTTTCTGTTGCTTTCTCTCACCAGTGTGTCTACTTTTAAGGATGGTTGCTACTGGAACAGTATTTAAAACAGAGCAGGGCAAAATATAAAGTGATGGGTTCATAATAAATCACCACAATTTACTTAAGCAATAAACAAACTGGAATGTTTTGTGACTGAAGCAGTTTTCAAATTGCTGGTCCCGTCTATAGATACATTTTTAAGCATCCAATGTGGAAGTTGAAACATTAGTTGGATAATTATCAAGAAAAAAAAGAAACTAACCATTTCTTGCAGAATAGTTTTTGTTTATTTTTTATTGCTGTTGTTAATTTGTTTTGCTCATGGAGGCAAAGAATTTTTAAAAGACTGAGAAGAAGAAAACGAAAATATGTTATTATTCAATAACTTTGACTGGAAACTCACAGGGGAGAGAGAAGAGTGCTGAAGTGGACAGAAGCCCCTCCCCTCATCTACACCAAAATTCCCTGTCTCCATCAGGCACAGAGATCAGGACAGAGAGAGGTAGGGGAGTAGTAGTTTGTTGGCTGCTTTCTCTAAACTGCGATCTGCGTCTACAAGAGGGAAAGGAGCCAGTCCACACAACACAATTGAGAAGGAAAAGAATGGTGCTGACAAAACACCAAATCAGGATCATTTCATAAACTCAACCATTATTAAACTACTGTGACATATACTAATAATTATGCATGTTTAACACATGTCAGAAACTATTCTACACACTAAACACATGGCACATATCCATCCCTGGACTGAAATAAGGCACACACGCGTGCACGCACACACACACACACACACACACACACACACCTTTCATCGTCTGTATAACTACAGTGATAGAATTATTCCTGTTTTACAAACAAGGAAGGAGACACCAAGAAGTAACTTTTTAAAATCAGGCATTCAGTGTAAAACCCACATGAGTTTTCATGGCCCCAAAATTAGGAACACTGTAAGAGATCCAGTTAAGTAAATATATTCTCTTTATAGAACACAATCTGCTCAGTTATAATGAGAATTCATTCCCCATGTAGAAATGAATAAAAATATAGCTTAACCTGGAAAGTGGGAAAACACCTTTTTTGTTAATTAATTGTGTTAAAATAAATTTTATAAGAAATGGAAGAGAAATCATAACTGGGTGTTAATATTAAGGGAAATTTTTTTTTTACTAATTTCCTATTTATCTAAAGTACCTTTGTTATTTCCCAACTGAGCAATGCATTTACAATAAAATGGAGGAAAGAAAACCAGTTTTACAACCAGGAAGTGTTATATGTGTAATAACTGACTTTAAATATTTTTAGGTTGAGTTGCAACATGAGCAATGATAAAATCCCCTTACTCTGTTGAAGCTTTTTTTGCATGGACACATCCTTCGGCTTGGTCTTCTGTGAGCACATCTGTGAGATCAGCAGCACAAAGGAGGAGGGTCAGTGAGGCACATGATGCCTTTCTGTAAAACTGGCATCTTGAAGATACAGTCTACATCACTTTCTTTCCATTGGCTAGATTCTGGTACATCTATCCACACAAAGATGTTAACTGAGGTTGAAAATGCCTTGGAAATTTTAGGCTAAGCTTTATAAGTCCATTTGAAAATCAAGAAATATAGAACAATGGACAATCTGTGTCACATGAGACTTCACTAGAACTTTGTATTAATAAGAGATTAAAATGAATTTTGTTGAAATCTAGGTAGCCTTCTCTAACCTGTGACTATTAAGCAAGTGTTTTTATCTCTAAAAATGAGCTATAGGGTCTAAAGAAAAGTAAATTTTCAATGCTGTGGCCATAATATATACTCCCTACATTTTGTGATCCCCAAACATAAGTCCTCTTCTCATTTTGACAGGAAAAAAAATCACTATATGAACTTTAAATCTATAGTGCTATGTAAGACACATAGGTAATTGTGTATATCAAATGAGCCATTGTGATGTGGAATTATATCCCCTAAAATAGTACCTAGCAGAGATTATCATTAACTTCTATTATTATTTAATCATTACCATATATCACAATATAAATATTCACCTGTCCTGACCTGCAGAGTTGATGGTGACAGCAGTGACCCATGCTGGTCTCCCAGCGCTACACTGCCATGGTCTTTCCATACAGTTAAATCACAAAAGTCAGAGAAAATATGAAGAAATTAAGAATCAGCAGGCCACCAGAGAAATAGCAGAATTTAAAACAATTCCCTAAGCCATGTGTGGTTCTTGGCTGCATCTTTGTTGTTGTTGTTAATACCTTTAGAAATGCACACACCATTCTTAGCTTAGGGTCATGCAGGAGTGTTCCCTAGGCCACATGCAGTCCAGGCACTGGTTCGTCGACTACCAGGCTGATGTTTGTGCACCTGGCTCTCTATGCACATCTGTTATATTCTGTCTGTGCAGAGTGGACTTGGGTTTCTACTGTGATCTTACGATGGTCCTGACAGAAAGTGACTTGGTTTTATGTCATCCCTTCTACAAATTCTGCCTTTGACCATATATTTTATTTTTATTTTGACTACTTTCACAATATGGCAAAATAAAAATGCACCCATTTTTCATACTGTGAAAGAA
The DNA here is from genome assembly GCF_903992535.2 of Arvicola amphibius. Lineage (NCBI taxonomy): Eukaryota > Metazoa > Chordata > Mammalia > Rodentia > Cricetidae > Arvicola > Arvicola amphibius. The sequence continues at coordinate 37,640,824 of NC_052054.1, forward strand.
AAATATTGAATAAAGTCATCATATAATATAAAATACAAGATAAACTCATCTAAGTTCTTCAAATGAAAAGGTAACAAAGAATTATAAAATGTGAAGTCAGCTGTATTTTTCAAAAGCCAAACAAAACAGCTATAAAATTTAAGACTATTTGAAATGAAGCAATTAGCAAACCAAGACCATAGAATCCTTTGAATAATGAATTGAAAACTTAAGAAATAATATAAAAGATGAAAGAAAACTTTGGTGGGTTTTTATTTTAGTATGTCAAGTGACTTCAATTTTTAAGAATCACTCAAAAGTTATTGAGTTGTTAAGTTTATGGTTTATACAAAATGTGTTGTTGACTCGGAGAAAAATTAGTAAAAACCAATTGTGTACATAGAAAATTTCCCCAGAGCACAATTACCTAGTTATATTGACAGTCAAAATTTGAATAGCATTTTCAAATGATGAATAATAATTAGATTATCTGTAGAAAATTTCAATGCAATTTTCTTCATTTTGATCTTGACAACCATGAGAAATCACATGTATTTTTTAATTTCCTCAAGTTCTTTAAAAACTAAATCATTTTTGATCTGCTTCTCTGTTTATTTCTCTTTATTAAATAAAGATATTTTAATTAGCAAAGTGCTAGGTTCCATTACAACATTTTTAAACTAAATTGTTTTTGTTGATTGTCTTCTACTACCTCCCACTGCTGAGCCTTTGTAGCCTCCATTCCCAGCAGCCTCCTTCTCACTTCCACATCACATATTACTGCCCTCTCCTTTTCCTCAATATCTCCCACCTTCAGGGTCCTTTTCTCGGTTTATCGCCTGTACACATACACACATACATATGTATATGTAAATATAAAAAGCCATCATACATGTATAAGTAATATGTGGTATTTGTCTTTCTAAGTCTTGGTCATTTTATGTAATGCGATGCTTTGCAACTCCATCCATTTTCTTGCATGTTCTCACTATCTATTTGTTTTGATGATTTGCCAGCTTGCCAGGCTGATTTTATTCCCTTGCTGTTGTAAGTAGTGCAGCAATACTCATGAATGCAGATATAACTGCAGAAAGATTTGCAGTGCTTTGGGTGTCTATGCCCAGGGATGGTACTGCTAGATCACATGGTAGTTCTATTTTTAAGGTTCTTAGAAATCTTCATACTTATATCCATAATGGTGACACTGTTGGAGTCCTGTTCAGATATTCTTACCTATACCCATATCCTAAAGCACATTCCCTAAGCTTTCCTCTAACACTTTCAACATTTCAGTTTTTATCTTTTTTTTTTTTTTTGGTTTTTAAATCAAGGTCTTTGATATATTTGGTTGGTTCTCATGGGGGATGTCAGGCATGATATATAGTGCTCTTCTTCAAGAAGTCTAGTTTTCTCTGGACCATTTGTTGAATAGGAGTAAACGAGGACTTACTTTCATTTTCCAGACACCTAGTTTATAGTAATCACATAGAAACTATGTTAATTACAAATTTCGGCCAATGGCTTAGGCATATTTCTAGCTAGCTCTTACATGTTAAATTAACCCATTTCTATTAATCTATGTATTAGTTAAAACACTGCTTGGCCAATAGCTTAGGCTTCTTATTAACTAACTCTTATATTTTAAATTAACCCATTCCTATTATTTTATATTTTACCATGAGGCTTGTGGTTTGCCTGTAAGGTTGCAGGGCATTTGTCACCTTCAGCATTTACATGATACCTCTCTGACTCTGTCTTCTTTCTCCCAGCATTCAGTTTAGTTTTTCACCCTAGCTCTATTCTTCCTTTTCATAGGCCTAAAGCAACTTCTTTTTTAACTAATGGTAATAAAACATATTCACAGCATACAAAGAGGAATCCCACATCTAGGCTGTGGCTTACTGGTAAGGTTCTGGCATCTTTCTCCTTCAACAGCTACATGGCGTCTCTCTGACTCCACCTTTTTTTCTCCTCTGTCTCTGCTTGGATTCCCAACTTTGCAATATTCTGCCCTGCTATAAGCCAAAGCAGCTTCTTTATTAAAAAATGGTAATAAAACTTGTTCATAGCATACAGAGGAGAATCTCATATCAAATAGGCTATCTTTTTTCCCAGTTTAGGTCTTTCAACATATATTTGAAATCCTCATTAAATACTAATTAGCATTATCTGTGTGTGTTTGTTTCTAGGTTCTTTCTCTGTTCCCTTGGTGTGCATCTCTGGTTTTGTGCCAGTACCATACTGTCCTTGACACTATGTCTGTGTAGTTTCGGTGTGATGGACCAGCTCAGTTGGGCCACTGGGACCAACGGGACAGGGTCTTAGGAATAGGTGGGTAAGGAGTCAGCAAATTACAAACTGACACCAGACTCAAAGGAATTGCAGCTGAATGCCTCTTTACTAGGCATGAGACTCATTCTTTATACAGAAAAAAATTGCTTAGCAGCATGTATTATTTTTCATGTGATACAGATTATTCTTAGAATCATTATATCAGATACATGAGAACATATTTTTATCAGACAGATGTGCCCCATGTGAGTCTATGGTTGGTCATGTTAGACATGGCTTGGCATTAGTTTCGATATAAATCTTTATCTAGACTATGCGTTTATAGCATTTTGAGCTTTTTGTTTGTTTGTTTTAATATTTATTGAACTCTACATTTTTCTCTGCTCTCCTCCCTACCTCCCCCTCCCCCTTCAATCCTCCTCCAAGGTCCCCATGCTCCTAATTTACTCAGGAGATCTTGTCCTTTTCTACTTTCTACTTCCCATGTAGATTATATTTATGTAAGTCTCTCTTAGTGTCCACATTGTTGTCTATGTTCTTTGGGATTGTGATTTGTAGGCTGGCTTTTTTTGCTTTATGTTTACAAACCACCTATGACTGAGTACATGTGATAATTGTGTTTCTGTGTCTGGGTTACCTCACTCAAAATAATGTTTTCTAGTTCCATCCATTTTCCTGCAAATTCAAGCTGTCGTTATTTTTTCTGCTGTGTAGTACTCCATTGTGTAAATGTACCACATTTTCTTATCCATTCTTGACCGAGAGGCATTTAGCTAAGGGCAAGCAGTTGTGGTTAATAGTCACACAGTCTACAGGGTTTTTTTAAATAATATTTCTGAATCTATGCAGAAGAACTTCTTTGTTCCTTCTCCTTCTCCATATTTCTAATTCATTTTTAAATCTTCCCCAAATCCAATCTCATGACGTTATAGGAATTTATCTCTCTTCTTTCCTTATCCCCTCTTTGCTGAATCTATCTTAATTGCTTAATCTATCTTCCCTTCCAGAAGAAACCAGACTGTGTTCTTTAGAACATAAGCAGGTAATGCCAAAAGTGCAAGGGCTCAAATTCAGGAAACACATCACACACACACACACACCTTCTCTATGGGCACTCTTCCTTGAAGTTTGTGCCACAGCCTACATGAGAGATCATGCAGACTCTTCAGGAAGTAGCGAGACATTTGGGGTCAGGTATTGTTAGCTCTATTTCCTTTGCTTAAAATTGTTTGGATATTAGTGATATTTCATGATACTGTGTGAATTCTCAATTGTTTTTTTTTCAAACTCTATGATGAAAGACATTGGAATTTCTATTGGATTGGCATTAGATCTGCAAATTGCTTTTCTTAATGTAGTATTTCTGTATTATTGGTTTTCCCAATCCATGAGTAGATTGGAAACATTTTGTCAAGCTCTTTTCAACATCCAGTGTCTTCTTTAATTTCTTTTTCCAGGGTCGACATTTTTCACTATTTTGGTTTAGGGATGGTATGTTTTTCTTAAGTTATTTCTCTATGAGTTCATTATCCATATGTATGATAGCTAGAGCTTTTTCTATGTAGACTTTGTAGTCTGCAACCTTACAGAAGTGTTAAGAGTTTTATGGAAGAGTCTTAAATAAAAAAGCATGTGAAAATGGAGACAATTTGATTTTTCCCATTTTCTTATCCACTTTGTATCTGTCTCTTAGTGCTCTGTCTAAGACTTTAAGCACTATATTAAGTTTTTATAAAAAGGCAGACTGTGGTACTCTTGTTTTGTATATGATGTTAGAAGAAACACTCTACTCCTCCCATTTAGTAAGCTACTGACTATATGCTTGTTAAATACAGCCTCTTTCTTCCTTCTACTCCTAATTTCCTCAGGACTTTTATCATGAAGGCAAGTTCAACATTGTCAAATGTTCATCATCTTCTGAGACTGTCCTTTCTTAAATTTATGTATATGTTGCATTACATCATACGATTTGTATACGGTGATAGATCTTGTCTGGGTTGAAGCCCATTTGGTCACAATGAGTAATGTGTTCAGGGTTTTCTTGAATTCTATTTGAATTTTGTTTAGATTTTTGTACCTGTGTTCATCAGAGAATTTTATCTACAGTTTTGATGTTGCTATTGTTTTATTTTATCCAGCTTTTTATCCAGGTAATAATATTGGTTTAGGAGAATGAATTTGTACTGTTCCTTGTCCTTTTCAGTTTTTCTGGACTACTCTGGGAAGCGTTGATGCTAAATCTCTTTAAAAGTTTGATAAAATCTATCAGAATCTATCTGCTCTGAAAGTTCTCTTTATGGGGAGACATTGCTACTTCTTCAATCTCATTCATTTTTTGTGGGTCTGTTTAAATTATCTATAGCTTCTGGCTTTAATCGGTCATAGACATTTAGAAACAGACCCATTTCATCTAGCTTTCCTGGCATTTTGGAACATAAAATTTGAAATCATTCCTTTGTGCTCTTCTGAATTTGTTTGGAGAGTGATGTATTAGTTACTCTTATAGTCATGAATTTTGTAATGTAGTATTCTTTTTCTTATTTTTATTTGCCTATGAATTTATCAATTCTACTTATCTTTTCAAAAACCCACTGTTTAATTCATTCTGTATATGGTGAATTTTTGTTTACTTCATTATTTTCTATTCCAGTTTTTATTTATTGCTATCAACTGGTTTTGAGATATGCTCATTGTTCTTCCAGAGGTTTATCATTACATCATTTTTTTGAGATCTTTTGTTTTGTAAAATGAGTACTTATTTTTCAAACTTTCCTCTTAGTACTGCTTTAGCTGTATCCATCCCAGATGACCTGCTGTGGTCTCATTTTTCAGTTGATTACAGCAATTTTTTGATTTTCTATGATTTCTTCAATGACATCCTATTTATTCAAAAATATACTTTTGCTCTCAAACTATTTGAGCAATTTTTAAAGTTTCACTTGCAGTAGATTCCTATTTTTGCTTCACTGTGACTTGTTAAAATATAAGGAATTACCTATTTTTGCATCTATTGAGGCTTGTCCTGGGCCATATGATGTGTTAAATATGTTTGAACATTCTATGTGCTGCTGAAAAGAATCTGTATTCTGTATATGCCACATGGAATTTTTTGTAGATACTTGGTAAATCTAATAGGTCTGAGTTATAATTTCTGACATTTCTTTGTTGGTTGTTAGTTTGGAAGACCTATCTGAGTATGACAGAGAATATTGAAGTCCTCACTATTACTGTATAGAAACCTATGTTGCCTTTTATGACTCTCGGTGTTTGTTTTTATGCAATTGGGATCCTTAGTATTTAGTTTATAAATGTTTAAAATTGTTATATGCATCTGATGAATCATTTCATTTTGTAATATGGAGTTGCCCTGATTATCATTTTAGACTAATTTTCTTTGAGATTTCCTTTACCAAATATAAGGTTGCACATGCCTTTAATCCTAGCACTCGGGAGGCAGAGGCAGGCAGATCTCTGTGAGTTCAAGGCCAGCCTTGTCTACAAGAGCTTGTTCAGTACAAGCTCCAAAGCTACAGAGAAACCTTGTCTCAAAAAAAAAAAGTATCTATCTCTGCCTATTTATGGCTTCCATTTATTTGGTAGGTGGATTTCCATTCTGTGGCAGTAAGTTTTTTAATGTCCTTTTTAGCTGCGCACCGTGCCCCCGTGTCTGCCTTCGGTGCACTGGCACCCAGTTACTGAGCTTCGGAAAAGGAGCTGGAGGTTAAAATACACAAACACACACAGACAGGCAGACAGACAGCGACACGTGTCATCCTTGAATTCCCCAAGAATGCCCCCTTTATTGTGTTCAGGGGCAGATTATATAGAGATAGCCATGCCCCAGCCAAACCCACCAGAAACCACTCTCCTGCCATCAGGAACTCCTGAAGGTCTCATGCTCAGAGCAACTGTAGGCACTCAGATCAGGGGATTACAAGAAATTCAGGATCTGGGGTCTCAGTGCTCCCAACATCTCCCACCTAAACTTTTTTTCTTTTTTCTTTCTTTTTGGTTTTTCGAGACAGGGTTTCTCTGCAGCTTTTTTAGAGCCTGTCCTGGAACTAGCTCTTGTAGACCAGGCTGGCCTTGAACTCACGGAGATCCACCTGCCTCTGCCTCCCGAGTGCTGGGATTAAAGGCGTGCGCCACCACTGCCCGGCTCCCACCTAAATTTTTTATCTTAAGTATTGGGGGGGGGGGGGGGAAATGAGGAGTCAGTATCTCCAGGTAACATGTACTTCAGGCACTGCTGTGGCATCCGCCAGGCTAGGCACCTACTAGGCTGAGGCAATATACCTTCCACCACAGCCACCTAGCAAAGCTCCAGCTGCCTTCTAGCCCCAGCTGCATTCATTCTGGGTCCAAACTGGTGCATGGAGTGGAGCAGAACTCGGAAGCAGGCTTGCTGCTCAACAACCACTGAAGGGGCCCCACTTAGGTAATTTGGGCGTTGTCAATCTGTCTGGATACTTCCTGCTGAGTTGGGACGCTGCATTCTTGGGGGTATTTACTACAACTTACTGCCATTTTCCAGTAGTGCTCAGATGCGGGTCGTGGTCATGCTGCGCTTCTGCGCCGAGGCCCGCGCTGGAGTGGGCCTAGCGTTCTTGCCTCGTCGGTCCTCGAGGCAGGTCCCGGGGTTTGCATGGAACCTCTTGGCCTTGGAACTGCCGCCAATCACACTCCACTGCAACATTTCAGGAGGTCTTGGGGATTCAAACCACATGAATCTCGAATAAATCCTTAGGCTCTCATCCTCTGTGGAGACAAAAACAGAACCTCTTTTCCAAAGCATCAAATTCTTAAGTCCATATTTTAAAGTCAAGGTACCTTTCTTAGCAGTTCCTAGAATCAAATGTCTTTCTCCAGTCCAGAACACAAAAGACAACACAATCAACATATCATACATCTGTACACATTTATCTTTTTAAGCTATATACATCTATCTTTTCCCAATACATACGCCCCCTCCGGCTGGGGACAACCCTGTTCGTTTATCCCTCTTTCTCGGTTGGAGTTCCACTTGCTGCCAAACCGAGCAAAGGACGTCAGGATTAACCATATACCCCAATCCACCCTCACCTTCTGAGGTCGACCTCTCAGCGTTCCCTAGTTCCCGATATCTCAGCTGGGAACTCCAATTTCCGTGCACCTCGGCCCCTTGTCTGCCTTAGGTGCGCTGGCACCCAGTTCACGAGATTCGGGCAAGGGGGCTGGAGGTTAAAATACACAAACACACACAGACAGGCAGACAGACAGTGACACGGGTCATCCTTGAATTCCCCAAGAATGCCCCCTTTATTGTGTTCAGGGGCAGATTATATAGAGATAGCCATGCCCCAGCCAAACCCACCAGAAACCACTCTCCTGCCATTAGGAACTCCTGTAGGTCTCGTGCTCAGAGCAACTGTAGGCACTCAGATCAGGGGATTACAAGAAATTCAGGATCTGGGGTCTCACTGCTCCCAACACTTTTTATTTAAACATATTTCTTGAAGATAAAAATGTTGCTTTCATTTTATTTTGCTGTGGTTCCCGGTGGGTTTTACTTAAATTTTTTCATGCAATATATTTTGATCATATTTTCTCCCCTTACCCAGATGCTCTCAGATCCTCTCCACTTCCTTATCTATTCAACTTCTTTCTCTTTCTTAGAAAAGAACAACAATAAATGAACATCAAAACAATCTTTAAAAATGAAAATCAAAAATACAAAAACAAACACACAAATAGGATTGAAAAAGATGCACTTCATTCAGTGCCTCAGTTACAGTAAATATTCAAAAGACATTTACTAAGAGTATAGTTAGAAAACCTAGTTCCCTTCTAGAAGAAACAGTTGCTTATAAAACATAACATTTCACCCAGCAGTTTAAAGAGACCAAGAAACAGAAGTATAAATATAAAAGCAATTTCTTCGCATTAAAAGTGTAAATAAAATTTACTATGGTAGACAAATAAAATTGGATTAATTCAGAGAGCCTGTTCAGTTTTCACACCTAGCAAAGAAATATAACTACAAAATTAGCATTCATTTTGTGATGCAGCTTAATCCATATAGATCATATGTTATTAAAGTAGTATGAGCTCTAGAATAAGCAAAGTTGTCAGTGGGTTTTTTTTCTTCCCAAGCAGGTACTCTCAGCAAACAAATAGAAGACATGTTGTTCTGTTTAGGTAAACGTTAGCAACCACAGCTGCCTTGGTAATTCAGTTATGCGGCATAGACATTGTAAACTACTTGAAAAGAAACCATCTGGTTTGCACTTGTAAAACTGAAACCAATTAAAACATTTAAGTGACATTTTGTTTTTCATTTCAATCTGTAAAAATATATTTTGCAAGTCCCAATTAGTGGTTAGCTTTTCTGTATTGCTTTTATAATATGAGGCTGACTCAAACACATTTTAATTTCAACAAAGCTTTACCTATAATTGATAAACCAGTTCAAGGATACAAAAAATTAATAGGCAGATATAAATAGAATAGTACATAAGATGTATGTGAGTCTGGCTGATAAAATACAAAAGGATGGCTTATCAGTTTATAAGCATTACTTAGGTATGTCCACAAGCTCTGATAACTGATTATACACTGAGGAATATCTAAAAAACTGTGATCAGAAAGAATCTTTATTATTTACATACATTCCTCTTAAAGTTCCTAAAACACTATGAACTTTTGACACTCAGTACAGCACAGTCAGCTATGTGATGAATGTCTCACATTTAGATTATAGAAGGCAGATGAGCACTCTGGATTGAAAGGCTTCCAGTGTCGATACACATGTATCTAGTGCTCTCCCCAAAGTCAGACTGCTTCCCCACATTCAGTCTGGAGATTAAAGAGACAATAGAAGGAATACTTTCTTTATCTTTTTATCTCTTCCTTTTAGAATTCCTGTCTCACATCTATAACTCTATACCCCCCCAAACCATGTAAAGAATAGCGATAAGCAGAAGCAGGAAACTCTACTCAACTGCCCTGACTTAAATTGTTCTGTCTCTCTGTCTCTCTGTCTCTCTGTCTCTCTCTGTCCCTCTCTCTGTCTCTGTCTCTCTGTCTCTGTCTCTCTCTCACTCTCTCTCTCTCTGGAACATCTTGAGAGACAGCACTTTCTTTTCTGAGGAAAGTTCATATTGTTTTAACGCTCCACACCACCTTCCTCTCATTGCATATGTCACGTGTTCTCTGAACTCTAGTTCTCTTGTGCATATCAAACTTTACTACGTGCTTACAGAAGTAAGTTCTCTTCCTCTATAACAGAGATCTGTTTATCCACCTCCATCCTCTCCTAGGGGCTTGATAACCTGTTGTTTGTTATACGTCTTGTTGCTTAGCATTTTTTTTAAAAAAGTCCAAATCTTTATCTTAACCAAGTATATCCAGGAAACATTTGAGCATCTTTGACCACATCACAGGTAGATAAGATACTAAACCTTCTATCTACTAAACCCTGACACTCAAATAAAAATAAAAAGAAAAAGAAAAAGAAAAAGAAAAAGAAAGAAACCCATAAGCCTATAGCCTAATTCCCCAGTGCACCGTATTTCCTGATACCTTCCTCCACATGGTTCACTACAGTCTTTTCACATAATCTCATTTATAAAGTTACTTATGAAAGATATTTCTATCACTTTAATGCAAATATTAATAAACGTTAAATATTAATTTTTAATTAAGAATTAGGTTTTAATTAAGGCAAATGTATTATTAGAGAATCTTCAAATGTGAAAATCCAAATAAACAAAAAGGAAACTCAACCTTAATGGAAACTATAATACTCTATGTAGCTGCAAAGACAAAAATATATTCCGCAATTTAACATTTATGGAAACAAATTGACAGAAACAACAGGAAAAAATAAGCATGTATTTTCAATTTGTGATTTTTGTCACATCTAAGTAATTTATGATCTTGTTTCTTTTAGGTCTCTTGGAAAGAATAAAAACTAATGTAGTAAGTTCAATTTAGAATAATTAATGATTAATGAGAACATTGTTTCAATTATAAAATATACATAATGGGAAGATAAAAATAAAATACATTTTCTGAGCAAAAGAAAAACAGAAGATATATAGAGCATTAATTTTAGAGCATGAAGTTAAAACCTCGCATTGAGAAGAAAATTTATATATAATAAATGCTTTCCTTAGTTCTGTACACTCATGTGTATGTACACTGAAATATATGCACACTTTCATTTGTTTATTTCTCATCTTTCTAAAATAAGCTTAAGTAACAAGACAGTACATGAAGGCCAAGTTCAACACTTTGAAAAAATGTATCTTAAAATGTCTCCAAAATATTTAGGGCCAAATGTTCACAGAATTGACTCATGAATAATTTTCCCATCATTATTTTCTTACAGATTTTTATATATTTGCAGATGGAAAGAATTTTGATAAAAATTTGAGTCTCTCAACTCAGAAATACAAAAAGCAAAGTTTTATGGTGCAGTGGTAGCATGTACCTCTAACTCCAGCAACTGGGAAAGAGAGGCAAGGGGATCTCTGTGAGTTTAAGGGCATCCTGGTCTACAGAGGGAGTTCTAAGACAATCAAGGCTATACAAAGAAATTCTGTCTTGAATCCCCAACCCCCAAATGAAGAACAAAGCTTCAATATAAATATCAATTGGAATTCTAAATACAGACTGTAGGGCATCCTTCTTTAGTTGATACACATACAACACACCTTCTAAAACTCAGGGACCACCAAAGAAGAGGGAACAAGGACTATAAGAACCAGATGATATCCACTAGGAGACAATATCTTCATATATGACAGAGAACTGAATCTACATTTGAATAATACAGTTGTCTAAATTAAACCTCCATGATGACAACACCAGCATAATCTCTAACATAGATAGCAGAAATCTCTAAAGGCTCCAACTCTGGATGAAGAGGTAGAGGCAGTTAATGGCACCTGAGAGAGGAACAATCCATTTTCTTCATCATCAACAAAGCCTGCTGATAGGTTTTTAATCATAAGTGGTCATCCCTGAACACATACACATATGAACAACACTAAATGGACTCAGGAGGTTCATATAGATATAGATATAAATATGTGTGTGTCTTCATCTTTACATACTTATGTATTGTATATATTAAATATTAAATATATATTTATAAATATCCATGAATTTGAGAGGGAGTAGGGAGGCATAAGAAGGGTTCAAGAAAGGAGAAAGAGGGGGAAATAATGTAATTATATTTCAATTAAATTAAAGGAGGTCATGAAGTTGAAAGAGAGAGGAGGAATTGGGGAGAAAATAGATATTATATATACTACTCATATATGAAGTTATCAAAATAATAATATTTTTAAGAAGAAATATTCTGACCAATAAATATAAAAAAATAAAACCTTGACCTTAATTATATATTTATTTTGCTACTTAAAATTTTAGACTATGATTGTAGAAAAAGGTAATGTGGAATGAATAAAAAAGGAATTCATAGAATAAATACCTTGGATAGAGGATTTCAAAATAAACTTCTCCATACTACTTTTAATTACTTCAGTTTTAACCTTATTACATATTAACTGAGATTTGGATAACAAGGGTGAAAATGAAAATTATTCTTCATGTATTGAATGAATATTAAGATCAAATAAACCAAGTGATCAGGCAAGCTTAGAATATGAATTAAAGTGTGATAATGGAATTGGCAAGGAAAGGAAGAGATAAGAGGGGAGGGAAGTGGAACACAGGGGAGGAAGGAAGGAAGAGAAAGGAAAGGAAAGGGAAGAAAGGAGAGAAGAAATTAAAGATGGGAGACCTGAAATTTACCTGGCTGTGATGTAACTTTAAAATGAAAGAAAGCTTCACACTTTACAGAAAAGGTTGACTTCTGTCTTAGTTATGGTTTCTATCGCTATGAAGAGATGTCATGACCACTGCACCTCTTATTAAAGAAAACATTTAATTGGGGCTGGCTTATAGTTTAGAGGTTTAGTCCATTATTGCCATGATGGGAAGCATGGTGCTTCATAAGCAGATATGGAGTTGGAGAAGAATTTGAAAGTTCTATATTTAGATTGATAATTAGTAGACAGCACAAAGAGAGAGCCTAGGCCTGGGCTTGGCTCAAGTGTTTGAAACCACAAACCCCACCCCTTCCAATGACACACTCCCTCCAACAAGGTCACACCTCCTAATGGCATCACTTCCTAAGAAACTATTGGAGCCATTTCCATTCAAACCACCATACTCATCAATGTGTAATTAGACAATGAGCTAGAATTTATTAGGTAGTTGTGGTAAAATGTGGAATATTTCTTTATACTCTGTGAAGATATATCACTGTGGTTGGCTTAATAAAAAGCTAAATAGCCAATAGCTAGGCAGGATTTTCAAGGCAAAGAAAATTCTGGGAAAAAGAAAGATGGAGTAACCAGGGAGATAGAAAGGAAGCAACATGGATTTTACAAAATAAAGGTAACTAAGCCACTTTAAAAATTGTAACTAAAAGGTATAGGTTAATTTAAGTTATAAGAACCAGTTAAGAATAAGCCTGTTATCAGTCAATCTTTCATAATTAATAAGAAGTCTCCATGTGGTTATTTGGGAGCTGGCAGGCAGGGCAAAAATATCTGACTGCAATTGGTGCCCAAAATCTGACCACGTATATCCACATAAGCTGAGGAAGCTTTAAAAAATGTGCTAAGCACACAAAAATGGAGCCAAATGTGGCTTCCTGGTTTCATGTCTTTCATGTGGCCTGCAGTCCACAAAACATCTCTAGGCAGCTGCCTACATGCTTGAGATGCTAGTGTTCCATGAGCTAAGTCTGGTGGTGAATTTAAGGTTTTGCTCATACAGACAGCAAAGGTTACAGATATACAGTAAAGCAGGTTCAGATGAAAAAAAAAAACACCTCCACACTAGTTACAGAGTGTTTAATAATGTGTGTAGGCTTAAGAAAAAATGAGTATAAACAGCTTAGAAAAGATAATTTGAAAATAATAAAGTCTTTAAAGAGTAAAGTATTAAAAAAGAATAAGCCCCATTTGATGGGAAATACACAGGGAGTCTGGATCCTGTATGTTACTGTGTTTTCTTGGAATTTTTTGATGGCTGATGAACAAACAATATCTGCTGAGAGACACTGGATTATGAAATCTGCTAACTTAATCCAACCTACATATTTTTAAAATGTCTTAACTTTAAAATGGAAGTTGTAGAATATATTGCATTGGGGGAGAGTTTATGCTTTTGTTTCCACAGAAAACAAAAGTTTGTGGATTACTTCCAGATTAATAGAGATCAGATTTGACTGGGAGCGACCTTCTAAGTATCTTGGATGCAGACATAGGTGAGAAAGCCAAAAAAAGAAGACTACAGGACAGGGGATGTGTAATCTGATCCTTTGATATAAGAACATCACTGAAATGAGATATGGTAAACTTGTCAGCTACTGAGTCCTCATTACTTATTGTTACATGCCATCTTTTCATACGGCATGCATAAAGATCTATATTACAATTTATTATACACTCTAAGTATACTTATTAAGTTTGCAATTACCTGCTCAAACATAAAACAAATTTCATCTTTAACTAACATGTGCACACCATATATCCCATACTTATATTATTGCATGTTACTTGGTGAATGTTGTGCGTTTTCAGAGCAAGAGGACCAGACACAAATGAAAATGGGTTGCCTAGGTGATCCAGTCTCTCAGGGTGACTCTGTTGCAATTTCCTCAGAGTTCTGCATTCAGAACAGCTTCAAGGCTGCTGACCAAAATAGTCCAGCCTCACAGAATATTCCAACCAGTATTTAAGATAAGCCTTGTGATGGAGGACTCTCATTGGTTAATAAAGAAACTGCCTTGGCTTTTTGATAGGGTAGGATTTAGGTGGGTGGAGTAGACAGAACAGGATGCTGGGACTGAGGCAGATGCCTTGGGCAGTCGCTATGCCTCTCCTCTCTGAGACAGACGTGATGGAGCCAGCCGCCAGATCAGACATGCTGAATCTTTCCAGATAAGACACCACTCATGGTAGTACACAGATTATTAGATATGGGTTAGTCACGATATGAATAAGAGGCTGAAACTAATGGGCCAGGCAGTGTTTAAATGAATACAGTTTCTGTGTTGTTATTTCGGGGCATAAGCTAGCCAGGTGGCCGGGAGCCAGGTGTAATGCAGCCCGCCGCTCATCACTACAGCCTTGCACTTTCCCGTTGCAAAGATACAGAACAACAAATAATAGAGCTAACTCTCCCAGGACTTGACCATTATCCCAATTTCCCTAGGGTCTCCCAACGATACAACAAAAAGCAGTCTAGAGAATACAATGCCCACATTTCCAAGAAATGGGCAGATGGCTTTTGGCCATTCAATGGGTTATAGATCTTTGCCATCATTGGGGGGGGGGTGGTTACAAGCTGTTATTAGTCATAGTCAGGAAAAAAGTTTAGCAAAGGAGTTAGATTCAAGGATCTCTTTCTGAAGAAAATAAGGGGAATATAGTATAGAAATGATCAGATAAAAAGATGGATTGTTGAGTCTACTTTTAAACAAATACTAGTCTCAAGTATTTTAAGTTGGTAAAAATTTCTTTATATTGATACAGATTTAAGGTTATTTTGTTATACTGTATGTATATTTCTATTCTTGTTTTAGGTATTGTACATATGCAGCTCATTGTAAAAAGGTTATATGTAAAGTATTAGTCTTTGAAAGCTATTTGGATAATAAATACAGTTTAATAGTTAATCATTTAACAATCAAACTTCTAATCATGTTAAGTATGTTTCAAGGTCATCCAGAGACATATTTTCAGTGATCTTCCAACACTCCAAAGACCTACAGAATATGGCAGTTAAAAATATTTTAATAACATAAAGCTTTTCATGACAATGAGACACCTGACAGCACCTATTTACTTCAGGTAAGGTAATGGACATTGAAGAAACTCCATATAGAGTTGGCTTTTAATGTGACAAAACTAACTACTTGTACAAAGGGCTGCCTTTGCCTTGACTGCTGACAGTATGCTATACAAATTGGACAAGAAGGACACAAGAAGTCAACTGCCAACCTTCGTCAAGACAAGGTAGAATGGTCCTTCAAAATTCCTACTTTATGGAAAAGTCTGTTAGATATTCTAGGCCTGTAGGCCAAAGATGATGCCCCAACATTCAGAGGAATCTTGGGTAACTGTTTAGATAGCCAAATACTCTGCTGTTTTAGAAGTGATTTTCACTGTGCATCCTGTTTACTCAGGTAATATTATATCCTTCTGGGGTCTTTGATGGAGTTGGACTAGGTAGTTGTAATTGCAGTTTTCCTTAGTTATGATAGAAGGTTAATTAGATGCAGAGCTTTGGACTCATCAAGATAGAATAAATAATGGAGTATTTTCTCCAAATATATTAAATACAAAAGAACTGGACAAATGTAATTCTTATGTGATAATTATTTTTATTGTTTATAGTTTTGTTGTGTTATAATTAAGAAACCTTTCCTTTTATTTAGAACAAATGGAAAATGTTGTGGAATATTTCTTTATACTATGAGAAGATATGTCACTGTGATTTGGTTTAATAAAAAGCTATTTGTGGAACAGAGAGAATACTAGGAAGAAGAAAGACAGAGATACTAGCCAGATGGAGAAAAAGAAGTATAAGTTTTATAGAATAAAGGTAACCAAACCCCTTAAAAGAACATAGATTAAAGTTACAGTGATAATATAAGGCCTTCTAAGGACAGATCTGAGAAAGCAAAGTGTAATTGATAAGAAAGGAAATTAGTTTCAACTAATTGATTGCTGAGTAGAAATAGATAAGCAAGAGCCACACTAGGAAGAATAAAATATTTGGATATCCATCCTACACCTGATGTTTGAGCAAGTAAAGTCTTTTAAGTGGAATAAAATACAATTCATTATTTTGTTTCTGATTAGGCATGAAAGTTTGTACTGAAGCATACTGATATATATATATATATATATATATAATATATATGTATATATATAAACTAATATATATATATATATATATTAGTTTGACAGCATAACATCACTATATAACATATTTTCCTGCTAAAGGTAGGGAAAGAAAAGTCATAAGATTCAAATTTTATTTTATATTTTCTTATGTAGAGTACAACATTCCAAAGGAAAAAATTACTTTAAATGCTGCTGTCAAACAAGCATTTATTCTGTGTTCTTTCATGTTTTGTGTTTCTTCTCCCTGCCCCATGCAATGGTCAACATTATTTTATTTATAAAAACAATCCTCATAGCTGAAATTCTCCATTAATTTGACCTAAAATTGAAATTTGTGATCACAATATAATCTAGAATAATCTTTGGTTAATATAATCAATTATAATCTCTCTTCACCAAGGTGAGATGATTTTTCTGTCAGAGTATTTGTGCAAACTATTCAAATGGTAAAAATGTAATAGCATAGTAATGGAAATAATAACTAACATGTTCCCTTATAAAACTCTCCTATTTCTACAATCTGATAAGTATGAAGCTTCCCATGTTAAAAAAAACAGTCCACTTTCTTAAAAAGTATAATCTTAAATGTAGACAAATACATACTGCCTATATAAATGTCACCATGCTAATTAACATTTGATCAGAATAAATTATATATATATATATATATATATATATATATATATATATATATATATATATATAACTAGTGAGAGACCAGAAAGGAATGAGCTGAACATAGCCTCCAGGGATTTGAAACACACATTTTTGGCATCTGAAAGAAGGACAAAGTTATCTGTTCCTGCAGTACTTCGGTACAAATGTGTTTTACACACAAGGGTCATATATTTGTATTTTGCTCTATTGTAATGGATTAAGGCTGAGTCCCACAGCACTGTAATATTTGTATTGACAAATAGAAACCATATTTACTCTGAATGCATTTGTAACTAAGTGTACAATTCACAACTTTATCGCTTGTTTTATGAGTCCATTTGGCTTGGCACAGCAAGAAAATAATTAATCAAGTCTGTAGATCTCAAAGCCTGGTCTTTATTTATGTTGAAACTGCTTATTTATTAACATTAAGCATCTCCCATTTGGTCTCCAAGAGACATATAGTTACATGGAAACAGCCCTTTTCAGTAGATGATTGCAAAACTGCAGATGCCTTTTCCCAACACCGTCACAGCCGAGGAGGTCCAAGCAAATGAAAAACAGTACTGATGAAGTGAGAGGCAGCAAAGCAGTACCATGCAGACGTTATTACATAATAAAATGCAGACCAGCACACAGTTTTCAGAACTCTTTTTATTAAATTTATGTGAATCAAGAGGAAAGGGTGAAAAGTATATTTACTGCTGATAAAAATGTATATCTTGTCTAAGATAATTCCAGTCATTTCACTTAAAACATATTCTTTACAATGTTTTATTCTCCTTGCATCCTTTTCTAGCTAGCTGTCATCAACTCCAAAATCAACCTTCTAAAACATTTAATAAGGAAATCAAATTTGCAGGTGATGTTTTCCCAAGCAGGCAGCCTAAAAGTGGGTGATATAACAAAACACTTAAATGAAAATTAGTAGGCTGTCCTCACTAATCCTACTCTTAAAGTATTTTAGATGAGTCATATTAACCTGTTTCAACAGTCATTTTAATATGGGTGTCTAGCATGCTCACTGGAAATGATGCCAGGCGTATAGTGCATGAAATCACGGAATATGCTATCTTTGAAAATGTTCCAGACAAAACTGTACTCACAGCATTGTACTACTGGGAGACCAGGACCCTGATGGATTCTTAAATACAAGCAGATGTGTTTCCTTAAATACAAAATGTTAGAACTATTGCTTCTACTTCTGATGGAATAGACCAATGTAGAAATCAGTATCAATGATTTTTACCTGTTTCAAAGTAGTTTTAATATTAAGGAGCCAGAGAGATGGCCCTGTGAGTAAGAGTGTCAAGTGCTCTTGAGGAGGACACAAATTCAGTTCTGGTACCCACATCCATTGGTTCACATTTTTCTATATGCAAATCCAATGCCTAAGGACCTGGCCCCTTCTTCTGGCTTCAATAAAAGCCTACATACATGGGCACACACTTTCACACAGACACACACATACAGACAGTTAAATGTTTCCATGCATGAGCATGGATGCACATGAGGGTACATGTTCCTGGAGGCAAGAGATGTTAGATTTCCCTAGATCTGGTTTGCAGGCAGTTGTGAGTCAGCCCAACACTTGGGTGTGGGGAACCAAACTTGGGTCCTCTGCAAGAGAGGTACACACTCTTAATCACTGAGCCATCTCACCAGCCCTAAAATAAAAATATATTTTTTAACTTGCATATGTTGGTTGGTCTTATACTGAAGAACGTCAAAATTATGTGCAGTCTTTCTTTTGCCTTGACTTCACAAACTAAAAGCATTTTCCAGAAGTGATTGCGTTGAATTTCATAGATTTAGAAAGGTGTCAAGTGTCCTTGAAGAACATGTTTCTATAGGAACTCAGAGATATAAACAAACAAACAAACAAAGAAATGAAAAGACGGGAGAACAATATGACTTGTTTTCTAGGGAGGAAATGACTTATCTAGATTGATAATTCTTATTTATAAAATTTTAGAAGTCAAGAAAAACCTAATTAAAATCTATATGTGCATTATTAGAACATATACTAATATTGTATCACATTTACTGTAGATCCATACATTAATTAAAACACTGCTTGGTCCATTAAAAAAAAAAAGAAAAGTCAAACTTGAAAAAAATTAATCACATTCATTTTTTTACAGTTTCTTCCTATTCTTTGTGTTTGTGCATAATTATATATTCCCCAATTCTTTGTGTGTGTACTTAAGTATATATCTGTGTATAATAATGTACATATATGAGTGCAAAAAGATTTACCATACATGCAGTTGTTTCAGTAAAAGCAATATAATGATCTACAAGGGTAGGTCCTGAATTTAACCCTGTCATGGATGGGAAAATAACTTTTGTTCTTTTATCTTCTCTATTAATCTTTAAGCACATTATTTTCCTTAAACTATACTCAGTGCTTAGCACAGACTTCAGTTCACCCCTATCAGGGCTCCACAGAGTAGGTACTGCCTCTGTCAACTATGAGAGAATTGTGTTCCTAAGAATTTAGGTCATACATGGGAAAACTAATTAGTAATTAGTGGAATAGTTAAAATTCAAATTCAATGGTAACTCCCAAGCCAATTTTCTTAACCAATATTGCTTCAAGTTATCCAATAAATTAATTCAATATATTAGGACAAAGGGAATACAAAAGTGATTCCAATTAAGTCTGTTTAATTAAAATTCATAATAAATGAACACAAGATTCATGTGAACCGAAGGCTGTGGAGAACATCTACAGCGCTACCCAGTGTCCTCTTTTAAATCCCTCCCACTCTCTTCCACCACATCCTAGGATGTTGCAGAGGAATATAAATCTTTCACACAGCCTGAGGTAGGGTACTTTACATCTACAAAAATATGCTACATATTTTATATATATAATATATACGTATACTTTTTACATTTACATTTATATGCTATACATATCATTGTGGTTTACTTTTCGGCAGTTCTGACATTTGCCCAGGTTAAAGTCACAAAATGGTTATGCACCATGTTGATTTGAAAGACTACCATGTTTTTAATTTCTTTCCAAGTGCTCCTCTTCTGGCACATAACTGCCCCTTGGTATACTCCTTTGTGCTGAACCCATTGTATATTCTTTGTTCTCTCTTCTGAGATAAAAGAAAAGAGAAATGATATCATTACAATAACTCTGTTGGTATATCATTCAGCTAATAAAATGGTCTTTGTTACAAATGCCGTCCTGCAATGTTCCCACTTTAAGATGAAACTAACCTTGGACAAAACTGAAAGGAAAACCTCAGAAGATGTCTGCACACCCTAGGAATAAGAAGATGTTTGGCAGGTTAAGTATGTGCTGGCAACACAGCTCATCCATATGTCAGTGACAAAACTGAAAGCATCTTTTTGTGGAGTGCAAACATTGATTGTCATAAGTTCTTATAAACAGAGGACTACAAACAGCACTGCGGCATTCTCTGATTCTCCCCCACTTTTATGTAAAGTCAAAAAAAAATAAAGTAACAATTAAAGGGAGCTTCTAAATTCAACTCAGAAGCAAACAGGAACTAGGAAGTGAAGAGGGCAGGGAGATCAAACTCTATGGAAAATGGAAAAGGAACAAGGCTACACTTACGTTCAGTTAGAAGACATTATTCACTAATGGGTATAAAACAAGAAAACTCCACGTTTCATTCAAGCTGTGTTTTTGTCTCTTCCTCTGTCATCTTTTCTCCCTGAAGTAGTGGTCATGGCTGTTTATTCTGTCCAGAGCAACCAAAGCACTTCCTAATCCTTCTCAATTTGAATTGCATCAGGAGACTTATAATCATAAAGTTATGGATTTTTCCCAATTATTAGCTATTTATCCTTTAGAGTTCCATCTCTCACATCTTCTTAGTTACTTTAGTATGCTGCAGCCATACTAAATATCTTTTAGAGATGCTTACAGGGCCTATCCACCTATTACCCTGCCTGCCTGAGAAATACTCTTTCTATTGAAGGTCAACTGGCTGACTTCTTTGTATGTAAGTTCTACTCAATCATAGATGATGAAAGATGTTTATCTTTTACTTTTTATACACTCTAACTTTTGCTAAGGTCACTTGTAGCAAAGGTGCGGCAGGAGAGAGTAAAGACTTCATTCAATACAGACAACCCTACCTTCCCTCCTTCTACCAAAGTGTAGACCTCATTACCATTACCATAGACCTAGCTACCTATACCTTGTTTGTCTAGGGTAGGTGCCATTATTTGAACGTGGTAAATAAGATACTTCTTGAGTGGAATAAGTCATACTATGACATGGGATAATGCTACACACACACAAACACACATACACAACTTAGTTCTCTTTAAAAGTGAGCTAGAAAGAGCACAGAGTATACTTCAAATGTTCTCAACAAAGTCATTGCATGACACTCCTTCCTTGTAGGCAAGATGCATTCTTTGATGAACTGGAGCAGGTGATGGATGAGTAAAAACAGCACTCTGAATGTTTGAGGGGTTATAATCCAAAACATGAGCAGTTCTCCAAGCTAAATAAGTAAAATATATTCTTTCCGCCATGCTTAAGAAGACTTATCTTTTCGAAATATATTAGAAGAAATTATGGCTAATTTCCATGTGAATTCAAGTAAATATAAATTGTTTTAATCATTATTGGGCATTTATAAGCTAGCAGTATTTGAGTAAGTAATAAAGACACACTGTGGAGTTGAGAGAAGACTTCTTTTGCTCTAAGTTACTCTGTGTTATATAAAACGGTGACTTTTCCAGACTGGCCTTTGCCTTGAGGAATTCCAGTCATCACCTTTTGCTTCCAGTCATCACCAACTTGTTATGGAGCCATTTATACCCCGTGTGTGTGTGTGTGTGTGTGAGAGAGAGAGAGAGAGAGAGAGAGAGAGAGAGAGAGAGAGAGAGAGAGAGAGAGAGAGAGAGAGAGAGAGGAGAGAGAGAGAGAAGCATAGGATTCCAGATAGTCCCAGAGGCTTCAGCTCACTTCATTCCTTTCTGGTGATGTTGCCTGTTCAACTGATCACCATTCCCGTTCACTCATCTGGACCTGGACCTCCCATCCATTTATCTGTCTAGTCCTACATATGTACCCAGTCCCAAAGCTTTTCTTTTCCTTTTCTTTTGGGGGGGGGGGGCGGTTCGAGAGAGGGTTTCTCTATAGCTTTGGAGCCTGTCCTGGAACTAGCCTTGTAGACCAGGTTGGCCTCGAACGCACAGAGCTCTGCCTGCCTCTGCCTCCCGAGTGCTGGGATTAAAGGCGTGCACCACCACTGCCCAGCCCCAAAGCTTTTCTTTTGTCCCTACAAAATGACTCAACGATGAAGCTTCACTATCAAGTCTGTGACACTCGGAGCTGATGCTCTTTCTTTAGAGCCTGCACCTTGCTGGAGTTTACTGTCTTGCCAGCAGAGACTGTTGGATCTCTGTTGTTTTCCCAGGTGTGGTTTCTCAAGCCCCTTGAAATTCCGTGCCTACATAACACTATGTGTGACACCCATAAGTCAGAGAAAAAAGTCACAATTCTCAGATATATACTCTTAAGCATTTCTCAGAAACATAAACTCATTTCACTTTTTAGACCACAGAACAATTCAAATCAGTGAAACCTCTGGGCACCAAACTCATTTCTAAGATAGCACCTAATCACTTTGTTGTTAAAAGATTATACTTAACTATTTCTATTTAATCATCTTACTTATTGAGAACAGAATAGTCTATCTATTGTAAGGCCATTTCAGTCCATACTGAGGAAGACTTCTGAAGTTTCAGTCAAATATGCTACTTGGTGATAATTTATGTTAAGGATGAAATGAAAATGTCCTGAGCTTTACTCCCACTGGAAAAGTAATAGCTGACATTCAATTCCTTATGGGAGAATCGGCTTTAACACTGAATCAAACTTTATGAGCTGTAACTTTTAATTAAGTAATTTTTTTCAATTCCTAAAATGACAGTGAGTTGTCAAATAAAGGAAATTGAGTCGTGGAGAAAGTCGTGGAACTGGTGTCAAAAGTCTGTTTAAAAAGGAAAAATATGATGATATATTTGGAGTGACTGTGGCTTGAGCAGTGGGCTGCTCAGAAGTTGCAATGTATTTTGAAACCGTACAATTCAGTTTATGATAGATTTTGTTTGGATAGGAAGGAAGTAGAGAGGATACAACACCGTGGTGGAGTTTAGGCAAGGCTTACTGATTTGTTACCACTCAGCAGTGACAAGCTGTACAAAAGCCAAAACAAAATTAGCTTCACATTTCAAATGTAGAATATACAGTTGTTTGAGGGCTCAAAGTGCATGCACACATGTTTACACACATGCAAACACATGCCCATGTACACACACACATACACACACACACACACACACACACACACTGTTCACACTTAAACCTCATAGAAAACATAAAACTTTGCCCCAAAGTAAGAAAATGTATATCTCAATTCCAAAAAGACAAAAGAAAGTTTGAACAGGGGTTTTTGCTTGACAAAGTCTCCCCCACCACACATTGAGACTTAACCAAGGATCTGCTATCCCCTCTTCCCTTTTCCATTGCCTTTTATTTGCATTGGGGGGGGGGTAGGTCCCCTTATAATCATTGGCTCCTTTTCTTCTTTTTGCAAAACTGAAACTGAACTTCTCTCAGTTTCACTAATTGACAATTCAATTTTGAGTTAGTCAACTAGAAAATAAAGTAACTCTCATTTACTCAAAAGATCACCTCAATACAGCTTTGTGTTAGTACTACAATTTTATCCAAATTGCTTTTTACAATACTATTACTGCTGTCTGCCTGGGAATTCAAAGAGTTTTGAGTCTTAACCAGCTTGTTTGTTTTATAACATTTGAGTCAACAACCTTCTGAAAGACTGGCTTTCCACTCAGGTTCCTATCCATTGCTCCATTGATGTCTCCTCCAGAATCTGCTGAAACTGTTTGGAACCAACGAGTCTAAGCTTTTCTCTGAAAATGCCTCCGACTGCCCAGATCTCTAATCCAAAAGTCAAATGAATGTGACTCATTTCAATTTGCTACAAATTCTCAAGCTTAGCTAATAGAGAATTTACCACTTCTTCACAGCTATCTTCCTCTTGAATATCTCTGAGTAAATGATGCTGCATATACTCAGTCCGGTGGTAAAATAACCTTTTTGCTATACATCTCCATCTCCACACGGGTTCTATTTTTTGACTTCTTATTGTACTTCTGTTTCAGACACAGTCTTCAGTATGAACATACTCTTCTCTCAATGGTCACTACTACAATCCTTATAATTCTCTGCATTCCATCTATATTATATCAGTACATATGTTATACACACACACACACACACACACACTTTCTGCCATGAGCCTGGCCTTACTCCTATTGAATTTTTCCCACTCTGTCTAAGTTCCCATAACTCAAAAGGGAAGTCCAATCATTCTTCTATAATTTAAAATCTTAAAATATTTAAACATTGTCCTAAATAGTCAAATATTTCAGAAGATTCTATCAAGTTTAAGTAATACAATGGGGTTCAATTCCACAAGAAGTTCATATAAAAGTCCTCATGTTTGTACAGTAAGTATTTTACCAAATGAACTATATCCCCCAAACTCCTTTTTCCTTTTTTATTCTATCCAGGCTCCTGGCGTATAAGTGAAAAACCACATTCAAGGCAGTTCTACCATGCTTAAATATTTCTCTCTATACATTCCATTAGAGATATACCCAAAGATATATTTTACCCACCCTGTAGGTGTACTTTAATCCACTAAAGCTGATAATTATATTAACAAGTATACTGAGATATGAAGAAAACAAAATATTAAGACTAAACAGCTTACGGGTAAGGGCTCGGAGACTAAGACTGAATGAATGGAAGCAGGACTGGCTCAGCAAAGAACCAAAGGGAGAGGATCACCTAAGTATTTAGGAGCCATGTGGAAGTCATCATCTGATTAATGCTCAGGATCATGGATATGCAATCACTGCTTGTCCCTTACATGCAGAGTTATGTAAGAGGTCTTTTCCTCGCTGATGACTTATGAAGGCATCTCTTCAATCATCTTTGGCACCCTTCCCAGTCACTGCTCAGCAAGAGTGACACCTGTTGGTGTTTTAGATTTTGCTTGACCCTTCTTTGACTTATCTCATATAGACAAACAGAGAAATCATTTTGTAATGTCTCAGGGGCTCATATGCCTCAAGAAAGCCCTATACCCTTTGTGAGAGATAATGGTCTGGAAGGGAAAAATTCCATGCATGTCAGGGAAAGTGAGTCTCCACATGAGACTATATTTTGACACTTCCTAAACTGAAACAGTGATGAAATATATTCCAGTAGGTAGTCAGATATGAGATGGAAGCTCCAGAGATTCGTGATACTAAAGAAAAATGTAGAACCTTGGAAATGGATGAAATCACCTGAGGAAAGATTTTATCCAGAGAAGCAGAGGAGACATGATTTAAAAATAGTAAAATAAAGAAGACAGGCATAGTGGTCCATGAGTGTAAACCCAAACACTTGAAAAGCTGAGGGAGGAGGACCTCAGAGAGTTTGAGGCCCAGACTGGATTACAGAAGAAGACCCTCTTTTTTAAAAATGACTACAAAGGATGGACAGTAAAAAAAATAAATAAATACAAAAAACAAAAGCAAAAGATAACCTATACAACAGATGCAGGAGCCAAGGACAAACAAAGTTTGAGGAGGAAAATCTAAACCTAGTAAATGTTGCTTAGAGCTCTGATAAGGTGAGGTGAGGAAATGGTAACCATGAGTTCATCAACTTGAACAGTGTTATATCGAGGTCCATATCAATGAGTAATTCAATGAATGAAGTCAGCTTAGAGGAGATTGAAAAATAAAGGTGAGGAATAGACACGGGTGTTCTATCACCAGAACCACTAAGAGAACAACTTAAAAGATAATGGTTTATTTGGGCTTGTGGCTTCAGAGCCTCCATATGTAAAATGGCACGACACTAAAAGTGTATGGTAGACTAAGGCTGCCTACCTCATGGCAGATAGGGATTAGGGAAGGCAGGGAGATGGAATAGGGACCATATATCCTTAATGACCTACATTTTTCTGGTAGGTCCCACTTCCTGAAGTGACTATAATTTCCCCAAATATCACTGCCACTTGGCTAGGGACCTATGCTTCAATACTTAGCCTAGGAGCATGTGGACGTTTTGTATTCAAAGCACACGAAATATTTATGGTTTTATTTTTATTTGTTCATTCAGATAGGGTGCTACTATGTAGCCCAGGCTGGCTTCAAACTTGGAGTGTTCCCATCTCAGTCTCCCAAACGCAGGAATGATGAGTATGTGCCACCATTCTGAGACTGTCCTCTGGGCTAACACAGACATCTGTGTACAGTCAGAGCACACCTGTTCTCTGGACTAACACAGACATCTGTGTACAGTCAGAGCACACCTGTTCTCTGGGCTAACACAGACATCTGTGTACAGTCAGAGCACACCTGTCCTCTGGGCTAACACAGACATCTGTGTACAGTCAGAGCACACTTGTCCTCTGGGATAACACAGACATCTGTGTACAATCGGAGCACACTTGTCCTCTAGGATAACACAAACATCTGTGTACAGTCGGAGCACACTTGTCCTCTGGGATAACACAGACATCTGTGTACAGTCAGAGCACACTTGTCCTCTGGGATAACACAGACATCTCTGTACAGTCATGTCGCGGGTAGCATGGTGCGGTTGTGTGGATTCACGCAGGCCCACAAAATTAAGATTCAGAGACATTTTGAGAATGCACTTAGCTTTACCAGCTGCAGTGGTTCTCAGCCTTGATGAACTGAAACATTTACCCTGCATCCATATTTTTACTTTTCCCTGTATTTAAAATGTAGCCAGTAGATTTCAATATGCTCATAACAACCTGAATGAAGCTTCCAAAAACACAATGCCAAGTGCAATTACCTAATTCAGGAGATACCCTGATTTTCCTGCTTGCCCCTAACCAAGTTTTTCAAAGACTTTGTATTCAGGCAAAACTCTCAGACAAGATTCACATAGGGCAACAAAAGGTGTCTGCAATACAAAGGATGGATTAGATTGGGGTTAACTCTGGATTTAGGCCAGGTATGGCCCAGCAGGGATTATGGCTAGTGTGGGAGATTTGAGGGAGGTTGAAATCTCTCTGGCACCAGGCCAGCCAGAAACTCTACCACACAGAGACATCTATGTACAATGAGAGAACATGTTTGCTCATGAAGAACTATGGATGTTGGTTTTGATATGTTTCATTATTGGACGAGGAGACAACTTGAGGTCATCTCTACCTCTGTAGAGATATATGAAAATTTCAACAATCTATGAGCATTAAACAAATGTTTGCTGTAAGATTTTATGGATAGAAAAAAGAGATAGTAGTTCTACCTACTCGGTATACATGAGTAAGAGAAAAAAGAAAATGTCTAGAAGAAAAGATATAGAAAAGGAAATTTTACATGACAAAGCCACAAAAATTGTGAGCAGACCCTGGGAAGCTATTGACCATTTCTCTATATATAATTTCATTTTAATCTGGTATAAGGAGCAAACAGATTACATGAGAAACTCTAAAAACAAATGACTCTTCCCAGAGAGCAGAAAACTGCACAATTACATTCCCCAAATCTAAAGGTGAACCATAGTGAACAAAATCCTGAGAACCACAGTATCACATCATCACAGTAATGAAACTAGGTGGAGTAAACATACTCCAGCCAAGAAGGCAGAGTTAGTGAGAAGCCATGAGGAGACAGACACCAGGGAAATTTACAGGTAAACCATGAGCCTCCTGGTAAAATATAACAACAACAACAACAACAATAATAATAATATAATGATGATAATAAATGGGTTAATTTAAGATATAAGAGCTAGCTAACAATATGCCTAAGTGATTGGCCAAACAGTGTTTTAATTAATACAGTCTGTGTGATTAATTTGGGTCTGGGTGGCCGGGAATGACTCAGCAGTCTCTTCCTACAGTATTACACAGCAGTGGAAAGCAATGTAGTCAGAAGCTGATTCCAGGAGTGGGGTGTTATGATGTAGGTGAATATATGGAAGAATATGGAGAACGTTGAAGGTTGGGGCTGGAAAAGCCATAGGCTGCTCAAGGATCAATGAGCTTTTGCAGGAACTTGGAAGATAATGCTGAGAAAAATGCAGATGGTGGAAAGCTAACTTTTAGAGAAAAGCAAAGATATATTATTTGACTGTGTGATGTTTTCAATTAAAAATCTGTGTTTGCTGATTAGCTGGGACTGAAGAATTAGCTGTGATTAACAAAATAATCACCATCTCTGAAATGAAACCTTACTAAGATAATGCATTACTGGCAAACACAAATATGGTCTTCTGGTAAAATATGGTAAAAACATTCTAAAGCAACTAGAAAACAAATCTAGAGCAGTACAAATAATGTCTAATAAAATAGTCTTTAAAACAAAATTAGAAAAAGTAAATAAGGTTACTTGATATTGATATTATGGAAACAGTATTAAACATATAACATTAAACAGAACATCAGTGTATCTAATTTATAAAACAGAATATTATTTTATATAAAGGCATAAATTTGTCTTAGCATAATAACAGAGGGTGACTTTAATAGACACTCATACCAATGGACTAGTTATCACAAAAAATAAGCAAAGAAACATCAGAGTTAAATGGCATTGAATTACAGATCAATTGGACACAACTGACAGACATAATAGTCAAGCCACTACTGCAGAATATAATTTTTCTGAGCAGTCTATAGAATATCTCTGAGTAGCCCATATTTAAAGACACAAAGTATAACTTTAATAATTTCTTATATTCTGAACTCAATGAACTGAAACTAGAACTAACCTGTAAGAGAAACTATAGAAAATATGCAAATTTATGTACATTAAAAATTAAACCACTGATTAATAAATGTGTCATTGGAGAAATCAGAAGGGAAAATTTCAAGTTCTAGAACTGAATGAACATGAAAACACAAGATGTCAGGATCTGCGAGAACCAAGAAAAGTGGTAATAAAATGGAAATATGTAGCTATCAGGTAAGTACAATTGACCTGTAATTCAAAGCCATTTAACTCTGATGATTCTTTGCTTATTTTTTGTGACAAAAGTCAGAGAAACTATTATATATAACTTAACGATTCATCCCATAATCTTAGTAAAATAAGAACAAGCCCACTCCAAAATAGAAGACATAAGGAAAATCATAACAGAAATTTATTAAATGAAAATGAAAAAGATAATCAGTGAAGCAAATAATTGGTTCTTTGAACAGGTAAATGTGATTGTAAAATCCTAGCTATACTAAGAAAAGATGACAAATTAATAAAATCAGAGTTGGAAGGGGAGACATTATGACAGATTACAATAAAATTCAAAAGATCTACTGCATATTCTGAAATACCTATATTCCAATAAATTGGAAACCTAAAAGAAACGAATTAATTTCTAGACATGTATCGCCTACAAAAATGAAACCAAGATGATATAAACAACTTAAGCAGAATTACAGCACCAGTGAGATTATGGCCAGTCTGTGACAGATTCACTATTCAATTCTCACAAATCATTAAAGAGCACCAATGTACTTCAAACTAATCAATAAAATAGAAAAGAAAGGAATTCTCCTAAATTCGTTTTACAAAACTACAATCATGCGAATGCCGAAACCAGCTGAAGACACAACAAAAATATATTATAAACTGATTACTGGATAAATATGGAAGCAAAAGCATCTCAATGCTGTCAAACTGAGTTCAATGCTTAAAACAGATGATTTATAGTCATGATTTATATGATTTATAGTTGCCTTCATTTGGGGAATCAATGTAATCCAGCCAATAAATATAATATTTCACACAAGCAGACCGAAGGACAGAAATCACATTATCAAATCAACAGATGATTTCATAAGACTAAATATCTCTGTATGGTAAAACAATAAAGAATCTAGAAACAAGAAGCATACCCCATAAAAGGCGAATCACAACAGAACCACCAAGATGTGATCAATGGGGGTGAGTGAGCGCCTGAGATCATTCATTTAGAATCAAGAATGATAAGAGGGTACTCCTCACACTCTCCACTGCTACTGAACACAATGCTTAAAGTCTTAGCTAGAGCAATAAGATAAAGAAGGAAATAAACAAAATACAAAGAAAACTACAGCAGACAATAAGACTAAATAAATAAGAAACTTGGTAGATGCCCCCAGGAAACCCCTAGGACAAACTCAGAAATGTCTCCAGAGCTACAGCCACATCATTTTTGACAAAATTGTCTAAAAGATAACATTAGATAAAGACAGATTCTTAAAAATAGTGATAACAAAACTGGATATTCACATGTAGAAAAATGAAACTGTCATATCTCACCCAATACAAGAGTCAATTCAAAAATGGATCAAAGATTTTGATATAAGACAAAAAGTGCAGCAGCAAATTTCAAGATAGAGATATGGAAAAGACCTTTTGAAAAGCACTCATAAATTAAATCAAGAATCAGTAAGTGGGACTGCATAAAATTCAAATCCTTCTGTACATCAAAGGAAATAATTAAAGGGAGAGGACGTCCTCAGAATGGGAAAAAATATTTTCCAGATATACATCTTAGGGGATAATATCTAAGATGTTTGTAGAATTCAAAAAACTAAATAGAAAAAGTCAAACAAATCAAATCAATGAAGAACCTAACAAACACACAGGTCTCAAAAGATGAAGTAAAGTACAATAAGTATATGAGGAAAATACCCATTGCCTTTTGACACCAGGAACATGCAAATTAAAACTGGACTTGAGAGTCTATCAAACCCTAATCAGAACAGCTCTAATTAAAAAGACCAGCAACAAGAAAGACTGGCAAGAATAGAGGGAAAGGGGTACATTAATTCCCTGCTTGGAGGAATGTACATAAATACAGCCATTATAAATTAAGCATTGAAGGTGCTTCCAAAGTTAAAAGTAGACTATCACATGACTAAGCTGTACTGTCCCTATGTATTTATCTAAAAGACTATATGTAAAAATAACATAGCAATACTTGCATACCATTATTTAGTGCAAAACTATTTGAAATAGCCAAGTGTCTGTGTCAATAGATGAATAGAAACAGAAACGTGCCATAGACACACAGATGACTTAATCTAGTCATAAAAAAGCAAAATTATGCTGCTTGCAGGAAATAAATACTAACTGGAAATTTTTGTATTAAACAAAATAAGGCAGACTCAGACTAAGATCATGAATATTATATGACTATATATAATTTTATACATATATAATGTTATATATATAAATATATGATACAGTTTATACACACACACATATATATAATCACATGAATATGTAAGTGATTACACAGATATATGCAATTGCATTAAATTGAAAGTGATCCTGGGTAAATAAAGGGGAATAGTGGAAGAA
The DNA here is from genome assembly GCF_903992535.2 of Arvicola amphibius. Taxonomy (NCBI): domain Eukaryota; kingdom Metazoa; phylum Chordata; class Mammalia; order Rodentia; family Cricetidae; genus Arvicola; species Arvicola amphibius. The sequence continues at coordinate 37,672,143 of NC_052054.1, forward strand.
GCAAGGAGAATTAGTGGAAAAAGTTATGCTCAAAGTACTTGGTACAGTTGTCTGAATGTGTCTTCATTATATCCATCACTATAGTCAATGAATATTAATAATTAAAAATTATTTGTCAAAAATAAAAGGATAGTAGATTTTTAAATAACAACATGTTCAGTGGACTTGAGCATATGAGTCCCAAGGAAATAGGAAGCACAAACATTAAGTTCTTAAAAGGAACAAATCCTAAGAAAAGACACCTCATGAGACTTAAAAATGCCAGAAATTTGTGGGGTCCAGGTAGAGCAGTGGGCTCTAGAGACTGATGTGTTATTCAACATGGGCAGAGGCTATGTAACATTGAGAAAACAATCCTCTAATGGTTCGTGGCTACAGGGTTAGCTTCGGCATGCTACTGTTTCATACTAGGCAGTGTTTTATAACCATGAAAAGAAGCTCCTTACTGTAACACCATAAGTTAAAATATGCCAAGCAGAGTTCTAATTACAGGTGGTCATTGTAAACTTGACTTTCTGTCTGATCACATGTAAAAACATCATGGAGAGAGTCTTAAAGGAAATTAGCTGCTGAGGACAAGGGGTGGAGAGAGTGAAGGTTTATATATTACAATGCAATCACTTCCAAAGATAATTTGTCAAGTACCTACTATGTTCCAGACAATGGATTCAGCCATAAACCTTCAGAGTACATAACATATACTAAGACAGTCTGTTCCACTTAACCACAGGTGATGTATTCTGTTATTGTATGTATGTGTCCCTCTTATGTGCAATAAATTATGTTTACTCATATTGCATGTCAACTTTTCCAAAGAATTTTCCTTAGAGTTCTAGGGCCCCATGAGATATGAATCAGTGTTCTAAAATGAAAGCATCCCTAAGCATAAGTCGCTATGGGACACAGAAGTAGTAAACAGAGGTATCTGTTTCTTATTACAGGGCTTCTAGATGCATCACGCTAGTGTGTGCTACGGTTTTCTAAGAAAAGGAAAATAAAATAATAGTTCATAATTGAAAAATATTGTAAACACCTTTACCGTGAAACTGTTTCCAACACTTCAGGACATCAGTTTTGTTGCTTAAAACGCTCTAAATTTTGTCCCGTGTTTCACATTGAGTATGGACAGTGCACACTGCATACTCAATGAGTATTATGCCTTATTCTCATGTCTAGTCCCAACCTTAAGCAAATAATGAAAATACATTCATTTTTAAAATATTAGTTTCTATATTAATTAAATATGGATGCATTAGTAGCTATAATTTTAATTGAGCATATAATGTTCGCAAAAATGACAATGATATAAGAAAGAAAATATGAAGTGTTATTCCAAACTCTAGCACCATGGAAATTCCTTGTGTTCCAGTGTAAATAAATCTCAAGATATTGATTAATTTAAGTATTTTACAGTTCACAGAAATATTTATATATTCTGAAGAAGTTTTTGGAGGCTCAGCAAATATGTTTTGATAGGTAACCTGGGGATCTTTACTCCAAACTGTCACAATATTCTACAAATATTTTTTCACTCAGTTTCTCAACTATGACTATAGAAATTCAAGTTGGCCAACAAATTTTTTTAGATTTATTAAACTTCAGACTTAATCCATCTTAATTGCTTTCAATCAGCCATCTTTAATTGTACAAAACAAGTCAACACAGTAGAAACTCTTCTGGGATGCTCAACTTACTAGTTCATGACAGCTTAGTGTACGATTCCGCCACTCACCTTCATCTGCATTTAACAGTTATGAGAGACTAAGAGGTTTCTAGTCTAGAACATGTGTTGAAGATATTCCAACAAGGACATCATTTGAAAATTTAATATTTATTTTGATATAAAAGGAAAGAGAGGACAGAAAAGCAGCAATAACTCTGGCTTTGAGGAACTGTGTCAAGTCAGTAGTCTCGACTATGACACTACACTGATTTTGTAAACCATGTTCATATAATCCAATCAGTTCTACTGAGTCTGGCATATAAATTGTGGCCAGAGAAATAACGCTAGTGGAAAGGATGAAAGTCTATAATAAAAAAAAAGAAAATTATCTATAGTATGGTTGTAAGCATAATGATTTTTCTGTAGGAGACACTTGCTAGATCATTGCATTACTTAGATTTTCTTGTGATTATTTTTAAACAGTAAATAATTATTTGTAGAGAACCTTTGAAGATGTCTTCTGGAAGAAATTTGAGGGACAAATTAAAGTTAACTATTAATTGTTTCAGTGGAAGTGAAGCAATTGTATAAGCATGAGTTTTCATATTTATTTTAAAGTTAATTATGTGTGTTCATGTGTGTCTCTGTAGGGGTATGCATATTTGAATGCAGATACCAATGGAGACCAGGGGTGTTTAATCCCCGGGAGCTGATTTATAATTGCAAGCCACCTGATGTGACCATTGGGTACTGAACTAACTGTCCCTGTTAGAGCAGTAAACCCTCTAAATCACTGAGATGTCAATCTACCCCTCATGTTTGCATTATTGAATAAAGTAGATGAGAAAGCATGTCAGAGTGAGAAGAACCCTAGTATGGGTTTTCTCATACCAGTAATGTGCTCATATTGCACTAAATTCTGTTCAGGGTGAAATGAAAGTGTTTATGACTGGTGGCACACACCATTGATCCCAGGACTCCGGAGGCAGAGGCAGACAGATCTCTGTGAGTTCAAGGTCAGCCTGGTCTACAGAGCTAGTTCCAGGACTGTTAGGGCTACTACACATAAAAACCCTGTCTTAAAGCCCCCCCCCCCCGAAAAAAACAAAAAGAAAGTGTTTGTGTAAATTTTGAAAGCAAAAAAGGAAGTCAGCTTGTTGATTTTCTACTGTGTGATTCCACCATAGTCTCCATTGGAAATAACATGAAGTAGCCTAGGAAGTCAATCTGTCAGGCACTTTTTCTTTTGCAAACTATGATAAAATTATAGTAATAAATACTGTAAAGATGTAAGTACAGAATATATATCTCAACATAAATTGTACTTAAGGGAAAAATCAGGAGCCTGTGGAAACAAATTTCTAAAACTATAGTTGGACCACTATAAATGCCAAGTATAGAAATAATATAAATACAAGTGGAGAAGTAATCTTTTTCTTAGAGGCAAAAGCTGTTTTAATTTAAATAAAGATATAACCTTACAGAGAATAAAGTAAACTAGGAAGGCAGGGAGCATCTGGAGACCATAACCTCATGTATATGTTAGCTCCTCAAGCTAAAGAAACACATTTAAGTCCTTTTTTCAAGACTTTTTAAAAATGTGTATGTGTGTGCCTACATGTATGTTTGTGCACCACATGCATGCAGGTGTCTAAAGATCCAGAAGAGGGCAACAGATACCCTGGAGCTGTAGTTACAGGTGCTTGCAAGCCATCTGATATGGATACACAAGTTCTCTTAACTACCCAGCCATCTTTCTAGCCCTAAAGAAACACATTTAAAAGGTTAAAATAATCTACAGACCAAAATGAAAATAGTGGGGGAAATTGCCCTGTAATAAAAGCCAACAGGGAGAGAACACAAATGTTCAAGTGACTAATGCCAGGCAGGCCTCAACTTTTGAGCTGTGCAGCCAACAGAATAATTAAGCTAGGCTTATTTGCCATTCTTCAAGATATAGGACACAAAAAGATCAAATTTCTTTGGCAGACTTATTCAAAAGAGAGGACCATGGTGTATCTTTTTCAAGGTTGATTTAATAAATGTTTGTCTAAAAGTGTAGAAATACATAGCTTCATATAATTTCAATTTAAGATTCCAGTAGGGCACTAAACACACATAAGCCATTTCATGGGTCAGTGTCCATTAAGATGATGGCACCCTTCTTGCCACTCTCCCAGATTTCCAGTCCTGGGGTGTGAGGACATATGTACAATGGAAATAGGAGACACAGATGCCAGCGCCTGGCAGAAGTAAACAGTCATTGGTCACAAGACTGCAAAGGGATAAAGGGACATTAAGTCACTAGTTTGTGAGGCGAAGGCTGAAAAGTAAACTCTTGAGGAGGGCATGTGGCTGGAGGTGGGTTCCCATTTGCTAATGATGATGCACAGCAGTATGGGAGTTGTGTGCAGTGTAGGAGCTTCTTCTGTTCATGTGTTGCTTTCATAAGTAATGAATAATGAAACTGCTTTGAGCCTGATAGGGCAGAACTTAGGTGGGCAGAGAAGACACAACTGAATGCTGGGAAGAAGGGCAGAGATAAAGATGCCATGGATCTCCTGCCTGAGACAGACGTTGGTTAGAATCTTGCCAGTAAGCCACAGTCACGTGAAATCACTAGAAATCACTTGTACTTGAAAATCACGTTAAACTTGATGCTCTTGACTGTAGCTTTTTTCTTTCTCACATAGCTGCTGGATAGAGAGAGGGAGGTCCTCAGTGGTAACTTTAGTTACCCAAATGAAACACACAGAGAGAAAGTGAGCAGCTTGCATGAGAAATAAGCTGTTCGAATAAATGGGTCTCTCTTGAGTGGGTGTTTAGAAAGACTGTGTATAGTACAATGGGTCTCGCTTGAGTGGGTGTTTAGAAAGACTGTGTATAGTACAATGTAATTTTCTTTTTGTCACCTTCTCAAAATATCTGCAATAAATAACAATGATACTTTTTATGAAGTTATAGGAATGTTTCTTTTGGACACTATACTAAAACTATCTTGAAGACAATTCATTTTTCTTGCAGGTTTGTGAGTGATTCAGAGAACTTGGCCAAATGCTATGTCCAATTTTAACATGTCATACATTGACTATTAGGTTAATCTGCTCTGAAAACTCACGTCTTGCACATCATTATTTGTTTTTCTTAAACCACTAAAACTCAGGGTGACATAGTTGTTGCATTTAACAAGAAGGAAGGGATGCTTTTCTATAAATCATAGTTAAATCTTTCCATATAACATTTATGACTACTTAGAGAAGCATCTAGCAATGTGAACATATTCTGACCTTATCTAAAAGTTGCAGATGTTTGTAACTATCTATCTATCTATCTATCTATCTATCTATCTATCTATCTATCTATCTATCATCTATCTATCTATCTATCATCTATCTATCATCTATCTATCTATCTATCTATCTATCTATGCGGTGATTTCTTATTAATCAATAGTGATATTAAGAAACACCAAAATAGGGATGGCAATTGTTCAGTTCATACACTCATCATCTTACAAGTATGAGGATCTGCACTCGATACTCAGAAACCACATACAGAAAAAGAAAGAAGGAAGGAAGGAACAAAGGAATGAGGAAAGAAAGGAAAGAACTACCTAGTGGCATGTGCTTGTACTCTCAAAACTGGGGAGGAAGAGACAGGAGAATCCTTAGGTCTCACTGACCAGTCTGCATAGTATAATTGTGAGTTCTAGGCTAATGAGGGACTCTGTCTCAAAAACAAATTGAAGATACACTGAGTAACAACACCTGAAATTTACCTCTGTCTTCTGCATGCATAGGCTTAATACACATATATATGCATATGAATACACACAAAGACACAGAAAGAAATCAAAAAATATAACTTTGACTCAGAACCAAAAACCTAACATTCTTTATGGTAATCACTCAGAATTATATGCACAAACTAATCAACAGAGAGCTGTCTCAATGGCCCCATTTTCTGCTCTTAGCAGATTTATCTGTGAGGAAATATTCGGCAATCAAACTGCTCCAGTTGTCTTGAGTAATCTGAAACTTGCTTTGAGGAGATGGCCCAGTCAGCCAAGTGCTATAACGTAAGCCCGTGGACCTGAGTTTAAATCATCAGCACCCACATAAAAATCCAGGTGTGGTGGCATACAGTGAAATCCCGGTAAAGGACTCAATCTTACTAGCAAGTCATTCTAGCCAACTGGTGAGCATTAGGCTGAATGAGAGCTCCTATTCAAAATAAGGGTTTCAGTCTAAGCACAGTGGTGCACATCTTTAATCCCAGCACTTGAGAGGCAGAGGTAGGTGGATCTCTGTTTTTTGAGACCAGTTTGGTCTGTGTAGTACATTCTATGTCAACAAGGGTTACCCAGTGAAAGCTCAACTCAAATGAAGAGGTATTGGATGATTGAGAAAAATACCTCAACTTGACTTCTGGATTCAAGATACACAAATACCCATAATCCCTGCTCGCCTCCCTGCTCCCCACACACAGCAGAAAACAAAGAAACAACTGTAAAGATTCAGTTTTTTCAAAGCCTTAAGAAATGGTTAAGTATCTGTCAAGGATTTACCTGTACCAGCTGCAGATCTCTGTGTTGTGCACACTTTATCCACTTCACACACCCACACACACACACACACACAAAGTAGACAGACTCCACTTTAATCCTATTTTATGAATGAAGCAAAAGGACGCCTAGAGGTGATATACCTTGCTTAAGGTTGCAGCTAATAAAAGGACTGAGCCAGAAATGTACACAGCTTCACCTACATGAGGGCTATACTCTTAACTGACCTGGAACCAATGCTGATTTTTATTAAAAATAAAATTCCTTCCAGACAGGTCCATGGAATTATGTAATAATGTCTGAATCAAAAATAATATTTGACATGGCTACAACCAATATTAAACTATAATCTATTCAGTCATTTTAAGATGTCTGATACCATGCTAGCTTTTTTGTTCAATTCACCCTATCGGCTGGTTCTGTGAAAGTGGATCTGGACTCAAGCATTTTCTCTTTGCCAGCTGGTGCTATGGTTCTCTTGGTAGAGAGCACTGGGGAAACAAACAGAAAGTTTAATTTTTCTGATTTCCAAAGTTTCGTTTCTCTCTCTCTCTCTCTCTCTCTCTCTCTCTCTCTCTATATATATATATATATATATATATATATATATATATATATATATATATTTAAGAGTTACACATTCGCACATTTAAATCTTTAATACTCAAAATGATATGATTGTCATTTCATTATTTTGCTGCCACCTCACTGGCTGTTGACTGATGTTTCTTAATTCAATAGTCTTGGCATGTTTGTTAAAAACCAGTTCGCCGAATACACGTAGACTAATTTCTGGACTTAATTATCTCCACTTTTGGTAGAGATTAGTATTTGAAGATCAGCAGAATAGTATTTTAAGATTGACATCTTGATGATAGGCATTCTCATTAGCTCCTGGGGCACCATTTCCAGTCTTTTTTAGGGGCCAGAGGTAAGACTGGAGGTGTACAAACACACCATTCTCCAATAGATAAGCATGCACACTTCCCTTTGGAAGAGTCCTGTTTCCGTCTAACACCATAAAAGTTAATTTTATCCTTCCTTTTTTATATATATTTGTAAACAATATCTCAAGCAAGCAGGAGAAGAGCTTAACTCCAATTTTCTTCAGCACATTTACCTACTTGCTTAATCATTTTTATTTAATTTAAGAGATTGCTATTTTCTCTTTTTTCAGCCTGAGGGTACTGACATAAGACAACTTTCATTAGATCTTGTTCTTGTCATGTTGTTTCAAGGCTAAGAACTCATCCCATCACACAGCAATCTCAGCCACAGACATCTTAACACCCCATCTGCCTGAGGCTAGCATTCATGCAATATGTTGGCCTCGCCCCTGTTGCCTGGCAAGAGGCACACAGCATTCAGGCAAATACATAGCCAGCCCCAGAGTTGTACAACCCTGCATGCACTTGTTGGTATTCAGGCAAAAACTTAGTCAGCCCAGGGCCCTATAATCGTACATCACTGCATCACTGTGGCCGTGTAAGGATCTCTACGCACCCGTGAAGGGCCCCCTTTTTAAAGCAAGCTCCACCCATCCCTTGTTCTCTTCACTATTTCTTGTTCTTGGTCCTGGGTCTCTCGGCTTACTCTTATACCTCCTACCAATAAACTTCCAAATGGATTTGTTGTATTTCGTGAATCATTCTCGCCACTGCTGCTAAACTACAGCACTCATTCCCATCCTCATATATAACTGTCTACAAATTGCAGCTCTGATTATTGGGTTGCCGAAAGAATTGTCGAGGGGCTCCTACCAAGCGCAGTGGCTAGCAGCCTGCCCTGGCATCGTCCTGTGGTGACTAATACAATATCTGTGATAAGAGGCTTTCCTGTGCATAACTCCTCAGCATCCTGCCAAGTAGGCTTCTAGAAAATTCCACCAGTACAACAGATGAGTGGGCTTTTCTGCTGTTCATTCACGCAGGCTTCCACTAAAATGAGACTGGGATTTCAGGCCTGGAGGAAGGAGACTCTGCAGTACAATCTACCTTGGTTCTTGGAGTAATAGCTGCTTACTTAAGCAATCTTTCAAGTTCTCACTGCTTTTTACTGTTAGTGCCACAAAGCACCAGTACTCAACGAGCACAACAAATAACACGTTACACTGAACTACTTCCACGTCTATAACCACATGCTAACTCACTCTCGATTGGCTCTGACAGATAAAGGCTATTGTAGCAAGATGCCACTAGAGTTTGCTAAGGGTTCTCAAGAACTTTTTAGATATGAAATAGGGGTAAACACTCACTGATACAGAACGGTTTAGAGGTCACTACTGATCCAGCTTCCTTTGTCCAGTTGTTCTGTCCAGGGGCGAAGAGCAACCTGCCTGCTCCGATCTGACCACCCAAGAGCGTGTGGGAGCAAGAGATCCTGAGACCCTCTCCCTAAGCTTATAAATTGCCATGTCCTCAGACAAGACCATGCTCTAGGATTCGTAATTCCCAAAAGCCACTGACTAAAGGGATGGAAATCCCACAACAGACTATTGTCCATAAAAAAGAACTCAAATGCAATATCATATGGTAAGAAGCAATTAACTGATGTATTTTGGAAATTAAAAACAAGTCACAAGGAAGCACACATAAAGTCTACAGAAATATAAGAACATAAATATCTTGGTGTTATTAATTTTGGTATTTGTAAATAATTTAATTGAAAGTAAATGCCATAATCATAAGTGATTCAAATTTAAACAGAAATATTTTGTGAGAACATGTCTTTTATCTATTATCTTAATTCCTATTAATACAATATTTAATGGAAAACAAAGATAGAAGCTAGCACATGGATCATGACTAAATTTACAATATATTTAAATTGATTATTATTGAAATTTATTTAAAGAAATCCAAAAATAACAAACTTAGTAGATATATGCCATAGTTATTATCTGACTCCACAATTTAGCACACACTTAAATGGTTTTTTTCTCTGTGCTGTAAATATAATTCGAGCCCCTATTTCACAAAGCCCTGGGAGTTTTTCAAGCCAAGAAGAAAAAAATATTAGTTGAACTTAATTCCTTTCAGACAGTCATGCCTAGGGAAATACATGTTGGAATGCAAGAAAGTCAATTCTCATGTGTTTGAAGTGAAAAATTAATCATAAAGCAGCAAGCCTATTAAATTCTATAATATAGCTATTAGTAACATTTAAAATCCATAAAGTAAAATCCAAGGCAGTTGGCAGAGAAATACTGTTCTTCACCCAATGAGTTTCATCACAGATCTAGCCTGCTTGGCTACCAGGACTGAGGGGCAAATCCCAAGGACTGCTTAGTGAAGGGTCTGTGCCCATTGAAAACATATGACTCTTAAAACTTCTGTTTATGCATAGAAGTGTGACTTTGAGGATTGGAAAAACCTATGTTAACAAAGGCTTTGTGAAATTTAAGACCACCCTGTGCTGTGACTTTCTCTGTTCTCATAAAATAAACTTTGTCTTACTTTGTCATTACAGGGAAGACCACCAAAGAAAACCCAAGGTGTGACTACACGCAGTGATTCAATAAGTAGCCCCCTTTTGGAATCAACATTTAATATTGGCTTCAAAATACAGTCAAACGCTGCCCAGCCACAGACAGGCTGTGCTGGTTCGCCCACATTTTATTTAGATAGTGAAGCCCTTTGAAAAATCATGAAGAAGTTGAGGATTAAAAGTGAGAATGCTGTTACTATTGATTCAAAACTAAGCATCTGGGGAAAGTGTTGGGTTTGGGCATGCCATTTGTGCTTAGACCCTTTCTCTGGTGGGACAGTCTCAGCTAGCTCACTTGATACATGCAGCTTTAGATGATTCACTTATTTTTTCTGCGTCTTGGTTTTCTCATCTATAAACCAGAGGCAATGATTTCAACCTCCCAGAGATCCATACAGTAAATCAAGTATCAGTGTAATGTGTTCTGCACCCAGTAAATCTCCATTCCCTTCCCTCCTTATCCCAATTCCTGGAAACCAGCATTAGTTCAAATGTTCTGGCAAGAGTTAGACACTAAAAAAAGCAGAGGTAGAGGCCTGGGGATGTAGTTCAGTTGATAAAGTGTTTTCCTAGGATGCGAGGAGCCCTGAGTTTGACCCAACACTGCAGAAAACAGTCATGACTCAAGCCTGTAATCCCAGCAACATGTGGAAGGAGAAAATAAGAGGATGACAAGTCCCAGGTCATTCTCAGTTACATAGTAGTTAGGAGGCAAGACCTGCAATACAGAAAACTCTGTGAATAACAGTGATTAAAAAAAAAAAGAATTGCAAGTTAAGGTATGTCTTGGTGAAAATGAGGAAACATTAAATAAAGAGTAATTAGAGAGCAGACTTTTCCTATTGGAAAACTATTTTCTACTTTTCATGTTCAGCTTTTTGACATTGCATTGACTGGCACTGGATAACAATGTCAGAGAAAACAGAGTATACACCCATACAATAAAAGCAGTTTACCCAAGTAGCTGTTTTGGGAGAGGGGAAGTATCCTCAATTATGACAGGCAAAAGAATAGCACAAACTTTCGTTTCAAGCAAAACTTAAAATAACTTCCTTGTGGAACAGCAAATAAAGTGCAGAAATGGAAAACAAACAACAAGTCCAGCAAATTGAGCACATGCTCCCTGATTTTTATAATTTCAAGCACCAGAACATGGTCGTATGAAGCACACCATCTACCCAGTGTAAGCACCAATATTATTCGTGTGTCAGTCAGTAGGAGTTTCTAAGACTAACTAAAGACCTTCTTGGTGCTGACTAAGCCCACACTCTATAACTATGCATATTTTCATTTGGTCCTTATATATAAATTATGCAATATCATATTCTGTTTGCTTCTCTTCTTAGAAGCTGGCATCACCCTATGCTGTAGAATGAAGAGGCGGGCTGTGTCCCAAAATAATTACACGGAAACTGTATTCTTTTAAATACTGCCTGGCCCCTGGCCCATTATCTGTAGCTTCTTATTGGTTGATTTTCATATCTTGCTTTAACCCATATTTAGTTAAATATTGATCGCTCTCGATTGGCTCTGACAGATAAAGGCTATTGTAGCAAGATGCCACTAGAGTTTGCTAAGGGTTCTCAAGAACTTTTTAGATATGAAATAGGGGTAAACACTCACTGATACAGAACGGTTTAGAGGTCACTACTGATCCAGCTTCCTTTGTCCAGTTGTTCTGTCCAGGGGCGAAGAGCAACCTGCCTGCTCCGATCTGACCACCCAAGAGCGTGTGGGAGCAAGAGATCCTGAGACCCTCTCCCTAAGCTTATAAATTGCCATGTCCTCAGACAAGACCATGTGCTAGGATTCGTAATTCCCAAAAGCCACTGACTAAAGGGATGGAAATCCCACAACAGACTATTGTCCATAAAAAAGAACTCAAATGCAATATCATATGGTAAGAAGCAATTAACTGATGTATTTTGGAAAATTTAAAAAAAAAGGCACAAGGAAGCACACATAAAGGTCTACAGAAAGATAAGAACGTGAATATCTTGGTGTTAATAATTTTGCTTTTACTCCTTATTTCCTAAGAACAAAGGTGTTTGACGATACAACCACAGCTTGTCTAACAAACCCAGCAAGTGTTACGCTTGCACATTGTCCTGTGACATCTACACTTAGGCTGTAGTCCATGGGCACCGCTTTTCCCACTTTTATTTAAATCTATTGTCCATCTGCCAGTTACATCAATTATCCCATCAACACCCTTCATATTTGTATGCCAAGTCCATTTAGTCTCCTGTAAGATAAAATTAGTTTCAGTTTTTGTGATTTGGTATTTATTATTTGTAATCAAAGTTCATTCTTGTACCTCCAGTTCCAACTCAGGACCACAAAGCTCTTCTTTTCAGAATCTCTTTCTGGCTTGTGTCTTCCTATGCAAAGAGAACCATGATTCGCAGCACAACCAATGTATTTACTCACAAAAACCTTGCAACAAGACAATTTCAGAATTCCTACACTCATACAACTAGGGGGAAAAAAGAAATCCACCAGGTGAGCTCAATATATAGAAGATGTGGTGTTCAAATTAACTGGGTTGGTTCTTCTACTCTTTTATAGTGGTTACATAATTTGTTTAAATGCAATTATTTATTAGAAATATTGTTGGCATTTCCGCTGAGGTTTTTCCAACCTTCTTGATTTAGATCTATTTTGAATATGTAGAAAATTAATGTATTTCTAAACATCACAGATATACACAAGGAACACTCAGTGGTATTCTAACCCTGGGATTCTTCCTACTCCTCCCTACAGGTGACCAGCTACAGTGTTTTCTGACTGTTTTCTCATATTTTGTTAATCAGTGCTCCCTGCTTGAAACATATCTAAGACCCTCAATGTATAGAAAGACAAGTCTCATTTAACTGTTGCAGTGATTTTAATCCATGTGTATAACCAGTGGCTCTATTGCTTTTAGTCCTGTGGTGAGGTGCAGCGTCATGGTCAGAATCTATTGCCTCTTCTCTAGGAGGTGAGACAACATGTGTCTAATGGACCTCAAAGGCTCCTTATTAGACCTCAAGGCAGGTAATCACAAGGAACAACGTAGCAACCTGGATTCTACTTGGTTTGGGTTATACACACGCTCATCTTCTAATGTGCAGTTGGGAACATCACTTCTTCACCTGCATTTAGACATACATGTGCACACACACACACATATGCACATGCACGTGCACACACACACAGAGACAGAGAGAGACAGAGAGACAGAGACAGAGAGAGAGAGAGAAATATTACCAGTTGTTTGTTTGAATGAGAATGTACCTATGGGCTCATATATTTGAATATATGATATATAGTTGATGGAACTACTTTGGAAGGATTAGGATGTGTGCCCTTGTTGGAGAAGGTGTCACTGGGGATGGGCTTTAAAGTTTCAAAAACCCTGGAAAGTTAGTATTCTCTGCCTCACACTTGAGGATCAAATAAAAGCTCTCAGCTACTGCTCCAGCACCATGTCTGGCTGTCTACTGCTGTACTCCCCAGCAAGATGATCTTGAATTCTAACCCTGTGGAACTGTGAGCCATGATAAACATTTACTTTTATAAGTAATCTTGATCATGTTGTATGCTCAGCAATAGAACTGTAAATTACATGCACACACACTGAACAATAATTCACCTAGCAGCCTCGAACCCCTATCTGCATTGATTTACAAGTACCACCCTCTCTGAACAATAGAAGCGGGTCTCTTCTCCTAACAACAGTCAAATTTATACTGCTCCTATTTCAGTATGGGCCTAATGTATCCAGTAGGCAGAATAAAGACCAATCTGGCCCACACTGGTTTTGTACACAAACATAGTATGCTCTTCTATTGAACTTTTAAGGATGCTTCTTTATTTAAAATGCTACACCGCTGAGAATGCCATGAATATGACTAAAATCAGATGCATTATGGGAAAACACATGCACAGTAGAAAAAAAGGAATACATAACCTAATGTGTCAGTCTATATAGAGAGCCACCCAAGCTACACCCTTAGCAGCAAGTTTTTCCTTCCTTCATACCCCATAAAAAGAGCTTCAGGCTGCAACCTGGGACCTTTGAGTACTCAGTCATGTGACCTGCTTCCAATCTTGATGGGGTTTCCTTCTCTAATTTCTACTATTGCTTCCTTCAAATAAAGCTGTCTTGATGCTTTTGCCCATCTGTGTAAGCCCTTGCAAAGAATCTGGAAACAGGCTGGAGATGTGGCTCAGTGGTTAAGACACATGCTGCTTCTGCAGAGGGCTGGAGTATGGTTCTTACCACCCATGTCAGTGGCTCACAAATGTCTGTACTCAAACTCTGTGGGATCCCCCATTGTCTTCCAGTCTCTTCGAGTACACACACACACACACACACACACACACACACACACATAAATTAAAAATAAAATAGTTTAAAGGGTCTGGAAATATGTAACCTAGATCCCCAACTATTGCTCACAGCATCATCTCTTAAACAGTCTGCAACCTCACCTTGGCTTGAAAATGGTTGTATTTACCAGGTACTCATTTTTTTATTTGTTATATGAATCTATTATATTTATTTTTTATTCATTTTCTGTTAAAGGAGGGTTATATTTCTTTTTACCACTACACCAAATATTGTATTTTGACACCCAAATTTCACACTTAATTTCCATTTTTAAAATCCCTCTTGTCTATAAATAATATATAATTTGGCTTAAAGAAGATGTCTCTGAACACTAAAATTTTTACTGCGCATTATGAACTCAGTTTCAATGGGATATAAGAATGCAAGCAACTGTACAATAATGTCCCAGCAGAGAAAGAATAAGGCATAAAAAATGCCCCAAAGATTTCAACCACAGCATTCTTGGACCAAGTGCTTCTTGATTCAATTTATAACTAAATTATCTCTGAGGATGATGGTTCAGAACACTTCACATAGCAGTCAGTAAGAAAGGACACAGTAATTTTGGAAGCACTGCTTTGCTGTAGCCTTTTTTTTAAGCTTGCACACTGTTGATAAAGCTAAAAGTTCAACTCCTGAACTCAACTCCCATGCCTTCTAATGAGGGAAGCATAACACTATCCAGGCGTCTCCCAGCACAGTGATCCGAATGCCATTTGCTCCACACACTCTGATTTATGTCCACTTGGTTAAAAATCACCCACATGCTGGAAACCCCTGTGGAAAGGTGTGGATTGGCCCCAGGCCACAGCTCACTTCTTCTCCCTCCTTGATTTCTTCTCTCTGGGCAAGATCTACGGGTGGAGAGGCATGCTGTGTGTTTGTGAAATTCTCCTCATGGGAACACAGAGAAGAACTTTGGCCTCCTTGAAATAATTTACACCTAATTTAGTTAAAGGAGCACAAATAACAGAGCTGCTCCTGCCATCAACAAGAAGCATGACTGGGGAGATTCTCCATGCAAGATAGAAACACACGTGAAAAACACTTTCTTCTGCCGCTAGAAAAATTGTTCCGAGTAAGAGATTATATTTTGACAATACCAATCTAAATCCCTGGAGGAAAAGAGTCAGGGCAGATGGCCTGGGGCCAGTCAGGAAACCCTTAATCACCCAGAAAAACAAGGAACAGGAGAGGTCATTATTCTTAGTGGGCCAGACTGTAAAACAATGTTTTTTAGTCTTCAGATTTATAGTAAAGCACCTTGAAACATCTCAGGCAATTATAAAAATGAAAACCACTCCAAAAGGTATTATGTACAACTCTCTTGCTTCTTTTCTATAAACAAGAGCAACTGCTCAACTGTCCCGAAGCTTCATCAAAGAACTTTCCCATCGCATCTATCACTGAAATATTTTATCACATTGTGGGATTGAAAAAAATGAATTAATTAATTTTAAACATGATAATAACTTAAAGGATGGAGAGACTAATGGGACAGTAGATAGATGGATAAATGATAGATGGTAGATAGATAGATGATAGATAGATAGATAGATAGATGATAGATAGATAGATGATAGATAGATAGATAGATGATAGATAGATAGATAGATAGATAGATAGATAGATAGATAGACAGATAGATAGATAGATAGATGATATTGATTATGGATTATATAATTCATTGGATTATATTTATCCTGAAAGTGTACAAACCCTATAAGAGACTAAATAAAACATCCTCAGGTGGATGTGTCATATTGAACCTGGTATCATATCTTGAAATCCAAAGCAGCAATGGGGACTAAATGAAGTAATATTTACAAAGCTCTGCAATAGTCAGTGGTATTGTGCCTAAACTTCCATTATATTATACATACATTAAATCAATTATACTCACAATTGTTAAAAGCATTATTGCTTACCTTTTCATAAATTAATCATCTTTTGAATTCTCCCTCTCTCTCTCTCTCTCTCTCTCTCTCTCTCTGTCTCTCTCTCTCTCTCTCTCTCTCTGTATGTGTGTCTACACTTTGTGTGTAACTGTATGTGTCCATAACACAAGTACAGAAGTCAGAGGACAATATGCAGGAATTAGTTTCTCTTTCCAGTGTGTGGGCCCTGAGAACTGAACTCAGGTCATCAGACTTGGTCAAAGGCTTCACCTTCACATCTTGACAGCTCCTAAGTGAATCGATGTTTACCCTAATTATGTAAATGACTTTTCTGAGCTCAGACAGTTTGCACTGTCTTGTTTAAGAATGAAATGTGTAGGAATTCTTATTTAAGAATGAAACCCCCAGCTATTTCCTTGGGCAACTGTACCGGCAAAGGTACCGGTGGTTATGTACCGGCAAGGGTACCAGCGGTTATAGGGGTTAGGGAATAACCACGATAGTCCTTTATAATAAATCAGTTTTAATACAAGGGAAAATAAGGGAACTTACAGAACCAAGGGTCCAGCGGAGCAGAAGGTACGCAGGGGAGAGCCAAACGGGGCTCCTTTCAGAGCCCCGATCCTATTTAAGGGGTATCCTACTCCGCTGGGGCAGCCACGCCCCTGAACGCAGGGATTGGGCCAGCTGCCCCCACGCCCCTGAACGCAGGGATTGTGCCAGCTGCCCCAACAGGCAACTGAGGAGAGGGAGCCAGAAATGGCCAGATCCTATAGCCATACTGATGAATATCTTGCATATCACCATAGAACCTTCATCTGGCGATGGATGGAGATAGAGACAGAGCCCCACATTGAAGCACCAGACTGAGTTCCCAAGGTCCAAATGAGAAGCAAAAGGAGGGAGATCATGAGCAAGGAAGTCAGGACCACGATGGGTGCACCCACCCACCGAGATGGTGGGGCTGATCTAATCGGAGCTCACCAAGGCCAGCTGGACTGGGACGGAAAAAGCACAGGATAAAACCGGACTCACTGAACATGGCGGACAATAAGGGTGGCTGAGAAGCCAAGGACAGTGGCACTGGATTTTGATCCTACTACATATATTGGCTTTGGGGAGGCCTAGCCTGTTTGGATGCTCACCTTCCTAGACCTGGATGGAGGGGGGAGGACCTTGAACTTCCCACAGGGCAAGGAACCCTTACTCCTCTTCGGACAGGAGATGGAGGGGGAGTGGAGTGGGGAGGGGGAGGTAAATGGGAGGTGGGGAGGAGGCAGAAATTTTTAATTAAAAAAATATTGAAAAAAAGAATGAAACCATAAAACACCAAAATATGCAAAAAATGTGGCACAACATGTCAGGAGAATGTGCTAGAAATTGGGAACAATGTAAATAAACCATTACAGATAATTTTTATTATGCAACCAGCCACATTGGTCAGGCTTACAGACCAGAAAAGAAAGGCAGCCAGTCACTGGCTCTTAACCTGCCTCTAGGAAACATCAGGCTGAGACTGAGAGTGAGAGCTGACAAAGCATCAATAGCCACAGTAACACACTCCTTTAATCCCAGTAGCCAGACTAGCTTGCCAAAGAAACCAGGCGGTAGTGGTGCATGCCCTTAATCTTAGAACTAGTTAGGATTATAAAATGGGAGGAGACAGCTCTCAGTCTCAGTCTCATTCTGAGGTTTCCTGGAGTCAGGATCACCATTTTCTGACTGAGGTTGAGGTAAGAGCCAGTGGCTGTCTGCTTTGTTTTTCTGATCTTCAGGTTGAATGCCAATATCTGTCTCTGAGTTTTATTATTTGTGTTACATGCACAGACAATATACATAGATATTTGCAACAAGGGAACCCTATGTAGTGATCAGACTCATAATAAAGAACTGATACCTGGGCCAGGCATGGCGGTTCACAGGACTCAGACAGCTTGGGCTGCAGGGCAACATTTACTGTAGTATAATCTGAACATAATGGATTGGTTTTTAAAAAGCTAACATAAGAAGCATAGAATTACAAGGCTTTGTGTAAGCACAAAAGATACAGAATGTCTACAATTTCCAAGTACAGAATACTTTGAAATGTTTGAAATTACAGGGGAAACGCATTGATTTACCATTGAATGCTAAAGCCATAAAATGAGAGCGGCACATGACTAGTTTGGAGAGCTCTGATGTAAAACAGAATTTGATGGTAAGTGACTGAAGTCATGGATTAAAAGTTTGTTCGCATTGCAAGTGGCCCAAATACTCCTCTTGATTTTGGAACTTCTTGAGCCTGTTTTCATTGTTTAAGATGAAAGTAAAACATGCCCTTGTGTAAATAACATTCAATAGAAGCTGTATAATGATCCAGCCAGATCAGCTAAATGGGTCATTGAACTCACCTGACCATAGTTCCTTCACTTATAAAACAACAACATGCAACTGAATCATTTGAAGTCTGCTTCAAAGGCAAAGCTTGGATTAGAAATCATAACTTGTTGATTTTGATTATAAAAAGGTGATTCATAATTTTGACATCTCTAGAATCAATTCGTTCAAAGGAAATCAGATTAAAGATTTATGGGAACATGGATGACAGATTGAATTAAGAGGTAAATCCAACACATTCCAAAAATCTATTCCTCTTTCCCTTGCTATTCATTATGATATTCACTAGTGATGTGCTTTTTTTCTCTAGATGTTTCATTTTTTAATTACTCCCCCTTATTGAAAATAGATTCTTTTCAGGGGCTGAGGAAATGCCTTAGCAGTTAAGAAAGAGCACTGGCTTTCTTCTAGGAGATTCAATTCCCAGCATCACATGGCAGTTCACAATTGTATGTAACTCCAATTCCAGGGGATCTGACAACCTCACACAGGAATACATGCAGACAAAACACCAATGTGCATAAAATAAAAATAAACTGAAAAAATTTTTCTCATACAATATATCCTGAGTACAGCTTCCCTTTCCTCTACTCCTCCCAGTTCCTCCCCAACTCTTGACCCATCCGAATCCAGTTCCTTTCTGTCTATCACTAGAAAAGAACAAACTTCTAAGAAGTAACAATAAAACATAAAAAAATTAAAATATAATAAGATAAAACAAAAACATCACATCAAAGTTGGACAAGGCAAGACAATAGGAGGAAAGGAGAAGGCACACTTCAATGACCTACTCATGCCCATAAACATACTAAACTGAAAACTGGAATATACACATGGGGGACCTGGTGAAGACCCATGAAGGTTTGTTCGTTTGCTGCTTCGGCCTCTGTGAGTTCATAGGAACTTTGCTTACTTGATGTAGGGTTCTTGTTGTCCTGGTGCCCTCCATCTCCTCCAGCTCTTACACTCTTTCTTCCTCCTCTTTCTCATGGTTCCTTGAGCTCTAAGGGAAGAGAGTAGATGGAGACATCTGGTTTAGGACTGAGTTCTCTCTCTCTCTCTCTCTCTCTCTCTCTCTCTCTCTCTCTCTCTCTCTCTCTCCTCTCTGTAGATGTCTGAGTATGGCTCTCTGTTTGTTCCCATCTGTTAGAGGAGGAAGTTTCTTGATGGTGGCTGAATTTGTCACTTTCTTTTTTGTTTAAAGACCGGTAGTATTTCTTTTTACCCTAGGTCTTTGGGCTATCTCGTCTCTGGCTCTTGGTCACCCTAGCAGTTCCATCTCACAGAATGCACCTTAAGTAAAATCATACATGGTTGGTTATACCTGCAAGCTTTGCCTCAGAATTGCTTTCAAATGATAATCTTAGGACATAAATTTTCAAAAATGCCACAGGAAATGAACATTATTGAGGTGAACATCAAGTTTCCACAGAGTCGCTGCATTCATTTTAATAAACCATTGATAGCCTGATGGCTGTTGTGCAAATGAGCAGGTAGATGTTTACCATGCCCTTAACACACATTTGAGTTGTTTAGCTGTGGTAATGGTACCAGTTTTGGCAGCTGAGTTATGCTTGAATATCTGCACCTATAAAATTGCATATTAAAGTCTAATCCTCAAGGACCTGTCTTAAGAGGTGGTTGGGTCATAAGGGTGGAAACTCTCAGGAATGGGATTAGTGTCCTTATAAAAGAGCCTGAGAAAGAATGCTTATCTTCTTTGTTCCTCTATCTACCATATGAGGACATACTGAGAAATTTTCATTCATATGGAAAGAGCCCTCATACGCCACAAAACCCTCCTTTGTTTTGATTTAACACTATCTAGTTTCCATGAAAACAGTCAGTAGATTTCTGTTGTTTATAAGGTACTGTGCTAGGAAAGCTCAAGCTAGGAAACTATCACTCAAACATGCTGCAGTAAAAACTGAAGTTGAAAATGATGTAATAGTGACATCCTTGATGTACTGAGGAGGAACAAGCAAATTCTTTGATACAATAGCAAATAGCTACTTATCTAGGTAGCAAGACAGACAAGTTAATAGCTACAAGTATGTTACTCATAATTTTTCATATTTAGGCAATTTTCAGAGAGTCTTTAAAAACTGTACTGCAGGACTGGGGACATGGCTAAATTGAAAAAGTTTCTGCCATATAAGCGTGAGGGCCTAAGTGTGTAACTCCAGTGCCTCTCTCTCCAGGGCAGAGGCAAATGGATTCCTGGAGATGATTAGTCATCCAAGTTATATAAATCAATGAGTTCTAGGTTCCAAGAGACACCTGGTCTTTAAAAGTAAGGCAGAAAATAACTGAAGAAGCAGCCCAATGTTAACCTCTACCCTCCAGACACTGGCACACGTATGTGTACATACCCCCAGAAATATGTACATGGCACACATAAACATGTACACACACGTTTATGCGTACACTCATAAACCCACATAAACATTTTAGAATTTTGAAATAGCATTTCAATTTTTCTTTCTTTAAATAGTTTAAGAGTTTCAGAGGATAATTGAGAGTAGAAAACTAGATATGATTATTAATCAGAAGAAAAACACAGATCAATTTCTTCAGTAAACTCAAAATTGTGAAGGGGATTTTGGAAAATATAATTATTTATTAGGCTTTAAACAGATTGGGGGATAAATTAGGAGACATGGCTCAGCTGTTAAGGGCTAGGGGGATTTAGTAAGACAAAATGAGGCCAGAGACCTGGAACGAGTTGCAGCCTGAGTAGAAAGGCAGTCTGTTGCAGAACCAGACCTGATAGTATAGACAAATCCCAAGGTGGAACACCAAGGGGCTCTTTCTGGCTTGAGGATTGAGAATGTTTTATATCTGTCCAGTCTTTCCACTGAATGGGTGAGACTCATCTACATTAAGGAAAACAATCTACTTAACCCAAAGTCTATCAGTTTAAGTGCAAAGTTTACAAAAACCTACAGGGGACTGTTGGACTAAATAGCTAGGCACTATGGCATAGTTCAGTTAACACATGAAATTAACCATCATCTTGACTATATAAACTTATGGAAATAAAGCTGTCTCTGACCTCAGTCTGTAATTTTTTTTAACTTTTTGGGGACCAATCATCCAACTCCCACATAAATGTAACACCTCGCTCAGCTAGCTTACACCAGAAATAATCACACAAAAACTGTATTCATTTAAACATTGCCTGTCCCATTACTTCTAGCCTCTTCTTGGCTAACTCTCACATATTAGTTTAACCCATCTCCGTTAATGTGTATCTCCACTTGACTATGGCTTACCAGCATGAGTCTAACCAGCATCCATCTCAGACAGGAGAACCATGGCATCTGCCACACTTCCCGTCTTCCTCCCAGCATTCTGTTCTGTCTACTCTGCCTACCTAAATGCTGCCCTATCAAAAGGCTAAGGCAGTTTCTTTATTCAACCAATGAAAGCAACACACAGACAGAAGAACTTCCTACACCATTTCCCCTTTTTCTGTTTAAACAAAAGGAAGGCTTTAATTTTAACATAGTAAAATTACATATAACAAAACAATTATCAAGCAAAAATTAGTTATGATATTTATATCTATTTTATATTTTATCATAACTAAGGAAAACTACAACTCTCTATAAATTCTTCAACTCCATCAAAGACTCCAGAAAGATATATTATTACATAAGTAAATGAGAAGTACATTGTAAGCAACTCCCAAAACTCTAGAATTGACAGAGACATCTCACTTCTTGGACAGTCACCCAAAGTTCTTCTGTAATGTTGGGGAATCCATTTTCAGCCTACAGGCCCATAGTATCCAGCAGACATTTTCATGAAGCAGGAAATTTCAAAGACAGTTAAGTCACTTTCTTCTGTATCCTGCAGAATGTCTTGCAGAACATTTCATGAAACAGGAACCCTGAAGGATCATCTCACCTTTAGGCAATTTCAGCAGTCATATCTCTGTGGGTTCCATGTCCAGTTTATGCATCAGTCCAGGCAAGAACAGTGTCTTGCCCAAATGGCTAACTAACTCCATAAGGAGCCTTTTCAATGCCCACCTTCCTCAGGAAGTAGTTTGGTGCTGCCAGGAGCAGACATGTCTCATTGTCATGAAAAGTCCTAAGTTATTAAAACATTTTAAATGCCATATTCTGTATTCTTTGAAAGATATGAAGAAGGCCAATCTAACTGAAATATAACTCTATATATCTAGAAAATCTAACCAACATGACTACAAGCTTGACTATTATCAATGATTATCCATTAAAAACTTATATTCCCTAATTATACATTACATTTTTAAATGAACTACACAATCACAATACCTTAATCAAGATCAGAAATACATATACATATAACAATATTGACCTTAAACTTGTATCAATAAATCAAGGTTATAACAATGCAAATTATTCATATCTATATCACATAAATACATGGAGATCTATTCTTATTTAATGAATACCCAGCCTTAGCTTGGCATGTTTCTAGCCAGTTTTCCTTAACTTAAATTATCCTGTTTCTCTTTAACTACCTTTTGCCTCTGAGCTTTTACCTTTCTCTATTCTATATATTTCTCTTTCCTTATTACTCCTTCCCTCACTGTGTGGCTAGGTGGCTGGCCCCTAGAGTCCTCCTCGCCTTCTTTTCTTGTTCCTCCCTATTGTTCTTCTTCTATTTATTCTCTGCCTGGCAGCCCCAACTATTTCTCTCTCCTGCCTAGCTATTGGCTCTCCAGTTATTCATTATATCAACCAGGTGTTTCTGACAGGCGAAGTAGCACATCTTCACAGAGTTAAACAAATATAACATAAAAGAACACACGTATCTTTGCATTATTCAACAAATATTCCACAACATAAATAATTATAACACATCTTCAGCTAATATTCCACATCAACAGTCCCTAAAATTAAGCTAAATAATATCTGTCTCAGAGTTGGGAATCACGAACATAAAATTAGCACAAGATTATGAAAATATAGCTGTACCTAGTAAAGAACTAATGAACATTAATTTTCTTTATCTACATGTCTCTAATGTATAATTCTAATGTCTAAAGTAAAATAAGGGGCACTGAGATGACTCAGCATATAAAGGTACTTGGTACCAAGCCTGAGGGCCTGAGGTCTTGAACTAACTATATAGCTGTGTATCACCTTGAAATCCTGATCCTCCTGCCTCTACTTCCCAAATGCTAAGATTATAGGCATGTGTCACCATTCTCAGCTACCTTTAAACTTAATTTAAGTCTCCCCTTAGTGTGGTGGACAGAGCCATACCTATGCAAGTGTCAATGACCAGCAAGACAAACTTGGACACTCTAGAAAAACATATACTGTCAAGAGTTTTGGATGTGGCATGTAAAACAAGCAGAGAGACACAGTTACAAAGAATGTTTCGCTGTACTTACCCAACCAAGCTGAAAGCAATATTCATGACCTCCTATTTGGACAATTAAAATAAAATTTAAGAGTAGATGCATGAAGCCAGACAAAATAGAAGCTGCTCTTAATCACTAACCTTTCTTCCAAATTTAACCAAAGACTCTTTTTGAGGTTTGAGGAAGTTCAGAGCCCCTCCTCCCCCGCTTATTCTTCATTTGTGCCTCTCTCTGCAGTTTTGGGTTCCAGCTGGAATCCAGTTTACCCAAACAACCCAATGAAGCTGTTCTCCTGAGGCATTCAGTCCTGTGGACAGGACATGAGTTCAGATAGTTCAGATAAGGCTTGAGATCAGCAGCCAAGCACTTGGATAATTTTCTGAACTGGATCTTCCAAGTTTTGCCCCATATTAGGCCATATAACTGCAAATAAATATTTATTGTGTTAAATTGGCTCTTCAAATCTTAAACTCATCTGGATCTCACACAGTTGACGTCATGCATGCTCTTACAGAGATTCTTGTACGATAGAATAAATTCCACAAAGGAGGAAAGAATTTTTTAAAAAAATGATTTTAGTGACATTCTGATACATGTACTTATTGCAAGTACTACTCCAAGCTTTAGAGTTGAAAATGGGGATTGCCTCACTCTACAGCAGAGCACAGTGTCCAGGCACAAGGCCAAGGCTTAAAGTATTAGGAAATCTTTCCAGAGAGCATGAGATAGATGGTGAGATAGAATTAACTAAACAGACAATGGGAATGCCTACTTGGAAAAAGGTAAAGACCTATTGAATTATTGTCTGCGTCCTATTTACAATTCTATTTCTGTGAAGAGACACTAAGACCTAGGCCAGTATTATTTTAAAAAAATTAATTGGGTCTTGCTTTCAGTTTCACTTTCAGATGGTTAGTCCCTTATCATCATGATGAGGAACAGAACAGGCAGCCAGGCAGGCATGACATGGTGCTGGAGAAGAAACTGAAGGCTTTATACCCTGATTCGCAGACAGCAGGCAGAGTGAAGGACATCAACAGGGAACTAAGTCTGCAAATATATGAGCCTGGGGTTCATCCTCATTCAAAGTAACAAGGCCATGTTAACTCTAAATGAAGTCATTCGGTGAGTCAGCATACTAGTCATCCAGTTCATGGGTTTTATATAAAACAAACTTACCAAGAAGTAGGCCGATATATATCCAAAGAAAATAAATGGCACCTACATACTCATGTTTAGCATTCACAATAAGCAATTTTGTTTCTGTGAGAATATTTTTGGCAAAAGAAGGGGATTATGTTTCACTCAAAAAAATAAGTAAAATTAGTTAAACTCAGAAAGCAAGTTGCAGTGGTTTAAAAAAGAATAGCACCCCCCCAGGTTTATATAGTGAATCATCAGTCATCACTGAGAATATTGACTATATTGAGTCATCATATATTGAATCATCAGTGAGTGGCACCATATGAGAAAGATTAGAAGGTACAGCCTTGTAAAGATTCAACAGGTCACACCAAGTCCAGCTGCTTCCATATCAGGATATATTTCTCAGCTACTGCACCAGCAGCATGCATGCAGCCATGTTCCCTGCCATGATGATAACAGACTAAGCATCTGAAACTGTAAGCCAGCCCCCAAGTAAATGCTTTCTTTTATGAGTTACCTTGGTTATGGTGTCTCTTCCTAACAATAGAACACTAAGATACAAATATTTCATGAAACAGACAACTAAAAGAAAAACAGTAACAAAACATAACCAAAGTGATCTTAAGATAAAAGATGAGCTACTTTAAGAAAGAGAAATTACCTGGGAAAGAGGGAAGACCAGAGAATAGGTAAAAGGGAAAGTAGAAACATCACCTAATGTATAGAATGTTTCATTAATTTATATGAATATCTATTAGTGATTCTTAAAGAAGTTATTCCAGCCACTTCATATGCTATAAAGTGTTGCCTTGTAGCCATTTATGTTTACTATCAAGGTGGTTGCTCTGGAAAAGGTGCTTGTTGAAGGAAAAAGACAACAAAAGATAAAGATGGGCTATAGAGTAATAGCAGAAATCAGATTCTTCCTGTTGTTACAAACCAGATGAGAAAACAAAAGGTCCTCATTTGGACAGGATAGTTCATTATAAGAAAAAAAACTTAAAACAATAAATCACTAAAAATACAAAGTAAACAGAAAAACACAAAACCCAGAACTTTACTGTTAAAAATTATGTATATACACATATAAAGATCAAGATGTTTAAAATTAAAGTTAACTCATTTTAAAGATGAATACAATTAAAAATTTTTAAAATCTTTAGGAATGTGATTGGGTGTTTCAGAAGGCAACCTATGAACTGATGGCAATACAAGATTCAGGGCAGAGGAGCATCTGCCAAGCAAGGTCCACAAGTGACCAAGACTGGGGCTGATTGTTACCACAACAAGAAATCTTGAAAGTGGAACAATATCCAGAACTTAGAAAAGGATACAAAACCCCCAGAAAGGTTTTAAGTAAAATTAGTATGCAGAGAAGAAGATTAAGATATTTTTAATGATTATAAATAAACACATGTAAAAACCATAATCACAAAAAAATTACAAAAGAAAGACCAGAAGCATTAAACATATTAATAAACCCAAGAATACACTCTAAGTACCTATAAACATGGAAGATGTTTTTATATTGAGAATTTAAAATAATATTTCTGAACTTTTTTCTTTTTTGAGAATAAGGGAGAAAATGTCAATAAATAAATATAGACCACATGAAAAAAAATCAATATGTTTCACTATTAAAATGTGTGGCAAACTAACCACAGAACAAATGTGGAAGCATTTTACAATAAACAAAGTATTACACAGATATCAAATGCTGTCATTAGGGCCACTCAACCCCTAGATGGTGAAAGACACCCACAGGCCCACGCAGTACCTCGCCGGGTGGGCAGATGCATTTATGATGAGCAAATATATGATGGAGAAATGTTAAAGAAAATAAAGCAGAATGGTTATGTGCTGTAGAGAGAGTCTGAAGAAGCAAGGATAGTGAACAGGAAGTTGATGTGGGTGGCCTGAACTGCTGCTGAGGACCATGTCTGGGTCTGTGGTTCTGCTACAGCTGGGGTCTGTGTTATCCGTGAGCCACGTTACCAAAGGGGCCCATTGGAACCATGTGTGTTGAAATCCATGGGCCATGGTGTTAACTGAGTTGGTCAGACAGAGCCTCCACTGGGACTGCCGCCCTCTCCTACTCCAATGGCAGCAGGACTAGTTCTCTTCAGTGGGACCAGCTTTCCTAGGTGCCTAGGTAGGAGTGGTGGAGTGTGTGGAAGATAGGATGTTGGGTGGTACAGCTCTCTCATGAGAGACAGAACCAACTCTCCTGTGAGGGGTGGGACCAGTTCTCCTGAAAGGGGGCAGGACCAGCTCTCCCAGCGTCAGCGAAGGGTGGAGGCAGCTCATCATGGCCCATAGATTTCAATATAGATGGGGTACATGTTGGGGTGGGTCAACTCACAGCCCCAACATCTACCCCATCTATGACCCGGTGGTACAGGTGAACAGACCAGTCCTGTGGAAACCACAGAGCAGGATTTCCATGACTGGGACAATAGTAAGATATCTGAGAGGAATCTCCGTGAAAGACCAGTATTGATGGTCTACAAGAAGCCAGAGGTTTTGAATCTGGCCAGTAATTTATTGCAATGACCATTTTCAAGCAAAGTTGTTTGGACAAAAGCATATACTGTGTGACATACCACAGTTCTCAATACCATTAAGACAAATGAAGAGGTGCTGGAGAGGCGTGGAGAGGTGGGAAAAACAGAGGAGCAACGTGAGTTTTTTGTTTGATTGCTTTGATTGGTCATTTGTTTTCTTGTTTGTTTGTTTGGTGTTTTGTTTTTAATTAATATTTTTATGATGAAATATTGCAAGGGTATAAATGGAGAGAAATTAGTGGGTTGGGGTTCCATGATGTGAAATCTCCAAAATATAAATAATAAAAAAAACTTGCTAAAAAATGAAGAAAAGAAAACCTATGGAGAATAGAAAACAAAAATCCCAGACCTGTGAATGAAACCAAATAAGCAAAAGAAATGGAGGGAGGTCTAGGAGGAGAAAGGAAGGAGGGAGGAAGCAGGAAGGAAGGAATAGAGGACCATTAGGAGTCACCACCCACTGAACCATATAGATGGACATACCTTTTTTTGCAATATTTAATAGGAGACACATCACGAAAGAGTCTGCTAGACATTCTTCAGGACACAGAAAAAAGTAACTGACAAACTGCCGATATAGGCAGAACTATCTTTGAAATTTCCTGCTTCATAGAAAAGTCTGCTAGATACTATGGGCCTGTAAGCTGGAGATGGATGCCCCAATGGTACAAAAGAACTATGGGTAACTGTCCAGGCATGGAAATATCTCTGTCATTTCTAGAGTTTTGAAAGTTGCTTACAATGCACTTCCTATTTTCTTAGGTAGTATTATATCCTTCTGGAGTCTTTGATGGAGTTAAAGAATTTATAGTTATAGTTTTCCTTAGTTATGATAAAAGATAAAGTAGATATGAATATTGTAACTGTAATTATTGCTTAATACCTATTTTGTTATACATAATTTTACTATGTTAAAGTTAAAGCCTTCCTTTTTTATTTAAAAAGAAAACGGGAGGTCATGTGGGATTCACATCTGTATGATGTGATTACCATTAATGAAACTGCTTTGGACCTATAGCAGGGCAGAACTTGATAGGCAGGGAAAACTATACTGAATGCTGCAGAATCATGTTTGGCTCTTATTCTAATAGTAATAAAAAATATGCGGGATTTTACACCAGGAAGTGATGGAATTTGATTTGACTCTGAGAAAAATAACCCATCCTTCTTTATGGGACAAATAAGGAGGTTTGAAGACAAAGCAAGCACTAATATCATTTCAAGTGACAAATATGGTGGCCCATGGCAGAAGTAGAATAAAAAGAAGACATGTTAGGGGTTTTGATAAGATTTTTCCTAGAACATATATAATCAAGACACCCTTGAAAGAAAATATACCAGAATATTCTGACAGCAAGGAGTATCTGTTATCTTCTATCTTGCAGCATTTAGGTTTCACAGAGAACTGTCATAAACTGAAGAAATTGTATGTCATTCAACAAGATCAGCTTCCCCTTTATCACAGCAGCAGGAATTTAAAAGAACTAATATTTTAAAGATTTTAAAATATTTTAAAGATTTTAAAGAACTAATATATTATTATTTATCTGTGCTGTGTTTAGTCGCCTGATTAAATATGTTGAATCATGCAAATCAATGACCATAATGACAAAGAGGCTGTACATCTGTACTTTTTTCTGTCACAGACTATAATATTTTCTTAATGTATCCCTACCAATATCCCTAGAGGTAAGTATTGTCCCTGTTTTTTAAGAAGGAATGAGAAAGTTTTAAATAACCTTCCCAGTCTCACATCTAATAGCAGGGTCAAAAATTTAAGTTCTACTAAATCTAAGTCCTTTTCACTGTATTACCATGGGCTTTCTGTAAATGAAATGTCTGCATTTTCTTCCAAATACTTCGAGTTCTCCTATATAGTTTGTGTCCCCATAATGCCAGAATATTTAGCCAAGGAAAAAGAATGGACCATCAGTTTGTATTTAAATGTCAATGTCATAAGTATCAACCCACTGAACTATTTTATCAAGGTGTATTTTAATTACTTGTTTCAAGTCAGTTATTCATAAAGTCTCAAAAGATCAGTAAATCAGTAAATCAGAATAGAGGTTAGCCCTAGTACTTCCTCTCCTTTACCCATAAAATCAGTTATCATAATAACCCCCACCTTTGCCCTTAAATCCTCACAACTTCCTTCTTTCCTTCATGCTTCCCAAGTCTAAGAAGCCAGCAGAAGTAGGGTGCAAAGCAATGGTGGATTTGCAAATTAGTTTGACCACTATTGAATCTGAATGGAGCCTCCTCAGAAAAGCAAACATAGAATATCTATATCCTCTAGCCGTACCATTTGAGTATATATTCAAATGAATTAGTTTATATTTTTAAAAAAAGATAATCTGCTTGCCCATGTTTCCTTTTAAAATATCTTTTATTGGTTTTTGAAGAATTCATGGATTTATTCAGCACACTTTGACTATATTCATCCACCACTATCTCTCTTGAGCCCTCCTGAGTGTCTCTACCCCATCTCCTCCTAACTTCATGTCCTTCTGTTGTTGTTTACTGTTGTTAATAAACCCTGAGTGCAATTAGCACATCCCTTTAATACATGGGTGTCGAGTCATCCACTGGAGCATGAGCAACTTACCAGCAGCTATGTCTCCAAAGAAGAACAACTCTTCTTCCCTTGGCAGTCATTAATTGCCAATGGCTCCTTTGTGAGGGGTGAGGCCCTGGGAACTCCTCTTACATCTTTTTTGAATGACTTGATTTCTTGCAAGTTTTTTTTTCCTTTTTTTTTTAAAAAAAAATCGTTTGTTCAACAATCTTTTCTCATTTTTACATGGGCAACAGTTATGTGACTGGGGCAGTCTGTGGACCACTAGCAGTGGGACTGGGATTTTTCCCTAGTGCTTGAGCTAGTTTTTTGGAGCCCATTCTCTTTGGAGGGATATCTTGCTCAGCCTAGATAGAGTAGAGAGGGCCTTGGTCCTGTCTCAAAGCAATGTGTCAGACTTTGTGTACTCCCCATGGGAAATCTTCCACTCTCTGAAGAGTGGATTGGGGTTGGGTGGATGGGAGGTGTGGGAGTGGAAGGAGGGTAAGGAGAGGGATCTGTTTGGGTAACCATTGCTACTATGAGTCGATGGATGTGACAACCATCACATATCCACAAGTCAACATTCTACAGCTCTCCCCTCTCCATCCACTGACTCTTAGATTCTTTCTGTCTGCTTTTCAGCATGTTTCCTGAGGCTTAGTTGGGGAGGTTGTGGTAGATGACCAATCCACAGGTGAGCACTCATGGTTACTTATACTTAGAACTTTGACAAGTTAATTCTCTCTGCCTTCACCACTACCCACCACAAAATGCAGCTTCTCTAACCAAAGTTGGATTCAGCACAAATTCTACCCATATATATTGTAGAAATGCTGACAACAGACAAGTAGTACAGTCATCCTGAGTGCCCATCAATGGATGAAAAAACCAAAACATGATATATATGCACAATTGGGCTTTAGTCTCCCATAAAGGACAGTATATCATTTTTAGAAAAGTGTATAGGACTAGATATCATCATATAAAGCAAAATAAGTCAGACTCAGAAAGATGAACATTGCATGGTTTAGTTCACAGAATCTAAATTTTAAAAATGAGACATAAAATTAAAAGGTAACTATTTTGAAAAAGGGTGGTGAACAGCAGGAAAGGACATGAGGAATAAGAGGGTAGAATACATTATACAAAACTAGGAAAATGTCAAACTGAAACCCACTCTTTGGGAGAAGTGGGAAGCCTTTAAACGTATTCTTCTATAAAGCCAATGTAAGCATTATTCAAAATGGTTCCATATAATGCCCAGTCATTTTAATATGTTGATGTGTCTATTTCATGTAGGAGCTCTAACCTTTGA
Source organism: Arvicola amphibius (assembly GCF_903992535.2). Taxonomy (NCBI): domain Eukaryota; kingdom Metazoa; phylum Chordata; class Mammalia; order Rodentia; family Cricetidae; genus Arvicola; species Arvicola amphibius. The sequence goes on from NC_052054.1 coordinate 37,703,449, forward strand.
GAACCTGTCCACATAATGAGGAATCTCACTGACGGAGAAACATTTATGGAACTCCAGTCTGAATAGGGAACATAAAAGATACTGAAGAATGGACAGCGGTAATAACTAACTTGCAGTCCTATGTACAGAGGCACTCACTATTCACAGATTTAGTTCTAAGAAAAAACTGATGGAATCTTGTTAAAAATATTTTCTCAGATTCAAATGTCATGTTATTCTTCATTTTATTAATCTGTAAACATTTGATCTGCATTTATCTTTGTTACCTGACTTATGTTCAAGTCTCTACTTCTAACATTCTACTTGTGTGACTTCTATCTAAACTGGAGGGATAAAGGAAAAATGAACTATTTTTAAAGAAATTATTTTTAAAATGAACTCTTGATTTTATGCCCTCCTTCTCTTCAAACAAAATAAAATAAACATAAAATGACAATTATTCTTGTATTTAAAAATAACAAAAACTAGCCAGTCAGTGGTGGTACACACCTTTAATCCCAGCATGTGGGAGGGAGAGGCAGGAAAAGCTCGATGAGTTCAAGGCCAACCTCATCATCTACAGAGTGAGTTCCAGTCCACCTAGGGCTGGTACACAGGGAAATTCTGACTTGAAAAACAAAAAACAAGCAAACCAAATAATAATAATAAAAAACTATAAAAACAGTGAGGCTCTTTGAAGATGGGCTTGGTGTTAAGAAGACTATAATTCCTGTTAATTTTGGCCAGGTATTGGTGGTAATATTAAAATTAGGAAATGTATAAAAAAGACAAGACTTCTGGAGCAAAAAGAACAAACAGGGGTGTTGGCGGAGACTGTTCATTTGTTTCCTGGTCACCCAGGCCCAAAATAATAACACAGAAATTATATTAATTGCAATACTGCTTTGGCCAATAGCTTGAGCACATTTCTAGCTAGCTCTATCATCTTAAATTAACCCATTTCTATTAATCAGTGCATTGCCACGTGGTTGTGGCCTACCTATAAGGTTCTGTGCAGTGTTTGACTTACACTTAACAATGCACAATGCATTTCAAAAGGCTACAATAAAAGAAAGTCTTTACTGTAAGAAATAATGAGTGCTTGGGGTCATAAATATGTATAAAATGATTTAAATAATTTTAGAATAAACTAAATGTTTTAAAATATTAGGCAAGATGACATCCTTAAATAGAAGAATACAGCAAAGCTATAAGTTAATGCTTATCTTTTCCTTGAATTATATTCAGCAAATCAAGGGATAAGAATCCTACATATATATAAAGATAAACATGGCAATTTTTAAAGAATTTAATCTAGAACACTGGTTCTCAATCTGTGGGTTGTGATTCCTTTAGGGGACTATATATCAAATATCCTGCATATCAGATATTTATATTATGACTCATGACAGTAGCAAAATACAGTTATAAAGTAGCAATGAATATAATGTTATGGTTGGTCACCACAACATGAAGAACTGTATTAAAGAGGCACAGCTCTAGAAGAGTTGAGAATCACTGGACTAGAGAGCTAGTCTACAGGTATGAGTGAAATCCAGCAGTGTGCTGGGTCAACAGTCCATGTTACATAACTAATGAACAGTCTGTCTGCAACTCTTCCAAATCAGTTTCCACAAAATTAATACTATATGATTTTAAAGCATTTCTTCATTTTTGACATTTTTATTTAAAAAATGAAAAATACTTAAATCAAAATGTGTTATTTCAAAAAAAATCACTTCTGGGAAAAGTGCTTTGAGGGAGAGGACCGTTAAAAGTCAGATCATTATGAAGTTTCCTAATTTTAACTGCTTCCTTTTGCTTTTTATATTAGTTACTTTTCTGTTAACACGATAAAATACCATGACCAAGGTAACTTATAAAAGGAAGAATTTATTTGAGCTAACGGTTCCAAGGTTTAACAGTCTATTGTGGCTGGGACGCATGGAATGGCAGCAAGTGGCAGGCATGGCGCAGGGCAGGAAGCTACTTCTCCTGTGAGAACATGAAGAAAAACCATCTATTCATCAAAGACAGAGAGGGTACCAACAAACTAAATATTGCATCCACTTCAGTCCCTATTAGTGAAGCAATGGTTTTATTGGTTGATTACAGGACCATAAGTTAAGGGTTACTTATAGGAGTATGGCCAATCCAAAGAAATTATCAGTGAAAACTGTCATTTCTAGAATAAATGACAACTGAAGAAAGGCTGACGAGTCCTCATCCCACATCAACTTTCCACCTTGCATGCACTCTGTTGATCCCTAAGACCACATGTATATGCCACAGGAAGGATAAATGATAATTCTCAGGCATGCATTTTGTGACACTGCCTGCTCCTTCTGTTGATCCCTAAGACCACATGTATATGCCACAGGAAGGATAAATGATAATTCTCAGGCATGCATTTTGTGACACTGCCTGCTCCTTCCAGAAGGGAATGTTTACAGCCATATTTTCACAGGATGGCTCTTGCTATTGCTGGATAGTTCTGTGTATCTCATTGCCAGGAATCCAGACCAAGATAGTCTGCAGGTCACCACATGCTCACATGAACATAGCCTCAAACTGAGGCTACAAGATTAGCTCATAGCAGAATACAAGCAAGCAAATACAAAATGTGCTTAAGAGCTTTTAAAAAAAATGTTCTCTGGATTTAGGAATCATGGAAGAGGAAAAGGGGATTTCATCAATGCCCAAATCCCTGGATTAGATCAGATTTTTTGGTGTTAGTAGTTCAAAGCAGAATGATGAATACCATTTAACATTGCTAACTTATGATTCCAAGCAGTGATTCCTGTTATCTCAATAATTTAATTTAAAAAAAGTGTAATGCCAAAGAAAAGAATGAGAGATTAAACACAACCTTATCTTTTAAGTTCTTTGCATCATGGGAAAAGAAAAGTAATCCTTTCAAGTTGATAACTATCTTGCAGCCACCCACATTCACAGGGTTTAACTGTTTACATGGCCATTTTATCATCCTTGATTGTCAGAGTCTTCTCGTGCAGCTAAGAGTTAGGTTAAACACTTCATTTAAACTTTCCATGATCATTTGAGGAACATTTTCTTTAAATGTTAGTAGTTTTGTTTCCATGCTCTCTTGATTGCCATCCTTCAAAATTTAAAAGATAGTTTATATTTGTTTCTGACCCTGCTCCCTGTCACTCTTCGTTGGAAAGAGGCCCTCACGTCGATGAGGGGACATCACATCTCTCTCTGTGCTCTGCTGCCTGCTTGGGTCCCTAACCTTTGCCAGCACAATGTCCTTTCTGTTCTCATCTGATTGAGTCTTGTCACCTTCTCACCTTTGTAACATTATCAATAAATGGCATATAAAAGTCATTATTCTTCTATATCATTTTATTTCATAACTTTAATGCAGTATTTTAAGAAAAACTAATTGAGAAAATGTTTTAAAAGTTCTTTCCTTCCCGTGGGGAAGTCAATGTCACAGCTGATGCTTGCTGCAGCAGTTATTTTCTGTGAACATCTAATATGTAATGTAAAATCTCAAGTCCAAATTGAGAGGGTTTGAAATGAAAATTAAACTATTCTTAAGTCTAAATTTTTATTTTTGATATAAAAAAATCACATTTTGATAGTAACAAAAATTTACACTTGTTTTTGTAATAAAACCAAAATGGTTGCACTAATTCCTTGCATGTTGATCTACTTTGTTTAAACCTCAACATGGCTCATTGTGAAGAATGAGGACTACCTATGTCTTATGTTACTCTTTCACTTCCCCATATCTGAATGTTTCAAACCCTCAAATACTGAGAGGCACATTTTCACTCATTGTATCTACAAATGAAAACACTCCTGTGCTTCTTGAATTATTTAGACATCATATCACAACTTATCCATTAAATATCATATCACTTATCATCAATAAGCAGCTCTCCTCCAGGTTAATCCAAAACCAGGAAAATAAAAATCAATGGTCACATCACAATAATTAAAATGTAGTTCTCTGAAGAAGCAAGTATGAGCAGTTACAAAATGTACCTCATTACATTGTTATTAACTTTGTACTCAATAACTTTGTGCTAGCAGAAGCATATTATTGGCAGGCACCTCTCTCTCTCTCTCCCTCTCTCTCTCTCTCTCTCTGTGTGTGTGTGTGTGTGTGTGTGTGTGTGTCTGGGTGTGTGTGTGTGTTGGGGTGTGTGTGTCTGTGTGTTGTATATAAGTATTCATGTGAGAATGGAAACATGTCTTGTTGTAAAGACCAAAGGTCACTGACATGGAGTAACATTCTCAAATGCTCGCTAACATCTTTCTTTGATTGACACAGAAACTCTCATTGAGCCTGGAGTCCAGTTGGAATCATCTGTTGGGATAGGCTAGCTGCACAATGAGCTCTAAGGATCCACTTGTCTCCATCCCACCCTAATATTGTGGTTACGGATACAAGGGACTGAATCTTATTTTTTTATGTTGTTGCTGAAGCTCTGGACTCAGGCCATTGAGTTTGCATGGGAAGCACTTTACTGACTGAGTCATTTCTTCAGTCCCATGCATGGCTTTTAGTTCATCTTTTTATTTTATGAATTTTATTATTAAAACTTCAAAATAAGTTTTTAAAAGAATTACCATACAATAAAACTAACTAGATCCAAAGTCTATGGAACTCAGGGATCATCTATACAGTTACAGTAGGTATTCAGAACAGAAACTGTGGAGTCTCATATTAAATTTTATGCTTTTAGTATTGAATACATTTTATTCACTAATCCACCACCAAAACCAAAATAGAAAAAAAATCTATTTGATGTAGGTGAGTCATCTGTCCGTGGATAACTGCATCCACAGAAAGCCTGAGAAAGCTTGGAAAAGAATAGAGTAAAGCATGTTTTCTTGGTAGAAGCAATTTCTTGGGTCTGTTCTGCTTGCTAGAGGCAAGCAAACACTTCATCTAAGAGAGCCTTCCTGGCTCAGCTTTAGCAGCAAAACCTTGCAGCTCTTTTAAAAAGTCCTGCCAAGAAACACTTAAATAGTTTAATAAAAAGTTGACCGCATGCTTTTGGGTTTTCAGCCGTAGCAGGAAAAAAGCTGCGCCATTTTAAAATGCCTGCTTTCTGGGCCGTCCTGCCTGGGCAAACTGACTCTTTCAGGCAGGCAGTCCGACAGAGTGTGGTCTGTGAGCAGAATGCTGCAGCTTGCTTGCTGGCAGAGACCTTAAAATGCCACAGAGTTGTGGCAATAAAAATGGCTCCAGCGGTACCTCTGCCAGGAGGCTGGAAAGCTAAGAAATGGGCTGGATTCAGCCGTCAAAGCCATGTCCTTAATCCTACCCATATTCCTTAGTAAATTAAAGGCTCATGTGGTCAGAAAAAGAGAGAGATACAGTAAAGATAGATTCAAAGATAAAGAAAACCTCTAAATGGTTTACTATGTGTTAAAAATATATGCAGGCTAAAGGTTAAAGTTCTTAAAAGTAAAAAAGAAAAAAAATTGAGTAGTTTGGTGTGGTGCTATACACTTCCAATCCCAACACTTGGGAGGCAGAGGTAGATTGACCTCTGTGACTTCAAGGTGTGGTAGCATGCACCTTTAATCCCAATGCCTAGGAGGCAGAGACAGACAGATCTCTGTGAGTTCAAGGTGTTGTAGCACACACCTTTAATCCTAGCACTGGGGAGGCAGAGACAGGTGGATCTCTGTGAGTTCAAGAACAGGGTTATTCCTGTCCTGGTCTACAGGGTTATTCCAGGACAAAGATATATAAAGAACCTGTCTCAAAATGTAAAAATAAATGAAGTAGAAGTTAAAGCTGCACAAAGATGGAGAATACACAGAGAATCTTGATACTGTATGCTATTATGCTCTCTTTGAATCGTTTGAATGCTGAGGAAGAAGCAAAAGCTGCTAAAAGATATTTGTTTATAAATTCTGCTGAACTAATCCAAGATAGATATTTTGAAAATATCTTGACTTCAAAATTTGGATCTAAGGTTATGATGCTTTGGGAAAGTTCTTCTTTTGTTTTCACAGAGCATGAGACCCTGTGGATTGCTTCTATCCCAATATGGTATGATAGACCACACCCTCCTGAAAGGTTGCTGTGAATACCCTCAAAAAATTACTTTGTTCAACTGAGATGAACCTGGCACACAGGTTACACCATGAAAGATCTGATTAACAGCACCCCCATTCAGCACAAAGCAGTTTGAAGAGAAATAACTACATCCATATTCCAAGATATTGTCTATAAATGTTCTTTTACATTTAAAGGGGGAGATGATATAGATATGAATAATTTACATTGGTATAAATTTTGCTTTGTTCATATAAATTTAAGATCAATTTTGTTATATGCATATGTATTTCTGATCTTGATTAAGGTATTGTGATTGTGTAGTTTATTTAAAAATGTAATGTATAAGTTGTTAATGGATAATCATCAATAATAATCAAGCTTGTAGTCATGCTAGTTAGATTTTCTAGATATATAGAGATATATTTCAGTTAGATAGGCATTCTTTGTAGCTTTCAAAGACTACAGAATATGGCATTTAATGCTTTAATAATTTTTAGGGCTTTTCATGACAATGAGACATGTCTGCTCCTGGCAGCACCACCTACTTCCTGAGGAAGATGGGCATTGAAGAGGCTCCTTATGGAGTTGGTTAGCCATTTGGGCAAGAAACTGCTCTTGCCTGGACTGTTGCATAAACTGGACACAGAGAACCCTCAGAGAGAGGACTGCTGAACTTGCCTAAAGGTGAGATGGTCTTTCAAGGTTCCTGATTTATGAAAGAGTCTGTGAGACATTCTGCAGGACACAGCAGATAGTGACTAAACTGCCTTTGAAATTTCCTGCTTCATGGAAATGTCTTCTGAATACTATGGGCCTGTAGGCCAAAGATGGATGCCCCAATGGTACAGAGGAACTTTGAGTGACTGACCAGGCAGCAAGATGTCTTTGTCATTTCTAGAGTTTTGAAAGTTGCTTATTTCTTGTTTACTTAGGTAATATTATATCCTTCTGGAGTCTCTGATGGAGTTGAAGAATGGTTAGTTATAGTTTTCCTTTGTTATTATAAAAGATAAAATAGATCTAAATATTGTAACTATAATTCTTGCTTGATAACTGTTTTGTTATATGTAATTTTACTATGTTAAAGTGAAAGCCTTTCTTTTTTGTTTAAACAGAAAAAGGGGAAATGATGTAGGTGGGTCATCTGTCTCTGTGTTACTTTCATTAGTTAATAAAGAAACTGCCTTGGCTTTTTGATAGGGCCAGATTTAGATAGGTGGAGTAGACTGAACAGAATACTGGGAGAAAGAAGCAGAGACAGGAAGTCACCATGAAGCTCCGGCCCAAGTTGGACATAGGTTAGAATCCTTCCGGTAAGCCACCACCTCATGGTGCTACATACATTAATAGAAATGGGTTAATCAAGATGTGAGAGTTAGCCAGTAAGAGGCTAGAGCTAATGGTCCAGGCAGTGTTTAAATAAATACAATTTGTGTGTTGTTATTTCAGGTGTAAAGCTAGCCATGTGGGAGCTGGGCAGGATAAAAAGCAGGCCTGCTTGCCTCATCACTACATCTATTGATTGATTTAGAACTAGAAAAACAATTAACCTTATATCTCCTTTTATAACTTGTGTCTATTAGCTTTATTTGGTCCTTTCTCCTCCCTATATATAGCCTTCCACTTCTCTTTTCTTCATGTTTGACTGTATCTACATGTACATTTGTTTAAATATATACATAGATATTATTGGCTAGGCTCCACATATGTACTCTAGTTAATTTTAGTAGTGTGTTGTGCCTTCACTTTACCATAGATTCATTTTATTCTTCGCATATGGTTACTTATAAGAAATTACTTTTCATTTAAATAAGGCTATAATAGCACTTCTTATTCTTTGTTCTAATTCAGATTGTGGAACAACTATGTAAGTGTCTTCTTGGAATTATTTTTCCTTTTCTTGAATATTCTGGTACTTACATTAAAAGCTTAGGTATGTCGTATTCTGAAAAAAGAATGATATATCCAAGTACTTACTCAATACTCTTAAAATTGCAATTTTTTCCAAAATAGCTTTAAGAGTACATCTTGTTCATTAGATACACCCAGAGGACAATAATCCTCAAAGAGGTGTTTGGATAGACTTCCTTCCATATAGAAACTGCAAAGGAAATTGGTAATCTCAAATAATAGGCATTGCTACAATTTTAGTATTAATATTTTGTGACGAATGACATTTTTACTTATCATTAATTTTGTAATAATGAGGTTGTTGGTTCATTCAACAAATATTTATCAAGAACACAGTATATATTAGGCAGTGCGCCATGCTCAGGGACTATAAATAGTGAAAAGAGCTCTTTATGAAAGGTTTATACTGTTTGGGAAGGCAGTGGTAAAAGACAAGAAACACAAACAATTAAATCTGAGATTAGCCCATTGCTGATGGATGCTAGGAAGGAGGAATGGGGAATAAGTGACAGCGAGTCTAGATGGAAGAGATTCCTAGAAAGGTGACTTTGGTTTTTTCCTACCACATACTGTTTTTCCCTTCCTTTTATTTCTTTACTGTGTTTATTTGAGACCAGCCATGAAGTTGCAGAAAAGCTGGAGACATAGCACATAACAGTGTCTGCTGAATCACTTAACAGCCTAGTTCAGATTTCTTCTTCCATGATTTCTGAGTATTTCCACTTAAACATCCTACAAAAATCTGATGCATTGCTACATAACATCTGCACATAACAGACTGAATGCTGCATCATGAGTATCATCTTCCCCTATTCTTTGAACTTCTTAGTATACTTGCTTGGGTAAACAAGCTTAGCCTGCCTCTCCAGTAATGATATACATTTGGGAAATTTATTAAGTCTTAGATATCTGAAGACATCCCTGCTTGAACTCAATTCCAGATAGAAATAGATGTTTTCATGGTTTTTCTTCTAGTCTTTCTATTTAACTTTTCTTATTCCAGATACCATACTGATAAGTGTTCATTTTAAAAGGCATACATTTATTGTCCATGGTACTTGGTTTTATGCTAGCATGTAATTTACTTTGACCACACTCCTATATATCCTAAACTTCCATCCCCTTTTGGTTCTCACTAGTCATGTATTCCCCTGCATACCTCTGGACACTTTTACTTCTTTCAAGTCCTGTGTCACATAGCTATTTCTCCTGAACTAAAATATTCCCTCTTGGATAGGAATAGCACTCAGGAAGTAAAACTTGTAAGGCTCAAAGAGCTCCTGAAAATTAGAATATTCCAAAGGGATTCCCTAAAGCTGAATGATGGAGGACTCTCATTGGTTAATAAAGAAACTGCCTTGGCTTTTTGATAGGGCAGGATTTAGATAGGTGGAGTAGACAGAACAGAATGCTGGAAAGAAGGGAGGTTAGTCAGATGCCATGCCTCTCCTCAGTGAGACAGTCACCATGAAGTCAGCCACCAGGTCAGACATGCTGAATCTTTCCCAGTAAGCCACCACCTTGTGATGCTACACACATTAATAGAAATGGGTTAATCAAGATGTGAGAGTTAGCCAATAAGAGGCTGAAACTAATGGGCCAAGCAGTGTTTAAATGAATACAGTTTCCATGTTATTATTTCTGGGGCTAAGCTAGCTGTGCAGGAGCTGGGTGGGATGAAAAGCAGGCCTGCCCACAGCTCCTTCTACAGTTGAATAAGCAATAACAATTGCTTGGAAAAGGAAAACTCCCCAGTCAGCAAAATTGCAAGCCATTTGTGCAGGACATTCTAAGCATGCAGCTTTTCTGAGTCAGTCATTATTCATGTATGTCTGGGTTTTTCAGTAATGCAGTTGCCTTTAGTCACTAGAGATCCTGTTCAACAACCCCTCCCGCATATTCCTGTCGATAACTTCATAAACTCACTGGTTTACTAGGCTAGACCTGGTGGGATTGTTTCCTTGGTCTGCTATATTGTTTCCCTATCTGGGGTAAATACACATTTGTTTGTGCCTTCCCAGGAAAAGTCCTACAGCAAAATGCACCTGGCCCCACTGCCATGACCCCTCAAACAGAACAACCTACACAACTGTCATCCACATGCAGAGGGACCAGTTAGGTCCCATGCAGGCTCCCAAAATGTCAGTCTAGAGTCCTTGAACTCCCACAACCTCAGTTCAGCTGACTCTGTGGCTTTCCCATGACCCCATTGCTCATATAATCCCTCCTCCCTCTCCTTGACTAGACTCCCAAAGTTCAGCCTGGTGCTTGGCTGTAGATCTCTGCATCTGCTTCCATAAGTTACTAGCTGAAGTTTCTATGATGACAGTTAAGGTAGTCACCAATCTGAATACAGGGGAAGATCAGTTCAGGTACCTGCTCTGCTATTGTTAAGAGACTTAGCTGGGGTCATCCTTGTGGATTCCTGGGAATTTCCCTACCACTAGGTTTTTCCCAACCCTGTAATAGCTCTCTCTATCAAGGTATCTCATTCATTGCTATGCCACTCCATCTCTCCTCCAACTCAACCATCCCATCCCCTCATGTTCCAAAGCCTCACCCCCTCTCCTCTAACCCTTGCCCCTGGATTACCAAGGAAATCTCATCTTCCCCTTTCCAGGGTGGCCTTCCTTGTTAAGGAGCCATGGACTGTAGTCTAGGTCTAGGTATCCTTTGCTTTCTATCTAGTATTCACTTAGGAGTGAGTACATATCGTGTTTGTCTTTCTGGGTCTGGGTTACCTCACTCAGGATGATTTTTTCTACTTCCATCCATTTGCTTGCAAATTTCATGATGTCACTGTTTTTTACAGCTAAGTAATACTTGTGCAGATGTACCACATGTATTTTATCCATTCTTCAGTTGAGGGGCATCTAGATTGTTTCCAGGTTCTGGCTAATATGAATAATGCTGCTATGAACATAGTTGAGCAAGTGTCCTTGTGGTAACATTGAAAATCTCTTGGGTATATGCCAAAAAGTGGTATCGCTGGGTCTTGAGGTAGATTGATTGTCAGTTTTCTGAGAAACTGCCATATTTATTTCCAAAGTGGCTGTGCAAATCTGTACTCTCACCATTCCCTTTAAAAGAGCATTCCCTTTACTCCACATCCTCTCCAGCATAAGCTGTCATCAGTACTTTTGATCTTAGCCATTCTGACAGGTGTAACATGATATCGCAGAGTTGTTTTGATTTGCATTTCCCTGATGGCTAAGGATGTTGAACAATTCCTTAAATCTTCTGGCCATTTAAAATTCTTCTGTTAAGAATTCTCTTTTTATATCTATATCCCAGTTTTAATTAGATTATTTAATATTTTGATGTCTAATTTCTTTAGTTTTTTATATATTTTGGAGATGAACCCTATGTCAGATTATGGGGTTGGTGAAGATTTTTGCCATTCTGTAGGCTGTTGCTTTGTATTACTGACTGTGTCTTTTACCTTACAAAAGCTTTTCAGTTTCAGGAGGTTCTGTTTATTAATTGTTGCTCACACTGTCTGTGCTACTAGTGTTATATTTAAGAAGGGTTCTCCTATGCCAAAGCATAAAAGGCTACTTCCCATTTTCTCTTCTAACAGGGTCAGTGTAACTGAATTTATGTTGAAATCTTGGGCTTAAGTTTTGTGCATGGAGGTAGATAGGGATCTATTTGCAATCTTCTATATGTTGACATCCAGTTATGCTAGCACAATTTGTTATAATGCTTTTTTCCATTGTGTTTTTTGGCTTATTTGTCAAAAATGAGGTGTTGATAGGTGTGTGGATTAATGTCAGGAATTCAATTCAATTCCATTGATCCGAGTGTCTGCTCTTATGCCAAGATTAAGCTGTTTTTCTTGCTATAGCTCTATAGTAAAGCTTGAAGTCAGAGATTGTGATGCCTCCAGAAGTTCCTTTATTGTACAGGATTGTTTTAGCTATTGTGAGTTTTTGTTTTTCTATATGAAGCTGAGCATTGTTCTTTCAATCTTTGAAGAATTGTGTTGGTATCTTGATGGGGATTATATTGAATCTGCAGATTGCTTTTGGTAAGATTGCCATTTTTATTATATTGATCTTACATATCCAAGAGCACAAGAGATGTTTCCATATTTTCTTCAGTCCCCTTCTTTGAAGACTTAAGTTCTTGTCTGTTTGGTCAGAATTACTACAAAATATTTTATTTTATTTGTGGCTACTGTAAAGAGTGTTGTTTCTCTGATCTCTTTCTTGGCCCATTTATCATTGTATATCAAAGGGATAATGATTTTTTTTCTTTTTACTTAATCTTGTATCCACATTACTGTATTCATTAAAATACTGCTTGGCCATTAGCTTTAACTTCTTATTGGCTAACTCTTACATGTTAGTTTAACCCATTTCCATTAATCTGTGTAACACCATGTGACTGTGGCTTACCAGTAAGATTCTAACCAAGGTCCATCTCAGGCAGGACATCCATGGCATCTGCCACTCTGCCCCTCTTCCCAGAATTCAGTTCTGTCTACTCCATCTACCTAAGTTTTGTCCTATCAACTAGGCCAAGCCAGTTTCTTTATTCCTTTTCCAATGAAAGCAACACACAAACAGAAGGAACTCCTACACCATATCTCAGTATAAACATCAAGTCGCAGTGTATAAATATCTTTTTCGGTATGCTTGCTTCCACCATATCTGTTTTTCATAGCCTGAAATCTGTTCAGAAAGTGGTGAACTCATTGCTCAGGGCCATTAACCACAAATGGCAGAAGCTCCTGTAATTTATTTCCTCTGACCTTTGCATCTGCACATCCTCTACTATGTTAAATACTCAAGAATTAATGCAAACAACTCCCAAACCTAACTTTCTTCATACAAGAAAATTAGCTTCCTGAGAATAGATAAGTCAACTCAGAGTTAACCAAACACAGGTTACAAGTATCTACTTAAGAAATCAAAACAATAAACGATTGAGTAAGTTCCTGGGACAAGTGCAAATCCATGCCCCAGGTGCCAATATATTCACAGAGAATAACACACCAGCTCTCCCTGCAGAACCAAAGCATGGCTCAAATGTCAAACACATTTCAAACAAGCAAACTCATGCAGAAGAAATTTCCAAGGGATCAGTCCAAAGCAAACAGCCACACTTATGTGTTTAAAGGGATTGTTTAGATCCAATAAATAGCACACAAACTACTTGATTGCCAAGAAGATGGGGCAAGAAAAAAAAGGTAAATTGCTAACTTCGAAAGAAAGCATGAACTTCTAATTTTGATAAAAATCTCAATGTCCAAAAAGAATCTGGAAAATGGAGAAGTATTCATGCATTTTGACATCTTCTGTTTGTCAAGAAACATGGGAATAAGTGAAAATAAGTCAAGTCCTTAAAAACGCCAGATTGCAAAATAAGATTTTTTTTAGGTTTTCATTTTGTGGCTCCACTGTCCAGGCTCAGAGACTATATCATCTTCTGTTTCAGAAGGCCCACTGAAACAGGCACACATGTTTAGAATCCATGGTCTTAAACTGAGTCAGGAAATTATCAAATACTCCCAGCAGTGTTGCTCAAACTTTCCCACTGAAATAATTTTTAAAACATAGAAAAGCGAGAGTTTGCATGCAGGCCAAGAGTTGTCCCCTGCACTCTTGGAATTTCCTTTTATTAGTTTTTTTAAATTCATGTAGATTTTTTCCTTCTCTCTACAGTTTTGTCTTCATCAAAAATTTAACACAGAGTAAACCTTTTGCCTCAGAAAAATATGCTATATTTACCTATTGTGACATACAAAATGTGCACCAGCTTGGAGGCAAGGATTTGGAACAATTTAAAATTAATAAAACTTGGTGATAATTCATATTCTGTATACATTGTACCAGGCACTGTGTTACATAAGGACATTTATGTACAAGATACCTTGTATGTTAAGCAGGTTAAGAGCCCAGACCTAAGCTCCTCTTCTCTCCCTCTCCCTTCTGCTACTACCATTGGCTCCCCTGACAATCTCACTTCTACTTTTATTTCATGTAGAGACACATGATTGTAACAAAGTTTTAAATGTAATTTTTGAAGAAACTATGAATAAAACAAGGTTGTTGTTATAAATAACTGAGGTGTGGGTACTAATTCCTTTACATTTTAAGTATTGATATTTATCAAAATACGTTATTAACATAAACATGTTCCAGTAATACTTAGCAGAGCAACTAACTTAAGAGTCTTTGAAAAAAGAATTTCAAAAAAAGCTAGTTCAGAGTCCCTCTAAATCTAATATGGACCCAATTCCCTCCCAACAGACTTGTATTTGTCCTGTTAAGTCTATCACTGTTACCTTTTCTCTATCAAGGGACAGCCATGCTATTCAATAAAGTAAATATCCCTAACATAACCCTTATTTGGGAGCAGGAAATTTTAAAAAATTGTTCAGTTGTTAACAGCACTGACTGTTACTCCAGAGAACCTAGGTTGGATTTCTAGTACTCACCAGGTTGCTTGCTTGACTTTAACTCCAGTCCCAGGGCATCTGTCATCCTTTCCTAGCCTCTGAGGGCACTGAAGGCATGCACAAACACACATATAAACATACATGCAATCAAAATGCTCATACATATAATATAAATAAAAATATGTTTGGTAGCTCTTATGTAAATGCATTGTAACTTCCAATTGTTTACTATATTTAAATTTCAAAATTATACCTACTACTGGCTGCTGATCATAGAGATACTTATGTTAATAGTTTAGTTAAATTAATAGGAGTTATAAAGACATTCCCATCTTGCAGTAAGAAATGTAGTAGACGTTTTAACGTTTATTTTTTTAGGTGAGTCAGGATGTATGATTCCATGCTTTATTTGTAATTTCTCATACAGTGATTTGAGCTTTAAGCTAGGGCCTACAGAGACGGTGGCTGAAGCTGAAGGTCTGTCTCTAAGTAAACACACTAGTAACTATGAGACTTTGAAGACAATGTGCCTTTATATTATCTTCATCTACACAAGTTGCCCCCCCCTAGCAGAAAGGTAGATATGAGTAAGTGAGGGAAAAGACATTCACTGGAAAGTAACACAATAGTTAAATTTGAGAAATTATGCCATTAGGGATGACATATTGATAAGGATGGTGAAATAATGATAAGGATGAAAGGCAAACTGCCAAGGAAGGGAGAGCAACTACAATATCTATCTTCACCTCTTGTGCTTCTAGCTTTCCCAAAGTGTAGATTCCAGACGGCTTTTAACTGCAGAGCTATCTCCCCAGCCCTCTTTGGCTTCTTTTTTATTTATGTATATGTACATGCATAAATGAATACAACATGCAGTTGATGTGGGATTCCCCTCTATATGCTGTGAATATGTTTTATTACTACTGGTTAATAAAGAAGCTGCTTTGGTTTATGACAAGACAGAATAATGCCAGGTGGGAAATCCAGACATACAGAAAGACAGTAGATACTGAAAAAGAAAGATGCCATGTAACCCCCCAAAGGAGTAACATGGTGGCACCTATGGTAAGTCACAGCCTAGTGGCAATTCACAGATTAATAGAAATGTGTTAATTTAAGATATAAGAGCTAGCTAGAAATACGGCTAAAACATTGGCCAAACAGCATTATAATTAACATAGTTTCTGTGTGATTATTTGGGTCTGGGCAGCCAGGAAAGGTTAAGGGCAGAAATGTCAACTGAGACCAGAAAAGGGTGTTAGATTCCCTAGAAATGATGCTACAGATGGCTGTGAGCTACCATGTGGGGTTCTGGTACTGAACGTTAAGTTGCTCTTAACCAGAGTGTTCTCTCCAGTCCCATCTTTCTTACCTTAAGAAAAGATTTTTTTTTCAGAGCACCCAAGAGCATATTGTGGGTTAGGCAATGTCCTGTCTAGCTCATACCTAAGTCAGGTCCCCCTGCATCAAATAATATTAGTTAAACTACACTAATTAGTCTTTCATTCTAGAATAATAATGCTGCTTCTCTTTAACCATTCAAAACAAAGTTCCCAACACCTGACAGTTATGTGCAGCTAAGCATCAAGGTCAGTCAATGCAGACGAGTGACAACCCTCTCCAGTCATGTCCTCTTCCCTCCCACCAGCATTTGGAAGCGACAGTGAGTTCTTTCAGCTTTGGAAATGGAATCACCACTGAGAGAGATTTTTTAAAATCAGTTTCCTAGCATTTTCTGGAATCTGGGTGGCTTACCAGAGCACATTCCCAGCATCAGCCTATATTTTATATGAATGTTGCATAATTTCCTCTATTTATGTCACACTATTTGAAGAATTGGTCACAAGTCAGTATCTTAATTTGTTTTCAATTGTGATATAACACCATGACTGAAAGCTACTTAGGGAAAGGGGGTTATTTTGCTTACAGGGTAGAGTCCATTATCAGAAGGAAGCCAAGGTAAGACCCCATACAGAAACCTGAAAGTAGGAACTAGAGGAGATGGCATAGATGGATTGCTCAGTTTGCTGCCTTACATAGCCCAGGGCCACTTGCTCAGGAATAGCAGCAACACACAGATCAATCATTAATCAAGAAAACACCCTACAGCCTTCCCTACAGGCCAATCTTATGAAGGTATTTTTTTTTCAGTTGAGGTTCCCTCTTCTCACATGATTCTAACCTGTATGAAATTAAAAACAAACAAACAAACAATTTAAAAAACAAAAAGCTACCCTGGACCCAAAAGAGTAGCCATCTCCCCCTATGAAAAACTAAACACAATTTAATCAATAATCAATATGACTTGGTGCAATAAAACACAGAAAGTTGATACCCTGGCCTGTCTACCTCCTTCCCACATTGTCCTCTCCCTTCAGTGAGACCAAAAACCTAGACAATAAAGCTATAATTAGAAAAAGAGGAGCATAAACTTTGTGAAGCAGTCAGGGTCCTCAAAAGGAAATCCAAATAGAAAGAAAAAAATGAAAGTGCTTTCAGGCAAATACTTGCCAGCATATGATTTGACACTTTGAGTCGTGGCTTATAGGAAGTAGTAGGAGCTTTCCAAGAAGGCATAGTTCATGTACCAATGGGCTTTGTGCACTTTTTGTTAGTTTTGATTCTTATGTTCATATTATTATTTTCTGCCTGTAACAAGTTCTGATTTCTACTGATATACTACACCATACTGAAGTAAGAGTTCACAAAACATGGCCTCCAAAAGTCTTATGGTGAGTATTATTTCCTGAAACAGACCTTGTGGGTTCATTCTGATGGTCGGATTACAACTGCCAGGGACCCAGCTCTTTCCTGCCCAACTCACACACATGCCACTATGCACCCCATTCTTCCAAACACCAAACCATCAAGTCATTCACTGATAACGTGAATCTCACATCTTTCCTATCACTATATCACAAAGAAAATTAAGCTTTCTATTGTTTAATAAAAGATATGTTTTACATAAAATACATGAGTTTAGAGACTTTTTCCATTTAAAAGAATAAATAAAACATAATAGCACAGACACTACTTGCTCTCTGGCAATGTATGTCTTTCTGTGTCCCTCTGTGTATTTGTCTGTCTGCCTTTCTCTCTCTTTCTCTGTTTTATTGTCATCACTGATACTGTACCCCATCTTTACTGTCTTAAAAAAATCAAACCCTCCCTCACAAATATGTGTCTGCTCTACATGTACATATTTGTATGGAGAACATGTGACATTTATATGTATAGACTTTCTCACAATAATACATTTTAAAGCCTGAGGATTACTTAGTTTTGTCATATCAATGAATAAAATATTTAGCTTAAGACTATATATTTTATTAATTAAATCCATGCATTGACTACATGCATGAAATATAATATATTCTAATTACACTTCTCCTTTTTCTTAATTTTGTTCTATTTCTGTCACCCCACCTTGTGCCCTATAAATCTCTTTCTCATTTTTACTTCTTTATTTTACTTTGGGACCCATTGAGTTTAGCCAGGGTCATCTGCATGACCAGGGGTTTGGATCTACCTAATGGAGTCTCATGGGATCATTAATGTGTATACAAATGAAGACAATGACTTCTCTTCTCCACCTATAATCTATCAATAGTTCAAAAGAAAAAAAGTAGGATGCCATGATCACCCCACATTGATGACTGACTGTTGACAGAACCAGTTATATGTAGGACCCAGTGCCAATAACAATACCTGCTGTAAGTTCATACTGGCAATGCTGCATTGTATCTAAAAGGTGGAAAGTTATAACCCTTCTCATTATCTTCCAGCTCTTATATTCTTTGATCAGATCACATTCATGAAGACAGAAAAGCACCAACTTAGCTCACACCATTGCGCTTAATATTACAAACTCTTTTGAAACCACAGTCATCACTGTTTTCAATGAGTCTATACGTGAGAACCTTCCACTAATTTCAGTGCGCATGACACAGAAGCTAGTGTCAAAGCAAGGCAGTGGCAGCAGCAATGTGCATTCACATGTCTTGTTTTTTATGGTTGTCCACTGTGTTGCAGTTTGAGGCAGTCTTCTCTAATGCTCAAACACAATACCTGGTTTCCAATGACTTCACTTTCATATAATGTCAGATAGATTTTTAAATGTTGCAAATAGTCCAGTGGCTTGAAACTTTTTTAACAATTCAAGCATAAGCATTAAATTTAATGAAATGTTAGAAATTGCTGGCTTGAAAACCCCTGAAACTCTCAGAACTATCACTTGGATAATGGTTACACATATTTTACATGCTGACAAGGAGGATGTCATATTATTTCTAATCCCAAGTCAGTATCTATATTCATGAAATCCATGAATAACAATTACAGCTGTCCCTTGTAAAATATAGTGAAGTGGTGCCTCAAATAATGTTATAGACCATTTATAAATTTTAAGATTGGACTCTTTTATCTATGACTAAATATTCTTTTAAAATATAAAATATGGCTGAGAAATACATAATAGTTAGCATACTAATTTTCCCCTTTTGCATTTATTTGTGAATTTATTTTCAAAATGGCATCCAGGACACCCCATTTGGGGGAAAAAAGTCTTTGCAAAAAAATGGTATTGGGATAATTTAATATTCATAGACAAATATTCATAAATTCATAATGATCACTTAATGTATTTTTCATTGACTAACTTTGTTCTTTGATGATTTCCTTCATGCATTCTCATTATCCACTCACGATCCTCTCTGACTTTTTCCCCACACCCACCATTTCTCTTTCCTCACAACAAATCTCTTCCACCTTCCTGTCTTTTCATTTTGTTTTATGAACCCCTGAGTGTTACCAGGGCCTTCTGAATAAGCACAGGTTTGGAATACCCATTTTAACCAGTGGATACACAATTTAAAACATTGACTGCCCCTACTCCAGGATCCACCAGTAGCCAATAGGTGAACCTGGAATGGAAGGGTTTCAGGAGTCTTCCATTCATAACTGACTGTTGACGGACCCAGTCTGAGCAGGGTCAGCATGTGCAGTCACAGCCACAGTAAGGTTATGTGTGCAATGGTTATGTCATTCCCTAAAGAGAGCATTTCCCACGCCTTCTTATTTTTCCATTCCATCTTCTGTAATGGTCTTAGTATTGTAGAGGGGGTAGCTTGTGTTCGGTCTAGCACTCAATGGTCCCTTACTCTTAGCATCTTGATCAGCCGCCAGTCTCTGCATTCATTGTCATTCTCTGGAAAGAGAAGCTTTTCTAGTTAAGGCTGAGAGAAGCATTCAACTATGGGCAGAAACATAAATATTCATTACACAGTTTGGTACTGTTCCTTCTACTCATCAATGGCCTCTGGCTCTTATAATCTTTCTGTTCAGTCTCTGCCATGTCTACTAAGTCTTGTGAAGAGGGAATATGATATAGATGTTCCAGTTAGGGCAGAGCATTCTAGATTGTCTATTTTCTGCCTCTTTAGCAGTTGTGGATCTCTATGTTAAACAACATCTATTGAAGGAAAGAAACTCCTCTGATGAGGGTTAAGAGAAATACTGATCTATAGGAATAACAAAAGTCACCAGAAATTGGCTTAATACAATGTCCTTTAAGCAGAGTAATAACAATAGGTTGCCCCCTGTCCAGGGGTTATGGCCTGTCTGGTTACAAGTTCAATGTTTTCTTACCTTTATTTTTCAGTACAAAGTATAAAATTCATGTATCTTTGGAATATATTTTGTAAGATTTTGATTTATAAGGTAACTATTTGTGTTGTTGACTTAAGTAATATAAAAAATTGCTGAATGGATTTTGGCTTGAGGTTAGGACACAAGTTCTAATAATTTCTGACATGAAACATACTTCCTAGACATACTTCTGCTACATTGGGCCACATATTTATCTGAAGCAGCATTTTCAGTAACTGTGACTATAAAATCAGTTCTGAAAAATATTGAAGACAGTCTATTTCCTGCAGTATCAAGTATTCAGGCAAAATTAAATCTTTATATAAGAAAACACGCATTTTCTTGTTGTTAGTATGCAAATTTGCTTTCACGTTTAATAAATGGCAAGAACTGTTTTAAATTCCTTTATGATTTGTTATCAGTAAATGTTTGAGTTGCATGCCTCTTTAATGTACCCATATACTCAGAAATACATAAAATGTTCTCAGCCATAAAAGGATTATAATTGAAAACAGGTAACCAGTATCAGAATTCAGAAATCCCTGAGAGTTACAGACCTGAGAGAAATGGGTCTTTCCCACAGTATCTTTAAAAATCATGGTATAAGGAACTTCAGAATATGAAATACTCCTGCCATTTTGTTTCTCATCTCAATCAAAGTATTTTAGAACTTCCAGCATATTTTCAGGGGGAATGTTTACCAAGCATACTGCTGATTGCCTATAGCCTAAAGAAGTCCCTGACATTGTCATACTAGCTACCTAGCATGCACTTTCCTGTCTAGAATAAATGTCATGAATTCTTGCTGTTCTTGGCCTCTGTCAGAGAAGCTTCTCTTTGTAGTTGTAAGTGACCCCAGTTAGATGAACATAGTGATGCCCCGTCTTAGCTTACAGTATCTATCAAATTCTATTGACACAAATATGTAAATACTATACTTTATTCTAAATTAAAGAAAATATAAAGCAGGAAAGATTTGCAATAATATAAAAATTTCTCATTAGAACAAAGTTTTGAAGAGTATAACAGAACCATTCATGAAGTCACTACCTCAAGAGGAATGCAGCAAAAGAAGTGGAAGTTAAACTTTCAGAGTTAGTCTTCTACAAGAAGCCACTTCTTGCACGGCTCGTAGCCAAGAATCATAGCAAATGCGGTAAGCTACGGTATTCTCTAAGCTAAAGGCCATCAGCAGTATGCATGGCAAAAATGCTAAAAATGTAACCTCAAAACATAGTAGATTTTTAGAATATTTTAATTGAGATGAGAAACAAAGGGGAAAATATGTCAAATTTTGGAGTTGATTGCTTCTAAGGAGGGAATGTAATTATATATATATATATATATATATATATATATATATATATATATATATTCCAACAATGAGAATAAATGACCTTTTTTTCAAAATCAAATCCCACAACACAGTATTTTTAAAGAATGTTTGTTTTTCTATTTTAAAGTTTTATGCAATAACTTTTTATCATAGTCTCCCCCTACCCAAGTCCTCCACATCCTCTAACCCCCAACTTCATATTATTTCTCTCTCAAAAACAAAACAAAATAAAAAAGACAAAAATTACCAAAGCATAATGAATAAAGCATAAACAAACATGGAGTCCATTTTGTGTTGATCAACACCTAAGCACTGAGCCTGCTCCCTAGAATGTAGTTGAAACATTCAGTGTTTTTCCAGTGGATGTATCGACTTTTACCTTCCCCAGAAGAAAACAATTACAAATAGCTTCTTTAGGGGTGGGACTTCCACTTGTCTAAGATGAGATTTTTGTCCAGCCTGCACCAGGGCAGGTCTTTGCGCTGATTCGTTCTCTATAAGTTTATATGTGCATCAGCCCTGTTGTGTCTGGAAAGTGCCTTGGAGTCATCTATCGCCACTGGCTCTTGCCATCTTTCCACCTTCTCTTCCATATAGTTCCCTATCTCTGAAAGGAGGGATCTGATGAAGACATCCCATCTAGGACTGACATTCCAAGATCTCTCACTCTCTGCATATCGATAGTCCATCTGTGGACCCCTGTGTTAATTCCCACCTACCACAAGAGGAAGTTTCTCTGATGAGAACTGAGCCATGTGATCTGCGCATCCATACTAAATGCCCGTTGCTACTGAAACATATATAGATATATCACCTATTTTAAACATTGCCCTATATTTTTCTTTCGATATATGTGTTTACTAAATGGGAAAACAAATTGCCCATTTTAAAATATTTTACATGGGGTCTGGGGAAATGCTTAAAGGAATAAACGCAAGTTGAGTTTAAGGCCGAGGACCAGAGTTTAAATCTCCCCAGCTTGGTTGCCTATACCTATAATCCAAGCACCAGAGGACAGAGACAAGAGGATCCCAAGAACTCGGCTGGCTGACCATCCGGCCTGACTTGCAAATTTGGTGAGCTTTCAATTGAGTGGCAAACTAATTCAAGGCAATGGTGTGGAGAAAGAGTGATAGAAAGATGGGAGAAGACATTTGACAACCTGCTCTGGACTCCATATGTGTGCACACACACACCATGCACCCATGCCCCACATACACACCATAAGTTAAGAATATTCAATAAGGTTTGGGACTCTGTTCAACATGTTAAAATACATTTGGGGGGGGGGCTGTCAGTTTGCAAGAACTCTGTAACATCTGAGAATATAGAATCTGCCAAATTTCATTGAGTGTACACAGAGAGATACTATTTAAATTTTGAGTTTCTCCATCTCAAGCGCACCTGCCAGATGTATGAAGCCACACACCTTGAAGAAGTGCCCTTCCCCTCTGCCAGCAGATGTTCTCCCAGCCAGGGATTTAGCAGGCATTTAAAAGCACCAGTCACTTAGGAGCCCACCGTGGAAGATTTGCTCCGTCTCAAAGTGTTAAACCTTGATTTTCAAATGTTAATGAGAAAGAAGTTGACAATAACCAAAGAAACCCAAACCTGCACAGTCCCTTGTAGCCATCGGGGCCCAGAGGCTCCTGGAGTTCTGAGGGCTTGCCTTGGTTTATTGGAAGTCATTAAAATGGTGCAGTCTACCCAGCTGATATTAATAAGACCCACCATCCTCGAGGCCTGCAGCTCTTCTGTGTAATTCGCAGCAGCCCCCAATTATCTGTGGGAGATCTGCGGCCTGACTTGCAGCCTGTGGAGGGGGTTCCACACCAGCAGGCGCTTAATGAACAGACCAGCTTATAAACACGGGCTAATCTCTCCCACATGAGCACCTGAGGAGGCTCACAAGTGACAGCTGTTTAAATTTTCAAGGAAATTAATGACCCCTAAAGAGGCCGCGCTTATCAGGTTTGGAGTAGGGTTGATAGAGGAGAGTTACCACGGGCAAAATGTTTATAATCGTCCATAAGTGCCTCATTCTGTGGCTTCATCCAGGGAACTTTTATTGACATGGCTTCTCTTATTAATGCTTGCACTGGCAGAGAGCAGAGCGACCCGGTTCAGTCTGTTCCTGATACTGGACTCCTAGGGTCGCTAATGAGCGGCTCCCTAGCCTTGGCGCACAAGCCACTTAAAACAATCAAAACTGGAGCTGGTATCCTGACCCTTAGTGAAAAATCCCCCAAAGACACATACACTGGTCTGTCCACAAGGCATTTGTAATGGATCAGCTCAACCCCAGGTCTGCAGCGGCTTGCTGGAGGGATGAGGAATAGCCCCACCACGCTGCAGGCTGTCTGGAGAATACAGCAGGAACAGGTAATTAAGTGCAGCTTGGCCAAGTAGCCAGAAGTGACTTTTAAAACACGGATTCAGAGAGAAACAGCACATGGCCAAACTTACTACATACACTCTTTCCCACCACCACTGCTGCCTTGCTCCCCTGTTTGGGAACTTCTATACGTCGGGAATCTCTTTCTATGCCATCTGTCTATGCAGGTCGGAAGCATGTTCTCCACCGTCATTACATACCCCATTTCCCTAGGACCACTTAGCCAGAAGAGGCTTCATTTCCGAGGGAATTTGGCTGGATCTAGTGTCGTACAAAAGGAGATGCCATCCAGAGTACCAGAAGAAGATGAGGGACAGGCATACTGCTCAGTAACTGGTATTAAAATTGGAAACTATTAGCTAAGCTGAAACTCATGGAGAGCTGGCAAAGTCAGCAGCTAAATGAAACACACGTGCCCATGTTACCTGAAGGATTCGTTTCAGCAGACAGAGGCAAGGGTTTTATCATCATTTGACTTGCCTTGTTGCTATGGGTTGAGTTGTTTTTGCTTGATTTTGCTTTTGCATGACGAGGAGTGGTTTAATTTGATTTTTTTTCCCCAACATGGTCTCATATGACCCCAGACTGGGTTTAAAATCTCTCTATAACAGGAGTGACCTTGAGTTTCTAAATCTCCCTCCTCCAGCTTCCCAAGTACTGGTATTACAGACACCTGCCACCACACCATTTGTGGCTCTCCATCAGATTTTTGTTTTGTTTTTTTTTTTTATGCTTTTATGAACTCACTGGGGTGGGAGTAGGGTGCTGGGAGGGGTATGCCCATGGGCTTGTGTGCATGTGTATACTACAGTGTGCATGTGGAGGTCAAAGGACAATTTGCAGAATTCAAGTCTTTCCATGCTGGTTCCAGGATTCAAACACCAGTGGTCAGACTTGGCAGCAAGCAGCTTTATCGTCTGAACTATCTTTCCCAAGCCACATTCTGGTTTTTTACACAGTTTTCACATATGGTTCAACAAGAACACATTTTGTGGAAAGATGTGAATATGCTTCAATCCAGAATTTGTGACAGAGAAGACAGAGCACCCTGGCTGGCCAAGATGCTTGTCTGTCTCTCTGGCTGATTTCAGCAGAAGGCGGCCATCTTTAGCTAAGAATGAAACAGGCCTCTGATAGCCAGAATCCTAGAAGAGGACCTCAGAGACAGTGTCATTTAGCCAGCTTCTACTGCAGGTCTCTTCCCTGTTATCTTCTAGGCAAGACATACATTTTTCTTTCTTTCTTCCTTTCTTTCTTTCTTTCTTTTTTTTTTTTTTTTGAAGCACGCACTGAGGTATCTTGAGATTTGGTTTAGTCAAGTTCTTTCATGGGCCCTTTTTGTTATGGATAATATCACATCTTCTTACTTAAGAAGAAACGCTTTCAAATAAATAAATAAATGAGCATATTACAATCAAATCCATTACAGATAAACATTTATGGAACTATTTGGGGGAGGGGTTGTTAGAATCTTGGAAGTGCGACTACTTGAAATAAGAATGCCATTGAGGACATACATTTGAAGGTCTTTTGCCTAGCTCTTTCTTTACTCACCCCATCTTCTCCTCCCTTCTCTTCCTTTTCCTCCGTTTTTCCCCTCCTCCCTTCTCCTCCCTTCTCTCTTCTCCCCTGTCTATCCTCCCTTCTTTCTTCTCCTCCCTTTCCTCTCTTATTCTTCTCTTCTCTTGTCTTCTCCTCCACTCTTCTAATCCCTTCTACTCTACACCCTCCCTTCTACTCTACACCCTCCCTTTCTCCTCCCCTCCATTTCATGCCCTCTTCTCTCCCCTGATTTTCCACCTAGCCTTCAGAAGATAAGCAGCTTTCCTTTGAGATAACCTGTCACTATGGTTTTATCTCTCATCACTTCGGGCCCATAGCCATAGAGCGGGCAAAGCAGGGACTGAAACCTCCAAAACTATGAGCCAGAAGAAATCTTTCCTACTTTATACCATCTCTTTTGGGTATTTTTCACAGTTCAAAAAAGTAACACAATACAGGGTCATCTTTGGAGATAACTGAAT
Organism: Arvicola amphibius; assembly: GCF_903992535.2. NCBI lineage: Eukaryota > Metazoa > Chordata > Mammalia > Rodentia > Cricetidae > Arvicola > Arvicola amphibius. The sequence goes on from NC_052054.1 coordinate 37,729,195, forward strand.
CTTTTTTTAAAACACAGTATCTCTCACTTAAAACATCCCCTAGCTCTCCATTCTTTGAATAAAGACAGGAATATTCACTAGCCTATCCAGCAGGGTGCTACTATCTCTCTAGCCTAGTCTTGTATAACTATTTTATTAGCCTCCCTGGAGCAGCAAATAATCTCTACAAACTTGCCAAATGATGGTAACTCTTTAAACATGGCCACCACCTCTTGTTGCAAGTGTCCATCTTACAGAATTTGCATGATCCTGGGGAGCCTAAGTCCAAAGAAGCATTAACTACATAAATAGTATTTTTTTTATCTTTTTAGCCTTTACTTTATAGGAAAAGAATACTGGATGTACTGGATGGGAGAAGAAGTAGATGTTGAGTGAGCCAGATGGAAACACCCACCTCAAAGTGCAATGCACTAGAATTTGTAATGGATTTGGTCTAAAGGCTGAAAAGAAGCAAGGTATCAGAATGACTCATTAATTATTTGCTTTGCAGTTGTTGGAGGATAAGTGCCCTTACCTGAATTTAATTTATGAGTAATGAACAGGAGTTTGGTTTTGATCACATTAAAAGTGAGGTAGCCTCGAGACAACAACAAAAAAAAAATGTCAAATGAGCAGTTGCATATGCAAGGGAAGGTCTTGCTAAGGTATTAATTTATGACTCATGTGGTGATAATTAAAGTCATGCTGTATTAGTTTTCTATTGCTGCAACACAACTTACCACAAACTGAGCCACTTGAAAACAATACATCCATTATGTGAGTTTCTGTGGCTCAGGACTCCAGGCATGGGTAGATCATCTCCTTTGCTCGAGGGTTCACAAGCAATGACCAAATGTCAATACAACCCAAAGTTTTAGATCCATTCCTAAGTTCATTAGTCGTTGGCAAAACTGCATTTTAGGGGATCGTAGGTTTAATCCCTGAATGATGCCTTCATTCCCTGCCTTGGGGTCCTTCTCAGAATCCGCCAGTTCACTTGACCAGTCAAGTAGGATTTCCAATGTCTTCACCTTGAATGACATTCACTTGAAGGCCCAGGCCTGGCTTTACATCCAGTTAAGTCCAATCAGGACAATCTCACTTTTGCTTAACAGTGGTTATATTGACATCCTCAGTCTTATATTAAAAAAAAAATCCTTTCAACTTTTCTCTTGGTTGGGATTGAAATTGCATCATGTTGATGTCCCACATCCAATAACAGAGAAGAAAGATACAGTATGTATCCACCAGAAAGCAACCTTAGGAGCCGTCTTAGGCTTCTCCGTACAACACGTATACAAGAGGTGAGATATTGTATGAAAAGCTGGCAACAGTAAAACAGCATGGAACCCCAGAAAATAAGAAATGCATGAAGGCATATAAATGTCTAATATTAAGACACAGCTGTAGAAGCTTTATTATTGTTATTTTTATAATTGAATGTCTAATATAATTAAACATAACACACCCAAGTATTTCAAATATCTTGTCTATTTTAGGCTCTCCAACCAATAAAAATTTGATATGGTCTGAGAAATTTAATAATATTTTAGGCTCATAATGCAATAGAATCTAAGATGGAATAAATATGGAATTCAAACCCAGAAAAAGCCTGGTAAAATGCCCTCATGTATTAGTGATAATACCAACAATAGTGGCTTTGCCAAAGACAACCATCAGTCAGCAAATGGTTGGACCACAGCTCTCCTCATTCGGAAAGCCACACTGATTTCTTATCTTTGACTAAGCATGAGCTGAGACTAAAATGTATTATTGTGTTGCTTTGCCCAGAAAATTATAATTCAGCATATCCTTATGCTATCTATATTTTAGAATATGGTAAGGACTACGAAGGATGCTGTAGTTCCTCAAGAAGAAATCCTTACAAAACCTGAGAGCAATCACACTTTCAAAAGGCACACAAAAAAGGTGTTCCCAATGAGCAATGATGAAGAAATCCGAAAACTGCTCATGTGATCTACATTGATCATTTAAAAAGACTGAAGATACATTTCTTTATTGCTACAAATGTTGTACCTCTAAAGTGGGTTTTGTATAACTCTTATAAAAGGTCATATGCATTAGTTTATAATATGTTTATCCAGTCAATGGAAGAGCAGTGTCCCCATTTCTGCTAAAAAGACTTAATCTGTCTGCTTTCCTTTCCAGACTTTGAGATATACACGTAAAGGCATCCAATAAGTTTTTGCCGTTCATCCTTCTGTGCTCATTGGCTTTGGGGCCAAACAACAGTAGAACCCAACATCTATTTTTTACAGCCTGGAGACTTACCATATTTTTGGTTTTGAATGAGTTTATTAAGTATACAACTAGCCAAAGTAAAAAATAAATAAAAAATGGTAGTTAGGTATAGGTAGGTAAGGAGGGAGGGAGGGAGGGAGGTGTAGATAGGTAAATAGGCAGCAAAACATCTTCATATTGAGTCCTCGGAATATCCAGCAGAAATTAAATGGGGAAAACCCTTAGTTGGGACTCTACATTGAGAGTTTATGTCCCCTGGGGTAAGGCTTCCAAAAATGAAGAACAATAAGCAAAGGCAACATCATCAAATAGGGTGGTCAAAACATCCAGCAGAATCCAACTGGGAACTCTGAGGCAGCCAGGTGGAGGTTCCAGCTGAGCTCTCTCCCCATGGCTGAGCTTCCAGCTTCTCTCTCCCTTTGCAGGCAATTTAATACCATGGGACAAACAAAAGCAACATTTGTTGGAAATGATTTTCCTCCTAGATGTTCTCAAGGACATGCTGTTTTTATTCCTGGGATCTTTTTTCTCTGTTTCCCCTCCTTACAGAGTTGGGGGACCAGCCCATCCTTAGACAAGAGACTTTGGAAAACACTTTGAGACAAAAACATTTAGCTTTGACTTTGGGGAACAACTCTGCTTCTAGACCCAGCTTCCCAGTAAGCTTGAAAAAGCACATGACTGAAGCATGACTAATAAAAACTCAGAGAGAGCAAACTGGGGTTCAACCTGAAGATCTGAAAAGCAAAACAGTGAGCCACTGGGTCTTACCTCAACCCCAGTCTGAAATGGTGATTCTGTCTCCAGAAGTCTCAGACTGAGACTGTCCCTGACAGCTGTCCTTCCCTTTCTTATATTCCTCTCTAGGTCTTGGATTAAAAGCATACACCACTGGAATTAAAGGCAGGCACCACCCAATTTCTATGGCAACTAGTGTAGCTACTGGGATTAAAGGTGTGTGTTATTATGGCTACCAGGATTAAAGGTGTGTATCACTGTGGCTACTGGGATTAAAGGTGTATATTAACCATAACCTGGTCTATAAGACTGACCAGCGGGACTGTATTACTCTCAGATCTTCAGGCAGTCTTTATTTATTAAAATACAATTGAAATGCCACTACACATAACAATTTGTCAATATAATGTGCACTACAGTGTCTATTTCACAGTAAATGGGTGTGTGAAAATTACCCCCTTAAGTCACACTCCACCTCTTAAATACCTATCTGACTCTTAAACCTCTACTGCTTTTATGAAAACTTCATAACATATTTAATTAATGTACTTCATTGGTGCCTAAGTCCCAACATTCCCTTGCATCCCTTCATTAGCACTGCTCGGTCCTTTGTGGCACTTATAACCTTATTTTGGAAGTAATAAATGTCTTCCCATCTTTTTTTGTATGTTATGAAGTTTATTTTAAAATTTATTGCTCCATTTTATTAATAATCTGCTCTCTTACATAATATGCCTCAATATTAGCACTGTCTAAAAGAATTCTATACACTTGAGAAATACTGTACATTAGCATTAATAATCTTCCCCGTATTGGGATTCTTGCTTGAGAGTAGAATTTGAAGAAGAAAAACATTACCCTTTTAGAAAATAATATGAAAATGACCAAAAAGGGAAGGCACATAGATACACAGCTTGAAAATACCACCAGGTGGTTGAGAATTCTGCCGCAGGACAGTCTTTTTCCTCCACATTACCTTCTTCGTCGTTGGGATCATGGGATACACTATTAAAAACTGCTCTAGTTTGGGCTTTACACACAATGTTATATTTCCTTCTTTGTAGCCAAGTCATTGTTCAATAATCCATTGTCTCAATTAAAATCTTTCTAAGCTGCTGGTCTTTTTGTATTTTCTTTCTTAAGTGGCCTAGGCTTGTTTACTTTTGAGAATCAGGAAAATGCATTTTTTTTACTTCTTTTAGTTTTAAATTGAATGTTCATCTTATGCATATAATTTTAGAATTTTCTCTTTCAGTCCCCTTGTGACAATCAATAGAATTATCTCAGCTTATATTTAGCCGTGTTGTATCACTTTTTAATACAGTGCACTTTCTGGAAAAACAAATAGATCACAGTTCCTCGTTATTTCTGACTATTATTTTCAAGTTCAGTTTAAACACAATGACCATGAGAGAGAGAGCAGCCTCATTGGACTATCTCAATAAATGTGTACGTGATGTTTAATGGACTCTTTTTAATCACAAGACACAGATGACCGACTGAAACTGGCTTGACAAGGAGGGATTTTTCAGCACATGCTCATGAAATCTGAGTATCACTAGGAAATGAGAGAAGAGCTAGGGAAAATCACAACTCAGACCTTCGTTAACTAACCTAGTGAGCTATCCAACGTCCCTCTCCATATCCCCCGCTCTGTATGCACTCATTTCTCCTGTCTGCGGGTCTTTGAATAGATGTGTTCTTTCCCAGAACAGTCCGTATCTTCTTGTTACTTTGTCTCCTCTCAGTTCCACAACCCAGAAACAATGAATTTTCATCTCCACCTTCAAGTAGGGTGATTCATGAGAGTCCTACCTTTGACTAGAAAATATTGTTTAAATGAGGAAATGCAGCAATGCAGATGGTCTTGTGCTCAGTTCCATGAACACAAAGCTGCAGAGGCACAATGAGAGGAAGCCTTACCAAAATCATTAATTGACAAGTAGGGTGTTTAAACTCCCAAATTTAGAAAGTCACACCGGACAAACAACGAGATTCTGTTCACTATAGATATTAAACATAAACATGATATTTAGCTTAAATTATATTGGCTTGAGACTGTACGTTTCTCTAACTAACAAGGATACTTGAACAAAAGACATTAATTCAATTAATAGTCTGTGTTCCTCCAGGAAACTATTTCTACCTTGTTAGAGTCAAGAAAAAGAAAGTGCAGTCATTACTCAAATCAAAGTTCAGCTTAATGCAAAGTTATGTTAAGCTGGTGAGTTTTTCATATGGAAATGGCTAATAGGTAGATAGTCTCTGGGAGACAAAGGACCCCAAGGTACAGTAGTGTATTTTGATGGAAGCCAGTGCTTTGACCTAAATATCAGACTCAAAGGAAGGTTAGAAGTCCAGTAAGTATGAAGGTGCTACACTCAGTAAATACCTCACAGCCTAAAATTAGCATCTCTAACAATACTGAGAGAGAACAGATGTTTGCTGATTAACTAATCAGGAACAGCCAGGTTTCCTAAGGTGTTTACCACATTGCAATGTTGAAATATGTGGAGAAGATCATTTTGCTTCTAGCCAGATTGGAGCAATATAACCATGTCTACTCAAAGCACACACAGGCTTGCCACTTAGATCTTACCTAGGAGCTTGATATAGAGGCAAAATCTCTGTTCCCTACTCAACTTGCTGGACCAGAATCAATGGGTTGACAGATCCCTGATGCTAGAGCAAAGACCCCCTATCAAATCTGAGGTGCAGTGGCGTAAGGTAAAACAATGCAAGTAGCAAAATTCAAAAGCAGACAAGGCTGTTAGCAAAGCCATCTTGACTAAATGTAAGTTATGGAACAGAGCTCCAGTCAAGGTGACAAGGGACCTTGTAGTGAATTGCATTTTTCTAAGTTATTACTAAACATTGTTTTAAGATTTTAGTTTTATTTTTAATTATGTATATATGTATCTGTGTGGTTAGTATTTGCTTGTTTATTTCTTTGTTTTGTTGATTATTTTATTTTACTTTTTTACTTTTTATTCATTCTTTGTGGATTTCATATCATGCATCCTGATCCACTCATCGCCCCATCCTCTTGCTTCTTCCATCTGCCTTTGCAACCTCCTCCATCAGAACAAAGTTTGAAAGTAAAACAAAACAAACAACAAAAATAAAAAAGGAAAAATCTCGATGTGGAAGCTGTAGTGTGGCTCACTGAAGCACACAGTATATCCTTTATCCCATACAGCTTTACTTGCAAGTGTTCATTGTAATGCTCATTGGTCATGTTCGAGGCCTCTGGCTTCTAGTATTCCCTAGATACTGGGCCCTCACTGGGTTTGCTCTTGGACATCCCATTGTTGCCTTGTGTCATAGAGATCCTGCAGCTCTGGATCTGCAGGTCGGTCCTCGTCACACACCTCAGCAGTTCATAGATGAGGTGGATGTTGGGCTGGTCTACCTCACAGTCCTGGTTCTGAGCCTGTGTGGTAGCTAGGTTGGTCAGCCTGCCAGCTTTCTCTCATCACCATTACCTGGGCAGGCTCTCCAATCCTGGCTTGCTCGCCCCATGTAACAGACAACAAGGAGCAGACCAGTTCTCTGCTCTCACACCCTCGGATCTTGTTCACTCTCACCACTAAGGCCAGTCCTACTGTTTTCTACTGTTTTGTCCAAGCCAGGTGTGAGGCCCTCTCTCTGGATATTTTTTGCACTTAGTGAAGAGTAGAGTTAGCTCAATTATTCTGTTCTCATGTCCCCAAAGCCACTCTGCTGTCATAGGTGGCAAGTAGTGAGAAAAGACATATTTCCATTATACTTCCTACCCCATGGCATGTGAGAGATAGAGGCAAGATAGCTCTCCTGCCCTCAAGCACACAGGTCCAGCTCACCTGCCCCATCCCCATCAATACAGACTCCAGCTGAGGTTGTACCATGGACACAGACATGGTCCTTGGCAGCAGCCATGGTCCCAGTCGGAAGTGCAGGTTACTCAGATCAGCACAGACCCAGCAGGAGCATGGCCCTTTAACTCCCACATGGTTCCTGGTGTGGGCCCAGACACCGAGCATCTGCACAGGCTTCAGTGGCAATAGGAACCTCGGACATGAGGGCAGAACCTAACTGCAGCAGGGTCACAGACCCAGACATGGCTCCAGCAGCTGCTCAAACCCATGGAATCCCTGGCCCCAGGTAGCAGCACATGTCACTCAGGTCTGTATGGGCCCAGCAACGGAATGGCCTTCGCATACCAAGAATGCCAGAGATGAAGGTCCAGATCCTGAGCATCAGTGTGGCCTTTGGTCACAACACAGACCATGGACATTAGCACAGCCTTGGGTTGCAGTAGGACTACGGGTCTCAGAGAGGGTCCCATGGTCCTTGACAACATCCCACTCCTGGATGTCACCGTGGTCCTAGTTGGCATTGTAGATCACCCATCAGCATAGTCCCAATGGTGGTGTGGCTTCCAATGCCAGCATGTCCCCAGGTGGCAGCCCAGACCCCAGGCATAGGCTCAGCCTTTAATGATAACAGGACCTGAGGACATCGACACAGACCCCTACCTGCAGCAGGGCTACAGAACCAGACATGGCCCAAAAGCCATAGTTTAGAGGACACTATGCCCCCCCCAGGTGGCAGCATGGGTCACCCAGGTATGGCCCCAGTGGCAGCTTGACTCTCTAAGACCAACATGGCCTCAGGTCTGGTCTCCAGGCCTCTGCATAGCCCTCAGTGACAACAGCCAAAGACATGAACTCAGAGTCCTGCCATGGCAAGACCATGGACCCAGACACAACCCCCAAGTAGACCAGAAGAAGACATAAGATTCCCCAGGAAATGGAGTTACAGGCAGTTTTGAGTCACTTAACCTGGGTGCTGGGAACAAAACCCTGGTCCTCTGCAAGACCAGTAAGTGTTCTTAACCATTCAGCTATCTCTCTAACCCCTAGCCTGAAAATTTTAAGAGGCAAGAGGCAGAATTCTCAACCGAAATAAATCTTTGAAAGAATAGTTGTGGCCAGTATTGCTAAGATTACATTTGTGTAACAGAACACCTATAATATGGCAATAGGATATTTGGTGACAACGTCTTTGAGAAGGTACCAATTGTCCTGGATGGAGGCTCTTACACATGTATGCATAGTTGAGTCTGTCAGACACATGTGCCTCTGAGATTCCTTCCATCTGCCTATTTGTCTGTCCCACCCCTACCTCCTTCATGTTCTCTGCAATTTTATCATCTGACAGGTATCCTTCAGCTCCTCTTGCCGAGAAGAAATAAAGAAAAGAATGTTCAAATGAGTGATACTGTTTCTGTCCAAATTTTGTAACACTCAAGGAAAATGTATAGATGTTTCCTAGATCAAAACACAATTCAATTGGAGGTTATAAAAGTCAAAATTATAGAAAGTTATTTTGCTTTAATTTCCTTAGAAGGAGCTTTCTTTAATAGATTGGTCTCTGTTGTCCATCTCTGTCACACAAACACGATTGCTGAGGCTGGCTAATTTACAGGGAAATGAACTTTATCAGCAGGGATCAAGAGCTCATGGTCAGTGTCTTCTCAGCCCCCAGTGAAGACTATGCACTGATTCTATTCTTTGCAGAAAACAGACAGGCAGGACCACACCAAAGACAACTTTGGTTTAGGACTAATCCAAACCTTGAAGGGTAAGAATTTATTTGTTCTTACCACAAAAAGGCATGAATTCTTTTATGAGGGCAGAACTTCCCAAAAGCAAACGCCCCTTAAAGATCTCACCAGTGACATTATGGCACTGGGAACCAAGGTTAAATACCAGTTTTGGTGAGAATGAGCACACTTAAATCATAACACTCTCTAAACTGTAAAAATACATTTGTAAAGTGAGACAATCAATTAGCATTTGATCCTTCTAAAAATGTTTAAACTGGGAGTTGCTGTCTGATGTTTTGATCATATTCTGTCAATAAAGTTTGCTTTGAATCAGAGGAGACAGAGCTAGCTACTACCTGATCAAAAAATAACCATAGAGCTTTTGGAGGACTGAAGATAGATAGAGATCCAGGAATTAGTAGGGCAGGGCATAGCGAGGATCTCAATCCTTTTGGATAGAGGAACAACAGAGATGGGAGGTCACTGGTCACTCTCCACCACTTCCCTGATCACTCTGGTTCTCTCCCCATACATGAATCCCAATTTTTCGTTGATAAAGAATAATTAGATAAATGTACCAGGGAGTGGTAATGGAGATCTCAGCTTTTGAGAGACAGTGGCAGGAGGATCACGTGTTAAGTGCCAGTTGAAGCTACAAAACATGACTCTTTCTCATAAGATGAAGGGATGCAGGGACATCTATATCACTTTACAACACCTGTCCCTTTAAGGCTCAAGAAACATCACAGAAGAGGGAGGGGAAATATGGAGAGAGCTAGATGCTGGGGAGTTTGAGGGTGGAACAGTGTCTTTGGGGTCGTTGTACACATGAACTCACGGGCACTATGGTTGCCTGCATAAGAACACACAAAATTAAACCAGTGAACATTCCAACATGGCTGACTGAGGCGCATGCGAGTCCTACCCCTACCTGGGCAACTGCTGACAGTTAGTTGATGGGTTCTAGAGGCGGGAAGTCATTCCTTTAGAATGAGGTCTCTGGTTGGTTGACCATGCTTCAGTGAATAGCCCCAAACCCACGTGTATATGGGCAGCACTAATAAGACTCAGTGGGTTCTTTTTAAAATAAAATGTTAAATAGGAAATAAAGCTGAGAAGAGTCCACGAAGAGGGGGCTCTGTGAGGAGATGGACGTGGAAAAGGAGGATGAATGTGAGCAAATGCATTGTGTGCATTGACAACATTCTCAAAGAGTAAGTTTAAGATGGTGTATAATAACAAATGTATTTGTAAAGTAAGTAAATAAGCAAATAAAAATGCTTTCTAATTTGTTGCTTTGTGGATATGCAAAAAAATGAATAAATAAATGGGTTTTCTTTTTGTGTTTCCTCTCTCTACACACTTCTTTCAACCTCATGCATCTGTTCAAAGGCAAGCCAACATCCAAATGCACTTCAAATACATCATTGGTTGCAATCATAAAGGAGTTTCCATCATTCATTTAAAATAATAATATATCTCAAACAGACTTCTGGGTTGGAGATGCTTCTGATTTTTTTAAAGGGCTACTTAAGTTGAATGGGAATGTAGAAATAAAAAGAACCTAAAGATATAAATGTTTTATAACAAACATTAGCAAATCCTGTTTTATCACTACAGTCCTGTCAGGAAACCAGTTGGTTTAAGTAATTGGTCCTAACCAATTTCACTACTAACCTATAGACCAGCAAGTATTAATACTGCTGTAGGCAAAGCTACAGCATCTTATATTTGGTGCAATTGTTAGTACACAGTGTTCCACAGTGTTGGAATAAATTTCTGACAGACACAAAGAATTATATAACTCATTTCTATCAACATTGAAGGAAAGGAAACTTGTCCATCCCAGAACACATTTGGGCTCCTGCCAGCCAGCCTGTCATATTGTATTATACTTGGCCTGTGGAGCCAAGACCCAGTACAATGGAATAAACATAGCAACACAAACAGAAATGCTGAGCTCAGCTTTCCACCTTATCACCCAAGGAAAGGACCAGAGCTAAATGGACTTACATAACAAAGTACTCTGTGACGGCAGGCGAATTCCAAAGACATGTTTCTTCTGCTATGTGTATCCTTTCCTCCACAGTTGTAAGAGAAGATCACTGCCTAACCACAGAATCTGGTCCAGAATTCTCTTATCAAACTGGCAAGCACTGCAACTCCCAGATGGAGACTTTGCCACTTCTTTCACACCAACACACAGTACCAGCTGTGGTGATGTAGTCGGCACCTGCTGCAGTTCTGGAGGTGTTTCAGAGGAAGGCCAGAGACGAGTGGGTTAGAGCTAGCTGGCTCGAAACAAATAAGAATGCCCATGAGATCTATAAGAGGAAGAACTAATATCGCATCAAAACTTTCTCTTTAATCATGCTTGAGAATGGGGAAAAACTTGGTATTGTGGATTGATGCTTGATTACTTGGGCTAGTTGCTTAATTTTAATTAATATTAATGTTTAATAACTCATAGTAAATCTTAAACCTAATGATATCCTATATCATTTTTATCCCATATAATTAAATAATTATTATCCCATTATCCAGAGATAACTATATTGTATTAATAACTCTTTAACATCTTATGTATTTGTATTCATAGATTTTTCAAATAGATCATACTGTATATAATATATTGTAACATTATTTCAATATTTAACATTATATATCACAAGATCATTTTAATAGCTATATGGTAAGTCATACATCCAGTAAAATGTACTTAACCAATTGAATATAAATGGATAGTCAAATAATTTTGCATTTTTATTAACATTAATGATATTATAATGAACATGCTTATACATAAAGCTTTCTACTTTCATCCCAAATGTGGTATTGATAAATTGGCAAAAATACAGAATCCGAAGCTTTTCAGATACATCAGTATAAGTTGGTTCCAAGGGAATCTTTTTATACATTGCAAATCGTTTTCATTGCCCAAGTATAGGATGACACTCAGTGGTGACCAGAGTTTGCTAAGGTAACAAGACAATTTCCTACATTTGGATGTCTTAGGTGGAAGGTAACCCTTTACTCATTTTGATGGCTAATTTTCATTGTCAACTTGGAAGGATCTAGAATCAACTTTGAGAGCTAATCACTGGCCTTGTCTGTGAAGCAGTGGCTGCTGCTGCTGTTCTTGTTGTTGTTGCTGCTGCTGCTGTTGGTGCTTTCTTTTCAGAATTGGTTGACTGAGGTAGAAAGTATCACTGTAAATGTGGGTGGCAGCATCCCCTGGGCTTGTGCTCTATACTCAATAAAAAGAACAAATTTAAAATTTAATTGATCAGCAGCAGTCATTGCTTGCTGCTTCCTAGATATAGCCTGAGCAGTTGCCACAAGCTCTTGTCTTCATGTCTTTTGCCCTATGTGGACTGTACCCTCAAACTGGGATCCAAAATAAACTTTTCTTTCTTTAATTTGCTTTTACCTGTAATTCTGTAATAATAACATGATAAGAAAGTAATATACTCTCTTTGTTCATTGTTTTCTGGTGTTTCCTACATTCTACATGAAACACTCTGCATGTTAGAGAAAGTTAAAGTCCAAAATTTGAAAGATGTCTGGAGGATAAGTCCTATGCCATACAAGGCAGGTAACTTTGAAGGTTCACTACAGAATGAAAATGTGGAGCCCTTCTTTGAAAACTCACAAAGTCAAAACAATGCCAGCAAAGAAATAACCCCTGAAATCAAACTTGGGGTCTTCTTAGTTTAGGGCCCAGTACAGTTACACTATCCAGTACAGGGAGTAGGGCTGGCCACCTGTTCACCCAGTGGGTATCTTAAATAATTACTTAGCCACCTAGGGTTCCTCATCAGTTTAATTTCTCAGAAAGGCATACTTTTGCTAAAAAGCAGGCAATATTCTTTATAAAACTACTGGAGTAACTACTTTATATATGCTGTTAACTGCATCCCAACACACTTTCCTTACTCTCCACAAAGGGGCAAAATATCCTCCAAAAGAATGATTATATCATCTGACAGCAAAGAGTTTAAAATCACAGTAAACACACTTAGCCAACAATAATGAAGACTCCACAAAAGTCTCATTGAAACACAAACCTCATTTATTATTGCTGTTTTTCCAAATCCCACAACTTTCTCTATACGTCTAAGTATGTGTTTAAAATAAAAATATATGCTCTCATTTTTTAAAAAGTTTCTTTTAGTTAAAAGGGATCTGTGGCTTATGTGTTGATACTGAATTAAAACAATCAACATATGACTGAAGGAAATCAAACAACATGCCAACATTTAGCAACCAAAACACATTCTATGTTCTCTGCCTCCTTTTCTATTACTTTTGGCTTGGTTTTCATAAAAATGTATATTTGCTGCAAGACAAAACCTTTTATGCTTCTAGTTACAGAGGAAAAGTAGAAACAAATATACAAATAGATTAAGATAAATGAGTTCATTTAAGCTATAAGAGCCAGTTAGGAACAAGCATATAAAGTTGAGCTTTCATAACTTATAATAAGTCTCTTTTTCATTATTTGGGAGCTGGTAGCCCAAAGAAAATCAAACTATGTTTGGGCCCAGTGTGCTGCAAGTACACAGAGCCCACTGCTTGCTGCATACAGAGTCACAGCTCATTAAGAGATCCTGTGACTTGTTTAAGAGGCCCTACTATGAGCAGCCGATGTGCTAAATCTGCAGTGGGAGACTAGATAGAATCTCCTGCCACAGCACGGACCCAGCAGCTTTCCAGAGTTGTGATCGTTAGATGTAGCTGAGACGGTTAGGAGGATCCAAAGGGGGCACAGACAACCACCAGCACCACAATCCAAAACCACACAGCAGAGGACCTAGCCAAACAGTTTAAGATTTTCTCACATGGTCAAAGAACACATTAGGAGCTTAGTAAAGTCAAATCCAAACTGAAAAAAAAAATCCTTTTTAATATATACAATCTGTTTGAATACGCTTAGGTGCTGAAGGGGAAAAACAAAGAAAATTGGTATAGATAGTCACATAAAAAATAGTTTAAAAATAATAAAGTCTCTAAATAAAAAAATAATCTAAAAGAAGAAGCCATTAAAGATGGGAAATACACAAGGTATCTGAATCCTGTGTGGTGTTTGTTGATTTTAAATTTTTAAATGCTAATGAATAAAAGCCAATAGCTGCTGAGAGACATTGGATAATGAAAATGACTAAATTAAATCAATATATATATATTTTTAAAAAAGTCTTAACGTCATAATGGAAATCAGAAAACATGTTGCATTGGGGAGAGGTTTTGCTTTTGTTTTCACAGAAAACAAAAATCTATGGATTCCTTCAATGTTAGTGGAGATCAGATTTGGCAAGGGGAGACCTCCTGAGGATCTTAGCTACAGACATGAGGGAGGAAGACAGAAAAGACTACAAGAGAGGTGATGTGTTTGCTGATCTCTCTGCATGGAAACAGCTCTGAGTCTGGATGAGACGTGATAAACCTTGTTGGCTACAGAGTCCTCACGATTTATTACATGCCATCATATCATATAACTTGGATGGAGATTTATATTGCAATCTGTTATACGGTCCAAACAAATTTATAAAGATAACAGATGCCTTTTACCTGCTCAAACATAAAACAAAAAATTATCTTTCACTGACTTGTGCACAAAGCACATCCCATACTTGTGTTGATACAGATATATATGTTATCTTTAAAAGTTTATGTGTTTTAGGAAAAGAAAAGAACCAGACATGAATGAAGCTAAGTAACCCAGGTAATCTAGGCTCTCAGAATGCCTCTGTTGCTGTTTCCTCAAAATTCTACATCTAGGACAGCTTCAGACTTGCTAAATGAGATGGTCCAGTCTCACAGATTATCCAGCCAAGACTTCAGATAAGCCCTACACTTTCACATCACACAGAGACTAAACAGGATTCTCCCAGGACTTGACCATTATCTCAATTTTCTCAAGGTCCCTTACAGATGTCATCACCCCCAGACAATAGAAAGCAGTCTAGAGAGCATAATCCTCACAGCCATTGGTGGCAACAGGAGCCGTAGATGTCAACCCAGTCTCTGGCCACTATAGGGCCATGGATCCTGATGTGGGCCTTGACAGCTGTCTGGACCGCAGTCTGGATCCTGGAGCACCAAGGGCTCCCCGATCTATATAGCCCCAGCTGCAGACTCCAAACAGGTGGCAGGTTGTAGCCCCCACCCCATGGTCTCCGTGTGGGCCCTAGTAGCAACATGCACCATGGACTTCAACACAGACCCTGGCTGTAGTAGGATCACAGACCTGGACATGGTCCTCTTCAGCAGCCTGGGCCTTCATGTCACAGTGGCCCCAGGTGGTGATGAAAGTCACCCAGGTGGCCATAGCCCCTATATCATCACGGGCACTGGGCACTGGGGACCACCCACACCGGGAAGTCAGCACGGCCCTCAATAGTAACAGGAGTCATGAACATCAGCACAGACCATGGCTGTAGCTGGGCCATGTCATAATGCTTTCTTTGGGCAAGTATTTTTAACCTCTCTTGCTTTTTGCTTATCTATTATGGTTTACATATTTTTAGTGGGTTTTATTGGGTGGGGTTTTTCTTTGGCTTCTTTGTTTTTCTGTTCTCGTTTTGTTTTTTCTCTTACTTTTCTCTACCTATTTGGTTTTTTTATTCTGGTTTGTTTGGTTTCTTATTGGTCTGGTTGTTTTCTAAAGAAATAGTTAAGTAGGGGTTGAGTTGGATGAGCTGGGAGATGGGGAGGGTTGGGAGATAAAAACGGAAGGGAAACTGGGATCTGCATATGCTCCTTAAAATATTATTTTTCAATTGAATAAAAAGTGTAATTCTGTCCCATGGCAGTCTAAATACTCTTTGCAAGTAAAGTTTACTCCAGGATATGAGTAAATTAATCTATGTTAGGCAGAAAATATGTTTACATTAGCAATGATAAGACTTCAGTATTAACATTGGCCTTAGATTATTTAGTAATCAAAGTTTTGGTATAATTAAGCAGCTCTTTATTGGTTACCTACTCTATGCTACAAACTGTAATATAGACAAGAGCTACCTAAGAATTTAGGCTTATCCATTTCTGTGTCTAACCAAACTCTTAAGCAATGTTAAAATTATCTGACAGTCAGCAGACATTTGCAGGGTGTCTTCTCAGGAATGGACTCCAGAGACCACAAAGACAAGCATAAATAAGTGAGATTCCTTCTGCATGGAATAAATTGGAAAGACTGGGAGATCAGAGCAGTAGTTATAATAGTGACCTCCAATGAAGTAGGACCAGGCACCATGGAAGAGACAGTAAAGTCTCCAAAGGTATATTCCACACAATCCAGTGCAGAATATGAAAGTACCCTAAATTCAATTATAACCATAAGGAACAACAACAATAAAAAAGAAGCAGTAACATATATAATACAAACATAAGTGACAATGAGGAGAATAACAGAGAAGACAACGGAGTGGAAGACCAAAGTTAAGAGAGGTTACAACAGTGGTTGGGAATTTAGCTCACTGGTGAAACACAAGCTAATAAGTGCAAGACCCTGGGTTCATATCTAACACCAAAGGAAACTAGAAAACAAGTAACAAAGACAGAAAGAAAATGAGCATAAGGAAAACATACAGAAGGACAGAGGAAAAGGAATAAAAAGGTTTACATTTATAAACTATATTTAAGGACTAAAGAAATGATTAAGATCAAACGCCTAAAGAAAGCAATGGGGAAACATAAATGGCTCTGTGAGACGTCATTCACACAAAAATGGGACAGCAGGCTTATTCCATAATTTCCTGGGACCATGGTTGAAGGAATCAGGACTAATTCAGGGGGAAGGACATCTGTGGGAATGCTGTTTTTCTTGGATGACAGTGTTCCCTCAGGAATTGTATAGGATGATGGAGCAGACAGAAGGCAGGATATACAATAGGAAGAGAACATCCCTTGTAACAATCAATCTGCCCTTTCAATATATATTTGACCTATTCTTCAAGAATTTTATAGATGTATACATTTTGATCATATCCAACACCCCTCTCCCCCACCTCTAACTCCTCCCATATGATCCCAACAAATCTCCCTCCAAATTTCAAGTCTTTTCAAGAAAATTAGCATCCAATTTTCATGTCTATTTTATCTAATGAAAGTAATTTTTCAAAGAGTTATTTAGAATAAAATATGAATCAATTTTTATTACTAGATGGAAATTTCAACCATCAGTATGTAAGATCAAGGGTCAGTATTCCAAAATATTTATGATGAACCTTTCCATAGCCATCCAGGATATAAAGAAGCACTTGTCCATGGACCAAGTAAGTTTCCAAGGAGACTGAATCAATAAACATATCACTTGCTAAGGATGCCAGAATTTCTTATGGAACATGACATTGGCAGGCAGTTCATTTTGAATTATAACTTCATTGCATTTAAATCCATGTGAACAGACAGATCTCAACAGTGTCTGTGTAAACATTCTCCACCCTAAGTGCTTCGAGAATACATGCTCATGCAATTATCTACAATTACCAATAAAGAGAGCTACTCCAGTCAGAAGAATCAGGCCAGGCAATGATGAATCTGCCTTTAGAGATATGTGTTAAACTAGAATGGAGATGTCAACACTAAATGCTAGTGTTTCATCCGTTCATGTCATCTACCAGTGAACTTACAGCAAGATATAAACACTAGAGATGATAATGTAGTACATTTTCTTTTAATTTTGTATGATAAACCAACATAGCTAGCCTCCAGATGGGTGTTAGGTAAACTAAAAGTAGGGAATGTTCTAGAAATTGTAGCCTAGTACTCAGTGGGTTATCTTTGCTACTTACAATAGCCGTGCAACACCCCTTCTACCACTGCTACTGCCAAAAACCAATGCCACCATCACCACTCTGTGTTGATTTCAGTTCCTCTTTGGTTTGCAGCCAAGCAGCTTCCCACATTATACATTCATGACCATGACTGTTTAAACTGAAATAAGTTTTTCTTTTTTGTTCATCTAAATTTTGTGCTTTATAAGACTAATACTTTAAAAGTGACTTCAGGACCTCTGACATATGTAAACTCTGAAGCATCCTCAGATTACACCAACTTGAGAGAATGGGGCATGAGACCAGGGGGATGAACATTTATCTCTGATCAAAGTAAACAGGATCTTTTGGGACATTCAAAGAGTAGTATGTAGAGTTCAACCTGAGGAACACTGGGGAGAAAAACTCCCTAGAGCATCCTTCATCTAAATTCAAAGTTAAAATGAAGTGTTTGTTCACTTGCATGTACCCAGGATGGTTCTGCCACACATGGCTTTCCTATAGAACCAGTGCTCATGACATCAGGATTTCAACCCTCGAGCCCTTGTAGTCTAGGTTCCCATATCTGTTAGAGACCATAACTTCTGTTCAGAGATTGTACTGTTTACTATTTCAGTTATGTGAACATGCTATGGACCACTG
Organism: Arvicola amphibius; assembly: GCF_903992535.2. Taxonomy (NCBI): domain Eukaryota; kingdom Metazoa; phylum Chordata; class Mammalia; order Rodentia; family Cricetidae; genus Arvicola; species Arvicola amphibius. The sequence goes on from NC_052054.1 coordinate 37,747,183, forward strand.
CCATTGGCTGCTCCTCCTAGAACTCAAAACCTTTTGGTTATACTCGTACCAGAACTCTTTTCAATGGATCCCCAAACATATGTTCTAAGCATGGGAGTTGGAAGCAGTTTGAAAACCAGTGAGATGGGCAGATGGGTGAAACTGTTTGCCGCACAGGCCTAGTGGCCTGAGTCCGAGCTCGGGAACCTACATGAAGAAGGAGAGGGAGCGTTAACTCCAGAGGGTTGCATTCTTACCCTCCCCTCCATGCTATGCCTTTCACGCACCTGCACTCACACACACACACACACAATAGTCATTTTTGAAGAGGCAAACTGAAGGGCTACTTTTAACTATGCTTATCACCTTCCTTGGAGGTTGTACTATCTCAGTTTTGAACGGGAACAGGATTGGGTTCTTTTCTCCGTAGTTATGATCATTTATAGCATTAACCAACAATGTTGTATTCTGGAAGACATCCATAGGGTTGCTGGGAAATGCTCTAGGGAAGGAGCAGCTATTTTGACTCTCTCTCCGTGCTTAGTGCACCAAGTTCTCATGTCATCCTTGCAAGAAGCTTTTTCTGAATTTCTGTGGCAGCCTTTCAGGCAGAGAAAAAGGGGTTTTGTAAACTGAGATTAACTAAACAGTGTGGTCTAATCCCGTCTAGTTTGTGTTTATGCATGTTTCACTGTGGGACTTAGAGTCTTAGCTCGTGGAAAGACAGAAGAGCCGTAGTGAACACAAAGAACCAGGTTCTGCATTTCTGGAATGAGGATCAGGTTCAGGTGGGAAGCCATTGGGAGATTCAGCTGATAACAAGCTGTAGAAATGGAGAAAGAACAAACCTAACTTACTTGCTTTTCTGAAAACCTGTTTAAAAGTCACCTCAGAGAAAGGGATAGGAGCACTCTGGCATACAGTCTCTCCAGAGGCGGGCATGCTAACTGCTTTGCTCTATAGAAAGCAGATCTCAGCCTTCTTTCCCCATAGCTGTTTCCTCCTTTTATGAGCCTTAGTTCCTATGCACAGAAACGCCATGGGAGCATTAAATGTCTCCCTCTTTTTGCTTGTTTCTGTTTTGTTTTTGACTCAATGCATCTCAAATACTGATGACCCATCAGGCTTGTCAATGAAGAGAGGCTAGTAATTGACAGAAGGGCAATGGCTGTGTCCTGAAAGGTTAAGACCAGAATGCCAGCTATGTCTACAATGCTCCCATCAAGTCCACGCTGCCTTCTTAAGGCGATTCAAAGACTGCATTCATTCTCTCCACCCCAGATCAAGTTAACTGATAACCAACGTTTAGTATTTCTTCTCACCTGGATAAGAAAAGGTCTTCTTGTTCTGAGAGGTTCTTTTGTCAGATGGCATATGTCCTTTGAGCTCATGTTTTTCTTTGGTCTGTCATTGCCTCCTGGGTTTTACCAGTTTTCCCTTAGGGAGAGCTAAGGGCAGCTAGCATAGGTCTTTGAAACCTTCCTCTATGTAAAGTCTGTAGAATGCATTGCTCAAAGGACAGCAGCTATAAGGAGAAGCCCTACATGTTGTAGTCTGAGTTCCATTCCCTCATCTTCAATTATCATGTTGTTGAGAAAACAAAACTTCTGTGGAAGAAAAGAAAAAGGAACGTTACTTTTTGTTTAATGTTGTGGAAACAAATGATAAAATGTCCGATAAATGTACAAAAAACTTTATGGATTTTGACCACCTAGAAATCAGAAATTATACTAACAACTTTCTATAATGTGATATCTAAAATAACCATTAAAATGTGTAATGGTCAACAATATTCAACAATGTGAGAAGATAGCCCTGATAGAGGATTAATTTAAAATATACATTTAAGATATTGTTAACCTCTGGGTCACATGACAGACAGAAGAAAGCATCTTTGCTGAAATCTGAAATCTAAAATTCCAGCATTTTTTTCCCTAGGGAATTAACCCAGAGTACATACAATATAAGGTGAAAGATCACTTAAGCAGCTGGAGACAAACAGTTGTCTGAGTAGAGCAGAGGAGGAACAGTCATCGGCTGCAGAAACAGTGGCAAGGATGAACTACTTTTAAAGTTCATTTGTTTAAATGTGTGGGTATTGTATGTAACCCTTATAATTAATGAAGAGGTCATAAAGTTGAGAGAAGGTGAGGGGGACATGGGATGAATTGGAGGAGAGAAAGGGAGGCACTAAAAACATTTTCAAACTTTAAAAATACACTTAAAGATAGATAGATACGCCGGGCGGTGGTGGCGCACGCCTTTAATCCCAGCACTCGGGAGGCAGAGTCAGGCGGATCTCTGTGAGTTCGAGGCCAGCCTGGTCTACAAGAGCTAGTTCCAGGACAGGCACCAAAAGCCACAGAGAAACCCTGTCTCAAAAAACCAAAAAAAAAAAAAAAAAAAAAAAAAAAAAAAAAAAAAAAAAAAAAAAAGATAGATAGATAGATAGATAGATAGATAGATAGATAGATAATAGATATATATGATAGATAGATAGATAGATAGATAGATAGATAGATAGATAGATAGATAGATGATAGATAGATAAGAGATTAGATAGATAGATAGATAGATAGATAGATAGATAGATAGACAGACAGACAGACAGACAGACAGATAGATAGATAGATAGATAGATGATAGATTAAACAGACAATGGCTGGATATACTGAAACAAGGATAGACAAATAAGTAGATAGATAAATAGCTCATGCTTGACAGTTTTATACACATATGCAATATATTGTGATGATGTTATGCTCTCCTATCACCCTATGTTCCCGCTACCCAGCTAGTTCCTCTCATACTTTCTTTTCATCTTTCTGTGTGCTAGAGAGTAGAGTATGAAGGAGAGGAAGACAAAGAACCAATGAGTTTAATTGTGTTTGTTTACCATAATTACTGTATCACTGGGGATAAAAAGACACTCCCTCCCTGGTATACCATTAACTGCCAACAGCTTCTCTAGGAAGCAGAGATGTTGTGAACTATTAGTTTAACTATGTAAAAGTGTGTTACGTTTGTTTAATTACGTAAAGATGTGTTACATTCATTTATGCTGTATTTGTTAAGCAGTGTAAAGATGTGTTGCTTTGCCTGTCTAAGGCACCAGAGTAGTCTAATAAAAAGCTGGATTGCCAACAGCTAGACAGCAAAGGGATAGGCAGGGCTGGCAGGCAGAGAGAATAAGTAGGTGGAAGAGGGAAGAGGAGAAAGGATAGGATGAGGGAGAAATAGGGGAGATGCCTAGGATCAGGCAGGCAGCCAGCAACAAGCCAGACACAGAATAGAACATATAGAATGAAAGAAAAGTTAAAAGCTCTGAGGCAAAATAGATGAAGAGAAACAGGTTAAATAAGTTTGGAGGGGTAGCAAGAAACAAGCAAAAGATAAGGCTGAGTGTTCTTAACAATAAGTCTCCACATAATGATTTGGGAGATGGTTAGTGATCCAAAAGAAAGCCAGCTACACTTCAGGATCTCGTGAGTCCAGATATATGATGGAATGTTGACTGGATGATTTTATGCATGACTTTTATAGGAACCCACATCAGTCATGTGCATATAATTGCTGTGACCGCATCATATCTAGATAACAGCATTTCATAGCACTCATCCCCTTTTTCTGTCCCTTCTTCCACAATGTTCCCTAGGTCTTGATGAGGGTGACATAGATTTCTCTTTAGTGTCGAGTACTTGACCATCACAGATTCTTTGTTCTGAGCTGAGTTATGAGTCTATACTAACAGTCACTCACTGTCCAAAGCTTTTCTCCATCCCAAGTCTATGGCTACAATGTGATAATTATAAAGGTAGTTTGGTTATGTGTACATTTAGCAATCCAACAGAAGTTGACTTTCTGCTAAGGTCTGTGATCTTCCTAGCAATAGGCTTTTGACTAACTTCATAATATGAAACCTTTGTGCTCTCCACTGAAGTAAGTCTAGGTAGAATAGAAAGGACTAGAACCCCACAAAATATGACAAAGCTACATTTCTCTTGCCTTTAGTTTTAAAAAAGGTATTTAACTTCCAGTCTTCCAAAAGATTTGTTGGAAAGATGTGGTGGTTTGCATTGGAATTCCCTGTATAGTCTCCAGCATTTGAACACTTAGTCCCCATTGGCAGTACTTTTGGGGGAAGCAAATTTGAATAGAATCTCAGAATACTTGGATTTTTACTTTCTAAAAACTGCATGATATTTTTTGCCTATCACATTGGCACGGGTATAAAGTGATGCCATACCCATTCCTCTTGAAGATTTGGAGTATTGGAAATTGTGCTCCTAAGAGAAGAAAGAAGCACATTTCAGCTCGTGAAACCAGTTGCAGTGGCAAATCGATCTAGTCAAGCTTGTAAAGACGTGGTTTTGTATTCAAGCTTAGCTAAAGCTTCTTAAAAGTCAGCACACAGGAGTTCTGATCCCTTCTTTTCCTGGCAAATCTCGTAATAGAGAGCTTTGACGCTCGTCATTGTTCTGATGATTTTCAAATTGCATTCAAAATTAGGGGCATTTTTCTTAAGAAACTTCATTGCCTATTTGATGTTTCACAAGCCCTTTGAATGGGAATTATGGGCAGAGGGACATTTTCCATGGCTATTTCTTCAATTTTCCCTTGTTATAACATCTCTCACACATGTGCGCGTGCGCACACACACACACACACACACACACACACACACACACACACACACAGAAAGTTGGAAATTAAGCCAGCTGCATGACCAGGACTTTTATGAGTCCAGATAGATGGCACTTGCCAAGCTTGCCATTCTACATGTTTTATTACTTTGCCCTGCTGTTCTTTCTCTCTGAAATGGTCTCTCCTTTCTGCACTAACGGACTCTCACCTCCTTTTTAGGGCATAATATGCTTCTCTTTCCCACCCAAGTTTTTGAAGTGTTCTACAGGCTCTGATTTTTCCACTACAGCACTGCCTATCTTTGTATTGTATGAACATTGGTCTCTCCAGTCTGTGACCAGCTCCTTCAAAGAAAAGACCAAGTCTTGGGTATCTTTGTGGGTTCATTGTCTCTCAAAGTGTCTTGAACAGTGATTGTTCAGTGAGTGAGGGAATGAATGCCATAAGCAATTCATGCAAATGTCCCAGGCTCTTGTTGATGAGGGGAACCTTCCCCTCATCATTTCTTAGGTGACATCCGCATTTCTTCTTCACTCTCTTTCTCTCCACATTATTAACAGGCCTGTTTCCAGTTAAAAACAATTGCCATCTCCAAAGCAATTAGTCTCCTTGTTTCCCTCCTCAGGATATAGGTACAGAGAGAATTAGAAAAGTGATGTAGGTGTGTCTTCTATCTATCTGATGATTTCATTGTTTAATTAATAAAGAAACTGCTTGGCCTGATAGGTCAGAACATAGGTGGGTGGAGTAGACAGTACAGGACGCTGGGAGTGAGGCAGACATCTTGGGCAGTCGCCATGACTCTCCTCTCTGGGACAGATGCCATGGAGCCAGCCGCCAGGTCAGACATGCTGAATCCTTCTCAGTAAGCCAAGATCTCGTGGTGGCATACAGATTATTAGATATGGCTTAGTCAAGATGTTAGAGTTAGGCAATAAGAGGCTGAAACTAATGGGCCAGGCAGTGTTTAAATGAATACAGTTTGTGTGTTATTATTTCAGGTGTAAAGCTAGCCATGTGGGAGTCGGGCGGGACGAAAAGCAGGCCTGCCCGCTGAGCCGATCTCACTACAGAAAAGCACAGCTGTGTATCACATAGCATCACAGTCAGCAATGGACACCATGTAAGTTCTATCGAGCAGACACATCATCATTACCGTGCTTTGAGTAAGTATACTCTGGTGTTTGCACAATGACACAAAGCAAGCAGTTCTCAGTAAATGTTCAGGAATATATGGCTGCCTATCAGTGTAAAGATGAAGCAAATTAGAAAAATGAAGCCATTGTTTGCATAGTTTAAAAAATTCATAAAAGAGCAACGAATAGAGTTTGGGCTCTTTTGCATGAAAATACAAAAGCTGGTCATAGTAGTTCCTAATTAGGCCATTTCCCAGAGACACACGCGACTTTGTGAATTACTTTTGAAATTGCTAACCTCACTTAACCCTAAACTATTAAATACTCTTTTATAAAAAAGATAATTTATAGAACAAGGTTGGCATTCTGGTAATACTTTACAAAGTCACTGCTTCTTAGTTGCCTGTAACCAATCAGTCTTGAACCTTAATCAAATGGTGAAAGCTTCTAACTGGAATTCACCCTCCAGATCTCAGTGGCTGAAATGCTCTCTGACAGGCTGCCTGTCTCGAAGCCATCGATAAACTTGCTCAGTCTTGGGGGCCTTCTGCTCAGTCGACATTGGCTAATGCATTGATACCAACCAAAGGATATTTTTAATTAATAAGGGTTTCAATTTAATGAACACCTAAAATCTATGAAGCACCATCCTAGACACTAAAATCTCAGCAAACTTCAGTAATGCTGATGGCATCGTTGCTACAAAGGAACTGGGGTCCTCCGAAGGAACGTGCTTGGCCTAAACTTACCCAAGCAGTAAATGAAAGACCTGCACTAAGGTCTCTCTGATCCACCAAAGTACACCATCAACCAAGACACCTTTTCAAGCTCTGGACACTCAAAGGCTGTTTTATGATTTTGTGTGAAATGAACCAAAAAATTACTAATCCCATAACATACACATAAAATATAAGGATCTACAACTTCTAAGAATTCATGACTGTTTTTCTGTTATTGCTTTCTATTTTCACCTTTATTTATTTATTTTTATTTTATTTTATTTTTTTTTTTTTTTTTTTTTTTTTTGGTTTTTCGAGACAGAGTTTCTCTGTAGCTTTTTGGAGCCTGTCCTGGAACTAGCTCTTGTAGACCAGGCTGGCCTCGAACTCACAGAGGTCTGCCTGCCTATTTTCACCTTTTTAAAGGTAACACACTGAATAAAGGGTTTCACTAAGACGTACATACATTCATACAAGATTGTCCTTGATTCCTAGACAACTTCTCTCCCACTGCTTTCTCCAACCTCCTGTCCCTTGCTGCTGGTCCCCCTCCCTCCACCTTCTTTCAATTCATTCATATTTCATTATTAACTTCCTCCAGACAGAAAAGCAAGCTGACTTGGACATAATAGCTAGATTCAGTTAGTGTGTTGCCTCAACTGTAATGTGTGCTCTTGACTTAATGAAAACTTCCTGGTAGGAAATTCAATCAGCTGTCAGGGTGATTTTGAAATTAGTTATAGATTAATATATGTGTCCAAACATCAAGAAAATGTGGCAGACTTAGCAGGGCTTCAATTTATAAATCTGTCTTCATGCTCTTTCAAGGCATAAACTTTGTTTCTTCCATTATGAATTCTAAAGACATAATTGTTAGGTAAATTTATAAATGAATAAAAATTTCTAAAGTAATTTTATCCCAAGAATTAAATCACTTTTAACGGAACTGAACACAAAGACAAGCTTTAGCTCATTTCACAAGAGGACTGAAAGGACCCCTGCTTCTTTATATCTGCACCACATTTGGGAATTGTCAGGCTTTTTTATTCTAGCCATCCTAGTGGATATAAAATGATAACTCATTGTGATTTCAATTTGCATTTTCCTGATTACCAGTGATGCCAAATTCCTTCTCATTAATTCTTTAGTATTCTTTTGTGGATTGTTCACTTACCTCTTTTGTCTATTTCTTATTTCTACTCTTCCATAAGTGGGAAATCTGCGTATTCGATGAGCCCTTTCTCAGCCATGTGTGCTCAGAATTGTTCCTCCAAATCTACAATGCACTTGCCAGTTCTTCTTGTCCTTGCCCAAGATGTCTTGGCACACAAGGTCTTTCTGCTAAAGGAATTTATCTTGTGATATTTTATTTCCATAACCCATGCTTTCTACCCTAAGAAATCTGTGCTCAACTCTTTTCACAGTTCAGTTTGTTAAATGCAAGGCTGTGATGTGTTTCAAATTGATGTCTATTTGTAACATCAATTTTTAAATTTAAATCAAAATTATGATAGTTTTACTTATATCAGAGGTTCGAGTTCTTCAATAAATTTCCACTGCCTGGATACTTCAATAAAAAATATGGTTGTATATGTTTGATTATTTCTGGGATCTGTTGGATTTTATTCATCTTCTTAATTTGTTTTGGATATTTATATCCTAATAATAGACCCTATAATAAGGCACTGAACAGATTTACACTTGGCTCCTTTTCAAGATTGATTTGGCTGTGTTGAATTATTTGTATTTTAACTTAAATTTCAGAGTTTGTTAATTTCTTCAAAAGAGTTTAGGGATTGGGGTTAGGTTAAGAGTTTATTGCTGGGTCTGGAGAGATGGCTCAGTGGTTAAAAGCACTGACTACTCTTCCAGAGGACCCAGGTTCAATTCTCAGCACCCACATGGCAGTTCACAACTGTCAATAACTCCAAGATCTACCATCCTCACACAGACATACATGCAGGCATAACATCAATGCACATTTAATTAATTGATTAGTTAATTAATTAATAGTTTATGGTTGGGTGAAGGATATGTATTTCCTGAGTAGAACACTTTTCTAACATGTGCAAGGCCTTGAGTTCAATTTCTAATACCACATATACACAAAAATAAATTCACTAGGCATATGCCTGACATTCATTTGAATATGGAGATAAATTTACTATATAGTTAAGGCTGCATAGAACTCATTACATAGACCAACATGCATTCTACCTCACTGAAATTTTCCTCTCTCTGTGTCTCAAGTACTTAGATTACAGGCGTAACACCCAGCTGCTGCATCTTAACAATACTGAATCTACCAATACACATGTATTACTTTTGTTTTTCTTATCAATTGTTCATAATTTTTGTAAAAATACCAATGTTTTGTTAAAAAAGTGCAACTTGCACATTTTTCGTTTGCCTCATTCTTGGGTGTTTGAGTTTTTTAGTGCGATCACAAAGACTATTTCTCAGTTTCTTATCCATGTTTTTGTCAGGTTAAGGACATTTCATTTCTTATTTTCAGAGAAAATTTTGATAAAGAATAGGTAAGTGACCTTTACGATAAGTGGATAAATGGTTATTTCTACTTTTAGTCTTAAGATTCAAAATCCAAGGTCATTATTGTGAACCCAGTACTTTGTATGCTCTTCTAACAAGGAAACAAACTATCATGAGGAACGATCGGAATCAAAGACCTTAATACAGAATTTGGAACTATGTAAGAATTAATACCATGCAAAAGTGATTAAAAATTAAGATATCTCTGGATAATATTGGGCAAAATTCTTACATAGGCAGTGAGAATCATGCATCCAATGTGAGTGTGATGTGAGGTTTCCAACTCAGTATAAGCGAAGCAGTTTTCTTCCAAGTAATTTATCACTGTAAAACTCTATTTTATTGTCACCACAAAAACATTATACTCTTTTTGGTCCAAAATTCATTGTTTAGACATAATTTTTACTTTAATTCCCCACTTTTTGAGTCATTAAACGTTTCCAGAAATTCAATTAACCTATTTATTCAAATGATTTTGAAGTTTTACCTATATATAAATGGGTACCATGCCTCTCCATAGCTTAACTAAAGGGAAAAGTGATTGATCTCAATGAAATGAAATGAAATGAAATGGATTACGGTTATTCAAACCAAAATGGACAGAGAGGCCTTTTCCTTGACCTATTAAAACTGCATTATGTTATTTGGCAGGTTATCAAAATCCTTTGTGAGCTCAAATTCCTTATAAGTGAAATACTTAGACTTAAAATATTTCTTTCTGAAGAATGTAAAATGCACATGACAGGTAGAAAATGAATTGATTTCTGAAGCTATGATCTAACTTTGTGACTTTTTCTAGTATTTAATTAATTATCAATTAGTTATACCAAAGGAGATGGAAAACAATAGAATAAAAGAATATGAGATGAAAATTAATAAAATAATATGGGATGGAAATGATGAACAAGACAAGTTTTTAAATTAGAAAAAAAGTATGGAGGAACCAGGATCTAGGACATGCAGAGGGAGGCGGCCCCTCACCACATTCCTCCTTACATCTGAGAATGGGTGGAGGGTCCATAAAAGGAGCCTGAAGAGCCCAGAGGTTCCTGTTTGTCTCCTGAGGAAGACTGTAGGAGAAAGATAAACTTTCTGCCTGTAAAAGCTGACCTAAACAGGTCACATTGCCTGTTCTCTTCACTAACAAATAAATCATCATGGCCAAATTAGTGTTTCAACATAGGGCTAAGGTATTTAAAGGTCATTTTGAATAGAGAAATAAAGGAACTTATTTCCAGAGGACTTCATGAAAACGCCCTCCTATTCCCCTGTTGTGTTTTCTCTTATTGCTGACCTTTATAGCTATATTCGAATTGTTCATTTGAGTTTGAATATTCTCCAGTCTTTAATGATCCATGAAGAATGAAATGGTCTCCACCCCCCCATAAATTGAATATGACTTTTATCTGATGCTACTTGAATGTGTGTACATATTAGCCAGGTGTAAGACTATTGTACTTACGGCTCACAAAATTAAAGCTAAATAATTTCGTAAACTAAATTAAGTTAAGTGAAATTAGCAGACAATAAAAATGAAATTTATACAATTGATATAAGCAGATAGATATAAATTTGAAGCCAGAAAAACTTCAGGGCAGAGACTCCCAGGCAAGTTCATCTGAGCTCATTGCACCTGAAGCACTGACAATGAATAATGTCTTAGCTTTCTTCTTGCTTTTCTCTGAAAGGGTTGTAAAATTGTCTTTAGAAAATATGTACCCCAATTTGTAATTTCAATTATGTTACAATTTATCATTTTAATTTTTCTTCAATTACCTTCAGACTTTAAGTTCCCATTCAATCAGGCTGGCAGCAGAAATCGAACCTTGATCTTCCAGAATATCAGCCTCTGCAGTGGTGTCAAAGGACAGTCCCTTGGGCAAAGGCCTCAGGAGAGCAGGGCTATGGACCCAGATCTCAAATGTCAGTTGTCCCTGAAATGTTTGTCATTCCTTTCAGTTTGATGCCAAGCAGGCTGTTATCCTTGCCTCATGTTTTCGGACAGATGAATCCTTTGGGAGGCAGGCTTTGATTCTATTTCTGCCAAGTGACTTCCCAGCCCCTCTTCTTAGGGACACACTTCACCACAACGCTGCCATAAAACCAGACACAGGGTCCCCTACTCGGGAAACCAAAGAACCTTCCTGTGGCATCAACTAGATCTGCAATAATACTCAGCTGCTGTCTGTCATCTCAGGGATCCCAAAGGGTCTAAGGCTTAGGCCCTAAGCTGTACCCTGAAGGGAAGATCAAGAGTAAAACACAGACCAAGGCTTAAACTAAATAGATGGAAAGAAAAGGTCAAACTGAGAAATCTTCCATCCTGTGGCGTGGAGCCTCTACCCACACTCCACCTCCTTTCTTTGGTGGCATGACTTGCCAATCTGAATTCCCAGTTCCTCGTCTTTAAAATTAATTTTTAAATTAACCTTCTTAAACAAATAATTAGAGTAATACAAGTATTCGTCTCCACACCATATAAAATTCCAGCTACTGGAAATGCCAACTGTTGTCATTATTGTTCTCTGGATTTGAAGGTAAGCGCATTGTTGCCTATGGTCCTTTTTAAAGCGAATATTTAGCCAGTCAGTCAGCAGAATCTACTAAGAAATGCAGAGTTGGAAACAAGACATGGCATTCCCTCTTTGCCTTCAAATTTGAGAGGTGTAGAATGAACCCAAAATTAAAAAGACCTGGATTGTTGCCCTGGTTTTCACAATGTGTGAGCTGTCCTTCAGACCACATGACCCCTGAGTATCGCAGCATGCCTCCATAAAGCACTGATACTGTTTTCTGTCAGGCTTATTTTAAGGGTAACCATAAAGTCAAACACAAGATTTTAGAACACCAATAAACATACCATATAATTAATAATTTTCAATATCAAAAAAGCATCTCATCCAATTCTGTCATTTGACAGATAACAAAACAGGATCCCAGGGTCTTTATCATGTGGTCCAGCAGCACACAGTCCAAGCTGGGAACTGTGATAAGCACCTCCATCCAAGACGAGTCGTTGGCATCTTGCTTCCTTCCCAGAATCCCTCGTGCCATAAAAGGACCAAGCACCCTGAAGCACTCCTGCTAACCTTGCATTCTTGCTGAGGAGGTGGCATGGTCACAAAGTAAGCAGGGTTTACTGTCAGGAAAGGTTTCCTAAAAATGAACTCCCAGAGCAGGTACACTGCAGACAACAGCACCCCCTTTTTAGTTCCCTGCCTGGTCCCATTGTTATGAGGACAGCAATAAAGTCCACAAGCACTTAGCACTTCCTAGGATAGCCTTAAAGGGCTCCCCAACCTCCAAAGCAGCCTAACAAGGCTAATTAGTGATTCAATCTTAGACCCTTCACTCCAAGTCTTCAGAGAGCCAGGCACTTTATGACTTGACCAGTTGTTTCCTGCTTTTTATGGGGTGGATTATTTTGGTCAGTACAATACCCCAAACACCTCTGCCCACTCTGGACAGTTCCACCCTGGCTCATCTGCAGACTCTGTTTACAGGAGAAAGTTTTACCCTTGGTCCCTTCCACTCGGAGCACTTTTTGGAAAGCCTTGGCTCATAAAAAGTTCTCCAGTTCTTCTTGGCCTTATCATGACCTGAACATTTTGTTAACAAAGCACCCTGCTAATGTTTTGACCACAAGAACTAATGTGCTTAGGCTTGACAGTGTTGCCAGAGCGGCCCTTGCTCCTAAAAAGGGAAAGTTTTAATTCTATTTTCAAAATAAGCCATCTTACCCCTGCTATATTAGGAAATGTCATCAATCAGTCCAAGACGCCTGCACTATGTGGGTGTGAAAATGTGGAAGCTAGGGGGAAAGGGTGTGTGAATTCTCTTGTTATTCCAGTTTCCTGGAGTCACAAATATCGCTACCCTGTAGGGTACAGGTGAAGCTCTTTATACGTGGAGTACAACAGCTCCAGTTAAAATGGTTGTTTTTGTTGTTGTTGTTGTAATTATCAACATGCTTGCTGAGGATTGAACCCAGGACCTCAAATAGGCTAGGCAGCACTCTACCATTAAGTTACATCCCCAGCCCAGACACTGGCTTTTTAATCATAGAAAACGTAAATGCAATCTCAAAGGGTGCAGCCAACAAGCTACTCAGTGATGAGGTAGAAACTGCAAAATGAATAAGGAGACATGAGGGTCAAAGACAGAGTCGATTCTTTTCCTTGGCAAAGGGCTGTCTTCAGCTCGGAACACCACGATACGGACGGAGTCCAAACCTGATTCCACTAAGAGGGAATTTTCCAAGCCATCTTCCTACCTTCCCCAAGGATGAAGGCAATGATTCTGCAACCAAGGGAAAGTGTTCTCTTTTGTCAGCCAGGGTGGTCAAAGAAGGAGCTTGGAAAATACAGGGTGGGCTTAGGAATCCACAAACAAAGATGACGCAAAGAAACCGCTAAAAACAAAACAACAAAACCGTTGCATGTTTCACCGATTTAACCTCATTACACGAAGCCCAGCGGTCCTGTGCTGGATTCTGAGTAGTGGGCAGAGTACTAATCCCAACAGAAAAGGCTACCAGGAAATTCTCTGAGGGTGAGATTTGTCTACCTCTGCTTGCTTTTCAACTTCCCCTCTTACCCCGAGTTCTCTGTTGAAGTGGATGGCTGTCCGGAGATATGATTTGCTATGTTTTTAGCAGATCATATTCCTTATCCCTGAGTGTTGACCAAAAAAGGTATTACAATAAAGGGATCTGTGAAAGAAATAAAGAAAAGGTAATGAGAACTCTGGCTCGGGAATCTGTTCCAACTGTCTCAGTTCTAAGAAAGAGGTCAGGTCTAAGAACACATCAGGCTGTCAGGATACTACTATCCTCCCCAGTCTTGGGAAACACCTTCTTCCCCCTCCAGAACCAGCATGACTGACTCTCCCAGCCTCACCTGAACAATGGCACTCTTCTCTAGTAGGTCAGAGTTCACTCAGGCAACTTACATTCCTGACCTTCTAAAGTAAATGCATCTCACTCCCCATCCAACCATTAAACTCCTTGGCAAGCAGGAATTGACACGGCGGTGGAAACAGTGGCTAAAGGAAACTAAGACGCCTAAATTGGACACGGCACGTCACCATCCCTGGAAGTATCCTAATGGGAGCTGGGCACACAAGACTAGTGAGGGTATCTTTAAGGGAATTACAAATAGAGAAAGGAGGAGGGCTAATCGTTCATTGTCATGTGTACTTCCAAATATTATGGTTCGTGGCTACGAGAGGGGAGACAGATTTTCCAGGCAGACACTTCTACCAGCTCTATCACTAAGCAATAGGGGAATTCCACCCAGACACTGAATCCCAAATAAAAGCAGTAGTTACAGGTGAGATTTATACAGGAACCTCGGGGTGTCTTTGAAAACAGTAAATCCTTTCTCAGCTCTGGCATTTAGCTCTAGAGGGCAGATTCCCAGAAACTCCATGATTCCCACAGCTACCCAAGCCAGTGGCTTTCTGGCTCTTGTCTTGATAGTTCAAGGTGCTCTTTTGAAAGAAGTACTTTTTTATTGGCAACTTAAGAAAAAGAGAGAAGACAGAGAGGCTATGTATTAGAAGGGGGGGGGGGGTCCTAGGAAGTGGGAGTCCATTGAGCATCACTACCGTAGAGTTAATAAGGCTTTTCTAAGGAACAGAAAGGGGAGATGAGCTGGTCAGTCCAGTTCCCGCTCCAGGTCTGGTGGTGTGTTGCATTTTCAGGCCTGTCATTAGGGTAATTTCCTGGAAAATGGCACTTTACTGCCTTAGGGGAACTGAGATAAAGAAAAGCCAGGCACCCTTCTGGCATCTCCACCCTCCAGCCATGAGGAACCAGAGACATTTTCAGTTCAAACACTTCTGGCATCTCTGGCCTTCTGCAAAGATGAGGCTGACTTCAGGCCCATTGGACATTTCTGGCATTAATCCCAAAACAGAAAGCCGTCGCTTTTCTTTGGGGTCTTTTTGTCCTAAACTGCCTAGCCAGTCTCTCCCTCCTATTTTCATTAATGTCATTTCTGTTACTAACCTTAAAGAAAGGACTGGACAAATAGCCCACAACAAGATTCCAACATTAAGCAGTAAACGCGTTACGTGTTTACAGTCAGAGGTAATCACTAAAATATTCCTTAAAGGAGAAAGAAAATCCTTGTTCTTCCAAATGTGTGTCCTATTTATGGAACAATGAGGAGCTCAAATGTTGAAAAAATTGTATTCTTGTAAATACTTATTACGTAAATAATAAAACATAAAGCAAAATATAATTTGTTTGAAAATTTCTAAACAAAAGATTTTACTGTTCAGGGAATACCCTTTGCGTTTTACACTATTAAATTAAGTTCTGTAATTAGTTGGGCTTTGTCATGCAAGTCATGTTCCTATTACGTGAAAAGACAATGGGACAGAACTTTAGCAGTCAGATTAAAACAAGCAAGTCCCAGAACTCATAAACTCTGGAACAGTGTGGCAAAGACCGGAGCATCAGATCTGGCTCAGGCTCCTCTTGCTGCATTAATATGTGAATGTTGAATAAAAATAGGCACTTGGTAATTTTGCAATTGTGTTGAAAAATGTATACATATATATCAGCCTCACTTCCATAAATTACAGTTCTGACCCAGACTTACCAGGATTTCTATATTAACCAATTAAATAAATATATATTGCTACAGCTTAGACTTTAAGAAAAAGTTATTGGTTCATTGTGCATAATATTTACCCATCTGAGCTAAATTCTGGGGAGTGCTCTAAGACATACGCATGTATGTGTGTATGTGTGTATTCATGTGCTTGAATGCAGAGGCCAGAGATCAGTCTCTGATGTCATTTCTCAGAACTTGTCTACTTTTTTCTTTTGACACAGGGTCTCCCACTGTCCTGGAACTCACTGATAAGGGGGTCTGGCTGGTGAAGGAACGCCATATATCCATCTGTCTCTGTCTCCTCAGCATGAAGATTGTATACAAATGCCCCCGAGTCCGGCTTTTCCTCAGATGTGGATCTGGGGATTAAACTTAGGTCCTCACGTTTTCCAGGAATGTGTAAGTAGTCTGGGAAGATCATCCAAGAGCATCAAATAAAATATTTGCAAAATATAACTTCCTAGATCAGTGATCAATAAAGCAATTAATTTCATTATCTCTTGTAAAACAGTTTTCTTCCTCAATCATTAAAAGAAATCAAATTATACTTAAATTTGACTGTTTTTTCCATACTTCATGAAAAATCCTATTCAGTCATTAATTGCTTGAGATTTGAGTGGCTTTGAGAGGTTTGTTTCCTTCATGAACTATCTTATAACTCATTACCCTTTGCAATGGATAAAATCTGGCATTTAGTCTCCCAATTTTTTATCTAAGCACATCTGCTCTGGTGCTTGACTGTCATATTTTGATCTTTTATTACAAATAATTTGTTTGGGAAGAAACAAAAGTTTAAATATCCCATGGTGAAATGAAAAGCCAGTCAAACAGGAGGAAACCAAGCAAATATAAGGTGTTAGGAGTCAATGAAAGGTGTTTCTAAAACGAGGACCAATTGAACATTGTCACCTGCTGCTGACATGACACTGGTGCCTTCAAATGTGTTCAAGCAAAGCATGGGTGTGTGTTTCTCTTTCAAATTCCAATTTAAATAACAATAATAAAAATTTAAAAGCTATGGATATACATAATCAAAGAGTAAAGAGGCTGGGAACACAGCAGGTAAGCCACTTCAGTAAAATTACAAAAATTAAAATATTGTATATCTCAAGTAGTGAGAAAAGATAGTTCCTGTAATTCACAGTGGGACGACAGATTGCAGAAGAAACAACAATCTTTACTGTGGAGCTGTAAAAGGAACCATTACTTCAAGGTCAGTTCAAAGGGGGAGGAAGCTGGTAAAGAAAGAGTGGTAGAAAATCTGCATGAGGACAAATAAGATGCTCCTGATCGGGTCACAGAACCACATCCTAGGTTACCCTACTGGTCATTTCACAGAAACACACCTAGGTTACCCTCACCTCCATCCAAATACCGAGCTTTTTAAAATTATTTCTACTCATAGTCCTTTTCACCTGGTTGATTTTTGACCCATATGGATGATATAAAAAAGTGTACAAGAACCAACATATATAGATATATTAAGTAGGTATACAAGTCAGACATTTAATGAAGACAAATACCTTTATTTTAAAACAATTATTTGGAATACATATAATTTTACCATTTACAGAAGATTAAAGAAAACCTGTGAATCTGTGATGATTGGGTGGATTTACTTATTTATTCTTATATAAAGAAGTAAATCTCTGCTGAATATTTGATACTGCAAGACACGTTTTCCAGAGTGTTTCAACATTTTATTTTATGATCATTAAGAGAGTTAAGAAAACTTCTTTGAATAAATATATAGTACAAACGGCAGAGGTATGCTTACCAGGACCATTTCAGAAACTGTTGTAAATTCTGTCCCAATCTTACCTCCAAATCGATATAATTGATTTTTTTAAATTCAAGTCAACAATTTAAAACAGTTTTTAAAGCCAGCAATCTAATCCAATACAATGGAAAGACCAGCTGATATATATGATAGACAGGCTGAGAGACAACAGTGGAAGAACATTACATTTTTGCTTTCCATGATTAAACAACTGGGTTTCCATAAGAGCAGAAAAGCTGGTGCACTGAAAGTACTGTGGTTCAAAATACAGACCTTTAACATGAGCAAAACTGCTGAAGAATGCATGCGCTGGTGCCGCGTGGCATGGTAGTGTGTGCTTACGGTGTACTCGAACCCAGGCTGTAGTGAAGTCACGTGACGCAACACAGCCAAGTGCTGTCAGAAGCACCTCAGAGTTATTGTGTGCTTGATTTTGAGTTAAGTTTTGGTCGTTGTGTGTTCGGAAATCTTTTAATGTTACCAAAACTTTATATGAGCCTCGTGTCTCGTCTCAGGACCCTATATAGGGACATAACACACAATCTCTGAAGCTTTGCCCTACTGAAAATAATAGTAAAGAAAATTTTGGAAATTATTTGAAACAGAGCCTAACAGATTTTTCCAGGTAGAAGTGAAACTGAGGGTGTCATTCCACACTTAAGGCACATTAAAATGTTTATGGTGCCAGTAGACTGTTTAGCCCTTTCCCCCAGCGACATCACAGAAAGCTGCTAATGAGGCTTATTCTCACCACCCAAGGAGAATGGTCTGAGCCATGGGGAAAGATCTGCCAAAGAAAGAACTGGTTTCCTCTGCTTTTCCACCTTGGGATTAAAAACAAATCAAAACATCAACAAAATGCATTCGCAGTACACGTTATTTTCAAATAAGGTCAGTTAGAAAGCCTTGAACAGAAGTTGAATTCTAAAATAAATAAACAAAGTAAGTACAGTTTAGAAGAAACAGATATACTATATATAGGAAAAAAATCACAGTTTTGATTGCCGAAGATACAAACCCTGAAATTGACTTGAGCATACAAAGTGTTTACTGGGGCACAACTTTAAAAGAGACAAAAGCAAGAATGAGCAAATCAAGAAAGAAGCCAAATACCAATCTAAATCCATAACAGCCTCAGTTTCCATCTTGGTCTCTAGAACAGCTGTTCAGTAAGACCTAGACTCAATTGGCTTAAGATGACTGAGGACTCACGATCCTTGCATCTTTAGATACAGGTATCACCGAAAGGGGGCGGTCGTGGGAGATAAGTTCTTCAGTAACAGATAAGCTGAAGTGTACACCAAGTGTCTACCAAAACCCTTTAAAAAAAAAACTAATGGATAACTCCAGAGGACCAAAGGTGTTATTGCATCCAGTGAAACAAGGAAAGACATAATGCTAGTGTTTTAATGTGGAGAATTCCAAGAACGAACCAGGGCTCTTGAAATTTAAAATGATGATAATTGAATTTTTAAATTTTACATAGAGGGCAGAAGACACATAAACCATAAAGCTAAATGAGAGATTTAGGGGACAGCTTGAGCAATTCTTTTCAGCGAGGAAGACCACTAACCAGTGAGAGCTTTAGCAAGAAAGGCAGGTAAAATGAAGGGAATATAGTATCATGACTAACATAAGAAAAACACATACAATAATCACAGACAACCTTGTGTTGTGGGTTGAAAAGTTCCATTATGTCTCGAACATACTAAAGAACATATTGGGAATAAATTTCAAAACTCTGGAAATAAAGAGATCCTGGAAGCTCCCAAAAAAGAAAGGAGGAAAACCCACATGCAGGATTAGCACTGAAAATAGCCTGGACTTTCAAAAGAACAAAAACGAGAGTAAGGTGACATCCTTAAAATCCTTAGGGAAATGGTTTCTATCCAAAGAACTGTACCTAAGAAAGCCTACATACACAGTGAAGGTAGAAAAGACTTTGTCTGCTACTTAGCTTTCTTAAAAGGTAACTGAAGGACAAATAAAGGAGAAAAGAAGAGAAGGAGAAAACCAAAAAAAATAAGTTCAAAAAGAAAAAAGAATAAGAATAAAAAACAGCCAAAGATGAAGAAAACCCTACTTTTCCCATTGGAGAGAAGACTCGAACTAAAAGATCAGCAGTGGGCATCCAGAATGACCTGCTTAACATAGGGCAAGCTAAAAATGACAAGTATGTCTAAAAGTTGAGGAAACAGGAAGTGTTTGCCAATGGCATGGAAGGAGTCATTGAGATATGTCTGAAGCTTTATCACAGATATGTAAGAAAGAGCAGCGTAAACATTCTTTTTGGTCTTTTTAGAAGTTTTGTCATGACAGAAGAAATAGCCGAACAAAAAGTTACAATGTTCACAACAAGGGTTGGGAGAAGCTAAACCGTACAACTGGACTGTTGTCGCTCACATGACTACTACAGTTCTATTTTCCTCTACTCTATGCCTTCATTGAGTTAATAAAAATAATGCATTAACATTTCATAATAATGATTGCATCCAGTCCCTTTGAAGCATTTGCTTTCATAATGCTATAATGTAATCTTCTTCTTCATGTCTGCTTTATAATACCTGGGAAATAAAAAGATGTAAGTCAATGGTGTTTACACTAATGTCTTCTTTAATGACTTAATTCCACTTTTTAATAGTAACTGATTTTCTGGTCTCTGATAAAATACAATAAATTTAATTCACTTTCGCCATTTTACTTCCAGTCTTGCCTCATGTTTCTTTGGCGACCATTAAAACAAGAAGCAGGAGCCTCTAGCATCAAGATAAAAGTCACTTTAGCTTTTATTCCCTAACCTGGATGTATGGATTCAGGGTTGAAGGATCATCATGTCCTCCCGCTGTAATTGATGCAGATTGCAGCAAGTGTATATTCCCCATACATCAGGCTGTCACGTATTGTCACCCTTGCCAAGTAAACAATTAAGAGGAAAGACTTTTACAGTCACTTTAACAGGCTTCTCATTCATTCATTTTATAGAAAGAAACTAAAGCTGATTTGTGAAAATAAACCATCGGCACTCTTCTTTAGTGATTTATCAAGGAGCCCATTGAGAGGGGTTCCTTTTATTTTAGTAAGGAAACAAGAGAAATCCACATGAAGAAAAGGCTCTTGTCTGAGTTCCTGAGATGTCTGTATACCCACAGATCACAGGAGATTTACAAAATCCTTTAAATTCAACATTTTTTTAGAGATAACACATCATCTCCCTTAAGTGGTCAATTGGATGAGCTTCTTGTTTCCAGAACTGAGTTGTAGTTTTGTTTGTTTGTTTGTTTAACATGAAGGTCAGAAAAGTAAAAAGCCAGCCACTGGCTCTTACCTCTACCTCAGTCCAAAATAGCCATCCTGCCTTCAGGAATCTCAGAATGAAACTGCCTGAGAACTGTCTCCTCCCATCTTATATTCCTCTCTAGTTCTGGGATTAAAAGCGTGCACCACTACTGCCTGGTCTCTGTAGTAAACTAGTAAACTGGGATTAAAAGTATGTGTTTTTGCTGCCTGGTCTGTACAGACGTGTACAATGTCTGCTGAATCAGATTCTGATTGCATTAACAAATCTATCAGCCTTAGCGGTGAAGGGATTGATTACATCGAGTGGCGCTGTATTTTGGCTCCTGTGCTTACCCAGAGTCTCCCAGTGATTCACAGCGTTACTCAACACAGGCTTCTTTATACGACTTCTTCCCGACACCAAGATTTGATGCTTACTTACATTAAATCTTGTACTAGGTTTTTGTTTGTTTGTTTGTTTTTATCACAGGGACAGAATTGTTCATTTCTGCCTCAGTAAGAAGCTGGCCTTTGTGTGACTGCATATCACAGGCCAAAAACTGCTTCATAATGTCATTTTTTAAAGCAAAACTGAGCACTTGGGGTTCCTCGGTTCAACTGTGAGAAGGAGGGACAAAGATGGCAGAGACTTCTTTATTTGTTCAATGCTAGGTTTTGAACCCAGGACGTGGCATGTGCACAGCAAGTGCTTGGCTGCTGAGCTACAGCCCCAGATCTGGAGGCTGCTTTTCTTTTTTTAAATATTTGCTTTCATTATCTTCAATTATGTGTGTGTCAGTGGGGGTGGTAGATGGCAGGGGCCCAGTGAAGACTGAGGTGTCACAGCCCCATAGAGCTGGAGTTATCCTATGGTTAGTTGTGAGTAGCCTAAACTGGTTACAGGGATGCTGTTCTCAGATCTTCTGCAATATAATATGTGCTCTTAATGTCTGAGCCATCTCTCCAACCTCCCAGGGTCTGCTTCTAGGATGAGCAGTAAGCATTATCAGAGTTATGTACAGTTAAATTTTTTAAGAGCATTCCATCCCAAAATTTCGTTTCAATAGACTCTTAGAAAAGTCAGTTTTAAGTCACCAAGGTGAACTTTAGTTCTAATCATTTCCAGAGTAAACTATACCAACAAGGACATCTGCAGAGTATTAACTTAAATAAAAACATATCCATTGATGTTCATGCTTTAACGGTAACATCTTCTCCTTGCGCGTGTGTGTGTTGGATGTGCATGTGGTAGGGTGGAGGTGAGCACATCCGTGTGGAGGGCAGGGCATGATATCAGGTGTCTTTTGCCTCTTCTCTCCCCATTTCCTGAAACTGGGTCCTCACTGAACCTGGAACTCATCCGTTGAGCTAGATTCTCTGGGCAGCCGGACCCTGAAATCCTCTTGTCTCTGCCTTCCAATAGTGGGATCACATCTGAGTACCACACATAGCTGTTACACGTGGGGGCTCAGAATTTGAAGGCAGGTTCCCATGTTTACACAGTAAGTACTTTATTTAGCCATTGAACCATCTGCCTGGTGACATACAATCCCTTCTGTGTCCCGTTCACTCCTCAGGCTACTGGAAAGATTAAGGGAACTGAACCTCACCACCAGTGTCCGAGCAAAACACAATCTAGTGGAGCTTTGTTGATTTTAATTGTCTAAGTAGTGCCCATCTAAGCTTCTCAAGCTGATTTAAATAATCAGCTCAATCAGATATCTGGAGAATATTTTTTTAGCTTTCCCCTTCCCCTCCCAGTCCCAATCCCAAGATAAACTAATTCTTATACAAAAATAGCCTCTCTGGTATTTTGGCTCCACAACTGACTTCCCAATGAAGCCAAACCTTTAGGAATGAAAAAAACAAAAGTAAGTCTTCATATGCATACAAAACTTCATAAACCTCTGAGCCACAAAGGTTTTAGGCTGTTGGGTACTCTAACCCCCAAACAGATGAAATGACAGCAGAAGCTCATTCCTTTACACCCTAATCTACTTCTAAATATTACCAATCTCTCTTAACAGGGTTACTTGGGTTTAATTAGTGCTCAGTGCTAAAGTTCGGAGATGGTAGGATTGTAGGTAATATAAAATATTTAGATACTTGTGTTCTTTTGGCTAAAGGCAATATGCTGATATTACAAGTGGGCTATTTAAAGTGACTTGGGACAGCCACCTCAACATCACACATACAAAAGAATCCTTTTGGTGTCACATCATTTAAGAGGCCACTAATCTCCATCGTAGTTATGATCAACATGAGTAAACGTGGTTGAGCCTGAAGAGCAGGACCATTCAAGCCTTAGATGTACAGGGAGGAAGAAGTACTTTCAGCTACATCAAACGTTAATGACATCTTTTTATTCTGCTCAAGAGATCTGTGATAGCTAATGGGTCTTAATATTGTTTCTATTTTACAAGATGGGAAACTTAATTTATATTAGCATTCAGGGAGCCAATATCTTGGTTTACTTTCTGTGTGTAACATGCTATATAGGAAAGTGTGGTTAAGAGCTGCATTGCTTTGGGGATCTGGGACTGAGACAGACGTAGTTTTCCTCATTATACGGGTAGAACGCCATAATGAAATTTCCACATTTTGCTAATTGAAGGTCATGGCAGCCAAACAGATGTCAAACAGTGCAGATTCAAACATCACACCCCAAAACGTCTGGAGCCTCATGTGAGGTTTGTCGTATTTAGCCAGCAGAGAATACAGATGTGTCTTAAGATGAGATGGCTCTTCTATTTTCAGTGACTAAGACTCTTTGCATTTGAAATGCTAATTTAGATTAGAAGAATTAGACGTTGCACCCTTTCTCTTCTCCCAGCCCTCTTCCAATGCTGTTCTTGAGGGTAACCTACCAGATATCGTGACTGGAGTAAGCAACAACGGAACTACAAGGAAGGAAAATGTGTTTCCCAGATCAGTGCTCCAAGTTACAGAGGCCGATCTCTGACACCCTGGAATCTGCAAATCCAGCCAGTAGCAAGGAGCCTAGACAAGGTTTCCTTATTCTTTTTATAGAGAAACAACAGTTCCCATCTAGTTCCTTCAATGTTTATACTCTTAAATTCCCAGATATTCTGCTGGTCCAACACAGTGGTGACAAGATACACCACAGGAAATTCTGCCAGGTCTCAAAACAGACATTTGAAGACAAAAGACAAACAGCATTCTTCAGTTCGCGGTGTGAGGCCATAGTTGCCCTAACACATTGGCAACCGCTGCGTTACTTTGGTCTCCATGAAAATAGCCACTGCCAGTAGCTGTGTATTTATAGTAGGATTTTCAAATCCACTCACGGCCCAGTTGTCTTAAAGTAGCAAATCATGGAGCTGATTTTCCATGTCCTCCTCATCTCTGGGTCTACTCACCAATTGATTCCTTACAGCGCGTTCACCTACTGTTTTTCAGGATAGATGACACTCAAGATTCCTTGGTAGCCAAAGCTGGAGTGCCCCTCCTATGTCCCAATAACTTCCCCATTCCTTTCACGTTCAGAGAGTGAAAAGGGAGGCCAGATAGGCATGTGAGGGTGAATAGCAGCCAGAACCATAATGTCTGTGATCTGACAGAAAGGTGAAAACGAAGAGGGTGTTCCATGTTACGCAGGGTTATTTCCAACATGCTACTCTCTCCTCAAGAAGATTTGCCATGATAAATCATATATTTTTCACACGAACCTCTGTCACTTGTACTTTTTGATATAAACAGACTCCTTAAACGTTAACAAGGGCAGGAGGACTCCCTTGTTCTAAGTTCAATACTAGCTTCTCAAAGCCAAGAATTGTCAGGCTCAGTAAATGCCTGTAGGTAGCTAGCGAACCCACAATATTAATGAAGGCACAGGGAGTCCTCATGACACTCTGACGAATCCCCTTCATCCGTATATGCTTCTTATACAGTCACTCTTTCCAGGCCTGTTCTGTTTTAATAGTTCTTTTTCTGCCCGATTTACTCTCTCCCTGCTATTCCAACCACACTTCCTTGTGCATTTCTCTTGCCTTCTTCTGACTTGCACATGTCACAGACCAATTTTCACACAAGCGTAGGAAATGCACAAGTCATGACACTATTCTAAGAGTTCTAACCACAGCCACAGGGGGCTCATTCACATTCAGTGAGCAAACTGTATTTGAGGGCTGGGAACGTCCATTCATTCCTTGCTTTCCCATTTCCAGACTCAGAGCCACTTCCAGCGCTATAAGAAGTCCCTGTTACAGGTAATGGAATGTGATTATTCTGTAATGTGTTCACACCTAAAATGATTAGGAATCACTCATCCTAGAAATAATTCTTTGTGGGTATGGCCGGGTATTCTAGTTCTCATCTTCTGAGGTCTGTCATCTTTGCGGTTGGCCAATGTCCTTGGACCCTCCTCCTTACTCCAGAAGCAAGACAGATTTCTGCCTCCCCCTATTACAGGGCTCTCTGTGAAAGCAAAATCATTGAAAAAAAGATAACAACAAAAATAATAAATTAGTCACAGCAGCAATAAAATTCTTGGCCTTCTCGGGTACCTGTTGCACATTACAAATGAATGCAGTAGAAGAAGAGGCGTTAAAGATGGGACATATGTGTCTCCTGGGAGACAGAAACTTACTGTTGCTGCTCTCACTGTCTTCAGGGATTATTTGGGAGTGCAGGGTCGGTTAGCTTTTCTTCTCCATATGGCACATTCCTGAACATGGCCCATTCTAACACAGGTTAATACACATGCTAAGATTCTGACTTGAGCAGTCTCTGGTTCCTAGATGGTGTGACTCAAAGTTCTGGCCATTATAAGTTGTCATCAGTGGTTTTTTTTTTTTTTTTATCTTGGCCATTCTTACTTATGCTGGAGAACTTGTGGGGTAAAGGGAACACTTCTGCATTGCTGGTGGGAATGCAAGCTAGTACAGCTGCTTTGAATGTCAGTGTGGCGATTTCTCAGAAAAATAGGAAACAAGCTTCCTCAAGACCCAGTAATACTACTTTTGGGTATATATTCAAAGTATACTCAATTGTGCCACAAGGACATGTGTTCAGCTATGTTCATAGCAGCACTATTTGTCATATCCAGAACTTGGAAACAACATAAATGCCCCTCGACCAAATAATGGATAAGAAAAATGTGGCACATTTACACAATGGAGTACTACACAACAGAATAAAATAATGACATCTTGAAATTTTCAGGAAAATGGATGGAGCTAGAAAGCATCATTTTGAGTGAGGTAACCCAGACCCAGAAAGACAATTATCACATGTACTCACTCATAAGTGGTTTTTAAACATAAAGCAAAGAAAACCAGCCTACAAATCACAATCCCAGAGAACTTAGACAACAATGAGGACACTAAGGGAGACTTACATAGATACAATCTACATGAGAAGTAGAAAAAGACAAGATCTCCTGAGTAAATTGGGAGCATGGGGACCTTGGGGGAAGGTGAAGGGGAGAGGGGGAGTGAGGGGCAGAGAAAAATGTAGAGCTCAATAAAAATCAATTTTAAAAAAGTTCTGAGCATTGTCTCTACCACTCTCATGCCAGTGGTGCAGAAAAGACAAATATTTGACAGGCAGGGGGAAAAAATAAGCCACCCATCTCAAATGTTGGGCCCATTATTGCATATTTCTCTCTTAAGCCTGGGAGTAGTGGAAAATTTTCATTAGCTGGGGGGAAAACTAGAATAATGACTGAAGTTTTCATTAACCCACTGCAAATTTCAAATGCTCTCAGGAGAAATAACATTTGAACGAGTACCAAGTCTATTGTTGTTCTTTAAATTTTCCACAGTGTTACAGAGTACTAGAGCATTCACAAGGCCAGAGCATGTTCTAAGGAAAGAGCTTACGCCACAACCTAGCACCATCCTTAGGAAAGACAAAACATCAGAAGTCACTTGTGTCCCTCTGGATTGTAGAACTGGCTCACTAGTTCAAGCTGATTACTATTGCTATCCCAGAAAAAACCAGACTGACTAAAACGCCAGATAGATAGATAGATAGATAGATAGATAGATAGATAGATAGATATAGATATAGATATATACATATATAGTGTCACCAAGTTAGAATCTAAAAGATTCCAGACCCATAAAATAACATTTATAAAATCAATCTTATTTTTGTAACTGAAGATTGAGTCTATGAAAAATGGAGTTATTTGCCTTTTTATAAAAACAGCTAAATTTTCACATCACAAAAACATACTTTGGTTACAAAAATTTAGAAAAATGTGAAAGACCTTAAGATCAAAGTAATGGGAAATGATGATGGGCTTTGCTTGATGTCGCCATTTAAAACTTGTATGTAGAACCCTGGTGCCACAACTCTTAACAGTATCCTTTCCTCTATGTAAACGGAACCCTGGGAAACATACCTTCTACTTAGAAGTTTCTAAAAACTGGAAAAAGCTTATCTTATTTATAGGATTATTTTATCTTATTGCTATTAAGATGGCTCACCAAGTACAGCCACTTGCCACCAGGACTGACAATCGGAGTTTAGCTCCAAACCCCACAGAGGGGAAGGAGAGAATGAACTCCCTCAACTTCTCCTCTGACCTCTATATAACACACATGAACTCACACCCAAACACAAAGACACAAAATAAATAAGAAGAACGTGAAAAAAATAAATTTCATTTTAAGTTCTTTTCTTTCAAAATGAGAGATGACTCAAGAAATATACTGGACCCCCACACACAAAAAAATAAAGAAAACTAACCAAGCTGTTATACTCTAAATCAAGTTTTGATTTGTATTTTAACGTCTTCCACCTTAAAAAGGGGTGAAGAAAACTCAGGAGAAATAAATCTATCACATAATATAAAAGCAAGAGTGTGCGAATGACAAAAAATGTCAACTTTGTTATAGCTTTGTCCAAATAAATGGAGAAGCTGCAGACTCTACTTGTAAACAGGTCCCACAGTGGCAGCAATGATGAATGCAAAGGGACACAAAGAGCTGTCCACAAGTAAAGAAACTCTACTCAAATATTTTCTACTTTTGACTAGAACTAGATTAAACTGAAGAGGACATAGGTGCTCAGGTTTTATGTGATGCCCAGCAGTCTGTGAGGCAAGACTCACATAACTACCAGAGACTCTCTTCAGATTTTGACAAAAGATTCTGCTTGGGGGTTCTGCCCCTGATGAGAAAGACAGATGGCCTACAAAATGAGTGTTCCTCTGTCACATAACTCCTGGAGTAACACTCAAGAATAGACCAGTAAGCCATTAGTCTAAGGATCTCTTTTTGTCAATGTGACACCTTCGGAACACCCCTACCCTCGACACAATGACAGAAGCTTGGCTCCTCGGCTAAATTTAATGAAGGAGAAGTAATTAAGAGTCTGAAAACTGAGAAAAGAAGGTGCTAACTAAACAAAAACCACTCACCCATATTTTTCCCTTAATTTTGATCAAGCAATTCACTCACTCCAGGAATGTCGTCATCTACTTTAATGTCTCACTGAGTCCTACTGGAAAACATTTGAACTTTCAAAACAATAAATTGACGACAAGGCTCCTCACGGCCCGATTGGAAAGACTACAACATAAAAGAATCTCCACTTAATAGCATTGTCATTCCCTGTACTCTTGTGACAAGCTATTTTATGACTAGCCCTTCCCTGCTTCTCACATTAAAGACTATAATGGCAAGCTAAAAAAAAAAAAAAAAAAAAAAAAAAAAAAAGAAAGAAATCTGTTTGTTTCAGTTTTCCTTAAATCAACTGCAATTCAACAACATGAAACAATTAAAAATAGGGTGCTTAATGTTCAGTAACCCATCAACATCAGCAACAAGTTACAATGAAATGAAACCATTCTGCCACCGTATCCACCCCAGCCGGCAGTTCTGTGGGATTTCCATGCCGTGTCTTTCACTCACCTTGTGTTGATACCCTCCTTTAGCACAAACACCCCACTGTTAGAAAGTATCTGAGAAAATTGGAAGCAAACAGATTTGACATAAGCCTGGCTTTCTGCTCCTTTGTAGCTATCTAAAAATACCTACAGTATTTTTCAATGATGATCTCCCTTTTTCTCCCCAGAACCAACTCTCTTTGTTGGATTGTTCTAAAGAGCATTGGCAGTCCTCTTTCCATAGGAATTACAAGCCTGAACAAGCAGCACTGATGGCTGGGAAGGAGATAAAAGTTCCAATGGCTACTACAGTGGAAGGCAGCCTGCTAGGGAAAACTACCTACAGCATCAGAAAGTCCCCAGAGGGAAGAGTCTGTTGTTTGGAGAGGACACCCATCAGCATTATGTCAGAGCTTTCCAAGCAATTCCACTGCAACTCTTTTTTTTTTTTTCCGTTCAAAAATTTCCACTTCCTCCCTTCCTTCCATTCCCCTCCAGCTCCCCCACTGACCCTCCTCCCTCTCCCTCCCTCCAGTCTTAAGAGAGAGCAGGGTACCCTGCCCTGTGGGAAGTTCAAGGCCCTTCCCCCTCCATCCAGGCCTAGGAAGGTGTGCATCCAAACAGACTAGGGTCCCAAAAAGCCAGTACATGCAGTAGAAACAAGTCCCAGTGCCATTATCAATGGCTTCTCAGTCAGCCCCCGTTGTCAGCCACATTCAGAGAGTCCAATTTGATCACATGCTCTTTCAGTCCTAGTCGAGCTGGCCTTGGTGAGTTCCCATTAGATCAGCCCCACCATCACAGTGGGTGGGCGCACCCCTCGCAGTCCTGACTTCCTTCTTCAACTTCTCCATCCTTCTGCTCTTCATCTGGACCTTGGGAGCTCAGTCCAGTTCTCTGATGTGGAGATCTACTGCAACTCTTACAAAGAAGTTTTCACAATTTTTTTCATGTTGCAAATTATTTTATCCATTTCTCTTGTTAAAATGGGTTTACATTAATCATTAAAGCCAACACTGAAAGAACTCTGGAAGAATAATTTGTGTTTCTTCAACTTCCTTGAACACAAAATTCATTTCAGGATCTTTTTGTTTTTGTTTTTGTTTTTTTTTTTTTTTAAAAAAAAAAAAAGAAGTCAGTTTTGAGTCAGGAAGTTCTGGAAGAAGGGAATCCTGACTTCAGTGGTTAGTTGAGAACACACTTTTGACTTGCCCTGTTGACTTTAAGGGATGAAGACACTAGTAATTAAGGAGATAGCATGACTTCCTTAAGAGAACACAGTGGACAAAGGAACAAATGTGATCTGAACCCAGCACAAGGACTCTTGTCTCAAGGTCAGCAGACAACCACTGCCACGTTAAAAGAACAACTATTTCTGCTTTTGTTGAAAACAATTAATAAATCTAATTTTCCATAGAAAGTTTTGAAGGAAACTAAGTTATAATGGGATTTGGCAACGTAGATTCTAAAAATTGATTTACAGTGTAGAGTTATTATAAGAATCCATTTTTTGTGGGGTTTTTGTTGTCTTGATGTATAATGTATGGTGAAAGGCTTTACAAACTGAAGAGCAGAGAGAAATAAGCCAACTGTACAATAACCCATGAAAGCGGTACCGAGAGAGAAATGAAACAACAATACATGGAAAATAAAAGACCCGGGGCTGACAAAGGGAAAGAAGAATAAAGGAGAGAGCTGGAAAATTAAACACAGATTCTAGAATAAAAGGAAAATGCAGTAGCATGGAAGGAAAAGCTAATGGGATGGAAGGATTCCTGGAAAAGGACCATACACGAGAGAACAGAAAGCCTGGGAAGACGGAGCACTAAGGAGACGTGTGAGTAGGTGTAACAATTATCTGTCTGATTTAGTAGTAAAAATCCGGGAAAGGGGCTGTGCTTCATTTATCATGAGTTTTCATTATACAGTTCCTTAGGTTAAAAAGTCTAATTCCTCCCTTCTCACTCAAACATAAAATGCTGGCTTCCATAGGAGAAGAAGCAAAAGCCCCTGAGTCTACCATCTCCCTGAGACAAGAGAACAAGGTTCAGCAGACAATAAAGGTCTTTCATTTTTCTTGTCCAGTGAAAATGATCAAGAGACTCAGAGGTGCTTCCCCAGCTGGGTGGCCACGTTCCACTGCAGCCTGAAGCACAGGTTCTTTTGAAGCCAGTGACTCAGCCTAACTATCTTTTCCAGGCAAACAGCGCCCAAAAGAGTGACCTTCTGGGAAGGCATCTTTCCTTGAGACGCTTTTATGGAAGCTGAATGTGTACTGATGACCTAGTTCTGGCCATTCCTGAGCTGTAGCTCATTTCCTACTTCTACAAAACATAATCTCAAGGAAGCCGAAAAGAATGTGGTTGATGTTTTCTCACTATAGATCAGACCTTGGCCATGCAAATCTTTGTAAAGCTAGTTCACGTCATGGAAATGGGTCAAGCAGGCTTGTGAGGAGCTGGCTTCACCTCAGCTGCAATCTGCCATGTGCTATTCCTCCATTATGCTATCTCTAGCCCCAACTTCCCAGCGATTCAAGAATGCAACTTGTCATGTGCAGTCTCCGTGAAGTTTCTGATTAGCTACATCACATTTGTGGTTTTGCAATCTGTATTTAGATCCTGAACTTTCTTCAAAGAAGCTGGTAAATTTAGGAGGTCAATTCTTAGAAGATCAAAAGGTAAAAGAGCAGAAGTAATGGTTGGGACAGAAAGTTCCATCACAAGTAATGCTCATTCATAAGAAGGCAAGAGTGATTCATATATTTGTGAGAAATCTCTGAAGGTGGAAGATGCCAATTCTTCCATCACGACCCGAGTAATTAGTAGGGACTTCCTAGCAAGAATTCACCCTCACTTCTGGCAGTTTTTCCTAAAGCTCTATAGAAACACTTGCTTAACTTCCACCAGTACACGTAATCATTCATAAACGTGTTTGGCTGCTGGATTTTAGCTTGAACTCTTCCGCAAGGTTCCTTTGGACTCAGGGTCAAAGGCTGAAAGAAGTCGCAGAGGATAACTCACCCAGGCATTGATTCTGATGCTACAGAAGCTGAGAGGGCTGAGGTTTCCGGTGTAAGGGAGTGTCTGTGGCCTCGTTGTCCAGCATCAATGTTCACTGCTAAAGAAAAATGTTCTTTAACATGATAACCTGACCCTAGGTCTCCTTTCCTTAGCCTCCATGGCTGCCTTTGAGG
This sequence comes from Arvicola amphibius, assembly GCF_903992535.2. Classification (NCBI taxonomy): domain Eukaryota; kingdom Metazoa; phylum Chordata; class Mammalia; order Rodentia; family Cricetidae; genus Arvicola; species Arvicola amphibius. Next base: position 37,778,944 of record NC_052054.1, read on the forward strand.
AGGTATGTATGAGTCTTCTGAAACCATCCGGGTCACATTCCACTATATATGGGAGGCTCTGACCCAAGTCCAAACACCCAAACAAAAACCCAAAGCCTTTCTTTATATCACAGACTCCGGAATAATGTGTTTAGATTGGGCAACCCTGCAGTTCTTCCAGATGGAGCTAGAAACCGAAGTCACGGGGAGGATCTCAGCTTCCTGTAGACATCAGCAAGCCTAGCCTGAAACCATCTGAAGTGGGAGAGAAAAGACAGCCTAAGTGGACGAACATCATGAAACACATTTCTGCAAGGTACTACTTGTATGTATTCGAGAAACATTCATGACTAAAGACGCATTTGTATGTAAATACCAAGAGTAGTCACTTGTAAGCTACCTCCTTGTAGTCATGGGTCCTCAAATTTATGTTTTTCAGGCTCACTACACAACAACACATTAATGTTTTTAGAACCAAAATAATGGATTTACCAGATAGTCAAGGTCAGTGCCTTGCACAGATTGAGTCTTTTTCAGTGAATAAGTTCTGTCTCAGTTTCTTTTTCCTGTTGCTATGATAAAATACTCTGATCAAAACCAAAACCAACTCCCCCCAGGTCCAGGAAGGTGATTGACCAAGCTGAGAAGGCTCCCACAGAGCCCGTCCATGCAGAAGAATCAGAGCCCAGTGCCACTGTCCTTTGCTTCTCAGTCAGCCCCCACTTTTGGCCACATTCCGAGAGACGGGTTTGGTCACATGATCCATCAGTCCCATTCCAACTGGAGTTGGTGATCTCCCATTAGTTCTGTCCCACCGTCTCCATGAGTGAACGCACCCCTCACGTTCCTGACTTTCTTTCTCATGTTCTCTCTCCTTCTGCTCCTCTTGGAGGACCTTGGTCTTAGCATAGAGTAGGGAACCCTGATGGCTCCTTGGCCTTGAGAGGGAGGGAGGGGAGGTATGGGTGGAGGGGAGGGGAGGGAAGGGGAAGAAGGACGGGAGGGAAGGGGGAGGAGGAGGGGAGGGAAAAGGGAGGAGGAGGGGAGGGAAAAGGGAGGAGGAGGGGAGGAGATGGAAATTTTTAAATATAAAAAAATAAACCATGAAAAAAAAAAAAAACCAAAACCACTCCCGTGAGGTGGGGATTATTGTAGCTTCCTGTTCAAGGCATGGCCCATCACTGTGGGGAGGTCAAGGCATCAAGAGTGTGGCTAGGAGCGGGCATCACATCCACAGTGAGAAAACTGACAGGGATGAACGCTGGGTGCTTCTCAGTTCTCTTTCTGCATTTCACAGAGTTCAAGGTGCCTCTCAGAAAACAATGCTGACTCTTCATACCTCAGCTAATATGGTCAAAATAACCTCCCATAAGCATATCCAGAGGCTCACTTCTCAGATGATTCTAGATCCTGACAAGATAACAATTAAAACGAACCATCACATGCTCTGAAAATAGAACTCCATTGAAAGAACAAATGTATGAAAAAAAAGTTTTTTCAACCTCAGTAAGGTCCAGCATGCTATTAATGTAACCGTTGTCTACGAGATGTAAGTAATGCACAAACACCCCTCCCCCACAATGGGCAGTCACTTCTGCAAAGTGAATTGCATCCCACAAAAAGATATGTTGGAGTCCTAAACCTTGAACTTGGAATGTGGTCTCACAGTGAAATAGGGTCTTGGCAGAAGTAATTAAAATGTAAATAAAAATGAGTTCATTCCAGAGTGTACTGGTCACTTAATTCAATATGACAACGGAAGCCTCTGGACTGGAACAAATTACATTGTCTCCTCCATGCAGAGTTATAGAAATTAGCAGCATACTTAAAAGATAATCTCAGGATGGGATCAGGAGAGCCCAAATGCTTCTTGCCCAAAACCAACAGGAATGAGAAAGACAGCCAAAAGCAGAGTCATGCCTGGGCAAGACAGTCAAAATTATAGACGGCCTTCATTCATTCTCGGTATCAGATGCCATGGAAGAAAACTGCCAGCCTTTGAAATGAAGTTACTAGATACTTCATTTTTGTCTAAAATTCAAGTGGATCAAATTATGACAGGGTGAATTTCAAGAGTAAAACTAAGATCAAATCTAGAAAACATATTTCTGCCTACATTGTGATAGATAAACTTCTAGCAGCCACAATATATTAAAGACTTTAATGCCATCACATGTTGGAAGAAAAATAATTTCTCCTATTCTTTAAACATCATTCCATGTGTGTGTGTGTGTCTGTTTCTCTGTGTGTTTCTGTCTGTCTCTTTGTCTCTTTCTCTATCTCTTCTGTCTCTCTTTCTCTGTCTCTGGGTGTGTCTGTCTCTCTGTCTCCCTCTGTCTGTCTCTGTCTCCCTTTGTCTCTGTCTGTTTCTGTCTGTCTGTCTCTGTGTGTATCTCTTTCTCTCTGTCTTTCTCTGTGTGCCTCTGTGAGTGTGTCTGTCTCTCTATCTCTGTCTCTCTTTATCTCCCTCTGTCTCTGTCTCTCTTTCTTATCACAGACAAACATTTTCACATAATACCATCACAAAAATGACTAAGAAATCTTAAGTACCACAACTAATGAAATTTTCAGCCTCACAATGTTATAATTTATGTTCTCGCTAATAAGCTCATTTGATAAATGAGGGGGAACACATTTTCTTCCTTTTGAAACTAAGAGGCTTCTATAAAGTGAAAGGCATGCATGGAACGTTCTGAACTGTTAGCAACCAGGGAGCAGCACATGTCTTTCTGAACTCCAGCACCAATGTGGGGGAAAGATGCCTGGCACCTGAATAACTGGCTCCAACACAGAAGCCCGCACATGGGGACTTTCGTGTTGATGCAGCAACACTGATTCTCCCACACTCTCCCAGCCTTAGGCCTCATACCAGGTCTTTTCAGCACATCAGCATACACGGCGAATAAGCGTTAGCACATCACTTCAACTGCAGTGTGTAAGACACACAATGTGGAGCCCATTGCCTGCAAGTTAAATCAGACGTTAGTAAGACTGAGGCGGTGAGTGGATGCAGACTGACAGTCTGAGTGGTCTTTTCCCACTTCATCATCTGTGATGTGGTTGTGTGCAGATTGCGTTTAATGAGTTTATACGCAAATCAATCTGCCTTTGGTAACTACGAGATTAATCCAGCTAAAGAAGGAATGCGTAACCCACTAAAAAATGGTTCTTCGTGTTTTTCTGAAGAAAGCTTAAAGTGACAGCGTCTTCAGAGTTTTGTAGTTACATTTTACAATATCATTTGAATTGTAAAACGTACATTTTACCCTTGGGATTTAAGGAAATGACGCAAAGCAAAACTAATGAGAAAATCTCTTGTCAGTTTCCTCCATTGTCAAAAGTTATACCCAACAATCCCCATGAATTTGCAATATTCGGACTGAAACACACAGGGAAGTGTTTAACCACTACAAATTCATTTCAAATAAATGGCTACCAGACGTTTAAGTATAACACCCACTCTCCCAAGAATGCAGGTTAGTAATGCCATCTACGGGACAACAATCTTAAGGCGTCCCCTTTAAGTTCATGGCCTTCTCTCTGATGTTTCTGCGCTATATTACCATTGAGCAATAGATTCACAGCACTTTCGGTCAGCATCTTTGCAGCTATCTGAGGGGTAGCTACATTTTTAGAAGCATCTAGGATTTTGAGAATGGTGTAGCATCACTGCCTCAGTGTTGCAAGTGAAAAATATCTGAGTCTGAGAAATTCAGTCACATGAATTAAAAGACCAGCACACAAGACCTTTCACCTTCTGTTGTAACCTCACCAGAGCCATCCATCCCTTCTCCTCAGTACTTTAAATGTAACAATGGTAATCGTGAGAGATAAAATGTGTTTGCATTAAAATAGTGAACGTAACTCAGTGCTACAATGATTTCCAAGCATTCACAAGGCCCATAACGGCTAAATTGATCAATTAATTAAATAAAATAATAAATCAAAGTTGACCTTCCATACAATAGCCAAGCCATCGTGACACAACTTTGCTTTGTACGATGCATATATTGAGGAATAGAGAGTCAGATTTGGGGAAAAAATCATTTACAACTGGACTTTGCACTGATTCCCACTTAGCCTAATAAACAATTCTTTCTGTTTCCTCTGTAGCTTGTTCTTCAACCTTAAAAAGCCAATTATAACCATTTATCTATTCAGTTTCATTGTTTTATTAGTGCTCTTCCTGAAGGGTAATGTAACTAACTGCCAGCAATTTCTCTATCTGGGTCCCTAATATTCTCTCTCCTTTATGACAACTATTCTTGATCCCATCAGAACACAGGACAATGGCTCCTAAATCACTGTCCTATCCACCTTGCAAATACATTGTCAAGTTAAAGACAAATTTTTGCTCCCATGGAGATTACAGTATTTTTGTGTCACTGCCCTTTCCTTCACCATTTCTTTAAAGGCTTTGAAAAATGACATAATTGTGTTTATTCATTTGGGGTTTTGGTGTGTGCATTTTGTTTTGTTTTTTTGGGTTGATTTGGGGTTTTTGCTTCTCAACAAAATTTCATCATTCACAATGAGTCAGCATACCATAACCTTATTTTCTTTTCAGAAAGTTGTGAAGTTTCACTAGGTGACAGCTTCAAGCCCCTTGGCACAAGGGAGCATGTTCTATGATCGTATTTACCCTGTCCACTGCCAAAAAGAGAAAAGAACCAAATAGAACAAAATAAGAAAATAAGTCATCTCTAACAGAATAACAACAAAATACAAAAACTGTGAGTGGATGGGCTCACAGGAGTGTGCAAGAAGGCTAGGAGGTGACAGGTCTTTCCTGTTCAGCACTCGGAGCACAGGCTGGTCATTCTGCTCTGCAGTCAATTCTAGGCCATCTGAGCGAAATGCTGAGAGCTGTTTAAGAAAGAAGGGAAGGGAGAAAGGAGCAAGGGAGGGAGAGAGGGAGTGAGGAAGGAAACAAATGAGACAGAGTACTAAGAAGGAAGGAAGAATAATGGCTATGTAAGAGAGACAAGGCTCAAAAAGCTCACCTGCACCTTACCCTGAGTCCCAAGGTAAAGGCAAAGATTATAGGAAGAAAATTAACAACTCCAAGAAGAGCAAAGGGGAGCCATGATAATGATGAATGACTAATAATCAAGACTATTTAACTCTTCCGTTAGAGCCTCTATGCAACTCTTTAATTACTAGGGCTTCCTACTGAAGGCCATAAATAAAGGAGGGAAAAGTGTGTCATTCTTCCTCAAATGGCTTTGTGGTGTTTTAGTTAGTAATTGGAAACTGTTGTTACCAATATTAAGAATGTCCCATTCAATAGTAATATATAGGCCAGACTTGATGGCTCAGGTCTATAATCTCAGCATTCAATCCTCAGATACAGAGGAATCGAAATTGAAGGCTAACCTTGGCTTCTAACCACCAGCTTGGTAAACATAAGAAGAGTTATCTATACATTAATTAATCCCTGGTGTACATACAAATTCACAAGGAAAAGTAAGTAAGAATAGCTAATAGCTCGGAAATGAGAACTAGCAATGTGCGTCATTAAGAAGTCTGGCATGGTGTTTTCACTCTGGCCGGCCATTTAGAAAACAGAGCACAGCTCTATAAGAAACTCAGCCCCCAAGGAATAGAGAAAAAGCTGGAATACAACGTGAAGGAACCTAATATAAACAATCTTAGGAACCTTCCAGGACCACAGCCAGATGCCAGCAGCAGAGCTCTCCTTCACAACAGGTGCCTGGGCACCTACAAGGGCTCTGAACCACAGGGTTATCTGTAACTCAGAAAATGAGGAACAAAAAAGCCGAGTATAAGACATGGCAAACTTATGTTTTAAAGCTCGCTTCCTGACTGCGGCAGATAAAAAGACTCTACCCACCCACCACCTCCCCGCGTTAACAGGTGTTAGTTGAATACCTATACTAACTGAACTCTATGCTGGAGACTGCAAAACCAGCTGCAAAAACAGAGACCACGTGGGCTAGGTCTTCTTCTTCTTCTTCTTCTTCTTCTTCTTCTTCTTCTTCTTCTTCTTCTTCTTCTTCTTCTTCTTCTTCTTCCTCTTCCTCTTCTTCTCCTTCTCCTCCCCCCTCCTCAACCACCTCCTCCTCCTCTTCTATTTTTATTATTGTTAAGAAAGGCAAACAGACCTCAAAGTTGTGATCCCCCTGCCTCCAACTCCAGATATTGGGATTATAGGCATGCACTACTATAAATGACTTCCCACATTTTCCTGTGAGATATGAAATACAGCAATTTAACTGTTGCTATAAGGTTTACTGAAAATATACAAACAAAACCCCCAAGTAGAAAATGGGGATGTGCAGATTAGGTTTTCCTACATTATTGGAAGCAATAAAGTGAATTCTCAATATATCACATTAACATGGGCATGGTCCACTCAGAAGCAGGAGAAAATATTAGTGCCCTTCCAAAATGAGACCTTTCAATTTTGTAACCTTGAGTATTACAGAATATTTGGCATCCATGATTCCTGGCAACAAATCCAGAAGCATCTATTAATTCAGTGGTTCTCAACTTTCCTAATGCTTCAGTCCTTTAATACAATTTCTCATATGGTGGTGAGCCCCATAAAATTATTTTTGTTGCTACTTCATAACTGTAATTTTGTTGATATTATGAATTATAATATAAATATCTGACATACAAATAGTTTTAGGCAACCCCGGTGAAAGGGCTGCTCATCCCCAAAAAGGTCATGACTCACAGGAAGAAAACCATTGCTAACCCAAGTACTATACTGATGAATACCCCTTGACCCCTCTCGAGTACTCCTTAGGGTAGTGGTTCTCGATCTTCCTAATTAACTTTTTAATTCAGCTCCTCATGTTGTGATGGTCCCCACTATAAAATTATTTTCAATGTTACTTCATAACTGTAACTTTGTTAGTCATGAATCATAATGTAAATATCTGTGTTTCCAATGGTTTTAGGCAACCCCTGTAAAAGGGTCATTTTACCTCCACAGGTTGAGAGTCATTGTCTTCGGGGCAATGTTGGTCTACATTGACGGCGCCACCTCCTGTACCTTTTTTCTATACTTCTGCTAAAGAACTAATATAGCCTGCATATCAAGGTAATTGGAAGAGTTCATGCTTGACTCCAGAGCAATAAGAGTTCCAATCTCAAGTACCCAGGGGATATTGGAGATGATACTGAGCCTCAGTTTTTCCACCTGTAACTATGGGTGCCTATGATGCTCCAGAGGATGGAAATACTAAAGAGCACATCTCAGGAGGTTTCTAATTCAGGGAAGATGCCCGGTGAGTTTATCCTAATGGTACATAAGAGGAAGAAAGTATCTTCACATCAAAGCAACCTTCCAAGAGAAGAACAATTCCCTTTGTGTAATCCAGCATCAGGTGCAATTCTACAGAGGTTGCAACACTAAAGCTGAATGGCTTTGTCAGATCCAGGAAACTGAATGAAAACTGCTCAGCTAGCCAACTGGACAAAGCTTTCTACACCATCAGCAACTGTGCTTGCTCTCCGGAAACTCCAGCCCTAACCCTCTAAAGATTAGCACTCATCAAGGGAGTGTCTTGCAGACTCTGGTGGTAAAACTGAGGCCAGGAGTGCCATAGATACTACCTATTGACTTGTGCTTTTGCAATGACAATCGTTTCACTGTCTGCAAAGCAGAGCCACACTCAGCAGCACATTTAATTCCCATATAAACCCTGCACTGCATGTGGCTCCGGCACCTGGCTATAGATAATATCGCCCCCAGGTTAGAGACAAGAACAAATACAAAAGCTTGCTGAATCAAGGACTATGATGTCTACAGTGGTAACTAAATGAGGAATTTGAACACCAAGCATTATATGTATTATTATATCGATTCATGTTGCCATACCATTGTTCATATTCACTATTGTTATCAGTTCCTATTATCAGTTACATTTGGTGATGATTCACTATAGACTGCTCTATTTAATTGATTTAAATAACGTTTAAGGTTTATTTTGAGAAACAGCTTTGTGATAAATACTGTCATTTCCTTACTTTATAGGGGCAGAAGCAAGTTGAAAGGGCTTAGAGAAACTGCCCCCAAACGATACAACCCATTAGTAACAAGTGACAGAGATCCAGCCCACATCAACTGGGTCCCCAACACACTATGCTCCATTGCATATCAAATATGCTTCCAAGTGATGCCCAGGTCTTTCAGGGAACCTTTCTGGATAGGAACTTTCATGGAAAACAGAATGCTTTTGGAAAAGAATGAATGTAAATAAGTAAGTCACATCAGCTGTCCCTCTGTTTAATTAAGAAGAAGAAACCCACAGTGCATGCTTAATATGCACAGTCACTTGAGTGGGTGCTATTGGCACTGGAGGGCATCAAAACAGCTTATCCAGGTGAAGAGGCTTACATCTGGTGAGAGTCACGTGCTCTGGTTGTCCAGACTCAGGCCATGAATCAATCTGAGAAGCCAACAGGTTATGTTAACGTAAACACTTTGATACCATGGCTAATGGTTATTACTAATATAAACAAGCTGGCAAAGACTGCAGTTACTACTAACTTGCCAAGTATATATGAGTTGTCTTTTTGATCTCACAAGAGTTCTATGAGGTTAATTATTGTTATTTATATCATTAAATACACGGGGGAGGGGGGAGATGATAACTCAGTCAGTAAAATGTTTGCCTTGCAAGCATGAGAACCTGAGTTCAACCCTTCAGAGTCCATATAGGAAAAACTGTAGTCCCTGTGCTAAGGAAACAGAGACAGGCTGGCACTGTGGCAGCCAGGCTAGCCTACTTGGTGAGTCCAGGCCAGTGAGATAGCCTGCCAAATACACACACACACACACACACACACACACACACACACAGAGAGAGAGTAGATGGTACCTGAGAAGCAGTACCCAAAGTTGTCCTCTAACCTACACACACACACACACACATACACAATAGCACACACATGAGAATCTCACAAAAACATACACACACACACACACCCAAACAAAATTTTAAATAAAATGGAGGAAGGAAAATCACAGTTAGATTGGTTTGCTAGAGAAATGAGATGCAACGAACCAACTCTTTCTTCCATTTCTTTTTCCATCTGAAGCAAGTAGGCTCTGTACTGCGCAAAACACTTCTCAGGATGATGGTGTGTTGTTTCTTTATTGGAGTTGAACAAATTCTGCTTGGCAGAGTGGAAATTTCCAACGTGATGGGCAGAAATGAAGCAAAATTCAGATGAACAACAAACTATTGTGCTATCCTTCATTTTGGAAAACTATCAAAATTCAAAATTAGCCCAAAGCCCACTGGACTGATGCAGTCGTGCCATCTCTCAAGTCAGGACTTCGTCACTGCCTCCTAAAAATACAGCTCTTTGTCCCTCTCAACAGGCTTTCCAGGATTTGAAAGGAAATATATTTGTACATCTCATTAAAGAGGATGCATGGAATATAATCACATGGGATATCTACTGCTGCAATATATTACAACTGTAAAGATGACACATTAATATGAAGCGTCAGTAAGATTAAAGATTCATGTTGAAAAGATCAAAAGATGTTGAACTTCAGAGAGGAAAGGAGTGGGTGAAACAAAAGCCAGTAATATCTTAGGAAGTCATCAGAAGATGCGCTTAAACAAATCTTTTAAAAAGCCTGAACTTGGCTAAAATGAGGCAATAGAGGATGAGGGGTAAAACATGTATTGGAATCTGAATGAGATAAGTAAACACTGAGATAGGAGAATCATGAGCATATCTAACCCTACAACAGTGGCTAGTGATGACAGGAGCCCACACGTGGGCTGTGCCTGACTTTACCACTACCCAGCACTTTCTCCTCAAATTTTGCCTTTGTCCCTACTGCTGGAAACTTAATGGTGGGCAGCAAGAGGCCAGGAAGGCAAGATGCAGAAGCCAAGCCCCACAAGGACAAACTTCCTTTTCCTTAGTGGGTGCCTGATACTAAATGGAATGCTGACTGGCATATCTTGGCTTTCCCTCACTGGAGCCTTCCTCCACTGCAAGTCCAGCATTCTCTCCATTCTGGGAGCTTGACATCAGCATCTTACCTTCCACCGTTCTGTTCTACTCCCTCCTGTGACAAGAGGGGCAATCTCGAGACAGGACAGAGTAGAAGTTTTCAACCTGTGAGTTGAAGAACCCTTCCACAGGTATCACTTGAGACCCTCAGAAACATAGATATTTACATTATAATTCATAACAGTTATGAAATTAATTAAAATAAAATAATAAATTAATCAAAATTACAGTTATGAAGTAATAGCAAAAATGACATGGTAGTTGAGGGTCACCACAGCATAGGGGACTGTATTAAAGGGTCTCGGCATTAGGAAAGGTGAGAACCACAGCTCTAGAGAGACCTAGGATCCTAGCACCATCTCCTCAAGATCTAACATATGAATGGACAGCCAGTATAATAGGAATCTAGTCTGTATTCTAAAGTCTGGGGATGTGCATTGGAAGTCAGTTCTTTTTTTCCCATTTCTGTTTTCTCAAAGTACATATTCCATGATACTTATTTCATCCTCCACTGTTTGCAGTTTGCATGGATTTGCTTTTTGTAGCCACCCAAAAGTATTCAGAACTGCAGAGGTAGAAATTTTCTTGTGTAATCTTTACAAATCAAGAATTGTGAGAATTTGCCTGATTTACTTTTTTTCATTGTCTTGAAATTTTTTTAATTGCATGCATAACTTGATTGACCAAGAAAAATAAAAGAATGAATGTTATGTCTTTAAGACCTTCTTTGGGGATGGTGGAAAGAGGGAGGCAGACCAAAAGAACCTCTGGGTGGCAATGTCAGGCATTGGTGACAATTTGAGGCAGAATGGATCACAGTATCATTGAAAAGCAATAGAAGAAAATTACCATTTACTTTAGGGGAAACGTTTTTTTCAGTCCTCACAGCAGCTTCATCCACAGTAACTATCTCCTCGAAGACTCCTTACTTAGAGGTTTCTAAATAACTCCCTTACTCCACACAGTCCCACCCCAAGCCAACACAAAAAGAAAGGGAAGAGTCTGAGTTAGCACTAACTCCACTCTTCACAGGGAATGGGGCCTGGTTTCATGTGCAGTGAATTCACTAAGAACCTATTTGGACGTCAGTCTGTGGAAGTGATAATAACCTCATGGAATTCCCAACAGGAAACAGCTACAGAAATGAAAGGAAAACACCACCACTGTGTTTAAAGCTGAAGAACACAGAAAAACTGGGCAGAGCCTTACAAAGCGGAACAATAGGCCAAGGAAGACCAAAACTGTGGGAGCGCCAGACCGTGAAATGGAGAAACAATGGATGCTGAAGTGGGACTGGACACTCAAAAGCAGCTATTAATCCGGGCAAGATCAAAACAGAAATCAATCTATCTGTGTGACTTCCAGAAGATCATTAAAAACTAATTACTTTCTGTCTATCTCAATCACTTTGTTGCCGTAACTGGTACTGGGTCCTCTCTCTAGATTCTAAAGGGAGGAAAAAAAAAACCCTGTTTTGCAGCTCAGACCATGGCATCACATGTCCCTATCCCAGCACCTAAACACTAACTTCCAAGCGCTTCTAAACACTCCTCTTAACCAGCATAAAGCTATGTGTGTGACTAAGGACAACTAATTACATAAAGCAAGGTCATTAGTCATTCAACTTTTAGAAAAATGGAAAATAAAAATTAAAGTTTATGAGAAACATTCTAGAATTTCTCTTACTTTTGTATATAACTGAATTGAAGGCAGGGAAATAACATACTTTGCAAAGAGGCAAGGAGTTTCTTTTTAGAACAATCTATGGTCAGTGAGTTAGCATGTGTCTTCTGCATTAGAAACTTCATTCTATTGTTTAGAAAGAGAACAACAGTAGCGGGGTGATCCTTATTTCTTTTCCAGATCTGCTGCAAATATCAAAAATAAAACAACACAATGAACATGACCTCTACAGCATGGACGGGCTCACTGTGAGCCTTGTCAGTTTGGTTGCTCACCTTCCTGGACTTAGGGGGAGCTGGGAGAACCTTGGACTTAACATAGTGAAGGGAACACTGATGGCTCTTTGTCTTGGAGAGGGGTGGAGTGGGGGTATGGGTGGGAGGGAGGGGAGGGAAGGGGGAGGAGATGGAAATCTTTAATAAGAAAAAAAGAAGAAAAGAAAAGAAAAGAAATAAAATAAAACAGAAACAAAGAAAAATTTACCATTCAAGCAAATATATCCTGTTAAATCACATTTTAAAGACGGGAATTATCATTAAAAAATAACTTCTAGCAATGATTGCTGTATATTATTTAACCCTGGCAAATAATTTTATTTTTCTTTAAACCTAAAAATTTTCACTCATTTTCATTAAAATAACTCTCAGTCTTATCTTTGTCGTTGTATGGATATATTTTCTAGAATATTCCAACAGTTCTACCTTGTTTCTTAGGATGCTAGGCGTTTTCTAGTGATACATGATTATATTTATAAAAGAACAAATGCTAACACTCAGAAAGAAATACCTTTTCAGAATCCATTTGCACAGAGTCACATTAAAATGACCAAGGATAAATGTGTAAAACGGTATGTATCGGGAAATATTAAGAAACCATTCTCTGAAATGATTATTCTGTTTACAAGGCAAAGAAAACTATGCAATATTAGTGTCTAAATGGGTATCTTCTTTAAAATAGCCCTCCAGCTTATATTTCTTCTTTGTAATTTTTTAGGTGTATGCTTAGTCTTTTCTCGTTGAATAGGCATAAAATTTCTCTAGGACAGATGTTTCAGTTTCCAATATCTTCTCTTTCCACAGTTAGAAAAACCAAGTCCTGGATACTGGGGATGACTCAACAGTGAAAACACTTGCCCTACAAGTGTGAGGAACAGAATGCAGACTCCCCCAAAACTACAGAAAAGACTCACAAGTGTGATAGTCCACATGTGATTCTAGTACAGAAATGGCAGAACATGGGGATTCCCCAGAGCTAACTGGCTGGCAGCTAGCCTTCTCAGCAAGCTCTGGGATTACAGAAGAGCCTCTCAATGAGAACAATACACAGTGATTGAGGAAGACTCCTAATGCCAGCCTTGTAATTCCACTTGCATACATATACATACATATGGCCAGAAACCCAGGAACATGCACATAAACTCTGACACATACACACATATCTATGCATATACATACCTACATATATGTATATATATGTATTATAACAAAAGAAAAGGAACTATTATGAAAACTACCATAAATGCTTTTGAAGAAATAAACATAGATAAGAACATGAGTGTCTCGGCTTGCAGAGCTGTTAATTTGACTATTAAGGAAAGAGGAACAAGCCAGTATTGAATGAAGGTCATTACGCACCCAGCACCTTGCTACTGCTTTACAAAGTGCATTTCATTTGACCCTTGCTGCCATCTGGTGAGATGTACATCACCATCTGTGTGGAATTCACTACTGAAATTCATAATTTGATAAATTTAACAAATTTTTCCAAGTGAAATGTACAGATCTAGGATTCTAAGATGGATATTCGAAATTAAAATCCTTGTCCTTCCTCTTGGGCCATAATGTTAGTCCTATCTATAAACTAAGTTTGCTACATAAGATTTATGCTTTGCCCCACCCACTGATTTAAAAATAAAGCAGATGGTATTGGTAGTCAGAAATCAAAACAATACCAACACAATCAAATGCAAATGTCATACCCAAAACAGGCAACATTTATGCCCCTTCTGATAGAAGCCTCTCTTACGGATGTATCATAACTGGACTGAGAAGTCTGCCTCCCATTCATTAATGAAAATATAACTTTCTTAATCCCTCTTCTTTTCTTTCTCTAATTTACTATTTCTTCTCTCTGTGGGTCACCCCATTCTTTTCCAGAGGTAAGGGGTTGAGATATAACCCCCCACACACACACATACAGAGAGAGAGAGAGAGAGAGAGAGAGAGAGAGAGAGAGAGAGAGAGAGAGAGAGAGAGAGAGAGAGAGAGAATCAACCTTTATAACCCAACCTATATTTTGTTGTTGGTAGTGGTGTCTTCTGTGTGATGTGTGTGTGTGTGTGTGTGTGTGTGTGTGTGTGTGTGCATGTGCACACAACATGACATGGTGAATGTGTGAAGGACATAGGACATATTGTGGGAGTTGTTACAACCCAAGATGAAGTTTGAACTCTCAGTCTCTGCAGCAAACACCATTACCTGTTGAGCCATCTCCCCAGACACACTTTTTCTCGAGGAGGTAAGAAAAAAGATTAAAAGGGGGAACCTATCAAACATTTGAATTTGTGGTTTAGATCTGAAATTTTAGAGTAAGCCAATAAGAAGACAGTCATGGCAGTAATAATCCACACTGTGAGTGGGAAAAAAAACAGTTCTGTAACTTCTTAAGATAGAAGACATTTACCTTGTTATGTGCAGAAGTTGGTAACCTGAGACTCAGTACATGTGACATATCTGATTCTCTATTGTGATCCATTTCTGCTGTTAATGACATACCCTGATCCCAATAGAAGAGCTGCTCCTGCTTCTTGACTTCATTTCCTATATTCTCACACTGACTTCTCTGAAATTCTGGGCTTCAGAGATAGAAACAGAACTTCTCTCTCTAATGAATTAACTTCAACAGTAGCAGAAATATCTGCAGGTTTTATCTGCAGTGTTTTAGACTTGCTGTTTACACAGAATCACTGCAAATCAGTCAAGTGATTTTGCATGTAAGTGAAAACACAAATATCTTTGGCTGCTTCATTTTCATGACTGATTATATTAATTAAAAATATAATTAACAACAGCAAAGGGGTGAACAAATTTTTTGTCTGGTTGATTGGTTGGTTTACTGTAAGCTTAATAGTTGGCTTATGTTCTCCTCTTCTACTTGATTTAAATTATTAGGCAATAACCAAAACCTCACATTCAGTTCTAATTATGTGAAAAGGAAAACTCTTATGACAATACACAGATGAGTGTGCTAAAGCAGTTCCTGTAAGTAAGCTACCTAAATGGCAAAAGCACTCACCTCCAGTCTACTCCTAAAAAACAGAGTATTCTCATGTTAGCTACACATGTAGTGAGGGATAGAGACATCACGTACATAGATGTAAAAGGACAACACGCTGGGTCAGTTCTTCAGTTCTTTCCTTCCACCATGTAGATTCCAGGGATCAAATCCAGGTCATGAGGCTGGTGGCCAACTCCTTTACCCACCGAGCCATTTCAGCTGCCCATCAATGTCCACAGTGAATGAAAAAGGTGATAATTCACCTAGTCCTTTTTGAAAATATAGAATTGTTATTAAGTAAAACAAAACAACACGGAAATAGATCACAGACTAATAACATTTACAAATAAAAATATACCAATAAATTCAATACTCAGAAAACAGTAGACGAAATTTAAGCTATTAAGATCGAAGATCGGAAAGATGACATATTTATAAATACACAAACTTAAGTATTTAACTTTTCCTACAACTTTATAATAATGAAATAATAAAGTGACCAAAAATTCAGGTTAATGAAACAGCTTTATTGTAAAATAAATACATTGAAGTTGCCTCAGTGCTAGAGTTACAGTTGTGGGCCACCAAGTTTGAATTTTTTTTTTTTTGATACAAGGTCTTAAATGTAATCCTGGCTGGCCTAGAACTCACAGAGTTCCACTCACCTTTATCTTGTGAGGAAAGACAGGCACCACCAAGCCCAGGTAAGTTCCACCTTTGACATGAGTGTTGCAGATGGAAATGAGATCCTTATGCTTACAACACAAGTAATTTACTGATTGAGCCATCTCCCCACACTTCTTTCTTTTGTCTTTTCCTTCCTCTCTCCCACTTCCCTTCACAGTCCTTCCTTTCCCCTATATTCTGCAGAGTTATGGGTGATGACTCTAGAGCCTTTAGTAGACTTCTAATGGGATTGTGAAGTCATTTTCAAGAAGTTTCAAATCTCAGCAAAGTTCTAGAGAGAATGAAAATAGATGAACATAAGTAGAGTATACATAGACAACATCCCTGAAGGGTTGGGAGGATGTAAACAAACAAAACAGACCTTCAAGTGAGCAATGACCTGAAGTTATAGCTGCATTATCTTAAAAAAGAATTGTGCATCTCTACAAATTTTACCTACCCACTGGACCTCAATATATATGAAAAGAATTACTATTTCTTAACCAATCATTTTTTATAAATGAAATTAATCTCTGTATCCCAGAACTCTTTGAATGGGATTTCTAGAGTCAGTTGAAGTTCTTGACATTTTCCTTTTCTTCTCATTCAAGTGGACACATGAATAGAAATCTACTGGAGCGAGGCTGAAGAGATAGCTCAAAGGTTGGTCAAGAGGGGTTGATCCAGAGTGCTTGCTGCTCTTCCAGATGACTAGAGCTTGGTTTTCACCACCTAAGTCCAGTGGCCCAAAATCTGTAACTTCACGTCCAGGGAATCTAATAGGCACTCTGGCCTCCATAGGCACTGCCCTATCCTGAACCAATCCAAACACATACAAAAATAATATAACAATAAAAACTAAAATGTTTTGAAATCAGTTTGAATTAAGGAAGATGAGAGTAGACGCTAACTTAGTTTTTAGTTCATAGAAAACGTAAAATAATGTCTGATGTTTGGTCAGGTGACATAAATAAAACTCTCCAGTCTTCATAGTCTGAGCAGAAAGAATAGGGTTTTCCTATAGGAAATCGGGTATTTTTATGTACATTTTACATCTCCCTTTTAGGAAAAGCATGCATTTGTTCTTTCGGCATTGCATGGAGAACAGGCATCTTGTGAAGCATCCATTGTGACTAATGTAAACAGTCAAGTGTTGTAGATTCTAAACATACCTACAATGAAGCCACTACCACCCATTTCAGGAAGTTTCCTGATATTTAAATATCTTTTCTGGGAGCAGAGGTCTAATATTCTCAACATTTTCAGGCTTTTAATGAGTGCCCAAAGGAAGCTGTTACTAGACTTCACCTTTGAGAGGCAGAGTTGGTGATGCAGGAATCTCTTGAAAAGGCAGTCATAAGAACACTGTTCTAATAATCTTGATTAATGGTTTTCAATTTGTTGAGATAGGATCTTGCTCTGTAGCACTGACTGGTACTTGTCACGAGGACCAGGCTGGTCTCAAAATCACAGCAATCCTGCTTCATCCTCCCAAGTGCCATGGATACAAGGAATAACTATATGGGGCTTCCTGGCCAGCAAGTCTAGGTAATCCATGAGCTCTAAAGAGAGTCCCTGTCTCAAAAAATGGGAAATATGACTGAGGAAGTCACCTAACATTGATTTCTGGCCTCCACATGTGCACACACATGTGCACACATACATACCTGTACTTGAAAATAAGAAGAGAGAGAGAGAAAGAGAGAGAGCTCTGGGGATTCTGAGGTTGTAGCCAGAGTGAACAAAGCAATGGTAGCAGAAGCATGGAGGATAGTGCTTCCAAGAACAGGCCAGGCAGAGCTTCTCGTGGAAAGTTAGTAGGGAGAGAAAAGGCATCTTCGAGTTTCAAAAGCATAACTTGACATTAACCTCAAAAGGAGCTTGGCACTCACTCCTCAGTGTATGCTT
Organism: Arvicola amphibius; assembly: GCF_903992535.2. Lineage (NCBI taxonomy): Eukaryota > Metazoa > Chordata > Mammalia > Rodentia > Cricetidae > Arvicola > Arvicola amphibius. The sequence continues at coordinate 37,796,467 of NC_052054.1, forward strand.
TTTATGTTTTGACTTTGATTTTATGCATTACGCTAAAGATATTTTGGGAAACAAACATTCAGATGTTTGACTGTAACATAAAAATTTAAAAGATGATCAAATATAGCATCTCAGGCAAAGCATATTAGTATTTAGAAGTAACTTTAAAAATTGCAAGAGAAGAATGTGTTCTTCAAAGTTAAGTTTAGTGGCTCTCAAAAAAAAAGAACCTTGTACATTCTCAATTTGCATCCGAACTTAATTATTTTGTGGGTTCAATGTCTGTTTCCAGCAAAACACAACTTCGTAGTAGTGAGGGAGAAAAAGACTTATAAAATAGATTTCGTGGAGCTCAAGTAACTCTTAAAAACAATATCTTGATGAGTTAAGTGTAAATGAGCCAAAACATATGGATTAAATGTCCCTTTAAATACACATGGCTTTAAAAATTAAGGGAAAAAAGGTTTTGGTAAAATGTGTTTCAGATTTGGTTGAAAGAAAACATTTGAAAGAAATAGTTTGAAGGACTGGACTAACCCAAAACATACCTGAGTTCCTCTAACCTATGCAGCACAACCAACTCTAAAGCATATGTATTTTATGCTATAATTCCCTGACCACGCCCACCCTAAGTTCTGAGTTCTAAGTTTTTCTCCCAATGGTGGAAGTCATTAAATACTGTCATGGTGTCATTACTGTTCTGGAGACAGCTTATTCTAGTACTGTGATCAGTTTCAGTCACACAGAAGGAAAGGCTTATTGATCATAATGCTACAAAACTGACAATAATTTTTATTTCAAACCTATGGCATTTAATTCATACTTCCACCCACTGGACGCTAGCATAGCATTGGAGACGTGCATCAAGGTAGGTATTAGGTCTAATCAGAAAACCAAGTGGTAAGACACCATGCTGTGGCTCTCTACCAGACAGAAGCCAAGTAACAGACAAAAGATCAATAGAAGACCACAGGATAGTCTGAATAAAGCCAAGACATTTCGCCCTGTTAAGGACTGTTCAAAATGCATGTGTACTATATAAGTGCCAAAAAAAGTGAAAAATTCAGAAGTGAATCCACAGGATCAATTCTAGGACCAGGGACACACAATCCTTATATATGTTTTCAAGTTGCCATGTTACACACACATTGAAAACATATAGCTTTAATCTCTGCTAACTAGTAAATCTACACTTTTAATATCGTATTTTATTAATTTTTGATAATAGAATGTATTTTAATTATGTTCTTCCCTGTACTTTTTTCTCCTTAACTCTTTGGAGACACAGCCCTCTCAACTTTGTGGCGTCTTTTTGTCCTTTTAATAACCTACCAAGTCCAATTTGTGCTCCTATGTATCCATGGCTATGGGACTATCCACTGGAGTGAAAGATTCTCCCTCCCTCAGATGCCACCAATTAATCATAGCTCCTCAGTTAGATGTGGGACCTCCTGAGATACCCCACTACCTCTCCCATGCTGGAATGTTGACTGGCTTGATCTCCTGCAGGTCTTGTTCAGGTAACCACAGTTGAGTTCATGACTGCTTCAGTCTTTTCCCAACCTCTGGCTCTTATAGTTCTCTTTTTCCATGATGGTCCCTAAGTCTTGGAGGTAGGGGTGATATGGATACCCTAGCTATGGTTGGGCACTTTGTAGATAGTTATTTTCTGCACTTTTATCAGTTGGGAGCTCTGTGTTAACCACTGTCCATTGAGAAGAAATACTTTACATGGAGCCAACAACCAAATCTCTGGACAGTGGCTAGATTATTGTTTGCTTTGCACATTTAAAAAGGTGGGTGGTACATTTACACAAAGGAGTACTACACAGCAGAAAAAAAATGACATCGTGAATTTTGCAGGCAAATGGATGAAGCTAGAAAACATCGTTTTGAGTGAGGTAACCCAGATCCAGAAAGACAATTATCACATGTACTCACTCATAAGTGGTTTTTAAACATAAAGCAAAGAAAACCAGCCCACAAATCGCAATCCCAGAGAACCTAGACAACAATGAGGACACTAAGAGAGACATACATTGATCTAATCTACATGGGAAGTAGAAAAAGACAAGATCTCCTGAGTAAATTGGGAGCATGGGGATTTTGGGAGAGAATTGAAGGGGAAGGGAAAGGCACGGAGGGGAGCAGAGAAAAATGTAGAGTTTAATAAAAATCAATTAAAAGGTATACTTGTGGCTATACCATTTTTTAATTTTTGTTTAGAATTTTAAAATTTTGTTTTATGTGCATGAGTGTTTTTCCTGTGTATGCGTAGGCAGACAACATGGTGTACGCCTAGTGCGCACAGAGTTCAGCAGAGACCATCAGATCCCCGGGACTGGGTTTGTGCTCATAAGCCACCATGTAGACACTGAAAACTGAACCCAGGTCCTCTGCAAGAGAAGCAAGTGCTTTAACTGCTGAGGCATTTTTTTTTTAGCCTTGCTTTACCTTTTTCATTCTTTTTTAGTTAAACCCATTGACTTTTATTCCTTCTACTGAGGAAGGTAACGTGCCTTCTTATCTAAGCATTTTAGTAAATATGCCTCCAAGACACAGCCAGTTTTTTGGTAAGTCCTATTTATACTTACCAAATAAAATCATTATCACTGAAAACTTTAAGGCAAAAAAACAGAAATGATAAGTTTTTTTGAAATTACTTGAGAATCAATGCAACTTGAGACAATTATAAGTATCTGTGTAAATATTCAAATCATTGTTTGGGGTCTAAAAGAAAAATAGAGTTTGGTGTGGCAGAGGAATAAATAAGAGGACCATGGACTCAACCAAAAAAAAAAAAATAAGAGTATGTCAGAAATGACTACAATAGACTTCCAGGTCAAATGAAGAGTTGAAGGGTGGATTTGTCTCCAGGAGGGTTGTTCTGGCCTGGCTCCCCTGTGCTAATTTCCTTTTGAAGGCGTGGTGGAACTGCAGCTTTCTGCGCTGAGTTGAGGATTTACTTGAAATACACTTAGACATACGGCTTCTACACGGGGGAATTGATGCACGTTCCTAAGATTCCTGCAGTCCTCTCTTTAGGGAGCAAACACTCTATCGCTAAATCCCATAATGTACCACCTTGCCAATACTGCTAAACCCCAGCTCAGTTATCTCGTCTGTGGCCTGAGCTCTGTCGGGGGCGAGGTTCCAAACTTAAGAATTTTCAGAGTCTGACAAGGTCGAAATTTGCTGTAACAGCAATTCTCTTGTCCAACATAAAATAATTCCTTTATATTTTATGCCTGTCTGTTGTCTCCAGACATGGAAGCTATTATTATTCCTTCTGTGGTAGATTTTTTTTTGAAAGGGTAGTCTGCCTTGCTTTTCCAAAGACAAAGTATTTTTCAAAACTGTGTTTTCACATGCCTGCCTAGTGAAATAAATATAAATATCAATAAGTATTGATGTAAATAGCCTTCACTCCAAGAACTAGCACTTCCCCCTGCAGGCTCAGTAGTTATAAAATTTCTCCTGAAATCTAATAAGTAGAGACCAATATCGTCCAGCTATTATATTCCAAACTTGTTCATGAGGAATGCTGTGATGGTGGCTTTCTCCTGCACAGGAGCAAAACTTCTGAGTTTCTCATTTGTCACCGCTAATGTTTTCCCATGGAGTTGGTTGAATGTTGGGGGGAAGATCCCTCTTTCCTTCTAGAAGAATCCTGAATGTCGGCTGCTGTGCGGTTAGCTGGGAGGTTGTGGCAAGAACCACCATCTCATAATCATATGCTTGGAGCTTTAAATCATGGCTGTCAAGAATTCAAAGCTGGAAAATTGTGGATCACATTGGAGAAGCAGAAATATTTTTCAGGCTAATAATAAAATCAGGGAAGCATGCAAAAGAACTCTGCATTCCACCCAACGTACCTTTGGTAGAACATAGTCTCACAGTATCCTGTTTAAAGACATTGGCACATGTACCTCAGGCCCATAATCAGAAGACCTCTATGACTTCTCCTTCTCGTCAACCAGCTGCTGACTTGTCACTAAAGCTCTCTAAATTCAGTTGACTTTTTAAATTTGAAAAGAAAAATTGAAAAAGGAACTAGAGATATGGTTAAGCAGTTAAGAGCACTTGTTCTTCCTAAGGACCTGATGTCCAGTTCCCAGCACCCACATTTGATGATTCACAATACCCTGTAACTCCATCGCCGGGGAATCTGATGTTCTTTTCTGTCTACTGTGGGCACCCACACACATGTGCACATATTCAAATATAGACACACATATATACATAAATAAAAGTGAAATATTTTAAATGAAATAATATTGCTGGTAGATTAATAAGTATCATATATAAATAGAAGTTTGCATGCAATCAATAATTATCTTCTAAGCATTTTACTCTCAAAATCCCTAAACCATAACATCCAATTATAATGCAACTTCCTTGAGACTAAAGATCCATTATTTTTCTCAACTATCTCTAGTGGGACATATATTCTCATACACACACACAACTAAATCAGTGCTTGACATAGATAAAATTCACAATATATCTTATTAAACTAAAGCACAGAATTGAACTGGTAGACTTCACAGTTATGTCAGTACCATACATACATCCTAAGCACGGTAGAGGTTCTGGATGATGAGCTGTTTTTAACTATGCCTTTCACACATATCTGAGAGACCACTTCTCTGTGTATAATTTTCCTTGTTAGTTTACTTGTGAGCTTTATGGGTGTAAGGATGAAGAGTTTCTCCATGATCTCTGAACACGAGACAACAATGCAGAAGTCAAAGATTAGTCATGCCTAAACAAACACTGAGTAAGGGATAAAGATGCCACATTGTGACTAAGTGGGTGATCAGAGGTATTCTGTGACCTAATACAAATACAATTTCACATGTGTTTCTTGAAATAGGTATTGAAAAGACAATTACATGGGGAACCTCGTTGTAGGCTGCTTGTTGTTTCCCGGCCGCCCAGACTTGAAATACCCACACAGAAACTGTATTAATTAAATCAGTGCTTGGCCTATTAGCTCTATCTTTTTATTGGCTAGTTCTTACATCTTAATTTACCCATTTTTATTAATCTGTGTATTGCCATGTGTCTGTGGCTTACTGGCAAGGTTTCGTCCCACATCTGTCTTTGGCTGGGCTGAATGGCTTCTCCAGACTCTGCCTTTTTTCTCCCAGCATTTAGTTTAGTTTTCCCTGCCTACCTCTATTTTGCCCAGTATAGGCCCAAGACAGTCTTTTATTAACCAATGGTATTCACAGCATCCAGAGAACCTATATCACATGCATTACCTATACCAGGTACCATGTCAAGAACCATTCAAAATTTTAATCAGAGATGGACTAATGAATTTTCAACAACGAAACCAAGTAAATGAGTTAATATTGTGATCGATCTGTATTCCATATCAGACCCTGCTCCAACACTCGATATTTACTAACATATTTAACACCAATCACAACCTTATAAAATACATATCTCTCATTTTCTAAGTTAGAAAGCTGAGTCACACAAAGATTAAGTTCCTTATCTGAAGCTGTACACGCAGTCAGGAGTAGAACAAAAAGGGCAATGACATAGAAGGTGAGAACCTCTCAACTTAGTAAAGTCAAAGATTATTAGACTGAGGGGGTTCTATAATCCTCCCCATGGATGAGGAAAGTAACATCAAAACGTTTGATGCTTAGTTAAGCATAACATTGCTAGTAGGTGGAAAAACTAAAACCACAACCAAATTTCCTGTCTGTTTTTTTAATCACTGTACATAAGCCCTGGAAACAGTTGTTGCAAGCCACAAACATAAAGATTTGGATGTGGGGGCATGCTGCATACCTCTTCTTCCCATCATGATCCTATATGTTCAGAACCATCATCATCATCTTCTTCTCTCATAGTGATAGTGATCTAATAGCTAAAAGCAAGGTCATCCTGCTCTCGAAAGGGACATATGATCCTTTATAGTCTAGTCACACTGGGGTACACAGGACATAAGCAGTTGAGTTTATAATAAAAAGTTATTTCAAACCACAAACATCTATTGAACATCACTCCATGCCGAGAAGGACAATAGGTGTTGTGGGCATCACAGACATGTGCAAGACAGATTCCCCTTTGCCATGCAGAGGGAGAAAGAGATGTATTCACAAATAAGCATGCTCTAGTCAAAACATAGTAAGTGGTCCAGGGACTGGGGAGAAAATTAACAGAACACAGATGGAGAACATTAGAAAAGGCTTTGGGGAGAAAAATTAATAAAGCTTAATTTCATCCCATATGAAAGAAACGAGGCTAAATCATTTAATTACAGATCCTCTTAACTGAATTTTCCTGATTTAGCATATTATTGATTTTAAGTGATAGTGGGAAGGGGGTATTTATAGCTTCCCCTCTGAATTTAGCAGGATATCAAGAAGCAAATAAGTAAATATTATTAGAGATTAGCCAACATTTAGGATAAATGACTTCTGTGTGATTAATTTATACAAGCAGTAAAATGTGTTCTAATAATATATAGATATTGTGATCTAGTAAGGAGATATATTTTACCTATGTGTGTCATACTCAAACAGATTCATTTGCATATTAGCATTGTTAGAATTTCATTATTACAACTAGAAAAAGAAAAGAAAAGAAAAGCCACACCTAGAGTATCTAAAAACACAAACACACAACGTTGTAACTTCAAGTTTCAAACACACAAGAATCTCTGCTAGAGCAGATGCAAGCTCTCAGTCTCAGACTAGAGGGAACTCTATGTGGTCATCTGCTGTAATTCCCCATCCGTGAGCCAATCCCTTCTACAACACCCCCACCAAGTGGTCACCCAATTTATTCTTGGTTGTCTAGAGGTCCAGAATATTCTCCATGGGCAGAAAATTCTAACTTTGATTTATTCCCCCTTAAATAGAAATAGGAGGACAATGAGAAGAAAAAATGAGAAGCAGGTGGCAAAAACAGGTTTTTTTTAAAGCCCCTCCCTTGTATTCCTAATGCGCCGAGACAGCTTTGGTCCTTCAGAGTCATCTGCTCGCTCATTCTCTTCTAAAAACACCTGTGCTCCCCAGCTTCTCTCAAACAACTCCCCAATCTTAACTTTCCCATGCTTGCTTGTCCCAGATTTTTTAGCTTTTACTTACATGATTATTTTTACCCTGGAGGCTCTCTTCAGAATAGCACTAATATAGAAAGACAGATAGACATAGATATGAATATAGATATTTCTTTTCTTTAGTGGTGAACAGCACCAGGTTCAGTGAGTACACAGAACCCTGCAGAAAACAGTCAGTGTTCTACTTGTAATATTAGCCTTCTGCTATACATTTACAATATCATTTATGATGAAGAAATTTAACAAAATAAAATTGAATAAGGACAATGTATCTGAAGCATGAAGACAGACAGACGGATACACATACACACACACATGCATGCACACTCCAAGGAGGAAAATAAAACAATCTTTCTTCATGGAATTTCCATAAAGAAAGCTCTACTGTTTGAGTCTATCTCAATATCTCCAGAGTGCTCTCCTTAACCTGATAACCACCAGAGTACTCTGGGGTTAAATGATGTCTGAACTTCTTTTTTTAATCTTGAGAAGGGAGAGATAAACAAAACCACACACACATACACACACACACACACACACACACACACACACAAATAGTTGAAGTACAGAGATAGGGAACATTCTGTTGGAATACAAAAGTTAATGGGAGACTTTAGAGGACTGGAACAATGAGCTCCAATCTGGCTACAGCCCAAGGACCAGGGAGAAAACACAAAGATGGTTTCTAGCAGAACGTGGCATTGTCACAGGTTCAAAGGTGAAAAACTCCATTGCCTAAAGGCAGAGAGTGTGAATGTATAAATAGGCAGGTACAGTACAGAAGGAACTCCATGAAATGTGAAGATAGTTTAGCCACAATACCTATATCAGACAAACAAAGCAAATTGCACATATCTGTAGAATGGAGCGGCGGGCTGTGTCCTGCCACCCGGCTAGCTTTGCCCAAAATAATTACACGGAAACAGTATTCTTTTAAAACACTGCCTGGCCCATAGTTTAAGCCTCTTATTGGTTGATTCTCACATCTTCCTTTAACCCATATTTAGTAATCTGTGTAGCACCACGAGGTGTGGCTTACCAGGAGAGATCTTAACCTGCGTCCATCTCAGAGAGGAGAATCATGGTGACTTCCTGAAGCATCTCCCCTCTCTTTCCCAGAATTCTGTTCTGTCTACTCCACCTACCTAATTTTCTGTCTCTTAAAGGACCAAGGCAGTTTTCTTTATTAATTAACCAATGAAAGTAACATAGACAGATAACTCTCCTCCATCATTTCCCCTTTTTCTGTTTAAACAAAAAAGAAAGGCTTCAACTTTAACATAGCAAAATTACATATAACAAAACAGTTATCAAGCAAGTATTGCAGTTACAATATTTAGATCTATTTTATCTTTTATCATAACTAAGGAAAGCTATAACTATCTATTTATTCTTCAACTCCATCAAAGACTCCAGAAGGATATATTACCTAAGTAAAAAAGTCATATGCAACTTTCAAACTCTAGAAATGATAGAGACAACTCGCTGCCTGGACAGTCACCCAAAGTTCCTCTGTACTGTTGGGGCATCCATCTTCAGCCTACAGGCCCATAAATATCCAGCAGACATTTCCATGAAGCAGGAAATTCCAAAGACAGTTCAGTCACTTTCTGCTGTGTCCTGCAGAACGTCTCGCAGACTCTTTAATGAATCAGGAACCCCAAAAGGCCATCTCACCTTTAGGCAAGTTTAGCAGTCCTCCTTCTGTGGGTTCCTTGTGTCCAGTTTATGCAACAGTCCAGGCAAGAGCAGTTTCTTGCCCAAATGGCTAACAAACTCCATAAGTAGCCTCTTCGATGCCCATCTTCCTCTCGAAGTATATTGGTGCTGCCAGGAGCAGACGTGTCTCATTGTCATGAAAAACCCTAAGTTATTAAAACATTAAATGCCATATTCTGCAGTCTTTGAAAGATATGAAGAATGTCTATCTAACTGAAATATATCTCTACATATCTAGAAAATCTAATAACATGACTGCAAGCTTAACTATTATCAATGATTATCCATTAACAACCTATATTTCCTAATTATACATTACAGTTTTTAAAATGAACTACACAATCAAAATAGCTTAATCAAGATGAGAAATACATATACATATAACAAATTGACCTTAAAATCCATACCATTGCAAATTATTCATCTCTATATCATATCCCCCTTCTAACCTTTAAATGTAAAAGAACATTTATAAACAATATTTGGGAAAATGGGCGCAGTTGTTAATAATGGTACCAATATATTTGCCTTCTTTGCCTTCCCTCATATCTATGTCTGTCTTTAATGCACCTTTCATTGAAGATATGCACATATATGTCTGTATGTGTCTTTGTAGATAATGCTTGTCTTTCTCGCAACAAACAACAAATTTTTTCTTCAGTAATCTTTGCAGTTTCCAGGATGAAGATGGGGCCCCACAACATCAACTCCAACTGGTTATTATGACGACATGTTTTTGTAGCGCTAATATTTGGCCTGTTTTTTGGTACCAATTGCACAGAACACTTTTGAATAGTGCACATTTTTGACAACATTCTGGCCGGATTTCCTCAAAATATTCAGAGGTTAGACACATTTTTCCTAGATGAAATGTTACCCTGGGTATTTTACCATCATTTGCTTTCACAGGACCACCTGAGAAGAAAAGTCGCCCCTATGTTAGCTGGAAGCAATCTTAGATGACGACGCCCCACCTCCCAACAAAGTTTACCCTTAGGTTTAGGGACACTAATTGGTGGCTGGTATAGGGTTGAGGGGTTGTGGAAGGCTTTATATGGACTCAGGGGTATAAACTATGTATATGTATATATTTATCTCAAAAAAGGGGGGGGGATTAACTGGTGGTCTGAAGGAATAATTGATTTTTGTGAGTTATTGTTTTTTGAAAACTATATGGGTGTTGATTCTTGTATATTGATATACTGAACATTGTATGAGAATATGATCCTACCTCTGCTTAAAACAATTGTTATATTGACATTGTATACCATATTGCAATGTACATCTCTACCTCTGATATTATTTATGTAATGACATTGTTTACTATATTGCAATGTACATTTCTACCTCAGATATTATTTATGTAATGACCCTGTTTACATGTGGAAATCATTGTCTTCATTTATTGCACAGTTGTCTATTCTATTAGTCATACAGTTAGATAAGTATTGAGAATTATATGTTTGTCATATTTATATTTAGGATAATCAGGTTTTTTAGACACATAGAGGTTGTATTTAGTATAGATAGCATAATCTTCGACCTCTTTGAAGAGCTGTAGAACATGGCCTTTAATCTAACCTAGAGTTTTGTATTTATGAGACACAATCACTCCTGGCAACAATGCTCTACTCCCGCGAGAACGTTGAACACCAAAGACACTCCACTGGGAGTTTGTCTTCTTCTTGGCAGAACTGGCCTTTGGGCAAAGAAAAGCCCATACCTCCACTACTGACTAAGCTACAAAATATCCATAAGTGGATAAAACAGAATTGTCTTATCTTGCCAAGACAGGATAGGATAGTTCTACTAAAGGTTCCTTGCCGTTGTATAATGGTATGTCAGGTTATATCAGGCCTCAGCCAAAGTTAGTTGCCTCAACATTGCTACAAGATTTCGTGTGGTTGCCCAGGTAGTCAATTGTCTCTGTCTTCTGTTGCACATTTTTGAAGTTTCTCGTTTGTGCTTCCTGGTTGCTTTAGAAATATTACTTCCCTTCTCAGATCTTTGATGGGGTTGAAGATTAGATAATTGTAGCTACCTTCTACATTATTTAGACTTCCTGAAGTAGAATGTTTAGTAAAATTTTTGTTATGTGTTCCTCGCCTAATATTGTTTACTTCTTGTAATTTTATATGATCTATTCCCATTGTATATAGTTGTATTTGGTTTCTGAATCTGCCTTATTTAGACAAAAGGGGGAGATGTTGGGGTAGCTGGCCCAATCCCTGCGTTCAGGGGCGTGGCTGCCCCAGGGGAGAAAGGTACCTTTAAAAAGAACCGGGTGGGGGATAGACGCCCCTGTTTTTCCCCCCCACGTCACCCTCTGCTTCGCTGGAGCCTTGGCTTTGTAAGTTCCCTTATTCTCCTTTTATTAAACTGATTTATTCTAAAAGGACTATTTTCGGTTATTTCCAAATTCCTCCGACCGCCGCTACACATTGCTTTCATCTCTTCATATCACAAAATCTTGTTCTTAGTGTCTTGTTCAGAATAACACTCCATTTCTACAGTATAGAACATTCATGTAACAGAGGCAGGAATTCCATCAGAAAGCAAGGGTATTCTGTCATCAGGGACTTCTGCTTGTGTGAACAGCAACATTGGAGTGGGGATAGTGTCCAGGGCTATCAAGGTTGCAGTATGTCTTAGGCAGATCCATCACTTCCTCTTTCCTGCTGACTATGTAAAGTCTGTCTCTGGTTCACACAGCACTCTATCTCATTGGCATGTGGTAACTTGTTTAAGGCCTTTGTGCCCCTTGACTAGTGCTATGAGCAAATCCATTTCACTATAAGACACAGTCTCCAAATCATGCACTCTTCCTCCCTCAAAGGATGGCACATGCTCTACAGAGGGAATTTCATTCACTTACTAGAATATGATGACTCTACCAAATACTTTAAGAACTCAAGCCTTTAAACAAAATTCCCAGAACTATGATTGGTTTTGCTGACTGCTTGCCCTTCTCCAAGCTCTATTTTGGGCAGTTAGCTCACCAATACTCTTTAAGCAAGTCGCCAAGGTAAGGTATTTTTGTAATCCCACATAATAAAGAACACCAGCAATAGAAAGGCTAAGTATAGCCTCAGGATTTGCTTGTGGTCATTGTTTTGCTTTGTTTCTAACTTGTACTCTTCTCTCATACATTTTGTCCAGAAGTTCCCCTACCACTTCTTCCATTTCCTCCTCCCACCTCCCCTCTCCCACCTCCTCCTGTTTCAAAATAAAATGGCCTCCTAGGGATATCTACCAAACATGGCCTATCAAGATACAATAAGACCATAGCCTTAGAGCTGCCAAAGAATCTTGCTTGGGAGTTTTTTGTCTAAATACTAACATATATATATATACACATACACATACGTGTGTGTGTGTGTGTGTGTGTGTGTGTATGGGACAATGTATATTCATAGATTATATACTGATGGGGAAATAGACTTTTGTTGGAAAGACTAAATATTCTAGTTTTTATTCCTTTAACATTTTCAAAGAAACTGAGTGTAGGGAAGCTTTGTATAAAAGGAATAGATTCGTGATTTAAGAAGACTGTGTCCAGAAATTAGTTGGCCTGAAAGTCAAAGGAACATAATGCTGATTAAGAATATTGTCAGAGCCGGGTGGTGGTGGCGCACGCCTTTAATCCCAGCACTCGGGAGGCAGAGGCAGGCGGATCTCTGTGAGTTCGAGACCAGCCTGGTCTACAAGAGCTAGCTAGCTCCAGGACAGGCTCTAAAGCTGCAGAGAAACCCTGTCTCGAAAAACCAAAAAAAAAAAGAATATTGTCAGTCAGATATGATGAATGCTTTTAATTTCAAAGAATATAATGAAGACTCTGTAATCCCAGCGCTTTGGTGGCTAAGACAGATGGGTCACAAGTAGAAAACCACTGGGCATAGGAAAGATTTGATCTCAAAAAGAAAAACAAAGGAATGTTGATTGCTTTAGATGTAGTGGACCTTCTGTCTGCACAAGGAAACAGACCTTCTCTGATGGCCAAGGTTCACACCCAGTTATTTCTCATGCTGAAGTCCAGCCAGCTCTTTTCTTCTCCTTAAGGACAATAAATCCACATGGAGTCCTAAATTGAGTTGATGGCTCTATATTCCCTCATTTCAGATCAGAGTCTAGAAAGATACTCTATTGAGAAAATTCAAAAACTTCCTTGTGGTGATTTTTGAGAGCCAACAGATTGGATCATATGGAAATTGCGTGAAGTAGGGAAGTCAGGTTTGGGGCCAGTCAAACTACCTGATTTCTGAAAGAGAGAAAAAACTCAGTTCTAAGATGGGCCAAGTACAAAGAGTCAAAGTTGAATTCTTATGCATAGAAATTGCACAATTTAATACAGTCTTTTAAAAACAACTCCAAAAGCATATGCCATGAATATTCAAAATAATAAGTGACCACCTTCCTTTGGGATAATGAAAGAGCTTCAAAGAACTATTGCTTAACATAGGACAAAACATCCTGAAGAAAGAGATGTGGTGCACGCTGGGTAGAGAGAGGGGACAGGCCCACTCTCTACATATGACAGACAGAGCTGAAACACTGAAAGCAAACTGAACATGAGAATAGACACAATCTACCAGAGCTTACACCTGCGTTTAGCAAACACTAAAACTGCTACCTATACGTCTGAGCCCAGAAGGACTTAATTCCACATGCTCCCTTGGCTTCTTAAATGTTTCTGTCCTTGTCCAGTTCTAAGAGAAAAGCTTAGAAATATTTCTTTATACTAATTTCCACACAAATTGTGTTTTCATTTATTATCTCAGATTTGTCCACAGTGAGCTATAGCTTCACCCAAAAATGAAACATCTGGTACCACATTTCTTACTACATAGCTGTGATGTTTTACAGAGACTTGCCAGTCATGAACATAAAGGACCCATGCATAAGGGCAGGGCTTACAGCTCTCCGGTCACTCTCTGGGAATTGGCTGTTCAGCTATAGTCAGTCTCATCAGAGGGCACATGTATTTTAGGTTTATAATTTCCACACAAACACTTCCTCTTGTAGGAATTTTTAATGCCATGTTTTACTATATCTAAAAATAGTAAATTACCATTGTGGAAAACTTTTAAAATATAAAAGGAAATAAAGAGATACAAGTAGCATCCACGAATAATCATTACTAAAATTCCTCTATCTCTGCACATGGGTTTTATATACTAGAGATCACAGTGCTAACATATTTCATAAACTGTTTTAGCCACTTTTACTGCATAAATTTATTTTCATAGTATCATAGTATTAATTCCCTAAAATAAATGTTTGATTTGTTCTAATGCTTTTTTACTATTATAAGTAATGTCCTAGTGAACACTTTTGAGAAAAATTTTTTCATTATTTTCATTATTTTTATGATAAACCTTTACAATTATGATTATTGTTTCTAAGTATGCAGATGTTCTTTATCCCCTTGGTAAATAATTCCAACTTGTTTTTCTAGAATGATTCATATATACATATATATATATATATATATATATATATATATATATATATATATATGTATATACTCAGCCAAGTGTCATGTGAATCTTTGAAAACATTAACATCATTCCAGGTATGCTGAATCCTCACTGATAAACTCAAGGCATGTAATAGGCTGACTCACTCCAATCCCTCTGTCTTTCATTTTCCTCTTCATGAATCATTTTGCTTCTTTCAACACATTCTTCCTGTCAGCCATTTTCTTTCCCATCTTCTTCTTTTTTCTGTCAAAAGGATAACAGTATAAAACCACACATACTACAATATCAAAATTTTCCCCGAGGAGATGCTGGAGAGAGAGAGAGAGAGAGAGAGAGAGAGACCTGGAAAAGCCCTGGGAGTAGTACGCTGTGGGATATAGAACTCCAACAGAAAAAGTGCTTGAGACAAAAAGACAAAGTATCTTGAATCACACCAAAGAGTCAGTCACATGCTTTTAAAGGAAAGCCAGCTTGCTTTTGCCATAAGAGACAAGTTCTGTTTGAAGAGCTTTCAATGTGCAATGCTCCATATTCACAGGCTTATCTGGTGATTAATGGACATGCAGAAAGTCTCCACAGAAAGGACTCTTTGGTACCAGCATTCAGAGAGAGGAGAAAGCTAAAATGGGTGGCATATATTTTGACCTGGGGATTTAGATGTAGAACGCTGTGGAAATAACGCGAAAGGCCATATCTGCAAACTTGGCCCTTTGGGAAAGGGCATAAAACCCTACTTATCTAAGGAAAATTTTATAAAAGAAGCTTGGCAGCTCAAATACTTGTCACACTGCTCAGTAATGAATAGATGTGTGCAAGCAAGCTTTAAGAAAAGAAGTGAATAGCTGTTGTGGTATTATAAAGAGGCCTTCCTCTGAGCTTTGTCTCCTAAACAAAGTACTTTCTGCAATTTTTCATTGGTAACTTCCTTATAACAAAGTGTTTATGATCAAGGGAGAGTAAAGTTGATTTCCAAACTGTTCTTAAAGAATCAAAAATTTATGTGTATGTAGGTGTATATATGTGTATACACACAAATAGAAGTAAATCCAGAAAATAGCATGTTGGAATTAAGTCAATTCATTCATTCCTTTTGATGCTAATCACTTACTAAGAAGTGCAAGAACATAAATTAAGGGGTTCACTTCCTAAACTGCCTCTTTATCGACACTTTACCCCACATCTGGCAGATAGACACATGGGGAAAGGAGTCCTCTACCTCATTCAGATGACAGGGGTTCATTTGGTCCCTATTTGCTTGGCTTTGTTTAGTGGATTCTGTGGTCCTCGTGAAAGAATATATGGTTTGTTTTTCCCCAGGAGCCTTTTAGAATTCTCGGGAGATAAGACAACATCCCCTGAAGTACTGGAAATGACTAAGGCCTGACAGCCACTTAGAGCGTTATCATGTTCTGAGAGGGCCTGCCCCTGGTTTTGTGGGCACTATCTGTACAGTAGCCGGCACTTAGTCGCTCAATGTTATTTGAAGAGACTTAAGAGGCACTACAGCTGCTGCGTCTCTGGCTTCTATTTTTATTGGGATGAACTTAACATGGGCCTGAATCTCTTCAAGAGAGAGGCTCTCGGGAAGCGTTTATGCTAAGTCTACTAACAGCAGAAGAAAAGGAAGATAACTCAATAGTGCAACCCTCTGAGGATGAAGTACTTCTCCAGTAAGTCAGCCTAAGCAGACGGGTTGGAGGAATTTCCCAAGTGGTAAGAGTGAGTTCATGCATAGCATCCTGTGTTTGGAATATACAAAAGGGGACCAAGCTGCCGAAAATCTAAGTGACATGACTGTGACCACACTTCCTGGTTTCATTTGCAGTGACATTTCAAGGCTCAGTGCCTTTTCGTGGCATAGAGGCTAAAAGGGTTTGTTGCCTTGTTTGTTTGATTTTCCCCATCATATGTCACAGTTACAGCTAAGTATTCTTATTCCTTTTATGGTAGTAGTTATATGTGGGGTCCAATTGTGCAATCAGGGAGTCACAAGGAAAGTCTCATGGAAGGTGAAGGTAACACAAAGACACTCCAACATAACCAACCCCAACTAGAGTTAACAAGTCAATACTGGAAATCTGGTTTAACCTATCAGTTTAAGGTCAAAGACAATGGTGGTAAGGAAGCTTTTTCAGGATGCTAAAAGTGACTCTTTGACAAAGAGTGTAAAAACTGCCTCAAAAAATTAATGTTTATTCACAGGGAAAAAATTTAAAACTCAGACAAGAAAATTTATGAGTTAGTAGTTAATGTTTTTAGATTTTTTTAAAGTTTTATTTTGTATTACGACGCTTTTACCTACATGTATATATCTCTACCACATGTGTGTCTGGTGTCTGAAGATGTCAGGAGATGGCATCGGATCCCCCAGCAACTTTAGTAAGAGGTGGTCATGAGCCACTGTATGGGTGCTGGGAACCAAACTCAGGTCCCCTACAAGAGCAACAAGTGCCCTTACCCACTGAGCCAACTCTCTATATCCCAGAAGAGAAACTTTGAACTAGGAAAGTAGACCTGCAGCATAGCTCGGTCAACATCACAGATTCTAAAAGAGTAAACCTAAAGAATTAAGAACTCTTTGGAGACTAAAGAGTTGTAGGACGTACCAAAGGAAACTCAGGTGTATAAATTTCCCATGAATATCCTGAGTAATAACCCTCATACTTCTTTAACACAGACTTAATATGTAGCACAGGATCTTTCAGTAAAAGTTGACTTTCAGTAAAGCACATAACACATGCCCTGTGTTAATATTTATGATTTCTATTACTTATTAATAACTCCCACAGGTCCACTTATATAGTTCATAGACCAGGTTTGGCTATGAACTGGATTTGAATCCCCAAATTAATCCTAAACAGTAATCCCAAACACTGTATCTCAGCAAGATACAGTTTTCCTTACATTACTGCATATACAAATGCATAACATTTTTTCCCTGAGACAGAGTTTTTGTGAGAGACAGTTCTGCTGTCCTAGAACTCTCCCTGTAGACCAGGCTGACCTTGAACCCACAGATATCTACCTGCCTCTGCCTCCTGAGTGCTGGGATTAAAGTCATGAGCCACCACCTGTGTGACATTTTTAAGCATAAATAACTCCACATGTCAAGTTAATAATGGTGAATCCCTAATGAACGCATGCAATCTCTCAAAGTTGCAACCTATGGAGTCACACAGAATACACATCTAGATTTCTCCATGACAAACATTTGCTTTCATTTTCACACTGAAGTTAAACTGTGAAGAACAACTTTAAGCAATTCCTTCTATAAGCTACTACCCTAAGAAAATGTCCAGAGGACCTAGGAATATAAAACTGAGATTTCTGTGCTTTTCACAGATATTGCTGCTAGTCAATTCCTTAAGATTTATTTTAAAGCTCAAAAGACTGATGAAGAATCTGAAGATCCCGATTGTTGAAACTGTTCCCTTAGAATAGTTTCCATTTCTCGTTGTTTGGTATAATGAGAAAAAATACAAGTACTACTTACTGTTAGTGGAAAGCAGAAACTACCCCCCAAGAACCTACTCTATGGTGTACATCATTTAAGCCTGACAACTCAAGAATTCCTCAGATATAAACATGTGACCATCACACCAAATTAAGTTAATCACATGTGTGGGATTTGGCTTATCAATAAAAAGGCCATATAATTTATCACTGCTGCTGGATCGTTTTATGTCAACTTGACACAAGCTAGAGTTTTGGAAGAGGGAACCTCAACTGAGAAAATGTTCCTACTAGGATGGTCTGTGGGCAAGCCTGTGGTACACTTCCCTAATTAATGATTGAAGTGGGAGGGTCCAGCCCATTGTGAATGACGCCACCCCTGGGAAGTTGGTCCTGAAGTATTTAGGAAAGAAGGATGAGCAAGCCATGGGGATTAAGCTAACTCTTTTACATGACCTCAACATCAGTTCCTTCCTCCAAGTTACTACCCTGCTTGGATTCCCACCTTGACTTCTCTCAGTGACGGAGTGTGATCTGAGGATTGTAAGCTAGAATAAACCCTTCCTCCTCAAGCTGATGTGGGTCTTGGTGTTTCACCACAGCAATAGAAACCCTGACTAAGATATAATTCCAGTAAGACCTCAAGAGTAAAAGAAGACCCTCTCAACAACTCAGACTGTGCAGAAACCAAGACACAGAGTTTCTTTGATTTCAAAATGCTGTAACAAGCTACCAACCAATATGGACGTGACAGCCACATTCTGCAAATAACATTGTTTGTACTTGGCACATTGCATAGTGACTGCTTGTTTAAATGCCTAACTTCTCCACTGGAATGCAATTGCCTGAGTAAGGATGGGCTGTCGGGTTCACCAGTCACAGATGAGGAAATGCTGGGTAATAGAGCCTAGCTATGGTTGGCATTATTGCCAAAATACAGAATAATTAATAAGGCCCACATATTCCAAGAACCCATTCTACACCCAATGTTTATTATTTCTGTAATAACTGATCATGGCAGATGGCAGAACTGGATGATCTGTAACTCTGAAAAGTATCCTGAGAGTATTCTTGGCTGGCATCTAGCCAGGTTTTGTGAGAGGAGTTAACCTTAGTATCTCCGTTGTGTCAGAACTGAACCAGCTGAATGAGAAGTAGCATTCAAACAGAGACCCATCTTTTCGAAAAAAGAGGAGAAGAGAGAGGACAAATTTAAAGGTAGATACAACCACAAGAGTTACTTCACAGATCTTAAGAGGCAGACCCATTCCTAGTAGACATTAGCAAAGGGTGGTGTGGTTGAGAGTTTATTTAAGCCCTGTGCTGAGATGCAAAGATGAGTATCACTGAACAAATAAAATCATTCCCTAATAGCATCGTTCACTCAGCAAGGAAAAAAGAGAAGAAGAGTGAACACTGAGCAAGAGCAGCTGAGCTAAGACACCAAATCCTGCTGCAGGATAGGGCTTAGTTTGTTTTCTCCCCCACCGTGTGTGTGTGTGTGTGTGTGTGTGTGTGTGCCCGCGTGTGCATGCACACACAGTTGCAAGTGCACCTGTGTATGTGTGGAAACCAGAGGTCAGTGTAGGCATCATGGCTCTTCAGTAGCTATCCACCTTGTTCTTGGAGACAGGCTCTATCACTGACCTGGGGGTCAGTAGATGAATCTCGCTTGCCTGTAAACCTCTGGGATCCACCTGTCTCCATGTCCCCAGTGCTAGCATTTTAAGTGCACATCACCACATGTGGCTTTTCTTATGAGGGTTCTGGTGACCAAACTCAGGTCCTCAGCTTGCAGTAGCCCATAGTACATAACTTTCATGCCTTACTGGATGAGAAGTTTGAAAGAAGCTGAAGAAGACAGGAAAAAAAAACTAAGAACCATTATTAATTAACAACGGATAGTACGGCAAGCATATCAGCTCACTTAGAATTTAGCCATATTAGAAGGTGGGCATCATTGAGGGAAAAGAGGGGGCAGGAGTGCATTAACCAAAACTAAGGATGTATTTCACACTTTAGAGAAACTAAGTACTTTGCAAGCTAATTAAAACATAGAATTCCAAGAAGAAAATAAAGGAGGGGCATGGAGTTCAGGGACCCTGAGTGAGTGGACAATGCTTTCTAAAAAGACACTGGTTTATTAAATAAACACCTCCGTGCCAGGATTAGATACCTCATTACAAACTCACTGTTGGTCGGGGGCCTAGAAACCTCGCAAAAACACTGCAGGATATTGTCATTGCTTTTGGTTGCCCACCATAATTATGTAGTAAGACAACATTGCTGAAGGCACAACACACTTTGCTTGCAGACATACGGAAACATCTGAAAACCTGCTCCCCGGTGGCTAGCTCTCCCAGTGCCATAAAGTCTTATTCAGGCTGTGGAGGAGAAAAAATCATCAATAGCCTTAACCAGTGGTAAGCCGTAAATACTACAGTGTTGACCTTCTAGACAAGTTGTGTCCACTTGTGCGATTGTGGCATGAAGGTATGAAAGTAACCAGTCACTTTCTGGTTGGATTTGGAGCCTGCTATATAAGAAAGAGTTCATGGTTGTTATTGCAATTGCAGTTCAAAGCCTGTGGTTCTGGATCTTGGACCTTCCTGTTGTTTTGCTAACTGAACACGTTGCAAACTACCTTCTAAATGTTTATGTTTAAAGTGCCCCTAAAATTGTGCTGCTCTCCAAGTTGGCCAGAGAAGCTTCTATCTGCAGTGAGCAGCAGTTAGGACAGATATTCATAACTGTCAAAGTGCTGAGAACAAGTAAATATTGGGTGCTCAACCCTAAATGGGACATTTATTTTTACACACACACACACCTGTGTGTGGATAGGTGAGGAAGTCATGGAATGTTGTGAAAGAGAGGACAGAAAAAACTTAAGAGTTGGAGGATGAGGATGGGGAGAAGTGTCTGACATGACATCATCCATGCTGTACTCACGAAATCACTACAGTGAAGCTTATGTGAACAAGAGCTAGCCAACCACATCAGGCAACATCGCAATAGGCATGACTAATTCAACTGGACACAATAGGTTTCAAATAAAATAAGAAAGGACACCACAGCCAAGCATTAGGCTTATCTCAGGGAATCTTGTGGAAGAGGGGGTGGAAGGATTATAGGACCCAGTGATGTCAAGGACATCACAAGAAAACTCACAAAACCAAGTAACCTGGGCTCATAGGGGTTCAGAGCCTGAACCAACAACCAGGGGGCATGCATGGCACTGATCTAGGCACTCTGTGTGACAGTTGCATGGCTTCATCTTCTTGTGATACTCTTGACTATCTTTGACTGTGTTGCCAGCTTTTGGACCCATTCCTCCTACCAGATTACCTCTTCTAGCCTTAATAGAATTGAAAAGACCAAGTCTCACTGAAACTTGATATACTATTGCTGGCTGATATCCATGGGATGCCCGTCTGTATTTGAAGATAAACAGCAGAGGAGGAGTGGATGGATTGGGGAAGGAGGCAGAGGAAAAGGGGTGAGGGAAGCTGCAAAGACAGGAGGGAGGGGAATCTTTGGAATGTAAAAACTAAATAAATAAATTAATGAACAAACAAGCTACAACAAGAGAAAGGACATGTTAGTCAAAGGGATATGTGTTGGGATGTCTAGAGGGCATTTGAGGGGCAGTAAGGGATGAATATGACCAATATACATTGTATATGTGTATGAAGTTGTGAAATTAAAAAAAGTTAAAATAGTATTTTTTAATTTAAAAAAAATTAATTGAGTGAAAATAAAAACACAACAAAAAAATCTATGAGACACAATGTAGGCAGTCAAAAGAGGAAGATTTATAACAGTAAGTGCCAATATCAAAAAAGCTTAGAAATGTAAAATTAATAACAATGTATCTGAAGTCCATGTAAAAATAAGAGCAAAGCACATCTAAAAACATATCATAAAAAGGGACTGAGATCAATAAAATATAAAAGAAAAAATGCACAGATGATCAATGCAAATGAAAAATACAAAGATGCAATGTAATAAAGAGGTAGTTCTTTGAAAAGATCATCAAATTTGACAAACCTTTAGCTGAACCAAGAAAGAGAAAGAAGGGGAGAGAGAAAGAGGACCCAAATTAATAAAATTTAGAGATGAAAAGGGAGACATGCCAACAGTCACTGAGGAAATTCAGAGACTCATAAGGACAAAGCCTATGAAGTTTACACATACACAGCTCAAGTTTGCAGCTGTACATCAAACTGCAAAATTGAAACAATATGGGTGAATTTCTAGACATACACAGACCTACCAAAGTTTAGATAGACCCATAACATCCAATGAGACAGAAGGTAGAACGAGATAGACAATAGAACAAGAAAAGGATGTTTGTTCACCTTAAATGGTTCAAGTCTTAGCTAGAGCAATTAGACAATTGAAGGAGATAAAAGAGGTATAAAAAGATGTAGGGAGCCTTGCTTCAAATGGATCCGATGACCTGGGACAGATGTGTGAATAATTTTTTTAAAAAAATAAAAGAAACTGGATATCATTTTCCCAGTGCAGAAAACCAAGAGGGAAGGCAGTAATAAAAGAAACTTCCCCTCACTACAACATGGCTGTGCTGGGCTTCTGGATATGGGTCTTTCTTGCCTATCAAAATAGATCTAGCCGTTCCCACCATTGCTAGTGGACACTGGTAGAGGGCTGCTGAATTGGAGTTTTATTCAAGCTCTCTTCTGGGATGCAAAGACAAACATCACTGAATGAATAACTGAGTGCTGGAGCCACAGGACCACATTTAAAATCTCCCCCATGGAATCCATGGTTATATAATAGGCAGGGGGAAAAAGCCGTACTGTTCACTGTGAGCACTCGTTTGTTTCCAGCCGCCAAAAATGATCACTCAGAAACTATACTAATTACAACACTGCTTGGCCTATTAGCTCATGTATATTTCTATCTCACTCTTACATCTCAAATCAACTCATTTTTATTCTTTTATATTTTACTCTGAGGCTCGTGGTTTATCAGTAAGGTTCTGACATGCATCTCCTGCATATGGCTACATAGCATCTCCCTGACTCCACCTACTTTCTCCCAGCATTCAGTTTAGTTTTTCCACCTAGATTCATTCTGCCCTGTCATAGGCCCAAGCAGCTTCTTTATTTATTAACCAATAAAAGCAAGAGATATACAGAAGGACTTCCCACATCATCATACTCCAACCTCTCTTGAGATGATGTATCCTTAATTCCTGGTGTGGACTCTAAGATGAACACAGAACCACTCTGAAAACTTATAGTTTATTATTTCTGACACACTGCTCAAACAAAAGGAAGACAGAGCAATGGAAAACAAACAAAATGTGATCTGGCCCTGGGAAAAAGAATAGTCATTAATTAGCAGAGTGAACATCATGCAGTTTCCATAAATAGCATGCAGCTTACCTTTGACATTAAGAGGCCCATATATAGAACAATAGTGGGTTGTGTGCTGTCTAAAGGAGAAGAAACGGTGGTCAAAGAGCTCATTTTTAGGAGGAAATATTCTAAGAAGTTATGTCTTTAATTTTTAAGTGATCTTTAAAAAAATTTCTCAGGATTCCCATTGCAACCTGGGGGCATGTTGGTTGCATTGGTTTGGTTGTGCCAGCAGCAGAATAAACTCCCACCTGAAAATCTGCCTATGGAGAGGACAGCTTGTTATTACCCAGGACATTGAATCTCCCTGTCAAGAATCCGCCCCATAGAGTCTGAGCTGTGCCAGAGGAAGATTAACGTGCTAGATCATACCACCTATTCAGTCCCTTCTGAGGTTTTCGGAAATGGCTGTGAGCCATTCCCAAGCTAGACATCTCCATCTCCTCACACATTCTTCATTTCTTACTGCGTGGATCAAACTTGCTTTACCCTTAATTACCTATCCTGGGAATGCCTTATTCACTAGTTCTGCTCCAGAATGCTTCTCATCTTTGTGGCTTTGCTATCTAATTTCAAGCATAACTTACCAAACAGAGCTGACATTGAGTTCCAAGGTCTGTCCAGGAGACCATAGACATGCAATAAATGTTAAATCATGATGACAATAGACCTAATTACAGTGTAGTCACAGAAAAACACTTCATTTTCCATTGTGGGAACTCGGCAAAGCTGTGGCCCCAGAACAGCTCTATGTGCACATACACACAAACACACACACTTGATTCTACAATTTCTGTTACTATTCAAGGAGTTTTCACTCTGCCCCACTGTATGTAAACACACCGCATCAATGCTGTGATATCTAGAAACATGATATAAACTGAATGAGCAGCATATGTCAGGGTAGAGAGTAGGCTCACAATCAAGGAAGCCAAATGGCAGCATAGAACTGTGGAAGGACAGATGATAGCTTTCAACACAAATATTTTCTAAGATAATTTCATCCTGACAATTTTTTGGTGTGTGTATGCTCATATATGTGTGTGTAGACCAAAGCGTGGGGAAGTATGAATGAATATATACAGAGGCCAACAGTCAACCTCAGGAATGAATTCTCAGATGCTGCCCCTCCCCTTTTTGTTTATGTGTGTTTGTCTATGTGGGAGTCTGTACACATGAGTGCAGAAGGCCAGAAGAGACTGTTAAATCTTCTGGAGCTGAAGTTGAGAGCTCCCAATATGGGTGCTAGAAACTTAATTTGTGTCTTCTGCAAGATCAGTACATACTCTAACCAATGAGCAATTGCTCCAGGCCCTACCTTGCTTTTTGAGACGGAGTCTCTCGTTGACTTGGAACTTGCCAGTTGGCTAGATTATTTATTGATCAAGCCTCACAGATCTGCCTGTGTCCATTTCTCCAGTGCCTGTGTTACAAGTGCATACCACCACCATGACTAGTGGTTCCCTCACTCCCCATGAGTTCTCGTGGTTGAACTGAAGTCAACACCTCATATTTGAGTGCCATGCATTTTATCTCTCTCACTATCTCTCCAGCCCCTGGCACATTTCCTCATCAATAACTGTCTCCCTGGTAATTCTGCCCATCTCTGTCTACATTAGTCCATGTCAGAGATTTGGAAAGAAAGTTGAATTTCTGTCTTGAAATATACTTTATAAGGACTTAGAGTACTAATCAGTTGTTCTACACAGAGACACATGACTGAGATTTAATCTTATGGAAATATTTTGTAAGATACAAAAATACAACAGCTTTGTAAGTAAACATGGTGTTCAAAGTGATTGTGGCTCAACCAAGGGAGGATCAGCTGTCCCAGTGATTGCGGTACTGGTGGCTACACATGTCAGGGGATTAACAGAAGAATTCAGTTGTGCCATCAGATATAGTACCATCTCTGAATCTCTCTAGCTAGAAGTCTCTGATTGTCTCAGCGGCTCAGAGCAGTCTAGATTTCAGCATGGTAGTTTAGATAGTTCTCTAACTCCATCTATGGAGCCTTTTGGCAAGTCACACTTTGTTGACTGAGGTTTCTGTCCTGCCTGGTTCCCTCAGTCATTATGCCCAAAGAAAATCACACTGAGGTCTACATTAGTTATAAACTGATTGGCCCGTTAGCTCAGGTTTCTTATTAACTCTTATAACTTACATTAACCCATTATTCTTATCTATGTTAGCCACAACACTTTATGCTAACACCAACCTCCTTCGAGTTTGAACTCCGCTGCTTTGTTCTGCTGCGTAAAAGTATACTGTCTGCCAATCACCTTAAGGCCATGTGTTGTTAGGACTGTGTCTTCATGTGTCTTTGGTTTTTTCTACTCTTCTACTAATTTATACCACTCCTGACTATGAACTCTGCCCACTCCCTCAAGGCACACACACAACTAAATTGCTATTGCACCCAACTCCTGTTGCTTGGATACTTGCCTCCTCCCCATTTAATACAATCCCCTACTGTGCTGAGCAGCACTACCTTGTAAGGTTTTCCTCGGAAACAATGTTCTCTGAACCTGAACCTCTTTCACCTTAGGATAAGGGTAAAGTTATAGATGTCAGTCTTTCACATGTGGCCAAACCCTGCTTCCTCCTATCTAGGTGTGAGACCATCCACCTCTTCCAATGATAACACAGCTCTTACTTGAACCTATCCTCCATTTCCAGCTCCTAAAACCAATTGCTATGGAAATACTTTAACTGACTGAAGTGCTGAGACAAGGTACTGAATATTAAGACATCTATACAACCCACTTTCTAGCTTGGGGAACATCACTGAGAGGGATCCAAGAGAATATAAAAAGAGGAAAGAGTGAGGTAATGTGGATCACACAACAGTTATGTTTACTTGCCCAAGACACAGAACTGGAGAAAAGGCATGCAGTTTTCCCCTCCCTGAGGACTTATGGGAAAATAATGGTAGCTGGAAGAGGAAGTCAGGAGGCTCCTCCCTGAGTAGGTATAGACAGTCAATGATCACTGGAGGAGGGTGAGATATTCCCTTCAGTCAAGTAACCAGTGGTATGGAACCTTCATTCCTATCAATAACTCCCCACTCAGTATTCTATATGAAATCCTAATAATAGACAATAAGGGATGCACACACACACACACACACACATGCACGCACACACACATACACACATACACACAAATGAACATAAAAAATATCTGAGAAAAACTGGATCATTGGGAGTGAGAGGATACTAAGACAAGGTAATGGGGATGAATAAGCAAAAGATACATTATGTATATACATAATTCTATCATTATGGACTCCATCATTATGTATATAAAATTATAAAACATAAACCCTGGAACAGGACTCAGGACTCTCAAGCCATCTCACTTCAACCTGCTGATGCTTTGCGGTATATCTGCTAGAGTATATCCGCTTTCCTTCTCTTTTTAATAAAACCTTTCCCTTGAAGAGAAAGAAAGAAAAGGGGGCTCTGTCTACCCACAGTCTGAGTCTATGATTTTAAAACATTCCCCTTTGCTTCGATACATGTAAATATTTGGTAGTTCCCTTATTTCATTAAAACTTCAGTAAATAACTGCACACTTTCCCAGGTAAAAACAGGATTGCAATTTAGAGATGATGGTGATGGAAACGGGAGTGCAGTGCAAAGCTTCCAGGGATTCACTCTCTCCCCTGACCCTGAAATTGAAAGACTGGTGAAGCCAGCTTTCTCAGAATACACAAAGATGCTTTGGAGGTGAACATAAGCCAAATTCTCAGGAAACCAACATCTACATCTTCACTCCACTGAAAAATTACAACCTTGCCAAGGCAGGGTAAGACAGTTTTACAAATTTTCTTGCCTCTGAAAATGATCTGTCAGATACTCTAGGCCTTAGCCAAAGTTGGTTGCCCCAATGAGCAAAAGAGATTTTGGCTGATGACCCAGGTAGTCAGTTGTCTCTGTCATTTCTTACACCTGTTGGAAATTGCTTGATTGAACTCTATTTACTCAGGTAATATTATTTCCCTTCCTGGGTTTTTGATGGGGTTGAAGACTAGATAGTCATAGTTACTTTCCTCTCATGACTTAGCCAGGCCAATTTAAATATAAGACTTAGACTCCTTAGGATAGGATAACTATTGAAACATTTAGCATATGTTTCTCGTTTGATATTGTTCATGCTGGTTGTAATTCTAATTTTTATGTATGTTTTTGCCTCTACTTTTTTTCTGGACAATACTTGATATTTGTTCTTATTGTATATAGTTTTGTTTTAGAGTTAGAACTCTCTTGTGTAGATAAAAGGGAGAGGTGTTGTGACAACTCCTTCAGCCAATGCCTTTAAGATACCAAACCACATTGGGTGTGGTCTCATGTACCATAAGTAAAGAGGAAAAGCATGCATGGCCCCTTTTTTCTGCTGGATTTGGTTCCAGTTCCCAGTGCACACAGAGGACAGCAGATCACTACCCTCACTGTGAGTTTATCCCCACATAACCTTGTCTTATACTCCCTTCCGGTCTACTGTGGAACTCATTGATAATTCTTCATTGCAGGCAGCCTCTCACCTCCATCTTCCATCTGTCTGACATGCTCATGTTTCCTAGAGCTCACATTCAATCAACTGTAAACTAATACTCTGGAGAAAAAGTACAGTGTCATGAAGAGACTCTGGCAGCATGGATTTCCTGCTCAGCCAATGAATTCGATAGCTGTTTCTTCCTGGGTAACCCTGTTCCCATACCTAGAATGAAAGCACCAACCATTCTTACTGCAGAAGGTTTTCGTCATGCTTCAATGAAATACCAATGTATGTGACTGGCATAGAGTAAGTTTACAACAAATGTCACTTATTTGTATTATTATATAAATAATAAATAAATATTAAATAATAAATCTCTTATTACATAGAAGAAAACATGAAAGTAACAAATTTACACTGTGCATAATGAATATAACATAATGAATCAGTAGGACACACCAGCCTAGGACTCAAAGGAAAATGTGGATTCAAAGAGTTGTTTATCCATGACTGAATTAGGAAATGCCCAGCTTGAAAATAACAGGAGACATGAGCATATATACGTAACTTAATTCCATTTTAGAGCTGTGACAAATTTAAAACAAAGTGAAAAATATAGGCCACACTTTAGGGAAAAAAATGAAACCAAATAACAATACGTAGTGTCCCGGTGGAAGACTTTAAAGAGATAGGGAGGAATATTTGATTAGGAGACAAAGCCTTGTGTAACTAACTGTCTCACTTCCTTTTCATGAGATGCTATACCACCATTGTCTAAGCCCTAAGCCAGGCTGAGGACACGTCAGATGAAACTAAGCAGTCCTGACTGTCTGGCGGTACCCATAAAGTTTACAAGAAGCCAGCAAGCAGTGTAAATTGCTCTCCTTTCAACTTGAATCACGCAGCAGACTTCATTTGTTTCCTGAATGCTGATCTGACAGTGAGAGATAAAGCCAATAAAAGCTCTGGAGCTCGGAAAGAGCCTTGTTTGCCATTCAGGGCATCTGTCCTCGTAAGGAAAAGGTTATTGGGCCTGGAGCCACTGGCAATAACATGTGTACCTAGAGCTCTCCCTTTGATTTGCTGAGTGTTGTCACCCACCGTTTGCTTATTCAGCCTCTCTCAGTGGTACTGAAGGAATGTTTTTGTGCAGCCCCCTCAGCCACGACTCGCCTGCCATGCAGTGATTTAGGACTGAAATGCCATTAAGTGAGTCGTATTTTATTTGGAAGAGCTGGGTGGCCACCGCTTTAGTACTCTGTCCCTTGACCTCCATCACTTCTTTACAGTTTGAATATTTAGGGAGTATAGAACCTGTATTCCCGTTCATATGCTGTCTAAATAGCCTACAAGCAAATCCAAGACAAGGGAAAAGCTTGAGTTCCAAGAGTCTTCGACGGTGTTGCTTCCCGTCTCTAGCAATATTCTTCTTAAACCAATAGTGTGTTTCATTGTGGCTACATGCAGA
This sequence comes from Arvicola amphibius, assembly GCF_903992535.2. Classification (NCBI taxonomy): domain Eukaryota; kingdom Metazoa; phylum Chordata; class Mammalia; order Rodentia; family Cricetidae; genus Arvicola; species Arvicola amphibius. The sequence goes on from NC_052054.1 coordinate 37,825,534, forward strand.
CCGACATAACTGAAAAGTCTCAGGAAGGAATTTCCCGTCTCGTGAAAGATAATAGATTTTAGACTTGCTCTGCGTAGCATTGTGCTCACAGTCCTCGCGAGAGGTCTGGGATCGCAGACACCACATTTAGAAGTCAGGAGAAATGTAAGCAGCACTCTTGAATTTTGAGATTCTCCTAAGAGTCATCATACCCTTCAACATGAGGATCCCAAAATAGACCCTGAGAAATTAAAGAATGGCTTGAGCTAAAACTGCAGCAAGTCTTGTACAGTCTGTGGTCACGCTGCCGCAACCGACTCTGAATTTTAACATAGAAGTGAAAACTGCAGCAACTGCTGTTTCATAGGCCAATGTTATTCATAATAATTACAGTTTAATTGCAGCTGGTGGTTGGTGACCACTTGCTGGAGGCCAGCCCTGGGGTAAGCACTTGACCATGGAAAATCACTTCAAACACTCACTTTTACCCAACGAGATGGGCACCTCTGTGGCTCACAGCACAGTAGAGAATGGGATTCAATAGGGGGAAACAGGCTGCCCAAAGACATAGAGCCTGTCAGTTACAGAGTCTTATTTAGTCACATCTCAGCTGGAGCTAGAGATCAAACTCTTAGCTGTACCACCTGTATGTTCCATGACCCCAAGAGTAAAACTCTTGTCACTGTGAATACTAGAAATGCCCCCACCAAAGGAAAAAAAAAAAAGTTTCTTTGTTCGTCACTATGTAACCAAGGCTGGCCTTAAACTCATGTTCATCCTGCGGCAACGCTCTGAGTTACTAGGGTTACAAGTGAATGTCACTACAATCAGAAAGAGCTACTTTCCTTAGAAGATTTGTCTAGTGTTCTAGTTGAGAATAAGACAAAGACTAGAGATGACACATGGATGGACTAGGAAGGGGCAAACAGGGCGTCTCTATAAACCCAATAATGCTGTTTGTTAGATATTCCAAAAAATATATATCAAATATCCACTATGTATCTGGTCCGGTGTAAGACACTTAAACCCATAAATTATCTGTATTCTCATTCAGGCTTGAGGTTCTGTACCGGGGCACAGGCACTGCAGGACCTCAGAATCCAGCACAAGCCTGGCAGACCGGAATCAGAAGTGAGCTGTTCTTTGTTAACATTGTGCATCCCCCATTGTTGCCTTTCTCCTAAAGAACAAGGGAATCCATGTGTGGTCACACAGGCTATAAACATAGAACTCAAGAAGATGAGGCAGAAGGATCAAAGTTTACTCGGGGCAGTCTGGTAAGCAGAGCAAGCCAAAACAAAACAACAACGTAGTTAACCATCCACATCTAAAATCTTTGAGATACTGATATGGGCCTTGACACTCACTCTCTAGAAAGTAAGAAACTAAGAACAATTTTCACCCCTAGCTTCAGAGTGTGTAAGGGCTGAAGAGGACCTTGACAACTTTTCTTGCTCTGAGTATTCTGGTGAGGGAACTGAAGGCCGCCTTATGGGAAAAGGTGGGTAAACCTATGGTTCTGACACCTATTTGCTTCCAGAAATACTGTTCTTTCCCAGTGTACCCCCCAGGGCTACTTCAAGCATTACCAACCCATGTCCCTTCTGTCTGCCAAGAGAAAATGAAAATTTTTATTATTTATAATTTTGGATAAGTTGCAATATTGCAGGTTCATATAAATTCACTCAATAAACCCCGATGAGCCATTTAAAGTCCCAGTACCACCCCCACTCCTGCTGGGAGGGCACGATGATGAAGGAGCAAGAGGAGGCAAAGTGGGGGAAGCTCATAAATTATGAGAAGTGAAGGAGTGATTTCATCAAAGTGCCAAGCTCGGTCCATGGAATGTTTCAATTGTATAAAATTTATAGTTTTCTGAGGGGGGATGATTTACTGGCCCTAATTTTCCACAATAAAAAGCTCGGTGGGGATTCTGTGAATGAAATATCTTTTTTAAAAATAAGTTTAAAAATGGAGTTGAAAATGAGGGTCAGTGGTGCCACGTCTGGAGAATAACTCCCTCTCGGATCACCTCCAAACATGAGTCACGGGAGAAAGACCCATAAAACATGTGCTGGTTAAAAAGGCATAAAGTTGTAAAATAAGAAAGCAATATGTCGAAAAGCACATCCCATCCAATTTGTTCAATTGATAGGATTATATCTTTATCACTGGATTCCAATGAAATAAAGAAAAACAGAATAAGAATTATTTTAACTGATGGGAAACAGAAGGGAAACAAAAAATGTAGTGGTGTTTCAAATATATTTTAATAAATAAAGACTGCCTGAAGATGTGCGAGTAAAACAGTCCCTCTGGTCAGCCTTACAGACCAGATTATGGTAGCACACACCTTTAATCCCAGTAGGCACCCTACTTGCCATAGAAATTGGGTGGTGCATGCCTTTAATTTCAGTAGTGCACACCTTTGATCCCAGCCCTAGAGAGGAATATAAGACGGGGCAAGACAGCTCTCAGAAGCAGTCTCCTTCTGCGATTCCTGGAGGCAGGATCTCCATTTTCAGATTGAGGACGAGGTAAGAGCCAGTAGCTAGCTGCTTTGCTTTTTGGACCTTCAGGTTGAACCCCAATTTCTGTCCCTGAGTTTTTATTAATCGTGCTTCAATAAAAGAAAAGAAATCATTAAAAACAATTATGTAGCCAGGCGGTGATGGCGCACGCCTTTAATCCCAGCACTCGGGAGGCAGAGGCAGGCGGATCTCTGTGAGTTCGAGACCAGCCTGGTCTACAAGAGCTAGTTCCAGGACAGGCTCTAGAAACTACAGGGAAATCCTGTCTCGAAAAAAAAAAAAGAAAGAAAAAAAAACAATTATGTACCACATATTCAGAAAAATGAATATACGTCACTTCTTGCAAATTAAACCAATATAGAATTAGAGCCTAGATCTTGTGAGACAATGCTTAGTCCCTTTCCTCAGTCAGAAAATGGTAGGCACTTCCCTTCAATATTAGCCCTAGGGCTGGGGACAGACCCACTGTATCACAAACATCCTCAATCCCAGCTTTATGTTGGTCTATTCTTCTCAGCCTCGACAGCCTCAGCTTCCCTTATAGTTCTGTCCCTGGCCTTCCAGGAGGAGGTCCCAGCAAACCGCTTAAACCTTCCCAATTTCACTTCCTGAGAGATTAAATGCACACTGGTTCTATACCCAGTTTTCTGCTTCACACTCCTGAATGTTTGACCCTGTATTTTAGCCCCAACCAGAGGACAGATTAAGCTAACAACATCACTTTGGCCTATGACTGTTCCTAGTAAGGTATCATACACACACGTCCCAGTTGATACATTCTTGAACTCCATCTTGGTAAGCTAGAACCTGTTGTTTAACCAAAAATCACCCGAATTTCCATAATGATGATTTAGCCACTGGGGCAAAATGATCTATATCTGTTTTTTTAGTTGTACTTCATGTACTATTACTGATTTTCTACTTAAGCTCAAGTCTCAATCGTGCACATTCCTGACTTCTTTCTTTTTATTGGAGAATCTTATGGCAATCCTGCCATGGTCCCAAATTCTTGCCGGTCACACCCTATGTATTTCCATTTTTTTGAGAATGAGTTTGGTCCTGTGATTGTCCTAGAACCAGCAGAATACGGCAAGGATGGATGCTACCTCCAGAATCTCACTACATTATGTAAGACTGTCTCACTAGCAAGCAGCTGGAGGCTTCTCTCTAGATCTGGCTTTAAAAGAGAAACCCCTGCTTTTTGAAAGAGGGAATAAGAGAGCGATATAGCATAGAACTGGTCTTTTGTCGTGTCTAGTTGCAGATAATGGCTACCATCTGATAGCCAGCAGAAAGCTGAGGTTTTCAGTTCTGCAACCACAAGGAAATGACTTTGGTCAACAACACGGAGGATAATTGTAAGAGTTATAGGAGACACAGATCTGTGGCCGCTTAAGCCCCCAGGTGAGAACAGAGCTCAGCAACATTGCAGAGGACCAGTTAGGATGCATGCCAAACACCCACTGCACAGAAAGCATAAGAAGAAAAAGCAACTACACGTATGTTGTTTAGAAGGTTTGCTACATTTGTGGTAATTTATTAAGCAACCATGCCTACGCAATTAAATATCTATTCAAATCAATATAAAGAAACTAATCATAGTGTCTTCTGCAAGCAGAAGTATAAAGACTCATTTTTACTCCCTAAGAACAAGTCACCACCTTGAAGCAATGTACCATATAAGACTGAAGCATTACACAAAAGTAAGCAATATTGTGATGATGATAATGAGGGTGGGCATGTGAATGGCAATTTAGGATGAATTACTAAGTAAATGAGATTAGTCCAAATTTCTGAGCACATTGTCAGGAGAGAAGTGCCAAGATACCAGAAAGCTTTTACAGAAGTAGAGGGAGTCCCAGAAGAGTAGGAAGAGGTATGTGGGTTAATTCGACAGAGATTTAGAGCCTACTGCAAGACAGGCAGGACACATCCTTTATTACACCTCAGCTTCTATTTGTTTTGTTTGTGCCACTGTTGTTCAGTTCTTTGTATGTTTGTTTGTTTTGTTTTTGTTTTTGTTTAAATGAGACACAGTCACCTGTGTGGTGCAGGCTGAACTTGACTCCCTGTAATAGATTATAGGGATGAAGCACGTTGTCCAGCTACTCCCTGGTCCTTGTGAATCAAAAAGGTTAGTCTATGGAATGAAGAATGACACCACCTCAAAAACACATGACTTGGAGCAAGCTGTGTTTTTCCTTCTAAACCTCAGTGTCCTTGGCTATATTACAGGGACTGTCAGGGTATCTTAGTTGTTTTGAAAGTCAAATTGCAAAAATTAAGGTAACATGCACAGAATGTGTGAGAACCTGATAAATGTCTGCTGTGGTTATTTCCAGTGGAACCCCCGTGTTTTCTAGAAGAACACAGTATAGGAAGAGCACTATCTTTCAGTCAATCCTGAGCCAGCTTGGATGTTGACTGAGCATCTGGTCCCTCCCACCATCTCCCAAACCATCCTGGATTTCCCTCAATTCCAGGTCCTTCCTTTGTATTGGGGACGCTTTTATGACAGTGCACGTACCTGTTCTAAAATCATGAGGACTTCAAAAACTAAAGCTGTCTTTGTTTCTTTCTCTCAACACCCACTAAGCCCAAAGTGAGCCAGGTGAGTAGTAAATCCTCTTCAAGTGATTTCATTTAGTGTTTGGGGGAGGTTGGGACAGGGTTTCTCTTTGTAACAGTCCTAGCTGTCCTAGAACCTGCTTTGTAGGCCAGTCTGGACTTTAACTCAGAGACCTGCCTGCTTCTGCCTTCCAGGTGCTGGGATTAAAGGCCCACATCACTACCACCCAGCCTGTGCTGGGTGATTAGACCTGCATCCCGGGAGGAGCTCAAATCCCAGCCTTCATCTCATGTTTGTTGTAATATTGTTTGCAGTTCTAGAATTTACCCTGTCCAAATTCAGGTCTTTCTGGGCCCACTTGTTTGTTTTGGTGTTTGCTTATTTACCTGTCTGTCTATTGGCTATCACACATTCTTTTCTTCTTTTCTGTAAGAAATGTTTCTTAGTCATATATTTCTCCACAATAACCAGTTGCTACAATTAGTAATGACAGCAACAAGGTAAGGAACTCTTGTTGATTGTTTCGCAAACTCCCTCTGCCTCCCTTACGGAGGCATACCTACCTTTGCTGTGCCAAAAGGCAGCTTTCGCAGGCACCATATCTCTGGGGTATTTATAAATATGAGGCATATGTGAGTCCTCTAGTTAGCTGATGGGTTTACAGGCTTCCTGTTATGCCGTGCTGACTGTGGAGCGGCAGTCCCCAGGAGTTTGCTGGAACACTCACATATGGTCCAATATTACACATACACTTGGCATCTTCATACATTTGAGATTCAATGTGTTTTCACACAGACAACTGGCATCTGGCTTGAATATCTAGAAATAAGGACGGGAAAAGATGCCAGTCAGAAATCAAAGGAGTAGCAGGGAGAATGGCCTTTCTTCCAACCCAGCGGGAAATGTTACGACTTCATCTGACGATCAGCGTCCAACTCTGAAAATTCTGTGTGCCTTCAGGGTACTGTTACTTAAAATTAAACCAGAATGTTGTTTCCTTAAAATAAACGAAAAAGACCTGAGCAGCAGAGTCGATTTATTTTGAGACTCGAAGCCTCTAGGAAGAGGATGTGGTAGAAAGGCCTCGTGTTTCATCTCTGTGAGTCTCAGCTGTGTGTCCTTGGGCAAGCTGCAGAACCTCTGTGCCCATTGGTTTTCTCATCTATAGAATGGGAACAGACACCCTTGAGGCTTTATGCTCTCAGCAATCATGATAACAGATGAAATCACATCGCCTGTGTAGTCTCAGACGTCATTTGATTACCTTCGCTGAGCTGTTTTGTGTGACATCATCCTCAGTTTTGACATCATTGCTATTAACTGCCATAGAAATTTTTTGTTTACCTGAGAGTATGCCTAGAAATGATTTTCACAATATTTTATCTTCCCCTCCCAAATCCAGATTCATCGTTTAGTCTACCATGATTCCAGCCTGAGCTGGATCATGAGGGCAGTTTTCATAAGGCTTGGCCACTTTCCTGTCCCCAGTGTAAATAATACCAACAGATCTAGATAAAGATAGTAAACACACAGCAATTTTTCTCTGTTGATTTTTTTTTAACAATTTGCCAATTTTTATTCAAGATAATACTTGGAACAACAACGGGATGGGATCCCTTCAAGGAAAATTAGTTTCCACCTAAAAACTGTTTAGATTCAGCATTAAATGGATTCAGATTGAAAGTAGAGATCACAACAAAGAGAATTGTTCAAGATGAGTTTCTATCACCTACAACAAAGACCTATAGTAAAGTTAAAAATTAAATAGTAAAAGTTAAAAATCTAAACCAATAGTAAGTTAAAAATTAAATGCAATGAGAAGGATAATATTGTTAAGATTTATAAAAAACAACAGAAAGGGAGGCTGTGTAAGAGACAGCTGTGCAGAGCTGTAGAAATTTCAGTACTGTCGGGACCACACATCATAAAGCAAGGCACAGCATCTATAAAAAGGAATTGGTTTGAGATGTTCATAATGCTCATCATGCAGAAATGCTCCTGCCTCTTATTTCATTAATTATAACCAAAAGCAACTCAAGAATACCACAGCAGCCTGGTGCTCCACCTTAACTTCCCCTGCATAATCCAAGAACCCTACACGGCTTAAATGACCCTGAGAGGGGAGCCACCTACCTTTTAAAGGAAACCATACAGAGTGCTCTCAATTGGCAAAGTCTCTAGAATGAGGAAGAAGTCAACAGGATTCCTTCCTTGGCATCCCCCTTTACCAGGCTGGTCAACCTAACAGACACACATCCAGCAGCTGCTCACCACAGTGCCCCACTACCTCCCAGGCTGCTGCGGGTGCCCATGTCTACCAGACCCAAAATGACTTCTCTCTTTCCAACCCCAAGAACAACTTCACAAACTTTCCTCTTTTTCCTTTTCTATCTCTAGAACTAAAAAGATAATAACAATGTCTTCTTTGGTTCCTTTCCATGATTCTAGAGCTAGCAGCAAACACCTTAACCTCATCATTTTCAATCCTGGTCTGATTTGCCACCAAAAAATGCCTCCACCTTAACAAGCTTTACTGAGCTCCCCTCCCCATTTATGAAACACTAGTCAAGGAAGCCCCTCCCATAACGCAAACCTTAAATCTGTTCTGCTTCTAGACCAAAGACTCTTAAAATCTAGGAGGGTGATTTAAATTTTCTTTGTGTCAAGCATCTCCATCACTCTCCCAACATATGTACACCATAGTAAAGTGGCCAGCACTTAATCTCCTTTTTAAGATGTTTGCAAAACACGAAGTAGAAGCTTTCTACCAAAGAAGAGAAGCCAGTGAATTCTGGCATTTCTTTAGCTACCTCTCGGATCTATCTCAGTGGGAATCATTCTTTATGGACAGAGACCAGGCCTCTTGTTGACCACAGAGAGACCATTCTTGCATTTTTGTTGCAGCAAAATGCTAGTTCTCAGATGAAAACAAGACTACATAAATAAAGAGTGAGGTGTGTACTCACATGAAAAACACAGCCCACATTCAGCATGATTCCTAAGCCAAATGGGAAGGATGATTCTCTACCCCGTTTAATGATATATTTTACTCTCCATCTAGTATATCTATCACTCTTAACTAGGGAACTATTGCCATCTGACACTGGTAACACCACTATAAGAGAGAAGCTTAAGATAGGATTACAGGATCCTTGGTACTGGCATGAAGTCTCAATATCACTTACACCCGATGCTACTGTGGCTGTGTATCACAAGGGAAAATCCTAGAGCTGTCACAAGACATTCCAAAATGAGAAAATCATATATATTAAGCTCCTTATTGAAATCCCTCAGACTGCAAGGCATTTTCTTAATTGTTTTAGTGTGAACTACAAAGTAATATTGACAAAATTATATTTGGCAATTTTAAAGAAGTTATCAGAAATATCTGATTTTTATTAGATAGAAAAGCGCTTATAGTTTTATATTACAATTAGTCACAAAAACCGTTTTAATTGCTCTCTTAACAAGGAAAAATGCCCTTATATTTGGTTCACACATTCAAGCACATATACTACATAAAAACTTCATAGATGCTTAGTAATATCAACTTTTCTAAAATCTAATGTTCCTCTCTGGTTTTTACACTCACTTTTTCAAAGATGTATAATAAATGGCACAATTTTTAGAGTGCTTTATTTTCTTTTTTCCCTCCTTCAAACATATTAAAGAAAATATTATCTTATTGCATGTTAGTTTCAAACACTAAGAATGTACCTAATTTTTTTAGCACTCTCAAATATATCTGCTAAATTACTATCTAGCCAAAATATGTATTTTGTCAAATGCATAGAAAGAAAATAAATAGACCTCTATCTTCACAGAATTAGCAGGGGAATAAATACACAAGCCTTCTACATTGAGCTCAGGCCAGCTGACTGTTATCCATACTGTCACCATCATTAAATTCCATGCCATTCAGAACCTGGTAGAATCACCTAGAAGAGCTCAATATTAACTAACAGTTAAACAGAAAGCAAAGTGTTTGTCACCCACTAGTTCTATCAATTCAAAGGTACATGGTCAAATTTTAAGCAATTCATAAAGCTTATTTTCACTTTAACAGAAATATGAAGAGCAAGAGCACCAAACATAGAATTTTGAAGATCTGGCAAATGAAAGCAAAAAGTAACTGAAGTCCAGCGACACTTTCTCTCCTGTATTCAGAACACAACACATTCAGAGAAGCATGCAATCCTATCAGCATACAATACATTCCTAAGTGAAAACCAAACCTTTCAGCCAAAGCTTTCAACAACTTAAGTATGTCACAGCAGTGTGAGTCACTTCTCAAAGAAGGAGGGGAAAAGTCCTCACAGGTAGAACTTCTCATAGGTGATTTAATCCTCAGAGGAGGCACATGGATTATGTACACATCTACTAACCATGCCTGGCATAAACCAGAACTCAGTGTACTCCTGTATGCAATGATTTGTAGACTGAATCCACAGTTTCTTACCTGTTCCTTCTCTGTTTTTAATTTCCTTTAAAGTTTTTCAAACCACTGAAACATAAAAGAACTAAGCTGCGTAGTCATTTGTGCATCTAAGCACATCTGAGAGGAAGGAAACTGCTCCTTGACGGTCATTACGGCAGGAGACTGGACAGCAGTATCAATTTCCTCAGCACTCCTTTGTTAATTACACTCTGCCAACTTATCACAGCTCACCACCCTCTGACGATTTCACTTCACAAACCTCTGACCAGAAAGGTAAAGCAAAGGAACCCTTGCCATCATGCCAGAGGGGAGAGACAAGGTTGGTGGTGAAGGGAAAAGCAGATGGTGTGGGCAGATTTGCAGCTGTACCTTGTGTGGACTGATTGAAGGCACTCTTTTAAAACACCAGGCTGCAATCAACAATGTATACCTATGGCTCCATCCTGTTAGGTGAATAAGCCCGACTCAGAAAGCTGCTACCTCCTGTATTGCTTCCTTTTCTGGTTGCTGTGAGCAAATTCCTGGCAAACACTATCTTAAGACAAGAAAGATTTATTTGGCTTACAGTTTGAGGTGATGCAGCTCGTTGTAGTCGGGGAACTAGGAAGGCAGGAACATGATGTTCACAGTCAGAAGGCAAGACATAGGGCAGCATATAAAAAGGCACACCCCCTGGTTTACCCATTTCCTCCAGCAGTGTTCCAACTCCAAAGACTTACCAAATAGCACCACCAGATGTGTTCCAACAAACATGGGGAGCATTTCACATTTAAACCACAGAAACCATGCTTTCTCTCCTATGTGGAACATACATTTAGATATGTGGGGATCATGAGAGAGGAAGAAGAGAGACAATACCTTAAGCAGGGATGAAAAAGTTACAGACTACATGTGACATTAAACAAAAAGGTGACATTCAAAGCGAACAAAGAAAGGGACTATCAAGAGGTAAGCAGGGGTGCTGGGCAAGGGCCGAGGGAAAGAGGATGAATAAGATCCAAGTATTATGAAAATACTATAATGAACCCACTCAACAAGAGGAAATCCATGCCTGGTACTGGGAATATAACCAAACTACCCATGGCTAATGACGTCATGGATCTTGGAAGAGAATCAGCAACCACCACCTTACTAAACCAGCATAATTCTTAATTACATTCTAAATATTTGTCCTTATATCCACAAATGATTGTTCTCAACCCCATCAAAGAAATATCTCTTTGCAACAGACAGAGACCATACAAAAAAAACCACAACTAATAAACACAGAGTCCTAGAACACAGTCCCAAATGATACATCTACAAAACAACTCCTCTACCTGAAGCTCAGGGATCACTACACAGGAGGGAAATGGAAAGAGTGGAAGAGCCTGAGGGTCAGAGAGTTCGCTGTCAGACTCTGTCTCCTAGTAATTTCTGAAGCTGCACCCCTAAAGTCTCACCAGCATGGCTGACTAAAACAACCAAAAATGTGGAAGGGGAAAAGCTCATGATGTCTCAACCCTAGACAAAGAACTACAGGCAAATAAGGAATACTGAGAAAGGGAAAAACAGTCTTCCCCAGAGAAGAGCAGACCCATTGGTTATACAATACCAAGTGGTCATATTTAAAAGCATACATACAAATAACATTATGCAGACGGAGAAGGTTGAATATATGTATTTAGGTATTTAGATACCCAGGTGTGTGTGTGTGTGTGTGTGTGTGTGTGTGTAAAACAACAATTAAAAAAATAAAGGCCATGATTTGAAAGAGAGAAGGGTTTGAAGGGATGAGAAAAAATAAAATGTAATTACATTATAATCTCAAAAAATAAAAAAATAAACTATTGGCACATGGAAGGAGTTGGAAGGCAAAAAAGGGAAAGAAAGTGATGTAATTAAATTTTAATTTCAAAAAATGGGAAAAATAATTTAAAAATAATATTTTAAATGATAATGAAACCCACTACTTTGTATGCTAACATTTTTTAATTTATATTTCAAAACAATATAGTATACATGATGAATATATAGAATTTTATGTCCCTTAAATACCTTAAACATATATAGAATTTTTTATTAAAACATTTATAGAACCAGAAATGATAATTCATTTATTTGCTTTGTAATAATGTGACCAAAACACCCACTTATCTAAAAGAGAAGAATATTGGAGCTAGGGAGATGGCTTATTGGTTAAAAGTGTTAGTAGTGTATATTGCTCTTACAGAGGACCCAAGTACAATTGTCAGCACCCACACTGGGCAACTCACAACCATCTGTAGCCCCAGAAACAGGGGATCTAAAGCCCCTGGCTTCTGCAGACATCTGCACTTACATGCTCATACACACACACACACACACACACACAATTTAAAACTAATTTTAAAAATTAAGACAAAGTCTCAGAGACTATATGACTTACATAAAACTAGTTCTTAGAGGGCCTGGGGAAATCACGAACAGGAAAGGCCCCTGAAAACAAACACGACAAACCCCACTGAGAATCGGCATGCAGTGTTCATTACAGGACTGACACCTGTCCAAGGGAAGCCCTGCACCTGGCAATGAAAGCGGGAATGGGACAGATCGGGCACAAAGCACAAAGGCACACAGAAGGGAGCTGTCTCGGAAGAGAGCTGGCTGTTCGGAGAACGTCTCAGCCAGGGTGGCCTGTTGAGTCTGGGGATGTGACCTGTCCAGAAAAACAGTCGAGAACTCCAGCCCAGACCACACACCCTTCCAGTCAGCGCTCTGGAAGATATTTTGAATAATTCTCTGGTCATTAAAGTCCACAGAAAATTTTAGGGAAATTGTCCTATCCAGCACTTTATAAAACCACTTACCAGAAGAATAAACAGTGAGCATTTGGAGATGTTCCTTTAAAAGGCTAAGAGGCATTCTTAAGTGCCGTTCTTCTCTTCCTCTACTTATATCTACACCCCCTACCCTTGACCCAAGAACACACACAGAAGTTCAAAAATAAAGAGCTTAAATAACTTTATAAACCACTAAAGCTCTAAGGCAAATGACGTAAAGATGAATAAATTCTTGGTTCGAGATTGGATTTTATTTCGATTGATTAACAAATTTGAAGATTGAAAAGATTTTAAGAAAAGTTTTTTTTTCTTAATCAGGCACAGGGGCACATGAATATAATCACAGCACACAAGAGGATGGCAATAAGTTTGGGGCTAACCTGGACTACAAAGTGAGTTTCGGGCTAGCCTGTGCTACAGATTGAGACCCTGTCTCCAAAAGGAAGAAGAAAAAAGGAGGAGGAAGAGAAGGAGGAGGCAGACAATGAGAGAGAGAGGAGGGGGAAGAGGAAGAGGAAGAGAAGGTGGGCAAGGAGAGGAAGAGTGGGAGAGAAGGAGGGGGAGGAGGAAGAGACGGAAGAAGGAGGAGGAGGGGGAGGAGGAAGGGGAGGGAGAGGAGGAGGGGGAGGGAGAGGGGGAGGAGGAAGAGATGGAAGAAGGAAGAGGAGAAGGGGGAGGGAGAGGGGAAGGGAGAGGGGGAGGGAGAGGGGGAGGGAGAGGGGGAGGGAGAGGGGGAGGGAGAGGGGGAGGGAGAGGGGGAGGGAGAGGGGGAAGGGAAGGAGGAAGAGATGGAAGAAGGAGGAGGAGGAGGAGGAGGGGGAGGAGGAGGAAGGGGAGGGGGAGGAGGAGAGAAAGAAAAAAAAGGAGGAGGGGGGAAGAAGTAGTAATATTGATTAAGAAGAAGAAGTAGAAGGAAGTAATGATATTGGTTGTATGGTTCAGTAAGAAACCATCAGTATCTTTTCATGAAGATAATGAGATGGAACTCAGGGTAAGTTTTTCACAAAGCCATCATAGAAATCTAAAATGATGTGAAATTTAGCTTGACACCTTGAAAATGCATTCTCTGGAATACACTTGATTATTTTAAATGATTACAATGTATTGCTAGACAGTCTTCTAGATAGAGAATGTAGGTCCTGTGACAGAAGCATTACTTGCTATTTTTTATCTTTAACAGTCATAAAAAGAACAATGTTGATCATAAGAGAGGATGCAGCAGCAAGATTACTTTCCCAAGAGGACCAGTCATTTTTTGCTTTTCTAACATAGTTTATTTAGTGGTAGTTGTGGTCATAGTAGCAGTAGTAGCAGTAGACCGTGTGTGTGTGTGTGTGTGTGTGTGTATGTGTGCGTGTGTGAAAACATACAGTGGCATTCATACAGGGGTTCTTGTTCTTCAACTCAACTACATCTGGAATGAACTAAAAACCCTAGTCACTGGGCACACTTGTAAGAAATTTTTTGTTAATTGGATTATTTGAGGTTAAAAAAGTCACCTTAAATATAGTCCACACCTTCTGGTATCAACCTTTAGAAAGAACAGGGTAGAAGGAGGCTTGTTCTCTTCACCTACTCACCCTCGCTCTTAATAGCAATGGCATTCATTCTCTGGCATTAGAGCTGACTTCTTCAGCAGAATTCAGGCCTATCTGAAGGCTAGCTGAGACATCAGTGTCATGAACTGAACAGGAACCAGATTCTTGGACTTCAGTAGACAGCCATTTTCAGGCTAGCTGAACCACAGCCCATAAACCACTCTAATAAATCCCCTTTATTCTAGTCTATATTGGAAGTAGAAAAAGATAAGATCTCCTAAGTAAATTGATAGTGTGGGGATCATGGGAGAGGACAGAAGGGGATGGGGGAGGAAGGGAGGGAAGCAGAGAAAAATACATAGCTCAATAAAAACAATAAAAATAAACAAGTAAATCCCTTTTATATGTAGAGAGATTCATTCTATCACTTCTGTTCTCCTGGAGAAGCCTGCCTAACACAGGAAGCCAGCAATCTTGTGGCTTCTGTTCTCTCCCTGTAGCCTTATAAAGGTTCTAAGGACCAAACTCAGGTTGCCAACAAGTGTCTTTACCACAGAGTCATTGTAGCAGCTCTGACATTTTCTATTCAAATTATTCTATGAGAAGACAAAAGAGAACTACCTTCTCCCCTGGAAATAACACCAGAATATTCTTCTATTTCATGCATTCCACCATTAAGTTACATAGGGAAAATGCATACCCTCTCATTCCTTGATCTAGTTATCTTTAATATCATGGATTATTATCAAACTTTGATACACAAATATCAAATGGAATTGGAGAGGAAAGCCTGGCAATCTGGAACGGTCTGGTGTAACCATTGCTTCCTACAATTACAAATGATTGCAGCCATTGGCTGTGGTTATAAATCCCTGTTTATGTCTGCAGCTCTGACTCATGCCTTGAATTCTCCTTTCTACTTTCAAGCTTTCACTTCCCTGATATAAATTTCCATTTGCTTTAATAATGTTTCCAACAAAGCTGAATCCATTGAGACCGATTTATGCCAATCGTACCAAATGTGAGCACAATATATTTCTGATTGAACTCAAAAGTTTATGAGAGAAATGACTGGGAATTCATTCTTCAGTGAATGGTTACAGCAACCCATCATGCCCACAGGATCGTCTGCTGTATAATTCAGACACATGTTATGAAGTCATACTCCCATTATAGAGGTTAAATATCGATACAGACAAGGCTCCATGAGCCACAATTTCCTCACATTCACAGCGCCTGGCACCTGATTTCCCTGAGAAAGAGACTAAAAGGTGATGGATTTGAACAGCGCAGATCAGAGAGGCATGACCAGGAATCCAGCTTCAGAATGCTCCTGACTGAGAGAGAGCTCCTGCCAGAATGCTTTAGGAAATAAGACACACTGCAGAAGATGTCCTATGAGCCCCAGAAGGGTCTTCCATTACACACATCCAGAAAACCAAGCGCTCTGGAGATACCCATAGCCTATTAAACCTGGGGTGGGGGGAGAAGGGAACTGACAATTTTTTTCAGAAGTTCAATTATTTCATTAAATACATAGATCAAAACCAGAAACTACAGCCTGGTCTACAAGAGCTAGTTCCAGGACAGGCTCCAAAGCCACAGAGAAACCCTGTCTTGAAAAACCAAAAAAAAAAAAAAAAACCAGAAACTTACTAGTCACATATTTATACTTGAAGACTTCTGACAACATGAAGGGCTAACCTGAGGTCCATGACATGTTGATTCTGATGAAAAATGATGTCACACACACTGAGAGTTCACAACAATCACCTTGTCCCAGAACCAAAACTACCAGTTCTCTTAATTGTGATTCCACATGTAGTTTACCCAAAGACTCAATATGATAGTAGAATAAGGGATTCTCAACTGATTACAACTGATTAAATGGCAAATGAGACCATGACCAAGTTACACTGATAATTCAGGTTCATTTCTGTTTAAATCAGAGTCCTCTAGAGGGACAAAAGCCATGGACTTTTTATAAATTATAAAACAGAGTTTATGAATGGCTTAAGTGAGAGGATATTATAGCAATATCCATCTGCACCTAGAAAGACAGACAGCTAGATCACTGCTCAGTCCATGAAGTTGGATGGATGGCTCAAGTCTGGATCTGGTGCTGAATAGCTAGAATCCCAGCAGAGTAATGGTTATTCAGTTCATGTGAGAAAGCCAAAGAATCCAGACTGGCATAAGTGGAGGGTGAGAGCAAGAGCACCAGAGGTACTTGTTCAGACCAACTGAAGACAGTCAGGCAGGCAACAGTGATTTTTCTCTAGACCTCTGTATCTGGGCTACCTGTTTAACGATGCTGCCCACATCAAAGCCCAGTCTTCTCTTAGCTAATCCACTTGAAAATCCCTCCAGAGATGCCCTTGGCAGAGGTGTGTCTCCTATATTGATTCTAAACCTCATCAAGTTGACTAAGTCATAGCATCACAGTTACCATGGTCACCAATGAACCAGGAAATCTATACATCCACTAGCTGGAAAACAAACAAAGACTATAGTTAAAGCAAAATGCTTTGTTCATTAACTGATTTCTGAGGCAACCTGCCCTTTCCCACATGAAAGCCCTTACTACTCATCCACAAAATAAAACCCAAACCTTGGTGAAGAAGTACGTTACTCTGTGTCATTTTAGCTCTCTGTCATTTTTTTTTCTCTTTGTTCCTCCATGCCTCCCCATACACACATCCAAAACTTACCCCTAATCACACAAATCCTGCCATTGTTTTCTCAGCAGGCCATACTTTCTCATAAAATCCACAAGGAAAATTCTCTCTGTTCATATTGTAAGGGACAGATTGTCCCTTCTTGGAGATTTTTCTAATTATTTCCTTTCTTGAGTGCTGTGTAGCTAGATGTTCCCATCAAATTTTGTACAGACCTCTTTACAATAGATACCTCACTCAAAAATAATTACTGGATTTCCTTTCTTTTGAGACAATATGACACTATGCAGCCCACACAGGCCTCAGTTTCATGATCCTCCTGCCTTAATATCCAGTATGCTAGATTACAGGTTTATATACAGACAAGGTAACCCAAATAAACCATAAGGCCTTAGGAACAAAGACAGAGAGCCATTTTTCTCAACTCTGAGCATCTTATATTACCTTTTCAGAGATGCGAACAACTGTCTACAGATTCCAGCTAAGGAACTGACAACAAACCCAAGAAAGTATCCTACTAAACTCCAATTTGGCAAAGAAATGAATTTATTGGGTTTACTTACAGAGGTATGAATGTGGGATTGCTTATAGGACTATGGAACATTCAGTGGAAGTCACATCACCAAAAGCCCACTCCAGCATGGGTGATGACTCACCAGCACTTCAATGCTGGAGCTCTGTGCATATGTCAGTAGCCTGACAGGATGGGGAGTTCCCTCTCCCCTCAGCAGTGCTCACTACTTATGTAATCTTGGGAGAGAGGTGTCTTGTAAAAGTGGTGTCAGGAACTTCCTGGAGCTTTTGAATTGTTTGCTTCCCGAATCTTAGGGATCTCTCCTCTAGAATGGAATATTTCAATTCACAATCTATAATGAGGCTTAGCTCTTGCCAAAGTCAAAAATAAAAAAGTTTCCTGATGACTAATATGGACTATTTGTTTAACAATATGAATATGTGTTACATTTGTTCAATGATGTAAATATGTACTGAATTTGTTTAATGATGTAAAGATGTGTAGCTTTGCCTGCCTAATAAAAAAGCTGAATAGCCAATAGCTAGGCAGAGGATGGATAGACATGGCTGGTTGGCAGAGAGAATAAGTAGGAGGAAAAATCTAAGCATGAGAGGAAAGAGAAAGAAGGAAGAGAGAATGGTGGGGAGCTACCCATGCTCAGATAGCCAGAAAACTACCAGCCAAACACAGAGTAGGACATATGTTATACAGAATGAAAGGTAAAAAGCTCTGAAGCAGGCATAGATGAAGAGAATCAAGTTAAATTAAGTTATAAGAGCTAGTGGTACAAACATAAGATAAAGCCAAGCATTCATAACTAATAAGTCTCCTATTCATGATTTCAGAGCTGGTTGGTGGCCCAGAAGAAAGCCTGTTACAGACAGCAAAATGAACCTGCTCAGAAAACCAAGCTGGAAACAGAGGATGTGCAGCAAGAAGAACAAATGCATTAACTATTCCTAGTGAGCAGGTAATTCCGTAATTCCAGCATTGTATAATCCACTTGACACGGATCAGTGTGACCACAGCTCTCTGTCCCTTAGACTGTGTAACCCTGAAGAATTCCTATAAATAACCCTACTCCTTGTCATTCATCAGTAGGCAATATCACTGAAGAGGTGGCTTTCTACTTTTACACTCCTCAGGTTTCTTCCTGCCTCCTCAGGGATGACTTGGTGCTCACACAATCATGTAGGAGTATTCTCTCATCCATCATGTGCTGATCACTGCTAATATCTAATTCCAAACATCACTAGCACTCAACATTTCAAGTATATCATCCCTAAATACTGAAGGGGCATGGTATTACAAGCCTTAAGATATTCCTGACTACATGGGAAAGTATAGCCTTAAAGAAATAGTCTTTCTGTCTCATCAGTTTATCTCTCTATGGAATAAAAACAATGAATCTCAGAAGAATATTTGCTTGAAGATAAAACTGAAACCATGAAAGCAGTCACTGGTAGAACTTACTCTCAACCTCAGACCTTTTCTCTGAGGTTTCAAAAAGCAGATATGCATCTGTTCTACAAAGTCATGAGAAGGTACAATAAGTCAGTATGTACTGTTGATTAGCATATACAGAAGTTCTTTGAAAAATCTATTCAATGTTAATTAAGTAGGGAACAGGACATAGTTAATGTGACCTGCAATGTTTGTCCTCTGAATGTTCTTGAACATTCTTCTCACACATCATTAATAAAGAAATACAAAAGGGGAATTAGTTGTCTCATTTCTTTCTACATCAGAAGCAGGGCAAGCCTAGGCGAGCTCCTTTTATCAGCCAAGAAGAAAAAGCTTCCTCTGAACTACTGAAGGAAATGTGGAAACATGTGCCCACTGTGACCTAGAGTAGGGCAGAAGACCTGGAAGACACAACAAACCATTGGTTGCCTGCTTCTCCATGACAAGATCATCAAAACCACATGTCCAGGAATTTCAAGAGCTCCTGGAGATTTCATCAACACTGATCCCATAAATCTGCCATTAGATGTTGTACTTATAGTTGTCCCATTTAACACTGTAATAGTACTCAAAGAGAAAAGTTCCCTTCTACAAAATGTCTTTCTCCACCCTCCTAGACATGTGTGTGTCTCTTTTTATTCCTGGGGATACTCAGGATTTAATGATACCATCATATTCAAAAAGACACATGCTGTTTCAATTTTCTCACTGGGAAACACAAATTCAATGATTTCAAATAATTGTCAACAGTGAGTATACCACTGCTAGACATATTTCTACAAAGGAAATAGTCACAGCCAAGATCAGTAAAATAATTCTATTTCTTTAGTGACTGCCTCTACATTAAGTCATCATTTCATTAAACCATGTTGGTGTGGGAAGTCCTTCTGTCTGTGTGTTGCTTTTCTTGATTAATAAATAAAGAAACTGCCTTGGACTGTTGATAGGCAGAACTTAGGTAGGCGAAAAGATGGAACTGAATGATGAAAGGAAAGGCAGAGTAGAGAGACACCATAAAGCCACCAGAGTCAGACATGCTGAATCTTTGCTGGTAAGCCACTGCCACATGGCAATATACAGATTAATAGAAATGGGTTAAATTAATATGAGTTAGCCAATAAGAAGCTAGAGCTAATGGGCCAAGCAGTATTTTAATTAATATAATTTCTGTGTGGTTATTTTGGATTTGGGCAGCAAGGACGAACAAACAGCCTCCTCCTACACCATGTGTCTTAAATGACAGTGCATCACATCATGGGGTCAACAGCTCAAGAACACAGAGATCTCCCTGGTAGAGTGGCACAGGTCTACACTCACAGTATTGGATAGGCTGAGGCAGAAGAATTCCAAGTACAAGGGCATCCTGGGCTACAGCAAATGCCCTGTTTAAAAAAGAGAGAGAAAGGAAAGTAAGGAGGAAAGGGAGGGAAGGACAAGAGGAAGCTCAAGATTGTGGCTTCCAGAGCATTGTCCTCTTGCTGCTTCTCTTACACTTGAAGGGAAAACATCTGAGCTGAATGAAATGTTCTATTTAAATTATCAGTTGGGCCGGGCGGTGGTGGCGCACGCCTTTAATCCCAGCACTCGGGAGGCAGAGGCAGGCGGATCTCTGTGAGTTCGAGACCAGCCTGGTCTACAAGAGCTAGTTCCAGGACAGGCTCCAAAGCTACAGAGAAACCCTGTCTCGAAAAATCAAAAAAAAAGAAAAAAGAAAAAAAAAAAAAATTATCAGTTGGGAAAAAAAGTTCTTTTATTTATTTCTATGATGTTACATGTCCTTCTGTTTATGTGTTGCTTTTATTGACTGATGAATAAAGCTGTTTCAGCCAATGGCTTATCAGAGTAAAGCCAGGGGGAAATCCAAAGAGGGATATATAAAGAGAGTAGGCAGAGTCAAGGAGACGCCAGCTAATTGTGAAGGAAACAAGACATGGAGAAAATTAAGTAGTGCCCCAGCCATGTGGCAATACATAGACTAATAGACATGGGTTAATTTAAAATGTAAGAGCTAGCAAGAAATATGCCTGAGCCATCAGCCAAACAGTGTTGTAATTAATATAGTTTCTGTGTGATGATTTGGATCAGGGTAGCTGGAGGGGAGAGGAAGCACAGTCTCTATTTACAAATGGCACATCTCTGTGTTTCTTTGGGACTGAACAATAACAGGACCAGGCAGGACAGAAATTTCTATCTACATATCTAACATGTAGAAATGTAAGTTTTATTCATTGACCTTTGTCTTGGGAATGTGCTAAGTCAGCATATTAGCTTTAGGGAATACACATGTATAACAGGTCTCAAACTACTTGAGTACTTGATTAACTGTACTCTTCAACCTGTCATATTAAATATGTAATTCATCTCTAAAAATCAACCTTGTTCCTATGTGCAAGTTCTTGAGTGAATCCCAGCCCTCAACCAATAAACCAGCTATTGTAGACTTTTAATGGCTAAGAAAACAGCATCACTAAATGTTTATTATTATGGTTGTCATTATTATCATCATTATCACTATTATTATTATTATTAATATTGAAATACAAGTTTCTTTTTGTTGTGGTTAAGTTGAAAACACATCCATAATAATAACAAACTGTAGGCAGAGGATTGTTGTTCATTTCCCAGCTGTCCAGACCTGAAATAACTACACAGAAACTGTATTAATTATAATACTGCTTGGTCTATTAGCTCACATTTCTTATTGGCTACCTCTAACATCTTAAATTAACCTATTTCTATTAATCTGTGTATTGCCATGTGGTTGTTGCCTATAGGTGAGGCTCCCTCTGACATCTGATGTCTGTCTCCTGCAACAGCTACATGGAATATATATATATATATATATATATATATATATATATATATATATATATATATATATATTCCAGCCTGGCTATATATGTTAAGTCATTCATTGAAAACAGCTTCTTTATTAACAAATGACAATAAAACATATTCATAGCATACAGAGGGGAATCCCACATCACCTCTGCATTTCTGTCTAAATAAAAAGAAAGGTTTTAACTTTAACATAGTAAAATTATATATACAAAACAGGTATCATACAAGAATTGCAGTTACAATATTTATATCTATTTTATTTTTATCATAACTAAGGAAAACAATAATTATAAATATATATTCTTCAACTCCACCAAAGACTCCAGAAGGATGTAAAAACACCTAAGTAAACAGGAAGTGCATTGTAAGCAACTTCTAAAACTCTAGAATTGGCAGAGACATCTTGCTGCCTGGACAGTTGCCCAAAGTTCTTCTGTAACATAGGGACACCCTTCTTTAATCTACAGGCCCATAGTATTGAGCAAACTCTTCTATGAAGTAGGAAATTTCAATGATAGCTCCACCTATATTATCAGTTTGTCAGTCACTCTTGTCTAGACTGCTTTATGTATGCTTTATAAACAGGACATGAAGGACCCACAGAAAAATGACTGCAGAACTTGCCTAAAGGTAAGGCAGTAGTTCAGGGTTCCTCCTTAATGAGAGAGACTGTCAGACATTCTGCAGGATATATAAAAAAGGGACTGACAAACTGCCAATGTAAGTAAAACTGTCTTTGAAATTTTCTGTTTCATGGAAAAGTCTGCCGGATACTATGGGCCTGTAGATTGAAGATGGGTGTCCCTATGTTACAGATGAACTTTGGGTAACCTTAATTAAGAGCAGAAATATAAATATAAGAAAATTGACCTTAAATTTGTGTCAATAGATCAAGATCCATACCAGTGCAAAGTATTCATCTCTATATCATATCACCCTTTAAATGTAAACAAACATTTATAAATAATCATTTATAAAATTTGAGCATAGTTCTCTCCAAACTGCTTCCTGCTTTATTTAGGGAGAAGTATTTTTTAGGGTTCACAGGGACCTTTCAGGGAGTCTTAGTTCATCAAACCACAAGAGTCTGGAAGGTATCCACAGGTTCTCATCTTCTGTGGAAACAAAAGCAGAACCTCTTTTCCAAAGCAACATATCCTTAGACCCAAATTTTGAAGTCAAGATACCTTTAAAATATATATGTTGGTTTAACTTAGCAGCCCAAACAATGAAATGTCTGTCTGTACTTAGCTCATTCACAGTCAAAAAATTCAAAGAAAACATAATAATATGCATAATCCAGACTCTCTGTGTATAGTCCATCATTATGTGGCTAATTTTTCTTACTCTATTACATTTTCTACAAGTTTAATATTCACTTTATTATTTTTACTCCTTTAATCTATGACTATCTGTACTCTTTTATATTACTTTTATCTCTTCACTCTTTTTCTTCTCTCTTCTAAGCCTACATACAGTTATCCAACACTGTGACCCATACAGAGGTCTTTTTCATCTGAATCTGTCTTTATTATGTATTTGTAATCCTTTTCTGACCAGGACTGCCTCTTAAAATGCTAAGCGGCAGCTAGGACTAAGACTGCTTTGTCTTTTGGTTCCACGCAGCACAACATGGGAGAGGCGAGTTGGGCACACCACCCCAGTTCCAGGTATGCAGCAGGTCTATGTCACACCATTAAGCAGTTTGTAACATGTTGTTCACAAACCTCATTTAAGTGCTTGACCTCCTGAAAGAGCCAGAGTTCATGCTGGCAGCACAAACCAGGAAGCTGCAGTTTCTGATGCTGAGTCAATAAGCCTTTTCTTAAAGGAACTACGGTGTTCCTGCAGCCATCAAACAGAGCCAATCTAGAAAAAAAAATACGGCTACCAAGATGCTGCACCAAAATCTGTTTTTTGTGTCTAGAATTTTTTTAAAGTTCTCTCAGGTTTTATATGGGTATATTCAGCCACATGTTGATGTACAAATTTGTAGGCAGAGGCTACTCATTCATTTCCCAGCCACCCAGACCCAAAATAACCACATACAAACTATTAATTACAATATTGCTTGGCCTATTATCTCACACTTCTTATTGCCTAGCTTTTATATCTTAAATTAACCCATTTCTATTAATCTGTGCATCACCATGTGGTTGTAGCCTACCGGTAAGGTTCTGTCCAGCATCCAGCATCTATCTCCTGTGGTAGCTACATGGCTTCTCTCTGACTCTGCCTACTCTCTATATATATCTTTTCCAGCCTTGCTATATACTGTTAAGTCATTGGATGAAACAGTTTCTTTATTAACCGATGGCAATAAAACATATTCATAGCATACAGAGGGGAATCCCACATCAACAAACAAGTTGCAAGTTCGTGGTACTTAGTCTCTAAACTCCTCATTCCGCATATTTACATCGTAACGAATTGTGCACATTTATCAACTATTTATCTTAGAATTCCATATACACTGCAGAGCAGAAAATATGGACAAATAAATCTTGAAGTGCCACAGGAAGAGACAACTGTTCTTATTTCTGCCTCTCTTGTGTCTGTGGTTCAAACTTAGCAGTGTAAAGAGTTAATACACTTAGAGAAAATATTAATTTATGTTTTAATTTTACACAGATAACTCAAAATTATGATGGGCCAGATGTGGAGATGACCCATAAAACGCTCAAAATTGCATTTAGACTTGTAAGGAAATAATGTAATAACTTCCCAGGAAAACATCTCCCTCTTTCTACCCCATTAAGTAAGCAATGCGGAAAATGTTTCAGAAATAATCAACAGTTCATGGGGCAGGTTAAAATATGACTTTCTTTTTTGCACAGAAGAGCCTGAAAACATAGAGCAAGAGGCCCAGGACACAGGAAAGTAACCATGGACATTTTAACAGATAAGAAATGGGTCATTTATCTTCAAGAATGGCAGAGCTCACATGTTTTCCAGAATGGAAGTGGTAAATGTATCATTTCCGACTTATTTGTGAGAATTTCCAATTTCGTACCTATTGATCGCCCAGCAAACAATCAGTAAAAATTCCTGACATTTCTGGAAACTTCCAGAACAAATGCAGTTCACAATTGCCATGCACTCTAAATATCACAACAAAGTAGAAAAAGAAAATAAACAAAATCCCTATCATTGGAAAGAACAAGAAGGTTGGATAGTGTTGATGGCATTCTCCAGTTCCTCCTAACAGAGTTAGAAAAACCAGGTGTGGTCCTTGAATCCAAACTGAAACTAACCCTACAGAGAGAATTCAACCACCATGAGTAAGCAAGCATGACTAATCATACCAAATAAAGTTTTACAAGGCTACTTTTATTCTGAATCATCTGAGTAACTGTCAGAACTGGCTGTTTCTTTTTTTTTTTTTTTTTTTGGCATGGCTTCTTAAAGTGTAAAGTCATACGATCACATATAACTCAGACTTTCAGACATATGATCACACATAACTCAGGCCCATAGATGTAGGTGATAGGTTACCTTTTCACCCCTCTATCTGGACAATGCAAATTTACAGGCTATATATTGACAAGTTAAAAAAAAGGAACTTGAGAAAACTACAAAGATTTTTGGATATAAAATTAATTTCCATGAGGGTATTATTAGACTGAGAAATACTAAAAGAGAGTAATCTACTTGGCTTCAAATAGATTCATAATAATTATTCAAATTAATGAATATAGTATTCATTAGTCTACCTCCTTTTTTAGAAGTGGACCTTAAACCATGCATTCTCCCATGCTAAACAAGAGTTCAACCACTAAGCTAAACTCCCAGTCTAATAACTGTTTTTAAGCTTCATTATTTCAAAGAAAAGGAATGCAGCTAACACTTTTGAGACTTCCATGACAACAACAAAGCCACCACACTATATGGTTGTGCTGCATGATGTTAAAGATGGCAGATGGGGGCCAAGCCAGGGCAGCCAAAGGCGTTGCCCCAAATCTCTCTCCTCTGTAGGAGAGAACACATGTTTCAAAGAAAAGTTTGAAGAATAAGACTGGATTCAGATGCCATTTCCCATATAACAAACTAACACCACACCACACAAGTAAGAATTTCTTCTCAAAGCAGTTAATTCAGTCATGAAACTTCACAGATGAATATCAAGATGAGGCAGTCTAACATTTTAGGGCACATGGTGCTATAAGGATGACTCAATATAGTCCAACTTAATATTACATAAATCAACTTTTCAAATGACTGTATGATACAAGGTCTTACATTTATACATTCCCACCTCCACAAATAATTGTTTTGGAAGAAGCCTTGACTTTTATAATGCTTTTTGCATATTTATTACTATACCACTATTAATGACACCAATACTTCACTTGAACATTTGTTTCTATTAGGAAAACTTACAAATGGAGGAGAAATCTAACACTGTCAGTTTGAATGCTCTTCAACTTCCACAATAAGGTCTCATGTAAATTCTAATTTGTCTGTATCATAATACATTCAGCATTTTGACAGTCTTCTATCAAGCAGATACTATTGGCTAGGTTTATAGGGTCATGAACAAGCTTTATTTAACAAATACTGGTAGGAAACAGTTTGAAGAGACAAGAAGTTTATTTTAGCTCACTACAGTCCAGAGCCTGCTGTACACTGCTGTTGGGCCTTGCGGTGGGAGCATGGGATAGAGGAGGTTTTCATCCATGATGGCTAAAAACAGAGAGAAAACAAAGTGGCCAAGATCTCAATATCTCTTTCAAGGACACACATATGATAACCTAATTTCCTTCTATTGTGTTCCACCTCTTAAAGGTTCTATCATGTCCCCAAAGTGGCACAGGCTGGGGACTGTTCTTGCATCTTGGGCAGACCCTTATCTAATTCATGACTGAATTTATAGAGGCTTCCTACCTCATCAGTAAGATATGAGACCTTCCATAACAGTTGCTAAGGAACAAATGGAGAAAGGGGCAGAAAGGAAAATGTGTTTAAGCCCATGGGGAGGGAAGTGGAAGAGTTATCCACGGGAAAAGATACTTGAGTATCTTGGAGAAGTTCCTGAAAAATGACCTGGAGATCTGGCTAAGGTGAGGAAAGCACATGGCTGGAGGGAGCTAATACCACGTGTGTATTCGCAGAGCCAGCAACAGCACCAGATGTTCAAGAACTGGTAGTTGAACTAACTGTCTTTGATTTGAACATGAAAACAGTTGCATTAATACATTCTATAATTTTCATGTAAACAAACCATGCATTCATTACAGCCACGCTGCTGTTCCACATGCTTATTTAACACTGGTGGTGGTGAGTGGGGAAGTCCTGTAAATTTTCTTTGAAATTTTACAAGATCATCCAAAACACATTCTCGTGGAAAGTTACAAACACAATTACAGTAGACATAAATTCATGAATGACTTACAGTTGAACTTAAATGAAAAGGAAAACCCCCACAATTTATTTCTTTTCCATCACCCTTGGATTTCGGGTTAAGCAGTTCATTCCATTTTGTCGTCAGCAGCACCAGGTGGTGGAAGTTACTCTTTAGAGCCTAGCATAGGGTCAACAGCTCTAAAGCTGGACAGACTCAGGTTTCATTCCTGCTTTAATTTCGCAGGAACCAGTGACCTTGGCGAGGTTTCTCATCATCTCTACCTCAGTTTCCTTGTATATAAATCAAGAGCTACAGCACTGTGTAGCTCAAACAGCATGTGAAATAAACAGGGTTATGTGTAAAGAGCTTTGCGGAGTGTCTGCTATGTAGTGGGAGCTCAGCGAGTAACTTAAAATAAGAACAAAATAACAGTGAAACAAACAATTGAAAACTCTCTTTGTCAATAATTAAATAGTGTGAATATTAAAAGCAGGGTGAGTTTCAGATGAACACGATTTGAACTTTTTTTCTGGCAAAATGATTTGGTTGTCTTCCATTCCTTGCTCCTTAAGTATAGAACCAATTAAAACTGTTCTCACTAAACTCTCTAAGCTTCTTGGACTTGCATTCCTCTATTTTACTCTATAGTTTAAAAATATTTATACTTAGGGCTGGAGAGATGGCTCAGTAGTTGAGAATGCTTACTACTCTTATAGAAGACCCCACTTTGGTTCCCAGGACATGTAGGACAGTGTACAGCTACCTGCAACCCCAACTAGGGGATCCAACATCCCCTTCTGGCCTCCATGGGCAACTGCATCTATGTGCACATAACTTGCACACACAGACATATGCATGCACATAATTTAAAATAAATGAATAATCTTTAAAATATTTATGCTATTTACTATACATCTAGAAGAAATGTACTAACAAATTAAAGAAAGGGGTATCTGGATATTTGAAAAGCCTGAACACTCATACTTAAATTGGTACATTTCAGGCAATCACCAAGTAGAAGCCCACAGCAACAGTTACCATGGTGAACTTGAAGAGCTTAGCCCTGGTATTCAGTGAATACTGTTGATTAACTAGCTCATGAATGATGATGTAGATTTTCCACCATGTCTACAGAGCAGAAACACTTAGGATGTGTGTGTGTGTGTGTGTGTGTGTGTGTGTGTGTGTGTGTGTGTGTGTGTGTTTACATGTACGTTCAGGTTTGTGAATGTGTGTGTGCATGCTACAGTACATGTGGAAAGGTCAGAGGACAACTTCAGATGTGAGGCTTCACCTTCCATCTTGGTTAAGATGGAATCTATTTGCTGTTTTTCTGTCATATACACCAGATTAGCTGGCCTGCATGGTGCCAGGGATTCTCCTGTCTCTGCTTCCTAATGCATGATAGCCATCAGTCCCTGGCCCTGCTTCCTATTGCATGAAAGGCATGCTCTGATTGCAGATGCTTGAACCATGCGTATGGCTGTTTCATCAAAATCTGTGGTTCACATTCTGTTTCTCATGTTTGTGTGGCAAGTGGTTTTACCCACTGCTCCATCTCTCAAGCCCTGGAATTTTGCATTTTTAAAGACCCTATGTCTTCTACCTGAGTTTAAACTAGGAAGAGTGGTATTCTTTTTTTAATTCTCAGGCATTTGATGTATATTCATGTTTGAGAAACATTGGTGTGATAGGAAATACGTATCCTCTGCAAAAGCAGAAGAATAAACAGTATTTGCTATATAAAGAGAGAATAAAGATGGTCGTATATTGATTTTTGTTTGGATTAATAATTTCAAAAGAGGAAAATAATCTTTCTCATGAAATGTCATTTGTTCAACTTAATCCAATTGATTTTTAACATTGAATGAATACTTATTATATACGTTGCAGATTGTTCTAATAACTGCCAGGAGTACTCTTTCAAAGTCAGGAACTCTTCGTGGTAGAGGGAATAATGCAATTACAGAGACAATGTCTACACACAAAAACACAATGATAGATAACCATAACGCAATAATATGGACAATTAAATCAACTGATTCCAAAGCTCCCAGGGAGGCCAAGAGGAATAGCCAAAACAACTAGACTCTGGGGAAACTGGAAGCTGGGGGAAACTGAGACAGAGTTTGAAGTGGTAAGATTTGAAGAAACACAGCAAACAAGATGAAGGAATTTCAGCATTTCTTTTGGGGTGTACATTGCAAAGAATCTAGCTTTCAAGTCCTTTTTCTAGCTGGCCCCCACTTGTTCTTTAAAAGTATGTCCAGCCTGCTGTTGCCTCCTATGAGACTCTCCTTTCTTCATAATTCATCGCCTGTGTGGCATGTGAACAAACACATACCATGATAAAATGACAGCCAGAGCCTCTCCCTGGAAATGAAAAGTCTCTAAGATCGGCTTAGAATGAAAAACAAGCAAAAATAATGGAGCAATCCTATAGAAATCAGACATTTGTACAACTGTTGTATTTGTTTTATTTTCTCCCTTTGTCTGAATGGGCTTCCTGGCATTTTAGGCTCTTGGCTAATGTGCTTTCTTTTACCATTTGTCTTCATTCCACAGTCTTGTTCCCTTTGATTTGACTGTCTCCTCCCTTTGACATGTTAGCAGCATTTACTTAATATTGGTTGAAAATTTTGTTTCTTTAATTTACAATTTGTGGTTGGGAAATGATCTGCTTTTGTTTCAGGTTGTTTAATGTTTTCCAATATAATATTCCTTCTTGCACTCCAGTGGGTTCATTTACAAAACATTTAATGTCATTTGTGTCTTTGAAGAGTCGTGTCTTTGGTTAGAACAAAAGTGAGTTCCTCCATAGAGCTTGTGATGCCTTGTAATTGGTAAAGATTAACTTCACTAGGTTTGTGAACCAATAAAGGGGTAGGAAACTTTGGATATTTATTCTTTTTCTTTTATCTACTAACATTTCATTCGGCAAAGTATTTATTGAGACACCATCACTTTGCCAAATTCAAGGCACAAAAAAGGTTAAGCTCCTGAACCGAATAGTGTATAATTCTTTAGGGGCACTGGAGGGAGAGAAGAAAAATGGGGAGTGGGAATATAATATGAATACAAAGGTAAACACAAAAGGTTATTGGGAGGTCAGAAAGAGGTCACCATCTCAGAGAGAGCCCTCCAATATAGCCAAAGGTCATCCCAGGTTTTCAGTGGAAAGTGTATTACAGAAGGCCAAAGTCATGAAATGACTTCAAGTATGAAGGAAATGACTCAAAGGTAAGAGGTAGGCATGAACCTGATCCCAGTATGAAAGGTGTGAACTCAGCACTATAAATAGAGTGAATCTGTTCAAGTGTTTTAGCAAGGAGATGCATTGCTGGCTTAATGAATGTCACAGTGGTTCAGAAAGTAGAATGAAGGCTGGGGAAGCAGAAGCAGCAATGATCAGCTTGAGGGGAATGAGATCATGAGCAGAGTAGCTGAGACTCACATGCTGGGTTTGGAAGAGTAGAAAGGAGAGCTGACAGAGCATGTTGATTGGATTGGTTTAAGAGTGGGTATGAGACAAGAAGGAGGGCAGACAAAGATGATGTCTAGGTGTCTGGTTTGGGCAACTGGTGGCTGTGATTTCTGTACCTAAGCATTGCATTCTTTTCTTATACCTGCCAGTGCATTAATAGGGTTTGTTCAGAACTAAGTTGAATGTGTGTTTAAGGAGTAAGGGAAATTTACGCAAGCCATTCACAATTCAATGCACAAAATGTCATCTACACTTTTATTTGTATGATATCTGAATGAAGTACTTCTTAATTTTAATCTATTGCTTTTTAATAAAAGAGCACAAAAATTATAAATGAGAAAATGCATTATTTTAAATGGATTGCTTAAGGACATGTTTTTCCAGTTTATAAATCATAGACATTTGATGACAGTTCTCACTCATTTTTTGTTTCATAATTATTACTGTTTTTAAATATTTTATTTTTAGAGAAGTTTGGGTTCGTAGCACTAGGATGGGAAAGGTATGGTAAATTTGCATAAGCTCACTCTTCCCCCACTTGCAATATCTCCTCTATGATGTTATCCCCTGAGATACATTTGCTACAGCTGATGAGCTTACATTGACATACTATTATTACCCAAGTCCATATTATTTTAGGGCCCAAGCATGATGCTGTACATCCTATGTGTGTATGCAGATGTATAGTGACATTAGTCCATCATTAGAGCATCATAAAATATTTTAATGCTCTAAGTTACTCGGTTATTTTAACACTTGAATACAGAGAAGAGACTTCCCTATATTCGCCATCACACATTCTGCTAGGATAGCAACTGACCTCAGAATCCCATTAGGTAAAGATTTGTTCTAGTGTCGCTTACTGACACTTGCTGAATACTGGCAAAACATTAACACACAATCAAGATGAAAAGGGTAGCTTTCCTAGTTTAAAAAACATTGTGCTGCAATACTTACCAATCATTTTCAAATAAATGCTCATTGTGTTTAAAACGTGAAGGAATTTGAAACATCAAAAAGCCAAAGGAAAATCTATTCTTGCATAGGTAACAAATGGTCCAGAGCAATGTGAGCTACATGTTAACTGACATTATATCAGGAATCAAGTCAAGAAGGACAAAGAGTGGTGGAGATTCACATCAACCCCACTGTAAGAGAGCATCCACACCTTACTCCATTGATCCTGCGTTTCTTTCAATAATTTCCCATTTTTAGTAATACTTGTAGCTAAACAGTTTTAGGGACAACTTCTTCAATGTTCTACTGTTCTGGGCTCTTTCCATTTTGACAAACTGATTTCCCACATTTCTTTCTAAGAAGTTGATGGAGGAGGGTCATCTGTCTATGTGTTACTTTCATTGGCTAATAAAGAAACTGCCTTGCCCCTTTACTAGGACAGAAAATTAGGTAGGTGGAGTAGACAGACCAGAATTGTGGGAGAAAGAAAGCAGAGTCAGGCAGACGCCTCAGGCAGTCACCATGCTGCTCCTCTCCAAGACAGACACAGGTTAAGAACTCTCCTGGTAAGCCACCACCTCGTGGTGCTACACAGATTACTAAATATGGGTTAAAGCAAGATGTGAGAATTAGCCAATAAGAGGCTAAAACTAATGGGCCAGGCAGTGTTTAAAAGAATACAGTTTCCATGTAATTATTTCGGGTAAAGCTAGCCGGGTGATGGGAAGCAGCCCGCAGCTCCTACAGGAAGTGACCTGAGCCCCCAGAGACTTCACTAAAGTGGAAGCCTCTAGAATTTTGTGGTTTTGTCCCACCTCCTAATTTATGTATGTCTAAGATACTTTGTTTCTTTCCACTTATCATATTTTATCAATATAATATTATTAATATAGAAGATCAGTGTGATGTTCTGTACAGCATCAAGACAATCCATTTCTCTGCTCACTGTTAGAGTGCAGAACGATCCTGGCACAGCCCTGTCTCCAGAGCTTAAAGCTGAATGCTGCCACTACAGATTATAAAAGCAGGTTACTTCTGGCAAATCGTCCAAATTCATAAGTAGTAAAAAGTATTTTTCAGGTCAATACTGGTAAGCCAGGAGCCAGGCAAGGGCCATGGTTCTTTTTACCATGTACGGGACAGCAGAAGAAAATATGATTGCCATCATTGTAAATGTGTGATTCACAGTGATTCTTCAAGAATCCACTGAAAAATCTTCATAGACCAAGGGACTGGATTAAACGGGAATATTGTAGATATCACTGCAGATTTCCAGGATTGGGCGGGGACTTCAATTTATACAACTTCACATGAGATATTATTTTTGCTTACTACCTTTGCAGGGATGATAAAATCCCTTGGTTTCCAGGATGCCTATCTAACTGTAATGACGGTCATTCTACAGGTCAAAGAGCAAAGTTCAGGGCTCTGTCAGTGATCAAATACATCTATTTCAATTATACACTGGAGTCACAACACTGACTGGTTCTCCAGTAGCTCAAAAGCTTGGGTCAAGAAATCTGTGTCCTCAACCACTCAAGGCTCCCATTTTAACAAATTGGTAAGCTATGTGGGTCAGTTAGACCATGGTAATTAATGTAATTAAGTAAATATTTAGTTGTTCCTGAAAGGTATAGAATTCTGGATTTCCTTTACTGACTTTTTTTTCTTGTTTTTTTTTTTTCTTTTTTCTTACTTTCTTTGAGGTACTAGGCTAAGCAAATGTTCTATCATTGAGTCACATAGCCCAGCCCTAGCTGTTACATTTTCCAAAGTGCAGAGATAGCTCAGGCCTTCTGGAGAAATAATGGTCTTCTCTTGTAATGATAGGCTCCTTCTTCAAAGAGACCTGAACTTTTCTTCAGGACTCAGCAGCAGTAAATCGGTTAGGTATGGGCACTTGAGGAGTGGTCTCAGCTCCCCATTATGTCTGCTCAAGTTAGAACTTTGGACACCATAAGGTGACATTTCTTTATTATTTAGGTATATCAATACTCTAACAGAATGTCCATCTCTTTTCTTTGCTGGGGTTGCTGTGATACATTAGACACCACTGCGGATCGCAGCAGCCTGATGCATTCTGGTCCATAGTGTTCCTCTGTTGCTTTTATAAAGTGCAGCCACTCTAACCTTGGTGGATGGATGCTGCTGCTTTGCCTGTGCTATCCACAGAAGGACCATCCACCTGGAAGTCAGGCCGCCTGTCTCTGACGTGCCTGGTCTACAAAGAGGTGAATCCATAAAGCATAGCAAGAACACAAGTACTCCCTTCACTGGTGTTCCCTTCTTTATCATAGTGAAGGTGTTCTTGTGATTTCTAGAGTGTTCAGTTTGGATTATGCATGAAGTTTGTTCATGGCATGCCCATTCCCATCCCTAAACCTTTGAATTCTTGCATAACAATGATGAACCTATGGTGCCATCATCCTCAGATACACACAGCCCATGGTATGTGCTCAAAAGACCAGGCTTAGATTATTTTTTCAGAAGTTTTTGAATTTATTGTTAAATAAATAATTACTTTAAAAATTAAACATATAAAAAGAAACAGAAAGCTTATGTGACAAGGAACCTTCACACTACAGAGAGACAAACACCACTTTCCTATGTTTTCTTGGGATTTAAATTGTTACAATGATCCTATTCACAGACATATCAAGGCCCTATCTCATGCAGATTCAGAGTTTTTATTTATTATCTTATATTTACATCTAGGTGCTCATTGGATGAGAAATCAACATGCAACATTATTATTAGTGTACCAGTTTGCTCATCAAAAAGACATAAATAATATTGGCTCCCCTCAGAGGATGGATGAGAATTGAACATGATAACATATAAAGGTACATGACCCGATGCAAGGCACACAGAAATTTCTTCATTTTTAAAAATTATGTGTGTTTATTTACGTGCATATGTGCATACACATGTGCATATCTGGCAAGACTAGAAAAGAAAACTATAGAGTTGGGGTTACACATGATTCTAAACCATTCAACATGGATTCTGGTAAGCAAACTTGAGTCCATAAGAGCAGTATGTGTTCTTAGCCATTGAGCTCTCTCTCCAGCCCTAAGAAATGCTTAATTAATATTAGCTGCACCTATCTTACAAGCGAATAATGTTAATACCATCAATTCTGCATGCAAAATTCTAACACATGAGTCAAACACTGTCCAGAGTATTAGGATGAGAGCTCTCAAACTCCACAATGCCCCAGAAAAAAAAAGTCAGTTTTTGCCTCTTTTCTTTCTTGAAGCAGCTGCACTCACTCAAGCCGACCAAAGCTTTATACCTTCCTCTCCTCAGCTGGGCTACGTGCATACCCACAGTGCTGCCTAAATTTGTCCCCAAAGCAGCTTGACACTCTAACCCTGAGTAAACTCAGCAATGTGAGGCCTGTGATAAATACAAGTAAGGACTGCATTATAGCTGCTTGATTTATTTTGTCTTATGAAATACAAAACTCCTTGCATCATGGGAATTAGTGATGGAATTTTAAAAAGAATAACAAAATGAAATCAGGAATGGAAGAAAAAAATGTCCTGGTCCAACTTTTAAAAAAATAAAATAAAGCTTTCTAATAAAAAATGCAAACCAGATGCAGCTAGAGATGACTGATAATTAAGAATGATAA
The DNA here is from genome assembly GCF_903992535.2 of Arvicola amphibius. Lineage (NCBI taxonomy): Eukaryota > Metazoa > Chordata > Mammalia > Rodentia > Cricetidae > Arvicola > Arvicola amphibius. The sequence goes on from NC_052054.1 coordinate 37,860,309, forward strand.
ATGGCTAATGTTTTCTATTGAATTAGGCAGTGTAAACTATTGTTTCTTCTAAAGAAACTATCTACACATGGCTGTTGGGCTATCTTTTTACCTAAATTTGATTTCACAGACAATTCTCCTGATCTCCATGTGCCCACTCCACTGTAATCCCTGTATTTCAGAACCCTCTTTTATAAGAATAAAGGATACACTAGATTATGAATCAATGCCCTCTCCAGTGACTAAAGTCCTTCCATAATAAAGCCATAACAAAAAGAATATAAACCCTGCTTCCTCAATGCAAATAACGTATCAGTACAAGGGTACCCATATCCCCAAATACTGTCCATTGTGACAAAAGATACATATTTTCAGGCACATGTAGAAGTGAGATGCCCAGTCTTTGATGAAGCCTCTGCTTTGGGGCTGGAAAGATGGCTCGGTGAGTAAGAGCCCTTGTTGTGCAAACTGAGCTCGATGCCCAATACGCACATAAAAAGCCAGTAATGGTCACATGCACCTGTATCTCCAGCACTGGGCAGAAAGGTAAAGACAGATCTTTATGGCTTGCTAACCATGAACCTATCCAAAAAAAGAAAAAAGAAACAAACAAACAAAAAGATGAACTCCAGGTTCAGTGAGCGCTATTGTGGAATAATCTTTATATACTGTGAAAACGTGTCTCTGTTTTACCTCATTTGCCTAAGGTACATTCTGATTGGTTTAATAAAGAACTGAATGGCCAATAGCAAGGCAAGAGAGGATAGGTGGGACTTCTGAGTTCCTCCAATGGTGCTAGTCAGTAATTTAACTTGAAGTTAATAATTTGGTATTAACGGTGTGTGGTCTTTTCCGAAAAACCATTGTTTAAGCTGTGCTAAGATTATCTAGACTACGGATGGAGCTGGTCTGTAGTCCCCGTCCACTTCACATCATATGCGCAGGCAGATTAAGGGCTGCCCAACTTTGAACACAGTGATATAATGTTGCCGTTTACAAATGTATAGCATTGCATTCACAGCAATCCTGTTATGCATGTACCCAACAGCCACACTGGCACCTGATTGTAGAGAATCCTCACCAGTAGTTAGTGACTGGCTGTCAAGGTTGCATTTACTTAAGGTAGCTATGCTAAAAGTCAACTAAGTTAACTAGCTCAAGTCTACTTAATATCAGTGTTGGTTTTTTTAAGGGAGGATGGAATTGTGTTAATTATATACAAAGGAAAATGTTAATAAGGGGGAATAGCTAATAGTCAAATAGTGACCTCTTTCTAACCCAGAAATGCCCTATATGAAACACAACATTGGGTTTCTCCAATCAGAGTTGCTATCTAGCAATTATTGTCGGTTGAACTTGAACTTGTCATCAATGTGTTAAATCTTCTCTCTCTCTCTCTCTCTCTCTCTCTCTCTGTGTGTGTGTGTGTGTGTGTGTGTGTGTACATATAGAGAAGGAAGTATTTATATGTGGTTAAGGTATAACCATTCTGGAAAAAAAAGAAACTATAAAAATTTCCTGTTGGAAAAGGAAATTTGATTCTTATGTAACACCCACCCTGCTGGGACCAGCTTGTCCTTAGACCTCAGAGCAAGAAGGGGTGAGTTGAATTTGAATCATCTAAGGACATTCTATGGGGAAAGAATTAGAGAATATTTCATGCGTTTTCTTGTACAGCTCATTTAACTACTTTGGACAATAAAACCTTCCTTTTGTTTCCTTGCTTGGGAAGGAGGGCATACTCGGCTTTCCAGACAGGTTTCCAGAATATGTAGACCGAGTAAGATGAAAGAAAAAACACAGGAAAGGAATGATGTGATTGGTCAGAGCTTCTTACCCCACTGTGGATGATCGCATATCTGGCTTGATTTCTTACACACACATCTCGGAGCCCAGATGTTGTATATCTGAAACAGAACAGGTTGGGCACAGTGGCGATGACAAAGTTGAAGGAAAGTCAGTCACTCTTCAGCACAACAGCAGACAGCTAAGTTGCTCTGTTGGATTGAAATTTAAAAATTGGCACCAGATGCTCCAACTTCTTTTGGCTCCTGATTGAGAACACTAAATAAAGACAAATAATTGATCAGGCTATGGTAAAGAAAGAAAGAAAGCAAACAGCTTGTGAACTGGAGACAGAGGTTAACAGAGTTTGGGCCACCAGTAAGTTACTGCATATCTTCTTTCACCCTTCATTCCTGAAGTGTTGGATTAAACAGAGCAACTTGGCCCAATCCTCTGAAACCCTCCACTGGGCTTAGACCTGGCCATAGGATCCAAATCTCTCTTGTGCCATGTCCAGAACAAACATTACCCAGGTTTGCTTTAGAAATTCTCAAAATTTTCTATCAACTAAGGGTCTGGTTTCTGATGAGGTGGTGGGAATGAAAGGCAGGCTCTCCCTTAATATTTTTAGAGCCCAGTTTTCATATTTTGCTCTTTAGTGGTGGAAATAACTAAGTGTTAAAATCTAATTCATCTGATTAAAATAATAATCAGCCAAACATTAATTATAACAGTGAAGACTCTACTAATGGCTGAGCTAGGATTAGAAATGACATATATATATATATATATATATATATATATATATATATATATATTAATTACTTACGTCGCATTTATATGGAACTTGTATCATAAAACCCTTAATTTACTGGGAAGATATCTCCGCCCCTAGAGCAAGCATAAATCCTCAGTTAGATCCCCAGAACCCACACACAACAAAGTTTAGCACAGTTAATATGCTTTTAACCCTGGCATGTAGGAAGCAGAGACAAAATGGATCCCCTTGACTTACTGGCCAGTCAGTCTAGCAAAACTCAGGGGCCTCGGGACCCAGTCAGAAAGCCTGTCAAAAAAAATGGTGGATGGTCCGTGGACTGTAACACCCTAGGTCGACCTCTGGCCTCCAGATGAACAGATACACATGTGCATTCATGCATGTGTACATACAAGCACACACATACGTATGCACATCCACAAAGCAACAACTATACGATGACTATATAGAGACTATAATTATTAGTATCTTTTTAGGCAATTGCTACTTGGGATTTTCAGCAAAGAAGGGCAAGAAGGAAGAAGTGGCAGCTTTTCTTTTTTATTTGCAAGTAACAAACTTAACTAAACCTCCCTCAGACTAAGGAAATGCCTGGCTGGCATAAATAAGGAAGTCAAGATGGGAATAGGTACTGTTAGATGTTGAGATCCTGCCTCTCTTGTCTTGTCTGCCAGTCTCTTGACTTTATTTTCAATAACACACATGCGCGCTGGTGGCACTGCATTGGCACAGCTACTGGCATGATGGGCATGCATAGATAGCCCATAAAGCTGAAAGGAGGCCTCCTCGGTCCCATAGCTAACTGGGGATGACTGGTCAAAACTAGGGCATATGCCTAGCCCTGGAATGGATGGAGGCGGTCAAACCACAGCTCTATAACTATAAATTAGAGGACGGGTGGCTCTTAATAGGAAATGTAGGCTCTACTACCAGTGAGGGCGATAGATCTAATTCTATGTTCCTGCCCCAAGTTTTCCCTTCCCCCTGCCCCTCATTACCATTAGCAGCATACTATCTAGACAGTTGAAAATGGGTAGAGAACCCACCCCCAACTCATGAAGCTTACCCCCATGATGTCATTAAGATGTGGGATATTTGGGAGGGGTGATGATTAGGCTCCACTTGAATGGAAGCGTTAATCTTAGAAATGAGGTCATTATTGAGAGGGTAGCTTTGTATGCTGTTTTATCACTGTTTTTTAGTCTCTCGCTCTTGCCTCTTGCTTTCACCTCTCACACTCTGGCCATGAGATGACCTCTGTGATGACAAGATGCAGAAGGTGTTCTATACAAAACTCTTCCTCAGACACAGCCTTACCACCGGAGATTCTCCAGTCTCCACAGTTGTGGAGATAAACTGCTTTCTCTCGGTCTTCACACTCCAGTGTTCTGCTAAAGCAGCAGAAAGCTCAATCAAGGTGACATTTTGATAATGTACTGTATACAATAATCCCATGACTAATACGGTACTAAGTGGCAAAAACAAAACCTGAGTACACTTCTTTCCTCTGAAATCTAAAATAAGACAAGGGTACCCTCGCTTTCCATCTGTATGTTCAGTATAGTATGCAAAGATTTAGCTAGAGAAATAAGAAAAGAGAAAAATAAAAGGGATACAAAATTGAGAAAGGCAAAAATCAAATAATCATGATTCTCAGATTACATGACTTAATCAATAGTCTCTGAAAAACTCTACAACCTGACAAGTGCTGTCAGTAAAGTAGTTAAATAAAAGTTCACCATATTTTTTTAAAAAGCAGCTTTTCTATATAAAGATAGCAAATTCACCAAGATAGAAATTAGGGGGGGAATCCTGTTTTGATGCCCTAGCAACAGCAACAACAACAGAGACAGGAATAAATTTGATCCAATAAGGTAAAACACACCTATAGTAAATCTTTAAGACACTGAAGACAGAAATCAAAGAAAACACTAGAAGATATAAGACCTCCCATGTTCACATATTGGCAGTTAATATTGTGAAAATGGCTATATTACTAAATAAGCAGTCCACAGATTCTATGCAATTTCAAGCCAAACCTCAATGAATAGTCATCATAGAACAAATGAAACAACCTTAAAATTCATATGGAAGCACAGAAGTCCTTGAATTGGCCAAGTAATCCCATGTAGGAAGATAAATGCTAGTGATATCACAATATTTGACTTCAAATTATGCTACAGAACTTAGTAACAATTGCAGCAAGGTGCTGGAACAAACATATGTATGGAGACCAAAGGAATAGAGGATCCAGAGGTGAACTCACATGGGAAGAGCCATCTCTTTTTTGACAATGCTGACAAAATATACATTGGAGGAAAAACAGTCTTGAACAAATAGTGCTTGGAAAACTGAATATTTCCATGTCAAGGAATGAAACTAGAATTACTTGCCCTACACTGAAAATCTAATCCAAAGTGGATCAAACATAGTGAATTAGGTCAGTACGATCAAAGTCTATAATGTCTGAACTGCTAGATAAAAGTTGGGTAAATGCTTCAAGATATAGGAATAACCAAGGATTTTCTGTGCAAAACTCCAATAGTAAAGGAAATAATCCAAGAATTGACAAATGGGATTGTGTAAAATTAAGAAAGTTATACACAGCAATGGAAACAGTCACCAGGGAAATGCCTAAGAACAACTAACTCTATGAAGAGACAGCGTACAGGGGCAGGAATTCTTTGTTCACCTCAAAGCAGGCAGGGGATGTATAAATAGCTGAACTCCAAATCATCCACTCAATAAATGAGCTAATGTTACCTGAAGCCAACCAAAAAAGAAATGTTTGTTTAACATCTTTTATCATCATGGAAATGGAAATGAAAATTGCTTTGAGATCCCATTCTACCTCAGTTAGAATGGCCATCTCCAAGAAAATGAATGACAATCCTGTGTCAGAATGAGTGAGAAACCTTATTCACTGCCAGTGAAAATGTAAACCTTCATACTACCTATGGACATCAGAATTGAGATTCCTCCAGAGAGACAGGGGAAGGAGAGAGAGAGGGAGATAGAGTTGGGGGAGGATGGAAGATGAGGTGATTCAGCAGGCAAAAGCCTTGCTGTGCAAACCCAACAACCTGATTTTGAACCCAGAACCCACAGGGGAAGAAAAGACCTGACTCAGAATATTGACCTCCAACCTCCACACACTTGTAGTAGTATGCCTACACCCCGTCTCAATACTACTCTCTCTCTCTGACCAGAGCGTTAAATGTTTCACACATCACACACATAATAACAATAAGACGTAAATGCCTTTAATCCCAGCACTCAGAAGGTAGAGGCAGGCAGATCTCTGTGAGTTGGAGGCCAGCCTGGTCGACAGAGCAAGTTTCAGGACAGGCTCCAAAGCTACACAGAGAAACTCTGACTTAAAAAACCTAAATAATAATAATAATAATAACAATAATAGTAATAATATTTTCATTGAAAATAGAGTTACCGCATGACATATATTTTGGGGGATGTACCCAAAGGACTCTAAATCAGCATACTATAAAAATACTTGTACATAATATTTATAGCTGTACTATTCACAGCAACCAAGAAATGGAACCAGGCTAGCGGTCTGTCAACAAAGAACAGATTCAGAAAATATTGTACTCATACACAATGGAATTGTATTCAGTCACGAATAAAATGATGGCGTGAAATTTTCACAAACATAAATACAACTGAAAATCATTGATGGTAAATGAAATAAGCCGGACTCAGGAAGAACAATATTACACATTTAGTTTCTTGTATAGAACCTTAGTTAAAATTTAGACATATGTGTGTTTCTCCATGTATGTGTTTGTGGGTCAACAGGCTGAAAGGGGGACCATGAGACGGGAGAAAGAGATCTTAAGAGAGACAGCAAATAGAGAGGGCGGTGGAACACATATCACAGGGAAGTAAAAAAGGGGGCTGACTGGGAGAAGAAAGGGAGCAAGAAGGTGGTAAAGAGAGAATGCAAGTATTGACCACAAGGAAAAATACATAATCACAAGGAGGAGACATGATGAAAACCAATAGTTTGCATGCTAGCCTAAAAATTAATAAAAATAAATAAATAAGATTAAGAAACTCGATTTTCTATTGTGTGGAACAATCTAAGGAGTACTGGTATTAGTTCTTCTTTGAAAATCTTGTAGAATTCTGAGCTGAAACCATCCAGTCACACATCACAATCCCAGCAAACCTAGACAACAATAAGAGACATACATAGATCTAATCTACATGGGAAGTAGAAAAAGACAAGATCTCCTGAGTAAATTGGGAGCATGGGGGCCTTGGAAGGGGAGGGGAGAGGCAGCAAGGGGTGCAGAGAAAAATGTAGAACTCAATTAAAAAAACTCAACTTTGATGCATCATCTCCATAATGTGCATAGATATGTACATAAATGCCCAAAAGGCATTAAAAAGTCTTAGGTCTGGGTTCTGGGTATCATTCAGTGGTAGGAGACTTTCCTAACATGTACTTGATTCTATCACATCAACAGCAAAATAATAATAATGTTTAAGAAAAGAAATCAAAGAGAAAATTTATACTAAAAATTAGAAAACTAGACATTACTCCAGGACTTCACTAACAAAATAATGATAACAACAATAATAAAGAAATTACTCAACGCCCTATTGTTCTTTCTCTCCATCTTAATAACTCTTGTGACCATCTTTCTTTCATTCAGTTCTCCCCACCCATACCCCTGGTAGAATTTCCTACATAGTCAAGACACTTAGGAATCTACTTGGATTAGCAGGTATCTTGTAAAACTTCTTTTTAAGAAGACATGACTTATAACCAAGAAAGTTGTATCCTCTCTCTCAGAAGGACAACTCATGCATATCATAGGGATCTTTGATTTTGGGACTTCTAGTGGGCCACAAGTTCATCCCAGGAAGTAAGACACATATTGTCCACATTAATACCCATGCAAGAATGCTCAGGAACCCCAAACAAGCTAGCCAGATACAGACAGTGACCTTCAGGTTGAACTGGTTAACTCTATCTTTAGCATGAGTCTTGAGACCAGTATCTACAAGGTCCCATGAGCCACCTTCAGTTCCTAGACTACAAGTGGAATCTTTCCTTAGCTGTGTCAAGACCCATGTGTAGTGAAGGGAGGGTATGTCTGCCACCTTCATTAAACAACCACAGTTAGTTAAGAGCAGGTCCATGGCACATTTTATATGAAGAGCAGCCTAGATTCTAAGAAGAGCACAATTCTCTATCATAAAGATCAACCCTTTAGAAAACTATAGGAGAAATCATTGTATTCTTCATCTTTCATTCAGTCTCTCATTTCTTAATAATCTACTTCAAGTCACCAGATACAAGCTTCTAAATTGTTTTTTGTTGTTGTTGTTTTTAATTATGTGTATGCGTTGTTTTGTGCATGAGGATGACCTGTCCACGTGAGTGCAGGTGTCCTCTGGTGCCCCAAGAGGGCATCAGACACCCTGGAGCTGAGGTTGCAGGCAGAGGCAGCTGGAAACTTGGGTACTCAGGGCCAAGACAGGTCCTAATCACTGATCCACCTGTCCAGGCACTGGACAAAAAAAAAAAAAAGAAAAAACCATGACTACGACTATTAATACCACATATTCTTTCTTGTTTTTATGGGTTTCTGGGTAGTTGATAGAGATAAATGACATAAAAAGGGATAACAGCTAATAAGAGGCATGTGCTTTTTTTTCTTTTTTTTTTCTCAAGGTTTATTTTTTTATATTTAAAAATTTCCATCTCCTCCCCTCCTCCTCCCCCATCCCTCCCCTCCTCCTCCCCCTTCCCTCCCCTCCTTCTCCCCCTTCCCTCCCCTCCCCTCCACCCATACCTCCCCTCCCTCCCTCTCAAGGCCAAGGAGCCATCAGGGTTCCCTACTCTATGCTAAGACCAAGGTCCTCCCAACTCCCCCCAGGTCCAGGAACGTGATCGACCAAGCTGAGAAGGCTCCCACAGAGCCTGTCCATGCAGAAGAATCAGAGCCCAGCGCCATTGTCCTTTGCTTCTCAGTCAGCCCCCGCTGTTGGCCACATTCAGAGAGACGGGTTTGGTCGCAGAGACGTGTGCTTTTTAAGGAAAAACGGTTACACTGTTATGGTTGCATTACAGACACAAACTTGCTCATGTATTCAAATAAAAAATGTCTAAAGATATGTATATGCATAGTAAAAAAAACATCGAAACATTCTGAATTGGTTGGTTTTGTGTTCGCTTATCCTTATTTTCCATATATTCTAAGACAAATGCAGGCTATTTTACATTTATGAAGTTTGTTTTGCGAAACAGATGAGAAAGAAATATACATATGCAAAGGCACAACACTCAATGCCATATCTTACTGCATGCATTTTTGTTGTGTTTTGTTTTGTTTTTGTTTTTTAAAACAGAGCTTAGCTGTGCATTCCCAAGCTGTCCTCAAACTCATTATTCTCCAATTCTCCATCCTCCTGTTCACAGCAGTTGTTGTCTGGATCATATTTACAAATTTTTGGCATCTTGGTCAAAGAGCTGAAGAAGCAGACACAAATGGCAAAGCCACAAAGGATTGTATTCAAAGGCAAAGTGAGAGAGGAGATAAACGACAAGGGAGCCAAGTCCCCCAGCAAGATTGCTCAAGAGCCTCAGGTGACCTCTCATGACTTTCTTTTGTGGGTCCAGGAAGAGGAAGGGCTGGTTGCTAGGGCGGTGGTTTGCTGTTTTGATTGACAGACTTGAGTTTTTTTTTTTTTTTTTTTTTTTTTTTTTTTGGTTTTTCGAGACAGGGTTTCACTGTAGTTTTAGAGCCTGTCCTGGAACTAGCTCTTGTAGACCAGGCTGGCCTCGAACTCGCAGAGATCCGCCTGCCTCTGCCTCCCAAGTGCTGGGATTAAAGGCGTGCGCCACCACCGCCCGGCATCAGACTTGAGTTTTATAAGCCTTTTATGCATCTCTATTCCCATGCTGCATCTGATTTTAAACATGCATAGCAGTAAAATAGTAAATAGGGGATTTGTTGAAGTTTGTCAAAGAACAGTTGACCTTACTAAGGGCTACTAAGGTAGTTCTAAGTGTTAGTAGGTGGCTAGTTGCTTTGTTGGGAAAGGCATAGCTCAATGCAGATGGGGACCCTGGATTGCTATATACTTCGTTGGCAAAGGTGTGTGTGTGTGTGTGTGTAGATCACGCCAAGAGGAGTCCCAGCTTGATAAGTCTATGTTTATCTGCCTCCTTCCATCCTCCTCCCTCCTGCCTCCACCTCCCAAGTTCTGGGATTACTAACATCAAGCATATACCAACACAGCAAACAACTTTACCATTTACCTGTACCCTCAACCCTAGTTAAACATACTTCAGACAGATGAACCACAAATATTGCCCAGTCTGTCTTACAGCTACATAAAAAGAGAAACTCCACTGATGGAAAATTGATATTAAGATTAAAAGAAACTATCTGTGGCTGAAGTAGTGACTGAACTGGTAAAGTGCTTGCTCGTCGTGCACAAAATAACTTCGGGCTCCCTCCTAACACCCCCCAAAACAAGATGCAGCGATCCACATACTTTAATGGAGGAGGTGGGAGGATCTGAAGTTCAAGGTTATCACTGGCTGCATTGAAAATCTGAAGTCAGCCTGGGCCATATGAGACACTGTAATACCAAAAGAAACAAAGTTTAGGAAAATGACTGATTTTCCTGATACTAATAAATTTTTTAACTCCTTTCAAAGTCCTCCTTGAGACACTACAAAAATAATGTTGTAACATACTTAGAGGCATTTGAAAGTGGCCTTGGCACATTCATCAATCATCCTTTTGATGCACAGTGGCTGTAAACTGAAGAATAAAATAAGAGCTATGTTTGGCCCTTTGTGTCCTTGAGTTCCACATCTATGGTCGGCAGCAAATCAAAACTATTCTATAATGGCAAAACTGGGACTGGAACACCAACCCAGCCACATAACCTTTGACCTACAATTTGTCCTGCCTACAAGATTGTGGGAGTGGCCAAACGATAACTAATCCAACTTGAGACGTGTAACACGAGAGGGAGATCACCCCTGATCTGCCTGGAGGGTCAGGACCCAGAGGTGGAATAGTCCAGAGACCTAGGATAGAACCAAATAAACATGACTGACAAAAAAAAAAGTCAGTTAATTATTCCGAATGATATTCGATGTACTCATAAGCCTAGCATAGCAATCGTCGAAACTTCACCCAGGATCTGATGGAAACAGATGCAGAGACCCACAGACAAACACCATTAGGCGGAGCTTGCAGAATTCTGTAGAAGATGGGGAGGTAGGATTGTAGGAGCCAGTGGGCCAAGGACATCACAAGAAAACTCTCAGACTCACCTCACCTGGGCTCATAGCAGCTCACAGAGAGTGAACTGACATCCAGGAACCTGCACGGAACTGACCTAGGGCCTCTGTATATGTGTGACAGTTGTGTAGCTTGGCCCTCTTGTGGGACTCCTAACAGTGGGAGCAGGGGCTGGCTCTGAGTCTTTTGCCAGCTTTTGGAATCCTATTCCTCAACTGGGTTGCCACGCTAGCCTTAATACGAAGAGAGGTGCTTAGTCTTGTTGTAAATTGATACTCTTGGGAGACCTGCCCTTTTCTGAACAGAAACTGAGTAGGAATGGATTGGAGTGGAGGCAGGAAGAAGGTGGGTGGAAGGACTGGAAGCCCAGAAGGGAGGAGAAACTATGGTCTGGATATAAAATATATAAATAAATATCAAAAATATCCTATAAAATAAATAGTTGTGATTTTTCAGAATATATATTGTTTCCCTGTCCTTGAAGTTGGTCCCTAAATAATGTAGTATAGTAACTGTTAACATAGCATTATATTGCATTAGGTATCTTCAGTGACCTAAGAATTATTAATGTATAATATGTTATATATATATAATGTATTTCTGTATAAATAAACAAAGATGCATACAGATTATATGCAAATGCTATGCCATTTTATATAAGAAACTTGAGAATCCATGAAGTTTGGTATCCAAGGAGATGGGTACTGGACCCAGTCCTCCCCACTTCACAGGCACTAAGGGGGAACTCCACTTTCTATTCATATCACATGAAATGTTCAGTTACTGGGAAAGTAGGTGAGTAATTATTTCCCAAATGGTTTTATGTTGTGACTTTGTGATTCATGTTCCCATCTGAGAATGAATAAACAAGAGCAAGTCACAATTTCCCACTAAAAGGATTTCATTTATTAACTAGAATTTTAAAGAGCAATTTCTCTAGTAGTTAAACATTGTATCATTGCTAAGGATGGTGGTGGGTGTATATAATCCCAGCACTAAGGGAGTAGAAGCAGAATTGAGTCCCAGGACAGCTCAAGCTACATAGTAAGATCTTATCTCAAAATAAAAAAAACCAAAAGAGAGAAATACCAAGATAAAGTTAGTCTGCAGAGTTCAGTAACTCAAACTGTAATTAATTAAAGAAATGCATGCCCAGTGGTCTCTCTTCCTGAGACAAGAGAGAGGGAAAGAACCATATTGTCCTGATCTCAGAGTAGGCAAATTTCCTTTAGAGGACCAACTCAGGCTTCACAACACGCCTGTGCTTACAGAAAGCCACATTTTCAGTGAGCTCTGGGATGCAGCCATCTACAATTGCCAGGAAAATGACACAGAGCTAGAAAGTGGCTCCCAGAAATCCTAGTAGGGAAAATACTACACCATCTTATGTGGGCTATTTCTCAAGGCTTGAGCCCAAATGACTATTACTATATCCAATTTTCATGGAGATGGAACTGTTGTGGAAGGCCGCTAGTTCATTCCCAGCTGCTCAGCCCCAAAATAACCACACAGAAACTGTATTAAATAAATCACTGCTTGGCCAGTCACCTAATCATATTGCTAACTAGCTCTTGCATCTTAACTTAAGCCATTTCCATTATTTTATATTTTACCACAAGGCTTGTGACCTATGGGCAAGGTTCCAGCTGGCAGCTCACATCTTTCCCCTATGGCGGCTTCATGGCTTCTCTCTAACTCTGCCTTCTTTCTCTCAGCATTCAGTTTAGTTTTCCCTGCCCAGCTCTATTCTGCTAAGCCACTGGCTGAAACAGCTTCATTACTCATTAACCAATAAAAGCAACACATATACAGGACTTCTTCCCACACCATGGTACGAGATAGTATTGTTTGTTCTCCAGCTCTGCTGAAATTCTTAGTCCCATTTCTGTGGACTGAATGTCAGTGTTCTCTTTAAACTGATCCTCACAAGAAGAGATACAAGATGTAAGGCCTGTGAGGTGGTATGGGCCTGCAATCTCAGGGCTCGAGAGACAGGCAAGGTGATTGTGAGTTCAAGGTGATGGAGGAGTGTCTATGTGTTACTTTCATTATTAATAAAGAAACTGCCTTGGCCCTTTAAGAGACAGAAAATTAGGTAGGCAGAGTAGACAAAACAGAATTGTGGGAGAAAGGAAGCACAGTTGGGGAGACGCTTCAGGCAGTCACCATATTGAGTCGCCATGCCTCTCCTCTCTGAGATGGACGCAGGTTAAGATCTCTCCTGGTAAGTGACCACCTCGTGGTGCTACACAGATTACTAAATATGGGTTAAAGCAAGATATGAGAATTAAGGAATAAGAGGCTGAAACTAATGGGACAGGCAGTGTTTAAAAGAATACAGTTTCCGTGTAATTATTTCGGGTATAAAGCTAGCCGGGTGGCAGGACGCAGCCCCGCTGTTCCATCTACATCAAGGTAAGACTGGGCTACATATTGAGAACTTGAGAGAGGTGAGGGGGAGGGAGAGGAAACTGAATTATGTATTTCTGCTTTCTGTGACAGAGAGCACAATGAGAAGACAGTCTTCTGCAAAAGAGGGAGTTGGTCCTTACCAGACACCAGGTCAGCGAGTGCCTTGATCTTGAACTTTTCAGATTATAGGAGCTGTGAGGAATAAATGTATGTTGGTTAAGTCCCTCCCACTATGAGATTTTGTTGTAGGCATCTGGACAGAACTAAGATGAACATGTGATGTATAATTATGATTATTTTAATCTTCTCAAAAGCTACTAGTTTATATGTAAACTTTGGCAATATACTGTAATTTAAAAATGTAGTGTTTTAACACAGTAACAATTTAGGTTCATAGAGCTGTCTGTTATGTGCTGTGGGGCATAGGAAGACACATGTAAAAGGGGTGAGAATACAGCTCTATGCTGCAGTACACGTAGTATGCACAAGACCCAGGGTTCAATTCTCGGCTCCACAAAACTCATGTACAAGAGAAAGAAATTATAAAGGGAATGGAAAGAAGGAAAGAGAGGGAATTATCAGGCCATGGTTCACTGTCTAAATACACATTAAATTTATGCTAAGAAGAACAGGGTTAACTCATGTCCTGGGCACTCCAGAGCAAAAATCCTTACTACTGTTTCAACTAAGTAGATCTAACTCAAAATGGAAGAGGAAATGAATCAAATATTTTTATCAGCTAGGCCCCAGTCTATCCTTTTATCAAGTGATTGTCAAAGCATTGAAGAAGATCCTAACTTCAGTACAAGTGAATGGAGGGGAGGAAGATGCACTCAGGTCATGTGGGTAGTACTGAGTTTCAGCACAAGTGAGTGGACATGAGGAAGACCCGCACAGACCACATGCGTAGTTAGTACTGAGCCAGGACAAAAGAGGCAGACTCTCACATTTGGGTAGCCCCAGTACCAGCATTATCTAAGAAGCTGTCTAATGTGCAAATCCCAGGCTCTATTCAAGACCTCCCAAGTCAGAAACTGAAGGAGGGGGTCCCAGAAATCCTTGTTGTACTAAGGTTCCCAGACAATTCTAAGGTGTGCGGAAGGATGGAACACTGAATATCACAATATGGAGGGCATTCTAGTTGAGACGTGACCTTCTGATCCCATGTCAATCCTCCCTGAAAACCAAATCCAGTAACTTTGCCTTACTGTTGTGGCTACAACTTTTTACATATTTATTTTTAATATAATATTTATATTATTTCTTTGAGCATTTCATACATGTATTTTGTTAATGCTCACCCGAACTCCTCCCAGATCTACCCCCTCTCACAACTTCATATTCTCTCTTTTTTAAAAAATTTTCTATAGCCCACTGGTTCCAACTTGTGATGCCCATGTATTCATTGGTGTAGAGCCATCCAGAAGAGTGTGGTGAACCAACCGGAGGTCTTGTACTTAAAGAAAACCGACTCTCCCTCCCTCAGAAAACTATTAACTGCCAACAGCTCCTCAATTCAGGGTAGGGTCTCGTGAGATTTCTCCCTCTGTGTTGGGGATTGACTAGGTTGGTCTGTGTAGTTCTTTCTTGTGCAGGCAAGCATGATTGCTGTGAGTTTATTAGTGCAGTGTTCCTGCCATATACGTGGGTAGTTAGTACCGTGCTTCAGCGCAAGTAAGAGAAGGGGAGGAAGACCCACTCAGACCAAGGGGGTAGTTAGTACTGAGATTCAGAACAAGCGAGTGGATGGAAGATGGAAGACCCGGAAGATGGAAGACAGCTTTCTCTGTTCCTCCCTGACCTCTACTTTTTACAGTCTCCCCCCCCACCCCCGTCTCTTCCTGTGTGGGGTCCAGAGCCTTAGAGGGATGGCGTGTGACACAGATGTGCCCTCTGTGGCAGAGCGCTCCACTGTGCCTTATTCTCTATGCTTTGACTTCTGCATTAACCGCTGTTCTGCAGTGGGACTTTGCATCCCGGTTCTTCTCTACAACTCTGGGGAGAGCTCACTCCAACGTCTGAGAACAAAACAGAAAGCAAGCTCATTTGCTCCCTCATGGCTTAGGACGTTGATTTTTATTCTTAGAACTGCACCTGCATTGAATTATCTGAGAAGATCTGAGATATTTTACTATTCCACCAACACATGGGAAAATCTACCACTCACCATGTGTCTATGCCCCCCCCCTTTTGTGCATTTCTGTGAGTTCATTACTGAAAAGACTTCATAGCCTTTGTAATCCCAAACTCTGGGGGCTCGCAATAGAACTACTAAAAATATTATAAGCTCAAACCAATTTGGTAAACAAAAATAAGAATTCAACTAGGACACAGAATGCCAATGGCCCAAGTGTCTTGTGATTAAAACATGACGTCTCATTTTCATGAGTTTTACAGCTAATTATTTATCAGCTTCTACAAGGAGCCCCCTGGAGGAAGCAGGGCTGCACGCAGTGATTAATGATAACTAGTTTCCACACTGTGGAAAACTACCGCGCTCGAACTGTTCATGGGTGAAGGAGGAGGAATAAGGGAAAGGACACCATAAAACCACGAATGATTTTCATCTCCTGATGTCTGACATGCACCCTTCAAAGTCAAGCTCAGTTCTGATCAGCTGCCCAAACCTTCCCTGCTAAGGGTTAAGTTTCTTCAACAGTGCAGTCATTGTGGCCTACGAAAGTGTGCATTATGAATGGGAAGCATCATGGTTGTGGTCAAACAGATCTGGGGGTCTAGTGGGGTGCTGGGCATGTTCATCTCTTTAACCTCAGTTTTCTCATCCATAAGAATTGGAGGAACACTATAAACGTATAATTGCTTTTCTTTAAGAATTATATGAAATAATACACGTACAAATACGTAATGTCATTTTTAAATAAATGCCAAGAAACTGGTGGCATTATATAATCATATCGCTCGTGCACAAATTTGGTTTCTGTGTGACCGTGTCACTAGCCAGAATGCAATTTTGTAGCGAATAGGGAACGTTTTATTTAACATATGGAAAGAAAAAAGAAAAAGGCAAGATAAAGAAGAGAGAGGAAAACATACAAAAATTTCCTCCTAAATGATTCCTGTGGAACTTCACTCTTTATTTCAGTTTTTGGTTCTTCTGTGTTAATCTGAATTTTTCAAAAACTTCTACATGTTAGGAATAGTGTAAGATCCCAAAGTCATTTTCATTCCGATGTGGAGAAAGGCAAAGTATGAGTGGCTTAGGCACACGGGAGTGGGCAGCAAGAAAGGAGGCTGGGGAAAGCGTGTCTGTGCAGCAGACAGAGTGGCAGCCCTCCAAAGCCCTCTGAGCTCTGACCGCTCGCGGCAAGCTGGAAGCCAATCTGAACCTTGATCCTGCTGTGGAAATCCTGGAGTGAACGCAGAAAAGGGGTGTGTCCCTGGCTCTCCAAAGGGCGGCACATCTGGACCACAGTCTCCAGACATTAATCTCTCTGTCCTGTATTTATCCTCTATCCAGAGAAGGAAGAAAAGTCAAAGTAGCCCATGGCCACCATGTCATCTGTGTGTTTGGCTTGGTTTTATTCATGTGATTCTGTGGGGACAAAGTGACTCCATGACAAAGGATCAACTGGAAATAGCCAAACCTTGCCTCCTCTGTTGAATTCTTCAAAAATAAAGGCCACTTTAGCTTGATACCTAGTGTTAATTTAATTAATTCAATTGATAACTAGTGTTAATGTCCTTAATGCGCTGAGGACCCAGTCAAGGGTCTCCTTAGAGCTAGTTAGAGCAATCTAAAAGAAGGCAGGAAGGGAGGAAGGAAGGAGATGAACTCTTTAACAAGTTTTTTGACTTGGCATCCTTGGAGGCTCACAGAAACACCAATGACATGTCACTGACATGCTGTCGCAACTATTCCTCACTTCTAAGGCAGCAGGCTCATTTACTGGGGTCACCTTTATCCCAAATACTGAGTCATTGGCCAAGTTAGTCCTTGTCCCCTCACAGGCCATGCAATCAAAGGGGCCTTGGTCCTACTTAACTTCACAGTTGCTGCTCCAGAGATGGTGCATACAGAAACCAAGGGTACACCTTGTCATACCTTCCTTCCGTCTCCCCTCTCAGTAGACCAACCATCAGGAGGTTCACTCTTGATGTCTACCGTGGCTAGAGATCTAGAATCCTGAATGTCCACACAGACGGCTCTCAGTCAGGCCTATTCTTGTCTTGCCCGCTCCCTGTCCTCAGGTCGGGTCAATTCCCCTACTATTATCAGCACATCTAGGCAAAAGGTCTAGAATATCCCAACTGCTTGTAGAATTCAGCTCTGTGTTTGTGTTCCCCATTTCTCCTTCCAAATATGAGGCAGACACCCCATCTCCCAGTGAAACTGTATACAAAGCAGCGACGGGTAGGCGGGGCACTGATGTGGAGCCTCCCACCCTAGGTGACAACAGGCTGGAAACTCAAACCCTAGTGGCAAGAGAGCCAAAAGGAGACAGAGCCAAAAGCCCCAGCTGCAGGAGGGGCCCTGGCCTTTGATAGCCCTGACAGCAATCAAGGTAGGAGAGAAGTAGCTGCAGCCTGCAGAGAACACTATAGCAACCAGAAAGGGCAACGTTCTGACAGCTCTTCCCTGGCTGGCCTACTTCTGACCTTATTTGCCTGACCACACACACCCAAGGACCAGCTGACATAGCATAAATCCGGACGTTCTGAGGATGCAAGAACAGATGATGCTGTGGAGGAGACAGAGAAAGAAAACTGACAAAGACAAACTTCCCCAGCTCCCCGTGCTGGGACTTCTGTCCCAGAGAGATCCCTTGAGCCAGCCTCCGGGACTCAGGGAGCCGCTACAAGGAGAGGGGCCTACTCCCACCTCAGCCACCAGAGAACTGCAACTCTATGCTTCAAGGCCTGAGACAAATCTGCTCCCGCTACATCTGTCTATGATCAACACCCTTGCTCTCCAGAGACTGTTCTCGGCTGACACCCCAAAGTTGTCTGAGAGTTTTTCAGCTGTAACACATTTTTTTCTCAGCTGAAACCCCAAAGCTTGATGAGAACATGAGGGTGTGTTACCTGCGATGTCTCAGATAGGCTTCACCTTGTTGTCACCAAGGGGCTCAGAGTTCTTACTTTCCCATTCAAGGTGTTATTCCTACAAGGAAAATAAAATCAGCCTTGCTTTCTCCTTGCTGTCTTCCTCTTCCATTCTTGGAGGAAGGATAGACAAGCACCTTGTTAGAGGAAGGAGGGAGCCCCTACTGATCACCTCAATAGGGCTTTCTGAGAAATAATTATTTTGAAATGAGCTCAGAGAAGTGAGAGTAGAGCCCCATAACAGGATACATATTCTTATGAGAGAGGAAACCTTTCTCTCCCTCCCCTCCGCTCCCTTCCCTCCCCTCTGCTTGACCTCCCCTCCCCACCCTTCCTTTCCTCATGTTTTTCTCTTGCATTTTCTATCTTTGTACCCAAAGAAGTCCTTGTGTGGACACCAAGCAGAAGAACCCAGCCACACTAATGCCTCAATCTCTAGAACCACAAGAAGCAGGGCTTGTTATTTAAGCCCATTTGACCCATGGTATTCTGATACCATATCCCAAACTGACAGAGTTCATGATCACAGCCATGATTCCCTCACAGTTACGGATGGTCTGGAGGAATTTGAATCCAGAGCATCCCCATGATACCTGGCCTGAAGGCAGAGACCAGCCACAGTCCGGGCCCGCAGAATGAGTTTCTTCAAGTGAACTTCCTTGTTTTCATAGAGTAACCTTAACCACTGGGCATTCCAGATGTCAGTCAAAAATAATAGTTCTTGGTACTACTAGTTCATGTATCTAATAAGCTTGCTTCTGGGTAAATCCTTCCAGCCACCAATCAAGAGAAGAGGTCTCTTTTAGCTTTATGTCTACTGCCGTGATAAAACCATTACCAATAGCAGCTTGGAGAAGAAAAGGTTTCTATCAGTTATAGTCCATCATGAAGAGATGTCAAAGCTAGAAGTCCAGACAGGAACCTGGAGGCAGGAACTGCAGCTGAGCCCATGGAGGAAGACAGCTTACTGACTTGCTTGCCATAGCTTGAGACATTTTCTCAGTTGAGATTCCTCATCCAAGATTATCCTAGCTTGTGTCCAGGTGACAAAAAAGCCTAGCCAGCATTGGACTTGTGTGCTAAGAAACCTTTTTCCAGGTAAACGGAAGAGGGTGTGGGGTAGCCAGTGCCTTCCCAGCTTTGTCTGTCAGTATTCAAGCTCTGTAGAGTCTGAGCATCTTTAGGATCTTCCCTTTTACATGACAAAACACTTATCCCAGTTTCCCAAAAAAGAGACCCTCAGAGAACCATAGCAACTTGACCAGAACGGCTTAGGGAAAATAGCAATGTAATTTCTCTTACTTGTAATCTACTGAGTACATACCATGTACTAAGGGCTGTTCCAAACACTTTACGTGAATGAATTCATCTTCTAAACCTTCCAATTACCTATACGATAGGTTGTTGACATATAGATCAGTCTTATTTCAGGACTGAGAAATCCAGGTCGCTAAGAAGCCAGTACCTTGCTGGAGGTGTCCTAGTGAACTGAGAAATCAGGATTGGAAGAGAGCTTTCTTTTTTTTTATTTTTTTTGGTTTTTTGAGACAGGGTTTCTCTGCAGCTTTTAGAGCCTGTCCTGGAGCTAGCTCTTGTAGACCAGGCTGGTCTCGAACTCACAGAGATCCGCCTGCCTCTGCCTCCCAAGTGCTGGGATTAAAGGCGGGCGCCACCACCGCCGGCTTTTTTTTTTTTTTTTTTTTTTTTTTTTTTGGTTTTTCAAAGAGAGCTTTCTTAAACACAAACTCCAGCCTAGAATGAAAGCATGAGAGTTATTTGGGCTGTGAATCTGGAATCTCCAGATGTCTCAGGAGCATGTCATTCTCAGCAGATAAGACATAAAGTGCTGTCTTGCCTGACGGCGGGGTTCCATGTGCTACCTCTTAGGTTGAGGGCCCAGCTCCTGCTCCCGCCCTCCTCTTAGGGCAGGAGCTTTGTCGGTTCCTCAGGTGCCCAAGTTCAGCATGAGTGGGGATAAAACCTTGGGCAGTCTGTATGCTAGGCAAGGGTTCTAGTACTGAGCTTCTCCCCAGCCCTGAGCAGTGAATCTGAATGCTCCGTGACTCAAACCAGGGCAACAGGCTACATGGGGATCACTGAGAGATTTCACTTCTAAAGTAAAAGCATCTTGTAGTATCCGTTAATTACAGTTAGTTATTGTTTGAAAACTAACCCTGGTCTACACTAATGTATTAGGAAAATGAGTTTTTTTAAGCCTGCTAAATGAAAAAAATAAGAGTTGAAACTGAAAATTAAAGTTACTCACAGGAGAAATGCCTTGCCGTTGTAGATTCTTTTAAGGAAATACTGACTTTAGGACAGTCATTTAACCATTTATTCAAAGGGATCAAAGTGTACAAGTCCAGCACCCCTTCCTGCATGGATTGGGTGTACCTTACTGTTTTATTAGTTTCTTCCTTACAAAAGCCATCTTTGGGGCCTAACATTTGCTCTCAAAGTATAATTTACACTGTACAGTTCATTGAAGGTTGTTATTTTGTCAGCAATTGCCACAATTTATTGTTTATACACTGTCAAAAGAATGTTTCTAATCCTTCATTGTGACTTTTATTGTATCTTGCAGGCAAATTAATTACTTTCCTATGGACCTGCCTCTCTATCTTCAAAATGCGAGTTTTGGGGAAGTGTGATATACTAGCCCCTGCCCCATTCCCTATGCACTCAAAGCCCAGTGCTCTGCAGTTCTGGGATGTCCTGACAGCTCTGTGGTAAACTTCGTTAGACAGAGAACAGGTGGGGTGGCGCAGTGGGGAACGGTGCTAGCCCTGCACACCTGCAGACCTGAGTTCAGTCTCTGAAACTCATATAGAGGTGAGAAGGGAGAACTGGCTCCGTAGAAGCTGACCTCTGACCTCCACGTGTGTGTATCATGGCATGCATCCCTCCCCCTATAAACTATAATAATAGTTCAATTTTAAAATGCCAAAGAATAAAAAAATGTACTAATCCTTCTGGAACCGTTTGCACGTTCTCAAAAGAGGCCCACGAGCTCTGGTTTAACTGAGGTAGCAACAGACAGTCAAGGGAACTTCTCAGTCCTCTGAGGAACCATGAGTCCAGCATCTCAAGGTTGATGATGCTGGTGCCCTTTTTCCCTCCAACCCATGCCCGCATTGGCTTGTTGAACCAGGTGTCACACCTCCCTCCATAACAATTCCCACAGGCTCACTCCCAACCTTTCCTCTACAATAGGTACCTGCTTCTCGCTCTTCCTAATCCCCTGAGTGATGGAGATCTGCAATTGTTCCTTTAGGAATATAATATCAAACTTTATCGATAGACATAACCATATGGCTGTGATCTTGGCCTTCCTAACGGTCACGGTCTTCCTAGCCAGAGGTCCCTCATCGGCTGACCTTCACAGTTTGACCCAACATTCTGCCCTCACTTCTACTCCTACATCTCTGCCATCAGTTCCACTGTGATGAAACATTTAAGCCCTACGGCCAGGAGACTCCCATCCTCCCAGATTTCTGCCCAGAGCTGTAAAAGCTTTTGCTCAATAATTGTTTATTTTTCAGCTCGGAGTGATTGCCAACATCATTAAGACTGACAAGGCCTGTCCACAGGCCATTGCCACTCAGAGGAACAGCGTCTGGCTCCATCTCAGGGACACAGCAACTCAGTCAGCCTCTACACAGACCCATCCGTAGGTTCAGAGGCGTCGTGAGGGCATTCATCTGCACATTAAAATGTTAGAGGAGAGAATGCAGGCTAGAAATGTCTGTCATACACAACATCGAACTCCTTCTTTTCAAATCCCAGCTGTAAGAAGACTTCTTCACAAAATCAGAAATAACAGCCACAGAAATATTTCTAAATTTGTTCTCCTGAGTTCAGTTAATTGAAAAAAAAAATAACTAAAACCAAAACGTCTTCCCTCACATACTCAGGGAAGTTTAGAGTTTCTACCAACTCTGTTTGGTAAGGGTTTAGTCTGGGCATCTAGACTTTAGCGTATTTTGTATATTAATTAATATAGAGAGCTGAGTAACCTTTCAACTAACATTTCTCTATTTTATGTCATAAAAGTTTGAGGGTTTATTTTTTTGATAGGTTATTGTTCTGTAACACAATCTAACCTGAAACTCACTGGCTAGTCCAGTCTGACTTTAGATTCATGGCCATACTCCTGGCTTAGCCTTCTGTGAACTGGGATTACAGGCCTGAGCCCCCACATTCAGTTAATCTTTTAAAATTTTATTTTTAAGATTAAAACAAGCGTGTGTGTGTGTGTGTGTGTGTGTGTGTGTATGTGTTGTGTGCACATGTGAAGGCTCCAGGGGCTGGAGCCCTCTTTATCCACAGCAATAAAAACCCTAGCATAGTAAATGCATGGACAATAAAAAAGATACACAATTTATTTACTGAATCATGAGCATCCATTATTTAGGATGTCAGCTAATATGTCACTAGCATCCATGTCTATTTTTTTGGTAAGGCATTTTATATATGTGATGGGAGATATGCCTTTGTCACTTAGAGACTCAATTTAATCACTTTTAGGAAGAAATACATGTGTGGGGAAATTGTGTAAATTTTACGCAGCTAAATGAATAAAGCAGAACTTGCCAGGTGAGTTATTCCCTTTGACAGTCATTAAGCAGACTGGCCTATGCAAATATCACTACCTTTTGTATGATAGACTAATAAATTGCATGTGTTTATTCTGGTCATGGAGCTAACATTTACCCCTCTTAGAATGTACAACAAATACTTGAAGAAGGCCAGCAACAAGTTTAAAAACTTAAACTAAAACACAAACTTGATAAGACTAAGCGTAAATTACCTCAGGACCATGGTTTGAAACTGAAGTAGCCTTCACATTATTGATAACCCAATGTGGAGAACAGTCCAAGCTGAGTAGACATGCAATGCTGTTCTCCCTCACTGATCACAAGATGGCGAATCTTCCAAACAGCCGCCATGTTTCCTGACACATTACATGCCTTTGCTCAGTTGAGGTTCTCTGCTGGTTTGAGTTTGTTTGTTTGAGACAGGGTCTCCACTGTGTTAGACCTGACTGGCATTAAACTTGAGATCCTCCTGCCTCTGCTTTACAAGTTCTAGGGTTTCATGTGTCTCCAGAGGTCTGGCTTACTGAGATTCTTTGGCTTCAACTCAACAGAAGGGATTCAGGCTTCTGTAGGCAAATAAAGATGAATGGAACAGTACGGATATGGTAACACAACTCCTTGGCAAGGTGGTGGCTATAAGCGAGGGCTCATGTGCACTGCCTTTTGGAGTTTGGGACCTAACAGTGACAAGCCAGAAGGGCTGGGTCTATGCAGCCCCTGGTCCTCTCAGCTATTTTGATAGAGTAAGCGAGCTTCATCTCAACGGGAGAACACCACATCTCACTGATCTGGCCACCCCAGTCACTGAAGGGAGACAGACCTTGGCTGACAGCCCTATGGCCCCCAGGCTTCTGAAGAGGACAGTGTTATTTCCAAATGGAAGACAAAACCACCAGCTGAACGAATAGACAGACTGCTGCTTCATTCATTCTGAGAACTGTCAAGAAAGTGGGAAATAAGGAAGTGCATGAATTAAAAGCAAGGATTTACTGAGAAGCACAGTAAATGACTCTAGAGGAAACAGGCCATGTTAACTAAAATAAACAAATGATTAACCTTGATAACGGGCTTGAAGAACTTTGCTGATGATCTCAGTCATCTTTTCTCTCTGCTAGCTGATAAGTAACACATGGTAAACTTCGGTTTACAGCCTCACTTCTCAGACTTTAATGCCCATATAAATCTTGTCTGGGAATCTTGTTGAAGCCCAGGTTCTGATTAGGCAGGCCTGGCATGAGGCCCAAGATTCCCCACTTCTACAAACTAAGAGTGGTACTTACAATGCTGAAGACCCTTTGAATAGCAAAGTGCCAGGAGACAGACTCCCACCCTCATACCCGAGCACACACACACACACACACACACACACACCTCTGTGCAAATCTGTGAGTCTTCGCTTACATTAAGCCTCCCTTCATACAACTCCACTACTCATCAGTAGTAGTGGCAACTAAAAGCCACTGGTAACTCTTAGAAACACTTGATGGCCAGAGATGTTGAAATTACCTGCTTCAACATAGTGTGCATTTCATTCATCCGAGTGATCTCGTGGCTTTGAGCACACTTCATAGACACTGCTTTTGTCCTAAGATCCTAAAATGGGCAGGAGGCCAATGTTTCCTTCTCAGACTGCCCCTAGACTAAGAATTCTAATAAACCGACTTTCGCCCAGGTTTCCATAGGAGGCACCGTTTGTCATCAGAGCTGAGGGAGGTCTCTGAGATTCATTGCCTGTATGCCTTCCAGGTAGAGCCCTGGGTTCATTCTCACCTCCAGTGCTGACCAACCACAGTCTGTGAGTAGAGCTACCTAACTCTGTAGATACCACGACATGGTTTTGTCTGTACTCTGTCATGGATGCACTGCATAGTGGGGACACTTTGTGAATCACTTTTTTGGGGGGGGGGAATTTGCCTAGGTGTCACAACTCAAGTCCCATGCTTGTGGGGCAAGGCATTTGACTGACTAAGCCATCTCTCCAGCCGCCTGGAGATTATTTTTCTGCTCATCTGGAGAATAAATTGAAGGGTGGAAGGGCTCTTTGTCCTTGCTCTCTTTGTCAGCAGCCCATCTTGTCTCCCTGTTAAGGACCCAAAGATGGGATAGATGGCAGTACTCCTACCAATTGAACACCCAACAAGCCTGCTTGATTCTTTGGTCAGTGTGGTTACTTGCAAAATTGCAGTGTTCAAAAGAATGCTGACTTAATTCTACACCTGCCAAAACGCCTGAATCTCTTTTCATCAACGGAGCGCCCTAAACATCTCCAGAGATTTCTAAACAGAGCAGCTAACAGAATCAGTGCCCCCATGCAGATATGCTATTCACCTCAATACACTCTCTGCAGCGTCTGATTTTTTTCCTCTAACCCTGAAGACAAGTGAGTTCAAGGGTTATCCAAAGACGTAGGACTCAGTCCCCATCATCAGAAGGTCAAGGAAATGATAGAAACCATCAGGCAGTTATCAATGAAATGATATCTTCCTGGAATGGCGACTGAGGAAAAGGAAGGGATAGAGAGAAAAGAGCTACAAAGGCTTGTGAACCTGGAGACCTTTTCTGAGCTGTTCTTAGACTAATTTGTACAGGGAAGGAAAGCACAAAATAAGTTTGATTATTGATTCTCTGTAATAATAAAAACAACAACTGTCACTTTTGAAAGGATGAATACTATAAACGTCATAAGCTCAATGTTTCATTGATAAAATTGCATAACAATTCATTGATTAAAAGAGCATTGGTGTTTTCTATAATTACTATATCATGCAAGGCAAGAGGGACAAACGCACCAGACTCCAAGCTTCTATCTTTCCAGCAGTTTTTCTCAGGCAAGGTGCAGGCCCACAGACGGGAGAGTCTGTTATCTTCATCCCTTGCTTCCTATCTCGTGTGGATAAAGAGGGCTCCAGCCCCGGGCTATCAGGCCAGTTCCCTTCACATGGGCATATTTAACAGCACTACAGGGTCTGCATTCCTTCCCCAAGTGCAACATTCTCTGAAGTAAATGGCCAGCTCTGCCCAAGGACGCTGTGACATCAACCCTGGAGCCCCACCATGGTCTGTATTTTCTCCCAACTCACACTCTGTGACCCTATCTTTAGAAGATGGGAAACCACTCTACAAGTCACAGAGGCATCAAGCAGCCAGGAAATAAACCTCTGATGACCCTAAAGGTGACAGAAAGATGCCCCATTTTTTGCTTAGGTACACAACTAGCCTCCACTTCAAGGGAGGTGGTGGGAGAACCAAAAAAAAAAATCTGTAAAACCTCCAGAAAACAAATCAGCATTTTTCTCTTTCTCTCGTGGAACAAGTAGCTTCTTCCAGCAGTGGAAATGTTGAAATCAAATGCTTCTCAGGCAACATCTGGAACAATTCACCTCCTCATCAGGATTCTTTGCCTGGTAGGTTTAATGTCAGGGTTTGTGTGTTCTCCTCCCCTTCTTTACAACGCTTTTGCAATGACATTCATCCATATCATCTCTACAGATTCTTATTCCAAAGAAGATGGCAAAGGAAAGAGTCTTCTGTTAGAAGCCAGAAATAAGAGCATAGGTGAATTCAGAGTGTACTGCTAGCTTTGGGTTGTGTCAGCTCAGTCCATCTCTGCTCATGAGTGCTGTAATGTCAGCTTCATAGAGAGGGTACATTGCCACATTTATCTTGCATGGTACAGTAATTATGGCTAGATAACATTTGGCAATGAGCTATGCCACATATGATAGGGACGTCTTCAGACAGAGAAGCTGGTGGGAGTGTGAAACCTCCTGTGTCATGGAGGTGGATAGAGGTGAATGTTTTATTCAGGGACCACTTTTGAACTGCTTTGAGTTTTAAACCATGTAAATGTATAGCCTATCCCAAAATGCTAACCTAAAATTTCCAAAGACTGTAGAGCTTTATGGAACACCAAAGGACCATGAGGAGACGGTGGTGGGACTTTACAGGCAGCAAATGAATGTTAAAGAAAAGAATCGAGGCCTAAAAAGAAGTAACATGCACAAAAGCAGAAACTTGTATATTAGATTTCTGTTACCATCCTCACACTTACTCAGGGCACCATTCAGAGAACAATAAGTAGGGAAGCTTTTTTTTAATGATCTATTATTATGCATTGGCATATGTGTGCCTTTGTGAGGTTGTGCACTCCATGTGCACTCAGGTTCCTTCACAGAGCATGGAGTGTGGGATCATCCAGAATTAGAGTTACACTGTAGTGAAGGGGCGGGCAGGCATGCTTTACATCCCACCCGGCTCCCAGCTGCCTGGATAGCTTATGCCCCGAAATAACAACACAAACTGTATTTATTTAAACACTGCCTGGCCCATTAGTTTCAGCCTCTTACTCACATCTTGACTAACCCATATCTAATAATCTGTGTAACACCAAGAGTAGTGTCTTACCGGGAAAGATTCAGCATGTCTGACCTGGTGGCTGGCTCCATCGCATCTGTCTCAGAGAGGAGAGGCATGACGACTGCTTGAGGCATCTGCCTCACTTCCCTCTTCCCAGCATTCTGTTCTGTCTACTCCACCCACCTAAGGGCTGGCCTATCAAATGGGCCAAGTTAGTTTCTTTATTAACCAATGAAATCAACTCAAACAGAAGACCCTCCCACATCATTACAGGAAGCTGTGCTTCTCTGATGGGGGTGCTGGGCAATGAACCCAGCTTCTCTGCATTAACAGTAAGTGCTTGTAACTGATGATCCATCTCCCATGCCTCTTGTTTTTAAAAGTGCCAATAATGGGATGCAGAATAATTAGATTTTTAAAAACAGAAAATACTTTAGTTGAAGATTATGTCCACCTTCTCAGTCTAAAACACACACCTTTCATCCACTTTCTGGTACGAGGAGCTGGCATGTGGTGGCAATGAAGTAACGGTGAGGACAGCCAGGCAGGGAAGACAGAAAAAGGCCACTAAAGGACTTGTGCCAAGATAAAAAAGGACTAGAGTATTCGCCTCTGCGCTTCTCATCCTCATTGGTAAAGGTTTTGAGAAGGTGACCCAAATATGGTGACTGGAAATCGGCTGGCCGTGCTGGATAGGCTTCTTGAAGGACCCAGGGAAAAGAAAGACTGGGAATTCCAGTGCCTATTTTTTTTTTCTTTCAGGAAAGACTCCGTGCCTCAGAAGCCAGCACAGTGGGCCCCACAGCCAAGTTCTAAAACGGGCAAGAGAAACCATTTTTCATTTATGACAGATCACTTGAGGTTGACCAGCAAAATACCCTTTATGTATATCAGCAGGATTTCAGAACCATGACACTTCAACAGCTCGTTTGTCGTGGAGGGGAAGAGCAGCTCCCTGAGACAGTGTTTGTGTTCTTCCTTGGAGATAGAGGCAAACACGGGCTGGCAAGCCACCATCTTTGTTTTCATCAGCTTGCTCTTCTGCAGGCCTACACCGTCAGCTCTGTGAGAAGACAGAAATTTTTAAAAACACCCTCTTGCTTGCAGGAGGCCAATTTCAGACTCTTTCTTGGCTCTGGAGCAAGTATCTGTCAGTCAGGGTCAGGGAGGTTTCTGTCGCAATTCCTCACAAAATCTCTTACACATTCTAAGTGGGAATCTAGGAGAACTTTAAGGATGGGAACACAGCAGTACCAAGGTACCAAAGCTTGGCTTCAGACAGCTTTACATTTGTGGCACACACAATGGAGAGGAGGGGTCATGAACTGTGACCCAAAATGGAAGGTTTTCAGACTTCAGAGCATAGGCAAAGCTACCAACTGCTTTGCAGTAGGCCTTTCATATGGAGGTCAAACACCACAGGCAAGGGCATCGTTTTGAAAGAAGTTGGTTTCCTTTAAGAGCTGTGACATCACCACAGGGCAGGGATGCCACAGAGAGTGAACTTCCCTGATTATCAACAGATTTTTTTGGAACAGGATCTCTCAGTTATTTTTCTGTCGCTGTGCTAAAAATATCTTGACAGAAGCAACTTCAGTTCAAGGAGACATTTCATAGTAGTGGGGAAATCAAGGCAGGAGCAGCTTGAAGTGGGTAGCGATACTGCACACACTGTCAAGAGGCAGACATAAAAAATGCTGCCGTTCACTCTTGTCTTCACTGACACAGTCTGAGATCCAGTGACGGTCAGAAAATGTCGTCACCTACAGTAGATGGATGTTCTCACCTTGATTGTTAATGACAAACCCCTATGGTCAGACTCGCAGGCCAGTCTCCCAGGTAATTCTACCACTAACATACAGCATAATTTAAAATCCTTTAGGATCCAGCCAGCACGGTTTCTTTCCTTTCCTTTCATCTGCTCATCAGTATTTAGTTTCAAACACACAACTACTGAACCATTAGGTAAATGTGCTTTTCTGTTCACTGTCTGATCCTTCCGCCTAGAACTCTTTTCTTCCTGGCCTCCCTGTCCCATGTCATCTGGCAATGTCACTTCCTCTTCAGTTGAGGTGCTACCTTCTTTTGACTCAATGCTCGCTCATGCCACTTTTGAAAATGCAGGCTTTAGTCTTCACCAAGTATGGCCTAATCAATCAACCAGAAAAAAGGTTGCATTTGGCAAGACAGTTTGTTCTGTATGGGTCTCAAAAGATGGATCATGGTGTCATGATGCAACCAGCCTGGAATGGGAATTATACAAAGAAAGAGAGAATGAAAGGAAAGAAGGAAGGAAGGAAGGAAGGAAGGAAGGAAGGAAGGAAGGAAGGAAAGAAGGAAGGAAGAAAGGATTCTTTTGTGGTTTCCAGGTCATAGTGCAGGCAAACTGAAATAGAATTAGCTAGTTTGAAGAATTTAGCTGGATTTTTGAATTTGGAAACTGGTCAAGATGCTCATTGAATGAAGCACTTGCAACGCAAGAGTGAGAATTAGAGTTTTTACCCAGAACCCAGGAAAAAACCTGGCAGGTGTGGCAAGCACCTACAAACCTGGCACTCGGGAGGCAGCAACAGGTGTTCCTTGAGCCAGGTTCACTAGTTAGACTCTCCAAAATTGGAAAGCAACTTTAAGTAGGTAGCACATGCAATGAAGATGAGGTCGTGAACTCTCTGGCCCAAAATGGATGGTGAAATTGGTGAGTCCTTTGTTTCAGTAAGAGACCTGCCTCGATAAATTAAGTGAAGAGTAATTAAAGAACACATTTCAGGACTTTATATGTACATCCATACATGCAGGTACCCACACACATCAAAACACACACACACACACACACACACACACACATACACATCAAAACATACACACATACATACATACATACATACATACATACATACATATACACACAAAAATAAAAATATTTTAAATTAAAAAGAATTTTAGCACTTTCCCTGGTTGTCTTATATATGGCTGTAGCATGATGAAGTCAGGGAAAATAGTGGCCCGGAATGTTAATGGAGGAGAAATGTCACAGAGTACCTATAAATAGCACAATCAGCAAGGAACATAAATCTTCTACTCTCCAGCAATGGGCTAGTCTCAGGAGGAGTCATACCTCTAAGGTAGGAAAGGTCTAGATGTCAAAATGTCAGAAGAACATGGTTCCTGCACTCTACCACAGGTGAACATAGCTAGCTGCAACTTGAGGTCATCGGGGATTTGTCCTACAGAAGGAGTCAGCACACTTCCATTTTGTTTCCTACTTCTGACTTTAAGGCCATAACATCAGTGAGGACAGGGACTGCCTTACTCATTGCTGAGATATCACCTTGATAGGCTTCCAGGTCTACCCTTAGGACCCAACATGTTAGGTGACATTTCTTGCTGAAGATTGAACCTCCTAGGCCACATGAGCCCCGTGGAAGGGGTTCGTGCCTTCTCCCCAGCATTGGACAGCAACAGTCTCTCTCCCTCCTTCTTCCCCCAGGGACCCATATATCACCGTGAAGGGTCTTTTGTTTTGGTTCTGAAAGCCAGATTTTAGGCAAAAATAAGGTTGAACTGTTTTAAAGTTCTTGATCTGTTTCTCAAAAGCTAAGCAAGAAAACAAGCTAACAAATTCGAGATCAAAAACATTTTTATTCATTTATTTTTTTCTCCCAAAGATAAGACTGCAGAAGTAAATGTCAAGGGACCTTGTGACATTTCTGGCAGTAGTTCTGCGTGCAGCTTTTAACTAGTCAGTTTTAATCCAAGTTAGTAGGGAGTTCAGAAACAGCTTTGGGCTAGTCCATGACTGGAAAGACGCTGCCAAGAACTCTGCCAAATGCACATGGATACATAAATAAGGGAAGCAGAATTAAGATTGTTCTTGGCCCAACCTTTTTAACAAATTAAAAAGACAAAAACCTCAGATTTAATTAAAAATCTCCCCGTATTCTGTTGCTGCCCTGAACCTCGTACACAGTCCATTTAATAGAAGAAGGTGTTCGGTGTTTAACTGAAAGGAATAAGAAAAGAGAGAAGACTTTGTTTCCTATATCCTGACTTCAAACAGTGGTAGCCTGTGTACTTCAGTGGCATAGTTTTCTTAGACACAGCTTTATAATTTGGTCCTTACTATAGCACACTCACTTAAATAATGAATGGAGTATGTCCACCGTCCAGTTCAGGTAAAACAGCATTGCTCCAAAGCAAAAGGTCTCGCTCAGCAACTTCAAGTGCTACAGTGATGCTTCATCCCATTAAGAATTTGAGCATAAATTTCTTGTAATAAACTTGGACTCGCCTGATCCGGTCTCATGAGTATTGAGTCATGTCAAGTCCCTTTGCCAAACACACATATCATGTAGGGAGAAAATGTCACAGAATGAATCTTAAGAGTTACAGAGAAACATTCATACAAGATGTTTCCACTCCTCACATCAGGAATCAACATCTGACCTTGGTCTTTGCTTTGATACGGAATGTCCCCCAAAGGACTTGTGCTACAGATTTTGTTGCCAGTGTGTGACACTCTGGGGGAGGTGGCTGAACATTTAAGCTACAGGACCTACTAACCAGAGGAAATTAGGTTACTGGGCATACCCTTGAAAGAGATATTGGAACTCTGCCACTTTCTCTTCCTGATTCTGGACCCCTGTGAAATGAACAGGTTCCCTTGGCCATGTATTTCCTGCCATGCTGTACTCCCATGCCCTAGCTCTGGAATAATTTGATCCCTTCTAAACTCTAAACGTATCTTCTAATGCTTTTTAACTCAAATGATTCCATAGCCCAGAGGGCTTCATCAACCTTCAGTGTTGGGGTCCAAACTTGATGGGTTCAAACATTCCAGGGTAGGAACACATGAATTAGAAATGTAAGGCAGAAAAAACAGAGATAAAAAGGAAATAGACAGGGACACAAGATAGAGTTGGGAGGGCAGCCTAGTAAATACCGAATCCACCATGTTTACTTCTCATGAGCTTTAAATACCTGAATCCAAAAGGTGGGGAAAGGCAAGACTTCTTTACCATAATACAAACAAGGAACAAACAAAGTGATTACCATCTTAATACCCAAAATACCAAGTAACCACACCCTACATCAAGATGTTAGTAGCCACCAGTCAAACCTCTTGTCAATAACCTTGAAGGAGCAAGAATAGGCCTGAACTCTCTGACCTTTAGTTAAGGTGGAGTGGATCCACTTCTGTGGGCTCTGACACTTCAAGCTAGTACTCTTCCCTTCCTGCTCCTACCTTTTCTTCTACCTCCTCCTTGTCTTTCTTCTCTTCTTCTTCATGTGTGGTGCTGGGGATGAATATGCATGATCTACTACAATTGAGCTATACTCCTAACCTCAACATTCCAACCTCTATTCTTATCTTCTGTCTTCTTCCTAAACCACTTCATCCAGAGTGGTGATCAGTAGAGTCTTCGGAGGCACTTTATTTTAATTTTTATAATTTTTAAATTTCATTTCTCCAAGGATATTGCATATTTCATCTGGGTTAGGGTTAAGGTTAGTGTTGGGTTAGCATTTGAACCCAAGTGTGGATCTCCATGAAGCACTGACCAACCACCAACAGACCAGCTTTAGAAAAGCTGAGTGGGGCGATGGTGGTGCACATTTTTAATTCCAGCACTCAGGATACAGAGACAAGTATATTTCTGAGTTTGAGGCCAGCCCAGTCTACAGACTGAGTTCCAGGACAGCCAGGACTGCACAGAGAAACCCTGTATTGGGAGGGGGTAAAAAAGGAAAAAAGAAGAAAAAAACCAAAAGCTTAAGCCAGTTGTGTGGGAAGCTGGGGCAGGGGATCATAAATTGAAGGGCAACCTGGGCAAATCAAGGTCACACTGAGGTACAAAGTGAGATCCTGTCTCTAAAAGAAGAAAAGGAGAACAACAAACCATACTACTAGGAGTAATACACACAATTGATATAGGGAAAGAAAGGTCCCATTAACGATAGAGCAACTGGAATGCTGATTTTCTTGCTTCAATAGGAACAATGAAGCATGCCAGAGGAAGAAATAGAAATAATTGTCACTCATTCCTTTGGGGCCAGGGTTTGGAGGGAATCATCTCAGTTTGAGACTTAAACTATAAGGCACACATCAGTTGGAACAACAAGGGTCCTGACAAAAGACAAAACACATTATTCAGAGCTGACTTTGAACCTTGAACGGGCTGAACCTTGGTGAGAAGGTATGGGAAAGGACTGTGCCAGGGGAAACAGAACAAACAAACTCACAAAGCTCAAAAATTCCAGATGCTTGTGCACCGCAGAGAACACGAGAAGTTGATCAAATGCCTTGACTATCTGCCCATGGTTGAGTGGCTTTTGCAATAAAACATATAGCATTGTCATACCAAATGGTCCAGAAGGCCAAACACATGAAATTAATTAGTTTCAAGAGCCAAGGTGGGTATGACTGATCTGCCTGGAACAACACCACTGTAATCTGAGAAGGTGTCAGTAGCAATGACACAGACCAATGGCTCTAAGGAGGAAGCGAAGTATAGAAGTGATCTATCTTCCAGGAGCAGAGGGAAGCATTCCCCATGCAGCATGGTGTTACTCACCACAAGGCAACCAGAACTTCCAAGTCTGGTACCAAGTAGTAACTGCTGCACCAGAAACACTAAATCTACTTTGTGTCCTGTCTGTAACTGTGGGTGTGTTGCCATTTCTAACCCAGGGAGGAGTCCTGGTAATAGGAAGGACACATCTGGGTGCTGATGGCCAAATCGACAGATTAATTCTAGTAAGTCTCTTCAGGGAATGGGTCTCTATAGAATGACCTGGAGAGTTCTATTAGCAACCATGTTTGTTCCTACTGTTGGAAGGCACATGGGTATCACTAATCTGACAGGGTAGCTTTCTGAATGGCAGATCAAGCCGTACTGCACAGCAACATCTAAACACTAAGTCGGAGCACAACTAACATCACTGAGGAGGGCACTGATCAGGGTAGTGAAGAAAATCTTGAGTTCTGCCTACAAAGACCCTTCTCTTTCCTCTCCAGGGTTCCCCATTTGTGTGCATGTGGTATATACACACACACATACACATATTCTCATATATATATTTCCCACAAGGAAATGTTAGTTCCACCCCTAATACCTTCCTTAACTAAACCCAGGTCAGGTTAAGGTATGAGAAATGAGGAGACACAGAGTCCAGGCTTCCCCACCAGTATGTAAGGCTTTATCCCTACTCTGTTTTAAATAAAGACAGCTGTTTCTAGCTCAAAAAGGAAAAAGGAAAGGAGGGAAGAAAGGTGGAAAGGGAAGGGAGGAGATTTCAATCACTTCATTCTGCCAAAGGCAAAAGCATCTGATGATATCCATTATAGCACTGTGAACCCTTTTGTTTGTAGGGATTCATTTTAATCGGCAGCTTTTACTCCATTATAGAGGGGAAAGTCCACCAAAGTCTCACCTGGTTATAACAGAAAGAGCAGGGTTTTCCAGGGGATTGGGGCCATAATAACTTAATGAGTCAGTTTCCCATTCTGTATTCTCCTACCCTCACGGGCACTGTATACTCTTTGAGAACAGTAGTAGACTGTGAGATCTCTAACCCGGGACAATCAGCTCACTGAGGTGCCTACTAACAATGAATGTCTCACCTATTTCTTCTCCCAAGAGTTTGTTTCAAAGCCCTGAGGAGTTCAAAGCTCCCTGGTGGCAAGAATCCATTGGGAAGAAAAACAGTATTTATTTACATCTCTGGCATATTTTTAGGAGGATGGTAAGAAAAACAGCCAGAAGGGGCTGCGCCATACAGAGTCCAGTTGTTGCCATGTTTCCTTAAAAAGCCACATGCATTCTCCTACCTTAGTTACTAAGGAAGATGGCCGGAGTCTTCACAATTTACCTAGTTTCTGCCTGCTAGAGCATAATCTTTTCCTTTTCTATGCTCACTGTGTGTGTTACTGATATGCAGGTGAACCTTCAGCCCACTCAAGTTATAGCTTAGTCTTGTATCAGTGGAGGAGCTAACCAGACTGAAGCATGTTTAATAAAAGCTCAAAGAGAAATTGGGGTTCAAACTGAAGATCAGAAAAGCAAAACAACCAGTCACTGGCTCTTTCCTCTACTTCAGTCTGAAATAGCAAACCTGCCTCCAGGAATCTCAGAGCTGTCTCCTCCCATTTTATAATCCTCTCTAGTTCTGGGATTAAGGGTGTGCACAACTACTGCCTGGTTTCTATGGCAAACTAGTGTGGCTACCAGGACTAAAGGTGTGTGTCGTTGCGGCTACTGGGATTAAAGGTGTATATGATTGTTGCCTGGTCTGTAAGGCTGCTCAGTGTGGCTGTTTTAGCTTTTCTGGTCTTCTGGCAAGTTTTATTCATTAAATATAAATGAAATGTCAATATACCAGACCACTGAGGAAACTGCAAAGCTCACATCCCACCAACCCTAATCCTAGAAAATGAGCTGCAAAAAGAAATGGGGACCACTTAGGTCTTGGGGCTCTGAGCTTACTTCTGGATATTTGACTCACTCCTTGTCTTAGGGTTTCTTTGGCTATGAAGAGACATGATAACCATGACAATTCTTATAGAGGAAAACATTTAATTGGAGCTGGCCTACAGGATCATAGGTTAAGTGCATTATCATCATGGTGAGAAACATGGTGGTTTCACAGGTAGACATGATGCTGAAGAAGGAGCCAAGAACACACTTCCCCCAACAAGGCCATACCTCCTACCAATGCCACTCCTTGGTGGCCAAACATTCCAACCTATGAGCCTACCTGAGCTATTACTATTGAAACTGCCACATTCCTCATCAGCAGACAATAAAGACTGCTCTGTGACCTGGGTGGCCCTAGAGGTTTATTAGCAACTCCTGTGGACTTCCTTAAAATCCTGTTATTTCGTCAAAAAGCTCATCCTTTCTTAGTGAGCAACATCTCTGCCAGAATCCTACCCTCATCACCCAACTGTGAGAACTGTAAAGGATCCAAGACTTTGCTTTTTATAATCCAGTAAGTTAACGGCCAGTTTCATGAGTGCTGGCAGAAGATATGAGCCTTCTGAATAATGTACAAGGAATTTTATAATGTATATGCAGCAAGCATGACAATCAGTATAAGATTAAGGTAGTGGGGTCAATAGGTCCAAAGAGGTAATTGTACACACAGTGAGTTTGATTTAAAAAAAAAAAATATGTGAACTTAGTTCTTTAAAAAAAATCAAAGGTATTTACAGCTTTTACTCTGGAGAGAAGACACTATTTTCCAAGACTGTGTGCATACTTGCTTGACCTTTGTTCTGTGACTTGTAGGAAGAGCTTGAAGAAAACCTTCTTTTCCAGATTCCCAGCTCATTACAGTTCAGGTACCTACCTTACTTAGATAGACACAGAGAATGCAAGAGTTCTATGTAGAATTGCTCCTCCACAAGTGTATGTTCCAGAAAAATGCAAATAACAAAACCAACACTGGCCTCCCAACCCCCCCAACACACACACACACACACACACACACACACACACACACACACTTGCTATTTGTACTAAATGCACTCCAATGTGTGGTGAACTGAATGACTGTTGTTTCATTTGTGAGACCAGATTTCACTATGAGCCCAAGCTGGCTTCAAATCCATGATCCTCCTGTCTCAGCCTCAAGAATACTAATTTTTCAGGTATGTGAAGCTATGTGGGTTCCAGTTCATGAGTTATACACAAACATTAAAGGGCTCACAGATTTTAGCTTTCACTTAGTCCAATTCTGACCATTTTGACCCATTTAAATATTTCACAACTTGAATGCCCATCAAAAGCACAATTTCAATATCATAAGTAACATTGACATTTCCAGCTTTCTTCCCCAACCTCTTTCTTCTTTTAACTTGCTTAACTTCATACACAGGCCCAGCTAACCTTCATGGCTAACACTTAATGTGTTAGTCACAACTGTTCTCTTGATAAACCCTTAAAAAAGGTTGAGGAGGTTTGATTAAAGGGGAGATTCTGAAATTAGAGGTTAAAATGTCAAAGTGAACCCCTTTCAAGCAATCCAGCTCAACATGACGACAACATAATTGGCTTGGTAAGAATGTTCAAAGTCTACAAGCCTACTAAGCACATCCCAGTACCCCAAGAACCTGGGGTATGGGTTACCTAAAGGAGGATGGCGGTCCTTAACATACTTATAAGCTCCACTTTGTCCCATGACTCAAGGTTCTTAAGAGACGTCCCTAACAACTTAACTCCATTCTCCTAAGGGCCTGCCTACAATGGCTTAGGAAGGAAGGGGTAAGAGCCAAATTCCAGGTTGGCCTCAATTATGTATAAATGTCAATGTGCTTTTCCCACACAAGGAAACATATGCACGTCCCGAGGCAGGCCTCTTTTAAGGGAACAGTCAGGTTCTTTCTAAGTTGGTTCACCCCAAAGGACAGACAGGAATGTGCTGTTACTCTGATTCTATGGCTAGATAGAATCACAGATATGTTTACCATTCCGTTCTAATTCTTTACACTCTAGACTGTATGTGTGCAAACCACTTTGTTTTAGAGAAGACCTCAATGTTTTAGCAAAGTACAAACAGCATCCGCCTAGAGTTATCGTGTCTGTGTGTATGTTCTGGATTAAGGCACTTTTTTGTTTGGATTATAAACCACATTACTTGATAAATATCTGAGAAAAATGGGAGTGGGTGAGTTGGAAAAGAACGCGATCTTCACTTATTTTTTGAATACAATCCTAAGGGGAGAAATGCTTCTTGCAAGTGTTTAGTTTTCTAAGTATCTTTGTAATGGAGCAAAACCATATTCTTGCAAAAAGAAAGGCCAAGGCTTTCATTTTGGTGTAATTTATTCTCTTTTGGTCAGAAAGGTCAGCAGTAAGGTCAACAGTTTCCTTGGAAACACCCACCTCCACTCCACTCTAACACTGCGCTGAATTTTACTATGCTCTGCTTTATCTAGAAAGGTTTTGGGTTTTTAACTGTAAGAAGTGCCAGAAGTTTGGAGGGAAGACTTAGTGGATAAAGGACTTACCAAGAAAGTATAATTACCCGAGTTCAAATGCGCAGGACCCATAAAAAGCAAGGATTAGTAGTGGTTTGTAATCCTGGTTCTCCTAAGGAGAGATGGGAAGGAACAGGAGACTCCTGGTAAGCAGCCAGCCAAGCCAGCTTGGCAAATACATGCAGGGCCAAACAAAGAGGAGACGGTCTCAAGCAAAGCAGAAGATAAGGACCAACACCCAAGGTTGTCTTCTGAACTCTCCACATACTCACACATAACACACACTGTACATATCATACACACACACATATCACACACAACCCTATATGCATATATAATACAACAGAAGAATGAGTAATGTTAGGGTTATGCACTTTTTCAAGAGAAATACAATAAAATGACACAGAAAGACAAGTTCTCAAATAGTCATCTCTAATTTTAAATAAATAAACAAACATTATAATTTATTCCATATCTCTTTCGATAAAAAGTACTTGATATTTCCAGCATAACATGTTAGAAGTTCACCTAACATCAAAGGCATCTTATTCCAAAGATAGAGTTGCTTATATTGGCATCTAGGTAATACACTGTTAACATGTAATTTCCGGATGCTAAAAGAAAGCCTACCTCCTGCTTTTAATGTATACTGAGTATAGAAAATAGTACCTTAAAAAATATTTCTGTCTTAAAGCTCAAATCTTCAATCCAATCAAATAACATACCCAGTACAACAGTCAGTGGCATTAACACATTCTACTTTTCTGCATCAAATTCAACATAGTTTTTAGTTGGAATCTCCATTTTTTCTTTCACACACAGGGGATCTCAGGACTTGAGGGGGTTTTCTCAAAAGGGAAGTAGTGACAACCTTGAGTTACCTCCCCGAGCTTAGAGTCTCAAACTGTTTACTGCTCAGTCCATGTATTTGAAGAGTTAGTCATGAGGAATTTGGTTGGAAATTGGCTCAAAACAGGTTCCTGCTGGGCAGGAAGAGGTCGAGAAAATTTTACCAGATTTTCAACTTAAAAAAAAATCTTCTAGCCACTTTGGCTAAACAAACCCAAGACCACCTACTCCACTACTTCCCCGCAGCTATCACAGGAAAAAGAAATTACTCAACAAAATGGACAGGAAGGAGGTGCTTCTGATGAGGCACTACTGAGGTAACCATCTGGATTTTATGGCTATTTAATATATGCCAGAAACAAAATTACATACTTTGTCATATTATAAACATTAAGTAGGCCAGTCCACAGACCACCTACAGTTCTCTTGCAGAATATACTACAAATGCAAACTATAGGTCTTTGTGAACATTGGCATCTCGCTAGGAGATATTCCTGCTGGTAAACGCATGAGGAAAAGGTCACCTACAAAACTCACGCAGAAAATAAACTCACGTAGAAAATAAAGGCTTTGTTTTTAGAGTAAGAAAGCTTGAGGGCCAACAAGATGGCTCAGTGGGTAAAAGCACTTTGGGCTCAATCCCAACAACCTAAATTTAATCTCCAGAAATCATGGAGTCCTGGAGTGGTCCTCTTACCTTTGCGCGCGCACACACACATACACTAATCAATAATGATAATAATAGTAATAAATAAAATAAAATTTTACAAAAGAGAGAGCACTTAAGACCTACATCCTAAAATCAAAATTGGAGGTAATCAAGTTTCTCCAGCACTTAAGAGCTTCAACTTTAAAGCAATATAAACGTTTAAACTTTGAGTGACACTTCAGGAGTAGGAAGCTGAACTTACTAATAAATATGAAAATAAACCTTGTGGTTGGAAGAATTGATGTTCAGAAGAACTTCAATTAATAGTAATAACATGATTTGATTTAATTATTATGAATCAATTTTTAAGGACAAAGAGACTAAAATTAATATTGTGAATTTCTAGACCTTATTTGGATTAAGCCTTGAGACAATTCACAAAAAGAGGTTAAACTCGAAATCTCATATTGCAATTGAGTCAGCTATAAAGTTTCATACCCATCCCCCACATAACCTCAAAAACTTAAAAACAAGACGGCGTATAACAGAAATACTGCCAATAAATCATCCTTAAATACTTTTAGATTTTCCCCGGAGTACCACAGATAACATCCAGAAACCCAAACAAACCAATCAGGAAAGGTTTGAGACGCGCTGAAATCCAGGGCTGCACTATAAGACAAGTAGGAGGCAGCGGAACGCCGACCTCCACCCATAGCCTTAGTCTTCAGCAGCTCCTAAGTCATGTAAGTTAATACTGAGTTCATAAAACTCAGCAGTCACAGTCAGAGAATAATAATAATAATAACACAAATAAAAATAGGCTCTGGTTAGAGAGAAAGTATCCATTTACTGCCGCCCTGCTGAGGTACATTTGACCACCAAAAGCAGAAAGCTATTAGCATCTAGAATTAATGGGTACAGTGGTTTTCAAGGAAGATATTTCCAGGATGGACACAATGTAGACTCAGCAAAGTTTCCCTTCAAGAAAAACAGAGCTTCTGTTTCAAAGAGTACTGATTAGGCCTAATACCATTAGGGGTCCATCGGGGCCTTGAGCTGTTGTTGCTCTCGCTTTTAACCATCAGTTAGTTTCTAAACCAAAATTTGGGGGTAGTTAGTTAACTTGACCAACAGTCAAGTTTCAGGAATACGAGAGCACACCCACAGTGCAGGTATGGTGCAGACACACAGGCCCTTGGAGGTGTGAGGCTGGAATCTCCACAGTTCTCAGGCCTTCGCCTCCCTCCCAGTAGCATGGCCCCTGTTGTTCCAACCTGTATGGACTGATGGTTAAACACTCATTTTCCACAAAGCTCTCTATGAGATGAGAAGAGCAATACTGAGTACCACACAATTTTTAGGAATTCTCAGTAAAGTTTATTGATGGCAATGAAAAACAGTTACAACTAAAAACCAAGGCAAGCAAATTTACAAAATGAAAATATTCTAAAGTACTATTAATTGCTTACTATATATCTGGCAAATATGGCTAAATAGTTAACAATATTTTCTCTGTAAAAATATAAACACTGACTCCATCTATATGTATCCGTCCCTGAACTTAACCAGGTTCAAAAGACACATCAAAATAGTCTCTAAAGCAAAGATCATTTTGAAATTTTTCAATTTTGTTTTTTTTTTTTTCAATTTTGATTTATAGCAGTTATTTATATAAAAAAATTTAAACAGCACAAGTCGTTTCTATAAAACGCTTATTCTTTCTTGATTGTCAACGTCATGATTTTCACTCTTGGCTGGATTTTTCTTCCTTGGCAATTCTTTTTGTCACACCACTAAAATATTTCTCACGAAAGGAATTATGACCTTGGTATGGCAGAAAATGGTCACTCAGCAAGTGTGAATACTGGTCCCGGTCCTGGCAGGAGAGAAACACAAAGATAAAGACATGTCAGTTGCGCCTTCAGTTGCCCTTTAACCGAGGCAGTCACCCACTCCAAGGTGCATTTGCTTGGCTTCACTGCGTGCACAGCTGTCCCACATCTGCATCACACTTGGGAATTCAAGGCAGCGTCACTTCAGCCTCACTGGATACTCAGAACACTGAATGAAGGAGACACTTTCATTGAACGCTGAATGAAGGAGACACTTTCATTGCTCAGGGCAGAGAGAAAATTCCAAAGAACATGGTCAGACTACAATTGCTTGTCATTCCTGGTTTAACACACACTGAAATCACTGGGGCTATGGAAAATATCAAAGAAGCTTCTACTCAAGGACAAAGGGGTGTACCAAGGAACCGCGGCAGTACTGCGGTGTCATAAGATCACGCAAGGCTGCCCACTACATCCACATCCATGAGTGCAACGAAGGATTCCAACACTGGAGATGCAGACACAGGGTGAAGAGGGACTCCATAGTGCAAACATCATAGCCAAACAAGGACTGCTACTCAGACAGATAGTCACTGGGCACTGGAAAAGTCAATCTGGGTCAGAATGACCCAGGATTCCAGTTTAGGTGAGAGACAACTGCTGGAAACTGAAACATTAGCTTCTCAATTTCACAAATGACTTCAAGTTCTGAAGCAAACCTAAAAATAGTGTCCTATGCATTTCTTTACATGCATATTCAATTACACATGGACTTTTGGGGGTTTAGTCTAAATTTACACATCACTTTGTTGAATGGCATCTTGCTTTGTTCTCTGGCACAAGAATCGGAACACCAGCATCACGTTCCTCCCAGCTCTGCCTTTCTGTCCGCTATTGTCCTTACGGCTCCTATAGTCACGTATGACCTCTGAAAGTAGACCATGTAACTCCAAGGAATACCCTTCCCAGCGAGGAGGACTAGGAAACCAGAAACGCGGAATGCCAGAAGCACACCTCTCTGGCCCAGGCTTCTAATATGACCTCATTAAGAAGGGAGAACAAAAGCCACACATGGTGGAAAGCAGGTTTTCCTTTACAGACCAAAGAGAAAGTGAGGCAGATATATTATCAAATATATTATCACTGAACTAAGGAGACCAATAAGACAAGCTGGTGATCCAGGACAGAGAAAGTGACCAAAATGATATAGGCACAGGTGAAAATGTCACACCAGTATTTTGATCAATATAGGATCATAAGAAAAACAAAACCTAAAAGACTGCATTTTCCTCAGTGCCATAGACACAAGACAGCAAAGACATATGAAAGCTGGTCTAGGATCATTAACCATATAAATGCAAGGGCTCAGGGGACAGGGGACAGTCTCATTCTCTTCATATCCCAGGAAGCAGAGAAATCTGTGTTGGGTAAGTGCATGAGTCTTGGCTCAAATGTCCTCTTTTAAGATCAACTATCCCCCAACTGTGAAACAGACGTTACAGGAACTCCTGGAGCCCCAAAACTCCAAATCCCCTGAGCAGGCAAGGATCTGGGAGCAGTTAAGACTTGCTTTGAGGTAATCCAGACGGTTCTGGGAATGTGGCTAAAATTTCCACCTATGTGGACACACCCTAACTGACAAATGTTCTTCATGGGCCATCCATCATCACATCCACAGAAATGCCACATAAAATGACATCACCACAACTCGAAACAAATAGCAGAACCAATTTTTGTTTCCTCTTTCAAAGGCTCCTTGCCCATCTGTCGCTTGCTTCCTTCACCAGGGCTCACACCTGAGATGATGGTCTTCAGCCCCGCAGTTTCCATGGTCTTTCGCTGCTCTTCCTGTCCAGGGACAGCTGTAGGCTCTTTGTTTTGTTGTTGTTGTTGTGTTTTGTTTTTTAAACTCAGTATCTTGAAGGCCAACGAGATGTGTTTCTTTGAAAAAGGAAGTGGATCCTCAAGCAACAGTCTTTGATCTTCCTCATTCACCCAAGCATGTCTGGTGTTTGACTTTTGTTTTTTCTAACAGTTCCAAACCTGTCTACAACTATCAATCACGGTGTCATTTATACATCACAGAACTTCGATCCTGTAAACTTTTCATAAACATGAAATACTGCATGCATATGAAGTAAAAGAGAAAGAAAAGCAGACTGTGGTGATGAAGACGGAAGGACGGCTCTGCCCAGTCCACAGCAGTAGGGCCGTAATGAGGGGACCAGTCACACAGAACGAACAAATAGTACATCTGATTGCACTCTTGCCGGCTGCCCGCTTCTTAGCCAGTGACTAAGTGTCAGCAGGAAAACACAGAAACCAACAACAGCTCTCCACCTCTTCCCATTCAGGCAGTCGGCAAATGTAAACATTAGAAGAAATAGACACATTCCTTCAAAAAAGAACTACTATGGATTTGTTATCAACTGAGTCTTGTCTAAGGTAATTATTTAATTTTCTGCATTCTTTTCATCTACATGTTGGAGAGGGAGGAACGGAGATTGAAAGAGCTTTAACAATCTGCCACAAGCCATACAGCTGGAACGCAGTACCGCCTGACTGCGGCCCGAGTCAGACATCAAAAGCTCATGCTTTCTTCATTATCCTTCTGTCCTCCTTAAAAGCTAGAAGTTACAGGAACACATAGACGACTGAGTCAATTTCCCACATGGCAGATTAGTGGGTCCTTTAAAATGAGGTTTGACATTTAGAGGCCATTCCTCCTGAAAGAGCAACATTATGGTAGCACACACTTCGGATCTCAACTGTAACCGCTGTCCTATCAGTTCCGCTAACTCCAAACATAAGCCATCTCGGGATTCTAACACACTTGCCAGAGGAGCCTCACGAGGCAGTGCTTCACTTTTATGTGTACACTACCCTCTGCTGGCTGATGCGGACAGTCCCTCTTCATGGGATTTCCTGATGTGGACTGAAACCCGTTTCCAGCTGAAAAGACTGTACACCTGACCATCAGGAATACGCTGGTTCATTTGCTGTTTTCAAGTCTTGACTGTTCAGAACACCTACAACCATACAACCCTTATATGCCCAGGGTGGCCTTATTACTTAGGCAGCATTATCATATTACACATCATCTAATCCACAAGAATGATGCAGAAATAAGAAAACACACATGCACCTCAGAGAGTCTAAGCTGGCACGACTCATCTGCGTGCAAACTAGCAAGTCATTCTGTAGAATAAAAAGGAAAAGTTCACTTCAAGTTAATCATGTAGGTTGTACAGTTTTCAGTTTGGAGGCAGAGTGCACCTATTTACAGCGCAGACTGTCCTTGAAATCTCCATCTTCCTGTCTTTGTCTCCAGAAT
Organism: Arvicola amphibius; assembly: GCF_903992535.2. Lineage (NCBI taxonomy): Eukaryota > Metazoa > Chordata > Mammalia > Rodentia > Cricetidae > Arvicola > Arvicola amphibius. Next base: position 37,905,220 of record NC_052054.1, read on the forward strand.
AATCTCTGGATTATAACCATGCATCTTACACCTACATAATTCTACTGAAAATTCTGTACAATTTAACTCCATATGAGAAGGCAGCATTAAAGGGAATTTAAAGGACATTAAAAGGAAAGTATTCAGTCACTTATAATTTTGTATATGAATTTAAGGGAGAATAAATTATCAAGAGAAGAAACAACTACATGGCCTGTAGTAACCCTCGAAATTGTCATTTTCAGTAGAACTAAAGACTGGATTATACAAAGAATATATTTTAATAACGCATCTCAAAAACTATGGCACACTGTTTAGGCTGAAAAGGAACTACAGATTCTTCATCGAGAAGCCCATTCAGGTAAAACTATTTAACAATTTCCACCTCCCTCAGAAGTTGGCCATTCTCTTGTGTCAACTCCTCCTTAAATAAGGGAAGGGGTTACATTTTCTAGTTCAGCTGCTTTTTGGTTTATTGTACATGGAAAGTAAAGCATAAAGAATTAAAATGATGTCCCAGTGACTTTTAAAAAGTAATGGTAAATTTTGGTTTATTATTATTTAAACAGGAAACTTCTAGCTAGCTCTAATTACCTGCTCTTATTCTTCCTTAAAATGGTTTAAATACTGTTCAGTATGATTGCTTTATTTTAGATGAGGCAGCCCAAACACTCACTAAACAGTTACTATTAATTCTATAAACACTTGCATCTGGTGAGGAAAAGAATCGAGTTCTGTGAGTTCACAGATCCTGATGGGAGACAGACATAAAATGCCGCACCTCCAGACACACATGGACGCCGTGGTATTAAACAGTGGGATGAAACAGCACCCGTGGGAACAAGAAGAGGAGAAAAGGAAGGACAGGATTGGCTTCTCTAAGGAAAAGGCACTTAACTGGGAGCTGCGGAAGAAAAATAAACCCCATCACACACAGGAGGAAACACTCAGCATACAAGATTCAATGAAAAGAGACTGAAAACAGAAAAGCGAGCCCGTTTTGGAAGCTGAAAGGAGACTGAAGGTTAAGGCTTATTGTACAAGAGATGAAGTGGCACTGACTGCACCTAGAGACGATGCCAGGAGCACAACAGGGTGGTCCAGAACCTGTAATTTTATTCTAAATTTCTCAAAGTCATCAATACAATTTAAAAACTATACTTTTGTTATCATTCTCTTTCTAGAAAATATTCTGGCCACTGTCCAGGAAATGAAGTGGAGGGAGAATGTGCAGAAAGAAGTAAAGGAATTGGGAGACTTACAATACATGAGGGCAGTGACACCTTACCCTGTATGGTCCTTAGAAAAAAGAAGCGGGGGAGGGGGGTGAATATAAATATACACAGAAAAATCAGCTACTCAGTCATCACAATAGATTTCTCAGAAGTCTTCCTTAACTCCATTGCCTCCACACCAACTATCCAGTCACCAATCACACCATGTCCACCTACTTCTTCACACTAACTATCCAGTCACCAATCACACCATGTCCACCTACTTCTACACCAACTATCCAGTCACCAATCACACCATGTCCACCTACTCCTTCACACCAACTATCCAGTCACCAATCACACCATGTCCGCTTACTTCTACACCAATTATCCAGTCACCAATCACACCATGTCCGCCTACTTCTACACCAACTATCCAGTCACCAATCACACCACGTCCGCCTACTTCTTCACACCAACTATCCAGTCATCAATCACACCATGTCTGCCTTCTCCATACTAACTATCCAGTCACCAATCACACCATGTCCGCCTTCTTCTCCAATCAACTATCCAGTCACCAATCACACCATGTCCGCCTTCTTCTCCAATCAACTATCCAGTCACCAATCACACCATGTCCGCCTTCTTCTCCAATCAACTATCCAGTCACCAATCACACCATGTCTGCCTTCTCTTACTTCACTCAGACCCTCTGCAGTCACGCTCTCCCTCTTCCGGCTCATCACTCATCTTTGCAGAGTGATGTCTGGAGCCTCTTCAGAGAATCACAACGTATCACCCCACAACTCAGACTTACCTATGAACTGAAGTTAGGGCACCCTTCACGAAGCATACACTTCTGCCACGCTACCAACCAATATCCTTCGCAGGCTTGCCACCACAGATAGGATAAACCTGAACCTGGTATGTAAGGCTCTGCACATGGGCATCTCTGGTTCTTCAGGTCGTCTCCTGCTGTTTCTCCCTAAATGCCCCACACTCCATTGAAGGTGAAGTATAAGGAGTTCTTGCATATCCCACATCCCTTCTCATAGCTCTCCAGCTTACTTAAAATGACAGCTACCTATCAAGTGGTTACCTCTTGCCTCAAACACCATCTCCTCAGACGAACGCTTTCTTCCATGCAGCACCTTTCACACACCACTATAAACCCCAAAACCTTAAGTTGAAACCATTTTGGTGACTTTCTCCTAATCAACAGGTTCGCTAAGACTAAGCCTGGTCTACTTAACCTCAATACTTGATAAATATGGTCCCACGATGAAGGCTGATGTGAAATAAAATGGCTTCCCTCTGTGAGTGTATACTCAAGTTAAGTAAAGAAAATATACAAAAAATAGGAAAGGTTAATGAACATAAAATATATTCAGTGACCCAACTTCCTCTTTTCTCATGACACCTACTTCAGAATTCACCTGTGCTCAAATACTGATATTATGTCTATTCTCTCAGCAAACAGTCACCAGGTACAAATGTCAACTTCCTCCTGACACTGGACACCTATCTTCTGTGGCTCCTGCTGACTTAACTCTAAACCTCTTCTCTCTCACCACTGAGAACCCACACTGAGCAAAGACAGCATTTTGCTTCACAGTGCAGCTCACTGCTGAGCTAACTTTATAGACTCTCCAAATCATCAGTTAGACAGCAAAGGGCAACAATTAACTTATACACTGCTTGTTCTCTAGGCTTTGGGGAGTTCCCTATCCGGAGGATAAGCTTGCAGGATGCTAAAGTCATTTAACAGAACACCAAACAGTTTCTATTGTAATTGTAGGTCAGCTTTCAGTTGTCTCTTAGTAAGTGATAGCTCCTGATAGTGAGAAAATGATTTCTTCTACTAGTATTAAATCACTGCCATTACCAAAGCAACCGGAATTTACACATGGCAAATACTTGAATACAAACGACTTATAAAACTTATTCCATGATAAAGGAAAACCAGCAGTGCCATCACCATAGTAAATGCCACCTAACTAGGAGTGTTCATCTCCTGTTGTCAGCAGAGACTACGGCTGGCGAGAAAGAGTTAAGCACTGATCACATTCTTGAAGAAGTGTGAGGAAGGAGGCAGAGAGATGGAAGAGAAAAGCAGCAGGTTGGCTTGCTTTCTCGTAATCAGCAAACAGTGGAATGAAATGTGAATGACAGTACTGAATATAATGGACCTCGGTTCAGCTTCAGGGTAATTACCCATGTCCGGCTTTTGTTTAAAAATCCTGCTCTCCTTATCAAAGCTTTCCACTGTTCTACATCTGGTACTGGACAGTAGCCATAGAAACCACTTGTGCTAACGTTATACAACTATAAACAGCACTAGGCCATTTCCAAACCAAGGACAAGCAGGTCAAAAGTCTGGTATCTAATACCATTAAATCTGTAGTGTTATTCTTAATGGGAACATAGAAAAGGTGAAATCTTTATCCCTAAGTTATATATTCACATTTATTCAGTTCCTTATAAAAGTAATTTCAAGATATTAAGCTGTCTAAAGTCTATGATATTATATTAAAATTTTATCTAGAGTCTCAAAATGACTGATCATTAATAAATGAACTTTGGGCACTGAACACTCAGCACATAATTTCATCCTAAGTGTAACATAAAACCTGTGGACATTCATGCTTAGCATGAAGACACAAAAGTGTGAGTGCTTTCCACATGTATGTATTAAAGTTTATGTTATTATAGATGCAAATCTGAATGTCAAATATTAAAATAGCCAACATGCAAGATCAAGTTCAACATCAATTAAATATTGCATTTTATATTCAATTAGAACTAACAAGAATCTTTATCTTCTTAAAGAACAAAGGATAAATAACACACAAAAGCATCTACCTGCATAAATAAATGCTTTCAACTTTAGTTTTGAAACAATATTGATCCTGAGTGACTTTTTAATATTTCCACAATCAATTAAAAGAAAAACTAATAAAGACGTATCTGTGTGTAAATAAAGATCAAAAACAGGTAAAACTGTTTTGCTTATGGGCAAATTCAAAGGCAAGCAAGACATTGGCTCCTGTATAGGTCAGAACATGGTTTTACCAGAAGGAAGGACATGTTTACAACAACACATTTTTCTAAATGGTCACAAATAGGGGTATATTTGGAGGACTGCACTGCTCTGTAACCTTGATCTCATAGAGACTATATAGATATGCACTTCCTAAGTATTCATTGAACTGTACATTTATCTGCTGGGAAAATGCACATAAAATCTCAGCCCTAAATTCTAGGAGTCATAGGGTGGAAAGAGGGTGCAAATCCACATCTGAACTGGAAAACACCTAGAAAGCCAACTTTAAGCTGAATATCCATGAGAATAAAGAAAAAAGCTACAAAGCAGAAATTCTGTCAGTCATACAAGAGTTACCAAGGAAGCGCACAGGACTCTATACCGAGTCCCATTTCCTTCAACAACACATGCACTAGGTACGTGAATCGTAAGTCAGCCACACTTATGATTCTACTACATTGTATTTTTTAATCTATTTTACTACCGCTGCTCTAGAAATTGCAGAATCCATGTCTGCTCTGACTTTAGAGAGCTGCTTGCCTCTACACAGTAAGATTCATATCTACTAATATGTTGCAAGAGCCATACATCTGATTACTCTTGCTGGAGTTGGTGACTCACTTTCTCATGGTTTGTCAGTTTGCTTAGCAAAATCATTTAATTGAAGAAGAATGAAAGAAAAAATGGCGACCCACTAAGATTTAAACCCAAGAAAAGGTAAGATTAATAACAAAAAAAAATTGTCTTGGAACTGAATTCAGACAGCATGACACAAAGCATCACTACACCCATGTTGTCTTCTCAAGACTCCAAGTGCTTCATGCCAAAACAAAATGTACAGAAATATTCTGATTTCCTATGCAAAATATTTAAAAGTTTATCTTTTACTCTCTCATGTCATATTATGACAGTAATGAATATTGGACAATTAGGCCTAAGCTGAGTTTATAATCAATTATTATGTTCTTATATAATGTAATTCTACTCAATTTTATTGAACAATGAGTGAATTGGCATCTACAAGTAAGCCAAAAAAACATAGCAGGTACATATGCTCTACTACATGATGATGTTGATGTATTTATCTTTAATCAAGTATCTATTGTAGAGGAGACTAGAAAAGTTGCACGCCTTTGTTTTCTTTTTTCTTAATCTCGAGGTTCTGGAGAGACATGGCTCCATGGTTAAAGGAGCATATTATTCTTGCTGAAGACTAGAGCTCAGTTTGCAGCATCCACAATGGGTGGCTCACAACTGCCTGTAACCCCAGTTCTAAGGAATCTGATGCCGTCTTCTGGTACCCATGGACACTTGCACATACATGGCATACAAACACAGACACACATACTCACACAGAGATGCATGCATGCATGCACACATGCATTCTCATACACTTACATATATACGAATAAAAATAAATCTCTTAAAGAAAAAGGTCAAGAAAAACCTGTGAAGTAGCTACTCTAGGTAGATTTCATCTGGTTCTAGTAGGTACTGGCAGAAACCATTGAGAGCATACTGATTTTAGGTGGCTTGCACTGAATGCATTGTCCCTTGTATACACTCTGTTCTAATCTAGAGATTTCTGGAAATTAGAACTCTTTTATTCTTTTGGAGATCAATATTTTTATTCAGTGAATTTTATATACAAAAAAATGTTTCATAGAGTTATCACTACTATACACAGTACCACTAACTGTATGTCAATGAGAAGAGGAAAATTGACCTTAGCAAAACTTATTACATCCTGTCATGGCATCCTGAGTACACTGGCTAAAAACAACAGGGAAATTAGGAGTATGTTTAAAAGAGGTTAGGATTCAATGCTTAAGAGTATTTGCTGTTTATCTATTTTTGCAGTAGTTAAAATGAACCCCTAGGTCATGTGTGTGATAGGCAAGCATCTTGTCCCTAAAGAGCATGCACAGACCTTTAATATCAACACAATACAAAGGTAGAAATAAGTCCAGATAGAAGATTATGAGATGTAGGAAAAGGGTCAAATTTCAAGGATAAAGACAAGTTTTGTTTTTAAGTCTGGTGTTCACTTAGTCATCAGTGTGCCAGAGGAAGGCTCTTCATCTCTGAAATGGTGACATCTCTGAAATGGTGACATAAACTCAAAAGTTTACAGACAAGCACTGAGAAAACAGGGCACTTAATTCATTTAGTCTGTAGAATATGTCAATGAAGGATAATAACAAATAATTCATTTAGTTTCTAGAATATATCAATGAAGGATAATGAAAACAAAACGAGGTTCTTCTTATCAGGTACCTTCATAATATTGACATTGTTATCAAGAGCTTCTTCACAATTCACATAAAATAAACAAGTCTAAAACTATAGCCAACAATGTAAAGATACAAATATTCATATTCAGTAGACCAATGTTTATGGCTTATTTCTACATTTTAAATGGTGGGAGAATACTTCAACAACATACAAGCAAGCCTAACTTTAAACTGAAGTTAGACCAAACAACTGTCTAGTCAAAAGCAAAAGTACATGAAGTGCAAAAATCTAAAATTAATATTCATTCACTGCCAAGATCAACAGCACTGAACAAGCCTGAGAACAATCTGTCAGACGTGACTGTTTGACAATTCTATGTTTGCCTGTGTTATGAAGGGCTGCTGCTCTGATGTAACTGCAGACATTCTTCGGCAGGAAAGAGAAGGCAGAAGTGAAGCAAGGAATTAAAAACAAACATGGCAGAGTGTCACATTAACAAGACATTAACAGTTAATCCCACACTACTTAAGACTTGCTAATGGAGCCTATACTAATGTGACCATTAAGAGGAGGCTTTCCTTATTAAAGAAAAATCAATTTCAGCATGTGTGGTGGGGCAGCACTGGGACAGAGGCAGACACACCTCTGAACTGGAGGCCTGTCTCATCTACAGATGAATTCCGGGACAGTCAGTGCTATACAGTGAGACACTGTCTCGATGCACACAGGCACACAGGCATGCACCTGCTTCAAACAAGAGCAAATAGAAAACAAGAAGCCAAGTCAGGAGCAGTCCTGTTTTTACAGGTTGAAAACACCAAGGGAGATGAGCTTATTTATCATTTTAATATACAGTAAGAGTTCTCAGAAGCCCACCTTTCTTTGACTTTGAAATAAATTTGCTTACAGAAGTATAAATTTGGAAGAAAAACAGACTTTCTTAAACTAAACTCAGGAGAAAGCATATATGAAATTAGTTCACAGAAGATCCTAGTTCATTGTTTGTTCCAGTTTCTGTAAAAACAGAAATGGCCAAGAGTCTTCTCCACAGCTGGGCAATTCCATGGGACACAATTTATGGAGAACTGTTATTTATGTAGGCAAGTCATGAAGGAAGCTCATGTTACATATTTTGCTTTTTGCTAACAAGAATTAAAGCTATAACATCTATAAGTAATATTTGTTTTGTTTAACTATTTCTTTTGTTCTGGCACATAACACAACAGCTACTAGTATCATTCATTACTAACTCAAATGATGATGTTAAATGTTATAATCTATAGAAGCTGTAAAACTACTATTAAATGTTCCAACACCTCACTTCCTTTAACATATCAAGAGAAAAACATACAAATCCATGAGATGCCACTGACAGGGAACGGAGAGTGGCTCAACCAACAACCAGCCTATTAAGCTGATTATGGTCAGCATTAGGGACTAACATATCCCCCCAATGCTTAAATAAGCCCTACTTCAAAATCTAACTATTTTTCAAGACAAGGCCCTTGAGGCAGTAATTAAGGGTAAAAGATGTCGTAATGGTACGCCTTAATCCACTGTAACCAGTATCTTTGTGACGACGAAGAGACAACACGGGCAGGCTGACCAACAAAGGCTGTGTGAGGCACTGCAACAAGGGAGACACCAGGATGCCAGGAGAGCAGTTCCACCTCCTAGAAACCAACCTTTGCACTTCCCATTTCCACAAACGTGAGCTAATTCTCTAATTTAAAATACCCATTCGCTCATAAATATTTATACAGCAATTTATCAGCCTTTATGGAATTAAACCTATAGAGCCCCAGTTCTGTCTTGTATCACATAAACCAAGAACTTGAGTGTCTTACAAAGCAAACCGAGTCCAGAAACTTAAACTGTGATCCTTTTTCTATTCTCAAGTCTTTTACATATTAAAAGTTACACTTATTTACTTATTTCATTTGGGAGTGGCTGCATGTGTCACAAATCAGAGAACATCTTGTGAAAGTTGACTCTCGCCTTCCATCAGAGTTCTAGGAATCAAACTCAGGTCATCAGACTGTGGTACTTCTACCTAGAATAAACAGCCCTGAGAACAGCACAAGTAACTCTGGGGAAATAGAAACTTTAGTTGGTACATGGAAGTAAGCCTACAACTGGAAGCATTTAACACATCACTACCATCAGACAGGTGGCTTTGAGTCAGAGCGGCCAGTACTGATCAGTCAACTGCAATGGGCAGTAAGAAACAGGGCTTCTACTGGATTCAAAATGGACATTTTTGAAGGTTGTCACTGTGCCAATAGATATAGAAACTACTCTTGGGAGCTTCTGAACTGCAACGTTCTAAACAACTAATGGTACATTGTCATACTTGGGACAGGACTTGATTTCTACAAGGAACTCTAATTAGGAAAATTATCCAGTACAAAATGTGTAATATCAATGGTTTAGTAGTGATATCCCTTCTTAAATGTAAGTACACAGATAAGCTTTAGGAACACACTGGAAAACTGTGTCCATCCCATAAGTATCTATTGTCTAAATAGTAATTGCGGAGATGAGGCTGGGACATAAACAGGTGGCTGTTGTGTTTTTTAACTACTACCTCACATTCTCATAACACCACATATATCCATACACCCAAGCATAAAAATATCCACACATCTAGTAATGAACCATCAACTACTTATCTAGATGAATACCTTAGTTTCCTGAAAAGTCTTGATGTTGGAGGATAATTACTGAGGATAATTTATACATGCTGAAAACTTTATAAACATTATATAGTAGTAAAAATGATTAACTAAAACATTTTGCATAAAGTAACATAAATGCCATATTTTAGGAGAATCTACTTAATAGATAAGAACAAGATAAGGAGGAAGATTGGAATCTGTCAGCGTAAACCAATTATGTGCTAATAAGAATCTAAATTAAAGACAGATAACAAATGGGAAAGGGATGAAAGATGCAAAGTGACAGACACAAAAGGCATTGTATCAACTACTACTGTGAAAGACCCATAAGATATAAATTAGATGATAATCAATCAAATGCAGAGTGGAGATGGGCAGTAGAAAATATTCAGGCACAACTGTTCTGCTTGCCCTATTAGAACAAGGCTTGTCCAAACAGCCAATACATTTGGAGAGCCTGTCAGTTCAGAGAAGAACAGCACAAAGGACATTTTGTCCTGGTACTGAAGTGGCATTAAATGAGGTACTGGTTACATCACTTCTAATTTAGATCTCTAGATAGAAAGTAATAAATGTTATTAAAACTTAAATATAGTGTGTGTTTGTGAGAGAGAGAGAAGAGAATGAAAGAGAGACTGTGAGAATGAGTGATTGCTGACACTGTACTATAACAAATGAGGATATTTTACTGTTTCCTTAAAGAATCATTGTCTCAATTAAAATTTACAATTCAGTCAGTAAAGTTGCCACCGAGCCTGATGACCTGAGTTCAATCCCCGGAAACAACATGGTAGAAGGAGAGCACCAACTCCCTCAGGTCTCCTGACTTCTACACGTGAGCCATGGCATGTGTGTGCATGTACACACATTCTTAATAAATACACAAAACAACCAAGTCTGTAGTCATAGAGTTCTGCTTTTGCAACACAACACCTAAAAAAGCCCATGGCATCAGTGAGTGTCTTCTGCTCTTCTAGAAAACCCCTCTATCCCACTCCTACAACAACCAAATGCCACAAATTTCCTCAACTTGCTTCTTCCTAAACTCACCTATACTATAAAAATCAAGAGTAGTATTTCCAAATTTTACTCCAGGAAAACTATCTAGAAAGAAAAAGTTTCAAAAAAATAAATGTAGGCAACATACCTCAAATTCCTTCACCTTTTCCATTGTGATCAAGCGCCTTGCTGTGTGACTGGAAAGCTTCTGCTCACAATTGCTAATAAGTTTCAGGCAAGGGTGCCAAGGCACCATCTCTTCAGTGTACCTGAAGACAGAAAGCCAACAGTTAGGAAAAGCTCACGGCAGCAGTCACACAGGCACCATGGAAACCAAGTTCGGTGCCCACACAATCCATAAGTCATCTACTTGTACTTTACAAATACTTTATAAGTACTGGTATCAAAAACTGAATTTAAATATGTTAACCCTTGAAAGGAAGGACAGGACAGACAGTGAGAGACAGTGAAAGGAAAACAGATGGAGAGAGAAGGGAGGGAAGAAGGGAGAATCTACCCATATGTTTTGATGAAGAATGTCAAACCAAAGAACTACAAAATGGTGATATACCTTAATGGGGCCACAAAAGCAGATTAGACAGAAGTACATTCCATAGCACACCCTTGACAGTCAAGAGGACTGACTCCTCTAGGGATTTTTATAAAGTCTACAATAGCTTGCATATACTTTACACTGAAAAATGAAAACATTCCTAAAAAAGGCAAATGATAATGAGACTTCCATTAAATATGTAAATAAGCCTAAAGTTCTCTATCAAATAATTAACAAGAAGTAAACAATACAGACTGTATGAGTCCCAGGGTCACATTCACTAGGAATAACACTGGACAGAACACTGAGTGGAGTGAGTGTTGCTATAGGGTGATGTGCTACATGAACAGAGATGATTGGCATCTAGAAAGCAGGCCAGTGAACACACCTGGCAAGAGTCTAGCAGAAGGAACTAGTGATGGGGAGAACATTGATGGAGCAGAGTGGAGAAGAGCAGCAGGAAGCACCCCCTCCCAAATTGTGTGGGTTCCTGCAGAACACTGACTGCAGGTTTTACTTTCCCTTTGAAGCCTTTATGTTTTTCTGTAGTATCTGCACATTTGTTACATGGATTAACCTTAAACCTCAAACTAAAACTGAGAAAGGTACTGACTACGCACGCACCTTGAACCCAGCCAGCTGTTCTCATGTGTCAACATCACCCTGCTCACTGCTCTTGGGGACTCTTCCATGTCTCTCTGACCTTCAACTTTCTCCCCGTCACTGCCTCAATCACACGCTCAAAACCTTCAACACTCACTCACCAAGCACGTTCATGCTATACTTCACTCCATTATCAGGGGAAGGAATTCTCTTGAAGTCATTCTTTGCTCTTCCTTAGGGCACTCATGGCCATTGCAGTATTACCTCATCTAGTAAGTCTTTAATACTTACTCTATAGTCAGAAATAACATACTTTTTAATAAAACTAATCCATATAAATTATGATTCTCCACTGGAAATATTTATGATATGAAGAAATAGGTTTCACATCATGACTGAGACTAAATTTTAAAATTAAAACAGAATCTATTAACTTTGAAATTAAACTTATATACAGCAAAATCCATGGATGTCTAAAACGGTATCTGTCATACTTGAATGTATATTTTTGGTTTTATATGGGAGGATCCTATTTTTCACTATGTAGCTCAAATTGGTCTCATATTATTATCCTTCTATGTAGAAAGGTTAACTTTTTAAAGAAACTTAAAGACCTTCTATTGCACTGAATCATGTTTCTAAAATGTCACTTAAATATACACAAATATAAATTCCTCATACTTACGCCTCTTATATAACTATAAAACAAAAAATAAGTTAAATCCAGATTTAATAAGATTTAATTTTAAGTTATATTTATGACATGAATAACTCTAATATTGCTCAAACAAGGTATCAGTAGCTAACTTTCTCTTTTAAGAGGAGCCTGGTAGGCACAAACCACAGCATTTGTTTTAAAACCATATAAAATAGTGTTTGTTTGTTATAACCATAAAGGAACATTACTGATTGCTAGCCTCTTACACTCCTCCTCTGTATCTTAGACTGGTTGTAGGACACCTTCCTCTCCATACTATAATCCAAGGATTCATTCAAACCAGTAGATATCTGCAACAACACTACTAATCTCCAGTATTTGATGTGGGATTCCCCTGAGTATGCTGTGAATACCATTGGTGAATAAAGAAACTGCCTTGGCCTGTTGATAGGGCAGAACTTAGATAGGCAGGAAAAACTAAACTGAATGCTGGGAGAAAGGAGGCAGAGTCAGAGAGAAGCCATGTAGCCCTGCCAGAGCCAGATGGAACTTTACCCATTAAGCCACAGCCACGTGGCAATACACAGATTATTAGAAATAAAATGTAAGAGCTAGCAGATAAGAAGTTAGGGCTAACAGGCCAAGCAGTGGTTTAGTTAATACAGTTTCTGTGTAACTATTTCAGGTCTGAGCTGCCAGGTGGCCAGGAAACCAACAAGCGGCCTCCCCCACAACATGTACTCTGTAAGTCACCTATAGATCACTCAGAATACTCAATATGATAGAAATGCAACTTGCTATACTGCACAGCTTTGGAAATGGCAAGAATAAAGTCTGTTCAGTACACGTAAAACTACTATGGTAGCCCAAACTCCATTTTGCATCTAAGATTGGCTAAATCCAGATGTAGAAACAAGAGATATGGAGAACTAACTGTATATTAATGACCAAATCAATGAAACAACATACTTCAAAATAACATATTGGAAAAAAACCTAAAATAGCAGCTTAAAAAACATCTTTGGTGTATATAAATAGTGTACTTCGTATCAGAAGACTGTTTGAAAACTGTTAAGTCTATATTTTGCCTAGACAATTATAATAATTCCTGATTCAGTTTTTATTAATATTACCCTATAATTTGTTATCTATTTAAAACTAACATCAGCCCAAATAGGCAAATCCACACAGATTTAGATCAGTGGTTGCCAAAGACAGGAGGGGTGGCTCTACACTGGGTTTCTTCAACAATGAAAATGTTTACAGTGTGTGGGGGGGAGGGGGGTTATAGTGGAGATGGCTGCACAACTTTGTGGAAATACATAAACCACAGGAAAGAAAAGTGTAGAGTAGGAATTTCATGAATACAAATTACATTCCAAATTTTTTAAAAGCAAAAATAGCTGTATCCATAAGCCCCTAGATTTTTCATGAATCAATTTCATAGTCACCTATTTCCTTGTAAAATTTCATGTTTTAATTTCTTTCTGTCATCAATCTCACCTGCCACATGAGAAACAAACTGTGAGCTTACTGACTATTCTTAACTGTTTTTTTTTTATTTATTTTTTCTTAACTGTTTAAGGAATCATTCTTTCCTGTTTCCTTGATAAAGATAAAAAACAAAACAAAACAAAAACATGTTCTCTTAATTGATATGAACTACCAGAAACTATGGACTACATTAGAATATATTCCCCAAATCTTAATTTGAGACATGTTAGTAGGCCATCATTTATTTTCTATGCGTCTGTGAGAGTACATGTGTGTGTGTGTGTGTGTGTGTGTGTGTGTGTTCACCACCTACATGTGGGTTTTCTAGAATGCCACAGAAGATTCAGAACTGGAGTTGCACACCAGTGATGAACACAGCCCAGTGGAGGCTATGGGAACTGACCCCAGGTCCTCTTGAAGAACAGTAAGCACTCTAACTGCTAAGCCATGTCTGCAGCTCCCATACTTTAACTGACAATAATAACATATAGTTATGGGGTATAATATAAAGTTTTGATATTTGTATGTCACATTCTTTATTACTTTATTTAGTGAGTGTGTGCAAGCAAGCACCACAAGACACCTGTGAAGTTCAGAGAACAACTTTTAGGAGTTTTCTCCTACCACATGGGCTCTGGGAATCCAACCACAAGTCACCTAACCTGTGTAACAAGCACCTTAATCCACTGAATCATCTTGCTGACCCTGCCATCATGTTCATCGCTAACAGGAATAGATGGATTTTGTCCTTCACAATAGAAGCTTCTAATCACTTTAGGAGTTAGCTGGCACAATGAAATTAGATAACAAAGTTGTATGATGTGATTTGGTAGCCTAGATTATCTCAGGATGACGTTCTCTAGCTCCATCCACTTACTTGCAAATTTCATAATTTTGCCTAATGGTTAAATAATATTCTGTTGTGTAAATATAACAGCTTTCCAGCTTTGCTTGAGTACTTTCTTCTTACTGGCCTTTTATATGTTTGTATACTATGTCTTTTTTTTTAAATGATAGCTTGTTTTCCTGCTTGTTCTCCAAAAAGAGAAAGAAAGGAGTGTGGAATTTCAGGGGTGGAGGGAGCAGAGAAGATCTAGGAGGAGTTGGGGAAGGGAACATGGTAATCAATATATTTCCAAATTAAAAAAAAAAAAGAACAAAAGAGAAAGAATTGATAGATTTTTACACCTAGGTAGCCCAGCATGACTTGAAATTCACTATATAGCTCAGGCTGGCTTTGAACTTGAGATTCTCCTGCCTCAGACTTCTGAGTGCTAATATTACAACCATGTGTCTTCATACCCAACTCTTTGTCTACATTCCTGCAGTTCTAAGTATTTGCTCATTCTTCCTTGTATAATTTATTAGAATAGAAAAGTCACTGAAGAAATAAACAGTAACTACTTTTTAAGGTCTTTATAAACAGCTTGAATCTTCGAATTTCTTTAGGTGAAGTGCAGTAAAGGCTGTCGTCTTCATACAACATGCCTGTGACCCTCTAGAGATCACAGCAGCTGTGACTCATGTTATGAACACTGTCCTATAGGCACAATGTGCCACTGTGCTAGTGACAGTGTCAGCAGCTGCGCACAAGATTGGGCCCATTAACCTTCTGTCACAGAGGGAGGAGCTCACTGGACCCCACATCTCCCCAAGACTCACAGGCAATGATTACTAGAGGAGAGGCTTAGGTGATGGAGGAAGGTCATCTGTCTATCTTTCATTGGTTAATAAAGAAACTGCCTTGGCCCTTTAATAGGACAGAAAATTAGGTAGGCGGAGTAGACAGAACAGAATTGTGAAAGAAAGAAAGCAGAGTCAGGCAGATGCCTCAGGCAGATGCCATGCCTCTCCTCTCTGAGACAGATGCAGGTTAAGATCTCTCCTGGTCAGCCACCCCTCGTGATGCTACAGAGATTACTAAATATGGGTTAAAGCAAGATGTGAGAATTAGCCAATAAGAGGCTGAAAGTAATGGGCCAGGCAGTGTTTAAAAGAATACAGTTTCCGTGTAATTATTCTGGGGCTAAGCTAGCCATGTGGGAGCCAGGTGGAAATGCAGCTCATTCTGCACTTAGGAGGCCCCACCCCCATGGATATAAAGACAATTAACAGCTGCTATGGGAGACTGTTTTGTTTCAGCCATGTAGCGGTACATAAGTTGCCTAAGTTTCTGTAAATAAACCTAATTAAAATCATTGTTTTAACCAAGCTAGACATTTCAGGGACTGTTTCTATGATCTGTTGTTGGGACTATGTTTGGGACAAAGAGACATTTATTTGTTTGTGTCCTCGGAAAGGAAAGTTCACACAACAACCCACAAAAGATCTCAGACCGGGTCTGTTAATGCTCCCTCACCAAGATCAGTTTTTGTTCTGAGGGTGTCATATCAGGGCTTTAGGAGAAGAAACGCAATACTTAGCACCAAAGAGGCACAGGGAAGATCCAAAGCTCAGTGTGGGAAAAGCTGCACTGTCCTTCCTATAGCTGCTAAAACATTTAACCATGGCTCAGCTGTCTTCCAAGAAAGGAGGAATTATAATGGGAAATGTGCAGATGGCTGCCATCTTTTATGGCTGCCCTGATTTGATTAGTAAACTAAATAAAGATAAATGGAGGCAGACAGAGCCTTACCACTTCTTCCAGCTGAGTGGGAAGGGTCCAACTAAAAAGAGTACATGTCACATAAATACTAAATAGTGTCTTCTGGGATCCAGACATTTGGGACGTGTGAGTAGAATCAAATAGTGACAGGCAAAGAGGTGAACATGGAAGAGAACTGGGAGTGAGAGAAGTTCTGTGTCGTGCTCAGTCCTCCAAAGAAGGCAGGACTGTATGCACTAGAAGTTAGTCAATCCAGTAGTGATATCGGGACTGTGTGGCTTTGCTAAGCCCCTAGTGTGTCTCATCTTAATGATGTAGGAGACTCTAAGGGTCTTAGTGATTTAGGCTGTCCTAAGTGCTCCATCAATCAAGATGGATTAGGAAAAACAGAGTGGATGATGGGTTCTGTCTAGGTCAAAGGCAAATGTGGCAGGGATTGTGTAGAGCTGGAATTTCCAAGAGGAAAACTAACAGAAAACCAAAAGTGATTATGATTTCTCTAAGTCCCAAAAGCCTGAACAGGACTTTACCAACGGGATTTACAAAATGAAAATACCAGGGATTCCCACTATGACAACTCATAGAATCTCTGAGATTCTATGGAATGGGAAACACCATAGCCACTTCCCTAACACAGCAGAGAAGGAAGCCTATAGAAGAGGACAGTGCAACGGGAGCGTCCCATGCTGAACTGCAGATTATGTGCACTTAGACAGATGATGGGGCAGGGGCCTACTGTTTCCTGCGGGACCCCAGAAGCACTAGGAGAAATAAGCATCAGTGAATGGACGTGGAGACGGCGTAGTGTAAGCGAAAAGGAGTGAGTGTGTCCTAAGGACGGGGAACTTCCCCTGGGGATGGAGAGTCAAATGTGGCCCATGGAGGGGCAGCAGAAGAAAGCAGCACAAGAACAGAGCCAGTCAGACCCTGGAAGAAGACTCCCTGGCTCCCGAGCCCCAGGCCAGGTGATAAGCACAAGCCTGTAACTCTTGTTTTTTTTTTGGGGGGGGGGGGAGAGGGGGCACATTAAAGAAATACTCCAGAGGGAGGAGTTGGGATAGTTCACAAAGAATGATTAGAGACTTTAAAAATCTTAGGGTAATGCTCTCCATCCATCCACTCTTGTTGTCGTGAACACTGCTCTTCTGAGAAAAGAACTGCAAGAAGTAACGGGGACTTTCTGTGCACTCTGGGCCTTGTACTTTATTGACGCTAGGTAGCATGTGCTTGGAAGGAATGGACTGCAGTGAGCCCTCAGGGATCCTGCCCACACTGTGTAAAAAGGTCTCATTATATAGTGCTAATCCATGTGTTTTACAGATTTAAAGAGGCATCTGAAAGGTAGGAAAGTACACCCCATAGGAGCAAGGATGGGAAATATCTGGGACAGGGTGTAGGGGTCAGATGTGCAATGATATTCTAGGGTGTTTTATAGCTAGACAAGGTATAGGTAATACATAATGAGTGACTGAGAAAATCCTACAACAGTCTATGCCTGTAACATAAAACTATAGCTAATGACTGTGAACACAGGCATCTGACATGAGGGAAAAAAGGCACACCTAGAAGCCCTAAGGCAACTAAACAAAATCCCAGTACCAGGAATTCCGGGATGCTTCCCTATGACTGTAGACCCAAAGACCTCACACAGAGGATTTTGCCATTTATATTAATTGCATATGAGAACTGGATTGTAAGAGTCTCGTATAATGCCTAGAGTCTAATGAGATAAACATAGTAATGGATGATTCCATACCGCTAAATATAAATGAGCAAATGAAGGAAAGACTTGTACAATGAAGACTCACAAATGCACAAAGAACAACAATAGTTTATCACTTTCCACAACAGTAAAGCAGTGCTGTTTGTAATACAATGTGAGAAGCAAATCAAAAAGTTGTCAATGTGAGCAGGACTTTGATAGAGAAGATGGTGTCACTTTTAGAAATCTGCCATAAAAGAGGAAATTATGACTCAGAGTAAAGACCCAGACAAAATAAAATGGCCAGATGATCGAAATTCAGATGATTTATAAAGGTGTCAGATACTAAGATCAATTTTACGATGCTCCCACAAAGAAAACATTTTTGCTCAGTCGAGTCACAGAGGAAACGTCACAAGTCCTGGTGAGGGCTGGGACAGTTTCAATGAGGATGGTCCCCATAGATTCACATATTTGAATGCTTGGTTCACAGTAGGTAGAACTGTTTGGCAAGAGTTAGGAGTTATAAGTGAGCAAATGCTCTCCTGAAAATTGTAATAAATCCCTATCTATAGCTGCACAGACCAGACAGCGGGATACACCACTGGGAATAAGAAATGCAATTAGCTGGGCAGCTTTGAAAATTTGGGTAACTCACAGTACTTCTTGAAAACAATTTTCCTTGTTTTCTAAAATAAAGAGGCTAAATTACATTTTTAAGATTATTATTTGTGAGTGTACATGTGTATGTGTGTGTGTGTGTCTGTATATGTGAATGTTTTGCCTGTGTGTGTGTGTGTGTGTAGCATGTGTGTGCCTAGTGACTACAAAGGCCAAAAGTGGTCATCTGATCCTTTGGAATTGGAGGTACAGTTATGAGCCACCTCTGTGCAGTGCTGGGACTTGAACCTGGGTGTTCTGTAAGAGCAACAAGTACTCTAGACATCTAAGAAAACGTAAAGCCAGTGTTAAGTAATCTGGATACGTGTACTTATCAACTGATAAACAAATGCATAACTAAAGCTAGGTCAAAGTCACTTCAAATAAATGTTTATAAAATAAACAAAAGCTATACACCTTCCAAATCCTGAGGTACCTAACCCACCACTGATACCAGTGTCTTCAACCGCTTTTGAACAAATATATATTGAAAAGACAGGTATTAAAATACTTAATACCTTTCAAAAGATTTCTGTGGCATTTTAAAGAAATAACTAAACCATAATCTTAGTACTGTCTTTCAAACTTAAGAACTTATCCTTTTTTAAAAAGTGTGTGTGTTTGAGAGAGAGATACAGAGAGAGAGAGAGAGAGAGAGAGAGAGAGAGAGAGAGAGAGAGAGAGAGAGAGAGAGAGAGAGAGAGAGAGAGGATGACTGATGACTGGGAATCAATTCTCTCCTTCTACTATGTAGGTCCTAATGACTGAACTCCAATCACCAGGCCTGACAGTATACTTTGATCAACTGAACCTCTCTCTAGGCCCCTTTAATACCACATCTTATTCAGACACCTTCTCTTCATCGATGCACACAGCTCTATTCAACAGTTGCCAGTTATTGAGGAACAAAGCCAATCATGTTCAACATAAACAGCTTTAAATATATGCACGTTTTTATCTTGGTTTTAGGTTGTTAAAAATATTTATTGCATTTAAGGTAGTCCTAAGAGGCAGGTAAGAAAGCCAGTACTAGAAATAACAGGCAGAGGAGTTACTCAGGGACATTTCTGAAAACGACTTGTGTTTTGTTACTAGGCAGCAGCTACTAAACATCTATGATATACCAGACACTGAGCTAAAGGGTTGAAAAACTTTTTGGGCAAAGAGCCAAAATGCAAATATTTTAGATTTTGTGGGTACATATATTTCTTACAACTATTTTTTAATATTATATAGCCTAGACTAACCTCAAAATCAAGAGGTAGCCATGTTGACCTTGAATTCTGACCTCCCAGCTATGCCTTCCAAGATAACAAACATATACTATCATGCCCAGATTTTCTGGTACATAATCTTTTGTGAGTTTTCTAACAATTAGCTTTAAAAAATGTAAAAAAGTAGTTATGCTCAATCACCATATAAAAACAGTATGAAAAGCCTATCTGTCCCAAAGGTGGTGGTTTGGCAAATACCTTACATTAAAAAGTTCAAAAACACCCAACTAATAAGAGGAAGGGGACTATTTTGGATTAGTATATAAACAAACCAAGGCTACTGATAAACAGCAAATATAAAAATAGGAGCAAAGTTAGAGATGAAGAAACAAGGATGATTACAATACATCAATACAATACAAATACAATAGAAAATACAATAGAAAATAACTACAAAATAGAAAAATAGACTACATACTCCGGTGTGTATACTGGTAACCAATAGACTAGTCTTCCACCCAGTACGAGGGTCTCAGCTGCAAAGTTTAACAGGTCAAAAAACATATCACTCAGATGATAACTCAAGGAGACAGGAACGTGGCTTTCTGGACTAACAGAGAACAAATATTACAAAATCAGTAAAAAGTTTAAAACTGCTCACAGTCATTATAAAAGAAAAAATCAATAAGTTTTTCAAAGTAATAACTCGTTACATTTAAATTTCACTTACCACTTTTCTATTCCCTTTGGTATTTCCTTCTGTGAACCTGACCTTCTTGTAGATTCTCTGATACCATATGGAGCTAGGCAGGAAAAAACAGCAGGACAGTCAAGTCAACCCATCGCCAATGAGGGACAGGTACATATCACGGGCGATCAAATGTGATATCCACGGAAGGAAAAAAATCATCACCCATGCATCATTCCACTTGAAAATATTTAACAAAAAATGCTCAGGAAGGACAACTTTGTCTTCAAAAATGTCCACAATATAAAGACACAATAAGATTGTGGACATATTGTTAAGTAACAAAGGCCCAAAATTATTAAATGCAATGTCTGCCTCTGAAGTAGATCCTGAATTCAAGGAAAAAAGTAGTTCATAATATTTGTGGTTCAACTAGCAAAACTGGCTAACAAACTGTGATTATTGTGTTAACTTAGTAAAATTGATTGCTAATCAAAAAAGAAAAAAGAAAAAGAAAATCATTAAGCCAGGCGGTGGTGACACATGCCTTTAATCCCAGCACTTGGGAGGCAGAGGCAGGGAGATCTCTGTGAGTTTGAGGCCAGCCTGGTCTACACAGCTAGTTCCAGGACAGCTAGGGCTGTTACACAGAGAAACCCTGCATCAAAAAAACAAGATAGATAGATAGATAGATAGATAGATAGATAGATAGATAGATAGACAGATAGATAGATAGATAGCTATACTGTGACTAAGATACTATCTTTTTTCTCAGAAAATCGACAATAAAGTATAGGAAGAAAAATACCATACTAGGAGAAAAAAACAGTAAGTAAATTGTCATAATGTATATTCACAATGGCATCTTAATGCCGTAAGAAATTTCTTGTTAGATTTGAAATCCTCTAAGGCAAAGAACAAAAAATGGCTGAGACAAAAGGTCTTAACTTTGCATTCTTTACCAATTACTACCAAAATTTGTAATTTTTAATTACAAAAATTTTTACAAAGATTATTAGCGACCCTGTGAAAAAGGCACATCTGTTTTGACGTCTCAAATGCAGACGATTCCCCAGCACAGAACCTAAGTTTTCATGTAGTGTTCTAGAGCTAGTGGCGCAGGAGCCCAGCAGTTTGCACAACCCAAATCTCTCTATGTCCAGAAAGAAGATGCTGGTGAAAACAGGTGCTACACAGGGAGGCTCACCTAAATGGAAGATCGCTGAAAGCCCAGAGATTGACACAGAAACCACAAACAACACTAGCTATAGTTGATACACTGATGGCCAGGAAAAATGCATGACTAAAAAATAAATGGGAGGGAAAATGGATGGCAAATTATGTACAGACAGGAAATAAATGTATTTGCTAAAATGAAACCACAAACCCTTAAGTACTAAAATTAACAACCTGCCTTCTCGTCATAATTTTTGTATTGATTTTGAAGGAGAGTGGGAAGAACCCTAGCACAAGTGGGCGTTTCTCATGTGTTGATATATTTTATACTTAAAATGTACCAATTTCAGAAAACTAACTCCCTTCCTACTTTGTAGAGAATAAACTCACGATCTGTGATGATTGCATCAAAATACGTTCCTTTCCTCCAGGAAGGCTTAGAGGCATCTGAAACCAAGACATCAAGATAAAACTTCTCTAAGCCATACTGACGAAGATTTGCCCTGATGTTTTCATCTGGTCCTCGCCATTTCTGGTTTTTTCTACTAGCTTTTCCTAAAGAGAAAGAAAATGAAGGTAGAAAATTATTCTATCAAACAGAGCATCATTCTTTTCTTTAGTTTAGCTGAAAATACTTTATGCCCATGCAAACCCACGTTTACCCACATAAAATGTGTGTTCGTTTGTAATCTTAATTGTATGCATACAATTAAGCAAATATTTCACCTTATTATTTTGAACAGTAAAATGCACCTTATTAAAATGACCAATACTTCCCAAGTATGAAGTATTCACCAGTAAGATACATAAGTGAGGAGAACATGGACCTAGCCTACAAGAATAGAGTTCATGTTGAATGAGTGATCAGATAAATGAAACAGAAATGAAGAATGCTAACTTGTGAAACACAGCAGCTTTGACCATGAAGAAGGCAGACACACAGAAAAATTACTGATGAAAAATCAGTATACGCAGAAAAAATGAAGAAGCTCAAAAGCTAAAACCTAAAGGAAAGATGATAATCATGTCAGTGATAAGATTAGAGAAACCCCCCCAAAAAACCAGCTTAATGAATAAAGTCTGAGATCTATAACCACCCCCCATACACACACACCATACCCATTACACATACACACACGCACATACACACACACACACACACACACACACACACACACTACACATACACACATCCAGAAAATGGCACTAGCTAAAGAGAGAATACTTGGGTAGCTGAACTCTGGAAAACACACTTGAGCCATCAGTATTTAAACAAGTGGAACCGGTGAGAATGAATAAATTTCAGCCTAGGTGTCGGCTACCCAAGAGCTTGCTCTAGTGTTACTCTTATTCTTAAGGCAGGGACGGAACTCACAGAAACCCTCCTGCCTCTGCCTCCCATAGCCATGCACCACCATGCCCAGCAATTATACACTTTTGTATTATGATCAATTTTACAGTAAAACAAAACTTAAAAAGAAAATCAAAAGGATTCAGTATGATAAAAACAGGGATTAGAAAATGGACGTTGGCTAGGCAGTGGTGACACACACCTTTAATCCCAGCACTCTGAAGGCAGTCTAGTCTACAGAGAGAGTTCTAGGACAGCCAAAAAAAAAAAAAAAAAAAAAAAAAAAAAGGATGCCAAGAGAAAAAACAGTATGTAAAGAGAAATGAAAGAAAACCCCGGGTCTTAAAGAGACTGAAATAAAACTCTCAGAAGAGGAAAAGCAACACCCAGTGAGAACATTGTCCCGGAAAGAAGGAAGGCTTATGACAACCAACACTGCAGAACAGGGTGGCTCTGTGCCCTCCGTGGGCATTCTGGGCTAAATGTTGGGCACAGGTGCTCCAGGGTCACAGATGATGAGAAAGTGAGACTGAATGCAGACAGCAGGTTTCCAGGCATGTGGGCAAAAGGAAAATACAGCTAAAATACAGCTAAAGGGACCCTACAGGACTGACAGGAAAGGCTTGTAGCTGTCCAACTGGGAAAAACACGAGACGGTATAACCTAAGAGATCAGAAACCGGGAGCAAAGGACATACCTAGCAACTGGAGACTCTCTAAGAAACTCTCCTCAACTAGAAATCTACTCCCAGTAGACTTAAAGGTATGAAATAACTTTTCAAGACTTTAATAAATAAAAATGTCTTAAAATCTGTGTGGGATAATTTTCTTAAAGCAAATGTCTTGTGTCTACTGGCAATAAGCTAGAGCAAGTCTCACCACTTTACTTAGTCTAACAGTAAAAAAGACAAAAAGAGTATCTTTTTCTAAATCGCCCATTTATGAAAAATGTTCAAAACTATAACTTTGTCTTTCCTTAGTATTATTAAGCTCTTTAAGACTCAAGACATAGTGTAACAAGCTATTAATTCTGCACACAACACCACAGCTTCAGCAACGGAAAGTATAATGAAACCTCACCTTTAACCTACACTGAATGAAGGAAATTGAAGAACTCATTCAAGATACAAAAGAGGAATACTAGCAGAGAGGCAAACAATTTCAAAATCATGAATTTACTTGGTAATTTTAATACTACCCCATTATGAGAAATATACTTTTTCACTCTGATTTAATGCCATCCAATCACAGACCATTAGTGAAGATTTCCAATTTTTAGCTATTTTCTATAACTGCCATAAAATCAAAGTGGATCATGTTTCAAGTTACCCTCATTTAAAGGCAGAACCTTTACATTTGTAGACACCTCAAGTGTTTCAAGCAGATCACAAAAAATAAATTTTTAAATGTTATTCAAAAACTAAACATTAATCCAACCCATCTTCACAGCATGATTGCCAAGTAAATCAATGATGATAATCCTAAACAGAGACTACCTATGTTTTCTTTCTTTTTTTAAATTTATTTTTACGTTCATTTTGCGTGCAAGTATGTGAGGGTGTCAGAAGCCCTGGAACTGGAGTGACAGACAGGTGTGAGCTGCCATGTGCATGCTGGGAACTGAACCTGGGTCCTCTGGAAGAGCAGTCAGTCAGTCAGTGCTCTAACAGCTGAGTCAGCTCCCCCCATGCTTCTTTACCAAGTGCTTGCTGACTACAAAATGGCCACTCCACCTTTTCCTTCCCAACACTGAGCTTCACAACCTCAGCTCACCTGTTTTGTTTTGTTTTGTTTGGGGTAGGAGGGGGTTCAAGACAGGGCTTTTCTGTAGTTTTGGAGTCTGTCCTGGAACTCACTCTGTATGTAGATCAGGCTAGTCTCAAACTCAGAGATCCACCTGCCTGTGCCTCCTGAGTACTGGTATTAAAGGCGTGTGCCAACACAGCCCAGCTCAGTTTGCCATTAAAAAAAAAAAATCTCTTATTAGGATGACAAGTTCCTGACTGGGGATAGTGAGATTTTTTTCTATTCATCTTAATATTCTTCTAGTTTACCTTGCACACGCTGAGTGATAATGTCATAAGATGGAGACACTCAAGGAAGTTTTGTGGTAAAATTACACTAAGATGTTGCGCTTTAAACACTAGAATATCACATAAAACTACTTTATTATTTTAAAGGACCATTTGGCTTAACAACAAAGATGTCAACACCGTAAGTTCTACTCACCCAAGCCATGAACCGTGTTGTAGTCAATGTCCGTCCCACACACATATGCACCAAAGTGAGCAGACGCAATCAGGAGCCCACCTGGAAAACCATACAACTGTGACTATCAGCAGAGAGTCCCACATTGCTCCGGTCCTGATTTAATCTGATCCAGAGCTTTGAACTAGCTGCAGGCAGAGCACCCTGGAATGACACCAAGCTAGTCAACTTAGCAAGGCTTAGAACTGAACAAATAAACCCGAAACTGAACAAATAAACCCGAAACTGAACTCACTAAGTTGGCCACAAAGCAGAGAATCAATGTATATCATGGCATTGTTATTTCATACTACCTAAGGAACATTACTTTTTTGTTCAAAATAATGTATATTTAAACATTTTCAGATTACCTTAGATTATTAAAAAAAAACATTTTGCTCCCTTTTCAACATGGACATGCAAGTCTATAAACACACAGATTTAAAATAAACTAATAACTGGATTTGAGTTTCAGAAAACTAAAGTGAACATATTTCACACAGGCAATACTAACTTTTAGAAGCTAAAACATGTAATGTAATTATCTCTTAGTACACACTATAAATATGAATTTCTGAGTAACTTATCCAGTTAATAATATAATTTTTCTATTAAACAGTGCTATGACTGAAGTAAAAATAATGTTCCAATATAAACTGACCAGACTAAGGAATATGACAGATGTGACCAGTTCAAATATGAAGGAAAGTTCTAACAATTAAAAATGAAATGCTTTAAAATAAAAACAAATATTTTTAAAATTTTAAGAAAAATTCATACTTAAATAAAATACAGTATTTTTATTAAACTGCACATTTTTATGTATTCAAATTAAAAAATGCTTTTCGTGCTTGATCAGTCCCCAATTACAATACAGAAAGATGACAGCAGAGTAGAAATGAGAAATTCACTTTTAGACTATAAAATGTGCACAACCTTGGACAATGGGCAAACTTTAGGGTTTTCCTTCCCACCCTTTTAAAATGTAACCTCTAAAATTAAGATGTGCAATGCCTTCATAGGGTCAAGATATATACATATCTTCATGGGGTCACATATCTACAGCAATTTAGAAATAGTCAGGGAAGAGTATTCTGAAAACGCACTAACTAGTTTCCTACTGTGTCCCTTGAAGAACGCTGGACTCAAAGCGCAGTAGAAACCAAACCCTAGGTCTTCTCACACTAACCCCGGAAGCATTTGTGAGATGCAGTGTAAAAGAGACCTCATAGTTCTTGGTCTAGACGGGATGGTCCGTAGTCAGAAAAAGTACTAAGTATTGTGTGATGGCTTGTGAGCCTCACAAGGTCACTTCACCCAAATCACAAGGCATTACTGCAATTCTGCCGATCAAGGCAGATACTCACCTAGAAGAACTAGTTGTCAAGGGAACAGAAAAGCTTCCCTGTGCTTCCTTAACCAGAACCTTATCCATTGCTTAGAGGGACTTTTGAGAAGACTCAATTTACAGTACACTGCTGAAAGGAGACGGATAAGCTGTTAGACTCACCTGTTACCTGGTGGCTTTTTAAGCTTCTAACTTTTTAAAAATAAAATCATAATCAATTGGTTTCTCTGAGTTGATCACTGTCAGTCATCTATTGCTCTTTCAGTTACAGCAGTTTCCGTATTTTGTTAATACCTTCCGTGGAATTTTCTCGGGCAAATAGGGCAGTAAAAACAGAGGGTGCTGTGTTGAGAAGGCAGGAAAATGACTCACCCATTTTTGCTATCCAAAGTAACATATGAATACCACAAACGGGGGTCAGACTAACACTCACTGTCTCAGTTTCTTGTTACTTACACAGTAACCGTTTTAAGATTAGTGTAATATAAACAAAAGAATACAACGAGCGGAATTTATTCCATACTATAAAACTTAATTTAGGAGTTTCATCTCTGGAGGGCTAAGGGGAAAGCTTTGAAACTATGAGGAAATGTGAAACTAGTCTTTGGCTTTGCTAACGGGGTGGGGAAAGAAAAAGACGCTGGTAATTCTGCTGCCATTACTTTTCACTGTCTCTAAATGAACTAGCAGCCTGAGCGCAAGAATACTGCCAAAAGAGCCCTAAATTCTCTAAATGAACTAGCAGCCTGAGCACAAGAATACTGCCAAAAGAGCCCTAAATTCTCTAAATTAACGAGCAGCCTGAGCACAAGAATACTGCCAAAGCAGCAGCACAGCTAGACCAGCTCTAGGATTTAGGAAAAGAAACTACAAAGAACTATCAACTACTGTAATGCAGAAAACACTGTAATGACCTACTGAGAACTACTTCCCAGTCCTCTTTTCCATCCTACAGTTTCCTCTCAGGACCAAGTCACTACCCTCACCTGGAGCGCAGTCTGTCATTCTTGAAATGACAAGATTCAAAAGGAGGGGTAGGATTTTCCTTACACCTAGGATCTCCCTTGGGTGGACTCTTAGTACTTAAGAAGAGTCAAAGCTATGGCTTCAGAGCTCTAGGCCACATAAAATAGTGAACACACACTCATCTCAATCATTTTAATTATAAACAAAAAATTATACATTTGCAAATTTAAGCTGCAATCCCTTTGCTGCTGCAATAGCAGCAGTTTACGAATATTTTAGAAATCAACCCAAGAGGGGACTAGAAAATGAGTTCATAGTCAAACTCTTCATCATTTAGTATTAGCTACATCTAACATGTTCACCAAAAAGTATCCAAGTCCATAAGAAAGTAAAAATTAAATAATGATAGTAGAATAGCAGTCCACTGAAGGTCTACAAGTTTTCAAATATCATTCTAACATTATATGCATACATTAACTCCCTCAATCTTTATAACATATTACTATGGCTAATTTACAATGACAGAACTGCAATCTACACAAGAATTTTGTCCGAAGTCACCTTGTTAGGAAAGTAAACTCACACTATATATGCTTTTCTTTATACTCTAGTATCTCCTCTAGGTCAGCACCAATTGAAGTTAAAAAATATATTTAGTTTATATTGCACTAAATTACTGGTATAGTTTTAGATGTCAAATGCCCTTCACAGATGAGTATGCATAAGTGTTGGTCCTCTGTCGGGCTTAGAAGGAGGGCCTTTAGCCAACAGGGTTATTCTAATGAAGAGGATTGTAGAACCCAGACCTTCCTTTTGCTTCTTGGCTATGAGATTAGCAGCTAATTCTACTCTGTGTCCCTTAACCCTGTCTTGACATCAAACAAGAGCCTACAAGCAATGGTCTGCCCACCTAAAAGTAAGAAGCAAAAAATAAACCCTTTTCTTTGTAAATTCTATCATGTATTTCGTTATAGTAACAGAAAGTTTATTAGCATACCAGCTAGATAAAATAGAAGCACATTGTTTTACTAAGCAAATTAGGTAAAACTGTGTATCCAGTTCATAATAGTTCACACCAACATAGGTGTTGTATATTTTTCATGCTAACCTTAATAGTGTACTTTTTGACCACCGAGAGTGGACGCAATAGGATGTTTCCTCTCTCCTCAGAAAATGATAAAAATGTAATATTTTAAAGGTGACTTAAATGAGAATATATTTGCCAAAACAGAAAGGAAAGTGCATTTCTGCAGGTTAGAATGTAACTCCAAGCAGCAGCAAACTGTCTAAAAGAAAAGGGAAAAATGTTTCAGCAAGAAGAGATCAACCTGCTCTGCAGCCTTGAGAAAAGCCTCAGCCATGACTAGTTCAATGTTCATTCATTTGGGAAACTGCACACATTTTGGTCTGGACCATTAAAAGAGACACACTTGAATTAAAAACAACAACAACAAAAGAGACCCTAATATATGGAAGCCAAAGGTAAAACCATCATCAAAGAGGATGGAAAACCTATAGGCTTGGAGAAGGCACAGGGCTACTCATCTAGTCCTTTCCAAGACACAAACTGTCTGTGAATCAGTTCCAGGAGGAAACCAATGACCCTTGAGGGTTTCTGTTCAAAATTAGGGTTTATAACCAGTTTAAAGTTAGAAGTGTCAAAAACTGACCTATATCCTAAAGCCAAATTTAAACCATTTATGTGTTTACACAGATTGTGAGAATATATTTTAGTGGTATATCTTCTAAAGTTTCACCTATCATTTGACCTTTCTCTTCTATGTGAGTAGTGAGATGGCCCGTCCACAGCAGGAAGCCATGCACAACAGGGAACCGTGCACAGCAGGGAGCCAGGTATCCTTACCCCTCACCATGCATAAGGCAGGCAGCACCTCGACTGCTGTGAAGTGGAATTTCACAATACTCCTAGGTTCAAATGCATCAAGAGCACAATCCCTTTCCTCCCCTACTATGACAATGTTCTTTTTAAACTCTAAGGTCGAACCTAAGTGTGCACAAATATTACATAATTCCAAAGACCTGTTTTTACTTCATAAAAAGGGCCGGTTTGTTTGTTTGTTTTGTTTTAAGGTTTAAGAATGAACCAAGAAGATGGCTTAGTGGATAAAGTGCTGGTGGCAGAAGCTTGATTACCTGAACTGAATCCCTAGAGCCCACATAAAGGTGGAAGGAGAACCAACTGACTTTCACATACCTACAGTGCCATGACTGCACCCAGAAACATACATCACATGCACATGCATACACACTTATGTTTACACACACACAGAGACACACACACAGAGCCATTTTTATTCCCTTCTGTACATGTATTCTATAGTTTGTTCAAATGATCTCCTATACATAGCTGGGTACTGGTAGTTTCCAATATTTTATACTTGAAAATAATGCTTACAGTGAGCAATCAATCATATGTGTGTGCGTGTATGTACGCTTGTAATTTACAGGCTAGAGCGCTGGTGTAAATTTCGGGAAGTAGGATTGCTAGGTTAAAGGGAATATGTTAAAAAAAGAACGAGAAACCACAATAAGAAATAAAATTTTTAAACCTTAAAACAAAATAAAAGTTAAGAGCTAAGCTTCTAGAGAAAGACAAATCATGACCATTCATCACATCCAAAAGAATAAACCCCAAATGGATCAGAGTTCTAAAACAAACAAACAAAAATATAAACAGCTTCAAAGGGACTAGAAGAAAGTATAGTTGAATCCTTTATAACTTGAATAGAGGGAAAACATGCAATGGAAGAAAGAAAATGCAGTCAAAGTAAATGATAACTGGCAATATGGAGGGAAGTATTGTGATTTATTACAGAAATACTGGAAGACGAAGTGCTAATATCTCTAAAAAGTATCTTTATATAAGGCAGGAGGCAAAAGACATAAAAGGCTACTCAAAAGCAACCACATGGTAGCTCACAACCATCTGTAATGAGATCTGGTGCCCTCTTCTGGCCTGCAGGCATATATGCAGACAGAATATTGTATACTTAATAAATAAATATTTTTTTAAAAAAAAACTGTATAATGGCCCTTAAAAATGCCAACACGATTTATTTTTGATACCATTCCCACCTAACAAACCAGGAAAACTACAAAAGCTTAAGAATATGTTCTTTAGTAATAAACTTGCAGAACAAGAACTCTCTTAGATGGCTGCAGAAATCCAAAGCTGAATAGTAGAGAATTTATTTAGTAGCATCTAGCAAAATTACATATTCCCTTTAACTTAGCACTCCCACTTCCTGAAATTTACACCAGCGCTCTAGCCTCAAAATTACAAAGGGGTGTCTGTGTGTGTGTGTGTGTGTGTGTGTGTGTGTGTGTGTGTAATATATTCATGATTGCTCATTGTAAGCATTATTTTCAAGTATAAAATATTATAAACTACCAGTACCCAGGAATGTATAGGAGATCATTTGAACAAACTATAGAATACATATATGGATTAATACTACAGAAGAGAATGAAAACGGCTGGAATGTAGCTCAGTGACAGAGTGCTTGTATTTTCTCTAGTACCACATACAACAAAAGAATGGGGACAATTTCTGAACAGAAAAAGATTTCTAAGAAATACTGTTAAATGGAAAACAACAACAACAACAAACAAAAAACCAAGAGACAACATGTGGAGTATCAAACATTTTATATAAAAAGAGTATGAATAAGAAATTGTACCTACATAAGTATATCACTAGGAAATAAGAAAATAGAATCAATTAGCAAACAAGGTTGTTCACCAAAAAAAAGAAACAAAAAGGAATGCACATTATTGTGTAGATGAGAGTGAATTCTGCTTGTGTAAATGTCAACACAATAAAAAGAAGTAACAGCAGGAGCAGAAGGCAGAGATCTAATGAAGCCAAGTGACTGTCAAAAGGAAAAGAAAGCAAGCACAGAATTTTACTTTATAGCTCCTTAAGCATGGACAGAAGTGAAAACATATTAAGTTGTTTATGGTAGGTGTGGTAGTGTGGAGGAGAATATCCCCAGAAGTGAAAACATATTAAGTTGTTTACGGTAGGTGGGTAGGTGTGGTAGTGTGGAGGAGAACATAACCAGAAGTGAAAACATATTAAGTTGTTTACGGTAGGTGGGTAGGTGTGGTAGTGTGGAGGAGAACATAACCAGAAGTGAAAACATATTAAGTTGTTTACGGTAGGTGGGTAGGTGTGGCAGTGTGGAGGAGAACATCCCCGACAAACTCAGATTGTTTGAACACTTGGCCCAAGTTGGTGGCGCTGTTTGGGGATGTTAGGAGGTACAGCTTGCTTGAGGAAGAAGTCACTGGGCACGGGCTTTGGGAGTAGAAAGTTTTGTCTATTTCTAATTTGTTCTTTCTGCTTGGTACTTATGGTAACAGATGTGAACTCTCAGCATCCTTGTTCCTGCTACCTGCTGCCACGCCTTCCCATCAGGATGGATTCCTATCCCTCTAGAACCACCGAGTCCAAACAAAGTCTTCCACCATGACTTGCCTTGGCCGTGGTGTTTTATCAGGGCAACAGAGAACAAATAGGATTCTTCCCCCAGTGGCATCGGCAAAGCAATGCTGACTATTTTAGAAAATTACAGAAATGAGCGAAAGAGCAAACATGCTGAACATACGAACCAGGGTCCTCTGTGAAGAGAAAGGTATACATCAACAGGGCTGGAATAGGGAGGAAACAATCTGTGGTAATCAGCAGAAATATCTGCTACATGTGTAAACCCATGATTTCTAGTAATCTATGTGTAGGTTTACATGTGTGTATATGCATGCGTATTTCCATTTGCACTAACATGTATAGTATGTTTATACACATGTGTATCTCTTTGCTTACCCTCGGAGAAGTTTTAGAACCTAATCTTGGTTTTTGATACCATCTCCCCACTGAAAGAAACAAGGGTTACTGGTAGAAATGACTGATACCAGGGCTTTGGTATGAAAAAAATAAGCCAGAAATTTTAAAAGTTCTCTAAGAGGAAAAAAAAGTGA
This sequence comes from Arvicola amphibius, assembly GCF_903992535.2. Lineage (NCBI taxonomy): Eukaryota > Metazoa > Chordata > Mammalia > Rodentia > Cricetidae > Arvicola > Arvicola amphibius. Next base: position 37,937,636 of record NC_052054.1, read on the forward strand.
CAGGTCACAAAGACAGACTCAGTGTGAAAGGGGTGGGCAGAGCTGGGCTCACAGCGAATTGGCCCAGTGGCTAATAGCTAAAAATAAAGGGTATCGGGACTTCTACATCACCTGAGACAAAGGGACAGACTTTGCTCCTGTCGATAATAAGTGAAATTAGCAACAGGAAGAGAAGAAAGGTTTCTTGTTTACAAAATAATGAATGCAGATGATAACACAGAAGTGCTAGAGTGGAAGAATCATCCAAGAAAAGACTGACTGAAGCAAGTCTTGTCACTGGATGCTAAATCTGACTTGTCAAGATGAAGAGACACCTGGGTAAGGAGCAGTGTATTTACAAGCTCTTAATGTACCTCCCACAAATGCTTTAGATTAACTGCAAGAATATAACAGTAACTAACCATCACACATGGAAAATCAAATTCAATTAAAAAAATTAGTATTAATACTGAGGCAGAGAAGCAGGGTATGCAAGCCTTAAGGACATAACATCTCTAGTGGGAATGAACGACCCATTCTAAGGAAATTCAAACCACTCAAATGAAAACTATTTTAAACTTAAAAGTGTTAATAATGTTCCAAATCAAAGTGACTTTAACAGTAAAACACAATACCCAACTGCAGAATATAAATAGATAAGTGAAAATATATATAAAATTCTTATTCTTAAGAATGTATACTGATGTGTTTGAGAGAGGAATGTAAAACATGTAATGTTCAGGGGCTGAAGAGATGGCTCGGGGGTTAAGAGCACTGGCTGACCTCTCAGAGGACCCAGTTCAGTTCCTAGCACACACATGACAGCTCATACTGTCTGTAACTCCAGTTCTAAGTGAATCCAGCACCGTCAACAGACATACATGTAAGGTCAAACATACATACATACATACATACATACATACATACATACATACATACATAAATTTTTAAAAACAAAATAAATGTAACCTTCAAATGATTCAAGAAAAAATATACATAAAATAAAATGATAAGGTAAAAGAAGCCAAATGTTAGCAAAAGCTTAAGCTGGGATTGGATATGTGGATATTCTTTGTTCTTATAATTTGTAAGTAACTTGATATTAGTTCCAATAACAAGCTCAAAATGTGAGAATGTGTTTAGGGAAATGAAGGTAGAGAACAAACTAGCACGCTGAGAGAGGGGTCCGCGGAAACATGCCAGAAAGTGCACTGGTGAATTAGCTCAAAACAAATTACAAAACTTCCTTCCACCCCTAGGAACTCTAAAACAGATGCTACTTTTTCCAGATCACATTTGGTCACTCACTCTCCTTAAGTTAATTTAGGTGCAAGTAGTGGCCAGTAAACTTTATACAGAGAGAGGCAGTTCTGCAGAAGCAACGAATACATAAACTGCTGGAGTCTGAATCAGCAAAAGCGATACACTGGGTAACCCTGACTATGTCACATAGCCTCTCCTTGCATTGCAGTTTCCTCAGGAAGACTTCAAAGTGTCTTCATGCTGGCTGTCATCAGTATTAGAGTACAATATAGTACTGACCTACAGACTCAACAGGCACTGGCCTTGCATCTCTACTGCTCCCAAGACAGCTGCGGTGACACTAACTAAACAATAATGAGGTTTATCAGGTAAAATTTAAAGAAGAGTATCGCCTGCCTAAGGGCTATATCAAGCAAGAAAGCAATCTGAGAAAAGGAAAACGTCAGAATCAGATGAAGTCAACTTGCAATTTCAGGCTTTCCAAAGACTTAATAAGGAGAGCATCCCTGGGAAGTTCAGAAGAACGTGGGTTATAGTGTCAGCAAGAAGGCTCAAGACTATGGTGACTTAGTCACCTTCAGCTTCACACTTACTCAAAAACTCCCACAAACAGAATCAAAGGTATGTTTTTCCTCTATCCAAATACATGGCTATCTATTTAAAAGCATGAGTATTCTCTGTTTTGTTTTGTTTTTTCATTCTTCCCATGAGTTTTCCTACTTAAATAAATACTATGATTCTATGCATATCTATAAGATATGATATGCTGCAAGACATCTTTGAAAAATAAGCTTGATGCTCCCCCCAGTGGCTTACTTGGAATAAAAACCCACAATATTCTAGTCACATCCATCAAATGACAAAGTATTAAATATGAGCTATTAAGCAAGAAAAGTTTGTAAAGTCAATCTCTCATCCAAAGCATACTATAACCTTCACTGCTATAAATAAGCAAAATCTATGCATTAGTATAACAAATAGACTTATATACCTGTTCCAACAAATGGATCAAAGACAACATCGTTTTCTTTCACTTTTGCATGGTTGGCCATGATGAATGATAAGCCAGCATCCATACTTGTATTTCCAATAAAATGTCTCTTTTTGACACTGTATGACTCAATCAGCTCTCTTTGCCCATCTGCAATCTAAATCAGACATTTTTTAAAGTTAGTCTAGCTATACAGAACAGACTCAAGATAATTATTCACAATAAAAATGATAGCACCAAGCCAGTCAGTGGTGGGGCAAGCCTTTAATCTTACCTAGCACTTGGGAGGCAGAGGCGGGTAGATCTCTGTGAGTTCAAGGCCAACCTGGTCTACAAGAGCTAGTTCCAGGACAGGCACCAAAGCTACAGAGAATCCTTGTCTTGGAAAAAAAAAATGATAGCACCTTGCTAATGAGAACTTTTTCCCACTTATTACTGTTCTAAACTTAATCCTGCAAAAAATCACAGGACTGAGACCATTACAGTCACTCTTTTTACTTCTCTAATGCCTTTCCATCTACTTTGTGCTTTCAAACCAAGTGGGAATCAAATTTAAATATAATTATTCTAGAGTGTGGTCTTGAGTTTTCTCACCTCCCTTTTCTCTTTCTCTGAAATGACAAGCATCCACAACATGGCTCTCAGCTTCCATCCACCTATGCAGCCTCAGGGAAGTAAGCAGACACTTCTATAACTCCATCTCCCCTCAGAATGGAAGACTCAGACTTGAGGTTTTCATGAGAGATCACTGAACCAGCCCAGCACTCTGCCCTCTCTCTGTTTCACTAAAACAGTACTCCTGACATTCTGGGAAATCTCGTTTCCAGCATCAGGTGTAACCCCCATTTCCTAGGTCGTGTCTCTAACAAGCTCCTTATGTTTCATAGGAATCTCTGAAAATCACCAATTATAATCACATACTTTTCAGTAATTTTAAAAATACAGGAGTTCTGATTCCAATTGCTTCAAATTTTTACACACACACACACACACACACACACACACACACACACGTATGTATCTCAAATACAAAGGTGGACATGGTATCTGCTTTGACCAGAGCTCCACCACTGATCCCCATCCCCACCCTGTATTTAGCTTTCAAAGAAAGAAGTAAGATAGGTAGAAGGAACTTGCTTACCCATCTACCAAAATAAATATTATGTGGATTCTCAGGGATGCGGTTTGGGTCCAAACCATAGTCCTCCAAAACAGAGAATACATGTTGTGGTTTCTTTAAGTTCACTTTTCCTTCAAATGGCAGAAATTCAAGGGCCTAGGAAAAAAAAAAAGTAATTCTTGCTGTGGGAACTCCTTCAGTCAATAGCCTTTAAGAGAACGGCCAAACAGAATGGCACCAACCGGTCAACTACATCCACATAAAAACTGAGAAAGCTTGGAAAGGAATTCTAGACACAAAAGAACAGAGGTAAGTAAGACTTTTTTCAGATGGGCTGTTTGCTAGCAGCAAGCAGAGGCACCATGACTCATAAGTGGTTTTTATACATAAAGCAAAATAGAATAGCCTAAAAAATCACAATCCCAGAGAACCTAGATAACAATGAGGACTCAAAGAGAGACATACATGGATCTAAGGTACATGGGAGGTAGAAAAAAATCAAGATCTCCTGAGTAAATTGGGAGCATGGTGACCATGGAAGTGGGTTGAAGGGAAGGGGAGGGGAGAGGCAGGGAGGGCAGCAGAGAAAAATATATGGTTCAATAAAATCAATTAAAAAATAAAAAAAAAAAAAAAAGAAATGGTTTACCAGCAGAGCATAAGAGAAGGCAGATTCCGACTCTTTCAGGAGACTAAGCATTTGAATGGAGTTTGTGAGCAGAGTGCTACAAATTGCTTAATGGCAGCATAGGCCCACTGTGTGCCTCAAAATGGGTCTGTGAGCATGGCTTGCAGAGCTGGAGCTGAATGGACCTCTGTCATGTTGGACTAGGCAGAGCCAAAGGCAAAGCAGCCTTACTTCTAGCCATGACGCTTAACATTTTAAAAAGCACTCCTGGTCAAAAATTAATTACAGATACGTACATAATTAAGACAAATTAAAATTAAAAAGACCTCTTAATGGGTCACCGTGTTGGAAAAATGTACATAGGCTTAGGGGAAAGAGGAAAAAGAGTATAGACAGTTATAATATAAAAGGGTACAGTCATAGGAAAGGAGTAAAGATAATAACCATTAAACTTGCAGAAAAGTTAACAGAGTAAGAAAAATAAGCTATGTAAAGATGGAATGTACACAGAGAGTCTGGATTATGTATAATATTGTGTTTTCTTTGAATTTTTTGACTGTGAATAAGCTAAGTACAGAGAAACATTTGATTCTGGGGGCTGCTAAGCTAAACAAATATTTGTATTTTAAAGGTATGTGGACTTCAAAATTTGCGTCTAAGGATACGTTGCTTTGGAAAAGAAGTTCTGATTTTGTTTCCACAGAAGATGAGAACCTGTGGATTCCTTCCAGACTAATGTGATTTGATGGAACAATAAGCCCTGAAAGGTATTTGTGAACCACCAAAAATTCTTCACCCAACAAAAGCAAGAAGCAGTTAGGAAAGAACTATGCCCAAATTCCCAAATATTGTTTATAAATGTTTGTTTACATTTAAAGAGGGATAGTCTATAGAGATGATACTTTGCACTGATATGTATCTTGGTCTAACTGATACAAATTTAAGGTCAATTTTATATATATATAATTTTATTTATATATATAATATATATTTCTGCTCTTAAGATATTATATTTTTGCAGCCCATTTAAAAATGCAATGCATAGTTAAGAAATACAAGTTAATAGATAGTCATCTATAAAATTAAGCTTGTAATCATATTAGTTAGGTTTTCTAGATATAAAGAGATATATTTCAGGATAGCTATTCTTTAAATCTTTCAAAGACTTACAGAATATGGTTATTTAAAATGTTTTAAAAACTTAGGACTTTTCATGACAATGAGACACATCTGCTCCTGGCAGCACCAATTACTTCAAGAGGAAGATGGGCATTGAAGAGGCTCCTTATGGAGCTGGTTAGTCATTTGGGCAAGAAACTACTTTTGCCTGGACTGCATGATGTTATGATGTATAAACTGGACATGCAGAACCCACAGAAAAACAACTGCTAAACTTGCCTAAAGGTGAGACAGTTCTTTGGGGTTCCTGCTTTATGAGTCTGCCAGACATTCTGCAGGACACAGAAGAAAGCAACTGACAAACTGCCAATATGGGTGGAACTCTCTTTGAAATTTCCTGTTTCATGAAAAAGTCTGCTGGATACTATGGGCCTTTAGGCTGAAGATGGATGCCCCAACAGTACAGAAGAATGTTGGGTGACTGTCCAGGCAGCGAGATGTCTCTGTCAATTCTAGAGTTTTGGACGTTGCTTACAATGTACTTCCTGTTAACTTAGGTAATATTATATCCTTCTGGGGTCTTTGATGGAGGTGAAGACTAGATAGTTATATTTACAGTTTTCCTTAGTTATGATAAAAGATAATGTAGATATAAATACTGTAACTGCAATACTTGGTTGATAACTATTTTGTTGTATGTAATCTTGTCACGTTAAAGTTAAAACCTTCCTTTTTTATTAGAAAGAAAAGGGGAGGTGATGCAGGATTCCCTTCTGTATAGTGTGACTATGTTTTATTGTCATTAGTTAATAAAAAGCTGTTTTCAGCCAGTGGCTAAACAGAGTAAAGTCAGATGGAAAATGCAAACAGAGATAGAGATAGAGAGAGTAGGCAGAGTCAGGGAGACACCATGCAGTCTCTGGAGGAGAAAGGCATCCCTCCCGCCTGCCAGTAAACCACGAGCTTCATGGTAAAATTAAAAAAAAAATAGAAATGGGTTAATTTAAGATGTAAGAGCTAGCTAGAAATATGCTTAAGCTATTGGCCAAACAGTATTGCAATTAATATATTTTCTGTGTGATTATTTGAGATTTGAGCAGTGGGGAATGAACAAGCAGCCTCTGCCTACAAATTCTAATGTACTTCAGGAATTTATAAAAAGAATCATAGAAAACAGTGCTTATCTAGTAATACATGCTGTGCGGGTCGATTTCACAACTACACCAGATACACATACACAACATAGAAAGCCTTAACAGACATTACATATTCACATATATCAACAGCTAGAGTGTATTTAGTCCACAGGCTTCGGTTTAGCTAATTTCACTTACATCTATTCGTTTGACTTTTTCTTCTTGAGTCAATGTTTTATTAAATGTATGAATCTTTATTTTATATGTAGACTCTGAATGTAGAAATGGAACCTAAAATAGAAGCAGATAAATTTTGTAAGCGTATGCATTCTACAGAACAGGCACACATGCCTACGTAAAATCACATTTCACTACGCACCATCTTCTCCACAGGGTAATTTTTAAGAGAAGTATACAGCTCCTCAGGAGATTTTCCATGACCCCATAGTTCAAATATAGACCTAGGAAATAAATGGTTGGTACTAACCTCAGTAAAGAACTTAGTTCACACAGCAATACATAATAGTTATTCTGCTAGTTCTTTATGCTTGCTACAATCAAACCATCATTGGCCATGCTTTCTCATCTATTCATGAGAAATGCATATGCTGGAAACAAACAACAATATAACCCCAAACCATACAAAGAAGCTGAACCTGACATGAAAGATGGGAAATCCAACATTAAGTTAGGAGTTTTCCAATTTTTCATATTTGAACCACATACATAAATATATATGCATATATTTGAGGGGGGCTGGGGACTGACCACAGGGTCTTATGTGTGTTAAGTATGCTGTCAACCACTGAGCTATAACCCATGGCTTTTTTATTATATACTATACTGGATAATATAAACACTGCAACAAAATCACATGGCACTGTAAGAAAAGCTGCAGAAAATCAAAGTTTTCTAAATACTTTCCCCATTAAAAAGGGGAATGGTGAGCAGAGAAAAACCCTATCATTATTATTTAGTTATCATTTGTTAAAATTTACTACATAACTCAAAACGTTGAGCTCTAATAAAGTGAGTGCCTAGGGTTTGCTATAAGTTTCATTTTGTGGAATGTACAAAATATTCCATTTTAAAGGGGCTGGAGAGATTGCTCAGTGACTAAGAGAGCTTGCTGCCCTTGCAGGAAATCCAATTTGGTTCCCAGCACCCACATCAAACAGCTTATAACCACCAATAACTACAGTTCCAGGGATCTAGGTCTATCTTCTGGCCTCTGAGGGCATCTGCACACATGTATACATTCAGGCAAACAGATATGTATATAAAATAAAAATACATAAATAAATCTTCTAAAAATCCATACTAAAGCAATCTTGAACTAATTTTAAGCCTAACTCAACCTCAGAAAATTTTGTTTTTAATATGTCCTTGTAAGTCTAGTTTAATTATCTGTAGGTTGCAAATACCATCTTTGAAAGTGAATTCCTCTTTTATTGAATTTAGAGCAAGCAAGTAATGCTACTCTTACTTAGCAGTTACTTTAGGAGTAGCTCGACCACAGAAATGAAGAACAACCTAAAGTAAAATGTTATATATTTTACAGGATTATACAATTATTCATTTTACTACTCATCAAGCATATGCATCAAAAGAAATGAGCTTTCAACATATTTGTTTTGAGTACTCAAGTGGCTATTTTAAACGTAATATCCCTTACTTCTGAAATTCAAAAACTTCAAACAACCATAAAATAAAGTAGCATACAAATAGTCATTTTCATTTTTGTTGTTGTTTCCATTTTCTAGTCATTTATATTTAATAATATTATCTTTAACAAGCTGCAATTTAAGAAATTAGACTTAGAATTAAGCATCCTTCTCAACAGGAAAAAGCTAAATAAATATGGAGGTGACTGTCATACCACATTACAAAACATTGCTATATACTTTTCATTCCATTATTGAAAACAAAGTCTAAGGAAAAATATTTCAGTAATCTGCCATTATATTCAGGGAAAAAAATCAACAGTGTCAATCAAAAGAGTTTAAAGAAAAGGGAATAAGGAAGGTTAAAGATAAAAATCCACAAACAAAAATAAGAATGAGCAATGAGCAATTTCTTAAAAAATATGCTTGTTGGAATTCATTTCTCAAGTGGGCAGCGGTGGTGCACACCTTTAATCCCAGCACTCAGGCAGAGGCAAGTGGATCTCTGTGAGTTCAAGGCCACCCTTGATTTACAAAGTGAATTCCAGGACAGCCAGAGCTACACAGAGAACCTCATCTCAAAAAACCAAGGGAAAAAAAAAAGAACTCATTCATCTAACAAATATATTTCTTGACAGTTCCCACATTTTACAAATTTAAATTTACTAATTTGAGCCACCAAAAATCGAAAATGAGAAAAGCAGTTTTAGATTTTGTAAGACTTGGTGACACTAAATGCAGCATTCCTTCATATCCATATTCATTCTATGTAAGGATATGTCATTCCAGTGTCCTCCCACTACACATGCAAGTGTCCGTCACCTCAGCTCCAGATGACTCTGTTCCCTCATCAGCACCCAATGGTAAATCTATGTAACTCAGGCTAAGATGATACCCCCCTCCACTATCATCCTCCCAGCCTCTACCACATTCCCCGACATGAGTGGTTGTGAGCCCGTGTGTGGCAGGCAGCACAACACGAGGAGTTTTTCTTACTTGGCACACACCGTCCGTTTCATTAAGTTTCTGGCAATATCTTCGGAGGGAATGCTAAGAATCCAAAATGGAGACTGAAAGAAAAAAAAAGCATGCAAATTATTAAAAAGCTCCAAGGTCTAATACGCTTTGATGCAGGGAGACAACAGGAGAAATTCCTACATATCACGTAAAAATGCCTGATCTGACTCTAATCAAAATAAGAATCATTCTGATAATAAAATGGTAAGTTACTTGTAGACAACTTGTTAATAAATTACTGTGTAAGAAAACTTTTATAAATGACTCTATAAATGAAAATGTCAGTACACTTTAAATTTACTTTTAAAGAGAAAAACCTACTTCCTATATATTTATGTATTCCAGACAGGCCTCATACTCAATGTGTCAAGATCCTCCTGCCTCCACTTCAAAGTGCTGAAATTGTAAACCTGTGTGCAACATCTGGCTTAAGATGACTTTTCATTTGCCTTTATGAAGTTTGACTAGAAAACTAATGCATATGAGACTGTATTACCGGAATTGCTGTTATTACTAATCACTCCTTATAACATCATTATTTTAACTTCTAAGTATATTACCTTGATTTATTCCCTAATTACTAAATCTCGCTTCCTTTCCCCCTTTCCTTGCTCTCTATATGGTCTGCTTTTCGTTACCTGACACACCTAGCTGCCTCCAACAGACTGGCAGGGGGTTAAATCTAGGGGACATTTTCTTGAGAAATGATGGATATGGAAGGGCCCACCCCACTGGGAGCTGTGCCATCCTGGCAAGTGGTCCTGAGGTGTGTAAGAAAGCAAACTGAGCAAGTCATCAGGCAGCATTCCTCCATGGCCTCTGCTCCAGTTTCTGTCTCCAGGTCTCTGCCCTTTTATCCCTCCATGACGGACTAGAATCAGGCTGTAAAAGCAAATCAATCTTTCCTCCACAACTTGCTTTTGGTCCTAGTGTTTATCACCACAACAGAAACCAAACTATGTCAACCTCCCTCAAAGACAAAGTCCCACTAAGTCGCCCATGCTAGACTCAAACTTGTCACTTTCCTGTCTTAACTTCCCAGGCGACAGAATTGAGGGGTATGCCACCATGCTCACCCTGGTCACACTCATTTTCTGGATAGCTGTGGTCTGAAGCATCCTGCGAATTAACAGTGACATAAAGTCATGGTGTCTATATATTGATATTAATTTTAATTATTTTATTTAAGGGGGAAAGCTTCAGATGTATCAGCAGGGGTTTCTTAGTCCTCTGTCCCCAAAAACAAAGTGGTAAGCTCCACCCCTACAATCCATTGTCAGAACCTGGCCAACCACAGCGCTGCTCTCTCACGCATTATATCCATATTCTCCCCTCCACCTTTCTTTTCATAGTGAAGGAGTCACTCTGAACAAAGGAATTGCCAACACAGAAGACTTCAATTTAGGGACTGATTTTGGGCTTATTTTGTTCTGTGAAACTATAAAGCTACCATACAGGAACATGGAACTTGGGGTAGCCTGAATCTGTGTTCCCAGACCATATGGTCACTTAAATAGGCTCCAAAATAAATACCTATTCCGTTTTAAAGAAAAAAAAATTCATCTTACCTTTCCATAAGTTTCCTGACTGTTAATGAACTGGCCTCCAAACAGTGATAGTAAAGACTTTATTTCCTGTATCGAAAATACAGAAAAAATACATATTGTTATTGTGTATTTAAGAAATGTTCCCCCAATGTTTTAAATCTCAGCCCTTGGCTTGTAGAGCCAGGGATGACTGAGACCATCACTAAGAGGCAGGATTTGAGGAAGATTCCAACCTGCTCCATTTCTCCGGTCTGTCAAGTGAGCAGGCTGCTTCCCCGCGATCCTGCCACACACTAAGCCACTCTACTATGCCTCAACTACACTCTCTCAAGTCAGGAGTAAACAAAGCTCTTCCATGTGGTTACTTCCAGCAGCTACTTCGTCACACCACCAAGAAAAGTGACTTTAAACTCAGCCTGCTAAGAAAAATGGGTCTAATAATAGAAATAAAAGAGTAGGCTGACATCTACTTGAGGCATTGAAGTTTCAACATCAGGCAATTGAAATGTGTGGCTCTGAGGAGGATTTACATGGTCCTAACCATGATTAAGCAATTTCTGAGAAATTTTATATATGAGCTGCAAAAAGAAACTGTCCTGTCCCGGTTTGGAGAGGGAGAAAACATTTACAGATGCTATAGATTGGTAAATAAGACAAACAATTAACCAAAATAAATCAATTATTAAACATGATTTCAAGATGTTTGGAAAAGAAATAATTAGCTAGGGACCATAATTGTGAATTCAGTATGGATAGCTACATGGTTAACCTCCTTTCCCAATAGGAATAAACTAGAAAGGACTAATACAGTGAGACTTTTATTTTTGTTTGTTTATTTTTTGAGACGGAGTCTCAACAGCTGCTGTGACCTCCTGATTCACATGCGTCCATTTCCCAAATGCTAGGATTGCAGGAGTATGCCACCACACCTGCCCACAGTAGAGATTTTAAACGTAACGCATGCAAAGGGGAAATCTGATCAAACAACACATAGATTCTTTGAAGGAATCTCTTTGGACTGACAAACACAGAATGACTATACAAAGAGTTTGCCTCATAACACTAGAAATTTGTTTCCTTCAATAGCAAATGAATTCTATTCCTCTACGTTGGCCCTATGGCGAAAGGAACTAAGGAGAAGTTAAGTGACCCTGCTGCTGGCTGCCAACATTCTCCTCTCCTCCCTGCCAGAAGGTCTTAACACCCAGCCCATAGGCGTCAGCAGAGAAAGACAGTCACATCATCAAATTGTCCATTCCAAATCAAAAGGAATGGGAGATTTGACAACAAATGCTACTTCTAGTTTTCCTTTGGCTATGCATCCAATTGTTTCTTGCATTAGAAAGTTATGAGTTTTAGGAGAAACTGGAGGTGAATCCAATCAAAACAAACTGTATGAAAATTTCAAAGAATAAAAATATTCTTAAGAGGTGAGTGTGTGTGCGCGAGGGCTAAGTTCAAGTCAAACATGTGAATGAATCACAAGCTAGTAGAGATGATAGGTAAATCAGTGAAGGTAGCCCGAAGGCTTCTTTACATGAATAACACAAATTTGAAGGGGAAACATTATGAAACATGGGAGTATGACAATAATTTGATTTTCAGATCATCTAAATACTATCACATCCTTTGGCTATCCTTCCTTCCCATGTGCATTATCACAGCTACAAGAAGTAGGATGTCCCTAAGCCGAGCTCAGCACAGAAATGTAGATATCATGGCAATAAGATGGTGGTGACTGAAGCTCCATTCTCTCCGCAGGTCTATTCCCTAGTCCCCCTCAAACAGTAACTAATCTTGTACTTTACTCTCTCATATTCTGATATTCGAGAAGTCTGCCTTATTTCCCTTTCCTCACTTTTATCTTTTCAGAGAGTAACCTTTTTAACCCCAAGGCACATGCATTCAACACTACTCATCTCTGCTCTCTAAACCTTCACTCTCTCTTTGTGTCTGAGGCTCTTATGTTTGGCATGGTGCATGGTCTCCTCTCCCAGTTTTCCTATAATGTCAATGCTTCCAAGTATTTGTACTTGGCCTACCACTCTAAAAAAAAAGAAGAAGAAGAAGAAGGAGAAGGAGAAGAAGAAGAAGAAGAAGGAGGAGGAGGAGGAGGAGGAGGAAGAAGAAGAAGGAAGAAGAAGGAGGAGGAGGAGGAGGAAGAGGAAGAAGAAGAAGGAAGAAGAAGGAGAAGGAGGAGGAGGAGGAGGAGGAGGAGGAGGAGGAGGAGGAGGAAGAAGAAGAAGAAGAAGAAGAAGAAGAAGAAGAAGAAGAAGAAGAAGAAGAAGAAGAAGAAGAAGAAGAAGAAGAAGAAGAAGAAGAAGAAGAAGAAGAAGAAGAAGGACAACAACAACAAAAATGCCTGTGTACTAAGGAAGGCTTGATGGTCTAGAAATGTGGGTTCCCCCTATAGGTGGAGTTACAGAGAGCTGTAATCAAGTTTCCTAATAGGAGTACTGGGAATCAAATTCGGGTCCTCCGAATGAGCAGTAAGTGCTCTAACCAGTGAACCATCTCTTCGATTCCATTGTCTTACCACATTCAGAACTTACACTTGAAAAAATCCCACCCTTTCCTAGTTTTCTTCTGCAAAACAATCACAAATATTTATCACAAGTCTAGATTTGTTCTCATCTCCCACACTGCAATTCTATCCTGTCCTTATTGCTCACACTAAGTTAATTTCTTAATCATTTAACATTTCAACAGATTCTTAAGCAGTCTCAAGTCTTATTCCTCTCAAGACCATCCTTCATTTTGCTTTCTATTAAAAACAATCTAATTCTGCCTCTTTTAACCTCTGTAATCCCTCTTCCAAGTTATAGAATTCTCAAGTCTGCTTTTTCTGATCCATCAACCTACTTCTCTCCTTAACCACGCTCTGCCATGCAACTGGTGACCAGTAATGAACAACAGTTTATACTTCTAATGTACCTACTGCCTCGGCCCAGCTAAATAATCCTATCGTTCAATGTCACCTCTTCACGGAGGCCACCATGAAAGCCCCCATCCCTCAGTGGACAAGACTGCCTTTTTAAAAGCTCCTATATATCCTTACTGGGCACTCCATCACTGCACTTAACGTTACAATTGTGCATAGGTGTCTGCTGGCCCTTAGCCTAAGTGAACAGTAGGCTCTTTGTGGGCAGGACAGTCAGTCAGCACATCCTCACCGCCCGGCGCACGTGATTACACGCGCTTTGGACAACGTTTCTTGAATAAACAAAAAGCTGTTTCCCAACTTCATCAAGTACCACCCTCAAGCCTTCCACCATGCCTGAACTTCATATTCTGATACTTCTCACACTCCCCTGAGCTCCCTAATGATACGTCTCGGTCGGACGAAGAGTCCTGAGGGCCTGATCATGTTCTCCTGCTTAACTGCGGCGCCAGGCTCCCGTGCAGAGGAATGAATGACAAGTTTGGTCCTGGAGAAAGGTCCCCTGAGCTATCTCATCCCACCAGCGACCTCACCCCCGCCCCAAGCCGGCGCGCGCGGCTGCCCGGAGGCCCCCAATCCGGCGCGCGAGGGAGTGCGGGCCTGTGCGTCGGGTACCCCAGGACGGCTCACCGGCAGGCGGAACTCCAGGTGCTCCTGTGCCATGAGCAGCAGATACCTATTCAAGGAGGCCGGCACCGCCATTGCAGCGGATGCCGTGCGCCTGCGCGGCTTCTGCGGGGCCGCCCTTTTCGACCCAGGAGCGAAGTTTCCGCCGAAGCCGAAACGAGGACCGGAAACGGAAGCTGGGTCAGGAGAGCACAGGCCTGACAGCGTCTTGGGATCGGGATGGAGTGTGTGTGAGTCGGTGGGGGTGGAGGTGGGGTGCAGAGCTAGATCGTTCCGTTCCCAGAGCTCGCGCTGTCTTGAGCTGCCCCCTTAGTGAGAGGTGCATCGTTTTAAGAGCATGACTGCTGTAATCCCGCAGTTCCCAGTGATGCTCCACTTGGAGTGTACTTCCGACTTCCTCCTCAGCCATTCAACTCAAAATTGGACCTAAATTTTACTCTTCTGTGTAGACCCCTCTAACTATCCAGGATTCTAGGCCTCACCTGCGCCAGGCTTTAACATTGAGTGGACTTATTGTGATTTTGCAGAACTTTTCAAGAGCTCTCAAGGACTTTGCTTTACTCGGTATGGAAGACAACACAAACCTTTCTCAGACTAAGACTCAATCATTATGTTTTATACAGGCACTCAGTCACTCCACGGTCAATGGTGGATTAAAAACATTGGCGAGGGTTGTCCTAATCATTCAGATGGGTCTAATATCAACAGTTTGTAAGACAGTGACTCATTCTACAAGTGACGTTAACTTTTAAAAGTACTGACCCTTTGTCCTGTTGAGACCTCCATTTTGGGGGTTTTGCATTCCACCTTGACAGTAGACAATGTGTAAAAGTGTCCTGCTTCTCCCTAGTACCACGTGCTACAGTCGATGCAGTAGTACTAGTAGAGCTCAATACACAGTGTAGATTCTCATAACTCAAACCTCGGGTCCACTATCATTCCTATGCTCTTAGCAAAATTTGTGACATCTCCGAGTCTCTGTTTTCTTATAAAAGCTGGAATATTGCCACCTACAAATGACCGTTAAAAGGATAAGGTATAATAATATTCACACTTCAAAACAGCCTATTGCATGGGGCCAATAAATGGCATTGAGAAAGATTTCTTTTTTAAATGAGAATTCCTGCTTTAAAAAAAAGATTTGTCTGTCTGCTGCCATGCTTCTCCACTGTGATGAGGATGGACCCTTAGCCCTCTGGAACCATAAGCCCCAAATAAACACTTCCTTCTGTAAGTTGCTTTGTCCATGGTGTTTTATCATAGCAACAGACAAATAACTAATACAATGATATTAAGCTCCTCAGTAAACCTTGAGTGTGTTATGGTAACATTATCAGCATCATAAGGTACATAGAGAGATACAGTGGATTTGTGGCCAGACATATACATGAAACACTGATGTAATAGATATAAAGATAGTATATAGTAAAAGATATAGAAAGATATAAATAGATATCAACTGCAAAAAGATATCAAAATCCAATGACAAGAAGTATCCCATCATATCTTGGCTACATTATATAGAAAGCCTATGCTAGGAAAATATAATACTCTGTACGGGAGCTGCCAAGAGTATATTGTTGCAACTGAGAATGAAAGGTATCAGAAGACCTCACAAAGGCTAGTGTGAACTTGGAATTTAAGGGATGAAAGACTCTCTTAGGACTGGAGAGGGAGGGAGAGTGGGAGGGAAATGGGAGGATGGGAGGAGGTGGAAATTTTTAATGAATAAAAAAAACTTTTAAAAAAAAGATTCTCAAAGAGGACTGGAGAGATGGCTCCATGGCTAAGAGCACTGGCTGCTCCTCCAGAGGTCCTGAGTTCATTTCCCAGCAACCACATGGTGGCTCACAGCCATTCGTAGTGAAATCTGGTGCAGGCATACGTGCAGGCAGAACATCATATACATAATAAACAAATCTTTAAAAAAATAGAGTGGGGGGCTGGAGAGATGACTCAGAGGTTAAGAATACTACTGCCTGTTCTTCCAAAAGTCCTGAATTCAATTCCCAGCAACCACATGGTAGCTCACAACCATCTGTAATGAGATCTGGTGCCTTCTTCTGGCCTGCAGGCAAACATGTGGGCAGAACACAGTATATATAATAAATAAATATTTTCAAAGAACTGATTTTGTTGTAATAGTAAAAGTGCCTGGTACATAGCATGTACATTCAGAAAATAAACTAAATATGGGTTAAAGCAAGATATGAGAATCGACCAATAAGAAGCTACAGATAACGGGCCAGGGGCCAGGCAGTGTTTAAAAGAATACAGTTTCCGTGTAATTATTTTGGGTAAAGCTAGCCGGGTGGCGGGAGGCAGCCCACCGCTCCTTCTACAGCTTTGCGCTACTACTCCAGCACCACACCAGTCTGCTTCCTGCCATGATCATGGACCAACCCTCTAAAACTGTAATCAAGCCCCCAGTTAAATGTTTTCCTTTATACCAGTTCCTTTGGTCATCATGTCTCTTCATAGCAACAGAACAATAAAAAGTTCTTGATCTTTGATTCTTTATATGAGAGAAAAGGTGTGTCTCCATCTTCAAGGGTGAAATTTTTTATTCCATTCAGCCAGTTTATTAAACACTTTTGAGTTTAATTATGGATTTTAGTAATATTAAGAGTACAGAGAATCAAAATTTGACAGATTACTTCATTTTTATTTTCTTCTAGTTACTTTATCATAATAATTTTATAATTATACACTAGTATCACATGCATAATGTTCTCAATACTATTTTAAACATTTTATGTGGTGTTCTGATTAAGAATGGACCCCGTAGGCGCATATATTTGCGTGCTTAGTCACTAGGGAGTAGAACTGTTAGAGAAGGATTAGAAAGGTTAGGTGTGGTCTTAATGCCGTGGTGTGCCTTGTTGGAGGAAGTATGTTTCAAAAGGCCCAGTATCTCTCTCTCTCTCTGCATACAGATCACAACACAGCTCCCATCTACTACTCCAGAGCTGCCTGCATGGTGCCATGTTAACAACATACCAAACCTATGAAACTGTACGCAAGCCCCCAATTAAATGCTTTCTCTTATAAAAGTTGCCTTGGCAAAGGTGTCTATTCATAGCACTAGAACAGTGACTAAGACACGCTATTAATTAGCTTTGCTTTGAATTGATGTTGTGGATAGGTAACGAGTAACCAAACACTAATAAAAAGACTAAGCGGATTTTAACTGTAATTTGATTATTCGTCATTATAATTAAAGAAAAATTGCATTAAAAATGTTCTTTCAATGATTTTTTAAATTTTGTTATCTCGTTGTATGTGTGCATTTATAATGGGTGGGGAGATCCACAGAGGTCATGTGTGCCAGTCAGAGGACAACTTTGTAGGCTCCTTTCTTTTCTTTTCCACCTTTACATAAACTCAAAGATCAAACACAGGTCCTCAGGGTTTACTGTCAGACAGTAAGCACCGTTACCCACTCTGCCCCCTTGAAAAGATATAAACCTATACAAACACAATCAACCAGCTAATTACATTTTTTAAGACCCCTAAGGGCATTTAAACAATACCCTGACCATCTTCCAGGTACTCTTATCATGGGGTAAATTATATCACTGCAAGTTCAGAGTAAAACATTCAAAGGTTGCATCTTTCCTGAAGTTTGTCTTATTTTTACTGGTATAAAAAAAAACTGTGATTGCTAGCTATGCAAATGATCAGAAAGTTATTATACAAGGCAGTGCTATAAAACCTATAAATATAATTTTGAGAATAGCCTCTGCACACAAATCCCTTTCTCCATCTCTAGTGAATAAGCTGAAATTCAAATGTTTGTATAAATTAACAGTGGAAACAGAACTCAGTTCTCAGCTTTCCACCACTGTTTGTCAGCCTAACACTGAGTCTTGAATTTAGGTGTTACCCACTTACTACCTATTCTCAGTAGTGGTCTCCTTCCATGGCTTCTTTACCACATTTAACACACTAAAATCTAATAAATTATTTTTGCCTAACCCCATAGCATTGGCAACTGACCTCTATCATTTCTTTAGTTCTGAATAGCAATAGTGTTTGGCACTTATTAAATATTAAAAAATATTTGATGAATTAATTAATTTTAATCAAACTAGACAACACTTGACTGTAGATACTGTAAACAAGCACTGTAATAACTAGTGTGTTCCTAAAATCACTTATCATCATGCCAAAACAATAAACTAGAAATCTTAGCTGATTTCTATAATGCACTAGTCCTCAGGTTCCTGTCCTGCTGTATACATAACAATATTAGACAATGGCACAATGCAGAATCATCTTTCAACACCCCATCTCCCTTCACTCACCACTGTGTAGATAATGCCAATGGCAACTTCCAATTAACAGTCTCTACTAAATGATATACCAATATTAGCACTATATTATCAAGATAAACTCCCTATCTATGTCTCTTTCTACTTTCAAATCAAGTCTTTTTTCATAACACTGGGTCTAACCACTAGGCACTTTCATTTTCCATTGCTACAAAAGCATACCATATGACAATAGTTTTCATACATTACTAATTTGTATTTTTCCTTATCTCCTCACAGGTAAAATTACACATAAATTTTATTAGATAACCTGTTGTTGGTTACTATATTCATTTAAAATTACACTGAAGGAGTTCCCTCTTACCTAAAGTTTCACCTTCTGCAACCTGACTTTTAATAGTGTCAGTTATCTATGGCTGACCCAAAATATTAAATGACAAAGTGCCAGAAATAAACAATCCATACATCTTAAATTGCATGCAGTTCTACACAGAACAATGAAATTTCACAGCATTCCACTCTATCCCATCTGTGATATGAATCATCCACAATCTGTATGCATTACCCACTTACAGTAACGACCCCAGTTATCAGATTAACTGTCACAGTATCCTTAGTAGTTGTGATCAACATAATATGGCAACAAAGTACAACCATGGACATTGGCAGCATTTCAATTGTATCTTGTTATAACTGCTCTATTTTATTAGTATTATTATTAATCTTTTACTCTGCCTGTCAAAGATATGCATTTATAGAAAAAGCACAGGACACATTATAGAGTCTGGTACTATCCTGGGCTTCAGGTAAAGGGTAAACTAATATATGAGTGTGTGTGTGTGTGTGTCTGTGTGTGTGTGTGTCTGTGTGTGTGTGTGTGTGTTTCTGAAACCAATGACACATATATAAATGTTTCTGTCATCGAAATGAGAGAATATTGGTAGTATGGTATTCTTCATTTTGAAAATTTATGTGTAAGACAATAAAACTATCATAAAATTGCCAATTTCTTTTTCTACTTCACTGCAAAAAGGTTTCAATTTTATATGCCAGTTTATTCATCATAAATTATTATTAAGACTACTAATACATGAAACCTGAACTTTAAAGAATATAGGAGTCATCCTGATTAGCAAAATTTATATTAAATGAACTTTTAGTTATAGTATCTTAAGCATAAAACCTTACATAAGCATCAAAACAAAGAAATCAGTGACAGAGTACTCACATAACTATATTACAGATCTCAGAAAATAGACATTCAGAAAAAAATGTAAGGCTACTCAGTGGTAGTATCATGTATATCCAGCAAACCTTCAGACTGCAATTAGACTTCGAAGAGAGCAAAACAGTAAGTAGCTCATCCTGAGTCAGGTTCAGGAGCTTGTCCATGGTTCACATTTTTATTTTCTTAGCTTTTCAAGCCAATAATCAACCTGTAATAATAATAAAAGGATAGACATGAATATATGGTTCTTTGTAGTTACCACTGCCTCTATTAGATAACATGAGCATAGAGGATTTTTAGAAAAGTGACGCTGTTCTGTGTGAGCCTACAATGATGGATACAAGTCATGTATCTGTCAACACTTACAGAAAGTACTGCAGTCAGAGTGGAAATTAAAGTAAGCTAAGGACTCTGGATAACAATGATGTGTCAGTGTTGGTTCTTGGCTGGCAATAAGTAGGCCACTATGGTAGGGACGCGATAGGAGGAGGACTGGGTATGTATGTACCAGCAGAGGAAATATGAAAATACTGAACTGCATTCAGTTTCCAGTACTGCAGAATAAGAACATGAGCTTTTAAAAGATACTGTATATGATCTTTCAAGTAAGAAAAGTCTGAATCTATATCCAGATCTGAATTCTTAAAGCTCTGCTTTTCTATATATGTTCTACTTATCATCTTATAAAATTAGATTGCCCAGAACATTCCCTCAAATCAAAATTTACATTTGGAATGGAAATATAGCATGAGCCTGCAATCCCAGAACCTTAGAAGACGGTGGTAGGAGGATCCCAATTTCAAGGCCCATCTGGATGATACACAACACTCTGTCTCAAAATTCAGATGGGGGGAGGTTTGAGATAGATCAACAGAATAAAATGTTGCCTACTAGCATAAGATGACCCTGGTTCAAGACCCATCAATGCAAAATAAATAAGTATATACATCAATGCAAAATAAATAAATAAGTTTGTTAAAGTGAGTGTTAGAGACAAACAGAACTCTGTGTCTAGGGCTATCAAGAAAAATAAAACAAAATGAAAATAAAAACAGAAAGGTACAAACACTTTAAATATGTTGGTGTGCTGCTGGTGCAACAGGATTACTTACTGTGACAAACCAGTAAGAATCTGGTCTGTAAATCAATTTTGATAAGAAGCCCAACTGTTTGACTGGTGCTATGATATGAAGGTGCAGATGAGAAATGGAACAGAATGGTGGCATATGGAAACCCATTCTGTAACAGAAGAGATTATCGAAAAGTCACTTCTCAATTTTTAAATTACTTGTAAATCACATAAGATTAAAAATATCCAAAGGTGAACAAATTACCATTCATTGATCATTTCTTGTTTTCTTTATGCTCTTGAGTATTTGCAAAGTCCCTCGTGTTGAAGTTCATAGACAATGCATACCATTTATCAAAGAAAACCTGATAAGACCTCTAGAGAGTGTGGATTGCATTATTACTAGTCACTTCAGTACTTATCAAAATAAGCTTAGTTCTGCAAAGGAATGTGCCTGTAATGAATCTCAAAGCAAATGTACTAGACATTACTTTAAGACATTGCCAGTAGATGGCAGGCTTTTACCTCTAATAAAATACTCAGACAGTGACCAACATTTCTCTAGTAAGATCAATCCAATCATTATTACAAAAAAAATCAAAAAGCTTTTGTCATCAGATAAGGTTGTTAAATACTAAAACAATTTATATTATTTGTTGATAATTTCTTACTTTATAAAACATAAGATTATTCTTTTCAATAGGAAAGCATTTAAACTCTTAAAATCAATTAAATGTTATGGGTTTTGGCTCAAACTTTGTTAAATGCTAGAGTTCAGTTCAGCAAACAATGAACTCAAGTTAATTTTATGCTAGAAGCCTAATAATGGTGTGTGTTTGTGTGTGTGTGTGTGTGTGTGTGTGTGTACAGGTGTGGCTGGTATGCACACTCATACATATCCAGAAAATAACATTGGATGTCCTGGTTCATCATTTATCTTGAGACAAGACCTTTTTCTGAGCCTGGAGCTAGACTGTCAGCCAGCAAGCCCCAGAAATCCTCCTGTCTCTGCCTCCAACCATGCTAGGATGCTAGGGGTACAGCCCTTCCTGGGTTTTTACCTAAATTCTAGGGACTCAAACTAGGGTCGTTATGGCTGTATTGCAAGCACTGTTGCTTATAGAACTATCTCCTTAGTCCCAACAATGTTTTTGGTTTGTTTTTTTAGTTTTTTTTTTTTGTTTTTTGTTTTTTTTTTTTTTTTTGCTTTTCAAGACAGTTTCTCTATGTAGCCCTGTTTGTCCTGGAACTTGCTCTGTAAAACAGGCTGGACTCGAGTTCAGAGATTCACCTGCCGATGACCCAAGTAGGGATTAAAAGCATGCACC
Source organism: Arvicola amphibius (assembly GCF_903992535.2). Lineage (NCBI taxonomy): Eukaryota > Metazoa > Chordata > Mammalia > Rodentia > Cricetidae > Arvicola > Arvicola amphibius. The sequence continues at coordinate 37,959,567 of NC_052054.1, forward strand.
GCCACTGCCCAACCCAACAATGTATTTTTAAGCCATGTAAGTTTACATACATTAATTCGCTTTACCCAATTTTATAGAAATTAAAATATGGAAAAAGAAGGGAGGACTTCTAACTATTTTACCTACTTATTGTTTATATACACTTATCTGTCTAATGTACCGGTGAAGGTTTTCAGAAGATGTTGAGGCATACAAAACAGGTTTATTACAATTATACTAGCAATAAACTATATTCTCACTTCCAGGAATACTGTATCTAAAGCACAGACTCTGTCACTGCTACTTCCCTTTTCATGAAAAACAAATTTCATAAAATTCAGTAATTAATGTTGGTTTCTACGCAAAGTGTACATACCTCACATCTGTAAAGTCAGTGAAATTATTCCTCTCAAGAATGGTTTTTCCAACAGCTACCATGCTCTCAACTGTAAGACAGAAAAGAAACTATACTATACTATGGGACACAGTAAGCTCACTAAAACTTTACTTTCTTTGGGGTACTTACTTTGTCTTTACTTGTCTTTTTCTGGTATCTTTTTTAAAAATTACTTTTATTTTTGTGTATGTGTGTGTCCAAGTGTATGTCTGTGCAGCATGTGAAAGTCCACAGGGGTCAGAATAGGTGTGCGGTTCCCTAGAACTGGAGTTACAGACAGTTGTGGGCTGGCATGTAGGTCCTCTAGAAGAGCAGAAAGTGTTCTTAACCTCTGAGCCATTTCTTCAGCCCCATTTTTTCTGTTGGACACTTAATTTACTGAATTTGAAACTCACTTTCTTCTCTTTTTTTTCAAAAAGAGTTTATTTTTTAAAAGGTTTATTTTTATTTACGTGTGCATGCCTGTGTGCATATGGGAAAGGGCCCACAAAGCCAGCAGAGAGCATCAGATCCCTGGAACTGGAGTCACAGACTATCATGAGCAATCCAACGTGAGTGCTAGGTACAAACAAGCCTTCTGGAAGAGCAAACGCACTCTTAACTATAGAGCTACCTCTCCAGCTCCTTAAAAAATTTTTAGTATTAGCATTCAAAGGTACAAAGTTCCCTTTAGGTACTTTAGCTATATCCTACCAATTTTAATATGTTGTGTTTTTATTTATTTAAAACTCAGTATCTTCTTTATTTTGGAATTATTTAGAAAAGTGTTATTTTATTTAGAAATTCTTCTTTGAGAGCAGAGGTTATGAGCACTGGCTTCATTCAAGAACTAGGCTCAATTCCCAACACCCACATGGCAATGCATAACTGTCTCTAACTCCAGTTCCAGGGGATCTGAAACCCTCGCACAGACAAACACGCAGGAAAAACACCAATGTACATGAAATAAAATGAACAAAAATATTCTTTGACATATTTAATAACTATTTAGATGTCTGTTTAATTTTAAAGTATTTACTGCTGTGATAAATATCTAATTTAATTCCATCGCCTTCAGATTACATATTTGGGCACCTGAACTCACCCTATGCTATAGCCACACTGATGAATATCTTGCATATCACCATAGAACCTTCATCTGGCGATGGATGAAGATAGAGACAGAGACCCACATTGGAGCACTGGACTGAGCTCCCAAGGTCCAAATGTGGAGCAGAAGGAGAGAGAACATGACCAAGGAAGTCAGGGCCGCGAGGGGTGCGTCCACTCACTGAGACAATGTGACTGATCTAATGGGAGCTCACCAAGGCCAATTGGACTGGGACTGATGGTGCATGTGCTCAAACTGGTCTCTCTAAACATGGCTGACAAGGAGGGCTGACTAAGAAGCCAAGGACAACGGCACTGGGTTATAATTCTGCTGCATGTACTGGCTTTGTGGGAATCTAGTCTGTTTGGATCCTCACCTGCCTAGACCTGGATGGCGGGGGTTCCCATCCATCCTTGGACTTCCCATAGGGCAGGGAACCCTGACTGTTCCTTGGACTGGAGAGGGAGGGGGAGGGGAAGTGGGGGGAAGAAAATGAAAATGGGAGGAGGTGAAAAATTTGTAAAAATTATATAATTTAATAAAAAAAAACAAAAAGGAACATTTGGTTATAAAAAAGATTTCAAACACATTAACTGCTACAAGCTTTAATGCTCAGAATATGATCTACTTTGTTGAACATGTGCTCTTAAAAAACCATGCACTCTGCAAGTAAAAGTTCTAAAAGTGTCAATAGCAATAAGCTAGCCTTGACATTGTTATTGCATCCTTCCATATACATTTCTCACTTTATCAATAACATAATAAAAGTTAAATTCAACAACTTTTAAGATTTTTATATGAAAATATTCAAATACAAGTGGAGAGAGGAATTAATATAATGAAATTCCAAACCCCATTAGCTTGAATATTTATATTTGATATGCACTAGCTATAATAACTAGCTAAAAATTACTAATTATTACTAATAATTGTAGAAGACTCTCTTCTCCATAAGGCTACTACTACCTTAATGATAAATAAAACTTCCTAGAGGTTTTATGATCTCTAAGAAATAGCCAAAGAATGCAATTGAAATTTTGGTAATAAATACACAATCAATCAATCAGGTAAATATAGGTTAGATATTATCTCTATAAGTATAAATGCTACCTTGTGGTTATAAATCATTATGTTCTAAAGCACATGGAAAGAACTTGAGATAACTAAAGAATTTTGTAGAATTTGGAAACAAGTTTTCTAACTGGTAATTCAGTCATCTACATGCCCATGAACAATAACACTACACAAGATGTTCTGTCTACACGTTTTCTTATTCACCTCTCTAGAAATCTGGCCTGATTCAGCTATGTTGTTGGCTATCATACAATACTGCCAAACCAATACCAGACCATGGTTAGTTAGAAAGACTACTAAAAGATTGAAATAAACTAAAAAAAGTTTTAGGAAAAGATATCAGAAAATGTCAAAGAAGGCAATGAGCAGGAAATACAGAATAGTTCTGGAAGAAATAAAATTGGAATCTCCTTTTCAGAAGCTAAAAGTTCAAAACCCTCATAACTAAACTCTGGCACTAAGTTATCTGCATCTGAAACCATCAGGAAGTGTAAACTTATATAGATAATACATCAGAACTTGTTTAGAATTTTTCATAGCATCTTCCAATTTCAAAGTCAAAAAAACTATTATTTAAGAAAGCATAAAGCAAAGTCTGAATGGTGGCACACACATGCTCCTAATCTAAAAAAGGGAATATTTCAAAAGTTCTCACTTTCTTCTTGATAATTTAATAGGCGTTTATATCAGCACTGACATATTTAAAGGCAATTCATGTAATAAAGCCACAGAGAACACTGCTTCCATCTTACCCATTTCTACTTGATCTCTGTTCAGTTCCTTGCAATTTCTAATATGCTTCTTTGGCACCACCAGATAATGATGAAGTGCCGCTGGTTTGATATCTTTGAAGCAAACTAGGTCTTCATTCTAAAGAAAGAGGCATATTTGTTGGTAAATTAAAATAAAACAAACATCATTCTGCTCTGCTGTGACTTAACACTATAAATCTACAAAAGGAAAATGGTATTTCAGTTACAATTTATGTCTAATGAACATTTTTGTGACTTGCCTTATTTAAATTCACAAAAAGCAGCTTAAGCTTCTGTCATGGGGAATTTATTATATTAGGTCAATTTCAAGGAACAATTAATTATAAGTAAAATTCATTAAAATTTCCTTACCAGAAATCTCAGTTTTAGGCAGTGATGGCACATACCTTTTATCCCAGCACTTGGGAGGCAGAAGCTGGTGAATCTCTTTTGAGTTTGAGGCCAATCTGTTCTACAGAGAGAGTTCTAGAACAGCCAGAGCTACACAGAGAAACCCTGTCTTGAAAAATCAAAAAGAAAAAAAGACATCTTGGTTTTAAATCTCACTACACGTTTTCCCGTCTCTAGTGTAAGTTTTCTTCTCTAAAATTCTCTAAAAATTAAAATAAAGGTTAAATCAATAAACAGTTTTTCTCAGCAAAATTCCCTGGATACACTGTTTTCCTTCAATTCCCCATCTTAGGAATCAGAATTCAATGTCAAGAGAACCTCACACCCATACTGTTAACCTTAATTATCTAAGATAAAGGCACAGCAACTACATTTTGATCCATTTTATTTCAGTCTGAGTAGCAGATAAGCACTGATAACAACAGATATTTTGGAAAAGGTTAAGATAAAGCTATCACAGCATGGGCTAAGGAGAAGGTTGCTGAGTAAAGTGCAAGCCACACAAGCTGACAACTCAAGTTCAGATCCCAGCACCACATAAAAAGTCAGGTTGGTAAAAAGAGCTCGTTGGTGAAGATGGGAGGTCCTTGGTGGGGTCTGCCCACCAAGTTTTAGGTTGAGACTCTGTCTCAAGCAATAAGGTGAAGAGCAATAGGAAAAGACACCCACCACTCATCTCTGGCCTCAACATATGCACATACATATACAATACAATATCAATACAATAAACCAATACCAATACAATAAACTATGTTTTAAATTTAAAGACAAAGAAACTTGATATTTCAGTTAGCTGTTACTTGCATTTCCACTATGCTTTTAAAATACTGGTTCTGTGCTATTTACTGTCTTCCATTGCTACTACTGACCCAACTATTACTTTAAAAAAAGAGAAAGAGATTCAGTTCCAAAGTTATGATGGCAAAAATATGAAATTGTTTGTCTATATCCACATATAAACGTTTTAAATTATTTTTCTCTTTTGTAGTGCTGGTGATCAAACCCAGAGCCTCACATGCTTGGCCAGTTCTGCCACTGAGCACACCTCCAGACACAGCTGATCTTTATATAATGACTTCCCAAAGCAAAAAACTTTTGAAGCCAGATGTCCATAACTCAAAGACAATGTTTAAAATTGTCCAGTAAGCCACTGAATAGTTATAAAAAGAAATGCAAAGGATCTCTATATAGCTATGAAATTATTTCTCTGAAAGAGTCTAATTTATTTTACAGTAAGAAGCAGAAACAGTTATAATGTATAAGGTTCTACCATGCTGTTCTGGTTATAATTCTTATAGACTATTCTAGAACCTGCTTCTCTTATTCTTCCAATGATTTTTCTAAAAATAATTCTCAAAAAATATTTTTTGCTTAAAATCTCTACAACAATTTCTTCCCACTAACTATACCTTGATATCTAAAACAAGGGAGTATACTGAAAGAGTTCTTGGTATCATGCTAAGGTTTCAAGACAATTTTGGTTAACAAAAGTAGAGTTAAATTAGCACTGAGATATTTGCTTAGTATGGGCTCACACATGGTGAAATTTAACCTAGGGTATCTTGTTTTTTCCATTTCTAAGAGTCCTTTTCTCTTCATCTAGCCTTGGCTGTCCTTGAACTCACTCTGTAGATATAAATGTTTTGGCCACAACTGCCCAGCTGTTTCTCAGAGCTCTTAAAGATAATTCATATTAAAAGTATGAGATACTAATGCCGGTCATGGTATTTAAGTATTATTATGTATACCTGTGCCTCATACACAAAGAGTAAGACACGCCTTTGGAACTGCTATGCTCTCTGATAAGAATATATGGTGTACCTTTTACTCAAATGAATTCTGAAAAATACAGTAAGAAAACTATATAGAGATCTGCGAAGTGAGGAATTTTCTCTGACTTTTGTTGGAAAGGTTTCCCAAACAAATTCTTCATAATGCTGGTAACTCTGATTATTCCACGGCAAATCATTTTCTCTATACTTACTTATGTAAGTATATCACTCCTTATGTAAGCCCAATCCGTTCAGGTGTTTACAACAAATTTATGTGTGATGAGAATTTTAAATGCAAGGTGATTAATCTCTTTAAAAAGATTAATTTTTTATTCGGGATGATGGGGTACAAAAAAAAGTTAGAGCCAGAGGAAAGGGGGGTGGGGGTTATGGAATAAAGATGCCCAGGCATGGCACGGCTGTTGTACTCTAGAACTCAGAGCAGCCACGATTACCTGCACGTGATCTGCACAGAACTGAACCGTGCAAAGTCTTGCCATGAAGAGGGGCGGAACTCAGGGTTGATGGGGGAGGAGACATTTTCTAAAGTGGTGTGACCACTTACAAGTCACTGTTAAGTGACAATTTGACTTCAGACCCAGTCCCTAAATCCCCTCCTATCCTGTTTTCAACCGAACTCACGCTTCTTCACCACGCCCATGTTCTATTGCCTGCTAATTCTTTCCTCTCTACCCATAGCAGAAGTGTGCAGAATTTAAAATTACTATCTGGAGACGCTGACGACTCCCGACAATAAAAGCAAGGGCGGAGTGCACTTGTGTTGCAAACGCATTATGGAGGCGAGGGTGCCTGCCTCTGTCGCTACCGTGTCTCCCTACACAGCAGCAAAGGGACCGCTGCAGGCCTCCGGGTCCCAGCGGGACCGCGGGGAGCAGGAGCCAGCGGGTAGGGAAGGGCAGGGCGGTCGGGGTCCCACCCACCCCGGCCTGTCGCCGCCCACCTCGCAGTGCAAGAGTTCAGTTTCGGGCTCCTGCCCCGCCGCCACGCGGCAGAACACGCAGGTGTGGTCGTAGTCGCCGGACTCCGAGGTCGCAGGCGAGGCCACCGTACTACCAGGCTCCGGCTCTCCAGCTAAGTCCACCTGCTTCTCAGCCATGGCGGCCGAGAGGCGACGCCCAGACCAGCTGACGGACGGACACCCGCGCGCACTCTCCGGCCCTGGAGTCGCCGCCCCTGCGCGGCCTTCCTAGCGACGGGAAGTCGACGGGCACACGGGAAGCGCTAGACTCCGGGAAAGGGAGTCAAGCACCGGCGCGAGGCCTAGAAACCGACGGCCATTAGAGGGCGGGCGAGGACGCCTCTAGGGCCTGCCCCGCCCCCCCGCGCGGCGCGCCGGTGATGACGTCGTCGCGCAGCCGCGCACACAAAAAAAAGTGTTTCCTGAAGGCTAAGTGCCTAAGTGTAGGGGTTTGGGAGCTGCCAGTAACCTTAGTCGAAAGTGCGAAGGACATTGTTTTTGCTTCTTCACAGTGTATTAGGCTGCTGTTATAAAATGAAAGAAGCAGTATAAAAGTTTTATCATTTTCTAAAGGTTTAAGAGGATGAGTAAAATGTAGAGAGCCCTGTCTGGCAAAGTCAATGTTAGGTCTTTTCTGTGTTCAGCCACAGAAATTTTAGGATCTGAAACTAAAAACGGCCAGACTGAATTTCACATGTGGTTACTTTTTGTTGTTAACGGAACGATGTAAATCAAAATAGGAGTCTTTCCTACCACGTTTATGTCATAAAGAAAAGACTGTACTTGAGAAGTTCCTGCCTGCTCATTGGTATGTCTGATCGGTTGGTTCACTGCAAGAATTTTCTCTTTTTTACCCCCCTACGATTTAGAAAACAAAAACAAAAACTTTTAGTAACAATCATGCCCAAAGAAAAATTGTCAGTTCTTTAGGTATGATTTGACCTCAGCTTTTTAGAATACATGGCTGAGCACCAAATATGCATGATGTTTCTCTACTTGTGAAGCCAAGCAAGATTTTTTTTATTACAACTCTACAGAAAGAAATAGATTCAGAGTTTTTTCTTGATACCTAGATGATGACACAGTTCAAATGACTCCTAGATTCCATAGAATTTTTTTTATAATACACTTTAACAAAAGTGAGGTGAATTCTGACTGGATAGCCCATGCTGGCCTGGGAACCATCTTACCTCAAACCTCCTAGTACTGTGCTCCCCGCACTTCTCTTTTGATGCTGAAATTTTACATAAAATCATTGATTTTAATATTTGTGACATTGGTGATTGTTGACTTTGGATTCAGTAATGATTATAAGTGAATTGTGCTGTCATCGAAAACAGTAACACAGGTAAAAGTACATGCTCCCTCAAGACTCATTACAACAGTAACACAGGTAAAAGTACATGCTCCCTCAAGACTCGTTTACATTCACTTTGTGGTTAGCCACTTGGGTGGATAATCACTATCGGAGCTCCACAGATCCTCAGAAGTCAAGGCAGGATTCAGAATCAGAAAATCAAACCTTGCCAAATTTAGGTATTATTGCTTTCTGTGTCTGTTTTAAGATGAGTTGCATATCACTGGGGTTTTTTTGTGTTTTGTATGTATGTTATATATAATAGATTATAGTAGTTATAGGGCATAAGTTCTTTAGTTCTCAGTTCCTTACCAAAGTGTTTCTTCCTCAATAAGGTTAACGCTGACTAACATTGGAACCTCCACCTAACACCTTGCTTCCTCTTTATCTTGCTCTAATTTTTCTGTTGCATGTCAATCTCCACATATTTAAAATTAATTAGTAATATGCCACATACATTTAAAATGTATGCATTTGATTTAGTATGTATATTTATTCTTACTGCCCCATCTCTGTACTGGCTGGTTTTATATGTCAGTGTGACACAAGCTAGCGACATCTGAGAAGGAGCTTCAGTTGAGGAAATGCCTCAGGGAGGTCCAGTTGAAGGGCATTTTCTCATTTAGTGATCAGTGACAGAGGGTGATGTGGGAGTCCTCTCTGTGTGCTATGATTACCATTAATGAATAAAGAAACTGCTTTGGACCTAGAACAAGGCAGAACTTAGGTAGGCAGGGAAAACTAAGCCGAATGCTGGGAGAAAGAAGGCAGAGTCAGAGGGAGATGCCATGGAGCTGCCACTGGAGATAGATGTGCTAAAACTTTGCTGGTAGGCCACGACCTTGTGGTGATAAACAGATTAATAGAAATGGGTTAAATTATATGTAAGAGTTAGCCAATAAGAAGCTAGAGCTAATGGGCCAAGCAGTGCTTTAATTAATACAGTTTCTGTGTGGTTACTTCTGATCTAAGCTTGCTGGGCAGGCAGAAAGAACAAGCTGCCCTCCCTCCTACAGGAGGGCCCAGCCCATGGTAGGTGGTGCCATCCCTAGGCTGATGGTCCTAGGTTCTATGACAGCAGGCTGAGCAAGCCATAGGAAGCAAACCAGTAAGCAGCACCCCCCCATGGCCTCTGCATCTGCTCCTGCCTTCAGAATATTACCCTGTTTGAGTTCCTGTCTTGACTCCCTTCAGTGTTGAAAAGCAATGCCTAATTCAAAATATCAGGCTCTGGTATTTGTTATAAGCCTAATAAACCCTTTCTTCCTCAAATTATTTTTGGCCATGATGTTTTGTGGCAGCAATAGAAACCCTAACTAAGACAATCTCCACTGAATGCCATCTCTACAGAAATTATCTCTTGTGCCCGTTCATATATGTACCTGCAGTAGACTACTACACTACAGTACCATAGCAGTACAGTAGAGTAGTCAAGACTATAAAGATTTTTGACCTCATAACTGGAAGGCTGAGGCTGCCATTCACCAAGATGGGTACTCTGTGTGACTAAGAGATGGTGGGCAGACAGGGAAGATCAGGCATTTTGTTCTGGGCATGTCACATTGATATGCTCTATTAACTGAACTGCTGTGTATAGGCTGTTTATTACAGTAAACAGTTCTAAAGCTCTTAGTGTCTTAAACTAAAAAATTTTAGTCAATGGGCTTAGTGGTACACACCATTAATCTCAGCACTTGGGAGGCAGGAACTGGTTGGTCTCTGTGAGTTCAAGGCCAGCCTGGTCTACATAGTGAGTTCCAGGGCAACCACAGAGACCCTGTCTTGAAATCTATCAAACAAGCAATCAAAATGTCTTGCCACATTTATGTTCATAGCAGGCCAATTTTTCCTGATATTTATATACGCAATGATACTTGTTCTAGCTACTTTTATGTCACCTTGACAGAAGCAAAGGTCATTGGAGAGTAAGGAACCTCAATGGAGAAAATGACTCCATAAGATCTGGCTGTGGGAAGTACTGAAGAGCATTTTTTAAGTTAGTGATTGACGGGGATAGCACAGCTCACAGTGGGTGGTAGTCTGGTTTTTTGTTTGTTTGTTTGTTTTGTTTTTTTAAGAAACCAGGTTTTAGCAAGCCATGTGGAACAAGCCAGTATGCAACACTTCTCCATAACCTTCCTACTTCATCCTGGGTATTAGGAATCCAGGCATACGCCCAGGTCTTGGTGCTATGCTCTTGTACTTGCAGATTTTTGAACTAAGCAATATCTCTGTTTATGAGAAACTCAGCCTTGATCTTATTGCAACTGAAAATGGACTAAGACATGTCTCGGAAATTCATCATGCTAGTTGCATCCACAAGTTGTGGACCAAAGTAAATTGCATAGCTGACCCTGGCTTCATCAAAATAGAATAAATATAATCACATCACTGGAAAGGCAGCTGTAGATGGAGACCAGTCATTCATTCCCACCCACCCAGACTCAAAATAATCACACAGAAACTGTATAAATTACAACACCATTTGGCCAATCACTTAGGCATATTTCTAGCTAGCTCTTACATCTTAAATTAACACATTTCTATTATTTTATACTTCACCATGAGATTGTGGCCTAGCAGCAAGATTCCAGTAGGCTCCCATAGATGTCTTTCTCCTTGTTGGCTACATGGTACCTCTCCGACTCTGCCTACTTTCTCTCAGCAGTTTAGTTTTCCCACCTAACTCTATTCTGTGCTGCAATAGGCCCAAAGCAGCTTCTTTATTAACCAATAATATTCACAGCATACCGGGGGGGGGGGGGGAATCCCATATCAGGCAAGCTTAAAATAACAATACTAAAGCCTACCATGTCAATCAGACATTTAAGTGACACATCACTGAATATCTGAGTTTCCATATGGTAGTCTGTAGTGGCATTTCCTTTGTGTGTGTGTGTGTGTGTGTGTGTGTGTGTGTGTGTGTGTGTATTTGTTTTGTTTTTTACAGTTTTTCCAGACAGGGTTTCTCTGTAGTTTTGGAGCCTATCCTGTAGCTGGCTTTTGTAAACAAGGATGGCCTCGAAGTTTGCCTGAATATCAAAGAGTAAAACAGTCCCACTGGTCAGCCTTACAGATCAGGCAGTGGTAACACACCTTTAATCCCAGTAGTCACACTAGTTGCCATAGAAACTGGATGGTATATGCCTTTAATCCCAGCCCTAGAGAGCATTATAAAACGGGAAGAGACAGTTCTCAGTCATAGTCTCATTCTGAGATTCTTGGAGGCAGGGTTGTCATTTCAGACTGAGGTAGAGGTAAAAGCCAGTGGATGACTGCTTTGCTTTTCAGATCTTCAGTTTGAACCCCAGTTTCTCTCTCCGAGCTTTTATTAATCATGCTTCAGTAGTCCAGGCTGGAGATATAAGGTTCAGAATCTTCAGTGTACAGGAAATTAGAAGAGATCCCCAAGAGAAAAGGTCCAGAACAAAACATTCCCAGGGACTAATCTGGAGCCATTGAAGCCCCTTAAAGTCATAGAAATGAGAAATGGTTAAATTTAAAAGTAAATGAACAAAATGTATAAATAAATATTGAGACACAGGAAGAGAATCAATAGTGTCATGGAGCAAAGACAAAGGGTTTCAAGTAGGAGGGTTTGATGGACTTTAAAGGCTGCTAAGAAGACGAGTTGAGGGCTGGGAATGGAGCAAAGGTCACTGGAAAAGATGATGGAAAGCAAGTTTAGAGTTGAGCTTTCTCAAAGCCAGATTCCAGTTGCATTAAGAAAGAATGGTAATAAAGAAACTGAAAGCAGCAAGTATGAATAGATCAAAAACAATTAGGAAAAAAAAAGACAGTACACAAAGGATCTCAGAGACTGAGCTACAGCAATAAAGACAAGATGAGATGCAGATACCAGAGTGGTTGAGGGAAGTGACTATTGCTAAGAACACATGTTATCCATGCTTGTCTACTAGGTGCCTCCACACCTCACAACTAACAGTTTTTTCCCTCCTGTTTCCTTACTCCAGCTTTGCCACATTTAAGTTCTGGCGTACTTGCTATAGTTATCAGTCCTTGTTTCAATGCTGTCATTCATCTGCTCATACACTGTTAAATTATTCCATGATTCTATGCAGTTTGCATCCCTTGTCCAACAGATGCTTTCTGGGTGCTCCCTAAGATCCCTGCCATTAAAATGCAAATCCCCTGCATGTGGCATGCGGCCTTCTTTACTGTAATCCAGCCTAGCATCTGGTACACAGTAGGCAATAGCAAACCACTAACTGCTTAAATATATTGATGGGTAGATTTTAGAAAATGGACATTGTCTTGATATCATTCCTGGTTTTATAACTTTAAACTAAACTTTCCTTTCTATAGGTTTGCCTCTCACAGCACTTCAAACGAATAATTCTTTTTTTCTCTAATTATAACTTCAGATATCAGTTAACAATAGTCTTCTAAGTAGAGCTGCTACCTGGCAAACTGCCAAGGACTTAAAGTAACTGCCAAGCATGCCGGGTTCAGACAAACTGACATTCAAATCTTTTCTCAAGAGTGTCCTAGGGTATCTCATCTCAAAGAGAAGCTAAGTGTTTTCTAAGTGCATGAAATAGATTCTATAAATAAATTACCTACTGATTTAAAGTAATTTTTTAAAAAGTATCTACAAATATCAAAAAAGCGTCATTGAAAGATAAATGGCTCTTTGGGTAAATATATTTGCAACATACATGAGAAACAAAATTAATTGTAGTACAGAAAGATGTTTTAAAAAACAACTAGAACAAATTGAAATCTGCAGTTAAAAAAAATTAAAAGCAGCTAGGTGTGGTGTGAATGTGGATTTTCCTACTTTCTGGAGGCTAAACAAAAAGGGTTTGAAATTGGAGATTAGCCTAAACTAAAAATGATGGAGGGGGAGGGGAGGGGAAGAAATGGAGTGGGTAGAAGAGGCAGGCTAAGGCAGGAGGATCATTGTGAATTTAAGACCAGCCTGGGATACATGATGACTTGAAGGCTAGCCTGTGGTAAACTAAATGATTTTGTCTCAAAATACCAAAAATAAATAAAATGTAAAATATACAAACAAAAAACTAAGCGACTAACATGAAAGTAATTAATAAAAAGTATATTCAACTAATCTATGAGAAATATATTCAACCTTATTAGAAATCAAGTCATCCATTTTTATAACTGCATTCAGAATTGTGAGGTTATAGGTAAGTGTCTTATACAGAGATGTAGTGTACATTACATTCCCAATGACATCATGGAAGAATTCAGGAGTGAGGACGGGAGGTCAAAAGTTCTGGGGAGTATGGAACTTTATGAGGAGAAAGCTTAGGCCTCTGACACTTCCTGTGTAACTGACAGGAACAAAGACACGGAGAACTGAAGCTATCAGAAGGGAACAAACTCCCGCCAAAATGATGACACATGCACTTGGCTTCCTGACTGTTTCCAGAGTCTGCCTTCACATCAAAGCTCATTTCCCATTTACATGCTAGATCTTGTCCTTTCCTGCCCACTCAAGATTACCGCTTCAGAAATTCCCCCATTGTGTTCTGCATCTTCAGTTTTCTTCCCTCGACTGGGTCATTACCACTTGTAAACATACTCTTACTTCTCTCAAAACAAACTTTCAAAAAATAAAAATAAAAAAAACCATTTTTTTCTGAGTTTACTTTCACCACCAACCCTTATTCCAAGCATATTCTGTATTTGCAGGAAATTTTTCTTTTGTTTTGTTTTTTAAATAGGTATGTGGTGATGTATGATAGTCATCCAGTATAGACAGATATGGAAGTCCAAGGTCTATGACCTCCTACCTTCCTTTTTTGAGACAAGATCTCTTACTGAGTCTGAACCTGTTTATCTGTCCAGTGAACTTCTGGTATTCTCTTGTCAGTACCCACCACCGCTGAGTTATACGTACCTACCACTGTGTGCAGATTTTATATAGGTTCTGGAAATCCAAACTCAAACATCAAGTATCTTACCAACTGAGTCTGTTGCCATCGTCCATAACAGGAAATCTGTAACTTGAGGGTTCTCTCTGCTTGCCAGTTCCCAAATAAAAACTCTGAGGCTTAATATTAATTGCAAACTGTTTGGGCAATTAGCTCAGGCTTATTATTAACTAGCTCTTATAACTTAAATTAACCAAGTTTTATTATTCTATATTTTACCACGAGGCTTGTGGCTTGTTACCACACATCTTGCTTTCCCAGTGGCTGCTGGCATCTCCCTGCTGATGTCTGCCCTTTTTCTCCCTGTATCTCTGGATTTTTTTCCTGGCTCCATTCTGCCTGGCTATTGACCATATCAGTTTCTTTATTAACCAAAGATGATAAAACAAATTCACAGCATACAGAGAGGCATCCCAAGTTAGAAATCTTCTTGACAAAAGTAACCCCTGCTACTACTCTCTATTTTCTCATTCCTCCTCCATCCCATTCTTTTTCCAAACTATTACATCATCTATATTTCTTGCAGCTAAATTCAATTATTAATTATTGGTTCTTTTCTCAGAGAAATGAGGAGAGCTTGAGACCTATTGGCAGCATTTATAACTTGTGTTTTTTGTTTGTTTTTTAAAATTATTCCCTCTGTCCTTAATGTGTCTACTAAGCTCCTAATACATTTTCATATTAACCTCACTTCATTTAATAATTCTCTACTTTAAAGAATAATCTCCAGTCCTGGGGCACTTTGTATTGGGTGCTGAGGAGAAAATATCTCACCCCACTCCAGTCTTGAGGTACCGGACGGTCAGCCACTTTTGTGGTAAGCAAATGTATGGAGTGGAGAGAGAAAGAGTGGTTCTTGTCCTGGGGACAGAGGCATATCTGAAGAGGTGAAAGCAGTAAGGATCAGACTGAGGTGGGTGGGTGATTGACATTCATGGCAATGGTGATGTCTGGACCTGAACAGCTGCCATGGTTCTCTTGCAGCCATGGTCCATGTTGATGGCCGACCATTACTTCTGTTGCCACTGAAGGCTGAGAGGATAGGGCTGTGCAGAGTGGGCCCACCTTTCACTGACTGAAACATCCAGGCCCTGCACCTCACCTGGGCAGCATAGGAGTGCTGACTCTGTTAGGAGGTGGGGTGAACCACCTGTGTGATCATGGGAGAGAGCTGACTGTAGAAGGAGCAGAGGGCTGCGTCCTGCCACCCAGCTAGCTTTACACCTGAAATAATTACACGGAAACTGTATTCATTTAAACACTGCCTGGCCCATTAGTTTCAGCCTCTTATTGGCTAATTCTCATATTTTGCTTTAACCCATATTTAGTAATCTGTGTAGCACCAGGAGGTGGTGTCTTACCGGGAAGGATCTTAGCCTGCATCCATCTCAGAGAGGAGAGTCATGGTGACTGCCTGAGGTGTCTGCCTGTCTCTGCTTTCTTTCTCCCATTATTCTGTTCTGTCTACTCTGCCTACTTAATATTCTGCCCTATTAAAGGGCCAAGGCAGTTTCTTTATTAACCAATGAAAGTAACGCATAGACAGATGAACCTCCTCCATCAGCTGACCCCACTACTCATCTGACATGGAGCAACGTGGGTGAGAGAGCAATGTTCCTCACTTGCCCCTCACCCCTCACCACCTGTGGCAGACCCTCCCCCTTACCAGCTGCAGCAGCTAGGAGAGTGGGCCCTACTCCTCACCTGCAGAGTCCATGGGCTGACCCTGGTAAAAGAGGAAGGCTTACAGTGGAATAATTGATACCACCACTCATCTACAATATGGTCATGTGGGCAAGGAGAGATGCCTTCCTCTTCCTCACCACCTGAAGCAGGTGGGAGAGAGTTCCTGACGGCATAAGAGTAGGAGAGCTGTAGCTGCCCCTCATCAGCTGTAGCACCTGGGAGAGTGGACCTTGAACTTTATCTGGGAAACACAATTGAGTTGGCCCTGATAGTATAGGCGAGGGTGAGCAGACCCTGAGAGCCTAAAAGCAGGAGAACCAGCCCTGCCCTTAGCTCATTGCTGTGTAGGGTGAACTAGCCAGAGCAATGTCAATGAGCTCACTCTTGTGGTGAGGACAGGGAGAGCTGGCAGACTGACCAATTCTACAACTACCCAGGCTCAAAACCAGGGTTATATGTTGGCCCACCCCAACATCTGCCCCATCTATGACCTGCTGGACCATGTGAAGGAACCATTCCTGTAGACCCAAAGCTGTAGGATCTCTATGACACAGGGCAACGACAGGTTATCCAAGAGGAGCCCTAGTGAGGGCCCAGTATTGATGGTGTAGCAGAAACCAGGGGCTCTAACCCAATGACTCTTTGCAATGAACACTTAAAAGTAAAGATGTATGGACAAAAGTGTTCACTGAGTGACTCATTGTGTCACACTGCAGAGTCCATGATGAGATTTTTCTTCTATTCCCCCCCTCTCCTTTTCTCTTAAATTTTATTTTACTTTATTTTTTCAGGGGAAGATTGCAAGGGCAGAGGGCAGATACAAAGAAATGGGGAGATGAGTGTCATCAAGATACAAGATGCAAAAGACACAAAGAGTAAATAGGAAGTTTAAAAAAGTGTGACATACAGCATATAATGGAATTTTTTTTTAAAAAAAAAATCTCATTTTGTAAGTGTTGATTTATGGTCTATCCTGACGTAGATAGGTTTAAACATTTTCAGGTCAATCTCTTGGTATTTCTGGTGGAGGCGAACTGTTGAGTTGCTAAGACAGTTTTGTGTTTCTAGTTCCCAGTAGTATGTAGAAAGAGTTGGTGGATTTGTCTTAATCCTGAAACCTTTTACTTGCAATTAGGCATGGCTACGTAGCTAGTTAGAAATTAGCTAGCTTGAAAATCACTGAAGAGAGTCCCTTCTTCATAATCATGACCCGTCTATGTCCCCAAAACAGTATCTTAGAAAGAGAGGAGTATCAGAATTGTACCCCTGTTATTTTTTGATATTGAAGAAAAAACCCTAGGGGATTTTAGATTTTTATGTCTTGAAACAAGAATTAGGCAGAGATGTGGATAGCAGCAGAAGCAGTAACAATTTGTTAAAAAGGAACACACTTCCAAGAGAGGAAGCAGGCTAGAGCCAGGAGGAAGGCTAGAAGATCATTGCTTCCTGCCCAAACAGTTGCAGCCTGCTTTGGCATTTGCATATTGCCAGCATTTCCGTGCATGCTCTACCTGTGACAGGGCAGGTTTAGTTGGGGAGTTCTTAGTCTTCCTCTTTGTCTCTGGTTCCTTTCATGTGCTAATCTCACAGCCTGAACTTCACTGTAAGGTTTTTTCTACCTCTCCTCAGAATTTGAACTACATCAAAATGGGGGAGAAAGCATCCTAATTTCCCTTCTTCATATCTAAAATATATGGAAGAAAATCTGCCCACAGAGAGAAGGAAGGTGGAGGCAGTCTAAGGGTCAAGTTAACCTGTGAGCCTCACTTGCCTGAGGACAGATAACTTCCTAGAATGCGAGGGGCTGTGGTTCTTGTAACATAACAAGTCTTGGGCTTTAAGTTCAATAAACAAGGCTGGTTGTCCTCAATTGCACAGATGTGCTTGATCACAGGTAGGCTGGAGATACATAGGGATCACAGGTAAGCTGGAGATACATAGGGAAGAAGTACATGGAAGTACATCAGAGTGTACGCTTGCCCCTGATTGGACGAAGGTGGACAGTACATAGCCCTTTGTGTTTGGCCTCATAGGCACCTGACTGACCTAATTCAGCACCATTCTCTGGGAATGCCAGGTATGGACGTTGTCAGTGTCCATCTTCCTGGGTAGTCTATAATACCGCTTGCTTAAATTGGACAATTGCAGGCAACAAAAAGGAAGTGCAGAGTGCTTATATGTAGGGAAAAAAAAGAAAATTTCAGTTTCTGGTTATTAAACCACTTATAATGCTCTTAAAGAAATACTGGCAGGTAGCCCAGAGTCCTAAGTTGTAGATGTTTGAGCTGTGTGAAAAGATTCAGGTGTGTCTTGGTCTGTTATTCTTAAGTAGAAGCTCTGTAAATCATTTATGATGGAACAAGGAAAAACCTTCTTTCTAAGTTTCCCCATTCCTGCTACTCTCCTGATAAGCTGCTTTTGTTTACTTCACTCTGGAATACAATGTAGATAATTCTGTTTTTTTTTTCCTTCATACAATAAAAAGAAAGAAAAGGAAAAAAGAGGTAAATCATCAAACAACTACAACAAAAACCGTTGAAATCAATTCTTTTTTTTTTTTTTAAATCAGGGACACAGTTGTACTTGTCCTCTGCTTCTTGAATACAGAACTCAGAATTATCTATGTGTAAGGTAAACTGCTTAACAAATCTAACATGACTTTATATGTCACTTTGTGATTTTGTAGGCATTTTTGTATCAGAAGCTAATTTGATTTTGATAACAATTTGAGAAGAAAGAAGAAATAAAAGAAAGGAGGAGAAGGAGAAGGAGAAGGAAGGAGAAGGAGGAGGAGGAGGAGGAGGAGGAGGAGGAGGAGGAGAAGAAGAAGAAGAAGAAGAAGAAGAAGAAGAAGAAGAAGAAGAAGAAGAAGAAGAAGAAGAAGAAGAAGAAGAAGAAGAAATAGTTAGCTTTATTTTTTTATTTAGTAACAGAGCAAATGGGATGCAGGAAGATGAACCAGTCTGGGCAGGATGATTTATGTGATGGAGGATAGAGGGATCTGTCTGCAAGTCAATTCTATCACCCCAGAGGCACTACCCTCATCCCCAAAGAAAACAGATACTCATCAGTCAGTACTTCAACATGCTGATTAAAGTCAGTCTTCTTGGCAATTTCATATTTGTAGATATTTCCTCTTAATCTTAAGGCCAAAACAACTCCTCTAAACCAGGCATCATGGTTTTGTCTGGTTATTGTCAAATACAGCTGGATGCCTTAGATTTGTATCTTTTTTCTTTCTCTCTCTCTCTCTTTTTCTTTTTTTTTTTTTTTTGAAACAGGGTCTCTCTGTATAGTCCTGATTTCCTGACTGTGTTGGAACTTACTATGTAGACCAGGCCGGCCTTGGACTCAGAAATCCAGCTGCCTCTATCTTCTCAGTGCTGGGATTAAAGTCATGCACCAATATGTCCCTAGAGTTTTTAATCTTTTGTTTGTTTCTTTTTGTTTTTTGAGATGTGGTTCCTCTGCATAGCAGCCCTAGTTGTCCTATAACTAGCTCTTGTAGATCAGGTTGGTCTTGAACTCATAGAGATCCACCTACCTCTGCCTCCCAAGTGCTGAGATAAAAGGCGTGTGCCACCACCACTTATATCTTAATGAATCCAAATCCAAAATCAAGTATGGGCAAGAAATAAAAGAATGGAGGCAAGTTCATTGCCTGCAAGAGGTAAGGCATGTGGGTGCATGCTCTCTTTGCGGTGGTGGCTGGACCTATCGGATTTTGCAACTCCCATTCTTGTAGTGTAAATTTTTCCCCTCTTTAACCATTAAAGTATTCCTGTTACTCTTGAGCTGGTTACTTATTATACCGACCTAATTCATTACAAAGGCAAGCATGAAAGGTATTTTCTTTTGTTACTTCAAGCTATTTGTTTTATTTTTATGTGTAAGAGTGTCTTGCCTGAATGCTTGTCTGTGGACCACATGCACCCTTGGTGTTCACGGAGAGTCTGAAAGTGGAGTTACAGAAGGTTGTGAACTGCCATTGTGAGTGATGGGAAATGACTTGGGCAAGAGCAACAACTCCTCTTAACTGCTGAGCCATCTCTCCACCTCTAAGATGTACTTTTGGGACAGCGACCTTCTTGAATAAAGGAAACTATATCCGGGGGGCATAAAGGAAAGCCCTTTAGATAGGTGAAGCTCTCTGAGCATGCTCAGTTTAAGATCATAATTGAAGACAAAATGATGGTGGAAACATGGAACATGTTCAACAGGTTAAAATCATGGACCGAACTATCTCTGGGCTTGCTTAGCTCCCATCACAAAATTTTATCTGATAACAAAAGAGAGGTCAGGTTAAAGTGGATGGATGGAGAAGTCGGTGGGCCTGCCTTGCATGGTCTCACTGACTAGGTCTCACTGGCGATCACACATTACCTTCTCATTTCCAAACCTTTTTTAAATCTAGGTGGCATTGCAAGTATTCTCACCAGAATCCTCAGCTTCCCCATAGAGGCTAACCATCTTCTTGCCTTGCCTGAAATCTCCCTTTCATCCAAGACTTCGGTAACTCTTGAGGCTTGATAAGCAAAACCTGCTTATTTTCAATACCTCCCAGTGTGCACAGAGAAGTTTAGAAGCAATATTGGCATTCTCCTATCTTCTATTCAATTCCTACCTACCTACCCGCATAACTGCCAATCTGCTTTTGACTCTGTGCTACACTCTGAAGCACTGCCACCACTTCCGTTGGCTTCTAGGATATTCCCCTACTTTTATAAAACCAGTTCCTGATTCACAAATGCAACCACGTTCAGGCCATATTCTTGGAAAACTTTTAGACCCCTGAGTCACAGCTTCTCTACCACCTGTACCCTGTGCCCTTTGACTGCATTCCTGTGTGGCACAACTCACCCCTGTGGCAAACTCCTAAGACTGTGTCCACTCAGACTTCATGAAATGTGAACTTTGTACCCTCGGAAGGGCCCTTCCCATTCTTTTGACTTCTTAGTGATTTCTGATCTTAATTTTTCTCTCAATTCTTTCCATTGTTTTCCAGAGTTCTTCCTCCATAGCATATTCTAAAAATCCATCAGTGCTTCCAGTTGTTCCTGGAACTTACCTATCCTTCCTCTGTCTTGCTGTTTTATTTCTAAATGAGGCGCTACTTCCTGTGATTATGGTGTGGGTTGACAGTGTGGCAGGAGAGTTAGGCCCCCTCATTTTGACATCTATTTCTGCCATTTTGTGTGATTCCAATTTAAACAAGTCATTTCAGTTTTTTAGGGCTCTCATTTCCTCATTTAGAAAATGCAATAATATTATATCGATCTCTCCCATTTATGTCAATTTCAAGACAGTGGTAATATTTTCAAACTGCATAGAATGATGTTGAGCACATCAGTGCTCAATAGGTAATTTTCCTATTTGAAGCAAACCGCTTGATGCTTCTAAAAACAAACAAAATCAAACAAAGACCCCTTAATCCCCAAGCCAAACCAGTGCAGATACATTTGCCCAAAGCAAAGCAAAGCAAGCCACACACTGACAAAAACGCGCCTTTTAAATTCCTCTTCGTGGTTATTGCTAGTTCAAGGAAGACTTAAGGAAATACCTTTGTAGGGTCCAAGACATTCTGATACCGTGTTACCTATTGTTCTCCTCATTAGGCGCAGCTATGAGTCACAGACTGACTAATGTCTTCTATTATTGTGTCAGGGACAGCAAGGATGTCATGTGACTTTTTTGTTTTTTGTTTTTTTTTTTTGGTTTGGTTGACCTGAAGAGGTGACACAGAAAACAAAAATAAGAATGGCTAAGAAGCTGAAGCCGGGGTGGGGTGGTGGTGGCGTACACCTTTAATCCCAACACTAGGGAGGCAGAGGCAGTTGGATCTCTATGAGTTTGAGGCCAGCCAGGTCTACAGAGCTAGTTCCAGGATCAGCTCCATAGCTACTGAGAAATCCTGTCTTCAAGAAAAACAAAAAGAAGAAGAAGAAGAAGAAGAAAAGAAAAGAAAGAAAAAACTTAAAAGATGCTCTTTTTAATTGTAATTAGGGAAATTCTTATTACACAAGATAATTATACACCCTTGAAACTGAGGTCTACCCGTGTCAGAGGAAGAATGAGAGACTCTGATGGGTATGGTAATGATGCAGTCATTTTGCAAAACACTGCACCTATTTATGGAGCCAAACACTCACAAATTCCAAAAACGCACAAAACTGTAAGCAACTTGGTACACAGAGAGGAGAAAGAACAGCATGTCCATCCAGAGGAATATTAAATCTACATATGGATATAAAGATGAAATATATTTACACTAATATGAATGAATCTAAGAAACAAGGTTGAAGAGTAAGGGAAAGAATATGACTCTAAGAAGTAAAATATATTGCAGTTATGGGTCCTTTAAGAAAAGCACGTGCTCTAAGAAACATGTTATTATGGGAACACCACCACCACAGCACATATTTATCCAAACTAGGATGGTCACAATGTTACTAGACAACATAAACATCTGGAACCATGGTTGCATATGTAGTCGATTGCTCTTCAAAATAAGACATTTCATTTTAATTTTTGCAGCAGCATTGTGCTATGCTCATTGACTGATCTCAATTTCCTGAGCTTGCAGGATCTTTCAGCTTTCTTTCCCAGAGCAGTGGGGATTCCAGATGTAGAGACCCTCAACTGCACCTGGCTCTGGCCCACTTACTTTCAGAACGCTTGCTTGTGGTTGGTACTATTAGTTTCATTTTATAGATGATGGAACTAAAGCAGGAAGAGTTTAAGTGACTTTTACTAGTATTTGGAAATCTCAAGACCCAACTAACATTTATCACTCATTTACCAGACACTGCATAACTTTGCCTATGTCATTTGTGTCATGATAAAATATCGCTTGTAACATTTTTTTAATTGTTTTTGTCCAAAATTTTCCTTGATAAGTCACAGAGAGATAGAACAGGATAATCACAAATTTTTGGTTTCCTCCCAATTGCAGCACGAAAGTACAAAATCAGACAGTCTGATCTTCATTTGAATGGCCCTCTTCTGACCCGTTCCCAGGTAGCACTTTTGGAAGTGTATAATCGCTGCCCAAATCCTGACTCTCTGAGGCCTTAGAACTGTCTTTTATGCATTTTACCTAACATGTATGCAAAATCATGTTGTACATATGTACACAGATGCATCAGATTCAACTTTTATAAATTTAGGTTTTTTTATTTTTTAAGGATTTTGCACAATGCCTTGTGATCATATTTACCCCTCCAAACTCTCCAGATCCAGTCCTCATCCACATCCATCCAACATGGTGTCTTTTTTTTTTTAAACTCCTAAGAGCATTTGTGCTGTCCAAATATTCTTGGGTGTGTGCTCTTCCACTGAACCGTGGCCAAGTTACCAGAAACTACACCCTTAGAGAAAACAGACTCAGTTTCCCGGCAGCTAACAACAGCCAATAACTTCATACCTGGGAGTGGTACCTGTGCCCAGCTCCCCTGGGATTTGGTTTGGCTTGGGCTTGTACAGGGTCTTATGCATGCTGTCATAGCTGCTCAGCTCATATGTAAAGTGACCCAGCTGTGTCTGAAAGACAGTTTCCTTGCAATCATCCATTACCCATGGCTCTCTTAGGCCTTTTCTGCCCCCACTCCCACAATGATCCCGAGCCGTGGAAGGTATGCAGTTTGTCTTCATTTAGTTCTGAACATTTGGCAGTCCCTTTTTTCTGTACCTTGTCCAGCTGTGGGTTTCTGAGTTAAAAAAACATCGACTTCAAATAGAAGCTTCTCTGATGGGGGTTGAGAAACGTATTAATCTATGGACATAACAGTAAGGGATTAGGAATTGGTTTAATACTGATGTCCATTTAGAAGAGTAATTGTGGTAGACTATGCACCTCATGGCCTCTCTTATAGTGCTTTATCACCCTTCATTTCAATTCACGTAAGAGCTGATATTGAAAGCTATACATGTGGCTGGGGAGAATGCAGGCTGGCTAATTTTTAAGGATGACTGGGCATTAAATAGCACTATGTAGGGCCTTCTGAGTGCTTCATTATTCTTGGTAGTTCTGAAACTGAACCTTTAATTCTGTGTAAGAACTAAGTTTTTTCGTTCTGTTTTGTGTCCCCTCCTGACTCTATCAGGAATTGTGGCTCTATGCCTGGTCAAGACTACAGAATCCTACAAAGCTGGCATGAGCAGTGGCATAAACAGAGGCTGCTCATTTGTTCCTGGACGCCCAGACCCGAATAATCACACAGAAACTATATTAATTACACTACTGTTTGGCCTATTAGCTTAGGCTTCTTATTAACTAACTCTTACATCTTAAATTAACCCACTTCTATCAATTTGTGTATTGCCATGAGGCTGTGGCCTAGTGGTGTAAGGTTCCAGCGTGTCCTTTTCTCAGCAGCTACATGGCATCTCCCTGACTCGGCCTTCTTTTCTCCTCTATCTCTGCTTGGAATTCCCTCCTTGCTCTCTTCTGCCCTGTCATAGACCCAAAAAAGCTTTTTTATTCATTAACCAATAAAAGCAACACATATACAGGACAAAAGCGTGTGATGGTAATAGAAGGAAAACTGAGACAAGGGGCATTGGGTGGGGGGGTTAATTGCCTTTGGTTTGAAATAGGGATCAATAGTTCTATAAAAACCTACTTTCTTCAGGATATAAAGACTTCCTGAAACCTGCTCTCTAGTCTTCTAATGAACTGACTATCTAGGTAGTGGGAGATACACCAAAACCTTGGGTACCAAACTACTAGGAGCCATAATAATAGAAACACATAAAAGTGTGAGGAACTAAAATATTTTCTCATGACGAATTCAAACATCATTAAATTTTAATGTTAACATCCTCGTCTAAAGCCGTGCAATTAACTGTGGTAGCCACAGGTCACATGTGGCTATTCAACTTTACCATTGTAGGTTTGCTTGTTTGTCTCGTCTTCATTCATTTTTGGTAAATCATATGTTTCAAGAACAAACTTCTACTCATTTTCTATATCTTCTATTTCTTGGAATACGAATTGTCAAAAATAATCTCTAAAGATCCTCTGTATTTCCTTAGTAACTATGATGACATGCATCTTTTTATGTTCATCAACTTGGTACTTCTGTCTTTTCTTGGTTAAGTTAGGGCTAGGGATATGCCAACCTTGTTTATCTTTCCAAAGAACCAACTCTTTGTTATACTGATTCTTTATACTATTCTTTCGATCTTCATGTCATTATCTTTTCTTCTGTGAAGAATGGATTTAAAAAGTGGTCCACATACAGCATGTTATTTAGTCATAAAGAGGAACTGTGTTCTTGCATGAAAAGATGAAAGTAGATAGCATTATGTTAGCAAAATAAGACAATCAATGCATGTTTCCCCATACGTGCTATTTAGATAAGCTTGTGTGCTCACTCACACATGCATGTGTGCACACACACAGCATGAAAGCAGAAGGGGAACTATTTGGGAAATGAAGGATACTGGTTGGAGGAAACAGAGTGAGTGAGAGAAAATGGAAGGCACATATGAGCAAAATACATGTGTTTGTAAAATGGCATAAGGAAACTCATAATTTTGTACAAATATACACAAATGAGTAAATAAACAAACGGTAATGGAATTTGTGGTACATCTCCATTACTGTAGAATGGTCCACTGAACAGTGTTGACACAGAAGATGAAAGAATACATCAAGAAGCAAATTGATGTCATCATTGGCCAAAGCAGCAAGGATTTGCCTGCTTTATTCTTAATCACCAGAGACCTTAGAATGGAAGGTAAAAGATGGTCTTAGAGTTTCCTATGAATTATGAAGGTTACTTTTCTCAGTAACAAAACTATCTGTTAGGAGGCCATCATGGATCAAGTTCACATGCAAGGGGGTAAGAGAATGTGGGTAAGAGTTCCCCAAATGGAAGAGTTCTGATTAACAGGAGGTGTTGAAGGCAGTTCTGACAGTTATACAAAAGGTGGGTGTGCTGCCTTATTTTGAATCTTATGTAAGTACCCTTGGCTTTCTCTCACCGACTTTTTGTTTGCTGAAGAGGGTCTCACTATGTAGCCCTGGCTGGTGTGGAACCTGCTATGTAGATCAGGCTGGCCTGTTTCTGCCTCCTGTGTACTTGGACTAAAGGCATGAACCATCACACTTAGTCCTCACCTAAGATTTTGCAAATGCACCTGTGACTTGAGAAATTATGAGGAAATAAAGACTGCTTGGAGTCTTCATCTGTAGAGCTATACGGTAGAACGTGGTAAAGGATCCCTAATGGAAATCAGTAAGCAGGATGGAACAGGTATGAAAATAAAGAGGTGTCTACATATGGGATGCTAGATTATGAAAATGACTAAATGCATTATTATAAAGCCAAGAGAGCTGTCTCCACTAACTGTAAATAGAGTAGTTTCCACAAACTGATGAGAAAACTGAAAGGAGTGACAGGAAATGAAACACAGGTATTTTCCAGTGAAAATATGCATTGAGTGCAGTTTACTGTTGGTTATTTTCCCCCCTTCTGCCCAATATACAAACCCTAAACAAGCATGCATCATACTTCAATGCACTGTACCTTGGACCCACTGCAATTCTTCACAAATGGAAGGTTTGTGGCAAATCTGTGGCAAAAGGGCTATAGAGACCCTTTACCCAACAGCCCAGATAATTAATAATGCAGCAGTTTTTAAAGCTATTTTTCTCGCTATTTTTAAGTGCATGTTTGTGAGGATGAGGCTGTGAGTAGTGTACATGTGTACATTCACACATGAGTGCAGCTGCCCGTGGAGGAATACAGTAGCCCTGACACTGGACTTACAGGCAGTTGTGAACTACCCGACGTGGATGCTGGGAATTGACTCAGGTCTGCAGCAAGAAGCTCTGTCAACCACAGAGCCATCTCTCCAGCTGCAGACCGAAGTATTTTTAAGTAAAGTATGTACACTGTTTTAATCCTTAGGTCATTGCATGCTCAATAGACTATGAGATAGTCTATACACAATTCTTACAGGGCTGGATATATATAAAAAAAATAGGGTGACGTGTTTTGTTGCAGTGTCTAGCAATGAATCCTGTCATGTCTCTCAGGTAGGGCTGTACCAAATAAATAATCAATGAATGAATCATTAGAAAATAAGTTCACACTGAATGCATAAATTCCTTTATTTGAAAACATTGGAATAGCACTGCATTACATGTAGTTGATATCCATAATGAAGGATCACACATTCCTGCTCAGACAATACTGTTTTAAATAGAGAATACAGCATCTGGATAGGCTCTCACGAGTATAGTGTCATGGACTAAACTAGGTAAGAGTGACCTATAGGCAAAATGACCATCTTGTTCATTAACAGCATATGGTTACAAATGGCATAAATGGTGAATGTAATCACCACAAGCTATTCCTGGGATCTCACCAACTCTTGTGCATGAGCAGACCATGTTCAAATTCTGTGTATTTAACTGAGAGTCCTCAATGGGAGAACATGGGTGTAAAGTGTGCCTGGTCTACAGGTTTAAAATTTTAGAGCATTCGTTTAAACGAGCATGGAATGGCAGTGAGCAGAACAACTGATGACCTGGCAGAGGCCACTGAACATTCTGTTTCTTTACAGGGAGTCTAAAATGGAAGAAAAATTTAAAGAACATATTTTGAACGTAAACAGATATGTAAACATGGTGAGCTAATTTTCCTTTCAGTCATCACTGGGGAAGTAATTTGTGATAGACTACTTTTCAGCTTTGGCGATTATTAATTTTTTCCCATTAGTAGTCTTTGGCTTTCATAAAAGGGTGGCAATCAACAAGGTTAATGACTTTATCTCCTACTGCTTAAAATAAAAGATGGTTTACAATGTGAAAATGAGTTTCTACTTTAAAAAATAGATTTTCTTTTTTCTTTCAGTTGTGATATAAACACAATTCTTTATTGTTTTTTTCTCCAATAGAATTCTAGAAACCAAAAAAATTGGTCCAAATTGATATTTTCATCCAACATCAAAAATGAAGAAATTAAACACTCCCCTTTAAAACAGAGGGCTCCTCATTCATGTAAACACCTGGAAAAAAAACTATATATAAAAAAAAACAAAGAGAAAACTAAGAAACTAAGTGACTGTTATTAATACACAATTTCGTAAGAAGCAACACATTCTCTTTTCAGGATTTGTTGTATGTCCACATTCATAAAGGTTCCTATTTTCATAGACACCAACTCACAACTATGAGAGATGCCATACTCTATTTCACACAAATGCTTAGGGTGTCAAAGTGTTCTTTAAAAACTAACCGAAAAGCTGGTCTATAATAGTCAGAACAATGAACATTGGTAATGAACTTAGGAAAGTTCATATATAGAGAGATACATAGTCTTAAGACATTAAGACTATCTCACCCTAAATAATCAGGGCAAAAAAAAATGAGCAT
Organism: Arvicola amphibius; assembly: GCF_903992535.2. Lineage (NCBI taxonomy): Eukaryota > Metazoa > Chordata > Mammalia > Rodentia > Cricetidae > Arvicola > Arvicola amphibius. The sequence continues at coordinate 37,987,367 of NC_052054.1, forward strand.
CAAACTATACAAATCAAAGGAGACTTGTTTCCCAAATACAAGCACAAAAGGTACATATATCTTTATTTCAGTATTTGACACACTGAGAAGAAAAAAATGCCAACATATTTCAGACAATATACTAGAAATAATAAATAAAATAGTTAAAAAAATCAGATATTCCCTTTAAGTGCCACGTCCTTGCATTGTTTTTCTAAATCAGATTCAGCTTTCCATAGCAAACGATAACTATACATTTGGTAAATTATGTTGATAAATACACAAGGCAGGTATATATTTCCACAGTATCTTTTTTTTTTCACAGTTACCAAAAATAAAAATCGCGTTCAACTCATACGTCTCTAAACACTCTGATTTCTCATGGTGTGGATCTGAAAGCAGTGGATGTACAAAGTCTTTTACCATCTGGACTTCAGGTTTCTGTCCTCAGCATCTGCCCTCCGCAGGTACCTGTCGGAATCTTTCTGCATTGTTAGCATGCTCTGAGACGGTGGCAGAAAGAAAGCGTTGTTGTGGGATGAGGCAGCCAGGGCTGGGGCTCGTCTTCCAGTAATCGGGCTAATCTAGCCCAGTCTTTTTAATATTACATTTTAAGGCAGCCTACACTTCACTCAAATGTCCATACCTCTAGGTCCTGAACTATGAAGTCTTCTTTTTTGGAGAGAATATCATTATTAAAAGTGCTGCAAGAGTTGCTGCGTCCATGGTATAAGTCGGCATCTAGCCATAGACCAAACCGTCCCCTGTAACGAGGTTAAAGAAGAAAGTCACTACACTGACTCCCCGTACCCGGCATCTTTCTGTCTTCCTTTGCCAGGTGTCCCTTCCTTTAGTCCATGACAGACAGAACTCTAAACTTCTCACCAAACAAAAGCAAGTTGAATAGACAGGTCTCTCCGAAAGGACAAATAGTATAAGTCTCCCAGCAACATTAATAAGTCATTGATCTTGATCCTCAGTGTCCTGTGTCCTAATTAATCTAAGCAAATAGACTGGCTGAGTCAAAACAGAACCTCCCACAGCAAAATAACAAGAATCTTACCCTCCACCACCAAGCTCTAAAGAACTTATATCTCCATTGATAAAATATGAATTTTCTCCACTCCACTTAAAGACCTAGGGGCAGAAACACAAAACAGCAACAGACATTTCAATATGGAAATTAGCAGAGACGACATCTTGAACAGTCACACTACATAGAGGGAAACACACCTTAGACTAAGGAAGCACTTGGCAGAATTACCACAGTGAATTCACCAATGATTATGAAATACTAAAGACCAGTCCACAATATGTTGGCTGTGACCTTCAGTCTCTTCCTGCATCTCAGACTGAGGCACTCCTAAGGCTGGGTCTCTGAGCAGTCTGCATGTGTGACAGTCATGAAGAACAAGGCCCAGAGCAAAGGGTGCAGGTGAGTTTCCAGGGCAGCTGCTATCCCAGTGTCTGGGCACCCCACCCGCACTATCCCAGTGTCTGGGCACCCCACCCGCGCTATCCCTGTGTCTAGGCACCTCATCTGCCCTGACTGCTGACAACAAACATGGACCATTCATGGATGCCATTCATCCAGCTACCTTGAAATTAGGACTGAAGGTGTAGAGAAACGTCTCGCCTGTGCCGTAATAGTGGTCACTGAACTTAAAGGGATGAGTTGCATATGCCCCAAATATCTATTGAAAGGAAACAAAAGAGTTAGTTATTTCCAAAACTAAATTCCCATAGAGAGACTTTCTGAAATATTTTGACACACTATTGTTCTGAGATCTTATAACATGTTCAGCAAAGGTTATTACTAAATTAGAACTTTTAAGTGGGGGCAAAAAGCATCAAACAAAGCAATTAGCACAATATCCCCAGCTCTAACTGGAACCCATGTGGTCAGGCTTCCTGGTACATGGAAAATCCATCAAAGAAGCTCAGAAAAGTTATTCATTAAAGGCCAACAATTCAGTGGTTAAAAGGCCACAGAAGCCAAATACGAAGAACAACCAAAAGACGTGTTTTATGTGGAAATGTGTGCTTGACAGGACACAGTCACATCTCTAGAATGACTTAGCTTTGCATTTGTATCAGCTTTTGTTTCTTGAGACAGGGTCTTATACTACAGGATAGGCTAGCTTGGAACTCGCTGCAGTAGCTAGGTTGGCCACTAGCATTTTCTTGCTTTAGCATCTTGGACTTATAGGCATGAGTCATCATGTCTGGCTTTCTTATGTGTTTTATGTGTGAGATCAAGGCTGGACATTTCCCCAAAGAAAATGAACTTTCCTCCTACTCAGTTTGCAATGATGAGTGATAGAAGTGCTTAAATATGACAGATTAATATGCTTAGTCTGAAGTGACTTTTAATAAAAGACAAAACAAAACCACATCTTGACTTTAAATATGATGTGTTTACAACAATAATTCTCCTATTTCTTATTTGGAGTACAAGAGTCATGTTACAGAATATGGTCAGGCCCTCCCTCAGCTTTCTGTCCATCTGTTTCCATCCTAATCAGTGTATATGGGTGAGAGCTAGGAGAGGTAATATATATACGCGTGTGTGTATGTGTGTGTGACTCAGCAATTCATGTATCTTCCGCTCCAGAGCCTACCTAAAAAATATTGCTTTAATAGAGATTTTTAAAAAAAATTTTCCCTTTTTTTTAAAAACAATACTCTAATTGGATCAAAATCACTGTATGCCCTCTTCTTCGCTAGTTCTATTTGAAATGCTAAACATTAGCGATTTCTAATTCTAAACAAAGATTGTCATACTTCCTACTCCCAAATTTTCTCAACTGCTAAAAAAAAAAGAAAAATAAAATATATTTTGTAATAAAACATAAACAAGTATTTTTTCTTTTTTTACTAAAGGAATTGGAATGCAATAGGGACGTGCCGATTTTTAAAACACAGTCCTGAAATATAACAAGAAGGAAACAGGTAGGAAATGGGCTCCTCTCAGCGGGATTGATAGCAGACGCTGTCCACACTCTCCAGCCCTCCATACAATTCTAAATGACATTTCTCAGCGAAAAGGTTTTCCGTGATGATGGAAGTCTACTTAATAACCAGGGGCCAAGTAATTCCAGGGCTATGCCTGGGCGTTTTCTCAGAGACTATTTAAACAAATATCTATGCTATTCGTTCTATTAATTTATTTAGTAGAAAAAGAACATAAGAATTTGTATATAATTATATTTGTACATAATGAAAATGCAATACATCTAGCAATAACAGAAAAAAAGAATCTATACAACTAAAGAATTGGAAACGATAGGGTGAAGGTTAATATAATAAAGATAATAAAGATATCTAATTGCCCTTTTTCTTCAGCTCTGTTTTTTTTTTTTTTTTTTTTTTGTGGTGCTAAGGATTGAACTCAGAGTCTCACACATGCTAGGAAAGGACTCTGCCACGGAACTGTGGTCCCAGCCCCACCACTTGAACCTTTATTTTTCCTTTTTATTTTGAGATAGGATTTTTATCTGTCCTAAGAGTAGCTGCGATAGCAAACCTGTTACACAGGTCTGACTCTCAACTCCATTAACATATAAAAAAATAAAGTTTTTTTTTAAAATTATAAACTGTTTGGCCTATTAGCCAGGCTTTTTATTAACTAGCTCTTACAACTTAAATTAACCCATAATTCTTGTATATGTCTAGCTATGTGCCTTGGTACCTTTTCTCAGTAAGGTATTCTCATCTTGCCTCCCTTGCTTCTGGCTGGTGACTACATCCCTGCCTTTCCTCTTCCCAGAATTTTCCTAGTCTGGTTGCCCTACCTATACTTCCTGCCTGGCTACTCAACAGTTTGCTTTGGGTTTGTAATCTACATGGGTACAATATGGGTAACAACAGTATCATAAATAGTGGGATGGTGAAATACTGCATTATAGGCATGACTTTTTTTTGCCCTGCTAATGCTGATAGCATAAGCCATGCTTTATTAATTGCTAACGATCTGCTGTTCTAACGATTCTATGTATCATAAATTCCCAGATAGTTTGGTTTGACTGCAGAGATGGTGCTCTCAGTGAGTCTGTGAAGTGATCACCAACCCCAGAAAAATTCCGCTTAGCTCTTTTCCAGATTCTTTCTGGTAAGCTAGAGACTCAACGCTGCAGCTTATTGTCTTGTGGAAAACACTCTCAATGGTTAGAGCCAAATGTAATCACTGGTGGGAATACCCTCGGCCTTGAACTTCCTTACTCATCTAAAGGTGCGAGCCAGCTCTGTGGGGAGGGTGTAAGGGCTCTGTGTCCTACGGCCGCCCTTTCCTCCTGGAACAAGTCCCTAAGCCACTGAACAGGAGCCTCAGCTATACATCTGCCCGCTTTCCCAGAAAAACATTTTTGCTCTGTTAGCCAAGTGCAGGTCTGGCCTTGGCTTGTCTCAGACAATGTGCATTAAGTGTTGAACCAAGAACAATGGAGCATCCGGTATTCACAACCTGCCATCTCTCTGACAAAGCACCTACCCGGAGGAAAGGCTGGGCTGGGGAAAGGGCCTTCTACCTCTAGGCCATACTTATCTGCATTTTCATCTCTAGAACACAACTTGGGAGGAGTAGATGAAGTGCTGGGCACCTGCCCCTGGAAGGGACAGATGACTGGCAGCTAAGAGAAGAGGGAACCCCAACTCCTGTGCCACACAGGTCCAGAGTAAAACTTGAGGCTTGAGCTGGGGTTGTTGGAAGGATGGGAAGTGGGTTGTGTCTCAAGTGCCAAAGAATTTCATTGTTATTACTGAGATTTATTAGATTTTCTTGAATAAACATTTCTTCATTTGCTGCATGCCTTTAGGAGAATTTCCAGAGACTTTAAAGGGTTGTTGTTTTTTATGACCCCCACCAGTCATGGTTCTTTTGCAGATTCTGTACAGCTCCTCTCTCTCATTCTGCATGTGTAATATTGGCTTCTAATATCTCTGTCATATTCCTATAAACAGCAAAGCCATCTTAAATCCCATGGTGGAGGAGCTGGAATAGGCACAGCTAATGTCCAAGTACCCTCAACAGCTCAAGCATCTTCAGAACCCAAGATATGCAAGACGCTACTCTAGTGATAGGCAGCTTGTGGGTTGTGACCCCTACAGGGGTTACATATCAGACACTTATGATTTACAACAGTACCAAAATCACAGTTATGAAATAGCAATAAAATGATTTTACTGTCGGGGGCCCCCACAACATGAGGAACTGTATTAAAGGACAGCAGTGATAGGAAGGTTGGGAGCCGCTGCTCTACTCCCTGACAATGGCTAAGCTTCAGCCTCAGGCCTCTGTTAGATCACTACTGGTGGAGAGCTTGGCGAAACTGTGCCTCGCTGATACCTTCTCAATGTGACCCTCTTATTCTTCAAGTTTAATTATTACTGCTAAACAGACAGGAAACGAATGCATATTTTTGTAGTTGATTTGCGTGTCTAGTCATACTTTATCTGAGACAGAGCACCTAATTTTTTAACCATTTCATAACTTTCTATGTGACTTTCACTGTAAATACTTTGTGGTATTATTTCAACTTTCATCTTACTTCTACCCATTATTCAATAAGATGTTACCAACCATAATCTAGTAATAGTAAAAATAAAAATAGTAACAGTTCCTCTCCTTTCCATAATTATTATTGCAATAAAGCCATAAAGTAACCTCACCAGGACCATAATCCTTATCTCTCTCTCTCTCTCTCTCTCTCTCTCTCTCTCTCTCTCTCTCTCTCTCTCTCTCTCTCTCTCTCTCTCTCTCTCTCTCTCTCTTTCTTTTTGACTGGATCTCACTGTGTTATCCTGGTTGGCCTGGAATTCACTTTGCAAACCAGGCTGGCCTTGACTCGAACTCACAGTGATTCACTTGCCTCTGCCTCCCAAAATTTAGGATTAGAAGTAGGTCACATGGTTATATATATTTCTCTTAAAAGCATCTCAGTTATAGACCTTATTCAGGGAGGAAAGTTGACAGGATAGAGAGTTGTGCTTCACAGGTAAGATCCTCTATGAACAATACAGGTTGAGCAACACCAATCTGAAAACTTCCCAAACCCCAAATTTTCTGAGTACCAACATGATACCATAAGTAGAAAAATATGTACTGAGAACCTATCTCATGAACAAAATTATGAAAACTCTCTGTGTGTCACTATGAAGCAATTGTGATCCCATCCCCAAGATATCTCCGTATACATATAAAAATATTCTATGACTTCCTCATATCCAAATTTCCAAACAATTTTATTCCAAGAAGCTTGAAGGAACAATATCCAAATTGAGTTGCCTTGTATATAACAGGCGCTGACTAGCCATAACCTGACTAGATGGATTAATTAGTTCATGACTTTGCAATATAACAGCCTGATTGAGCAGTAAATGAAAGCAGTCTGCAATATTCCATGGGCAATGTAAGCTGATTAGACGGAACAGGCAATGGTGTAGAATGGATAGGGCACTACCTAGATCGAACAGCTCATCAAAGGGTACCCACCACACAGGTGAGAGTACTATCAGGAAAGGATTTCCCACGGCTGCTGAATCACTGGACCCCAGAACTATTACACAGATGAATGACTATTCCCCCATTCAGGAGGCAGCATCAATGGGCACTACTTAAGACCCTTGGGAAAATCTCTGGTATGTCACTGGGATTGTCTTTGCAACTATATACTCGACTGTCCCTAACTTCCAGCTTTAAACTGCTGTAAGTTACTGTTTTCTACTCCATGGACAGTGCAGGGAGAAGATTCCTTAGAATATAATTACTCCATTTTCTTTAGATTAGAATTTCAAACTACATCGACGAAGAAAAGCAAGAAGAGACGGACATAAAGCAAGAATGGCAAAACCCATTTAGCCTGAGCATGGGAGTTGCTATAGTAGTTTCTCTACTGTTTCTTTTCATTTTATTTTTCCCGAGACAGGGTTTCTCTATGGCTGTCCTGGAATACTCTGTAGACCAGGCTAGTTTCAAACCAACAAAGATCCTCCTGCCTCTGCTTCCCGGGTGCTAGGATTAAAGGGATACACGACTACCCAGCCTGCTGGATATTCTTAAAATTTATCATTGAAACACCTTTACAAGTTGGGATATAGTTCAGGTAGCAGAGTTGTCTGGCACAAATGTGGCCTTGGTCTTGATCCCTAGCACCATATAGCCAGTTGTGGTAGCACACACTAATAATCTTAGCACTCAGTAGGTAGAGGGAGGAGAGTCACAAGTTCAAACGCACTGCAGGTTATACAGTCTGAGCTACGTGCAACCCCATTTCCAAACAACACCCATGTTCTGTGTGAGAGGAGCAAGCTTCACCTGGTTATCCATGTCCTTGATGACCAGTAGAACAGGGCTGTCTAGGGATGCTGATTTCCTGTAGAGAGTTTTCAAGCTTGTTCCATGCTCTAATGTGCTGTAGGCCAGTCTCCATGGATAGCCTTGTACCCTGGCTGGAAGGCGTCGGGCCAGCTGCCAATCCAAGGAAGGAAATACAAAGAGACAACCACTAATCAGCCATGAACCAGTGCATTAAATAAGGGCCTGTGGCTCCAATTAAAGAATCATGTACTTGCATCTTGACCTATTTTTGCCCTGGCAACCACTGGCTAAGAAAGAGAAGGGAAATCTGGACAGTGTTTCCCTTGGCCAGGATGCTGCCCAGGAGATGCTGTACTCGCTCAGAGCCTGATTGTGGGATTCCAATGTCATCATGCAGGCCTGTGTTTCTCACTGATAAGATACATACGCGTAGAAACATCTTCTTAGGCAAATTTGTGGCCATTTGAATGTCACAGAAATTTCTTACACAAACCAGCCAAGCTACATTGTCACCTGATGATTATGTAGTGGATCACAGAACAAAGTGTCCCTATTAGTGCATGACTATACACTTGAAGATTCCCACCAATCAAGCTGACCAAAAGAGTATTAACTAGACATATTCTTTCCTCTGTAATCCAACCTGGCCTTTATCATTTTCCCTCTTTTCAGTTGTCCTAAGTTTGCATAGGTTTAAAGTTGCTACAGTGTCCCATAGATTAAGGAAAAGCACGCGTTTTCCATGAGAGTTCAGAGGGACTTTGTCCATCTTGCTTCGGCATCTTTCATGTTTATCTTTAGCTTAAACTTAGCTGCCATAAATACTAGTAAAAGGTATTGCTCCAAGAAACATTATCAAAGCAGTTATAAAACACAATGTATTTGAGTGTTAGAAGTCAGCGCCAGTGGCAGCATGAAGCCCACCTCTATAACTGCCTGACCAAGTCTCTAGGTTCCCCTGGTTTGAGTCTTTAAGCTTTCAGACATTCAAATTCCTAGCTAACTGGTGAAAAAAGTCAGAGACTCTCATATTCAGCTTACTAAGCACATAAAATTTCACAAAATTCAAGTAGCAGACATTTTAAGCACATACAGGTAATTCTAAAGAAAGGAAGATCTTTCCTAGAGGCAGGTGCTCTGTCCACCACAAAGCAAGAACATTCATGTGTTTTATTTTTTTTATTAATCCCAATAAATTAAAGCCACATATACTAGCTAGGATAAAGTTGGATCCTTTTGTAGGTGCATTAGGACTATATGGGAGATCTCTTCCCTTTTTTTATGTTAAGAAATGGCCTTCTCTTCTTTCCTTCCTTCCTTCCTTCCTTCCTTCCTTCCTTCCTTCCTTCCTTCCTTCCTTCCTTCCTTCCTTCCTTCCTTTCTTGACAGGGTTTCTCTTTATCTTTGGTGCCTATCCTTGAATTCTCAGAGATCCACCTGCCTCTGCCTCTTGAGTGCTGGGTTAAAAGCATGCGGGGCAGGGGGAACAGAAATGGCCATCTTTTCAGGTTTGGAAGGAGGATGTCAAGGTCATGTGAGCTCCCCACATTCTCAGGAAGGTCAGGGGGAAGGCCACTGGGACTTTTCCTAAGTGGAGAAGGGTTGTTACCTATGCTCTGCCCCTCCGCTTGCTCACCTGGCTGTTTCACTGGTGACCATGGGCAAGGGACACTTTTTAAGAGCAGGAAGACCTCAGGGCTCTGTCTGTGGAAAACCCACCTGCTCGATGTGCATGTTCTCCAGGAGTGCGCTGTGGGGCTGCAGGATAGGCAGTCCCTCTTCTTCTTCCTCCTCCTCCTCGTAGTAGCTGCAAGTGCTCTTCCTCCGTTTTGCCTCTTCAACAGTGATGATCTAAGGTGAGGACCAAACAACGACCCAATGGAGCAGATGAAATGCGCTTTCTCCCAAACTAGCCCGGCACACAGCTGACTGTAAAGACGAGATATGCGTTCCCCTAAACTAGCCCGGCACACAGTTGACTTAGACGAGATGGCTTTCCTCTAAACTAGCCCGGCACACAGCTGACTGTAAAGGTGGAGTTTTGGGGAGCAGGAGACAAACAGAAGAGGGCTTTGGGGAAATGACTAATTTTCAAGCGCAGAACAAATGCAGAATTTAACCCACGACAGCTGAGCATTTAGTATGCATGACTTCAAGTCACCAGCCTTACACTTTTTCTCATGCTGTTGCCTGCTCAGAACCGAGTAACTCCACACACAACTGACAGCCTTGAAAACACGCAGGTCAGGCTCTTTTAGCCTGTGTGTTCACATTTCAGTTGCAAAGGAAATAATCAGAGGTCCCTCACCAAGTCTATAAATAGGGAGTTTGGAGCAATAAAGATAAGTTTTTAATCAGGCTTCCTGGTTGTGTACATAGCAACCAAGTCTAATAGAAATAATGAATGACGGCAGCCACCAGAAGCAAATGGGAGACTGGGAGCAGGGGCAGGGGAAGCTTTACTCTAATTACAGCTAGGTTATGATTTTTTCTACACAATTCACAATGATCCAACATTTCCCATCTAAATTGAAAGACACTGTATTACACACATCTCTTATTTAATACATTCAGGCTTATGAACTACCAACGTCCTTACCTTAAAAACACTGGTCCCTCTTAGCGTCTCAGTACATCACTGTGTGTGTGATTCTGAAACATTTAAGAGGTAACTAACTGGTTCTCTAAAATGCCCAGGTACACTAACTAGTAGTGACAGCTGTTATTACAGAGAAAAGACATCTAATTTACATCTAGTCAAAGTTGTTAAATAATGCATTGTTTGGCTTTCAAAATGAAGAATGACATGTACAAATTATTCATCTTTTCGCCAGATTTTGGGTAGGAAAATACACTTATGAATTCTCCTATCTTCTGATGGAGAGGATATAAAAACACTTTCAAAGAATCACACATCTGACATTTTAAACATATTAAACAAAGCACTTTGTTTTGTTTCTATTTCCAAACTCTCCAAATTCTTAACAGCACACAACAAGGCTGTAGAATGAAGAGAGTCAAGGACGGATTTTGGATTTCAGAAAGAGGGGGCAAAAACCTCCACAGCAAATCAAACAACGTGCTCTGGGTGAGACGCCAGCGCAATGCTTTCTAACTAGAAGGATTTCAAGACACACGGCTGTGACAGAGCACCTAGCCACCCGATGCGGGACACAGTCCCACCTACCTTCACAAAAGGCTCTTGGTCAGGTCTGGCACAATAAAAAATCTGAATGTCCAGGGGCAGTCTTCTGCCTCTCATTGTGCTGGGAGAGAAGACTGTGGCCACTCGAGAGAGGAACAGGTCTTTCACTGGCTGCCCGCACACCAGCCGCTGGCTGCTGGGCTGAGCTACACTGTTTTCTGTATCTAGCTAGCTTCCTGCACGACTGAGTTTCTGTTTCCCTCAGGAGGGGGTTCGATGTTTCTACAGGAACACACCCAAATTAGGATTTAGAGCAGGCACACTTCCTGTCAGGCAGAGCGGAGTATGTAAAATGACACTTTCACCTCTGAAACCCTTGTCCCAACAGTACAATAAAACCCCATTGTTCCAGGGTTGTTTTTTTTTTTCCCTTCCTCTTTTCCCAAACAAACTCTTCATCCTTATGCCCTCAGGGGAGGTAACTAAGCTGTGCTCACCCTGTCTCTTCAGGGTTCCCATTCAGCTTCTTCCTTACAGCTAAACCTCCATTTTAAACATAGGTTCCCAGTATCAGTTTGAATCTTATAAACAAAAGGAGATTTTAACATAGGTAGACAGGCTCACTCCAAGGCATCGTTGTTGTGTTTTTTTTTTTTAATGTTACTTTTAGAGTTTGTTGGCATGAGTGACTTGAAAGAGTGGGAAAACATCTGATTTACAGGAGGCTGTGAACGATGCCATCTTATGTGCAGTTTGACAAAACAGGTAGCAATGCACAGTTTATGCTTTTACACTGTAGACTGCATCTTAGTGACTGGTAAACCTACGCGGTCCTCCTTTGTTCCTCAGATCAGATGGCAGGCTAGGGAAGAAATGCAGATCTGCAACAGATCTGTTTTCACCCACCTTTCTGATACTCTTCCACACTGTTGGGGACTTTCAGTCCCAGGGTCCTGGGGTAGGTTAGAAATTGCACTCTGGCAGATGAGTGGACATGACCTATCAGCCAGGACCAACCCTCCATGCGGACACATCACAGCCTAGGGCAGAAGCACTTGGATTCTGTACCCAGGAGAAGCAACTTTTTCGGTGCCTGGCATTTCATGATAGATCGCATTAATTGAGCGTTTCCTGGATGCGGTAGGAGTGCCAGCATTTATTAGGTGCTTCCTTGTTCTGGGGAGTGCCAGGTGCTTTGCCAGGCACAGGGACACAAAGCAGCTCCTAGTGTCTACGGATGAGGGATAGAAGATGAAACTGTAAACAAACAAATGCCATCACATGCAAGAAAGAAGCTGAAAGCTCTTGAGGCTCAAAGGAGGTTGAGGACACCTGGTATGTCCAGAGAAAGCTTATTCACAAGGGAGAGGGTGGGTCCATCTGTGAGAAGGGTGGGGTGTGGAGAGATATCCCAGGTGCAGGGTGCAGCAAGAGCACAGACATGGGCTCTAAGTTCATGATGGCTGAAGAACAAACACCAGCTGAAGAAGAGATGAGAAAGGGGGTTAAGATCAGGAAAAGTGAAGAACTGTAATTTCTAGAAGGGATCTTGCCATACAAGAGAGTAGTTCTAAAACCTAGCTGTTTTTCTTATTTATGTTGGTGCTAACATTCTTCCTATAGGCTTACGAAAACAAAGGACCCAGAGGTAAAGGTCTAAGATTCAACCTTTTAAGAATCTAGAGGGCTGCAGATGTGGCTTTGTGTATAATGTGCTTCCTGTGCAAACACCAAAATATGAATCCGGATCCCAACGCTTGCAAAGACGGCCTGCTACTGCAGCACTCTGGAGGGTGGAAACAGGAGGACTGCAGTGTTCAGTCAGCTTAACATTCAGTGAGAGACCCTGTCGCCAAGGCATACAGTAAAGAGTGATAGAACGTGGCACGTGGTAGCCTCCTCCGACCTCCTCAAGCGTGCACAAAGACATGCACACAAGTGCATACCTGTGAGCCTATATCATCCATTGTCACCTGGCCCCCAGAGAGAGAGAGAGAGAGAGAGAGAGAGAGAGAGAGAGAGAGAGAGAGAGAGAGAGAGAGAGAGAGAGAGAGAGATAGTACCTGGTATTCCCAAGTGGTTATTCCAGTGATGGGCAATGTGGTTAACAATTCCTATAGGCCATGGGGGTGGAAGGATGGGGGCATGGTACAGTGAGCTTCAAGCCTGAGAGTGTATGGATGCACTTGTGTATTTGAAATGTTAAGTAAGATAGACAGTACATTCAAATACATACTTAAGACCTATTAATATGATGAAGGAAATCTCAGAAATTACTCAATAGTGATGCGAAAAACTATTACTAAAAGTACTACCTATCATACATACTTCATATATACTTAAAAAATCAACGACAGGACTACCTCTATATTAAAAGGAAACCTAGGAAAACATAAAAGCCACAAAAAAATAAAAGACAAATGGAACATGAAGGAATAGCTGTGAAACAGAGAAAAAATTCTCTTTCATCACAAGAACTCAATGGTAGAGAGAACTGTTAAGGTCCCACTAGAGCAGTGGTTCTCAACCTTCGGGGGTTGCATATCAGATATTTGCAATTCATAACAGTACCAAAATTATAGTTATGAAGTATCAATGAAATAATTTTATGGTTGGGGGTCACCACAAATGAGGATCTGTATTAAAGGGTTGCAGCATTACGAAGGTTGAGAACCACTGCTCTAGGGAAACAGGATATAAAAATGAGAAGAGGCAAGAAACTCACAAGTGCCTAACTTGTGCATAAGTATGTTCATTTTTGGCTCAGCAATAGTCAATTAAATGAAAATTAAATTATAGGACAACATAGGATAACTTTAAAATTCAGCATGCATGTTTAGGAAAAAGAAAAAGGAATACTATTGACAATCCTTTTTGCTGGGAGAGACAATGTGGGAAATCCCTCACACTGCTGGCAAGTTAAATTGGTGACACATAAAACTCAGGAGCATTAGAAATCTATTTTCCTTACAGCTCATAATTTCACATCCAGGAAATTATCTAACTAGTTAAGGTATATTTTCTCATTTCTGTGTTAATTCTTGTGTAATGATTGAAACAACATCATGATTCAAGTGGGGAACTTAAATAAATTATAACAGATATAAAACTACTAGGAACTAGTTGGAGGATGGTGACGCATGGATTGGATCTGTAATTACAGCACTTGAAAGCCTGAAGCAGAAGATCTTGAGTTTGAGGCCAGGCTGATCAGAGCAAGCTCCAGGCCTGCCTAGACCTATCTAAAACAACAAACAAAGGCAACCATTAACACTGAGGGTCATCAAGACTTAAAACAATTCTTATATTATGCCAGGTAGGAAAAGCCACATACAAACTACATAGAACATAATACTTTTGCTGAATGAAAAGGAGGACCCATCCCCTCAACAGTTACAAAGCCCCCAAACAAAACAGAAAATAAAGTCTAAACAAATGTATGAAAGGGACAAGCACTATTAGGTTTTTAAAACTTTCTGTATTCTACTTTTCAAGGTTTTTTGTTTGTTTGTTTTGTTTTACAAGAGGCACACACTTCATAAAATGAAGACATAGAGTATGTTTGAAGATCTTGAATAAGGGTGAGGAAAGGCAGGAGGTGGGTAGGGACGATAGTCCAAACGAGTTACAGAAATTTTGACTGGATAAGAAGGGGTTGGCTCAGGAGAGCGGTGGACGGCCCTGCAGCATTTAAAACCAGAGTTGACACGATTCTGATTGGAGGTGAGCTGCCTAGTCAAGATGACAGAAGAGAAGGATCTAGTGTTACACCTGGGTTTGTGGCTTGGACACCACTAAGATACAAACATGGGAGCAGAAACAAAAGTTTTGGAGGATTATGAGTTATTCTGTATATTCTTAAGATTAAAAACCTTTTACCTTATGGGAGTCCACAATTCTCCTTCACAACCATGAAGCTGAGGGACGGGGTGTTTCTCACACACTCACACACTCATACACACACAGTGATATTAAAAGAGATGAAATATCTCTTCCTTAAAAAAACAAGGAAACATCTTATCCTGGTAAAAGATAAGGAACCAGTCAGGAAGGAGAAAGCCTTTAAAGACACATAAGAGAGACAGCTGTGACTGATAAAACCGAAGTCAGCCTTGGAGAGGAAAAGAGCCTTTCCCCCCTGAGTCAGAAGCTAAGAATGTAATTGATAAATGAAAATGCAGGAGAGGGAGTATCAGAAAGTAAAGTTGTCCAATTCCTTCTTCTTTATAATGTGAAAGGCAGGTCATACTATGGGATGCATGGATGCTAATGCAGGCAAGGAAGCTTAGGGAGAAGGGCAAAAGGTCAGAAAAGGGAAAGAGTTCCAGTTATGAGTCTGGGAAGACCCAGATGAACTCAGTATCATCCATCTATCTTGCTACCATTCTCCTTGGTTTGAGGCTTTAGATGTTTTGTCTTTTAAGATGAGCCCTAGATATGCTGCTTAGGTTGAGCTCAAACTCTTGAACTCAAGTGACCCTTCAGTCTTTGCCTGTGGAGAAGCAGGACACCAGGTATGTGGTACCCTGCCTTCTTTTGGTTTTCTGTGCCAATGCTTGACCAGCTATGATTAGAACAAGTGTGAGGATACACCTTCCAGGAATGGAACAGTCTAGATGGGTAGGATAGATGGAAGAACCACTAAGCAATGCATATGCTCTGATAACTGATAGTGGGGACGTCCCTGAAGTCATTCACTATCTCCCTAATATAGAAGGATAGAAACACTTTGAAGGGTCCCAGATAGGTACAGAATAGGATGAAGTTAAAGGACCAGACCTCAGAGAGATCCATAACTCGAAAAACAGGCTTAAAGGAGGAAGGAGCGACAGACATATTTCTCTTTGTTCCCTCATCTGCCATCTCAGTTCTGAAAGCTTATTACAAATAGAGACCTAACTTATCCGTCTTTATAATACCATGCCCTGCCCCACAAGATATACTTGATACATGATAATTGGATAAAGGGAACTCAGGGTTGGGAAACTGTAACCGTCAATCAAATCAAGCTTATCATCCATTTTTTATGACACAGGAGACCAAGTTTCAAAAACGTATTTTAAATGGTTAGAAAAAATAAATAAAGAATAAGAATAGTATCAGCTATTCATAGTTTTTGAAATCTGAACACAAGAACATTTTGTTCGTGGTTGGCATTTTAGGGGTCATGACAGCCTATTTCCTACCCAGGTGTTTACCTCCCAGCTCTTGGTGGTCGGCTCACTGAAGAAATTGTCGATCATGTTCAGTTCTTCTTTCTCTACCACCACAAAGCCTTGCTCCTTGGCGTCTTTCCCATAGACATCAGGAGACCATTGAACAAAGAAGGTGTACAAGTGATCCACCCTGGAAAACATGTTCGTGATACATGTTAACACCAAGTCCACGTTCCTGGCAGGCATCAAGAGCGCCTTGAGTACCTGCAACAGCCGTTTTCCTGCTTGGCCAATTGTTTCACTAAGTAGGAAATTCCCCACTGTCAAGGCTATCTTTGTGAGTGGCTTCCAAAATCAGAAAACAAGAACCCACAAACAAAGCAAAAGCCCACAGGCACTAACCACTACTGAAACTGTCTCAAACTGAAAGAAAGATCAAGAGATGGGACAGAAAATGGAAAACCCCAATGCAATGCTATACCAATTGTTTCTTCTGCACCAACTTTCATTTATGGGCTACATACTCACCGACAAAAACACACACACACACACACACACACACACACACACACACACACACACACACACACACACACACAAACCCTGTTGACCTGAGGCTTTTGCTGGGAACAGAGACAAACTATAGTTCAAGGAGCCTTTCCTTAGTGCAAGGTACATTGGTACATTATATACAATTTTTATAAAATGCTTCTGACAACAGGAACAAGCAGTTATCAGGAACAACACTGGAAGGAGACCTATCATTTGTGGCACATGTCCCTTGCTTCCTCTTTCTATTTAGGACAGAAATTTCTGAAGCTTATCTCTGGCTATGATCAACAAAGAAATGTCTAGTTGCTCAGCAGAGGAAGGGGGGACACTGTCAATGCCACAACCTGCAGTATCCACCCTGCATGGACTAGTCACAAACACTAAGTTCTTTATTGATATTCACTATAGCAGGGCATGGGGCAACAGGGAGGATGACCACATGGTTCTTAAAATCTCTTATAATTATAAATAAAACAATTCCAGTTTGAAGCAACTGGAAGAATGTCAATTTATCATTACTTCTTAAAGAAGCTTTGATTGTATCAATACTTTCACAAGATGATAAGCGAAAAACAAATAAAATCCCTACCTTTGTTCTGATCAAATTGCTTTAGGCTCCCACCTCCTTATCTGCTCTTGCCCATATGTTTACTTGGGTAACATAAGGTTTCATTTGTAATGGGAGCCAAGACATAACTGCATTATATGTAACATTACATAATACCATGTTTACCACATTACTACTCTTTGTATACATCTTTAATGACTACACTGAATTAAAATTAATGAGTTATATCTAACCCACATCTCTACATTGTCAGGATGTTAGCTTAGGGATTTCTTTCATTATATAAGTAACGCTGTTAGGAAAATTGCACAGTCTATATCTTTCAAGTTATTTTCTCAAGATTAGAGCCCAGGAAGGGATCACTAAGCCCAAGGACATGCTTTTACAGCTCCAGATTGATCCTACCAAGCTGATTTAGAAAGACTGACACTGGCATTTTGGTTTCTAAGTTTCCCACCACTTTTTCCTCTTTTAAAAATGAGTTTATGTGGGCTACATAGATGGCTCAGTGATTAAGAAGCCTGCCACCAAATCTGATAAACTGAGTTCAATCCCCAGGACCCACATAATAGAAGGGAATCGTTCTTCCTCAGGGCCCCTGCACACTGACCCCCACCTGTTCCCAAGGTGTATGTGCCCCCTGTTAACACACAACATTAATAAATAACTTTTTAAATTTTAAATGATATTGAAATATTTAAACTTCATCCTACTTAGTGGGCATTTCTTTGAGGTTGAACATGTTTGAGTGTTTTCTTTCTGGTGGGAGTCATTCTTTTCATGGGTTGGTTATTTGTGATTTGTGATATGAATTTTTTTCTTTTCAGCCTTTGGCAGCCTTTATGTCAGTGATTCTCAACCTTCCTAATGCTTTGGCCCTTTAATACAGTTCCTCATGTTGTGGTGACCCCCAACCATAACATTATTTTCGTTGCTACTTCATAACTAATTTTGCTACTGTTATGAACCACAATGTAAATATCTATGTTTGCTAGGGATCTTAGGTGAGTCGAGTGAAAGGGTCATTCAACTCCCCAAGTTAAGAACTACTGCTTTATGTAATGTAAATAGCAACCACCATCAACTCTGTTAGGAAGCTACTATATCCCTTCTCATAGCAACTGTGTCTTTCTCCTAAAACCAATATTGCCAGTGTATATGTATGTGTACACACATACATATAAAACACATTTACATTTATTTATTCTTATTTATGTGTATGGGTATTTTGCCTGTACATTTATATGTCTATGTAGCATATGTGTGTACAATCCATGGAAGCCAGAAAAGAGTGTTGGATCCTCTGATACTGTTGTTACAGACAGTTGTTAGTGGTCATGTGGGAGCTGACAACTAAACCTGGGTTTCTTTCAAGAGCATTCAAGTGCTCTTAATTACTGAGCCATCTCTCCAGCCCCAGTTTTTATATAGTTTAAAAATGTATTTCTTTCAGAATTCTCCTTCAAAAATACAATGTTGTCACAAGACAAGGCTATGAAGTATATATGTCTGTGCCTGTGTATTCTGCAATGTTAATACTGCAATTATAAATAAATATGGATATTGATATATTCTCATGTGCAAGGGTGCAGTGGTTATGCTATTGTTTGACTTGGTCACAACATTCAGTTTTGGGTCAAACACTATCCTCTATTTGCTGTGAAGGTAATTTTCTAAAAGATATGGTTATTGTTTAAATCACTCAACTTTACAAAAGATGATCACTCTAGAATGTGAATGGGCCTTGTCCAATAAGTTGAGGTTTTTAAGGAGACAAGGGTGAGGTCCCCAAGGAAGAAGGAATTCTACTACTAGATTGTGTAGTAAAAAAGCCCCACGTTGGGCGCCACTCTGTAGTAAGATAGAAGTGGCTGGCTGCTTCCCGCCACCCAGCTAGCCCCTTCCCGCCTAGCCCCTTCTCGCCACCCGGCTAGGTTTACCCAAAATAATTACACGGAAACTATATTCATTTAAACACTGTTTGGCCCATTAGCTCTAGCCTCTTATTGGCTAACTCTTACATCTTGTTTTAACCCATATTTAGTAATCTGTGTAGCATCACGAGGTGGTGTCTTACCAAGAGAGATCTTAACCTGCGTCTGTCTCGGAGAGGAGAGGCATGGTGACTGCCTAAAGTGTCTGCCTCACTGCCTTCTTCACAGCATTCTGTTCTGTCTACTCCGCCTACCTAATTTTTTGTCCTATCAAAGGGTCAAGGCAGTTTCCTTATTAACCAATAAAAGTAACACATAGACAGGTGGCCCTCCTCCATCAAGATTGCCTTAGACTTGTTTGTATATCAACTCTTCCCTGGGTGTACAGCCTTCTGGCCTGCCCCCAATTTCAGTCTTGCCAGTCAGAGTAAAACCTAAGCCAATCTTTTAAGAAAAAAATTGCTGGGCAGTAGTGGCGCATGCCTTTAATCCCAGAACTCTGGAGGCAGAGACAGACAGATCTTTGTGAGTTAGGGGCCAGACTGATCTACAGAGTGGGTTCCCAGAGAAGCTCTGTCTTGAAAAGACAAACAAAAAATCCATGCATACATGATATAAATTCCATTTATTTTGTTCCTTTTAAAAGAAATACAAAAGAGTTCTCTGAAAAACTACAAAGTCACTGCTTGAAATACTTACTGCCAAGGAAGTGAATGGGTAGGACAAAGATACTGCCTATCATATCTTTTTATCTTAATTTTTGGATAGGTGATAAAATTTTTTGGTATTTAAATATAAAAATATATACTTAAACCTTGCTATGGTGGTAATGTTCTTAATCCCAGGCTTGAGAAGAAGAGGCAGGTGGCTTTCTGTAAGCTTTAAGCTAGCCTGTTTTACATAGCAAGTTTCAAACCAGTCACAGTAACATGGTAAGAACTGGTCTAAAAATAAAAATAAAAACTAAATAAACAAACAAAAAAAGCCACTTAAAATAAGAAATTTCCCAATCATTTGTTTTATTTAACCATTCTGATAAGTGTAAGATGAAATCTCTAAGTACTTTAAGTTTGCATTTCACTGATTACTAAAGATGTTGAACTCTTTGACACAGGGTTTCTCTGTATAGTCCTGGCTATCATGGAAATCACCTTGAATTCACAGAGATCCACCTGCCTCTGCCTCTTGAGTGCTGAAATTAAAGGTAGTGCCATCATACCAAGCTTTAAGTATATATTAAAAGTGTGTGCCGCCACCACCTGGATTTTTTTAAGTGTTTCTCAGTCATTTAAGATTCTTCTATTGAGAATTGTTTAGATCTATTCTCCATTTTTAAATTGTGTTGTTTTCATGAAACCTAGTGTTTTGAGTTCTTTACATATTTTGGATATTACTCCCCTATCAGATGTGTAGTTGGTAAAAACAAAACACCCTTTTTCCATGCTGTTGGCTGGCACATTGCCTGACTGACAGTGTCCTTTGAATTACAGAAGACTTTCAGTTTCATAAGGTCCTATTTATTAATTGTTGATTAGTGCCTAGGCTAACAATGTTTTGTTCAGAAAGTCTTTTCCTTTGTCAACGAGTCCAAGGCTATTCCCCACTTTCTCTTCTATCAGTTTCAGTGCATCTGGCTTTATGTTGAGGTCTTCAATCCATTTGGAGTTGTTTAGTGTGGGGTTATAGATAAGGCCCTCTTTTTTTTTTTTTTTTGGTTTTTCGAGACAGGGTTTCTCTGTGGCTTTGGAGCCTGTCCTGGAACTAGCTCTTGTAGACCAGGCTGGCCTCGAACTCAGAGATCCGCCTGCCTCTGCCTCCCGAGTGCTGGGATTAAAGGCGTGCGCCACCACCGCCCAGCTCAGATAAGGCCCTCTTTGCATTCTTCTCCATGCAGCCATCCAGTTTGACCAGAACCATTTACTGAAGGTGCAGTCTTTTACTTTCTCAAAATCAAGTATCCATATGCATGTGGATTTATGTCTGGGTCATTATTTTGATTCTGTTATCCTCTTCAATTTCTTTCTCCAATGCCAGAAAGTTTTATAATACAGGTCTTTCCCTTGTTTGGTTAGAGTTACCCTAATATATTTATTTTGTTTGAGGCTATTGTGAAGGGTGTCGTTTTCCGGATTTCTTTCTCAGTCCCTTCATCATGTGTATACAGGAAGTCCCAGTAGTTGATCTTTGTGAGTTAATTCTATAACTAGCAACTTTTCTGAAACTGTTTGTGAGCTCTAGAGGTTTGCTGGTGGAATCCTTAGGTTCACTTATGTATACTATCACATCCTCTACAAATAAAGATACGATGACTTCTTCCCTTATTTGCATCCTCTTCATATCTTCAGTTGTCTTATTGATCTAGCTAAGACTGCAAGTTCTATATTGGATAGATATGGAGAGAGTGGACAACCTTTTCTTGCTTCTGATTTTAGTGGAAATGTTTTGATATTAGATATGGGCTTGCTTTTATTATGCTGAGGTATGTCCCTGAATCCCTAATCTCTTCAGTATATTTTTTCATAAGAGGGTGTTGGGTTTTATCAAAGGCTTTTTCTGCATCTAATGAGATGAGCATGTGGTTTTTGACTTCAGTTTTTTATATGGTTGACTACATTTATTCATTTCTGTATGTTGAACCATTGCATCTATGGGATAAAGCCTAGTTGGTTATGGTGAATGATCTTCTTGAAGTGTTCTTGGTTTTGTCGTATTTTATTGAGAATTTTTGTGTCTATGTTCATAACGGAAATTAGTCTATAATTCTCTTTGTTGTGTGTTTATGTGGCTTGGGTATCAGGATAACCGTGGTCTCACAAAAAGAATTGAAAAAATGTTTTTTCTGCTTCTATTGTACAGGAAAATTGGGATTATCTCTTCTTTGAAAGTCTGGTAGAATTTGGCACTAAAATCATCTGGCCTGGGATTTTTTTGGTTCATAGAATTTAATGACTGCTTCTATTTCACTAGTGGTTATAAGTCTGTTTAAATTGATTATCTGACCTTGATTAAGTCAACTTTGGTAGGTGGCATTGAGATAACTATCCATCTCTTTTCGATTTTCTAGTTAGGTAGAGTATATTTTTTATATGTATACCCTTATAATTATCTGGATTTCTTCAGTGTCTGTTGCTGTGTCTCCCTTTTTACCTGTAAGATTATTGATTTGGATATTCTCCCTCCCACCTTTTCCTTTTTTTGGCTAGAGGTTTGTCAATATTATTGATTTTCTCTAAGAACGAACTCTTTGCTTTATTCTTTGTTTCTTTTCAATTTGGGTGAAGTGTTCTACAAATACATTAGGTTTATTGGATTTATAACATCAGCTAGCTCTAGTACTTCTCTACTTGGTTTTTGTTTAGATGACCTGCCTATTGTCAAGAGTGGGATATTTAAGTTTTACTGTCAGTGTAAGGGTCAGTACATGATTTAAGCTGTAGTAGTGTTTTCTTTTACAAACTTGGGTGCCCTGTCCTTTTGGTGGATTTTTCCTTTGATGAGTATGTAGTGTCCTTCCCTATTTCTTCTGATTAATTTTGATTTGAAGTCTATTTTGTCAGATATTAAAATGGCTACAATGACTTGCTGCTTGGGTCCATTTGCTTGGAATATCTTTTTTCTTTAGGCATGGCTCTCATGCCTGCTTCCCCAACCGGGTTAGCTCTAGTGTGTTGCCCAGGAGGGTTATACAGTCAGCTCTCCTGTGTGCTGCAGCTGGTGAGGGGAAGGGCTAATTCTCTGTCTCCTGACCATACACGGTGTGTGTGTGTGTGTGTGTGTGTGTGTGTGTGTGTGTAGCAGCTATTTCAGCTACCATAGGTAGCAAGGTGGGGGGATCTTTCCTTTACCCATGAGCCTTTGACTTTTTTATTGGCAAATTGAAACCATCAATGTTGGGAGACATCAGAGTAATGTTTCTTGATTCCTGTTATTTTGCTGCTGTGGTGTGTGTATGTGTGTGTGTGTGTGTATGTGTGTGTGTGTGTGTGTGTGTGTGTGTGTGTGAGAGAGAGAGAGAGAGAGAGAGAGAGAGAGAGAGAGAGAGCATTTTCTTCTTCTTTTGACCTTCTGGTCTGGGGTTATTTATTCCTTGTGTTTTCTTGGGTGTGTCTAACCTCTTTGGGTTGGATTGTTCATTCCAGTGCCTTCTGTTGGGGTAGATTTATATGTGGATATTGCTTAAATTTGGCTTGATCATGGAATATCTTATTTTCTCCATCTATAGTAAAGTTTTGCTGAGTGTAGTAGCTTGGACTGGCATCTGTGGTGTCTCTTAGAGTCTGTAGAACATCTGTCTATGCCCTTCTGGTTTTGATTGGGAGGTCAGCTGTTATTCTAAGAGGTCTGCCTTTCTATGTTACTTGGTCTTTTTTCCTTGTATTTTTTAATATTCTTTTTTATTATGTACATTTAATATGTTTTGATTATTATGTGCCAAGGGGAAATTCTTTTCTGGTCCAGTCTATTTGGCATTCTGTATGTTTCTTGTATCTTGAGAGGTATCTTGTTCTTTAGGTTAGGGAAATTTTCTTCTATGATTTTGTTGAAATTATTTTCTGTGCTTTTGATCCAGTTTTCTTCTTCAATTACCAGCATTCCTTCATTTGGCCTTTTCATAGTGTTTCAGGCATCCTAAATGTTTTATACCAGGAATATTTTTAGATTTAATATTTTCCTTGTCTGAGGTAACCATTTCTTCTATCCTGTTTTCAATACCTGAGATTCTTTTCCATTTCTTGTATTCTGTTGAGACTTGCCTCTGAGGTTCCTGCTTAAGTTCTTAAAATTTTCATTTCTAGATTTCCCACAGTTTTGGTTTTCCTTATTGATTCTCTTTCCACCTTTATGTCTTGAACTGAGGCATTCATTTCCTTCCACTATTTGTGTTTTGTTTCCATACATTCCTTTAAGGGATTTATTCATTTCCTCTTTGAGGACCTCCATTAAGTACAGGCTATTTTACAGTCTTTGTCTTGTGCTGCAATTCTCAGGGCCACTGTGGTAGGGCTGTTGGGCTCTAGTGGAAACAGACTGTCCTGGCCATTTGTGACTTTGTTTTTATGCAGGCATTTAGGCACTTGGGTTTGGGAAGACTATAATTCTAGATGCCAATATTTGGTCTTGTCTTTGTTAGGTGGATGTCCATTCCTTTGTTTCTATTGCCCTGTCTAGTTCCTGGGAGAGTGTGACGTCTGTGTGTTACCTGGTAAAAAATTCTTCTGGGATGCTGCTAGGTGTGGTCACTGGTGGCTCTTAGTAAAATGCATTTCTAGCTATTGGTGGCTAACACTTATGAATGTGGATGGGCTCAGAGAGGGTGGTGAAGAGGTCCATAGGAGGTAGGAAAGTAGCATGTTCCACCAGGAACCACTTAGTCCCTTGGGAACGGGGGCAGAAAGTGAGGACAGGTACAAGATGTAGTCTGCTCCAGAGTGGGATGAGACTGGGGAACTAGATATAAAAAAAAGAAGGAACCATGAAGATTTAATGCTTGCCTGCTTGCTTTGCTGGTTTGCTCGCTTCTCTTGTAGGTTTGGCTGGTGCTGAAGTTGGAAGTTTGGATAAAGCCATGAGCTGGTGGAAGGGAGTGTGGAAGGAAGATCTGTGTGACCCACTAGAGATGGGAGAAGGGGAGGAGGAGAGGAAAAAGAGGGAAAGATCTGCAGTTAGCCCAGCTGCTGCTCTGGCTGGAGTGGCCAGCTGGCTCCAAGGGAACATGTGCTAGAGTTGGTGACTGAGATGATTAGATGAGTGGAAAGGAAATTTGGAGGGGAAGATTTTTGTGATCAAACGGAGGAGGGGCCAGAGAGGAAAGGGAGGCAGAGTAGGTGGTCTGGCAAAGACGTGGAGTAAGAGGTATACTCATCTATTTCTGGGAGGCCGGCATATGTACAGCCATGATGGAATTCAGTGTGGTGGTTCCATTGGAAGATGGGAATTGATCTACCTCAATATCAAACTAGATTACTCTTGGGCATATACCCAATGGATGCTTCATACTACCAGAGGCAATTGCTTAAAGACAATCTTTGCTTTTGTATTCATAATAATGAGAAACCAGAAACAACTTAGATGTCTCCCAAGAGATGAATGGGAGGTGGTGACACACATCTTTAAACCCAGCACTGGGGAGGCAGAAACAGGAGGATCTCTGTGAGCTCAAGGCCAGTTTAGTCTACAGAGTGAGTTCCAGGACAGTCAGGGACATACAGAAAAACCCTGTCTCAAAAAGTAACAAAAGAAGGAGAAGGAGAAGGAGAAAGAAGAAGAAGAAGAAGAAGAAGAAGAAGAAGAAGAAGAAGAAGAAGCAGAAGAAGAAGAAGAAAGAAGAGAGGAAGGGAGGGAGGGAAGGAGGGAAGGAGTGAAGGAAGGAAGAAAGAAAGAAAGGAAAAATGAAAGGAAAAAGAAAATGTGATATTTACACAATGGAATACTGCTTGGGCATTAAAAATGACATCATGAAATTTACAGGTAAATGGATAGAACTAGAAAAAAAAAAACATCCCAACTAAGGTAACCCAGAACCATAAAGACATATATGGCAAATATGGTATGTATTCATTTATAAGTGGATACTAACTGCTAAGTTAATAATAACCAAGTTAACAATCCATAGCAGCTCAGAGGTTAGGTATGTAGTAAGGAATTAGGAAGAGGAGGACAGAAAGATTTTTCCTTGGAAAGGGAAATAGAATAGATAGTTATAGATGGATGGTGGGAGACTAGAACAGAATAATCAAGTGGAGGGGAAGGGGATAAAGAAAGAATATAGGGAAAGACAGCTAAAATTAAGAACCATTTAAGGAGTAGTATGGAAACCTAATACAGAAGAAGCCTTATAAAATACATACAAATATGAAGGTAATCTAAATGAAATCATCACATAAAAACACATCTCTTGTCACCAAATGAAGCTTCTAGTGCTAGGATTTGGTTACATCTAATTGAGTTATTGGTCAGGGGGTCCCATGCAATCTCCCAAACAACCCAGACTGCTGTCAAGAAAAGAGGATATTTTCTACAAACTGACAGTAAAGCCCCATTGCTGCAGACAACACCTACACAACTCACTGAACATGGAGAAGTCAAGGTGGTACCTACACAGAGCCTTTGCTCCTGTGTGCTAGTATTTTTGGTACCAGAAGGTACCAAAAGAGCATGCTACCAAAGAAGAAAGGTGAAACACCATCCCTGCCACAAATCCTTAGTTCTACAAAGGTGTCTTGCTTGCAAGATATGCCAGTGCAATGGTGGCACAAAGCTTATGGGGCAACCAATCAACATTTGAGTTGCCTGAAGTCACACTCCACAAAAAGGAACCCATACCTGGCATTGCTTGGGTTACCAAGAACATGAAACTCTATAGCTAGTGACCTAGGGTAAAACCAAATATTACTGTTTTAAATAAAATAAAATAACAAAAACAGAATAAAATGACTCCTAATGGCATTCTGCTTTATTCAAAGATCAGTGCCTTACTTAGCCACCATCAGAGACAATTTCTCCTGCAGCAAAAGGGAAAAAAATAGAGAGACATACAGACAGGACATTATCCAGAGAATGAGAGACCTTGGAACATGCAGCCCTAAATAGGTTATCTCCATCAAATCCCTACCCTTAGGGCTTAGGAAACCCCGTAGAAGTAGATAGATAGATAGATAGATAGATAGATAGATAGATAGATAGATAGATAGGCAGACAGATACATAGATACATATATACATTACATACATACATACAAACAGTCTCTTTCTTTACCCTGTAGGTATATATTATGTATATAATATGGCTTCCACTTTTGTGTTTTTATAGGATCCTTGAAATGAGTGGGTTTCTGAGTCTATTTCCTGTACCTTTTCCTTCTGTTTGTTTTGTCCTATTCTGATATATTAGCTTTGTTTTTATCTTTTATACTATATTAATTATATTATATTATAATAATCCTTTAGAGGCCTGTTTTTTTTTTCTCATGAGCAACAGAAAGGGTAGAGAGGAGGTGGGGACGAACAGGGAGGAGTAGAAGAAGGGAAAACTGTAATCAGGATATATTATGTGAGGGACAAAAGCTAATTTCAATAAAAGAAAAAAATTCCCCATCAATCTCACAAATAAAGGTAATTATTACGAGTATATATTTTTCTTTTTCTTTTCCTTATTCTTTGTCTTATCTTCCCTTGTCAGTATACCAACAGCTTCCTCATTCTTTCCTTTATAGTTGCCCAATACTTTACTAGGTGGACCTACATCATTATAGAGCCATTATACATAGTTGGACATGTGAAGGGTTTCCCAGATATGCTGTCACAAATAATGCTATGAGTAATCTATTCTGTATGAGTGGTATTTCACACGTACAGACAAAACTGCTGTTTATAGTCCCAGAACTGGGGTTGAATTGCCTGCCATGCAATTACTAAGCAAGCTCAACTCTTTTGCCTCCAGGAAAAGACAAGTTCAGATATGTCCAGGGAAATGTGGCTGCAGACTTGGATAGCACTATCAAAGAAACAATCTCATGCCATCATAATCATACAAATATAATTTTAGAAAACTATATTGCTCTGTATAGGGATTATATTACTTTTCTCCCCTACGTCTCTCTACTAGATGTTAATTGAGAAAACATGAAATTAATCTCTACTCCAGAGAGGTCTGATAAGTATACAATTCTCCAGGCTTTCTTTAAAAATGTGGTTCATCATAAATTTATGTGGAGCACAGCCATAGTGGAAGACCAAATATACTTCGCTCTAACATATAAAATAGTCATATGTTGTACAGTGCATGTTCATATTATGGGGAAAAATCAAATATGGGCAGCACAAAAGGCTTCCTGATTGCTCCTGGTTGGCTTCCGTGTAAATAGAGAAAAGTGACTTCAATACTTGGTATCTGCCAAACTTCAGTGTTGCTGGCAGCTGGCTTGTCACTCACAGCCAGGCCCTGATGTTTTCCTGTTGGCCATTAAAAAAATTACAGAGAACACCAATCAGATGAGGGTCCTCTGAACAAAGACCACTCTAGTGCTGTGATAAAAACAAGGTCTATTCAAAGTGGCCATGCACACAGCTATACTACCCTGAACACATACTGCTTCTCCAGTAACATCACTTGTGCCCAGCCTTTCCTTGCTTCTAGGTGAGATTTCCTCAGGTGCCTAATCAAGGAAGTGCTTTGTTTCCTGAGGATGTCTCACCTAGAATGAGGTATTGCTTCATTTCCACCGCCAGTTACCTCACTCAAAGTTCAACCCTGTAACTACTTCCTAACACTTCTCCTGCCTTCCACAGACTTCTAGTGTTAGGAATCAAACTCTGGGATCAGGGATGCATGTGTAGAATTTCAATATCAAAATACATCGAAAAGAGCAAGTCATGAGAAATTCCCCGATGTGCCTCACTAATAAAGGTGATGGTTTTCTTCATTTCTTCTGCATTTATCATGTTTTGTAAGCAGGCATGACACAAATGCTCTCTTGGCAAGTGCTCTTCTACAGAGTCACACTCACAGCCCTTAACACTCCCTTACTGAGTTGCCAGTTCCCCCAGAGCGTACTCCTCCATTACGAAATGCTGATAAGCTTTAATGTGCTCTAGTGAGTACTGTCTGGAAGGCACTGTATCTGTGACAGAGCTTCCTGAGCACCCAGCGACTGTGTCAGTGACCTCAGTTTTCTGGAGTAACAGCTCTGGCTGGGATTGGGTACTGAATTCAGCCAGTTATCCTTATGTCTACAGAAGGAGGACTCTGAAGCCAGCCATCAGTATCATACCCAGCACTGTGTCTCCGTAGGTGCCACCAGGGTTCTTTCTGTCTCACTCACACTGCGAATGTTCTGCCTAGTCCACCTCATTTCCGAACAACTTTCAAGTCTTTTTCCTGGCTGATGACATAGACATTTTGATTGGATTTTTTTGAACAACAAAGCACTTCATTCTCATAGGGAAGCCATCGTACAGGATGACACCTATTGAAAAAGCATCCATTCTGATGGAAGCTGAGACTGTGCTGGACCTTATTCCATCAGGAAACTGCACGGAAACCAAGATGAGTAACAGTTTCGGACTGAAGCATTCCTTCTGAAAGTGCAAGTCGGGACAGATTTAGGGAAAGAACCAATCTTAACAACTTCTAGCCACTTCTGTTTCTGATAAAGACATCAACACGCCCAGGGTAACCATCTCAGTGGCTCTTTTATTGGTAAGTAAGATAAGGCTGACTTAGTGTTTTAGGGTGAGAACATAAAACAGAACCTTATCTGCTTGATGGAAACAACATTCCCACAACTCACTGGGAAGTTGAATTTAGGTAGAAGGCTAAGGAAAGGGTCAGAACACCTCTTACGGGAAGCCAGCTTTGTTTGAAGTTCAGTGTTACTGGAGCTTCCCTGATATGTTCTGATGGTCATAACAGAGGTAAGCTCAAAGAAATGACAGCATGCCTTTCTCTCCCTGATCATCCTGAGGGGAGATATCCGCAGGGACCTGGGGGACTGCTTCAGTCTTAGCCTGGTTATTTAAGTAGACAAATCTGATCACATCATAATGCTGTTGCTGAAATATAGACCATGCTTCCTGCCACTGACCATGCTGGGAAAGGAACCAGATGCATGTGTGCATGCATATCTCTTGGGAGCTGTGACAAACGGAGGTGGGTGAATGAAAATGAGGACATGACCTCTCCAGGACATTGTTGAGGAGGAGGATTTTATTGTCGATATGAAGCAGAGTACAGCCAAAGGCATTTAGAAGAGTCCAGACTAAACCAGGCCATGAGAGGAGAGAGATGGGGATGGGGTGTTAGGGCAAAGAGGCCAAGAATGAGCCACGAGAGGAGCTGCGTAGCTGAAATGTTAGGTTTAGATAGGACTGAAACGCTGGATGAAGGTGAGCACAGCCCCTGGGATGGATGGGTTTGGAGCAGGGGGCAAGGTGAGACACGCTAGAAGGAGGCATATGTACTGAGTGACTCTAGAGGTCAAGCATGGGCTTTGGTGTGCTAATAGACACCACAGTTTGCCTGACAGGTTTGACAGCAATGTTCTCACTTTTGGAATATTCTTGTCTACTGGTACCATTCTTTCTAGAAGTACTCTCAGCCAGAGCAGCAATCTGGGATGCTCAGGCAAAGAGGCTTAAAAAAAAATCTATCTCAAGCCCCTTCTAGGATTGCCAAATTTTCAGTGCATGATCAGTACAAGTTCTGGGTTTGCCTGCATTCAAAGTGGCACAGTGTGAAGCGGCCGGTGGTAGGTCAAGAGCAGCCAGGCCCAGCCTCAGGCCCTGAGTGAGCTCTGGCTGTTAACCGATGGTTAGGAAAGGCAAGGATTCCTATAAAGAAAAGCTGCACAGTGGCCCTGCAGGTCAAAGACTGACCAATATAAAGATAAGGAAACCAAAGACAGCAGCAATGGAATCATGTGCCTGAACACTCCTTCCTAGACATGTTCCAGCCAGCTCGGGCTGACTGCCTTTACAAGAATTCTGTAGATAGCTCTATTTTTGTTTCCATAGCCAAAGGTCATACATTACAATTACTTCCCTGGTTTGGGGTTTTAAGCAAAGCTCATGTAAATACCAGCAATATCCCTGTTGGCTCTCAGGGCCCCCACTTCCCAGTTTCTAGTTCTGTTTCTAAATTTGCACTTGGTAGGCATACAGCACAATAATTGAGGACCAAGCCTCACAAACTGGTGTGTGTTCTGAACTCAGGGAAGTGGCATGGCAGGGGACACTGTCAACAGCTATAAAAGTTGTCCCTTAGCCGGGCGGTGGGAGCACACACCTTTAATCCCAGCACTTGGGAGGCAGAGGCGGCCGCCTCTGTGAGTTCGAGGCCAGCCTGGTCTACAAGAGCTAGTTCCAGGACAGGCTCCAAAGCTACAGAGAAACCCTGTCTTGAAAAAACAAACAAAAAAAAGTTGTCCCTTGCCAGGGAAGCCACAGGGGGCATAAGATGACAAACCGCGAAGGTGCGTTGTGACAGGAAATGTTCAGGGCTTTTTTTTTAGACACCCATGCTGTGAGTACACCCTTGCTTCTTTCAACATTAGCTTCCCACATAATACTAATATATCCTCATTTTCTCATGTATCAGAGACATCATTCGAGCCAAGTAAGGTTAAAGTATAGGAATGAAGATTTTAAACGATCTGCTCCACAAGAGAAAAATGTAAAATTGACTTAGAATCAGTTTACTTACTTAAGTTCAAAGGTCCTTGCAGAACAAATAGAAGGATTAAGTGTCCTATCCCATGCCTCTTCTCAATCTTTGTGTTTAATTCCCTTTCCTTTGTTTATAGTATGTGACCTGTTTGGCGGCCAGGGAGAGGATATGACTGAATTATAGTTACCGTCAGTTTACTTAGCGGAAACCTCAGACTGGTTCTTTTTACCTAATGGGGTTTTCCTAGCCATTAGCTTCCAGAACTCAACAGACTTCAAGAAATAAAGGTCCTCCACATCCCCACCTGTTCCTCTGGATCCTACCTTGTCCATTGCTTCCTTCTGACTAGACTCATTCATCTTCTGCCTTCAGGATCCCTCTCTGCCTCAGTTTCCCCCAGTTATTGGTCTCTCCTGGACTCACACAATCTTAAGACAATCTGGTCACTCTTGCCTGTGTTTTGACCATTGTGCCTGTCTCAGTCTCCCAGACAGGCCACCTGTTCTGATTTCTCTCCCAGGGAAGCTGCTACTTGGGCTTGCTGCTTACTCGTGCATCCCATGAGCACACACAGGTCCATTCCTGCTCCTCACAGAGATGTTAGACCTCTCTCCACATCTCAAGCTCTCAGCCTCTCCTACAGACACCCTCTTTAAATGGAAGACTCTCCATTTCATGAATAAGAGTCTTCCTGCAACTTCCCATAGTGATCTCGACCTCCACAATTCCTCTTTTACATATTGTCAGCCTCCTCTCTGCCCCTTACCAGTCTTACTGCTTGCCACATTTCCCCATTCTGTCCCCTGATCTCCCACCTTCTCTAGACTTCTGTGTCCCTCATGCTGAGCCTTAAACCTGCATGCATTTCTAGAAGAAAGAGGATAAGGACAAGAAGGAGGAGGAGGAGGGAGGATGAAGAAGAGGAGGAGAAGGAGGGGGAGGAGGAGGAGGAGGAGGAAGAAGAAGAAGAAGAAGAAGAAGAAGAAGAAGAAGAAGAAGAAGAAGAAGAAGAAGAAGAAGAAGAAGAAGGGTTCTAGGTTTTTTCCCTGAAAGTTTCTTCTCTTTCATTTTTTTCAAGAGTGTATCATTTAGACTAGCATACTTCTCTTCATCCCTGAAATCACTTGTTCTAATCTTTCTGCTTCTGAGTAGTATATGGTATTGGTAAATCAAGTCTACCTTACACACTTTCTAAAAGGAGGCAGAGGAATAAGTGATGCTCCTTTTCTCACTGTTTTCTTGAAACCAAAGGTGCAAAATGACAATAGTATCTTAATCCTTATAGCGTTGACCTTGGAAAGCCTGTTGAGGCTTGAGACTTTCATAGTGATTCACCTTGTGGTCTGGTCCCTGATGAATCAGCAGCCCTGGGACACTATCCAGGGCTTTGCTCAGAGCCAGCACCATTACCTGTAATTATAGCCACTGTAGCTGCCAACTGTTCCTCAAGTGGGGTATTGTAATTCGTGTAACAAGTGAGCAGAAAAACTAGGTCATGGGCTGTAAGGTATCTTTCTGTATGCTGTGAATATGTTTTATTACCATTGTAATAAACAAGTTGATTTGGCCAATAGCCAGACAGAAAATCAAAGCAGAGATACAGGGAGAAGAAGGCAGAGTCAGGGAGAGGCCAGCGGCAGCTGCCAGGGAAGCAAGATGCGGGGTAGCAAGCCACAAGCCTCATGGTAAAATATAGACTGATATAAATGGGTTTATTTGTAAGATACAGTTTATAATAAGCCTGATCTAATAGGCCAAACAATTTGTAATTAATAGTAAGCCTCTGAGTAATTATTTTAAAAGGGCCTCAGGACTGGGTGGGAAAAAGCCTCCATTAACAGCCATGTATTGGGTCCTGGGAAAAGCCCATCTTTAAGGGGAAGTAGGTCTGGTGCAGGAATGAGACCAAGAATAAAGGGAGAGAAAGGGAGTGACTATAAAATACAAAGCCAATCACTTCACTTGGCTCTGTAAAACTCCTCTAGCATCTTCCTGGTGATTTTAGGACTAATTCAAGCTCTGTGTAGCTGCTTAAGCTCCTTGTTTGGTGCCAGACTCTCAAATGCTCTACTGGTTCACATGCAGGTCCTGCGTTCAATTCTCATACAGGCTGATTCTGTCTGTTCATCCATCCATCCATCCATCCATCCATCCAAAAATCTATCCATCCAACCACCCATCCATTACTCTATCTATCTATCTATCTATCTATCTATCTATCTATCTATCTATCTATCTATCTATCTATCTATCTATCTATCATCTATCTACCATCTATCTATCTATCTATCTATCTACCATCTATCTATCTATCTATCTATCTATCTATCTATCTATCTATCTATTCATCCATCTATCCATTCACTCGTCTTTATTAAGAGTAATATCAGAGGTAAGCAAGCCTTCTGGAGAAACACCTGGGGCTGGGAGCTGGGAAGGTTTCCCAGGTGCCACAGTTGAGCTGGGTTTTGAGGGAGGCAGAGGAGTTCATTACAAGAGGAAAGAGAAAAGGTTTCCTACTGCAGGGAGCATGTGCAGAGACGAGGCATTTGAAGGGTATGCTGCTGCTGTAATAAGGTCAAACTGGATATGACAGAGAGAAAGAACACTGTGGTCAGCCCTTGGGTGATTTAATACAGAGGTGTCCCTAATGAAAAAAAGAAAAGAAAAGAAAAGAAAAAAGTGGGAGATACAATTGTCCACTGACTACGGAAGACACTACAGGGTTTCCTAAAACAACAACAACAACAAGAAAAACAACAACTATTAATAGATCTGCCATATGACCCAACTGGGCCAGTGCTACTTATTTACCTTGGATTGCAAGCCACCAGATCACAGAGACTCTTGTACATCAGTGTTAATAGCAGCACCATTTACAATAGCTACATTATGGAGTCACCTAGGTGTCCAACAAGAGAGCAACGGGTAAGGAAAAGGTGGTATAGACACATAATAGTAATTTTTAGTTATAAAGAAGGCAAAAGCTATATCATTTGGAGGAAAACAGATGCAACTAGAGATAAAAAATATTAACTGAATTAAGCCAATCACAGAAAGACAAATATCCTATTTTTCTCTCTTTTATGGGTCCTAGATTTTATATCAGTACATAAAATCACATGCTGTATGACATATATAGAAGCAAAACTACCTAGGGACACAGGCATAGGATTTGGAAGGATAAGGGTTGGAAATAGGGGGATGTGTTCAACATATAACATATACATGTACAGAAGGTTGGAAAACATGCCTACATCATCTTCCTCATCAATCAAGATAGAGTAAAGGACTAGGGTGTAGGGAAGTATCTCCTTAGGAGGGGGAAACAGAATAGTTATTGATGGATTAGGGAGTCCTGGAACAAGAGGAATTAACAGGGATAGGGAAGAAAGAGGGGGGTAAGTGAGGATCTACAGGGAGGGATGGCTAAAACTATGGGCCATTTGAAAACCTAATACAGTAGAAGTTTCTTAAAATATATACATATATTAAAGACGTCTAATTTGGAGTCACCAAATAATGGGGGAGACAAAGACCCAGCTAGACATGAAACTTCCAGTACTGGGAATGGGTTACATTTAATTGAGTTGTTAGTCAAAGATGTCTCATGGAACCCCCATCCCCCCCTCAAAAAAACCCAGGACACTTTCAAAGTGTTGGTGGCTCTCCACAACTGCTGATAAGCTCCTATCACTAAATGAAACACTAAACCTGAATAAGTTAAGCTGGTGCCTACCTAGAGCCTTCACCAACCCACCCCAACTGACTAATGTTCATGGTAATTGGAAGGTACTCTGCATAGAACAAAAGTAAACAGCAAACCAGCTACAAACCCTGTGATCTACATTGGTGGCCTGCCTGAAAGATCTGCTGATGTAATAATGTCACAGAACTTGTTGAAGTAACCAACCACTATTTGATTGGATTTAAGGCCCACTCCATGAGATGGAACTCATGCCTAACACTTCCCAGGTAGCCAAGAACCTGAGATTAAACAGGGCAGGAACCTAGGGTAAAGCCAAAATACTGCTTCACTAAAGGGATGCAGCAATACAATGACTCCTAATGACATTTGGCTATACTCATAGATCCGTGTCTTGCTCAGCCATCATGGCAGTACAGTAGATGGCAACAAATACTGAAACCTACAACTGGACAATGTGCAGAGAGTGAGAAAACAAACTTGGAGCACTCAGTAATTCTTGCTTTATAACTGTTTTGTTATATGTAATTTTATTATGTTAAAGTTAAAGCCTTTCTTTTTTGTATAAACAGAGAAAGGGGAAATGATGTAGGTGGGTCTACTGTTTTGTGTTGATTTCATTGGCTAATAAAGAAACTGCCTTGGCCATTTGATAGGCCAGCCCTTAGGTGGGTGGAGTAGACAGAATAGAATGTTGGGAGGAAGAGAGAAGTGAGGCAGTTGCAATGAAGCCAGTTACCAGGTCAGACATGCTGATTTTTTTTTCCCAGTAAGCCACCATCTCATGGTGCTACACACATTATTAGAAATGGGTTAATCAAGATGTGAGAATTAGCCATTAAGAGGCTAGAGCTAATGGGCCAAGCAGTGTTTAAATGAATACAGTTTCACTACAGAAATGAAACTTGTTCAAATTTTACCTGAATGCAGGGGCAGATCTGGAGTTTAGAAAGGCTGTTTTGTCAAGTATCAAAGACCAGAGAAGATGGGACCAAACCAAAACAAGGCTTCGTTGCCACAGCTACATCTGAGATCCAGGCAAAAGATTTCCAAGGCCAGACCCTAAGCATGGTGATGTACCTGTGGAAATGCCCACCACACACTGCTGTCAGCCTGTCTAGAGGTGGTTGTTGTAGAATATTACTTTAAGATGTGTTACTTTTGTTAATGCTGTGGCACATTTGTTTTAATGATGCAAAGATGTGTCCTAATCTTTTATCTTTCATTTGTTTAATTCTGTGAAGCTGTGTTACTTTGCCTGTCTAAAACACCTGAGGGTCTAATAAAGAATTGAATGGCCAAGAGCAAGGCAGAAGAAAGAATAGGCAGGCGGGTCTGGCACACAAAGAGAATAAATAGAAGGAGAAATGAGAAGAAAGGAAGAACAAGAGAGAAAGCAGAGAACAATGCTAGGGGCCAGTCTTCCAGTTACCCATGTCAGCCACAGAGTAAGAGCGAAAGCAAGATATACATAAGTAAGAGAAGGAAAAGGCCCAAAGGTAATAGGTAGTTGGGATCATTTAAGTTTAGAAAAGCTGGTAAAAAGCCAAGGCCAGTCATTTATAATTAGGAAAACAAACAAACAAACAAACAAAAACCAACCAACTACAAGTAGTCTCTATTATGACTCATTGTGTCAGTTTCTAAAGGTTTTCTGAATGTTTATCAGAAGAAAAGTCTATTTACCATGTACTTACTGAATATATTTCTTTGTACTTGTGAATAAGAATGTGGCTATAGTTAATATAAGGAAACCAGCCATTAAGAGATGTGTCACAGCTTGGGAAGAACATCTTAACACAGCACCAAGATGCACCTAAGACACAAGCTTGAGATGGGAATCTTTGAACTCAGCTGACAAGGGAGGAATCCTTAGGAGCAGTGACAGGGCAGGGCCCATCTGCTCACTGAATGGAGGGCTGAGTGACTGAGTCAGAGCCCTGGGCACAGGCTGCAAGGATTAGATGGTACCTTAAGGACAGTGTTTTCTAAAGCGTGGCGGGATGTTCTCAATCACTTCAGAGTGTACACAGAACATAGTTTAACAGTTGCGTACTTCAGAAGGTATTAGTTATAAACACAACTGGCACCTATACTTCTCATATCACAGACATCATCACAGCCAAAATAATAATAAAAGAGGAACCCACAGTGACTTATGTCTCTTAAAGACAGCCAGGATAAACAGCAGTGCCAACGCTGTGTAAAGAGGGGGCATACGTGGAGGGAAGGATTTGTGTGTGTGTGTGAATGGTTAAAACGAGATTTTGCTGTGCAAGGCACACCTATATTATTAGTGAGCAAGAGGCAAGGACAGATAGGGAGTTTAGAAAGACTGGATTTTTTTCAAGTATCAAAGAGCAGAGGAGAGACGGGATCAAATCAAAACAAGGCTTTGTTGCCATAGCTACATCTGAGATCCAGGCACAAGGTTTCCAAGGCCAGACTCTAGGCATGGTAATATACACATGGAAATGCCCACCACACACTCCTGTCAGCCCATCTTTAGGTGGTCTTTTCTTATCTATGGGGATCTGTTTCAAGGCCCACAGTGTATAACTGAAACTGGATAGTACCAAATCCTACATGCAGTACGTTTTTATTATGATAAGGTAACTATGATGTTGGCCTTAACTAGGGAATCTTAGGATTTTCTTTCCTTTCCTTTCTTTCTTGGCCCCCTTCCCACCTTGAAACATCTCAATAAGACTATGGCACAGGCGTGGATGTGCTGGTGGTAGAGGGTGGTAGGCTGGCTCAATCGCTAGCCCGGGAATAAATAATAAAATGAAGAAAAAAGAAAAGAAAAAGAAAGGATTATATAATGATATTTGGTACTTTAAAAACCATTTTTTATTTTAAAATATACCTGGTCATTTTGAGGAGAGCCAAAGTTGTTTCAGAGAGAATGCTGCAATGAATGTTCCAAACAAGGGCTTTGTTGGCACTTGTTAAAGATTCCAACTTAGCCCTGATACCATTAACAGCAAGGTGACTCTTAATCAGAAACATTTTTCTTAACTGTGGTTAAAGATTGCATGCTAGAAATCTAGGTCAGCTTGCATTGCTTTAATTTGTCCTTTGCTCTTCTGAGATATGCACCATGAGAAACATTTTGCTCAGTCTCCAAAAGGGTCTTTAGGAGTGGGGTATCTTCCTACTGTAACATGAGTTGAATAGGAGAATTGATTTTCTTTATTATTATAAAACTAATACAAAGCTCACTAAATGCACGCAGACAGGATTTTAGTGGAAGAGAGAGAGACAAGGGGCCAGGGAAGGGTGAACAGAAATGAAGTGAGTATGAAAGAGCTACACGGGAACCTACAAACTCATAATCCAAATAAATAGTGTAAGAGGGATACTAAAACACATGAGACATGAAAGAATTAGGTGGGGCAGACACAGGGAGCCAAAGCTTTAAGCAGGGATGAGGATGGGGGTAGGGGATAGACAGGGGCATGTTAATGAAAATAGAGAGGCTTTATGAAACCCCAGTAGTTTGTTCTATCCATCCATCTATCTACATCTATCTATCTATCTATCTATCTATCTATCTATCTATCTATCTATCTATCTATCTGTCATTATTTATCTATCATTATCTATTTATCTATCATTATATATCATTATCTATCTAACATTATCTATTTATATATCTCTATCATCTATCTATCTATCTATCTATCTATCTATCTATCTATCTATCTATCTATCTATCATCTATCAATCTATCTAATGGAGATATGCACACATGTGTACATCTGAGTGTACTAACATGCTCTCCTTCACCCTCTCTAGTCCAGATCTGAGTAAATGGATAGTTGAGCTTTAAGCCTAAGAGTAGGCATCCTATTTTGAATGTTCACAGGAACATTTTGTAAAAGATTTGTGTCATTCATAATTATGTGCTACAATTCAGGCACTAGCATTCTTTCAATATACAAACATTTGAGAGAAGGAATTCCCAATTTAAATTAGATTATTGATAGAGTGAATCATTGTCTTCACAGTTACTCAGAAACCATTCATTGCTGGAGTTAAGGAACTCACAAGACACTGAATAGGAACAAGAAGTAGATGTAGTAGCATTCATTTCTTAGTAATAATACCAAAGAAGGGAAAAATCAAACGTCTACTTAATGAGTACTAGGAACAATAGGGAGAGATGGTGATGCATATATTTCATAAGTTCTGTCAACATCAAGCTACTTCCCTTTGGCTAGGAGCATTGGGGGTATTGGATGAGTCAAAGAGACAGCTCTTAGAAGAGTGAATGTCTTTATGTGAAAAGACAGTATGACACAGAAAGGAAGCAACTAATCTGTATGACTCAACACTACCACTGCCACCCTAATAGATGCAAGGATTCATCTAGCAGAAGGTGTGTGGAAATGTTCTTTCTGAGGTAGTGAAAGCATCCAGAAACTTCCATCAGAATGAGAAGGCATTGCAGGGCACTCCTAGCTTCCCATTAAGATCTTCTAAAGAGGTTAAGTTGAATAACTCCAAAAATTATCATTAACATAAACTTCCTTTGCATATTGTGCACTTGGAAGTCTTGGTGAGACTTAGCTATGGGACCACTCCATCATCTGTTCCCTCATAACCTGAAATGTGAATTTGTTTAGGGTCAGTAACACATATAAATACAAGATGGAATAATTGTGAGGAAATTCCCTAATATTTATCACAAAAGCTATCATAATTAAAGAATGCAACATGTCTTTAAGAAAATATTTGGTTAATTAAAAATGAGGTCAAGAAAGGAAATTATTTGCTACTCAAAGACAAGTAAGCCATGGAACCATAAAATACAGTGTGATGGAATTCAACAAATGTCCTACATTAAGAGGTTTTCAAAACCACTTGTATAAAAGGTCCAAGAAAAGCATTGTTTCAGCATTAAAGCTGTATTCTGTGTTAAGGAATGACTGGAAAAATAATTATATATGTGGGCTTGCTAAATTATTCTGCAGTAATTCTTGGTACACACAGTTCCATTCTGAAAGAAACTCAATTTCCAAATATTATAAATAATACATTTTCTCAGAGAAAAAAATATATATTTAATCAATCTGTCCGTTATCTCTCTCCCTCCCTCCCTCTCCAAATGAGTCTATACAACCCACAATATGACTGAAAATTTCAGTGCTATTTCTTCCCTGCCTATAAGCATGAAGCGGCCAAATCTTCACAGAGAAGGATCCATTTACAGCATTCTACTCCTAGGACTCCAATTTATTACAGATCTTCAGAAATTTGCATTTTTTCTATTGAACCACTTTACAGTAACTGTGGGTGATGCATATACCCCTTCCCCACAGTCCTACTTCAAAACTTCCAGGAAATCATGGGGGTTGCATGCATGGTGACCGGGTATATTACATAAATACAAAACAAACCATGCTTATTGCTCATGTTAATGTAGGTTTGTACCTCGGAGAAGGGGGAATTATTAGCAAATTCATTCATTAAAATCCTATTATTTTCACATTAATCTATAATTTATTAAAATGAAGCAATTTTCCTGATGAGAATTACTACCCTGGGCAATAATCATCTAGAAAGCATGGCCTTGCTTTGGATTTCATTTGGCTTCGTGAGTGTTCTGTTACAGAAGGTCGATGAGGGAGTTCTCTCTACTCATCAAACACCTATCTAGATGATGTCTGGTGATTAGTCCGGAAAAGGAAGGTTGGTGGGTTTCAGAGTCAAAAATAGTAAAGTTTTTTTTTGTGTGTTTATTCTCTGTAAGTCTTCTTATTCTACCACACATACCAAAAAAAATCAGTTTTTAAAAATAACATTTTCTAATTTTGTTTTAAAACTCCTATTTTTACATTCTACAAACACATTATTAGTAGTACACTGCTGAAGAATTTCTATGCCACTATTGCCTGTCCCCAAACCAATAAAATCTCCCCTTTGGGGACAATGAGGATACAATACTCTGTCCGCATTCTCATGCTCACTGTAGAACTGATTTGCTAACAGTCAAGATGTGGCATAAGTGTCCAGCAACAGACGAACGTACAAACGTGAGGTGGCACAGGCACAGAAGAATACTACTCAGTCACCAAGTCAACGCAGGCCTGTGATTGGCAGTGACACGGACAAACCTAAGGAGTTAAGTGAAGAAGTCAGGCTAGGAAAAACAGCACGCCCACTCACCTGTCTGGACAGGTGTGGGCAGCAGGGAGAACTTAGCTCATGATTACAAAAGCAGTTAGATAAAAGGAGTAAGTTCCAGAGTCCTCTAGCCAAGTAGGGATGACGAGGGGGTATAGTAATATATTCTGCACCTAAAAGCTATTACAAGTGAGGATTTGCAAATGCTTCCTCCGAAAAGAAATGATGGGTGTTTGAGGCGATGGATATGCTAGTTACCTTGGTTTTGATCATCCTAGAAGGTACACATGTGTAAAAATGTAATACTCATAAATAGACACAGTTGCTACCAGTTTAAATAAACAAAAGCACAAATCTCCTTCAAGGCATGTAACCCCACTGTCTACCCTGGGGATCTCATGCCATATTTCTCACACCCCTGAGCCATAGGCACTGCCCTCAGGGGAACCTAGCCTCCTCAGCAATCTCAGGCTGAAGCACGCTGGAGATGACCATCAATCCTGTCTCTTTACTGCACTTGAAGAGATTGGATCAGCTCCACCCAGCTCCTTTAACCCCACCAGAAGAGTACTTCCAATTTCAGATATTTGAGAGTTATCAATATCTTCCTTCATTTGAAAATCAACTCAGCAGGAAGAGTGGATCGGCATACTGCACCAACAGTGACCTC
This sequence comes from Arvicola amphibius, assembly GCF_903992535.2. Classification (NCBI taxonomy): domain Eukaryota; kingdom Metazoa; phylum Chordata; class Mammalia; order Rodentia; family Cricetidae; genus Arvicola; species Arvicola amphibius. Next base: position 38,028,686 of record NC_052054.1, read on the forward strand.
ACATATGCTGTGGGAAAATGGCCATTGAGAAGAAAATCAATATGTACCTTTCTAGAAGCTAAAACAATTGTAATTAAGAAAAAGTTCTTTTGCAAGAATAAAATCGATATTTGGAGTAAACAGCCCACAGACAACTGGAACCTTGAGAGTGGACATGGTCTCAGCTCTGCTCACCTCTCACGGGGAACAGCAAACCAGTACTCGGGCTGCTTTCTTCTCTTGCCGTACTGCTGGACCATGGCGGTGGTGTGACTGGCAAAGGATTTTCTCATTGGTTTTCCCACCTTGATACACAGAAACATCGGTGGGGTCTTGCTCTTTTCTTCTTTCGAGGGAAGTATATCTGAATCACATATGAAAACGCATTCCTCAATCCCAACAATAGTGGCCACAGTAAAATTTCTCAACTTACAAAGAGGGGTAGGCAACAGGTAGAAACCTGATTTCGCAGCACCCTATTAGATCTAAGGAACCATCGGACTTCCTTTGGTACAAAAGGACAACATTTTTACATGTTTCAAGTTGGTGTGTGTCATACAGCATGCTACATACTAAAAGTGAGTATAAAAACGAGAACAGAAACAAATAGTGCAGAACTGTAACACCTCATGAGCACACACGTTAGTGAGCAGTAGTGAGACCTCATCCCACTACGAGGCTACTGGGTGTAGAACCGAAACTCCTCAAAAGCATTTTTAGCTGAGTGTGGTGGCATACACCTTTAATCCCTGCACTGAGGAGGCTGAGGCAGGTGGATCTCTATGAGTTCCAGGTTAGCCCTGGTCTATAGAGCGAGTTCTACTGGGGTACACAGTGCAACCAACTCTCTGTCTCTCTCTCCTCTCTCAAAAGCAGTTTCAACTTCTTTAGATTCAGGAATTCAAGGTTAAAAAATTATTTGAAAGAGGCAAATACTTCTGAAATAGAAATCTATATTCAGTTCAAGTTCTAAATAAATACGTTTTACAAAATTTTACCCCAATCATTATTGCTATTAGCAAATATATATTCTATTGAGAATATATTGCTCTTAAATAATTATTCTACTATTACTACAGGTGTATATTTTACAAAGGCAAACATACAATAGAATACACAGGTATTAAGCAACCATAAGAATAATAACCAAAAAAAGGCCCCAAACAAAACAGGAGGCTGGGGATGTCACAGTGTATAAAGTACCTACAGTGCCAGATGAGGACTCAAGTTCAGGTTCCCAGCACCAGCAGAAAAGCCAGGGGAGCACAAGGCCTGCCTATGACCCTAGTACTAGGGAGGCATGGGCAGGAGATCCTTGGGCAAGACGGTTGAATAGACTAGTTCTGGGCTCAGTAGCCACTTAGTCTCAGTAAATAAAGTGAACCATGATCAAAAACAACACTGGGCTTCCATGTTTATATATATATGCCACAGATATATATATATATATATATATATGTATGTATCCATAAACATGGGAACATGCATACACACATTCATACATACTACACACACACACACACACACACACACACACACACACACACACGAACATCCCCTACCCCCCCCCCAAAAAAAAACAAGCCACATAATCTAAACTCAACCAATAACCAAACAGCTTACCTTCAATTGGTACCTGAATTCTCTTTAGCAGCCATAACTGAATCTCAGATTTATTATCCATTTGTGCACCTTGACAGCTCTTGTCCAGAGATGATTCCAGAGACTCCAAAGCCTCTTTGTTGTTAATTACATTTTCTTCTGCATGAGGGTCCAGTTTCAGGGGAAGGTTCTCTCTCTCTTTTACCCAGATTGCATCTGGCTCTTTGTGGCCCTCAGGTGGAGAGTCACCTGCCTGGGGAAGAGAGCGACTAAGCGTGATGTCTATTCCTTCTGGTTCGATCCTTTTGTTCTCACTGAGTTCTGACTTCTGTATATTTTCAGAAAGCTGTGATCCTTCTTTGTTTTTGTTTAAGTAAAATTCAATGAGTTTAACTTTATCGAGGTCTTCGTGGATCTTGAGCGTGCTTTCCCCCTGGTTTTCTGGGGATCCAGACTGTTTATCTACTTCTGGCACTTTGTCCTGCTTTTCACAGGTTTTTAAATCGAGGGCCCCCTTCAATTCAGCATCACTCTCTAACCCGGTGAGGTCCAGGGATGACAGCACCTGCATTTGCTTTGCAGACCCCATAGTTTGGGGTTCCCTCTTCTTTTGGTCATGGGAAAGAGATTCCTTTGTGGCATCTCCTTTGTCCATCCCACTCCCAGGTTGAGAAGAGAGCTCCTCTAAGTCAACAAAGTCATCATCTTCTCCCAAAAGGCAGTTTTCTTTGGCTGTGGATTCCGAGGCAGCATGGGGGTCAGAAGGTCCCTTGCTGAGCTGAGTCACAGAGGGAGACTCACTGGCTGTCCCCCTGGAAGCTTCCAGTTTCTTTAATTTCCATGACTCAGAGCTGTCCAAGGGTTTCACCAGTGTGCATTCTGTTGACTCCTCAGGAGAGCCCATTGATTTGGCCTTTAAAGGGAGGGTTCTCTCCCCATGCTGCTGCCGTTTTTCCTTGTTGATGGACTTGAACTTACTGAATGGATTGATATCTTTTTCTGAAGCCAGGTCCTCCCATTCTCCAGGCCTGTACAGAGGACAAAGATCCTGAGGTAGGTCACTGTTGGGGCAAAAATGGTGGATGCACATGGAATGTTAAAAATAAAACCAAAAACAAAGCGGAGGAAAAGAAAAACACAAAACAAAACTCAACCAAAACTCAAACCAAAAAATACACTACAACTTAAATTTATGCTAAAATGATTTCAAAGTAAGAAAATGAAAGCAAGAGACTGATTACAAAATAAAATGTAAATCAACCAAAAGGTATGACAAATGGATGACCATGTGGGTTAAGTTATACCTCTTGCTAGAAACACATGGAAACATTCGAAGAATGGAGATGTTACTTGCAAGACTTTTCTATATGAAATAAAGTTTTTGTTATTTATGAAGGAAAGGACAAAGGAGAGGGAAGATTTTAGAATCAATAACTAAAATTCCTTAAGAAGTCAATTTTTCCATTTTTATAAAACAGTAGAAGTCAGCTGCAGAATTCTGAAAGGCTTCTTGGTATCTCAGCTCCTTTAACTGTTCTTAGAAGCTGACTTTGAACTATAATTTTTTTTCTTGCCTTAAAACTAGATATTCCTAATTAAACTTACTCATTTTCTAATTAAAAGGCTCCATTACTTGTAAACGAGATACAAAAGTTAACTTTCATTATTACTGGAAGTAACAGTGCCTTACATTTTAAAGACCTACAGAAAAAGAAATTTTACAGAGGAGCTCTTAAAATATTGCAGAAGTTTCTAAAGCATTGCAAGTTTTGTACCAATAACAATTAAACTGTTTTATCACCTGAAACACTGTTCTGAGATATTGTCAGCTACTTCCCCTTAATAAGAGATGCTTAGAAACCAGATTTGAATTATATAAAAGTTTTGCTAATAGTGTTCTTTCAAGTTCAAAATAAATGGCCAGGACACTATCCATTTTAGTTAGGTTGGTAATTTGATACAGGCATTATTGTTGTTGTTTTGTTTGTTTGCTTTGTAGCGAAGACTGGCTTTGAGCTTACAGCCCCTCCTTCCTGGAACTCCCAAGGGCTTGGATTACAGTACGCACCACTACACTTGGCTAAGAAAAATATATATTTTGGTATGACTGGCACTATATTGAGAGCCTCTGCATCTGCACCTACAACAGTAGAAACACCTCTGCTGGGTTCACAGAGATGCAAAACTCCTTTATAAAGTGAGCACGTGCAATTTCAGAATTAAGGATGCTTTCTCAAAGGCCAGATGATTTGCAAGTAGTATTTTATCCACTGTAGCTTTAAAAAAATGATGATGCCAATAAAGTAACTAAGTCCCAAGCAGCAGACCTTCTCCCTGGACTTATTTTATAAGCCATTTGCACAAAAAGCCCAGGCTTTTCCCAATAGGAAATGAAAGCCCATATAAGTGTTAGGCTCTGCCTAATGACCTAAAAAGCTTTAACTCATTCTTCAATTTAATAAGCATTCACTGAGCCAATAGGAGCCTATGCTAAAATATGGTTATGACAGACTGAATTGTAGGAATAAGAATACACTAAGTGAATTACCTAAGAACAACACCCCAGAAAATACTGAAGATTTCAGGGTCAAATAACTTAGTGGGTTAGAGAATCCTCTCATGTTGGATCTTAAAATTTCATTGGGCAGATTGAAGACTGAGGTGTCCTGCAGATTAAAGAACTCAGCTCTTCGCATCCTTAATTAACAAGCACAAGTTTCTCCCATAAACATCCAAAGATGATTTATTTCTCCCCTCTCCTGAAAAATGATGGGAAATACATTCAACCGCATTCCAATTAACCTCACGGGTAACCTTGCCCACCTCTCCATTCTTGTTCCTCTCCCCCGTCCAAGCTGCCAGTTTCCCCAGTGAGACTAGTCTAACCATCTGCTTTTGGGCTTGCAGCTGCCAAGCACTGCTAGGGTAAAGCATACAATGGTGTCAACTGGTTCAGCTGTTAACTAATGTTTTTCTAGACTCAGCCAGGCAACTAATGAGGATCGATACCCCTCACCATTGTTCCCTTCCTCTATTCTCTCTCTCTTTTTTTTTTTTTTTTGGTTTTTCGAGACAGGGTTTCCCTGTAGTTTCTAGAGCCTGTCCTGGAACTAGCTCTTGTAGACCAGGCTGGCCTCGAACTCAGAGATCCGCCTGCCTCTGCCTCCCGAGTGCTGGGATTAAAGGCGTGCGCCACCACCGCCCGGCCCCTTCCTCTTTTCTATGGCAGCTGAATATCCCCCACCCCACAAGACACAAAACCCAAATGTGAGGATGGTTTTAATCATTTAGTCACTCCCGACCCCCTTCTTTACCTTATCCCCTATTTTCTCACCTCTCTGTTCATCTATCTATCTATCTATCTATCTATCTATCTATCTATCTATCTATCATCATCTATCTATCATCATCTATCTATCTATCTATCTATCTATCTATCTATCTATCTATCTATCTATCTATAATCTGTCTATCCATCCATCTATTTATCTATCTATCTACCCATCTATCTATCTCTAGGAAGATTTCAGGCAAGCGTTTTCTTCTTTTACTATTTGGATGCACAAGTTTCCTTGATCATTTCTACTTCCCATTTTTCTTTTTCTTTTTTTAACTTCACAACACAGTATCTCTCTAGATTCCGGTTTTCCTCTACACAGTCCCTCACTTTTACAATGCCCTGGCTCTGTAAATACCCTCACTTTGAAATTCCATCTACAGCTCTCAACAGCTCCTAGTCTAAAAAGAGGAAATGGCTCTTACGATGGCAGAGCATCTTTGATCTTCATGTGAGAAATGTCGTTGTACAGGGCGATAGAGACCACTTCTTCCATGGGACAGATGAGGCCGTACTCCTCACACCCATTTTCAATGACCAAGGGATCGGACTTATGAGGGTCAAACATGATGTTGTTGGGAGTGACGATCATGACACCTCCAACCACACCCTGCAGAAGGAATTAACAGAAGTCCTTACTTGGAATAGAAACACATTCCCTGCCCACCATAGAACCTTTAATCACTCTGTCCTCCCACTGGCTTTGTGAGCCACAATCTCCTGTGTGACAATCACATCTATGCTAGGAAAGCTAGAAAACATGCTGGAGAGTCACAATGCAGGTGGCTGGGGAGGCAGCAGAGCAGTGACAGCTTCCTGTTGTGCATCCAGCTGCAATCAGACGCCCGTGCTGCATTCCTGCCTCACACACTCATGTCGCACGGGCACCCACTTCTCTTTTATTAGAAAAATAAAAGACTGTCCCAAGCCCATTCAAGATCAAGAACACAGTACTCGATAATTCTTCAGCACTTCTCTAGAGTGTCATTCTCATCTGTGGTACTGAAAGAGAATCAGAATCGTGGTGCCAAAGACTAGTCCTATTATTTTTGTCTAACACAATCACAAATCTCATTCCAGCAGAATTCAATAGAAACAGCAATAGGGAAAATTTGCAGCTCCAGTTTGTACAGCTGCGCCGTGGACAGTAGACAGTAGCCTGCAGATCTTCAAATCTGAAGCTTGATCAGATTATATGAGAGACCCTGCTGATCAGCAAGATAATATCTGCCAGGGACAACAGGAGAGATTTCTGGCAGCGAAGTCAGTTAATAGCTTTGCTGAGCCTTGCAATTATCTTTGCGAATGACTTATTCTGTCTTCAAAAGTTTCTCTACTGTTTGTAGCCTAATGTAAATTCTCTACTCTGTGCAGAGAATATTAACATAGACCTTTCTTCAGAAGTTCACTAAAAGTCGGATTTCTTTTGTAGAATACAATGAGAACAAAAGCACAGCGCTGCTGAAGTCTTTTTCAATGCTAACAGCATCAGCATCAACACAAGCTGAAAACTTTATTTCCTATATTAGCGCTTAAGATCTTCACACGAATCATCTCCTGTAAGTGTCACGCCCCACGCGTTCAACTTTAGCATCACTTTTATTTTATACATGGAAAAGGCAGACAATAAGGATATCCAAATACCTTCCTTGTGTTTCATATCTAGCAAGTAGTAGGGCTCAGATTTAAATTTAAAGATGAGAGTATCTGCTGTTCAACTCAAACTGTCTCCCTAACAACTTACGGGTCAAGCGCTAAAAGAGAAATGGCAAATCTAAGACCACAAGGAATCCTATTTCTTTTTTTTTTAAATTCTTTTTAACTTTTATTGATTATTTGTGGACTTCACCCTCTGCTTCTGCAACTTACCCCCCCCCAAGACAAAACAAAACAAGAGAAAAACCAACCCCCCCAAAACAAACAAAATAAAAAATATTTCTATTGAATTAATATATTTCCTAAAATGGGAAAAGACCAAATATCCAACAAGAAAATCAATGAATGTTTGTCAAATCTTGCATGTCAACTGTTAGTAAAATAAAAAATAGTTAGTAAAATGGAGCCTTCCTCCCAGCAGTGTGCGGTCTGTCTAGCTTCTGCAGATTCTCTGGACTGGTAACCTGTCACAGAACAGATACCTTCCCATCCGTGAAGTAGCGACAGTTCATTTTGAGAAATTTCACAACACCCGGCTCATCTTCTTCAGAAGTCGATGATAAGACTCTCTCAATGGGTTTTAAGGCCTTTCTTGCTAAGTCAGCATCCTTATGAAAGCAAAATGTCCAAAATTAAAGGAAAAAAAATCACCCTTTCAAAACACATTATACCTCAAGTATATTATACCTGCTTTTCTTTGAACATTAAAAAGGAAAATGACACATGTCCTTCAAAAATACCACAAATTATTTTTTGGTTTTCAAAGTTTCTCTACTATTTGTAATCTGGTATGAGTTCTTGACCTTAGGCACAGAATAGTCATACTTTTTTTTTTCCAGAAATTCTCTAAACGTTGGATTTTTGTAACAGTCACCAACAATCAAAAAACAAAAATCATGGTACAGTTTAAGTCATTTTTAATGCTAACGTTACCAGCATCAATAAAAGTTGAAAACTTCTACTTCCTAGATTAGAGGTAAGTTTGATAAGGATCCAAATCAAACTGAGATTGAAAAAATGTATGTGAGCCCACAAAACTCACTCACAAAATGCCTTAGAACATATCCAAGATTAAAGAATTCATACTAGATCTGAGACTCCAATTCCCTGGGAAAAGCACAATCTACTCACTTAATTGGGAATTTAGCATCATACCTTTGCATAAGGCATGCACCTTTCTCTTCGAGACCTTTGTAAACAGCTGTGCCAGGAGAGGATGCAATCTCTCAACTGATGGCAACATCCCTGTCCTCACGCCTTTAGAGGAATTTTCAGATGTAATCTATTAAGAACCCAGTGTACTGATTTCCACCACTAATAGAAAGTATTGTAATAGAAATGAACCCCAGTATATAAGGGGCTAGAATACATACAGGCAGCTTATCATATTCTGCATCTGATGATGATGGAGAGACAGTAGCACCAGGAATGGACGATGAAAGCCGTAAGGTACTAGAAGGGAAGTTGGCATCTGGCACAAACAGGACCTGGGCATAAGGAAGCAAGGCTGAGTGAAGGCCAAAGTCAGGCAACTCCATAGCTCCTCCTCTGCTCATTACTCAGTGTCTCAAAAAGACCCAATAGGTTCCATTTTACATATAAACAACATGGGGTCTTCTAAACAACCCATGAACCATACTAAACTGAACTTGTAAATAAGAATTAAACATTCTAAGAAATCTGTGTTATATTTGACAGGAAAAAATGTTATACTGATTTAAAACTCCTCTTGATGCCTCAAGAAATACTTCCTCCCTAAGCCTAAGTTAAAGACTGTGATCATAAATGTGCTAATCATTCCCAAGTACAAATCCGTGAACCATTTGTAAGAACTAAGACGCCTTCAGAATTCTTGGATCTAGGGAGAGGAAATAGTTCAGAAGACAATTCTAAGAGATCAGTACTAAGTCATTTTATATGGCAAAGAAAAATGAAGGCAAAATTTCTAAAGTAATATTCAACACAAAAATAATTACCTGGCCTGGGACGATAGTGTGTGTGAAGAGTTTATTCAATTCCACTAATTTATTGGGAGTGATGTTAAACTTCAGGGCGATGGAGTTGAGGGTGTCCTGGCTTCCAGCCTGGAGTAGTCAAATGAACAAGCATCAGTATATAAGGTAAAACCAAAACAAAATAAAACAACAAATTCAGAAAAGCAAAACTACTCTCAGTACAGAACACCAACGTATTCACGTTAGCAGTAAACAGTGAATGAAAAAGTAATAGTTTCATCCAGATGAACCATGAGGAAGAGGGGTGATTAATTTTTCTTTGTCCTTTGTTGAGGTGCAGTCATTTTATGTTGTTGTTGTGTTTTTGGTTTTGTGCAGAGACAAAGTTGCACTCCAGCCTGAAAACCACTAGGTAGCCCAAGTTTGCCTCAAACACGCAACCACCTTCATGCGTCAGCTACCCAAGTGCTGAGATTTTAGATGTGACCTCCATGTCTGTCTCATGTGTAAAACTCAATGAACCTGTACACAAAGAATCTTAACTTCACTTCATTTCAGGACTCCCTCATCTTCAACTTTTACTGTATACTAATAGAGTTCTAACTTCCCTTCGGCAAAACTTAGGTGTATTATTTTGCTATTATAAAATACACCCAACTCCAGAGACCTTCAGGATTAGGGGGTCAATAAAAGACATAGATTGAGAATCCAGACCCCAGGACCAAAATATTGGCTTTGAGTTCCAGGACTGCTTTTCACTGGCTCTATGGCTTTACACAGCGAATCTAAAACAAGAATTTATCAGGAAAACCGTCAGGCGAGGGCACCAATATTTAATTTTTTCTAAGAAACCAAAGCGTCTCAGCAGCGCTATTTCATAGCGAAATTAAGTAGAACTACAACTTTGTGCTCACATAGCATGAAGTCTATGATAAACAGAGCAAAGCTTCTGGGTTCCAAGAGTTCAGAGTTCAATGAGAGAGGTAAGTACATGGCACACAGTGAAGTCACAGCAAACGACACTTGGAAACACTGTTCATCTATAGATTCCAAGTATATGGAAGCATATACCCTGTCAAGTGCCAAGAATACAACATAAAAGGTGTCTAGTATCTCCTCATGAATCAAAGAATTAGGGCACAAGGTAAGCATTCAAAACATCATATCAGTGAGCAATGTTAAAATGGCTTATTGATAAATGAAAGAATGAAACCTGCTCTAGAATTTCTGGATGGTGAGAAGAGGTAGGAACGGACATGGAGAACAAGGAAAGTAAATTTAACAATGTGGGCCTTGTTTGTCTAAATATTTGATCACAGAGCTATTGCTTCCTGGAGAAGGAACGAACACAGAGTTCTAAAAGGATTTGTTAAGCAGCTATAGATTGATGTTTTTGTACCTTAAAGATGTCTGGGATAGAGACCGGAGACAATTCATTTGTTTGTTTGGAGCAACAAAACCACTAGGGCATCCTTAACTTAAAATATTGCTTCTCTCTTTAAAAAGGTGATCTCATTAAACCAGGTTCTAGTAGGGTGAACAAGGAGTGGTGAGAAAAGTGGATGCCTTATGGTCTTTCAGATGACCCTAAGCAAGGCTCATAACAATGGAATGACAGGCATTGTAGCCAGGGAGAAACACGGAGGGAAAAGAAATGACTTAAAATGAGTTATAAGGAAGCATATTGTTTGATGGTTATGTAAGCAGAATATACATAGGGAGCAAGGTGAGCCAAGGAGAAACAGTATGCTTGCCCAGCACAGGGATAACAGCCATCCAAGCTACCCATCACACTTACAGTGTATTCCATGGTGCCATGCGGCTTCTGTACCACCATCTTCTTCTCTTTTTTATCATGAGTTTTGCTTTGATTGTCATCTGAAGAATTAAATCATATGCCGGTGAATAATTTCATTTTCAGGAATTGAAGACAGACTACATCTACATTATATGAAAATCCACTATCAAATTAATATAAAATAATACCAGTAAGAAAATAGGCTCTGAGCAGAAATGGACCACACTCATAAAGCACAGGGCATCTGTGATTACAGAATAAATGATTAATGCTCATCATAATCAAATAATACAAGCAAAAACATGATAAGGTTTCCAGTTATTAAAATATTAGTTTAAATTAGACTACTTAATGACAATGAGGATGCAGATAAACCAGAATTATCATTATATAAACACATAAATGTACATAATGCAAATGACTTTAGCCTTTTAGAAAATGGTTTGCTTTGTGTAGCAATAGCTGTAAGATGACTATTCTCTGATTTAGTCATCTTTCTTTTAAGAATTTATGAGCACAAACTAAAATAAAAGATAGTAAATACACATTGCTTAAAATATTTACGTTTTAAAAAAGTGAAAAGAGCCATAATTCTAAGAAGAGATTAGGGTGGACTACAGATTTTGTTATGCTTTTAAGTTTGGTTTGTTTTATTACTTTGAGACTGGTTCTCATATATTGTAGGCTAGAACTGAACTCTCTATATAGCCAAGGATGAGTCTGAACTCCATCTCCCACACACAGGTGTGTACTACTACACTCGGTTCATGCAATGCTGAGGAGCAAACCAAGGCTTTCTGCATACTAGGCAGACACACTGACAACTAAGACACCTTTCGCTTATTATAGATCAAAATGATCCAAAATAAAATAACATGTCAGTCACATATAATCCAATTTAATTATTATAGTTAAATACACTGTCATATATTAATCTATATGTCAAAAACCATGGAGTCATATTCCAATGGGTTGAAAAAATCAGCATAACAAGAGAATGTAAAATAAAATTAACCAAGAAGAAATACTTCCAGTTTTATCTGGGCAGAGAAAAGTGCACATCAAAACTAGATATCACTTTACACACACCTGACAAGTCAAAGGTGCTGGATAGATACTCTGAGATCAGAAGATCTCAAAGAAACATGAACTGTTACTAGAAACGTAAGCTGATTCAATCACTGCAGCTCCAAGCACCTACAGGTTGTACATCTAAATTGCAACTTAGCTCACAGATGCACAGGGGCTCCCAGGAGGGGAGCACTTTATATACACCCACAATAGCCTGGCTGAGGATATTCATCTCTGTGTCCTCTGAGGCGGGAGGAGGAGGAGAGCTAGAAGGTAAGTAAAATGTGGCAGTGTTCTGGGATTCCAAGGTAGTAATTAAAAATAACAAACTAGAGGTACATGGCCATAGGTTCACGTCAAGAGAGATAGAATTAGATAGACAGATAGATAGATAGATAGATAGATAGATAGATAGATAGATAGATAGATAGATAGATAGACCAGTATCATTCATGCCCATCTATAACAGCCACACACATTTTTAAGAGCACATAAAAAATTGAATACTACAACTCTGAATACATTAGGATGATGTGGCACAGAGACAGAAAAGTCAGAGGAGCAAATGGATATCAATCAATTAATCAATCAATAAGTATGAAGGAGCCTGTCTCTAACCGTTCATAATTTGCTGCAATATAAGAAATGGGAATAACAGCCGGGCGGTGGTGGCGCACGCCTTTAATCCCAGCACTCGGGAGGCAGAGGCAGGCGGATCTCTGTGAGTTCGAGGCCAGCCTGGTCTACAAGAGCTAGTTCCAGGACAGGCTCTAAAAAAGCTGCAGAGAAACCCTGTCTCGAAAAACCAAAAAAAAAAAAAAGAAAAAAGAAAAAAAAAGAAAAAGAAATGGGAATAACTCAGCCACCTACGTCTGAGGTTCTGGCAACACACACACTCCACAGAAATGATCAACATGTGCATTATCTATGCAAAGACATAGGGATGCTGGGCGAGACCAGAAAGGTAGCAGAACGTGTAGTTACATCACATAGGAGTTTTCTGGCTTTTCAATATTTCCTGTAAACAATATTTAAAATAAAAAAAAAATCAAGAGGAGAGAACGAAGACAGTGCCGTGAAAGTTCATCCCAATCACCTTCAGGTGGCCACATGTGGGTAACTTCAGAGAACAGTGCAATTGACCTCAGATAAGACCATTTCATACAGCCACTGCTCAAACAATTTAACCACGGGATTTTTGAGAGTCTCATAACACACATAAAAACTGGGTCACCTAGATCTGGGAAAATAAGCAGTGAAATATTAACAACGTTCTTCCTTTTTCTTAAGGCCATCAAGAGTCAGAGAAACCGAAATTTAGGGCCTTTGCTTGTTTACACGGGAGATGGGCCCCAGGCTACCATTCCCAGAAACATCTTTCCAAAAGTTCTTTTTGACCCAAGGCTATACATTGCTAAATTTCTTAAAAAGGAAAGAGAATGTGTGGTGGTGGTACAAGGGGCGGGGGCACCACAGTGCCCATGTAGTCCGACGACGACTTCCAGAGAGCCAGTTGTCCTTTTCCATCACGGCAAGCAACTATTTGTTAACGTATTCACTCCTTCTTTTGAGACAGGAGCATCTCTAGCGCAGGCTGGCCTCAAAGGCACTACAAACCTGAGGAGAATTCTGGACTCCTGATTGTCTTGCCTCTGCCTCCCAAGTGCTAACATCATGACCACACCCATGTCTTTGTGTGGTGCTGAGGATCAAAGGCAGGGCTCCAGCGTGCTAGGAAAGCGTTCTCCTAACATCTGCAGCCACATCTGCAGCATTGGGCAGCCCCTTCACTGTCTCTCATCTAATTTCTCACTCACTCTATATATCCCGGTTACCGCCTGTCCTTTGCTAGATCCCAAGCAATGCGGAGCACTGTGGCAGGCCCGCTGACGGGTGGAGAGTTAATAAGTGGCAAAGCTATAAAAGAAAATGTGCCTGGTTTAAACCTTTCAGCAGAAGTTTAATATGTACACTTGAATTTAGTAAAAAATAAAGTTTATCTTCCACTGGTACCAATAAAAATGTCAAAATGTAAATGTAATACTACTAAAACAATTACAGTGTCAGAACATGGTCCAAGAATGGAGTCATGTGTGAGGAGAGTCCTGGCAGTTTGTGAGAAAACTCCAAGAAAGCAACACCAAGAGTCTTGTGACCGCAGTTTCTTCAAAACACAGATTTGTTCTTGGGATGTGTTTTTGTGCTCCTCCCAGGAGTATCAGATAGGGCTGATCTTACTTCAGCTGTTGCTATTCATCTGCCTCCATGGAAAACAGTTGTGACACATCCAGCTTTGATATGGAAATGAATAATTTGCATTGATATGGATTTTGCTTTAGTGATTTAAATTTAAGGTCAATTTTGTTATATGTATATGTATTTCTAATAGTGATTAAGGTATTGTGATTGTGTAGTTCATTTAAAAATGTAATGTATATAGGTTGTTAATGGATAGTCATCAATAATAGTAAAACTTGTAGTTATGTTAGTTAGATTTTCTAGATATATAGAGATATATTTAAGTTAAATAGGCATTCTTCATATCTTTCAAAGACTACAGAATATTGCATTTTAAATGTTTTAATAACTTAGGGCTTTTCGTGACAATGAGACATGTCTGCTCCTGGCAGCACCAATCTACTTCAAGAAGATGATGGGCATCAAAGAGGATCCTTATGGAGTTTGATAGCCATTTGGGCAAGAAACTGCTCTTGCCTGGACTATTGCATAAACTGGAAACAGAGAACCCTTAGAGGACTGCTGAACTTGCCTAAATGTGAGATGATCTTTCGGGGTTGCTGATTCAAGAAAAAGTCTGCGAGACATTCTGCAGGACACAGCAGATAGTGACTGAATTGCCTTCGAAATTCCTGCTGCATAGAAATGTCTGCTGGATAGTTATGGGCCTGTAGGCCGAAGATAGATGCACCAACAATACAAAAGAACTTTGGGTGACTGTCCAGGCAGCGAGATGTCTCTGTGATTTCTAGAGTTTTGGAAGTAGCTTACTTCTTGTTCACCTAGGTAATATTATATCCTTCTGGAGTCTTTGATGGAGTTGAAGAATGGATAGATATAGTTTTCCTTAGTTATGATAAAAGATAAAGTAGATATAAATATTGTAACTATAATTCTTGCTTGATAACTGTTGTTATATGTAATTTTGCTATGTTAAAGTTAAAGCCTTCTTTTTATTGTTTAAACAGAAAAAGGGGAAATGATGTAGGAGAGTCTTCTGTTTGAGTTGATTTCATTGGCTAATAAAGAAACTGCCTGGCCCATTTGATAGACTGCCCCTTAGGTGGGTGGAGTAGACAGAACAGGAAGAAGGAAGTGAGGTAGATGGCTCAGTCAGATGCCGCGCCTCTCCTAAGTTAGTCAGACCACCGTGCCTCTCCTGAGAGAGATGCCAGATGCGATGAAGCCAGCCACCAGGTCAGATGTGCTGAATCTTTCCCGGTAAGACACCATTCGTGGTGTTACAAAGATTATTAGATATGGGTTAGTCAAGATGTGAGTAAGAGGCTGGAAATAATGGGCCAGGCAGTGTTTAAAAGAATACAGTTTCCGTGTAATTATTTCGGGTAAAGCTAGCCGGTGGCCGGGAGCTGGGCAGGATGAAAAGCAGGCCTGCCCGCAGCTCCACACTACACAGCTTGTCCTTGTGATAGTACACTTCACTCAGGTGGCTCAACTCTCAGAGTATAAAATGTCTGATGCTCTGAATAAAGTTGGCCATTGCATGAGACTTTAGTCTGCCTCATTTTTTGACTCCATTCTCCAAGCTCCATTCTCAAGAACAGTAAACAAGAGGGGAAGTGATTGAGTCAGTAAAGTACTTCTCTGTATGCATAGAGTCTACAATCACATCTCCAGTGGAGAAAATTGGATTGTGGCATCTGTAGTACTAGCACTGTGGGGCAGAAGAAACAGGTAGATCTCTGGAGCTCACTGACCAATTAGTCTGTTGAAAGGGTGATCTCCAAGTTTCGTGGGGTCCTTTCTCACAAAGTAAGTGGAGCCCATGTGGTGTGCGCACACCCTCAGGCTATGCTGAAGAGGTGGAAGCAGAGCTATGAAAACTTTTAATAAATAAGGAAACACTTGATATAGAACTCTGGTCTCCACATACATACATGAGCACAGCCCTTCCTGAGAGAGTCTAAGAATGTGAAATATTTGAGGTGGAGCTTAAAATGACCTGATCGTCGAATGTCTTTGAGATGTCATAATGACATCTGGCACTTAAGGTAGAATGAACTTCCTGATAGAGATCAACTACCCGGACATGTCTGATTGTGAGGAAAACACTTCACTACAATAACATCACACTGGGAAAACTGCATGCACATGTCAAAGTCACACACCAGACAAGAGGCTCTGTCGCTAGCCAAATAAAGAGAGCAGGAAGTAACTGGCCCATTTTAAGAATCATAACCATCTTTGTGCCATGGTTTCAGAATGTGAGGTTTCACTTTACTTCTTACAGTTAGCTAGAAACATGACCAACTCTGTGCCCCAGGGAATGAAATCAAGACAGGCTCTGCAAAACACAGCCAACAGGCAATAGAGATTTCTGATCCTGGAGAAAGGTAGGAAGGAGCAGGGACAGTCGCAGGAAAAGACAGAGATCCAACTCCAGCACTGAAGGTGAGGGCCTATGGTTATCCTCATACATGATTATGATGTACCTTTGTCCTAACCACCTTACTCCTCCCATTCCAGTCTCAGGCCTCCTCATACCTACCCTTTATACCTACCAAATCCTAACTCTCTCCTTTACTTCAAGGATTTGGAGGGGGAAAAAAGTAAACTATTTAAAGAGAGATGAGAAAGCTAGCTCTGTATTTCTCAGAAAATATTCTGAGCCAAGTTATCAAACATTTTTACCAGCCCTATCTACAAGATAAAATGAAAATGGGCTATATGAGACCATGTTTCAAAATAACACTTGAGATGGGGATGTAGTTTAGTTGGTATAGTTCTTGCCTAGCTTGTAAGAAACCCTGGATTTAATCACTAGCAATGTATAAATGGGCTGTGGTGATGGGATTACATCAGTATTCCCAGAAAGTTGGAGGTTGAAGCAAGAAGATCAAACAGACAAAGCCATCATTGGCTACACAGAAAGTCTAAGGTCCACATTTGGCTAAGTGAGGCCTGAAATGTTCTAAAGAGTTTAAATAAATAAATATTAGATTATCTTGGGCTGGGGAGATGGCTCAGAGGTTAAAAGCACTGACTGCTCTTCCAGAGGTCCTAAATTCAATTCATGCAACCACACGATGGCTCATAGTCATCTATGAAGAGATCCGATGCCTTCTTCTGATATGCAGGCAAAATGTAGACAGAACACTGTATAATAAATAAATAAATAAATAAATAAATAAATAAATAAATAAATAAAATGATAAGATTATCTGGATACAAGTCCAGATGATAAAATAATGCCCTCAGAACCCATTTTACAAAGGAAAGATGGTTTCAACAGCATTCAAATAAGAGGAAATCTGAGACACAAAGGAAACACCGTCCATGTCTCTAGATCTTTCAAAGAACCCCAGCTTCATGTCCCAATACTAGAAACTGATGCATTTGGCATTAACAGCTTGATGTGCTTGATGTCATTAACCAGAGAATCAGATCACATGCCATCTCATGTTACCTTATGCCATCTTATGCCACAAAACATCTGACAACAATTTCACTTTGGAATCAAAAAATGAGTGCATTCCACTGGCTTTATGATAGAAAGCAAGTTACTTGAAAGTGTTCCACATCAAGTCTGTCATCTACAACAAAAGGAACTGTCTGATAATGTCACCGAGCAAACAGTCAGATACATGTGATGCCGTATGAATCTTGGACCCGGGCATAGAGTAAGCACAGTTGCCATTATTATTAGTCATGGTGCAAATGACGCGTGTATGCAGCCATTTAAATAGATGAGTGATAAAAATTCTAAGGCATCATCAAAGGGCTTTCATTCCAGAAAGGCAGTCATGCGGTATTGAGAGAACAGATTAATAAAAAAAACACTTAAACGAAAAAAACCCTTGTTGATCACCAGGTGAGGGATATAGGCCCCCTCACCTTCAAAAGCATCAGACACATTCTGCTGCATTTTTAAAAATAATACAATAATAACAACACACATTACAACTGTTAGAAAACTAAAGATAGAATAAACAGCCTTAACCTCGCCCAAGATTATATAAGCAACAATGACCACTAAGACGGAAACTCCCTGACCTGTTGAACAGAGAGCTTTCTTGAGTTGTCAGGCACGGTGGTGTGGTCTTTAGATGACATAGGTACCTCTGAGGCATCCCCGATCCTTTAAGTAGCCTCTCATACATATTCGTATAAGCAACTCCAATCAACACAAGTTGGACTGCCGTGGCATTGTTACTCGGGGCTGTCACTAGTTCCCTCCCAGGGATGAGCATCTGGGTCTGTTTATGTCTACCCAAGAGTAGTGTCACACAACACTTACAGGTCTACAGAGTCTGGCTAATTACTTACAGTCACCCAAACCTTAGTTCACAGGTGTGGCCTGGCCCTAAAAGACCCCACAGGTACTGCGCAAGTTTGTTATCTCCATCTCCCAGTGTGCTTTGAGGACAAGTCTCTAACTGCAACTTCAGCAAAGCCTTGAAGGCTTGTAGACATGGTCCCTCCTAGTACTCTAAGTAACAACTAAGTAAGTACTCAGTGCCACAGGAAGCCAAATCCAGTTATTCACATAGAAAAAATAACTACCTTTGGGATGAAGACAAACTCAGAAACAGTAGGGTTTGTGGAGACAGTTGGAAACCCCGGAGATAAAGAAGGAATTTTGTATCACAGTGGACTTTACTTTCACAGGGCTGGAGAGATGGCTCAGCGTTTAAGAGCACTACTTCCAAAGGTCCTGAGTTCAATTCCCAGCAACCACATAGTGGCTCACAGTCATCTGTAATGACATCTGGTACCCTCATGAGGAAGAGACCTACCTGGTCAGTTGTCCTCAACAACTTTGACCATGAAACCCAATATGGGCAAGTTCAACAGACCCACCATATACAGGTTGCCCATGCATGCTTCGGCAAATATTAAAATGCAGAAACTAATGGGATGTGCTCCAGCTACCCCTGTGCTTATCCAGGCTATCCTGGGAAATTAAACTCTCCTCAAGTACACCCCTGTAAACTGAGACAAGATTTCACATTATATTCCAAAAGCAATTAAGCAAGAGAAATCAGTAGAGCAATAATGTAATTCAGTGGTAATAAACTTTCCTAGCATGTATAAGGCCATGGATTTGATCCCCAGCACCACAGTAAGACAAAGAAAAGAAAGAAGGAAGGAAGAAAGGGAGGAAGAAAAGAAGGAAGGAAGGGAGGAAGGAAGGAAGGAAGGAAGGAAGGAAGGGAGGGGGAGGGAGGGAGGGAGGGAGGGAGGGAGGGAGGAAGGAAGGAAAGAAGGAAGGAAGGAAGAAAGGAAGGAAGGGAGGAAGGAAAGAAGGAAACACTAGTTAATATCAATATAAGAATCCCTATATAAGTGTTTATATTCAGTTGTCTTGGAGTCCCTAATCCAAGTGAAAGATAAGAGTTTTAAGTATGAAAAAGGAAAAACTATTAGCTAGTTAATTTCCTACCTAAATAGCCAACATTATCACAAAAATATCAAAAATTTATAAAATTGCTTTAAAAGCTGTCCAGACATAATATTTTTTTAAAAGATAGGGTTTCTCTGTGTAGCCTTGGCTGTCCTAGAACTTGTTTTGTAGACCAGGCTGGCCTCAAACTCAATAGTTGTAATAGAAAAAGAATTGAGGAAATTCCAAACATGTCGTCTACCAATAGGATGCCTAGCAATAAATATATCATGGCAATAGCAAGACACATATTAAGAAAAGTTTAAAACTTCAGTGATGAATATAAAAGGAAGTTTAGAAAAAGGGAGAGGCATGCAATGCTCTCACAAAGGAAAGCTCAATTATATCATTTTCATTTCTAATTAAAAATTTAGATTAAATGCTGCTTAAGTGAAAAATAAAGTTATTTTAGAGGAGAAACTCTGAATTTATAATCAGTTTTTATCTAAAAGCATAAATGTATAAAGTAATCAAATCATATTTCAATGTATGTCTTTATATTTTAAATATATATTTCAGAGACATAATCGCAGAATCATATAGTCTACTGTTTTATAAAGTTACAGTAATTAAAACACTGCAGCATATAATTAAAAACTGGGCATTTAGCGTAGAGAAAATCATCACCATTAAAAACTAGTGGGAAGCTAGGCGGTGGTGGCACACACCTTTATTCCTAGCACTCGGGAAGCAGACGCAGGCAGACCTCTGTGAATTCGAGACCAGCCTGATCTACAAGAGCTCGTTCCAGGACAGGCTCCAAAACTAAAGAGAAACCTTGTCTTGGAAAAAAAAAAAAACCTAGTGGGAAAAGCTGGATTTCCTTACCAATACCATGCAACTTCCTCTGGGTGGGTAGGTTCAGTTTCTGCATTAAATAGACTGTCAATGAGTCCAGTTCTATAATGAATCCCCATGCAATTTTGAGTAAATACATAAAATAGGGATGTCAATAAAGATTAGACAAGGCGATTCTGGAAAAGCAATCTAGAGTGGGAGAAACGAGAGCTTAAAGATAACTAAATGAGGCGGTGCAGACAGAAAAAGTTAGATCACTGAAAGTCATTGATTCAAGATTTTATAACAAAGCCAGATGTGGTGACACATGCCTTCAGCCTCAGCGACTCAGAAGGCTGAGGCAGGAGGATCAGCTAAGCTCAGGAGTTTGATGTCAGTCTAAGAAACGCAAGAAGACTCTCTTTCAAAGGAAAAAAAAAACAATGAAAACTAAAATCAGAAGTGACTTTGAATAAAATATAGGACATGGATTTCTTCATAAACAAATAACATATTCTCCCATTGGAGAGATACTCACATCTCTTCACTTAATAGGTCAATGTTGCTAATTAGAGTTACTGAGAGATGAGTAACTCTGGAAAAAACTAAATTATGAACTGTTACAACTTTAAAGAGAAATAAAAAATAAGTGTCAAGAAGGACTACACTCTGTATTTTACCCTCTGACACAAAGGAAATCATAGAGTACACACTGCTTCCTCTCTCTCAAGCATGGCACACCCAGTATATCGTTATGACTGGTCAGTAGTGATATTCCTTACTGCCGTTAGTGTTTAATTCACGTTGAACCGTACTGACTGGAAATCTGGAGGTGTTCCAAAGGCAGGGAAGCGGTCGGTCTCGAGGACTGTTCTACCACAGCAGTCCTGCCTGCCAGTCCTCCTGGATGAGTAATGAATGAAATAAGCCCCGTGGCATGTCCCCAGACTCAGTGACTATGTAAGGACAGTTGTTTTGGTCAGCATCTGATTTATATTAGCCATAAACACAATGGGTGTTTTGGGCATGCCTACACATGTGACTAGTAATCTTAGGGTCTCGGTACTTGTGAATTCACTTAAGGTGAGTGTCAACATTACCATCACTAAAATTACAGCCTAAGGGAAGAAAGTTCACCCACAGTCTCTTTTTTCTCTATACTAAGAAACAAGAGTGTTCTGGGGAAATGTCAAACACATTGGAGCTCTGTTTTGTGTTGGCTTGGTTTTGCTTCAGAGTTGACTTGCGGGGATGAGAGCTATGGCTCATGACACCAAAGCTATGATTCTAGAATCAGAGGGCAGAATGTTAGTTTCTGTCACATGCTAGCCCACATGTGCTTTGGTGAATTCCTTAGCATCTCATTCTTTACTCATGTAAAACAGGCTGCTGTTTCCTGTTGTTCATCATGAGGAGTCATGAAGGCAGTGAGGAAAGCAAGCATCCAATCCACAGCACTCATTCATCCAAAAGACACTCTCTCCTTCCTAAAATTTGTTCCTTCTCCCCTTCCTACCCTTTTCCCACCTTTTAAACGTTCTTTTTAAAAAATCTGTTTTTTCCCATGGCATCATGGGTATAAGTGGACAAATTAAATTTTAAAAGGAAATATATAAAATATAAAATAGTCCCCAGTAGGTTCCGAATTCACCAGTGCTTTGATCTTGAAGGGCTTTCCAGCCTAGAGACCATGACAGTTCTGCTGTTGCCAAGGCACCCAGCCTCTGAGCCTGAGTGTTTTGCTATGGACTTTTCTGCCTCACTTGGTGACGACTGGTTTTTCAACCCGATAACTACCACTCATCAGCGGTTGTCCAACACATGTGTGCAGGTCTCAGGCTGTGAGACTGACCACTGAACATAACACACATCCAGGGAACCAGACTTGTGTGGCACTAATGGCAATGGTTATGACAGGTCTAACCTCTGAACTCAAGAGCAGATGTAGGAGAACTGGGTTTTCAACACATGGCTTCCCGGTCAGCATCAGTACTTTTGCTTGCTTGTTTCAGCAATGACAAGAACAGGCTACAGGAGGCCGTGCTGGAGGAGGCATGGAGGCTTCCACAGAGCAGGGATGCTCTCCTTGAGGCAAAGCCAATACAGTCACAGCAGTTTTACCAGAGGCATTTGTTTCGCTGCTACTAACTTACAGAGAGACACTCACATTCAAATCTCTTAACTCTGTTTCAAACTTTGGAATGATTTCCCTTTAGAACCAGACTTACCTGTGCAGATATCTTGAATTTTTTTAAAAGTAAGGTAAGTTTTATAAACAGGACAGCTAGAAATTCCATAGCCATATGGATGCTGAAAGTAGAGCCTGGAATAAAAACCAAGAACACCATGACCCTGAAGCCCAAGCTGGAGGCTCAAGAAGCACTGAAGCCGTCGTCAACACAACCATCTCTCTGCAGGTCTCTGAGAACTTCTTGGAATGTGGAAACAAGGGGGCTTTCAGACTGTGAAGTACTTATTAATGCATGCCATGAGGCCAGAGAGCAAAAGACACATGAGATGGGCATTCTTCCCATTGGAGAGTCTTGCACTCTGTCTTCTTTTGGTTCTTGTTGCTCAATATTTGTTAATCTGAGATATGCACAATCGATTTTATAATTTATAAACTTTATAATTGACAGTCATACAATTTGTTAATTACGGCATCAAAGTGAGGCACTAGATCAGCATTTTGGGGAAACCAGAATGCATTTTATATTCATGTTCATTACTTTGTATTTTTAGGTTTAATTCTTGTGATGTTCACCACCAATCAACTTCTTTTCTTAATCTTAAAGTCAAAATTTTGATGTATTTAAGATTAAGAAGCTCTGTACTCCATTTTTTTATTGGATATGTGTTCTTTTGGTCACCAATTCCTTGAGATCTTTGTATATTTTGGAGATCAGACATCTGTCTGATGTAGGGTTAGTGAAGATCTTTTCCCATTCTGTAGGCTGTCGTTTTGTCTAAACAGAGAACTCTCAACAGAAGAAACTAAAATTGCTGATGTATGAAAACAACCTTCCTCAAGACCCAGTAATACCACTTTTGGGTATATATCCAAAGGATGCTCAATTGTGCCACAAGGACACGTGCCCAACTATTTTTATAGCAGCATTGTTTGTCATAGCCAGAACCTGGAAACAACCTAAATGGACCTCGACCGAAGAATGGATAAGGAAAATGTGGTACATTTACACAATGGAGTACTACACAGCAGAAAAACAGGATGACATCTTGAATGTTGCAGGAAAATGGATGGAGCTAGAAAACATTATTTTGATAATGTTTACACAGAAAGTAAACATTATTATCCCAGACACAGGAAGACAATTATCACATATACTCACGCATAGGTGGTTTTTAAATATAAAGCAAAAAAAAAAAAACCCCAAAAAACAGCCTACAAACCACAATCCCAGAGAACTTAGACAACAATGAGTACACTAAGAGAAACTTACATAGATCTAATCTACATGGGAAGTAGAAAAAGACAAGATTTCCTGAGTAAATTGGGAGCATGGGGACCTTGGGGAAGGGGAGAGACAGAGAGGGGAGCAGAGAAAAATGTAGAGCTCAATAAAAATCAATTTAAAAAAATAACAAAACAAAACAAAAAAGATTAAGAAGTTCTCTCCCTCTCAGTAATTTATTTCAGGAAATATTTGAAAAACATTCAAGCACATGTTTGTCCAGAAACATGTTTCTGGACACTTCTAGCGTCTGAGACTGTTTTGTCTTTGAACTTGAAAAAGAACTTTCACCTCTCAACTGAAGACTTTCATTGTTCTAGCACAGACTATTAAATCTGTGCCTTGCTCTCACCTTTGCTCCCTCACAACAATGACTTGTTTTATTTTTTAGACAAGGCCTCTCTGTGTAGTTCTGTCTGTCCTGAAATTTGCTATTTGGAACAAATTTTGCCTTAAATTCACAGAGACTTGCCTGCCTCTGTTTTCCAAGTGCTTGGATTAAAGGCATGCACCATTATGTCCAGTCTTGCAATAAAAATTTATACTTTCATTTAAAAATAATTTTCAAGTCATTTATCCATGACCCATAAATCCCTCCTACAGTTAACCTACATTTTCTTCTTCATCTTGTCCTACATATGGTGAGCTTTTTTTTGATTTCTATGCTCAACTAGGTGTTTCTGCTCCTGAGTGCATGCTTCCTGCCTCACGGGGCTTTGATTACTGCTTCTGTTCCCACGGTTTCAGTCTTTTCACCAAGAATGTGTTTTATTCTCTGATCCATGTCTCCCTAGCTTCTGACATCTTGACATCTTGCTTTTCGCTTTCTTCCTTAGCTACATCCTTGTATATTTTAGAGAAATATTAATTATGACGTTTCTTTGTAGTGGAAATTGAACTAAGCCTTGGACAATCAAGCAAGTTCTTTATCATGGAGAGCCAGCTCCAGCCTCTTATCCAGTCTTTCAAATCTAAAGTATAAGAAAATGTTCTGCCTTTGAGCAGAAGGTTATATATTATTATATATTAAAGACCTGGCTTATTTATGTTTGAAAAAGGACTTATCAAAATAATGTTAAAACCTTGGCATTCTAAGCATGTGAGCTGAAGCAAAAATCAAATGACAGATATGAAACTCACCCGTGTGGTTTTAAAGGGGAAAAACAAAGCCCTGAGCAAAAGTGTCAGCGTGTGAAAAGTTAGTTGAGGTTGCCACCGAGGGAAAAAACCCAGTTGTGGGTTACTTTGATGTTTTCATGAGAAACGAAAATCTACAGCAAGCAAAAAGCAGAGGATTTCCGTTTTTGAACTTTCTCCCATTAATTTTCTTCTGAATGCAGGATGGGAAACTGTGATCTAAGTGTTGAATAAAGATGCATCGGAGGTTAAGGGGTACATGCTCAACCCTGCACCAGGAGGCTCAACAAAACCATCATGCATCTGAGGCTAGCCTGGGCTACACAGTAAGACTGCCACCTCAGGAACAAAGAAGAAACAAACCAAAGAAAGAAAGGAAAGAAGGGAGGGGGGGGGGAGAGAAGGAGAGCAGAAAGAGGGAAAGGGTGTGGGAAAGCAAAGAGCCACATTCACAGCAAGAAACCTCCCTAAGTAAATTTTTGCCTTCGGTCATCTCAAAATGCCATGCTCTTACTTAGATAAGTCCTTTATGTTTATTATAATGGCTTCCCAAATAGAATTGCATTAAAGTTTCTACATTGTTATCCAGGATCCTGAGCATTAACACCTTATAATAAGATATTATGATATTTTAATAATGCACCTTATTTTAAGTTGTTTTCTTTTCCTGACTTCTAAAATCTCCCCCATCTCATCTCATGCTTGCAGCTGCATAGGTGTGTTTCAATTGAAGAATGGTCCTACATCGAAATCTCTGCATTTCTAATATTCCCATTCTAACTGCAGGATTTAGGAGGGGATGTGTGCACTATTCTAATAACAAAAGTTAATTGTATTGCTAATTTAATAGAGTTTGGTTCTTTGGTAAATTAATCATCTTTTGGAAGATTTTTAAATGCTCCAATGGATTGTATAAAGCTTGGCTAGGCATGGTTGCACATACTTTTAATTCAACCAAGGCAAAGGCAGTGGCAGAAGGGCAGAGGGGCAGAGAAGCATGGGGCAATGGGGCAGAGAGGTAGAGAAGCAGGGGGCAGAGGGTCATGGGACAGAGGGGTAGGGGGGCAGGAGGGCATGGGGACAGAGGCAACGGCAGGAAGATCTCTGTAAGTTAAAGGTCAGTCAGCCTGGACAACACAGTGAGACTCTGTCTTTAAACATTTTTTTTTCTCAAAACTCAGTGAAAGCTACTGTTTAAAGTGTAGTATGACACAGAACCACTAAATAGATTCTTTTAACAATATTTGTTACATATATATATATATATATATATATATATATATATATATGACCTGTATATATGTCTGTGCACCACATGCATGCACTGACTGAGGAGGCCAAAAGAGGGCATTGGATCCTCTGGAACTAGAGTTATAGTCAGTTGTCAGCTGCCATCGAGGTCCCGGGAAGTGGACCTGGGTTCCCTGTAAAAACAGTGAGTGTTCTTAAGCTCAGAGACATCTCTCCATGACCCCTACACAACTTCTTAAGCAATATAAGTAGAAGTGTTTTTTAAAAAGGAAGTTCTATATATTAGTAACTATACATGCAAGCATAGAAATGCTGAATTCACTTGTTCTAGAAGAATTCTGATAATATTTACTGCCTTTAAATGTTGTGCTAGATACTGGACCATGAATTATCTGATGCAATCTGTCTTAATGTGACTACTTCCTTTCCTACTCTTTTCTCAAAAAAAAAAAAAAATAGAACATTTACAGAATCAGGGCCATTTGTTGCAATGAGGCAATTCTAGTGACTCAATCTCTCCAAAACATTCTTCATCAGCATCTTATCATGGTGTCAGGAGACAGCAATGACTTATTGCCAAAGCTGCAGTGAATCACAGATAAATCTATCTGGAAAAGCAAACAGCATTATTTTGTCAAAGTACCCTTCTGCAATACATAATGTTCAACAAATGAAGGGAGAAAATTCCTGCAGGGTGTAGTGGCACAAGGAGGCAGAGGCAGGTGGATCTTTGAGTTCGATGCCAGCCTGGTCTACACAGTGTGTTCCAGGACAGCCAGAGCTACATAGTGAGACCGTTTCTAGAGATAAAAAGAAAAAGAAAACAAACTCCCTTATAATTTCTGTACCCAGATAAGACAACTCTCATTTACACCTTTTCTGTCTTCATTTCTGAGCCGATGCTGAAACTTAGCTGCTTCTTTTGCATCTCTGTTTGTGCCTTGGGTCATTTCTTTTATACACATACTCACCTCACATCTGTAAAGAGCAATTAACTAAGCCCCTTGAGAGAAATGCCCTAGCTCTTCAAAAAACACCTCCAAACAAAAACTCCATCACCTTCCTTCCTCATTCTTGAGTTCCCAAATTTGCCATGTACTAACTTTGCTCTTTTTCTTCCTCAGACACTATACTAATTAGCATATGCTGCTTGTGTATGAGCAAAATTTATCCCCAGAACTTCATTTTCCTAAAATCCTCTCTCTGATCACCACAGCCTGCCTTCATCCACTCATATTGGTCCATGTAATAATAGAGCTCCTCCAATTCTGAGTTTCACAAATATAAGACAAGATCCTTGCATTCTGAAGTCTCCTCACTCTCCTGCCACAGCCAGAGTAGCACCACAGAAAGCAGCAGAAACCTGGAACAGGAATCAATCTTAACTCCAGGTCTGATGCTCCCCCTAGTGGTACAGACCCACATCCTGTGATGCCACTCTAGAAGGTAACAGATTCGGTGAGGCCAATCAAATCTGAGCTGGTGTTTGTCCAAGATGGTCAAATGTGGTCAGAGCCAACGAAGCCTGAAATTTAACAGTCCACCCGGAGGCTCGATCCCTGCACTGGATTTTTTCTGATGAAATGCCTCAAATCTCCAAGTTAGTTGTCATCACAGCTATTTTTAAGAAATGGCATAATGACATCTCTTTACTCATTGCTACCAAGGAAAACCACATGGCAATTTCAACCCAGTGACTGTACTGTTACCAATATCCTCCAGAATTCTCAGGAAATGGAAACAAAACCAGAGTACATTCATATATGCACTCGTTCTTTTACTGCAAGCACATGGAAAGAGCCTCTGTCAGGACAGGGAAGTAACCGAGTCAGTGAAGTGCTTGCCTTGTATCCTGAGCTTGATCTCCAGTATCTATATTAAAGAGTCTGGTAGGACGGCCCATCTTGTAACCTCAGCACTGGGAAGCAGAGACAGGTAGAATTTTCACGCCTCCTAGCTAGCCAGGCTAGTCTACTAGATGAGTTCCAGACCATTTAGAGAACCCGTGCAAAATACAAAGCAGATGGTGACAGTGGAATGACACTTGAGGCCTCCAGATGTAAACACAGGTGTCCATCACACACACACACAGACAGACACACACACACAACCTGTTGTGGTGGAGACACTACAGGGTCTAAATCACTGCAGCCTGCAAACGGAGATGGGATAAATACATAAAAATGCAGGTGGCAATCTGGTCTGGCCTGGCCTGGCCTTCCTGGCCAGAGCCAGGAAGAGAATCCCAGAAGACAAGGTCATTGAACTGATTTTGTGAGGTCAGGAAAAGTTAGCAAGGTGAAGACAAAGAGTCGTTTTCAACAATAGACTTTCAACAGATTCCACTACATTAGAGAGCCATTTCAGCAAAGCAAGAAGTCACACAAAACAAGACAAAACGCAACTTTCCTTTATTCGCTTCTTTTTAGAAGGGAATACACTGATACTTTAAACTGTAAGCGCAAGCTTATTAGTTACTTAGGCACTTGAAGTGGCTGGTCATGCTGCATTCTCAGTCAGCAAAAAGGGAGCAATGGATACTGTGGTCACGGAATGGCGCTGCCCACTTTTAAGATGGATTCTCCTGGTGTGGGAAAATTGTCTATACTCTGTCAAGTAAGTTTTAAATAAATGCAGATTAGCCAATAGCCAGGCAGGAAGTATAGGTGGGTCAATGAGAACAGGAGAATTCCTGGAAGAGGGAAGCTCCCTCTGCAGTCCTGTCCAGACACAGAAGCAAGATGTGACTACACTGCTGAAAAAGGAACTGATCCATGTGGCTAACACAGGTAAGAATAATGGGCTAATGTAAGTTATAAGAGTTAATAAGAAGACTGAACTAATGGGCCAATCAGTTTATGATTAATGTAGACCTCTGTGTGATTTCTTTGGGACTTAACGACTGTGGAAACTAGGTAGGACAAAAACCCTAAGTCAACATTCTCCCACCTCAACTAACTTAATCAAAAGAACACCCTTGAAGGCATGCCCATAGGCTAAGTAATGCCTCTCTGATGTGCCTGGAACCTATTAATCAGACCATCACACACACCATTAGGCCCATTGGGAAGTTATGTTAAACATAGACAGAAGACATGCCTCTCTGTAACTGTCCTAATGTGGACCAAGTTCAGGGCCTGCAGAGCAAGTTTGCAAGACCTTATCTTATTGCTTTAACTGCAGGATGCTCTCTGGGTACCACCACTTCATCTTTTCTCTTTCTGTCGAGCAATATTAAACATGTCACGGCCCATACACCAAATTTCTGACTCTTGACACCATCTCTTCACATCCACTGAAATAGACTCCAGACATGCATGTGATGAACAGTAGGTACGAAATGGGTGAGCCTAGCAGAGCTAGATATGCCATCCTTCCCAGTTTATTTTCAGCAATGGCTATTCTAAGAGACCCCATAACATTGTGGATTTATTCTAAAGGAGTGGGCTTTGTGTTTGGTGGTTGTTTTTAGCTGACACATGCTAGTCTCTGCCTCCTGCAAAAATTGTAGTCACTACTATCAATACTTCCATCGACCTATTTATTCCATCTATAGTCTATTTATAGTCCATATATATTCTATTTATGACCACTTAGGAAAAGAAATGAGCCTTGGAAATGTTTCAGTGGGCAAAGTGCCTCCTCACACAAACCTAGAGATCTGAATTTTGATCCCCAACACTTAGGATATAGTGATGATCTCCTATAACCCTACTGCTACGAGGCAGAGAGGAACTCTTGGAGCTAGTTGGCCAGCCAGTCCAGCTGAAACTGAGCTCCATGCTCAGTGAGACCCTGTCTCAACAAATAAGATTGAGAGCAACAGACACACTTTCAGAGCTCAACCTCTGACCCTTGCTTGCATGCACAAGCAAGCATATCTACACACACACATACACACACACACACACACATACACACACACACACACTCACTCATAGAAAAGAACAAGAAAAAAAGCATATTTCTCCTACAGGGAAAATGTTTATCAGCATACGATATGTGATGGACACACTGCTAATGACCAAAGTGCAGAGCTGAATGGAGCCAGCTATTTCACAGCTATCCTTTCATATTATATACCATATAAAACAAGAGCCAGTGACATGGAGTAGTGGCTCTATAAGCTGGTGCTATTATGACAATGAGGACTCAAAATCAGTTTTTAGCAAACTGTTACAGATTTTGATATTTGAAGATGAAAGCCTGTTTTTTTTTTTTTTATTTTGAAATGGGGTTGGGCTTTACTCCCCAGGCTGACCTAAGCTCCCCAATGTAGAGCAGGCTGGCCTCAAATTTGTGATGCCCATACCTAACAGTATAAAATTATTATAAATCATTGTTGCTATTGTTGTTATTGTTTTGAGACAGAATCTCATGTAACCCAGGATCTCTTTAAATTCCCATTCCCCTGGCCTCTACCTCCTGAGTGCTGGGGTTTTAGTTGTACACCACTGTGATCAGCCTACAACAGATTTTCAAACAATATATTCCAACACTGTCATGAATACTCACCAATACTGTAGTATCTCTTCAGTTCTGTGCGTCTGATTTCCTTTAACTGATTGTTTTTTCTCTTCTTTTTCTCATCAGTGCTATATTCCCCCTCCACTGCAATGCTGGATTTGTCTTGTTCCAAAATGACTGAGTTAGCATCTTCTTTCCTGGAATTACTCCTTGTGGCTGTAGCTGAGATGATCTCTGCATTTTGTTTGGCTTGTTTCTTCTTTTTTAGTCTATGAATGAAAAAAGGAAAAACACTGAAGATGTGATTTGCTTCATGCAATCCAAATTCAATGCTGTGGGAGATGGATATGGAATTATCTGATAAATAAAACACTGTGCTTCCCTCCCCATCCATTCTTGCTACACAGCACACAAATTGGCTTCAAGCTTATAACCATCCTGCCCTCAGGGTTCTAAGTGCTGGGCTTACAAGCATGTACCACCAAGTTTGGGTCTTCCTCCATCCCTCTTTTGGCAGAATTGGGGATTAAAGCCAGGGTTTGTACATGCTAGGCAATTACTCTACCACTGAGTGTTATCTTCAATTCTGTTCTCACTTAAAAGAAAAGGAGGAGGAGGAGGAGGAGGAGAAAGAAGAGGAAGAAGTTGTTTGAAGACATAAAACTATTGTTTATAATATAAAACATAAAACTTGAATAGTCTCATAAAACTATTCAAGAGATATTTTTCTTTTCTAACTACTTAAATTTTCTAACATAGAGATCAAGGATCTTTCCTTGGTGCATCCACAATACTAAATTTGAGAGAAGTATGAGATAAAACTTTCTAGATCTGAGAAAAATGGCATTTTTCTGTTGGTTATGAAATGATGAGTATTGTTTTTAAGTCAAGATACTGTAATTCCTCTAGAAGGTCCCATTTGGGCATTGTAAATTTTTAAAAAGTGTTTTGTGATTTTCAGCCATACCTATGAAAAGGAGAACAAGTATGAAACATGTCTTTTATATTGGCTTACATGCAGTATCAAGATTTGTCAGACCTCTCTGGTTTGGGTAACTCTTTTCATTTATACACGCGAGTGCTAAAGCTCTACATCTCTTAAGAGCTAAAATCCCCTAGTGATAGTACAAGATAGCCATTATGAATAATCATTGTGATTGCTAATGTAAGCACTGGCTGATAACTTAGTGAACAAATTTGATGCTTCCAGCTTTTTACCCACAAGGCCCCGGGAGCTGAAGTTTATCATCATTCACTGAATCCGGCCCCTAAAAATGTCTTCCAAGAGACGCATGCTGTGCACTGAGCTGATGTACACCTTGTAGTCAACTAGTCCATGGGAAACTCTCTGTTCTACAGAACATAAACTCTTTCAGAAAAAGGCCCCTAGCCTTATGTACCTGGGGACTCTATTTCCATATAAATCTATTTGGCATTAGGATCCTTCTGCCTAGGTAGAGAACGCCAGTTTTGCAGGTTGCATTGTTACATAGTTCTCTTGCCTCTGGCTCCACTGCTGCAAACAACACTTACACAGATCATTGAACATGGAGAAGTTAAGCTGGTATCTACATGGAGCCTTCACCCCTTCGTGCTAGTACCTTTGGTCCAGATAGGAAGGTACTCTGCATACTACCAAAGAAGAAAGGTAAAACACAAACCCAGTCACAAACCCTTGGATCTACAATGGTGTCCTACCTGCAAATAGGCTAGTGCAATAGTGGCACAAAGCTAACGGGAGTAACCAACTGTCTTAGTTAGAATTTATTGCTAAGAGACACCATGACCATGCTTATAAAGGAAAACATTTAATTAGAGGAGGGAGGGCTGGCTTACAGTTCAGGAGTTTAGTCCATTATTGTCATTGCAGGAAGCATAGCAATGTGCAGGCAGACATGGTGCTGGAAAGTGGCTAGGAGTTCTACATTTGCATCTTCAGGAAGCAGGAAGAGACAGTGAGCCACTAGGCCTGGCTTGAGCTTCTGAAACCTCAAAGGCTGCCTCCATTGACATACTTCTTCCATGGGGCCACATTTACTCCAATAAGGCCATGCCTCCAATAATGCCATTCCCTATGAGCCTATGGGGGCCATTTCCATTCGAACCACCACACCAGCTAATGTCTGATTTGACTTAAGGCCTACTCCACAATATGGAACCCATGCCAAACTGCTGTAGAAAGTACTTCTGTATATGTGTTCCTTTTATTGGTTAATGAATAAATCTGTTTCCACTAATGGCTTAGCAGAATAGGGCAAGGTAGAAGTTCCATTCCATGCAGATAGAGAGAGAGTACGTGGAGTCAGTGAGAAGCCATGCAGCCACCAGCAGAGACAGACACCTCCACTGGAGCCCGCTGAAACTTTGCAAGTAGGCCATGACCTCATGGTGATGCACAGATTAATGAAGATGAGTTAGTTTAGGATATAAGAGCTAGCTAGCAATATGTTTAAGCTATTGGCCAAACAGTATTGCAAATAATGTAGTTTCTGAGTGATAGGTTTGGGCAGCTGGGAATGAACAAGTGGCCTCCACCTATACCCAACCCTGCTTGGATGACCAATAACCTGAAACTATGTAGCCCAGGAATCTAGGATAGAAAGAAAAAAGTGTAGCTATAATAAAAAGACTCCTAATGACATCCTGCTGTACTATCAGTGCCTTGCTCAGCCACCATCAGAAAAACTTCCTCCTGAGGCAAATGGCAACAAATGAGAGACCCACGGTCAGAGATTATGCAGAGAATGAGAGACTTTGGAAAAGTCAGCTTTACAGGAGATGTCTCCATCACATCCCTCCACCCAGAGCTCAGAGAAACCTGTAGAAGAGGAGGCATAAAGTGCATAAGAACCAAATGGAATGGAAGATACCAAGAGAACAAGGCCTTCTACATCAATAGGATTGATGTATATATGAACTCAGAGACAGAGACAGCATGCACTAGGCCTACATGGCTCTGAAAAAGATGGGGTCCTAGAGCTGAAAGAAGTGGACACACATACCTCCGTCCCTAGCCCCACTATTTCTAATTGATAACTACTTGCAAATGAAAATTTAGTTTCTTCCAAGGGGGTCTCATTGGGGAAACAAATTATTCTTAAGGGTAGGTTGTATGCCCAGCAGTAGATGGCCAACAGAATATGAACCCAATGGCATCCTTAGAAGTCCTTTTCTCTTAAAGACTTGTCAGATATTCCCCATTTCTAAATTTATACATATATATACATATATGTATATATATGTATATATATATATATATAATCTTTTTACACTGTAGGTTCTTTGCATATAAATATGACTTCCAGGTTAGTGTTTTTGTCATATTCCCGAGTGTGAAAAACCAGAATGTATCTGAGTCTATATCTGCTTCTTGTGTTTTTTCCTTGTTTGTCCTATTGTTTAGGCTTTTTTCTGTCATATTATACTATACTATACTATATAATATTATATTATAATCCCTTAGAAGCCTATTTCTAATGAGATACAGAAAGGGGTGAATCCAGATGGGACAGGAGATGTAAAGGAACCAGGAGGACTAAAGGGAGGAGAAACCATAATCAGGATATATTAAGTGAGAAAACATCCTATTTTCAATAGAAGAAAACCCAGATCTCTTGCCTCTGTTTTCTTGGGCATCTGGATATAGTTGAGCTGTAGACATGGATGTATGTAGGTAGAAAATGATATGACCATCAGAAAACACAGAGAACAATGTTGAGCTCATGCTTCTT
Organism: Arvicola amphibius; assembly: GCF_903992535.2. Classification (NCBI taxonomy): domain Eukaryota; kingdom Metazoa; phylum Chordata; class Mammalia; order Rodentia; family Cricetidae; genus Arvicola; species Arvicola amphibius. Next base: position 38,062,562 of record NC_052054.1, read on the forward strand.
TGTTCTGTCAAATGTAATAGTCAAGAAAAGTCTCGCCGGTGGTGGCGCATGCCTTTAATCCCAGCACTCAAGAGGCAGAGGCAGGCGGATCTCTGTGAGTTTGAGACCAGCCTGGTCTACAAGAGCTAGCTCCAGGACAGGCTCTAAAGCTGCAGAGAAACCCTGTCTCGAAAAACCAAAAAAAAAAAAAAAAAAAAAAAAAAAAAAAAAAAAAAAAAAAAAAAAGAAAAGAAAAGTCTCTCCTTAAATATATAGCTCACAGAGATTGAAGCAGCAAGCATGGGGCCTGCATGGGTCTGCATTAGGTCCTCTACCTATTTTATGGTTGTTTAGTTTGGTGTTTTTGTAGGAATTCTAAAAATAAGACCAGGTGTGTCTCTGACTTTCTTGCCTGCTCTTGGGACTCTTTTCCTCCTGTTGGGTTGCCCTATCCAGCCTTGACATAAGGGCTTCTGCCTTGTCTCATTGTATCCTGTTTTGTCTTGTTTGGTTGTTGTGTTGGAGGCCTGCTCTTTTCTGAAGGGATATGGAGGGGGAATAGCTCTGGGGTGAAGGGGAGGTCAGAGTGCGTGATAGTTTGAATGTAATTGGCCCCCATAATCTCATAGGGAGTGGCACTATTAGAAGTTGTGACCTTAAGTAGTTGTGGTCTTGATAGAAGAAGTATATCACTGTGAGGACAGGCTTTGAGGTCTCCTATGCTCAAGATATCACCTAGTATCTCAGTCTACTTCCTGTTGTCTGCATAACAACATGTAGCAGCTACTTCTCCAGCATCATGTCTACCTGCACACTGCTATGTCCTGCCATGGTAATAATGGACTGAATCTCTGAACTGTAAGCAAGCCACCCCAATTAAATGATTTCCTTTGTAGGTTGTGATATTGTAATGGTGTCTCTTCACAACAATGGAAGCCCTAACTAAGATGGGGGGGTGAGAGGAGGGAGGATATATGTAGCTTGGATATATTATAATATGAAAGAATCTCATTTCAATTAAAAAAATAATTTTCAATTTAAATAGAATTTAAAATTCTAGTTTTCAATTAAAAAAAAAGAAAGGTGCCTCCTTGGTTTTGACAACTATGGAGTCCACAGCTCAGGAAACTAAAGTATGTCGTCTTGAACATTAAATGTGATAACTGCACTTCCTTAGCTACCAGCAGGGTCTTTTAGTAGGATTAGCTGAAATATGTCAACACCTAGCAAAAAGAAGCAGAGACGGAATAGCTAAAATATCTTGTTATACTATCTAATGACATCAGAACTAAGCGCTAAGATCTACAACACATGCCAATTTTAAGCGTGCCATATGCTATTGTTCACTGAGCCACAAAGGGGTCTGGTTCTACGACTTTCATATTCCCCTGCAAACGGTCTAACAGACAGCTGGGAAAAAGTGCTGTGAGTTCACATTTCATCTCTTTGTATGCTTGGTTAAGCATGCACACATGCACACATGCACACACGCATGCACACACACACACACACACTGCACACACAACTGCAAATCACTGTTAGTCACAATAAAGGGATTATTTTCAACAAGAACATGATGATTTTCTGTCAGATTTTAAGCCATTTTACTGGGAGAAGAATAGGTGGTTCTTTGTGAAGGTAGGTCTGATAATGCTTCTAATAAAATAAAAATGTTCTGATCAAATTACTGTATGTGGCTTAATGTGCAGTGCCCTGACTCTACGGGGAGCAAGCGTCTCTTTACAGGGAGAGATTTTTGCAAAGGCCTGACCACTTTCTCAAAAGCACTGGCTATGGATGGATGGCTGGCCCTGCTCTATGTATAAGCTCATCAAAACTTGCTTGAAATGTACCTTTCACATCATTCAAAACTGACTTTTTTTTCTAGAAGAAAGCAGGTGCATAAAATTAGCCCCGTATCTTATCTCCTGAGATATGTTGTTACTTCATGTTCTGGATTTTTCCACTTGATGTCCCCATTTCACCCTCTCCTTGTGAAAATTAAATCCGCTTTGATCTGAGGCACGTGTTTGGATGAGCAGCAGCAGCAGTGTTTGGGAACATCTCATTAGACACTAATTTTCACTCATGGAAATAACAAAATGGGATATGTTGGCTTACTCATTTTCTCTCCTTGTTTGGCAGATTATTATTGTCAGTGGTATAGCCAAGCAACTGTCATTTCAGAAGGAAAAGAGAATACTCTAGAAAATAGCAATACCAAACTAATTTAGAGTAAAATGTAGTGCTTTAGAATTTCTAAAACCAGTTTTTGTTTTGGTGAGAGTGATCTGGTTTTTTTGGACATTATCATTATAACTGGAACATCTTGATCTTGCAGCTGGAAATCAGAACAATTTCTGGAGCCCTGATAGGAAGCACTTCCTTTGAGATACAGAAATAGACACTTACCACCTTTCCCAGGGTTAGAAACTGACAGCCAGATACATATGGCAGAGCTAGTAGTCCTCAGAGTCTGCTTTCTAGAGCTTTTCAAGTTTTCTCCTTTGTTTTTGGAGCATTTCCTTTATTTCATCTAAGGTCTCTGTGTGTGTGTGTGTGTGTGTGTGTGTGTGTGTGTGTGCGCGCGCGCGTGTGCGCACTAGATATATGTGTCTGTGTGTTTGCATATGTGTGTGTACTGTGTGTGCTTGTGTATGGAGGCCAGAGATCAACATTACATATATTCCTTGATAACTGGCTACCTTATTTTTTGAGACAGGGTTTCTCCCTGAGCCTAGAGTTCATCTAAAAAGTCCATTTTGCACTTGATTGCTATAGGTGCAAGTGAAGAAAACAAATCTTCATTTGGTTGGCTTATGCTTATTTTCTTTAAAATCAATCCCAAGGACAAGAACAACTGTTCTTCATCCTCCCACAGCCCCACTGCTGGATTTCAACCCTGTCCCATCTAGCTCCAAAATGTCCCCAGCAAATCTACCTCTCTTCCCATTCTGCTTACACTGACCACAGCAGACGCTGCCTGTCTGGCCCTCTGTCCAGGACTGTCGCTGCTTCATGATGAGAGTACTACAACATCCACACTGTGGACAAGTCAGGGTAATGCCAGAGTTCCAGTCTCTGAAGGAGCTCATAGCAAAGCCAGAAGAAAAGGGAGATGACAGCCATAGACCTTCCCCAAGAACAAAGGAGGTCACGAGCTGAACTTCCCGTCTTTCCATGATGGCATTCTGAAAAGTTCGCTTATTTAGAATCTGTAGCCTTTTTATATTAAAGTAAAAGGGAATGACATGATACAAACACATCTCATTCTCTCCATATTACTGTCTTTGCCATAATTAGCAGAACAACCAGGAGATACTGTTAAATAATTTGTGAGTGAAAGCAGCTTCCTTACTATACATAAATGAGTTTGGCACCCTGGTATTCATCAGTCTGGACTCTGAACAAGTTCTTTTTTGACTCTGCAGTCCCTTCCCTGTAGGTGGAGTTTCTCTGTGTCTAGGCAGCAGCTCCCAAATAATAAGTCAGAGACTTATTATTAATTGTAAGCTAACTCTTATGTTTTGTTTTGTTTTTTTTTTGTTTTTGTTTTTCGAGACAGGGTTTCCCTGTAGTTTCTAGAGCCTGTCCTGGAACTAGCTCTTGTAGACCAGGCTGGCCTCGAACTCAGAGATCCGCCTGCCTCTGCCTCCCGAGTGCTGGGATTAAAGGCGTGCGCCACCACCGCCCGGCTAGCTAACTCTTATGTAGCGTAACACAGAGCGCTGCCAAACTAAAGCTTGCTCTGGCGTTTGCGGTGAGAGCTTCATGAGAGCAAGGACTTCTGTTAAAGGATGCTCAGGGCTGTGGAAAGACACACGGTTAGTATTTTATTACTGCTTTGTGAATGAGCAAAATTCACAAAGAAGCTCATGTTCTCATTGGCTTCAAGTCAGTCTCCTGCAGGAATGCCCCTTCACACCATTCCCCGATTAGTAGTGTGCTCTCAAGAACAGATGCTCATCTCCTGATGCAGACATTTAAGGAGAAAATACACTGGCTATGTATGACTGAAAATGTATTAAATAGATATGGTGGCGATGTAGCTCTACGGTAGTGCTTCCTTGAATTCAATTCCCAGCACTGTAAAAAGCATAAATAAAACCATAACCTTCTTTAATTAACATTTGACTCTTCATAATTTTAAATTTGAATTACATGTGCTTCTGAAAATTGTACTATAGAAATAACTACCTAGTACTCCTGTAAGACAACCCTTAGCCAGCCAGCCACAGCTACTGGAATTAATGTTTATTTTGCACGTTAGTAACATGTGGGGAGAGGTTGCACAATCATGATGTATGTACAAATGTGTGTGCTGTAGTAGCACTTGGGTGGATGTCAGAACCAATTCTGTGGAGCAGGTGCTGTTCTCCTATCTTTATGTGGGATCTGGGGACCAGCCTCATTTGTCCGGCCTTTGTGGCAAGCACTTTTACCAAAAAGCCACCTCACTAGCTTTGGTTATCAAATTTAATGAAGATCTCTCAAAATTATTTAAATAAAATTAGCAGTCCTCCTAGACAGTGCATAGTCAGCCTGACTACATGGCAGCTCTGACCCTAGCTACTGCAGCCCTATTGGCAGACATTAGGGGGAGAAGGAAAGACGGAAACTGTGTTCAAAACCCAATGAGTATTTGTCTGGGATTTGTCTACAGGTTCCATGCACACATTATGTGAGAGCCAAAGCTACCTTTTAAGTTTTAATTACTGTGTCTAAGAGATCCAGGAAACAAAAATGCCTCTGGTCCACAAGCCCCTTGCCCAAGGACAGTTCCTGAAATGCTGGAGGCTATTGTTCAAGGGAGATAACAAGCCACACCTTTTCATTCCTCTACACAAGTTTGTTTGACCCAAGTGCAGTGGACGTGCTTGATCACAGGTAAGTGGGAGGGACCTGGACAGAAAATATGTGAGAATGTACTCCTGACCCTGACTGGATGTAGGCATGAGGCACACAGGCAGTAAGTACAACAAGATGTATGCTTGCCCCTGATTGGACCTCATGGAAAATGCTGTGAATTATGGATTGGGCCTTCTTAAGCCCCTGCAAAATGTGACTCAGGGCCATTTTCTGGAAACTCAGAGAACCTGGCCAGAGCCCATCTACCTCACCAGTACTTAAGGCTTGCTTCAAATTTGGCTTTAAACTTTGGGAAGGGTTTTACTCTCCATCCATGGGATTAACACATACTCATGATGAAGTGAATTTACACAAAAAGGCAAGTTACCAAAGACAGAGAGAAAAAAATAAGAAAAATTTCATCATATTCTTTTTTCTAGTTTTTAAATTTTGTACCATGTATCTAAATTTTTAAATATTTAGTGAAGTCTTGAAGATTCTTTCCTTCTATAAGAATAATTTAGCACATAAGTTTTGCCTCAAATTTGAATTTTACTTTTTCCAAAAAGATTATCAAGAAAGCCTTGGGGCCTGGGCTTAGTGGTGTACACCTGTAATTCTCAGGATGCAGAGACAGGTGGACCTCTGTGGGTTTGAGGTGAGCCTAGTCTAAATGGAGAGTTCCAGAAGAGCCATGGCTATGTAGAGAGACCCTCTCCCCAGTCTCTAAAATTAGAAAAGAAAAGAAAACCTTGGGAGCTAGAAAGATGGCTCAGTGGTTAAGGGCACTGGCTGTCTTCCAGAGGAATTAGGTTTCATTGCCAGCACCCACATGACAACCACAAGAGTCTATAACTCTGGTTCCAAAGGATACAGCACCCATTCTGCCCTCCTTTGGTACTGCATGCATGTGGCACAGAGACATGCGTGTAGACAAAATACTCATACACGTAAATAAAAAGAAATAAATCTTCAACAAAAAGAAAGGAAAACCTTGCAAGATCTTGCTTTTAAAGGAAGTTTAAGGGTTAAGTAACAAAGCTGGCTTCCTTAGGTTTCACAGAGGCAGGAGGCAGGCAATTTTATCTGTGCCTCATAGATAAGGAAAGAAAGGCTGAGCAGAGATACAGCATAAGCAAGGTCACAGGACGCTGTCCCCAAGGACAGAGCTTAGCTGTGGAGCAGCAGTTCTGAGTCAAGGCTAGCTTGGCTGTTCCTGCAAAGCGTGTTTACACAGCACTGTGTCTCTTCTGATTTTCCATACAATGCACTGGGCTGGGGGATGCCATAAACTCTTTGGAAAAAGGATAGCCTCAGAGTCTTGGCAAGGCTGATGACAAGTTTGCTAAGAATTTGATTTGAATTTAGATTTGGGTTCTGGCCTTGGCTTTCTTGGTAATCAGCCCTGTGACTTCCTTTGGAATTGTGGTAAAGTAGATGGAGACTTGGGACTGGGAAGGTTTTTAATATCTTGCCTGGCTTTAATGGTTTTACTTGACTGAGAAAAATTAGGAAATGTGAAAAAGCTATTTTGATGTCCAAAAAAATATTTTTAAATCTACACTAACCTTACCTACCCAAAAGTCTAACACTTCCTCGTGTCTTAAGACTCACAGTTGGTTTATTTTCTTTCCACTGTAGACTCCCAAGAGTTGGAAAAGTCCAGAGTTCAATATGCTATATCATCCATTTATAAAGTCTCTCAAAAACAAAAAATAATAACAAAATAAGGCAATAAAACCACCCATGCTCTACAGTCTGAGACTAATAGCTACACAAAGAAAATGTCAGCTACCAAAGTTGAACAACCAGGGGACTGTGCTTTTAGGCCTTTTAACACTAAACTTCTCCCTCAAATTGCCTTCTAGGGAAGTAAAGTCTAACATAAAAGATGCAGTGTAGACAGAAAACAAGCTCATGAAAAAATGCCACGTAGCAGTATTTTAGTGTTTAGTATTTCGTTTTATTTTGTCAAAATAAAGGGAAAATACAACAAAATCTTCCCAGACGAACTGCACACTGGAAAAGACATACAGGTAGGTTTGCTGGATTCAGGATTACGGTTGGCTGCTGAGGACAGTAGAATATCCATAATTATATAATCTGATGCTGAATTCTTTCAGATTGGGCGGGGGAGTATTTCATAATCACAAAAGCAAAAAACCAATAGAAACATAGTAAATACCAGCAGCTATGGCAACAATATGCCAAATCTTGTTTATTATTCTTCTGTGTTTACCCTCAGTGAATTCATGGCCAGCAGCCCATCTATCTCCCTCAAGAGACTTTGCTCCTTTCTTTGCTACTCTGGCTGTAACCTGTCAATAGACCTTCTGACCTACAGAATGTAGGTTGTGTTTTGGTTTTGTTTGTTTGTTTTTCTGGTTGTCTAAACCTGACTCTTGCCATATCTAAGCTGGGGACAGGAATAAAATGAGCCTAGCAACTGTTATAAAATCATCTGTGCTTGAATAGTCTTTTGCTCCTCGGGTATGGACGTCTTTGGCAAATTACTAAATCCAGACCTTGGGTTCCTTGTCTTTGACATAAATATTAACTTTGGATTTTTTTGTGATGGTTAAGCGGTAGAGAAAAGGGTTGTTAACTCACCACAACCTTTACTTGCTTTTCAGGAGCTGCAAAATGTAAGCAAAGTCGATGCTGCTGCTGTTATTCTTACTGGGAGAGTTGTAAGGGCACAAGTAAATGAAACAACATAAAAAACAGCCTAGATAACACAACGAAGGTGCTCAGTATATGACGGACCTTAATGCATGCTCGTGTTCTTTTTCTCACTACACATAAATTCTTGACTTTTGTTGTGAATACAGTCAATGACACAAAATACTCATGATCTCTAAGAAAGAACTGCTTGTTACATTGTAGTTCATTTTATGGCTTCATAAACAGAGGTTCAGTTTCCCTCAGTCCAAAATTGTGGTTTTTGCCAACTAAAATAAAACTTAAAAGTCAGGGGTCAAGGGAAGAGTAGCCTTTTGAAAACCACTTGAGGGCCAGGCGGTGGTGGAACATGCCTTTGATCCCAGCACTCAGGAGGCAGAGGCAGGCGGATCTCTGAGTTTGAGGCCAGCCTGGTCTACAAGAGTGAGTTGCAGGACAGGCTCCAAAAACTACAGAGAAACCCTGTCTCAAAAATAAAATAAATAATAAAAATACAGGAAGAAAGAAAGAAAGAAAGAAAGAAAAGAAAAGAAAAGAAAAGAAAAGAAAAAGAAAAAGAAAAAAAGACCACTTGAGGGGCTGGAGAGTTCAGCAGTTAAGAACATATACTGCTTATGCAGAAGACCCAAGTTTGGCACCTAGATTGGGCAGCCCATGACTAACAACTATAACTCCAGCTCCAGAGAATCCCATGCCCTCTTCTGTCCTCTGGGGGCACTACACACACACACACACACACACACACACACACACACACACACACAAGTAAAATAAATCTTTAGAAAGTATTTATGAAAATTCTGTTTTTGGAATTATGGCCAAATAAAAATTATGCTTAATCACTGAGAAAAATCTATGTAGACATATCTAACTCCAATTACACAAATTTTAGATATGCTTTCTTTTTCTTCACTATGTCTAATCATAAAAATAAGATTCTTCCCATTAATGAGTAAAAATTAAAACAGTTTGGACTCCAAAGATCACAAGAGTCAGAAAGAGATCCTTTGGTTTCAGGTTCTGTCATCATGATATTTCTGTATTTAGTTTCACATACACATAAACTTCCCTTGGCCTCAGTGAAAACCTGCATTTTAATAAAGATCAATAAAGGTGATGGCACGCAAGCCACAGAAGCACAATGTGCTATCTAGGGTTTTCGTCTATTACTGAGACAATGAAAGGCCAGCAAATCTTAGGTGCCTCTGGTAACCAAAACACAAGTGTGAGAGATGGTTCCAAATGAGGAGTCTTGGAGTGGGATCACCTGCGACATTTCTGAGATCCTTTCAGCTACCCCCAGTTCCAGAACTAGAATGAAAAGGCTACAAAGTAGATGCATATTGGGTAAAAGGTTTGCCTCCAATTCAAAAACAACATTGGCTTTCATTGTGTGAGATGAATGCTCCTCCAAGCAGAGATTCCATTTTCTAAAGGTCTAGTGCTAAGTCACAGCCTGGAAAAGTTCTGGGAGGGCTTTACCACGAGGAGAGTGGTAATGCAGGTGTTTCTCAGCAAAGAGTAGGGTTAGATTCAGATTCAGATAAACCCATCGTAAGTTAAAGATACACTTAATGTCAATAAACTCATCACAAAACTGAAAAAAATAATTAAGCCATCATTTCAAGTGCTCTATCTCTAAGCTATAAAACTGAAGCTGGGAACCACATTCGGGGGCTTGCCCTGTGAGAGAGGGAGATGGAGAAGAAGGTCAGAGAGAATGAATATGAAGAGTCATTATGCTAAGGATGATTAGCCAATCTGTAAATATAGTGATTGCATATGGATTGCTTAAGCACAGCAAAACAGAAATTAGTAACAGTCCAAAAGAGAAATGTTAAGAATTAGAAGTTGCTTACTTACCATTTGCTTTATAGTGATAGATACTATTACCCATGGTGCAGGCTTAATCATGGCTCACTGACAAGCAGTATTAATTCACTATGGCCACTGTGACAAGTTAAAACAAACCTCATGGCTTAAAACCACACAACACAGTAAAGCAGCGAGAGATGGCTTAGCGGGTAAAGGTGCTTGCCACCAAACTTAACAGCCCGAGTTCAATCCTGGGACCCACATGAATGAAGGAGAGAATTGACTCCTGAAAGTTGTCCTCTGACCTCCCCAGACACAAACACACACACACACAGAGAAAGAGAGAGAGAGAGAGAGAGAGAGAGAGAGAGAGAGAGAGAGAGAGAGAGAGAGAGAGAAAGAGCACAAATGTAATAACAAAAGAAAGCAAAAACAAAACAAAAGAAAAAAGAACACATACTCTCTTACAGTTCTGGAAGCCACAAGCCTGAAATCAGTGGTACCTGGTTGAAATCAAGAGGCAGGCATGGTTATCCCTGCTCCCTCCCCCAGTCTCTTTGCTTGCCTTTTTCAGCTGGTAGACTGGCATTTCTTAAAAACTCTTTCTTCACCTTAAGAGACAGAAATTTAAGACTCTGACTTCCCTGTACTGCCTCCTTCCTTGGGCAGTCTAGTGTTCCTAGGCCTCCTTAGTTGCACATTTGTAACTGCCAATAGGACCCACCCAGATATCCTCCCTATCTAGAGATCCTCAACTTAGTCCTATCTTCAAGATCTCCTTTGCCAGGAAAGGGATCATTCCTGGTTTGAGAGATTAGGATCTGTATCTCTGAGGGTCAAGATAGGTCACAATACTCCTTAGATTTGTTTTATTTTGTTTTGTTTTTATTGTTGTTCTTTTTAAGACAGTCTCTCTCTCTGTAACTCAAGGTTATGTTCCTGCCTCTAGTCTCTTAAGAGATTAAGGTGTGAATCAGCGTGTCTGATTCTCTTAGGATATGCGGTGTGTTCTTTGTGTTGGTCTGTCTTTTCAGAGCCAGCTACACCAGGTAAAGGCACCAGCAGCAGGTACCATCTCTAGCCCTAACTTAGCTTTGAGTCCTGATGGTGCACCTCATCACTGCCTTAGCTTCCATGCCTGAGTCATGGCTATGCCTACAGGGTACACTGTCTAAGGTACATAAAAACGTTCTCTATTGGCAATGACTAGCCGATAGAAACTGCATAAGGAAAACCACAGTCTTTGTGAACTGTAACTGCTCTAACACCTCAGGCCACAGAAAGAATATTACAGATGTGAACTTCTGTTTGTGGTACCTCTAAAACTGCCTTTTGGAAGTGGGGATACTGAAAGAAAATTATAATATGAAGAATTTCTAGGGGTTACATCTCAATTTCATACCAAATCACTTCAATCTGATCAATGCTAGGCATTTGATGTTTGATTATAGCAAAGTCAAGGAAGTCTTTCTCTTTAACAATCAAAAACTCCCAACTTTATTAAATCTGTTCTCTGACAATTCTGTATATGAACCTAACTTGTTCTGAATACTCTCCTCTCATTCATCACCCTTCCACCCTTGCCAACATCTGTCCCCCCAACAAGTCTCTTTGACACATTCATAGCTCTTTCTTATGTTTTGTGACTCATTGATTTTAACCAGGCCTATGTGACCATGGGTTTGGAAATACCTGTTAAATCCTGGTGGGTTTATCAGAGGGTAGCAACCAAAGACAATGACTGTCCCTCTCCCTGAACCTATCAGTAGCCAATATCATCATGGAGAAGTAGGGCCGCCGTGAGCCCCTCCCAGATCCATGATTGACTCTGACTGGGCCAGTTTTGTACAGTCCCAGTTCAGGTATCCATAGCTACTGTTGGATCATGTCTGTGATCTAACACAATGGCTGAAAACAGCATTTTACAGATTGTCTCTCAATCGGTCTTCTAGCTCCTACATTCTTTCTACTCCCTAATAGAGTTCCTTGGTACATACAGAAATCTTATTTTGATAGGGGTATCATGTTTGAAATTTTTTTATTCATATGGATTGATCTACTCTGACAATATTTAATGAATTTATATAGAAAACAACACTAGGATATCGTTTCAGGACACAATTATTTTACTCGTAACAAAATTCTTTTGAGAAAACTATTTTCTTGTGTACATTTCTGTAAAAACCAAACAACACATAACTACCTTGGAAAAGCCCAAACAGAAACATGATAATACAAAGGGTTTTATTTCTAGCCTTTAACTCAGTGGTTCTCAACCTGTGGGTCATGACCCTAACAATCCTTCCACAGGGGATACCTCAGACCATCAGAAAACACAGATATTTACATGGTGATTCATAACAGTAGCAAAATTACACCTAGGAAGTAGCAGCAAAAATAATCTTAAGGTGGGGAGTCACCACAGCATGCGGAACTATATTAAAGGTATCAGCATTAGGAAGGCTGAGAACCACTGCTTTAACATCTCTTCCTGCTAACTGCTTAGATTGCATAAACATGGATGAAAATAGAAGCGAAAAAGTTACAATTCTGAGAACAACCAGTTGAGTACAAACCTTCCTCAGCCTTCCACCTGCCCGTGGAATCCCACTGGGATTACAGAAGAGGGTCCCACTGAGTCAACCCATTATGTGTGTTCTGGGGCCCCCAACTTAAGCACCCTACCCACTGAGCCATTTCCCATCCTCACGCTATGTGCTTTCAGTGCCAGAGGCTGCAAGCGGCTTCCTACCTCACCATTCTACAGACTCCAGAAAGACTCATCTAACATTAAGTTTAAAATCTTCAGAAATTAGTTTTGGCAGATGGCCTCAATTTAGAACCAAGATGCCCAGTCAATGTCTTAGATGGCTTTTTTCCCCAACTGTTAAGTCTATCAGTCATTTCTTTGGGAAGTCCTATTGATCACAAATTGGATTGTTTGGAGCACTGGACTGAGCTCCCAAGGTCCAAATGAGGAGCAGAAGGAGGGAGAACTTGAGCTAGGAAGTCAGGACTGTGAGAGGTGCATCCATTCACCGAGACAATGGAATTGATCTAATGGGAGCTCACCAAGGCCAACTGGACTGGGTCTGATGGAGCATGTGATCAAACCAGACTCTCTGAACGTGGCTGACAAGGAGGGCTGACTGAGAAGCCAAGGACAATGGCCTTGATTCTACTCCATGTACTGGCTTTGTGGGAACCTAGTCTGTTTGTATCCTCACCAAACTGCTGGGGGAGGGAAATGGGAGGAGGGGAGGAGGTGAAAATTTGTAAAATTATATAATTAATAAGAAAAGAAAGAGAAAAAAGAATCTTGTAAAACCTATTCTTTCTTTTCTTCTTAAAACTCACATAGAACTATAGGATAAGGATAATTTATTTATATATAAGGAAGAACACAAAATAGACTTGAAAAGGAAAATATGATCCTTGCTTTCATATTTCCGAGGGCTTATCTCCAGGATCAACATCATCCAAACAGATGCTGGTGTTGTTCAGGCCATCTGTGGTCATCTCCCAAGCACACTGAACTTCTCTTCTCTAACCACAAAGAACACCTGTGGAATAACAGGAATAAATATACGGTCTTTGCTCAGTACCTGGTCCCAAGATCCTAAAACACTTGAAATGCTCAGAGTAAGAAGTATCTTTTAGGGTCTAGGAATGACTCAGTGCTGGGGAGGGGCAGATGCCCACAGAGATTCAAGATGAGGAGTGGACATCACGAGACCAAATTAATCAGAGTACTGGAGTTTCCATCCCTGTGCTTTCAAGGCTGATCTCAGAAGAGACCAAAGACACTGGAATAGAAATTTAGTCACTGATGACCAATGCTTTATTCAACCAGATCAACATAAAGAAACCTACATTAAGTAACCTTAAAGGTCCTGAGAGGGTTTCTGGGGTGCTGAGCAGATTAGGGATGGAAGGGTGGTGAACCTGGGGAGGGCATGGCAGCTTAGTGCTCCCTAAAATTCCATGTCTTGCCCTATTCATCTCTTCCCTTGTACTGTTCTGGAGTTGTATCCTTTGTAACAAATGAGTGTTAAGTGAGATTTTATCTTGAGGTAACACAAAGGCAGCCTGAGGAGAGAATCATGGAAAGTCTCAAAATTCTAGCCAAGTCAGACAGAAGCCTACTGACCCAGAGACCTGGAACTTCTGACTAACATGTGAAATGACATCCTTATAGAGCTGAACACTTAATCTGTGAAACCTGATTAGCCCTGTGTACAAATCAGGGACTAACACCAGAACTGAACTGAATTAGTGACACCCAGAAAGTATCAGTACCAATAGTTCAAAATGAAGTTGCCCTACATAATATAATAAGAGAAATTAAATGCTACCCAATTATAATTGAAGTAAAGAAACAAGGATATTTTAGGCTTTGTTGTGTTTTGAGGGGGGCACACAATGACTGTCCTGAGACAGGCCAGTTTCCCACCACCTGGACACATACTCCCCAAGATGAGAACAAGGATCACCTATTATGAACTCTTTGTTTGTAACTAACTTGTCACACTGCACATAAAGATAATACCAGACTTAATCACTCAAGTGATAAAACCAAGTAATCAAACATCATTTGTAAGAATATATTTACCAAGAAACCTCTATTTTTATTTTATTTAGTTTTGAAAATTGAGCCCAGATCTCATGAGTGTTAGACAAGGCAATACCATTGAGCTATACTTTGAGCTCTTCCAGATACTGTTCCTTGGATAGCTGTTGATAAATGGCAAGGCAATTTCTCAAAGATTTACTCATAGAAATTCCCTTTAACACATGCTATTTAACTCAAACGTTTATAAGATCTGGGTCCTAGACTTACAGATTTCCTGTGGATGTTATGCTCCTGGGGAAGGCAAGGTAAAACTCAATTGCTGTTACTTGTGTTGAAATTTTAAAATCTTCCAGAAGATAAAAATGGGTGGTAATAGTGTCTCAATGGTTAGGAGAATATTAATACATCTTTAACTATTTCTGAGACTCTCCCAAGAATATATCAAATGTAATTCAAATAAAGTTGAAATTGAGACAAAGTCTTGCCATTTGCCAAGGACTCTCCTCCAGCCATCTCCCACAGAAAGAGTCCCCCTTGAAAAGAGTATCTCAGTATTTAACTTACATAAATGTAGTTGATTTTTTTTAACTCTTTGGAGACCTGACACCCAGCTCCAAAAAAATACACAAAGACTTATTCTTACTTATGAAGGCCCAGCCTTAGTTTGAGTTGTTTCTAGCCAGGTTTTCTTAAATTAACCTGTTTCTCTTCTTTTATGTGTTGTCTCTGGGCTTTTTACTTTTCTTTCTTCTATATGTCTTTCTTCCCTTCCTCTGTGGCTGGTTGTGTGCCTGGATGACTGAGAGTCCTCTCGCCTCTTTTTCTCATTCCTAGCTCTTCCCTCAAGTTTAGATTTTCCCTCCTATTTATTTTCTCTGTCTGGAAGCCCCACCTATCCCTCTCCTGTTTAGCTTTTGGCCGTTTAGCTTTTTATTAGATCAATCAGGTGTTTTAGGCAGGCAAAGTAACACAGTTTGACAGAGTTAAACAAATGCAACATAAAAGAATGCAACACATCTTTGCATCATTAAACAATATTTTACAGCATAAGCAAATGTGACACATTTTAAACTAATAATTTATAAAACATACACATTATAATTTCATGAAGAAATAGGAAAAACCTAAAACTCACCATGACCCGTGATTTTATCATTAGTATTACTAAGCAAACAAAAGATTGTCTATCAACACATTAATAGTATCAATTATATTCATCTATATCAATATTAATTCTATGTTCAGATATTCTCTTAGGGACAATTTATCATTAAACAATGAATTAAGTTTTCCGAATTCTATGCAAAATTGTCATAATATTTAAAACTGTAAATGAGTTAACTACTTTTCAATGATACAGTAATTACTAAACTATCTCTTCCATTTCATCTTCCAAGAAGTATCTTTAAATCAAAGAATCTCAACTAGGAAAGTCAATAAAAGCATTTCAAGAAATTATCTATTCAATAATGAGATTAACAAATATATTTTCAGCCTTCAACACACCCCAGTGGGACTGCAGTTGGGGCTGGGTAAGTGCATAGTGTGTGTACCACGACAAAAACATTCTCAAAACACTCCCATGTCTAGAAATCATTAAAGTTCAGTTTATATCATTCCACTTTTTAAAAAAGTTTTCAATGTAGTTCCTAGTTCAATGCCTCACACACTAAAGAAAACTGTATTAGATTCTTGCTGCATCTCTCCCTACTCTATCTATTTCTCTTTTTTTTTTTTTTTTTGAGGGGGAAGGAAATCAGAGTTCAAATACCAAAAAATATGTCCTTCACTTAGTGGGAAATATGGGTATGGCTCTTTCCCAAGTCAAGAAATGAAAGAAACACTTGGCATAACTGAGCCCAATCCAAAGCACCTAGTCTAGTTTCCCTGGTTGCGGGATTACCAGGCTAATTCCAAGATAACCAATGTTTAAGATCACCCAGTCCCAGGCCACCTTGGACCTAAGTGACCTGCACGTAAACACACTAACAGTGCCTGCTATATTGCACAATGGGGATTCATTTACCAAATCAAGAGTAGAAAAGCCCAAAGAATGAGAGCACTTGCATACACACATACTGAGTCACATGTTTTGAACCTCTGACCCCAAAATATCTAGACACAAATTTTTAACTTTCTATGAACCAGCAAATCCGTAAAGGCACTTTGATCTGTTTTCTGTTACTTGCTACTAAAATTTGCATACGTGGTAAGGGTTGTTTTTTCCATGTGAATGACTGCAAAATGTAAGCTGGTGAGTTGTGCTTGGCTGGCAGAGGGGAAGCTGGTGGTTTTTATCATATGACAATAAAATGGATGCCTGATCACGGGGCAAGATCATGACCAATGAATGCCAGGGACTGGGTACAAGACTGGCTTCTCAAGTGAGTTGCCTACTTCACTTCAGCCTTTGGTTAGGTCTTGCAGGAAGAGAAAGGCTTGGGCTGAAATGAGTCTCTTGAGATGAAAGCGGAACTCTGCCAGGAGCTGTAACAGCTGAGAGTCCGGTGACCCTGGTTAAACAGCAATCTCTATGACTCAGTAACTCACCTCCACCAAGAAGTTAGCTTGGGTAAACAGTAACATATTTATAGCCCTAAATATCTACAATAATAGACAACTAAATAAATATAAATCACATACCACAGATCCATTCTTTAAAGAATAAAAATCTAGTTGTTTTTTTTTATGAAACCTAATAGATATTTTTCCAGGACTGAGTATCAAACCCAGAACCTCACACATGTTGGTCCAGTGTCCTGCCACTAATCTGCACCCTTAATCCATAACATTTCCATATAGCACAAAGAGAATAAACTGTATTATGACTATACATATGTAATAAGTATTATCCACATTTTCAATCATTTTGTTTACTATGTCAGGGGCTTCGAACACACAGCTAAGTGACTCTTAAAGAGTGCTCTGGTAAAAACCAAGTATCTATGTTTATTTTTCTAAAAAAGGCAGCCACATTTCTTTTAACGCACTTCCACAGTAAATCAACGTTCAACTTAATTTTAAAGGTCTTTTCTCAGTATGGTTTTGAATCATGGTGCCTTTTTAAGTACTAGTTTACAGCATGGTGGTTCTTTCAAAAGTCCGTTATTTCTCCCAGAGTAAACAACGTTTCAGGACCTACAAACTTAAGGGGGAGAGGGGGACAAGGTGTGGCTCAAGCTGGGAGCCACAGCCTTCTGTCTGCAGACAGGACATCAGGGCAAAGTTCAGAAGGGAGTGCTCAGCTCACACCTCAAAAGAAGCATGGGATGAACAAGCAGGCTCCTTTTATTAGGGATGTATGCTTCCTTGGGATGTTAAACGAAAAATGCTGATAGCCAGTGTTGTGGTGGGCCATAGTCCTAAGTCACCAGAGAACCTTATGTCTCCACTTCTACTGAAATACTGAAAGACCAGCCCCAACATTTTGTGCTTCTGAGAGTCTAGTTGTCTGTTCACTTAACTAAACAATGTGTATTCGTTATAAATTTTCTTAACTTTTCATTTTATCTTTAATGACATTAATAAACTCTGCATTAACATTATGACTGCAAATCAACAAATCATGAAATTGCTAGAACCAAAAACTTCAACAAATTAAGAGCCAAAATTTTTTGTTGAGAAATACAGCCTCTTCTCTCACCATAACGTCTCAAGGTTGGAAAATGATGTTTATAAGATAGAAGAAGAAAAACAAAAACATTCAGAAGTTCTACAGAAAATCTGAAAGCAGAAAGAGAATTTTAGTAGGTAGAACAGATGGCAGAACAGAAAGGTGGCCTAGAGCCACACTACGCTGTGTGATGATGGTGTAATGACGTCCCACATGCCTGACATTTAGAGCATTAGGCAATTTAAAACAGAAGCACTGGGATTTCCACTACCCTTTTGGAATCCTAGTGAAGAACCTCCCACATGGAACAGTAATTCTCCAAAGGGTAAAGGTGGCACACTTCTTCTCTCCAATTAGTTGTGAATTCTACATAGTCCCTAAGTCGAAACTCTTCTCTTAGCATCCATAAACACTAGACTCTCATAAACCTTAAATCAAGGCTCTGTATTAGCCAATAGCAACCAGACTAGTTTAAACCAATTGCTGTGGCCCCATAGACTCATTTTCCCCACCCTGCAGAGAAATCACAAATGTAGGAGAACGAACTAACATAACTAAGGAATGTTACATGCATGTAAGATGTAAAATGCCTGTGTGGCTTTGACCTGAAAAGTTACAAAAAGATCCCAAGATTGTTTCATGAATCATTGATGGGTTTTGTTTGTTTTTTTTTTTAAATGAGTAATATATTACAGAGATCAAAGCAATCGAGATTTGATCAAGGAAGGATACTTTAGTATACAAAGTGACAAGGTAGGGGGCCTTTTGAAGAATTAACCCAGAGGCACTTGACAAGAACATGGTGAGGGAACTGATGGAAGAGACTAGAAGGGATTCCCCAGCACCTCTGAAGGTCTCAGGACAAATCGTGAAGATTGGGTTGTTAATGATGTTCGTCTTACTTTCCTAGTATATTTTGGCTACAAATTAAATGGAATACATAGAATTATTTAGTACACACTGTGAAAGGATTGACCCAAAAGACACACTTGTTTTAGGGAAACCAACCATCTCTTAGAGTTAGTGTCACATGCAAAACCTATGTACCTCCGCAAGTGTGCACCTCCTCAAGTGTGCGACTCCGCAAGTGTGCACCTTCTCAAGTGTGTGTCTCCGCAAGTGTGCACCTCCTCAAGTGTGCGACTCCACAAGTGTGCACCTTCTCAAGTGTGTGTCTCCACAAGTGTGCACCTTGTAAGTGTGCACCTTCACATGGTCTTCTTTTACTCAGATTTAAAGACAACACAATGGCACTTTTGTAGACTTGGTCTTGTTGGCTTGATACTACCTATGTACCCAGTGCTGGACTGGAACTCAAGCCCTGCTTGTCTCTGCCTCCACACTGGTGGGATTAAAGGCCTGAGCTGCCACACTCTGCTAGCCAAGACTTTTTTGAAGTCCTTTCTTCTGCCCTACACCTTTGATATTTGCCAATTACCCTGTTTCCAATATTCATTCAGTTGCATCAACTCTATAAACAACATATTACTACACTAGGGCATGCATTCTTTTCTAGGAAGTCCTTTATATATTTCTTATGTTAAAAGACAGATGGATACAATTTAATGGCTAGAGAATGTAAGGAATATGGCTCAATAAGGATGATACATTCTTCCAAAACAAATTTTGTCAACTCCATCACAAAGGAAGGCATGTCAAGAAGCAAACGTGGCC
The DNA here is from genome assembly GCF_903992535.2 of Arvicola amphibius. Lineage (NCBI taxonomy): Eukaryota > Metazoa > Chordata > Mammalia > Rodentia > Cricetidae > Arvicola > Arvicola amphibius. The sequence continues at coordinate 38,081,746 of NC_052054.1, forward strand.
TGACGAAGTCAGGTTTCACTGGGCAAAATGATGCACAGTTGCGCACACAGGAAAGTAAAAAGCAGGCAACAGAAACAACAATGAAAAGCTACAGCACTGAACGAGTAGATGCTGAACAATGCAAACAAGAGTTACCCGAAAGTGTCTGGGATGCTGAAAGGATGGAGACAAGGAACAGAGGACACACAGCCTGGGGCACACTGGATAAGTTAGTTATCATGAGAGACGCTAAGTCGATGTAATTTTGTACCTCCAGTCCATTTTGTGGCTGTATCAAATAAATGTGTCAACAACTGAACAGGACGAAGCTTCCATGGCTCAGAGGAAAATGAAACCCAAGAAGAAAGACTTAATCACCTAATCCCATAGAAAGTGGTCCTCTGAGCTGCAGAATCATATCAGTCATCTCTGGAGAGTCCCCAAAAAATGTTTAGAAGAAAAAATACAAAACTCACCTAGTGGTGAAAACGTTGCTTCTAGCAATGGTACACAGCAGGTTTGAGAATAACTCCCAAAAATCAGCCAACAAGGATTAGATAATTATTTTTTGAGGAGGAATGATGACTGGGTGCTAAAAGTCAAGCACCTTGGATACTAGAATAAGTGAACACAACCACATTTATGATTTTGACAGTGCTGCTGGGTTGGGTATATTCAGGCAGAGTTCACAGACTAGCATGCCAAAGTCTCAATAAGACCATGAAAATATCTGCCCTTGACTTTTAAGAAAAAGATGGCAATGGTTGGGCCATAGAATTTAGTTAAGGGAACTTACAGACACTGACTTTTATGAAATTGAAATGTGTGGCTATTTACGATGTTGATGGTACTAATGTGCCCCAGTGTGCAAATTTTTCCAGCTTAGTCTAAAGGATGCAGAAGCATAGTGTTCAGGTAGTGTATTTCAGTCAAGCTGGGGAGAACAAAATATACTTTCAGAATTAAAAGGCAGCTTCAAAATCTGGAAGAATAGAAAACTAGATGATAAAAAGGGCGGCGGTGGCGCACGCCTTTAATCCCAGCACTCGGGAGGCAGAGGCAGGCGGATCTCTGTGAGTTCAAGACCAGCCTGGTCTACAAGAGCTAGTTCCAGGACAGGCTCCAAAGCTACAGAGAAACCCTGTCTCGAAAAAAAAAACAAAAAAAGAGAGAGTTAAAATGAGTTTTCTCTTTGTATATTGCTAGTATAACTGTTGCCATTAGAATATAATATATATTATCAAAAAAGTGCTATTCCTATAAGCACATCAATCAGACCACGTGAAGATGGTAAAAACTCTGCCTCGGGTGGTAAGATTTCAAAACTTAGGATACTGAGACTAGAGAAGAGAAAGCCCATGGAAAACACAGCACTGTCTTCAAACACATGGCAATGACAGCATATAAGAGAGAGTTAATTAAGTGTGGAGTCTAAGTAAAAAGAAAAATGGGACTATGTACGACAGAAGAATATTTTAATGAAAATATGATAAAACTTTCTACTGGTTAGAAATTTTAAAATAAGGAACTAGAGACTTGGGAAGTTCCTGGGGACATTCCCCAAACCAGAAAAGGTCAAGTCCAAGCTGGAAAAGACCCATTGTGATGTCATGGGAACTCCAATCCTCACAAGGGAGGCTAGACGAACAGTTTTTAAACTGAAGACTTTGGGACTCAGAATTTAGGCATGGTATTTGTATTAGAAAAAAGGGGACACAAATGAAGTAGGAAGTTGACCTGAACCTGACTCTTTCAGAAAATGTCATCTCTTCTCACCCCTCAGTGTCCACAGAATGCCATTTAATCATCACCTGATACTCTTAAGGACAGGTGGATTCTTCACAGGGTACTCCTATAAAGGTGAGCCACTGTGAAATACCATGCTCATGAAAAGCTCCAGAGATACTCAGAATTTTGAACACAAAGAAACAAACAAGTTACTGTGATCAAAGCTACATAGACTCCGCGACACTGTGCATCACTTACGTGAACATGTAGACACAGGTCTGCTGCAGGCAGCTTGCTTTCAGTTCAGAGAAGAGAACGCTGTGGCAGGCGCACAATGTCCTCAAGAGATCACATTCCTATACCAGCACAGCTATGGGTACTATCAAGATCAGCTGTCTTCACTCAAGGTAGACATGAATGACTGGTACTCATCTATAGCAGATTACACTAATGCACTGAAATAGTAAAATCAGTTTATAAAATCACTTATTTATTTTAAAAGTTCATGTCAGTAAGGAAAAATGTTAATACCTCCAGGAGTCTCTAATTCCTAGCATTAGCTATACATCCATTTCTTTAAATGACACATAAAAGTTCTAGTCATTAAACTGAAACACATAGAAATTCTCCAACTCTCTTTAGACAGATCATATGAGTTATAATAGTATCTTATTAATAGTTACGAAAATTTCTGGAAACAATTTAATTTTTAGAATTAAAATTCTGAATTTAGAATTACAATTTTAACTACTGAAAAAATTAAATGAATTTCACAAAAGATACTACAAATGAAGTTTTCTAACTGTGGAAGAGAATTACTCTAATTATTTTGACACTGTATTTTGAGGACACTGTTAAGGTAGTAGTTAGGAATGAAAGCTTTGGCATTGGATGTAGCAGGAAGAAGACTTGGCTATATTTCTTGCTTGATAGCTGTGTGATTGTGGTAGTTACTGTACATTCAAATACGGTTCATTGCCTGTGAAAATTAGACAGGGAATACCAACTTCCTCGTGGGGTTGTTATGAGGATTCAGAATGGACATATTTGCAAAGCTCCTGGCACAACTAACTGCAGAGAACAGATGATACCACCAATCTATACAAATAAAACTGTCTAGCATGTTACAGGCCCAACACGGCCAGGCTATAAATGGCCTAGTGTGTCACGTGCCCTGCTTAACCAACCTTGCTTCCTTCTGACATGACAGAGACGTCAGTCTTCTGACGGGTTGTCCCAATTAGTCAACAAGCATAATCTCATATCACCTCCTCAATCTTTAAAATTATCCTTCCTTGGTTCCATCATTTCCCTCACGGCACAGCAGGAGTTTCTGCCTTTCAGCCAGGGCTCTAGAAGAATTGGACTCCAATTCTAGAATCTTGGACTCCATTCTTATAAACAGGCTTCTTCCACTTGTGCACAGATTTGCTTTTATTCAGTCATTCATCAGTAACCTCAAAGTGGTCATGTGTGTGTGTGTGTGTGTGTGTGTGTGTGTGTGTGTGTGTGTGTGTGTGAGAGAGAGAGAGAGAGAGAGAGACAGAGACAGAGACAGAGAACCTCACGATTTCAATGATCTGGTAAAGAAAATAGAAATGGCCCAAGGGTCAACAGTACTGTTGTTCCCCAGCACTCACACGGCATATATTTATGTGTTTATATATCATTTTATACCTCAAATATATTCACTTTTAAATCTATTTATTTTATATGTATGAGTGTTTTGCCTGCATGTATGAATGTGCACCACGTACAAGTCTGATGCCCACGAAGAGAGTGTCATGTCAGAAGAGGGCATTACGTACCCTGGAACTGGAATTACAGACGGTTGTGAGACATCAAGTAGTTCCTGGGAACTGACCTGGGACTTCTGCAAGAGCAGCAAGTACTTAACCTCTGAGCCATCTCTCCAGCACTCCCAATATACCTACTTTTCTAAAGGAAAAATATCCACATTTATATGTCTGGTGTTTGTGGCTCAAAAAATTCAATTCTCAGCCAGGTGTGGTGGCACACACCTTTAATCCCAGCATCAGGAGATATAGGCAGGTGAATATTTGTGAGTTCAAAGCCAGTCTGGTCTACGCAGTGAGTTCCTGAGGACATCCAGGGCTAGGTAGAAAGACCTTGTCTCAAAACAAACAAAAAAAGTTAAATTCTCTGGCTATCTATCTACTTTACATGGTTGAGTTAACAAAAGCTGAAGGCAATGCTCTGCCCTTAAGAAAACAGAGCCACTGAAATGGAGATTACTTCCTCCAGGGAGCTCAGCAGCCTGTTTAATCACCTTCTGGGAACACAGGAACTACATCAGCAGTCTGCTTTCTCCTGCTGACAAAATTACCCCAAACATCGCAGTGCATCTGCCTTGGAACGTGCTATGTAACCCCCAAAACAAAACCCCTGCAGCTAGACACTGTAAAGTGTATGTACTGCAGTTGTCACAATCAACCCCGCCAGTCTCACACACAGAGAAAATAAGTGGAATGACAACTGACTTCAATCATCCACGGCGGCCGCTAGATGCAGGTGACTTCATCTCTCCCAAGGGGGATCTTGTTTTGCTTCATACTACAGATGTATTCTGTCTGATTAAATGTACTTAAATATGTGGACAAATTATATTTACAAAGGCCAGACAAGCGATTCGGCAATGTATTTTTCTTTAGTTTACAAAAGGATATTTTGTTTTGGTTTGGTTTTCGAGACAGGGTTTCTCTGTAGCTTCAGTGCTTTAGAACTGGATCCAGGCTGGCCTCACACTTACAGAGATCTGCCTGCCTCTGCTTCCTGGGTGCTGGGATTAAAGGCGTGCAGCACTGCCACCCAGCAACAAATGAATATATGAAAACACAAACCAATGGCCTTTAGGTGCTTCATAAATTCAAATGGTTACAATTTGGCAATCTACCCTACCAAGTATTCTAATAAATAAAAATAATAAAAACTTTTGAAAATTTTACTTATATACTCTATATTCACCCGAGGGTTTTCCATATCTAAAGGACAGGGTCACCATGCTCCATACCTAAACACTTCCTGTCCCATCTCACAGCCCTGAAGCCAGACTTCTCATCTCCCTAACATCCAGTCATCTATGACTTCTCCCGATAACAATAACAGAATTGACTGAGCCAAACAAAACCTTTTCCTTCCCCTCTACCTCCTCCTGTCTCAGCAGCACTAGATGCTGTCTTGCTTCAGAGGAAACGTAGACATTCTTCCACCCAACTCACTCAATCTCCCTTTTCCCCAGATCACTAGGAAGAATGTTCTCTGTTGCTCGCGTCTTCACTGCTTGGTTTGATACCGAATCAAGTTTACAAACCATGGATCAACCTGTACCTTGTCAGGTCTCCTTAAATCTGGCCTGCTACCCATTCTGGTTCTAATCTGATTTACATATAAGGAGGAAAAAGTGAACACAAGCAGGCCAGAGCACTGTATGCTCACTAGAGAAACGCTGCCAAAGCAAGTGCAAAGACCGGAGAACACTGAAAGAATTCCGTCAGTCTCAGAAAGAGAAGGAGCAGGCATTTCTCTCATTTGTGGCTCCCGATCTTTATACAGCCATGAGATCACGTGTGAGCAAATGACATAAAGGGAGAAGTGAAACTGTCTAAAGAGGAAAAGCAACTACTGAGGGGGAGGAGGGCAAAGAAAAGGGACGGTCGTGGGGTGTGTGAGAGGAACAAAATCAAAGTATATCATATACCTGCATGAAAATGAGAATGTCTGACGTGACGCTGTATAATAAAAATAAAGAGAAGTGCAAACAAAAAATGAGCCCTAGCCATCCATGCAACCTCTGTACTGAGCTGTAAACGAGGAAAAGAGAAGTGTATAAATGTGCCCGAGTCCTCTCATCACTTTCACGACAGAGATGACTAAGATCCTCCACTGACTACAGAGACAAAAAAACAAAAAGGGAACTCCTGTCATACCACAAAAAGACAAGTCAGGAGACTCTGTTGCTGCTGTTGCCAGGCAGTCACTTTCTAGTCACCCTGGCAGACCATCGGGTCTCTAGTTTGCCCCAAAGTTCTTAAGAAAACCTTTATATGAAAAATCAGAATAGACAAATCTAGTACTTAAATATATTCAATCATTTTATTGTTTAACTGGTGGTTCCCACTTTCCCTTGTACTGAAAACTCAAAAGTTTCTATAAAATACAAATCAACATGGTTTCAAGAAGGATTCAACACGGTATAGCTAAATTAACAGTCAGATGAGACTTGACTGAGACTTGTATCCACCACCACTTAATTATGTGACCCTATGCAAGTGGCCTAACACAACTAAAGTGTGACACCTTTGTCAATATGGACGATAACAGCTTCGTGGGGTTATTATAAGGTTATACGAGAATGCAAACTAGTAGTCTCTGACAAACAATAATGATCTACAGTGCGTGACTGATGAGTACAGCACATGGGGCTAGACTTTTGTAAGGAACTGAGAAACCAGAAAAGGACTCACAGCAAATAATATGCAGATAAGGCAGAGAAAAGGACAGTGTTACTTGATATGCCCCAAGACTGACTGTCAAGGACCCCAAGAGCTTTAGAATGGTCCTCAAGGCTCAACGCCCTCTGTATCCACTGTGGGGGAGAGGGAGAGGATAGATAAAACTGGGAAGGCCTCAAAAGGTCAGTACCACAACTGATGGTGGGTTTCCCAGAGCGATTTGTACATTACAGGATATGAGGAGAACATGTTGCAGGATATAGAAAGTAAAGATTTGAGGGAGCAAAGTGTACGTAACAGAGAAATCATAGGAAGGGATGAAGATATAAGAGGTAGGAGTGAGCCAAATGATGCTAAGCCACAAATGCCAGAAAAACGTTGGGACACAGATGTTACTTGTCTGAACCCGGCCCAGGAGCACTCATCTGCGAAGACGTTTGGGAGGGCACATGACTACGACTTGGTACCCGAGGATGCTGGGAACAGTTGGCATATGAGGATGTCAGGAGCATTTAGTATACAAGGATGCTGAGAGGACTTGGTACATGAGAATGCTGGAGGTCTTGATATACAAGGATACTGGCAGACTTGATACACGAGGTTGCTGGGAGCACTTGGTATATGAGGTTGCCGGAAGGAATTGGTACACTAGGATGCTGGAAGGAATTGGTACACTAGGATGCTGGAAGGAACTGGTACACTAGGATGCTGGGAGGAACTGGTACACTAGGATGCTGGGAAGAATTGGTACACTAGGACGCTGGGAGACAGCTGTTTATTGGAATTCGAGATGCAAGGTTTTGGGAGTAAGGGAAGAAATTTTCTAAAGTTGGGTGTGGTAGTGCATACTCCCAATTTCAGCACTCCAAAAGCTGAAGCAGGAGAATGGTACTTTGGAAGCCAATATGAACTGCATGGAGGAACTCTGAAGGAAAACTGGGGGTGATGAGATTTCTGCTAAAATCACCAACAGCTGAGGCACAAGTGGGAGCCATGAAGTTCTACATCTGGAGTACAAAGCATTTTCGGGTCCACAGCTTAGCTTTATATTTATACTAAATTATTTTTACATTATATATTTTATATCATTTGCATACTATTTTATTTTATTTTAAATTACATTTATATATTAAATAAATTATATAAATTCTATGAGGAGTAGCACAAATACCCAGCACATAGCCATGAGACAAAGTGATCTCAGGGCCACAGGCAAAACATTTGCACACATAAAATAAAAATAAATCTTAAAAAAGACATAAACAAAGTATACACATATGGGTATGTGTATACAAACACACACACACACACACACACACACACACACACAAATAGCTCAGTTATCATGGGATGGGACTAGCTTACTACACTTATCTTCCTTGCCAGTCTGTAATTTCATCTTAATCTTCACTGAAGACTGTGACTAGAACATGTTTCTGGACAAATTTCAAGAATTATACAAGCCCCCTGAATTTACACGTGCTTTTCTTAAAAGAGACATGCCTTGCTATGTTGGCCAGACTGGCCATGATTTCACAATCCTCCTGCACCTCAGCCTCAAGTATAGGATCACTGGCAAATGCCATCACACAAGGTTCATTAGCACTTATTTTTATAGCAAAAATACTATGAGTATTTTATACTAAAGAATATGTATTTTAAAATCTTTTGGAATTAAAAAAAAATACCACCAAGAGTGCTTTTCTTGCATGTTTGTATGTGTACCATGTGTGTGCCTAGTACCTGCTGAGTTCAGAAGATGTTGGATCCCTGGGAACTGGAGTGATGGATGGTTGTGAGCCACCATGTAGGGGCTGCAAACCGAATCAAGTCCTCTGCACGAGCAACAAGTGCCCGTAGCTGCTGAGCCATCTCACATCCTTATTTTAGTTTACTCAGGCCTCTTAACACCCTTATTAAGGAGGTAGTATTATTACACCATCTTAGAGGAAAGTATACCATGGCTAGTAATTAGCTCTACAGAGCAGAAATCCCAAAGCCAAAGCAGCCTGAGGTTCATCACAACAGTTTGGTATAGGTTGTTAGGTGAATTTACTCGTCTTCTAGGATATGGGCATCCTGACTCACCTGGGATTTCAGGTTAAACATACCTGTTTTTAACCTTTAGCTAACGTTAATATGGATCTGTGATAGAAAACACTTTTTAGAAGGTACTTTTATTGCAGTGGCTACCTGTGAACAAGTGTTAATGTCTATTAGATAAATAATTTCAAAGACATTCAATGGTGTAAAACAACCTCATTCCCAGGATACTGACCAAACGGCTTATGAATCAATGAAGGTTTTTAAAAAATAATTGTGCACAATAAAATTATATATACACATATATACTTATAAATATGCAAAAAAAGTTCACAAGTTGTTTATTTTGACAATATATAAAAACTCTACATTTTTTACTTCATCCAGGTTACCCACTATAAGCCATTCTGTCTAGTAATCTGGTCTTAAAATGGAGAAATAATCTGATAGACATTTCCCTACAGCAGATACATAAATGGTCAACAAATATATAAAAATGGGTTTGTTTATATGACTCAACATGTAAAGGCACATGCTGACACACTCGATGAAAAGAGGTGAATTCCTGGGACACAGATGGTAGAAGTTGTCCTGCGACCTCCACATGCAACCAACATTCTTTACACACAAACCCAGATGTATGCACACAAATAAAAGTCAATAAAAATAAAACAAAGCAAGCTAGGCGATAGCTCAGCCTGTTAAAATGTCCATCGCAGATGTGCGCGAGGTCCCGAGTTCAAACCCCGGGCTCATACAAAGGGGGCTGGAGAGATAGCTCAGTGGTTAAGAGCATTGCCTGCTCTTCCAAAGGTCCTGAGTTCAATTCCCAGCAACCACATGGTGGCTCACAACCATCTGTAATGAGGCCTGGTGCCCTCTTATGGCCTTCAGGCATACACGCAGACATGTATACATAATAAATAAAAAAAAATAAAACAAAGACCACATAAATACAAATGTTCAGCATCACTAAGCATCAGGAAAATTAAATTAAAAAAAAATGAGATGTTATACGATTACACTTTGGAGGAGAGAAAATTCACACATGATGGAAGAGTGTCTATGTGTTACTTTTATTAATAAAAAAGCTGCCTTGGTCCTTTAAGAGAACAGAAATTTAGGTAGGTGGAGTAGACAGAACAGAATGCTGGGTAGCAGGCAGTGGGGAGACGACTTCAGGCAGTCGCCATAGTGAGTCTCCATGCTTCTCCTCTCCGAGATGGACGCAGGTTAAGATATCTACTGGTAAGCCACACCTCGTGGTGCTACACAGATTACTAAATATGGGTTAAAGCAAGATATGAGAATCAATCAATAAGAAGCTACAGATAACGGGCCAGGGGCCAGGCAGTATTTAAAAGAATACAGTTTCTGTGTAATTATTTTGGGTAAAGCTAGCCGGGTGGTGGGACACAGCCCCGCCGTTCCCTTCTACACACACACATCACTGATAGGAATGAGGATTTGTACAGTCACTATGGAAACCAGTATAGAAGTCTCTCAAAAGCCTAGGTACAGTCAAGGAAGTTAGTACACTCCTGCAATTCTAATGTTTGAGAAGTTGAGATGGAATGATAAAATAATTCAAGGTCATCCTTGACTATTCAGGAATTTCAGGACAGCATGGGCTACAAGGGAACCAGTCAAATAGCTAATAGAGAAGATTCTGAACAAAAAGAAATAAACACAATAAATGCTTATGGGTATAGATAAGTCAGTTACTCTAATCTGACCATTCCATATCACATACATGTATTTAAATGTCACCCTGTAGCTCATAAATATATATGACTATGTCCCAATTAAAGATTTTAAATGCTGCTTCATCTACTGAACTGATTTCATGACTGACCTCCCCAGTGGGTTGTAACCTACAGCTTGAGAAGCAAAATAGTACTTGGAATTCAATCAAATTGCTCAGCCTGCTCCTTAAAGGAAAGCAAAACACATGATTCTAACTGCTAATGGCTGAGTATTCACAAGCTCGTTTATAATCACTAGAAAAAAGTTAATGACTTCCTGGAAACATTAGCAGGTCAAACTTGACTGTAGATGTTTTTCCCGGTAATGAGCAGTAGTACTATGTCAATATCCCCTTAAGAGTTGCCTGGTCTGAACTCCATCAGGAAAACAGCACAGTACAAGCAAAAGTTTAATTGGAAATTAGTAAAATGGTCAAAGAAAGCAGTGCTTTAGAAATATTTTTAATATTTTTAAGTTTAATAAAATCACTGAAGCCTAAAACCCTTATGGTGATAAAAATTAAGGCTCACTAACCATTATATTCTACATTAAAGATGATGTTTGACATCTTCTGTCTTTCACATGGTCACCAAATACTTAACACTGGTTATATGCCAGTCACTGCGCCAGCTCATGGAAGGAGCACTGAACCTTTACAGAGCCCTCTCCTGCCAGGTGGCAATCTGAGAGGAAGCTGAGTACAAACCATAAACAAACCAGATCTGTGCAGAATGCGTTCCCGACCCCTTAGGCAGAGCTGTGGGTCACTCCAGGCATGCTACCCAACAGGCAACCCAGATCAAGCTATGAATTGATCAAATAAGATTCTAGTAAAGACAAGTAAAATATTTTACCTTCAAATCCAGGTACGGCTTTTATTATTTAGCACGATGCAACCCTAACATGCTGTCCTAACCCACCTGTTAGACAAGGCAAAAAATACATACTATGTGCAAGACAAACCCCAAGACAGCCTGGAAGGGAATAAAACAGCTGGAGATGAAGACAGCTGGAGGCGGGTTTGGAATTCAGACTCGCCACTTGAAAGCTAAGTGACTGATTGCAAGGAAGGATATATTTAATTTCCTGGACAATAGATGCCTCACTGCATTTAAGTTACGCATAAGATCAATGTGTACATAAAGTAAATGTTTGCAAAGGCGCTTTGTGAAGGGCCAGCAAATATTCCTGTTCGCCATTATTGTGTGTAAGCAATAAGCACAGCCAAACTGACAGAGTAAAATGAACAAGTATAAAGAAGGTACACAGTGGGCTGGAAAGATGGCTCAGAGGTTAAGAGCACCGGCTGCTCTTCCAAAGGTCCTGAGTTCAATTCCCAGCAACCACATGGTGGCTCACAACCATCTGTAAGGAGATCTGGTGCCCTCTTCTGACCTGCAGACATCCATGCAGACAGAATGCTGTATATATAATAAATAAATAAGTCTTTAAAAAAAAAAAGGTACAGAGTTAACATTGACCAAATTCTTAAGAACCTTCTGTTTTCTTTTCATGTATCAATACAGTCAAAACCTGTAACCTAATGGAATATCTGAGTCCAGCTGGTAATTAGTTTCTCCTTAAATTTCAGACAATCAAATCTCTAATGAGCCACGGCCAAGAGGATAAAACAATCTACAGACTTAAGTTTAAATGGACAACGGTTAGCATCCCCCACGCTCCCTACAAGGTGGGCTCCTTTCTAGGATCATGTCCTGCTCTGAGGGGCTGGAGAGGGTGTTCCTCTGTCCTCACCCAGTGTAGCAGCATAGCCAGTCAGAACCATCCAGGTGATGTCTTCCACTCATGCTAAGGGTCTGGATTCACCCTCAAGGGTAAGTGAGGCCTTGTATCAGGTCTATTTCTATATCCCTGTCTATTACGAAAAACCACTCATTTGAGAAACGATGCAATCTCTCTAAATTTAATTTAGAAAATGAAATCACTTAAATTCAAAACCCTGTCATGGAGATGAAATACATAGATTGTGTTTCATATCACCTTGGTAGGTTAGTATTTTAGTATCAACAATATTGTAGATGGATAAACTTGATTAAACATAGCACAAGATACCTTCATAGTACAAACCAGGTACTTGAAAAGGTCTTTTATAAGCAACTTGAAATTCTAGAAGCTAGGATGATGTTTTCCAATTTAATTTACAATGGGTTAAATTAGTTTGAAGCTGCCAGTATTGCCCATAGACGTCTGCTCTACCCACACTGTGAGGATTAGCATGTCACGCAACCTGAGTTAACCTACAGCAGAATTCTTCAAACTTTTTCCGAACATAACTCCTTTTTACCTGAGGAACTTCTACGTGACCCTAAATATGCAGGTATTATAAAACACAAATAAACATTAAACGTTTACTGAAAATAAATCATAAATTCACTTTAATATAACTTTTGGCATAAGTATAATTTATCACTTATTAAAGATAAAGGCAATTTTGCATATTAAGATAGATATGTTTGCTTTTACATGAATGATTAACTCTTGGCTGATTACTGCACACTCAGAATTTTCAATATTCTTCAGAAAAGATCCACATTTCTACTTTATACCCATCAAGGCTGAGAATGTCACTCCACAAATACACAGCTCATAGTATCATAGTATAGAGGTATGTTTAAGACATCTCAGGAATTATTCTATTACATACTCTGTCCTAATCCCAAGCTCAAAATCATTCAGTGATTTTTTTAAACTCACGCCAACTATTCAAACTCCAGTTTTTTTTAAAAAAAAAAAAAAAAAACAAGAGTTAAGGGGTTAAAACGATGGCTCTGAGGTCAAGAACACAAACCATGTTTGCAAAAGACTGGAGTTCAGTTCCCAGTACCCACATCTGGCAGCTCACAACTGCCTGTAACTCCATCTCAAGGGGATCTGACATCCCTCTGTCCTCCTCACCCAGATGGAGACATATACATGGATACATAAGAATAGTAGAAATAATTTTTAAAAACCAACCATTATAACATAGTTCAATCCGAAGACATACCAACTTGATACTTACATGCTAAGGAATAAGAGTATGAAAATATAAGTCTTAGCTTTCTATAATTAAACCGTGTTTCTACCAAAGCAGAGAACTTGTATGTACGGTAAACACAGCAGTTCACAGCGTACAACCATCTTAAATCGGAGCTGAGGTGTTTCAGACAACATCCTGCAGAGCAGCACAGCGGCACACACACACATGCTGTGTGTTTACATCCAAGGCTGCAGAGTAGCTCTGTCGTGCAACTGTATGATGCCAAACTGCCCCCAAACGCTCTGGAATTCATTATACCTATGATTTTGGGTTATGCTTTGGGTCACTCTAAGTCAAGAAACCTTTTGCTGGTGCCAAATCTTTCAAGAACCCCACATTCAGTCATACTTCATCAGGGGTGTGGCCACAATTTAAGAAGCTGTGCTCTACAAGGTGCTTTTAGCCATAATGGTGCCACATGGCTCTGAGCAGGGTCACAGAACACAAGCTCTCAATGGGAAGACAAAAGTGGGCTTGGATGCTGCTTTGCTACAGACCTGATATCAACATCTTTAGGTCTGAACTAATATAAGAGTCAAATCTTATCTGGGGATGAAGAGTTTTAGGCAACAGATGTTTGGTATGAAGATTGTATGGATCCATTTTCAAAGCTTTTTTCCCCCATCAAGCTATGGAGGAAGAGGGTAATAATTACACTGACCCTGGAAAAAGATGCTGATCACAGATAGAGGTGACCAGTCCCAGGCCTCTGGCTACCTCAACATCTTCCGTGTACTGCAGGGAGTCTGCAGCTCTGGCATGTCTCCCTGCCATATGACGGTGAGTTTGATTACCAGTCACTGAGTGTAAAGTGCCTTGGAACTAAGGCAGCACATCATTGATACTTTTGCCTTATAGGCTTAAGGCCCAACTGTTAAATACATGGAAAATTCGGATTTCTCAAGACCCTTTGGACTATATAATTTGCTTCGTAATTTTCTGGTACTTAACTGTACTACCTAACAGTGTCTCTGGCTTCTTATAGAACAGTTCCTTCTCCCTGGTCTCAACAACAGGAGCAGCTCACAGGGTGAGACCAGTCTGTGGGGATAAGAACTGAATGAGGACCAAAGTGTAGGCCACCACGGGAGGAAGGCCCGGAAGGAACTGTCTGAACATTCACTGTACCGTCCCCCACCCCCCAGTCTTCCCCATCTACCTAGCCATCTTGGTTTCTCTCTGTCTGCTCCTCCTCCCTGCAAAAGGGACTTGAGGACCATCTGTCTAGCTCTGACTCTCCTTGTTATGGTCTCTCTCCAGCTGGGATGCTTGCCTTTTCCAAATCATTTCAATATTAGTCTCATCTGGGCTGGCAATATCGCTCAGTGGGTAAGAGCACCTGCCGTGAAGCCCGGCAGCCTGAATTCAGTAACAGGACCAACACCAGGTGGAAGGAGAGAACTGACTCTTGCAAGCTACCTTCTGAATTCCACATGTGCTCTGTGACATGCCTGTGCTCACATACACACATACACATACATACACTCAATAAATGCTATAATAAAAACTTTAAAATACATTATTCGTATTTAACAACTGAAGACAATGGAAAGGACACTTCAAGGACGTGTCCACGGCAACTTAAAGTGACTTTCACACTTGGGTGCTGTGTTGGCAGCTGGGAAGTTCAGGATTCCAATGGCCAGGTCAGAGGCCAACAGTGGGAGCGGAGTTATCTGAGGAGTAGGGGTGGGCCCTCAAGTGTGCTCTGTACTCTGCAGCCTTTATCATTGCAGCTGCTGACAGAGGTGGTTGGGAGGATACTGCTGGCCCTCACAGGGGAGGGCAGGAGAAGCGAGTGGGAGCAAGCTGCAGTTCTGCTTTCCGTGATAAGGAAGGGAGGAGGCGGGAGTCAGCAAGTCTGGGGAAGGCAAACCTCTGAGCACAGCGTAGTCTGATGAGTCACTCAGGGTCTACTTGCCTGCCCTGCCAGACCCTGCAGAGGTAAAAAGTAACCTCCTGGAACCTTCCAGTAGTCCTCCCACAGCCTCCAGCAGACCTTCTGGAACTTACCAAAGCCTACTGCTTGGTTGAATGTCACCAAATAACCCTTGATCCTAAACCATTATATTTTCAAAGAACTTCAAAAAGATTTTTACCCTTACTTATTTTCCTGAGTATGTGTGTGGGCAGGTGCACACTTCGGCACTGGTCATGGAGGAAAGAAAACCCACAGGGGGAGCTGTGCCTTCTCTCCTTCTGCCACGTGGGTCTCAGGGATGGGACTCAGGTCATCAGTCCTGGTGCCTCGATTATACCAGCACTCCAAAAATAGGAAGATAGGCCTGAAGTACAGTTTAATAGTTCTGTGTTTGTTGAGAACATTGGAGGAACTGAGAGGAATCGTTAACACCACACCACACCACACCACACACACACACACACACACACACACACATACACACACACACACACACACACACACACTCAGTATAGAGGAACCCACATGAAGATTAGAGTAAAAGCAATGTCAACTGAGTGTGGAAGAGCACGAGCCCTATTTGGCACTAACTGAGAAATATCTGTATTTTAACAACAATGAAAAGACAAGCAAGCAGGGCCATGTTACCTAAAGAGCACCCCAGAACACAGAAACACAAAGGATAAATTTATTTACTAATTTAGTTCTCCATTTGGTGAGGAGTTTTGTTCATTTCTGTTGTTAATGATGTTTTGAGGTGTTTTTATTTTCTTCTTCTTTCTTTCCTTTTTATTTTGAGTCTGGGTATTAGCCCTGGTATATTCCTGGTCTGGAAAATGTTATGTAGACTACTTGTCCTCAAACTTGTGGGTATCCCTCTGCCTCTGCCTCTGCCTCTGGGTGCTGGAATGACAGGTTTGCACAGCCATGCATTTGGGTTTTTAAGACTTGTTAAGAATCAATCATAAATACAAAGTCTCTGCAAAGACTCAGGAAAGGTCCCAAGAATCATCCAATCCAACTCAACAACTGCTTCAAAATAACAACTCTATGGAAACTCCTGATGGCCAGCTGGCCACGGTCAGGACATCCTAAAAATTCACCAAGACTTAAGCAGAGTAAACCCACCCAATGGAAATCCACATTCCCATTTAAAGAGTTACACAGCTATGTTCCAAATCACTAATTCAAGCCAGGATTATTAAGCTATGACTTTCTTTTAACTTTACTTCTTGGAGGCAGGGCCTTACTATGTAGGCAAAGCTAGTCTGGGACTCACTACTGGGTCCAACTTCATGCTAAACTTGAGGCCCTCCTGCCTCAGTCTCCTTTGCTCTCCCTTAGACTCTCAGGCATTAGGCATGCAAGTGTGTGGCACTATGCCCATCTAAAGTAGACTCTTAGATTTAACCTTGCTGTAATCGAAAGGCACACCAAAGGAGGAGGTTTGGTGAAAGAGTATTTACCAAACACAGTCATACAATGTTTATGAAACCACATGATAAAATAGCACACATGAAAACTGTTGACCATTTACTAACTAGGAAAAGGAGCAGGGAGGCAGAGGCAGTCTGAAAGTACCTTGGGGCCATCAGATACATACAGTAAGTAGTAGCAAGCAGAGCAGGGCAAATCTTGCCTTTGCTTTTCTCTGGACACAAGAGGCAATTCGGGTAAAGTATGTAATTTGGTTTAGAGGAAAACTGTGATTGCATCAGTCTGGCCTTGCCCTTGGCCTGACTCTGCGTTCCTCCAGAGATTGCTTAGACTTGCTTGGACTGCCCTTAAGTACACTGCCCCAGAAAAATCTGCCCTGTGTTGTCAGATACTGGCTCTCAAGTAAGTTCCATTGGGCAATTCCTCCTTATGACAATCTGAGTTTCATCAGGAAGCATTTGGAAAGATTTACACTCTGGGTGGCTCCTCCTTTTGCTTTCTTTTTATTTTTTGCAAGGGTCTTTTTGTTTTGTTTTGTTTTGCTTTTTAATAATTTCACCATTTCTGGCTTTCATTTTATCGCTGAACTATAGGGTAAGCTCTGTCTCATTCTCTCTCTCTCTCTCTCTCTCTCTCTCTCTCTTTCCCTTTCTCTCCCTCTCTCCTGCTCTCTTCCTTCCCTGTCTCTTCTCTTTCCCTTCCTCCTTTCTTCCTTGCCTTCTCTCCCCTCCCCCTCTTCTCTCTCCCTCCCTCTCTTCTCTTTCTCTCTCCCTCCCTTCTGCTTCTCCCCTTCCTCCTCTCCTTTTCCTCCTCTCCCCCCCTCACCCTCTCCCCTTTGCTCTCTGCACTTCCTAGTGACAAATCTGTTAACTGTTTGTAAAGTTCCACTGACTTTTTACCTTTATCTGAACCCCAGAAACTGCATTGTTAGTTGTGCCTTTTCCTTTGACCGTTTTTTTCAGAAGAGGACAAGGTGCACATCACAAATAAGTGAATGTTTATGGGCTGAAAGGAAAACCTTTTTCCAGTGTGGGTCTGCATGCTGGCCTAAGGGGCTCCCTTTACATTCTAAGGATAAGGAGTTAGCCTGGAGCAGGTTGTTCATCATCAACAGGTTAGTACTGGGATTTGGAAATCACTTTATAGCCAGACAAAAGAGCATTCTCACTTTTATAGCTATGTTCATAGGGCACTTGTAGAAAAAAAGAAAAAAGGAAGGGTGAGGGGAAGCCAGGAACACTGATTGAATTCTATACCACATTCAAAATTTAACACAAAATAGAACAAAGTCTTAAATACAAAACAAAATATTATATAAAAAATTTGGAAAATAAAGCAGGAAAGAATAGCTTTACAGTCTAGAGCAGTCATACTTGACACCTAAAACACAATTCGCAAAAGGAGAAACTGATAAACTGAACCAGAACAAAATTTAAATATTTTGTTCCACTAAAAGAAAAAAACAAAACAACACACACAAAAATTGGCTGCACCAGAATATTTGCAAACCACACATCTCATAAAAGACCATACATAAAATATGTAACAAATCCTCCAAATTCAACAGGAAAAGCCAGGAGATTACATTTTAAAATGGGTAAAAGACAGGAAAATAAATTTCACTGATGATCTAGAGATGGTAGTATACGTATGAACAGACACTGGGTTCATTAGGCATTAATTAAAACTGAGATTAACTATTACTGCACACTCTTGGGATGGATAAAATAAGCGCTGACACCATCAAATGCTGGTGACAATGGGAACGGGGTCACTCATACATGGCTGATGGGAATGCCAAATGCTACAACCATTCATTCTAGAAAAGACGGGCAGTTTCTTATAAAGGAAAACATTAATTTATTGTTTGAGTCAGCAATTGAGTATTTAACCTAGACAAATGAACATTTAAACATTCACACAAAAATTTATAGAACAATAGAATAAGCAGCTTTGCTTATAACAGCCCAAATCAGAAATAAATATTCTTCAACAGAACAATGGCTTAAAAGCTAACATCCTCCTTCCATGGAATAGACCTTAACACACAGGAGTAAAATATCGAAAATTAATACACACAACAGCTTGGATGGATCACAAGTAAATTCAGAGGGAACAAAAACCCTAATATGTTATGTTACTATAACATATATGGTGCATGAATTGATTTATATAATGGTCTTGAACTGAGGACTGAAGTCTAGGAATTCACTAGCAGTTAAGAGTGTCAAGTAGAGTGGAGGGAATGAGGATAGTTACACAATACAGCACAGCTCAAGTTGACTGTGATCCTGGCCAGACAAATCTACTCACAAGGTAGAACCGCATACAACTAAATATGTGTGCCCAAGCACACGCATGAGCGTGCACGCACGGGTACACACACACAAACACAAATGCTTGTAATTCTAGCAAACTAAACAGAGGTGGCATCCCATAAGGATGTCTGTTTCCTAGTGCAACATGTTACTACTAAGGGAGAAGAGAATGAAGAATACAGGATTTTTCTAGCATTACATACATCTACAAGGACATAGATAATTATGTCAAAACAGAGTCATATAGTTCTTACCCTAAATGTACTATTTTTCTAATGGCTCATCCATTATAACGCTGATTTCTTCCTTCCCCTATGCTGTTATGCTCTCTAGTACCAAGAGCAGGAAACATTCTGCTACAATAAATACTTCAGCTCTGGTTTACCCAAGTGCCTGATTTGTGATGTATTATAATATTCTGACTGGGGCACATCCTTTGGAGATAGCCCTATGTTTGGATACTAACTCTGCTGCTGCCTAAAATGGACAGAACATTTTCTGAGTCTTATTTACCTTGTTTGTTAAGTGGAAATAAAATAATCTGTCTAGGGCTTATTTTGATGATATGCACTAAAGCACTCACACTCAGTAAGTCATCAATCTATCGTTCTTTTCCCATTAAAAGTCTAACACATAACCTAATTTCTGGATAAATACACTGACAAAAAATCCTTTGGTTTTAGTTCTAAGGCTTATATTTAGAATATGGGAAATGCATCTTTACAAGCATAGATCATGGCGTGGGGAAACAGTGACGCTAAATTCAGTTCTCAAGGATACCAATGTAGGAGCCCATAATGATCACTTGAAACCTAGGCTCTCTCTGAGGCCAACAGCATCATCAATCATTTAATTATGATTAGTGAGTGACAGTCAAACAGTGGCTTAAACCTGTAACAAGCCGGTACCAGATACTCTATCATAAAGCACACACACAATAGAGGAGCTGAAGCCTTAGGACTCAGACTCTAATGACGTCATCTCACCCTTCCACCTACAAAATATATGCTTCTTAGTCAGGATTCTCCACAAAGCTTTAAATGTGTCAGATTTTAAACTAGTGCCCCGTCAATTAAGTTCCTGACCAGCAGGAGCTAAGCACCCAGGATTAAAACTCAAGAAGAGAATTCCAAGCAACCCAGAGGCTGGCACAGGAATTCTATACCCTCTGAAGGGGCTGGAGCCTCAGAGAACCATAAACGTAGAAAGACGGGTCAGTCCTCAGATACTCACTTTCACGAAGTGGAGGATTTTTTTTTATTTTTTATTTATTTATTTATTTATTTATTTATTTATTTATTTATTTATTTATTTTTTGGTTTTTCGACACAGGGTTTCTCTGCAGCTTTAGAGCCTGTCCTGGAGCTAGCTCTTGTAGACCAGGCTGGTCTCGAACTCACAGAGATACGCCTGCCTCTGCCTCCCAAGTGCTGGGATTAAAGGCGTGCGCCACCACCGCAAGGCAAGGATATTTAACTTTTATCGGTCACCCACTCTCCTGCTGAACAATCACAGGGAACACAAAGTGTCAAGTAATTCTGGAGGTCAAAGTCCTCCCAAGTGTTATTGTCTTAAAGCACTGATACAATTTTGCAAAATAAATGCTTACCGAGCAAAATAACTCTGTTTCCGTTCCTTCTGTTCCTTCTTCTCCTCCTTAGTATCCATAATACACAGTCGGAAGTGCAAAGTATTTAGAAATGTCCTTTTTAATCAGTGGATCATATTCCTGCAATTAAAGTAAATACACAAATGAAGCAACTATAAGTCGAGACGTTTGTAATGGCTAATAATAGGCAGAATAAAGCAGAGTAGAGTTACATGGTCCAAAACAAATGAAGGATAAACTTTAACCAGGAAATAGTCACATGAGTCAAGTGCAAAATGCAAATGCACTGGGAGTGAGGCAAACCACAACACCACCATGAGAATGTTAAACCACAAAGCAGACAAGCAATGGGAACCAAACTGAAATGCTTTCTTCATAATTAACAATGATTTCAAAATGAACACTTCCACGGACCAGGAGACCGAGGGATAGTGATGCATGGTCTACTCACTCATTTATTCTTTAAATACTGAACACACAATCTCTCTCTCCTACTAATTCATCATAAATAGTTCTCATGGGTAAGGATGCAGATGGCTCACTCAGGCGTGTTACAGAAACGCGCTTTGCCCCAAAGTAAAAGTAACGTGAGCATTCTCTCTGATCTTCTGATCTTTTGAACATGCCAGCAAAAGCATCCCGCTTGAGCAAATGTGGAAACGAAACCACATAGGCTCAGGAAATGACATGGAAAGCCGTGGCTCTCCGTGCTCCTCAGCCTCTCTCCAGCCAGACACTCTCCACTACGCTTGCTGCCGTGGTTTAAACCAATTTAATAAAAGCTTGTTTCTAGAGCAATCGGCTCACGGTTCTCCACGTCCCCTCACTACCAGCTTCAGCAGGAGAGTTTCCTACAGCACTCTCACTCATCCAATCCCACATGTGTTCATTAATTAATTTCAATTTAAAGAAGGCAAAGGACATTTATAAAACAAAATTGCTTATGTATTTATTTCAATTCAGTTTCATACACAATATACATTATGGGAAAGGCACTATAATACATATTGAAACTCAAGCTCAATGAGGCATTAGATTTGCTCTAATGGAATCCACTGTCTTCTGTGAGGCAGATACAATATTGCAATATCATGAGACATCTACTGTTTCAGAGGGGACACAGGTACCATAAAAAATCACAGGAAAAAAAAAACCACTCAAAATCAGCATCCCAAAATGTATGTATCTCAAAATATCATGCTGGACATGATAAACATGCATGTTTTTTTGTCAATTACAAGCCTTAATGTCTTAAAATTATTTTTTAATTATGTGTATGGGTATGTGTAAGTAAATGCAGGTACATGCCGGGGTCAGAGGCCTCAGGTCCCGGTGGAGTTGGAATTACTGCCTTATGTGGGTACTGGAAACCAAAGACAAGCATTCTATAATAGTCTAAGGTCTTAATTGCTGACTCATCTCTTGAAACCCCAAAATCCTCAACATTAAAAAAGAAAAAGCAAAACCCACTCAGCCTTCGATAGCCCGCCTGACCCCCCATCTCAGAGTAAGGATGGGGGTGTGAGTGTGGGCTTCCCGTCACAAGTATAAGAAAGCGCTTCAGTCTGAACCACAGCAAGAGAACACAAGAGCTCCCTGCTGTTCCGGGGTAAAGTGGGCAGCACAGAAGTGTGAGACTGAAAAGGCATAGGAAGGATAGGGCTCAGGGAAGAAGGAGCTTGTTTGTCACGCTAAAGACCCATGCACCGTCCCAGCTAGGCATCCCCTGACCCCACTCTGAGGCACTTGCTAGCCATCTCTAAGTAAGGACACCAAAGCCATGGACACTATTTGCAGCAGGAATGCCATGAGCAAATAGTTCAGTGACTGTTTGTAAGAACACCAACTTTTTCATCCCTCATGCATACATAGGAAAGGAAGTCACCCACGGATTCTTCTGTGAGTCAGTGTGGCATAATCATGAGCAGACAATGACTTGAAAGAACAAAGACAGTAGATTTCTAAGAAAGAACCTATGCTTAAAATTGGTTATGAGAAGAAGGCTCAGAACCTTCAACAGCAATTGGGAGAGAAAGGGGAATGGATCTGAGGAACGCCTCAGAAGTAGATGAGATCTGGCAATCTGCTCAATTTAGGCAGCGCAGGCGAAGGAATGAAGAAGACCCATGTTTCTGCTGCAGGGACCAGGTGAACTGTGACAGCAGAAAGAGGGTGTCACAGTGTGGGGGAGCTGGGGTATAAGGAGACTGAGATGATTTTTTGATATGTATGGCTTCCAAGGGCCTGGGGGTGGCCAACTGGAGACACTCTCTAGTTTTTGGTTAATTTGGTTACAATGAAAGCACAGGAGGACAATAAACACAAGAGGAAAAAGAATAAGAAATTTGCATCATATGATTATCATTACAATAAAAAAATGAAAAGAAATAAAGAAATAAATAGCAAGTGAAGATCACTCTAGAAGCTTGATGTGGGCTGTGTCCTTAATAAGCAAACAAATAAACAAATAAATAAAACTTCATCCAGGGTTGAAAACAAACGTGAGCAAATAGCTAATGTGTGGTAGCAACTTTGAGCTTCCAAAAAATAACCCTCAGGATTTATAACACAAAAGGTTCTACTTTGATAAAGATATAACATAGCATTGCAATAAAGAGAGATGAGGGACCCCAAGAAGGGGGAACACCTAATCAGAAGAGTAGGAGTGGGAAAGGGGAATCAAGCTTCCTATCAAATGCCACGTCATTCATTTATGCCCTCTATCTACTTTATTAATCCTTAGAACCGCTTCACACAGAAATCCTCCCTGTCTAAAGGTGTGTGATGAGGGTGGGAGTGAGATGTCAACAAATTTCTCTTACTCAACACCACTGGAACAGAGATTTAGATTCAGTTCGGTAAGTCCTGGTATCTTGTCATAATGTGAAGTCAAAAGCAATCAGAGATGAACCAGATAATATAGTGTGGAATTTACAGTGGTCATTGTTTCAGCAAAAACCATGTGGGGCAAGACAAATGTAGCTGGCCTTATCAACCAGAACTGAGTCCAAAGAGCAGTGGACATGGAAGCCAAACTACAATGAGTTGGGGTAATCTATATCTACCCATAATAAAAGACAGGAGCTGAACTTCCAACTCTAGTTAGCTCTGTCCCACCTTGAACGCTTTCTCAACTCTAACATTTTTTGACTCCTTTCCCAAGCTTGAAGTTGCTTCCTTCTCCTGAGCAAATCAAGCAGAAGCCTTTCTTAGTGTGCTCTTTCCTCTCCTCTGCAGGAACTTAGTTCGCCTGATATCTGTTATCTCAGGCCATTGCATCACAGACTGTGTGACAAGCCTCTTCACTTAGCTTCCACAGGTCCAAACCATAAGCTGCTGCCTTCAGGTCAAACGGCACCTTGGTTGACGTTCCCTTTGACTTTCCCCAAGGATAGGATAGGTACTACAATCAGTAGAAAAATCGGAAAATGTTATTTAAGAGGTCAAATTAATCCAGAGTTGGTGATAAGAACTCAACACAGGGCAAGCTTTAAATATGTATATATCCAAATAAAAATTTTTGATGGGTAATGTAGCTTCCTTCAGAGTCTTGAATGGACTCAAATCCTAGGCTCTCCACCCTCCCTGGGCCACATGTGGCTTATTTCACAGTTCTCTTCCACACGGCACAAATATGGAATGGTCTCTGTTTACTAGATTTTGCCTCATGAATAAACATGAAGTCCTAACAACCTAATTGGAAAATTCTTATATTGAAAGTTGGGCCATAAGCTAATATTTGATTCCAGAATTAAAACACTGACAGAAACAGGCAAAAGAAGGAAACCGTAAACAATCGGAGAACTGATGTCTGGCACCACTGTTCTGTTTAGTGCCACCCCCACCCCCAATATTCTTAGATACATTAAATATGCTAATTTATGCCTGTTGTTAGATCTGTGGGTTTTAGGACCACTCTCTAAACAAGACAGATGCTCTCACTTCAGAAGCAGATGAGCCAGGAAGAGGTGGGCAGTGGGCGCTCTGAAAATGATTGGCCGAGAACGCCACACAACAGCCTTCACGCTTCAGCGCGGCTGCAAAGCTCCTAACTCAGTCTCTAATGGGTACTACATTTTCCCGGGTAAGTGGTTATAATGGGCTTCTTAAAAGCCCTTCATTCATTTCATGTTGACATTTTCTCACATCAATACACTCTAGGCCACAGTCGTCTGTATTTATGGTGGACTGTGGACCTCAAAGTGTCTTCCGAGGGAACGCAAGATAAAGCTTTCATCTAAATGTTTCTTTTTGGTGATTTTAAACCAGAATGGCCAGTGTGAGCCTGAATTCAGTTCATTTTTAAAAACACAGAAAACCCTCCCCTCATTAAAGCTATGATACAGACAAGGTATTTTTTCCACATTACTAGTACAGTGTCCTTCCTGTGTGAAGCTGGGCTACCGCTGCCAGAATTCGGCAGCAGAACTAAGGGAGACTCACTACTACAGTATTGTCAGTGTGGCCTACACAGTATGGCAAGGCTTCTGGCCTCACATCTGACACACTGTGGAGCCCTGAGCAGGCAGGTGTAACCCGTCAGGACCAATCTCCATAGCCCAGCAACTGCTTCCCCAACAACATGTTCCCTAATGTACAAATGACAGGAACAAGCATTGGGGCCTTGTTACACCGAGTCTGGCCACTTCGGAACAGACCAAAATATACCTTTTTATACAGACACTTCCTTCTAGGAAATTAAACCTAGCAAAACATGACAGGTGTTCCTTCTCTCTCAGAGCCACATTTAAACAAAAGAAGGATATTCAAAATTCACTATTAACCCTAGTCAGAAATTTGAATACTTTTCTTAACAACAAACAACAACAACAACAAACTAGAGAAAAAGACAGAACTAAATACAAATATGTACCACAAACCTTTGAGAAAGCCAGGAGGCAATGTCCAAATAAACAAATACAAAATCATACACACAAAAAATGGCAACAACAAAATGGAGATATAATGGCCTTAAAGACCCAAGGGGTCACTGAAGCAAGTTAATAAAGAAGGAAAGGGTGAGACTCTGCCGAGGGCATTGTCCCTAAGGAAATGCACCTTAGCTCTTGGATGGCAAAATAAGTGGTGGTCTCAATTCTAGTTCAGTTTCCCTTCCTTGGAAACCTGAATTAGACAAGTAAGTGTCAGTATCCTAAATTCCACCAAAACTACTACATACTATACAGATCCAGATCCATCTCTAGTCTAACCTGGTTATTTTACAAGTTCTTTTTATTTATTTATTTATTTATTTATTTATTTTTGGTTTTTCGAGACAGGGTTTCTCTGTGTAGCTTTGGAGCCTGTCCTGTAACTCACTCTGTAGACCAGGCTGGCCTCACAGAGTTCCTCCTGCCTCTGCCTCCCAGTCCTGGAATGAAAGGTGTGCTGCCACTGTCACCCGATTTATTTTACAAGTTCTAAAAAGAGGAAATTCTTATGAGGACTCTCCAAGTCAAAAATCAGGAGGAATATGGGAGTGATCAAACATGTAAGAAATGCTATAAAACTGAAAATGAGAAAGGGTTTAGTTTCAACAAAAGCTAGAAAGATGATGGTATAAACTATGCACGAGAGGACCTCGCAAAAACCTGAAGCACAATGTAAGAGATGATTCAGAATCCAAGTCAGTGACCACTGGGATTCAGCATGTCCTCAGAAAGCCACTCACTCAGCAGAACACAGAGTGGATTCCAGTTGCAACATCTCCTGTGGGCCAGATAGGTATCCTGTAGCAGACGTGCAGAGGGAGGGTGGCCTTCAGCAGCCTGGAGAGCCTGGAGCTCAGGAAGAGCCGGAGGCTGTGGGTCAACAAACGTTAAGGATGAACATTGTGTGCTCTGGTGTTGCAGATGCAAAGCTGTACAGCACACTGAGGGAGCAGCTGCCTTTCTGGGAGAGGAAAGGTGTCAGAGCCGGTCCTAGGTGATGTCAGTGCTGGGTGATGAAAGAGAAGCTGGAGTCAGGAGGTGAATGCAGATGAGGCTGGGTAGAATGGAGATGTACAAGTGGATGTCAGGGGACAAGCGGTGCTGGGAGAGTCCTGTGCAGTCTGGTTTGGCTGGAGTGCAATGTTAGATGATGATGTTTTTAAGGGATACGGGCATAGCCAATGGCACTGACCTAATTTTCTTCTTTGATTTATGAAAACCCTATACCGAGGATTTAGAAAGGTGAAGCAAACACCAAAAAGACATTTGGCCAGTTTCTCTCTGTCTGCTGATGGATAGGAGGGAGAAATGCAAACCAGATGTGTGGGTGGGTATAGATACATCAGGGAATTACTGAATTCACCGCTGCTCCGGGAATGGACTAGCTCAGTGGCTAACTTATCTTAAAGTGAGAAGCAGGTCACAGTCCTCTACCTGCAGGGAGGATGTCACTGGGGAACTTGAGCATTCTTGTTTAGGTCCCATCCTTTTCAGTAAATTTATCACAGATTTAAATGAAAAGGCACAGACTTTTTATTTTATTTATTTATTTTTTACCAGCCCATTAGAGAGATGATGAACCTCTTTGGTTGCAATGTTAGAAGTAAAGAAAACTACAGCTATATGTAAAAGGAGGTCAATTATCAGAAAGTGGAGTTTACCACCAAAGCTGGAGAGGTGCCAAGGAAAGAGAGAGGTGAACTTACTGTTAGCACAAACAAGTTTGATTCAAAGTTTGAGTTCCATATACTGAGTGTCATGACTCAATTGTGCACCCTTTTCCCATAAAAAAACCCTCAAACTATCTGTCTAGAAGGTTATGATAGTCTTTCTGTCTTTTTAGGATATATCACGATTAGCATTTAGCTCCATATCTCACATTACAGTAGAAATTCCGAATACAGGAAATAGGATGGTTGAGTACAATGAAACTAAAATTTAAAAATACTAGTCAAAGGAGGTGGTCAGCTTCAACCCTACACAGTATTGGGAATTAAATATTCTGAGAACTCTATTTGAAAGCTCTTTCTCCAGTAGAGGAATTAGACTCAATGGGTCTTCAAAGCAAAGACATGGGAGACAAGAGATAATGGCTCCAGATGGGAAGAGCGGTTTCCCAATAGATGGTCACAGATGAGTCAGCTTCCTAATCTCTAACTGTGATCTAGCAAGATGGCCAGTGACTGCACATGACTGTTGCAGAAGCAGATTTCTCAACATTATCAAAACCAACAACACCATCTAAAGGGACATCTTACGTGCCCTGTATCAGATGGAAACAAACCCTGTAGATAATACAAACAACCAATACAATTTTACAGTTAATACAATATTAAAAAGAAAAGCAATCAATAACAGATGCTTCAACAGTAAGATCTCGGGAACAAGTTCATTTGAAAACATAATGCTTATACTTCTACAGGGCAAATTTAGCTATAAGACAGAGGACATAAGAAACTCACTACTTTGAAAAGTAGAGAACAAAAGGGACACATAACAATAGACACTGAGAAAATCCAGAAAACCAGTATCACCATGTTGGGAACTCTAAAAGAAATGAGTAGTTTTCTCATTTTGTTTAAACAAACCTATAGCCCCTAGTGAAATAACAGCAATAGTTAAAACTCTACCATCCCCCGAAGTCCCAGGGCCAGATGGTTTTCATGCAGGACTCCATCAGACTTCCCAAGAAGAGTTACTGCTAATACTTCTCAAATTATTCCATAAGATAGAAACAGAAGGAGCATTGCCTAATTCTTTTTGTAAGGTCACATTTACTCTGGTAACTAAACCACACAAAGTCTCAACAGAGAAGGAGAATTACAGACCGATTTTCCTAATGAACATAAACCCAAAAATTCTCAACAAAATCCTTGCAAAATAAATCCAAGAACACATAAAAATAAAGATCATATACCACGACCCAGAGACGCAGGGGTGGCTGAATATACATAAATCAATAAATGTAATCCACCATATAAATAGACTGAAAGACAAAACCACATGATCATCTCGTTATATGCAAAAAGGCCTTTGACAATATCCAACACCCCTTCATGATAAAAGCCCTGGAGAGATCTGGAGAGATTAAAGATACAGGGATATACCTCAATATAATAAAGGCAGTTTTCAGAAAGAAAAAAAAAGTTTCAGCAAAGTTTTTCCACAGCCAAGCCAACATTAAGTTAAACAGAGAGAAACTCAAAGCAATTCCACTAAAATCAGGAGCTGACAAGGGTGTCCCCTGTTTCCATATCTATTCAACAGAGTGCTTTAAGACTTAGCTAGAAAAATAAGACAGCTAAGGGATATCAAGGAGATATAAATAGGAAGTGGAGAAGTAAAAGTATGTTTATTTGTAGATGATTTGATTGTATACATAAGTAACCCTAAAAATTCCACTAGAAAATTCCTATAGCTAATAAATACTTATAGAAAAGTAGCAAGATACAAGATAAACACACAAAATTCACTACACTCTCTATATACAAAAGACAAACTGAGAAAGAGATCAGAGAAACAGCATCTTTCACAATAGCCTCAAATAATATAAAATATCATGGGTTAACTCTAGCCAAGCAAGAGAAAGACTTATGTGGTAAAAATATCAAGTCATTGAAGAAAGACATTGAAGAAGATATCAGAAGATGGAAAGACCTCCCTTGTTCATGGATAAGTAGGATTAATATAGTAAAAAAATGGGCATTCTACCTAAAGCAGTCTACAGATTCAGTGCAATCTCCATCAAATTCCAACACTATTCTTCACAGAACTTGAAAGTACAATTTTCAAATTCATATGAAAACACATACTGACACACACGCATGTGTACACACACACACACACACACACACACACACACACACACACAAACAAACCTCCGGATAACTAAAAGACTCCCAAATGACAAAAGAACTTCTGGAGGAATCACCATCCCTGACCTCAAATTGTACTACATAACTAGAGTAATAAAACAGCATGATATTGTCACAGAAACAGACATACAGATTAATGGAATTGAACTGAATACCCAGACATATGTCCACACATCTATGGATACCTGATTTTTGATAAAGAAGCCCAGAAATACATACTGGAAAAAAAAGACAACATCTTCAACAAATGGTGTTGATCAAACATGATAATGGCACATAGAAGAATGCAAATAGATCCACACTTACCATCCTGCACAAAACTCAACTGCAATTTTATCAAAGGCATCAACATAAGCCCATACACACTGAATCGGACTGAAGAGAAAGTGGGAAATAATTTTGAACCAGTTCGTACAGGAAAAGACGTGGTTACAGAATATTGATAGCATAGGCACTAAAAAAAGAAAAAGATAATAACCGAGACTTTATGAAACTGAAAAATTTCTGTAAGGCAAAGGATGTCATCATTTGGATAAAGTAGCCTACAGAATAGAAAAAGACTTTTACCAACTGCACATCTGACAGAGGGCTAATATCTAAAATATATAACGAGCTCAGAAAACTGGACTTCAAGAAAAAAATAACCCAATTAAAAATGGGGGACCTACATAAACAGAATTCTCAAAAGCGGAAACTAAGGTGGCTGAGAAGCACTTAAAGAAATGTTCAAAAATCCTTAGTCATTGGGGAAATGTGAATCAAAACTGCTCTGAGATTTCATATTACACAAACCAGAATGACCATTATCAATAGAACAAATGACAGCTCATACTGCAAAGATATAGATTAATGGGAACACTCACCCATTGCTGGCGGGAGTGCAAATTTGCACAGCCATTATGGAAATCAGTGTGGCAGTTCCTCAAAAAGATAAGAATGGAACTAACTCAAGATTCATTATACCACTCTTGACCATACACTTCAAAGACACTTCATCTTACTACAGGGATACTTACTCTACAGTGTTCATTGTTGCCAGAATTTGTAATCAATCTAGGTATTAACAGAAAAACGGATAAAGAAAATGTGGTACATTTATACAATGGAGTGTTACTCAATTATTAAAAACAAGAAATTTGCAGGTAAATGGAACTAGAAAAAAAATCATCCTGAGTGACGTAACTCAGAAAGAGAAAAATGGGGTGTATCCTCTTATATGTGGATATGAGCTATTAAGTCCTTGATAAGTAGGCTACAATACATAGAATAACAGAGATTAGGTAGAGACAGAGATTAGGTAAGGGACTAGGAGGGAGGAATAGATTTTCCCAGGAAGGGAAAATAGAATAGTTATGGATGTGTGTGTAGGGGGTGGTAAGCATATTGGAATAGGAGGATCAAACAGGTGGGGGGGAGGGAAAGGAGGGATTACAAGGAAGGACAATTAAATTAAGGGCTATCTGAGGGTCATATGGAGACCTAAAACAGTAGAAATTACACACACACACACACACACACACACACACACACACAATTTAATATATAGGGACCTAAATGAAACTGCCAAGTAACAGGGTCGAGAGAGCCCAAACTGGACATATCTCTTCATTTAATGAAGCTTCCAGTACTGGGAATAGGTTACACCTAATCAAGTGCTTGTCCAAAGGAGCCCCAGGAGAACCCCCAAACCACCCAAGTGGCTCTCCACAAACTGACAGTAAGGCTCTGTTGCTGAAGACAACAACTACACAACAACTCACGGAACAACAAGAACTCAAGTTGGTACCAGTTTACCAAAGGAGAAAAGTAAACACCAAGCCAGCAACAAACCCTTCTATCTAAAAGAGTGACCTAAGTGAGGGGTTGGTGCAATAGTGGCACAAAGCTTGTGGGAGTAACCAACCAATATCTGGTTTGAGTTAAGGCCCACTCCATGAGATGGACCCATACCCAGCACTGCTTGGGTAGCCAAGAACCTGTGACTATAAAGACCACGGTCCCAGGGAGAGACCACTACTACTGTTCTGCTAAACGAATGCAGCGATATAAAATGATTCCTAAATGCACTATGCTATACTCACAGATCAGTGTCTTCATCAATCAGAGAAGCTTCCTCCTATAGCAGACAGGAATAGAGAGACCCACACTCAGACAACACACAGAGTGAGAGACCTTGGAACACTAAGTCCAAAGGGGATGCCTTCCTCAAATCCCTCCCCTCAGGGCTCAGCAAACCCTGTGCAACAGGAAGCAGAAAGAGCATAGGAGCCAGAGGGGATGGAGAAGGACAAAAGGAATCAAGGTCTCCTAGATTCAACAGGGCTGGATCACACTTGAACTCACAGCAACTGTGACAGTGTGCTCGGGGCCTGCCTGGGTCTGCTCCAGATGGGGCCCTGGAGCTGAAAGGAAATGTGATGCATGCACCCATCCCTAATCCGGAAGCTATTTCCAATTGATAACCACTTAAAGTATTTTCCGAAACAGACTCACTGGAGAAGCTCACCACTCTTAAGGGTAGGCCCCCTGCCCAGCAGTAGAGAGCCAATGAACAAATTGAACTCAAAGGTGTTTTGGAGGTTCTTTGTTTCATAATGTTAAACCAGGGTGGATTTTGTTTGTTTGCTTTTTTAGGTTTTTTTCTTCTACTTTACAGGTCCTTTGCATATATAATATGGTTACAAGTTTGGAGGTTTTATTAGATTCTTGAGTATGTGAATGTGTGTGTCTCTGCATCCGTAGGCATTTCCTGTGCTTTTCCTTTGCTTCCTTTTCTTGTTCAGTTGTTCTGCCGTTACAATTTGTTTGGTTTTGATTTGTCTTTTAATATTGCGTAGATGCTTGCTTGCTTTCTAAAGAGAGATAGAGCATAGATCAGAATAGGAGGGGATGTGGGGAAAACTGAGAGGAATAGAGGAAGGGAAAACCATAATATATGAAAAAATTATTTTCAATAAAAGAAAAAAGTTGTATAAAAAAGAGGAGGAGGAGACAGGGGAAGGTCAGGCCACATGGGTCACCATAGTTCCAGAAAAGGTGGGATGCTTCCTTACACTATCATTCCTGTGAGCTGTCGGAGTGTTATGCACCCTGCAGACAGCTTCTTCCCGTGAAAATCTGTCTCCTTAGTGCACTCTCCAGGGAGCAGTAGAGCTCACCCAGCCTGTCTACCTAATGAGCAGATGTGCACTTTGCTTTGGATGACAAAGTGTAAGTAGGGGTGAGCTCAGCACCTGGGTTCCAGGAAGCAAAGCATGACAAAGGACCTCTGTAACACTCAAGGCTGTAATCACAGCATCTGGAAGCTGAGGCAGGAACAAGGCCTCTTACTGAAGCCCAGGGTAGGATACAGAGTGTGGTCTATGTCAGCCTAGACTGAAACAGGCACGATCCTGTCAAAAGAAAACAAGTACAAAATAACTCAACAAGCAATTATCCGTAGGAGGAGAAACGAGTACAGTCTGAAATTGCACCAGCGCTGTAAAGTGCTCTGACCTTTCGGAGGGACGTTTTTTCTATAATTTTCCAAGTATCTGGGTCAAGAAACAAGCCTTAGGGGAATACCTTTTCTTTTGAAAGATTTCCTAAGTTGTTCCATACAAAAGGTCTCTGTA
Organism: Arvicola amphibius; assembly: GCF_903992535.2. Taxonomy (NCBI): domain Eukaryota; kingdom Metazoa; phylum Chordata; class Mammalia; order Rodentia; family Cricetidae; genus Arvicola; species Arvicola amphibius. The sequence goes on from NC_052054.1 coordinate 38,114,459, forward strand.
AAATTCTCTGTGGTAGACTGGATTGATGTTATGTACTCTTTTCCCTCCCCCATCACATGCTTGCTATGCAGTGCCTGCTGTATACACTAGTTACAGGTGTAGACACACGGTGCCTGCTGTCTACACTAGTACAGGTGTGGGCACACGGTACCTGCTGCCTACACTAGTACAGGTGTCTGCATACAATGCCTGCTGTCTACACTAGTACAGGTGTGGGCACATGGTGCCTGCTGTCTACATTAGTACAGGTGTGGGCACACGGTACCTGCTGTCTACACTAGTACAGGTGTCTGCATACAATGCCTGCTGTCTACACTAGTACAGGTGTGGGCACACGGTACCTGCTGTCTACACTAGTACAGATGTGGGCACACGGTGCTTGCTGTATACACTAGTACAGGTGAAGGCACACAGTGCCTGCTGTATACACTAGTACAGGTGTCTGCATACAATGCCTGCTGTCTACACTAGTACAGGTGTGGGCACACGGTGTCTGCTGTCTACAGTAGTACAGGGCATTTCTTTCTGTGGCTGTGATAAAATATTCTAACACAAAACTGAAGGGAGAAGAAGCTTGCTTTGGCTCACAGTTCTAGGTGACAGTCATTTCCAAGAAGTCACAGTGGCAGGAGGCAGATGGCCATCTTGCTTCCATAGTCCCAGAGCAAAAAGCACGGATGGAGGCGTTTCTCTCTTTCATTCAATTCAGAGCCAACCCCCTTAAAGTTGTGCTGCCTACATACAGAGTGTGTCTTCCAAGAAATTTAATTAAATGGGGCACGGGTCAACCTAATCCCCCATGGGGACTTCCTTCCCAGACAATTGCAGATTTTGCTAAATTGACAACCAACATTAACCAGCACACAAAAGGGTACTTCCTCATCCCCACCTGATCAGTCATGTGATGTCTGACCTGCAGCCTAGACTGTGACACAGAACCCTATGATATCTGGTGAGACTCGGGGTGGCTGCTGTTCCTTCTTCAGTTTGAGGACAAAGAGAAAGGACATGGGGAACAGACCTGGACTTCAGCCCTGCCAAACTCAGCAGACAGCAGCCAAACCGCAGTCGACCTGCAGGCTGGTCAGCGTGACATAAATACCTGTGAGTCTAAAGCCACTGAGGTTTGGAAGCTGTGGTGAAGCATTTGTAGAGCCCAAAGGCCAATATGACTTCAGGAGCACTCTGACCGACATATGGACTTTCATCAGAAAGACCAAAACTCACAGAGAACATAACTGTGTTTATATGGAGGTCTAGCCAGTCCTGGGATATTAGAACCCACCAAGAGAAGTAGCCCTATGGCATAAGCAGTCAAGGACCGTCCTTTTCTTCCAGTTGTTTTCTTATCCCATATCCAATTTGCATGGATATAGAATATTCACTAAGAAGACATCTGCTGATACCTTGTATAGCTCGGGATATTCATTTGAAGACTTTTATATTCCTTGATGTTAGGAGCTGAATAGAATCACCCCCCCCCAAAAAAAACCACAGATTGAACTCAAAATCTCCAGTTCCTCATCCTGGGGCTTTTTTTGGAAAGTGGGCCACTGAAGATGCAATTTGTTAAGATGAGGTCATACATCAGTGTGTGGAGCCCTAATCAATACAGTGGTTTCCTTATAAATGACCATGCATTAATACACATGGAGAGAATGTTAGGCCAAGAAAGAGGCAGAGCTTAGAGTATGTGGCTATGAGCCAAGGACTGGCAAGGACCACCAGCAAATTACCCGAAGTAGAAGAGGCAAAGAGGGATCCCTCTGCAGAAGAAATGTATCTTTGCTGATAAGCAGATTGGGAGACATCTGCCTTCAGAACTGTGAGAAAACATGTTTCTATGTTTTTTAGATATTTTATTTTATGTGTATGGAATGTTTTGCCTGCATGTGTACAACATTCCTTCCCAGTGTCCTCAGAGGCCAGAAGAGGGTGTCAGATCTTCTAGAACTGGAATTATAGTTTTGAGCCTCCATAAGGGTCTTGGGACTTGAACCCGGGTTCTCTGCAAGAACAACAAGTGGTTAACACTGAGTCCCAATTTCTGCTGTTTTAAGCCACCGTATTTATGGTACATTGCCATGATAAGCCTAACATGAAAATATACTGTTCTTAAATTACTTTTCTATATTACACTGTTCCTATTGGGAAAACTTTACTTTCCCACCAGGACTATTGTGCCACTGCCTCTCATCATTTACGGGACATACATGAGAATGCCATTCAGGGAACTGCCAAAGGCTACGTTGAATAACAGTAGACATTCATCTAGTCAATACCAGCTACCAGGAAATAACTGCATAAGAACTGACCTGCTAATCAATAAAATATTTTAACATAAAAGAGAGTTGAATGTATTCTTAGAATACGTGCGTATTATGTCACACACATCCTACTTCAGCAATTCTCAGGGAAGAAAAACCACACTGCTTCGATTTCTCAGTGCACTCTTACTAGACCTGTGCTACTTTGTACTTCGCTCTTCTGTATTCTTTACAACCCAACTCTGAACCCTGCAAAGGCGTGGGATGTGTCCATACTGTACAGCATAAGAAAGCTTTGCACAGTCGGGTGGTTTGAATGATAATGGTCCCCCAATATTTGAATGCTTGGTCCCACTTGGTGGAACTGTTTGGGAAGGATAAGGGGTTGGGTCTCGTGGGAGGAGCTGTGTCACTGGAGGTCACTGGAGGTCGCTGGAGGAGCAGTTCCCAGTTAGCTCTCTCTGCCTCCTGCCTGTGGATCAGGTTGCAAACTCTCAGCTACTGCTACCATGCCTGCTGCCATGCTGCCCACCATCATGACAATGAACTCGAACCCTCTGGAACAATAATCCTCAAGAAAGTCTTTGATAAGCTGCCTTGGTCATGGTATCTCTTCAAAACTATAGGAAAGGGAGACATACAGGAGCATGCATCACAGCTCCTAGCTGAACATGGACACAGGATTTAAAAAAAAATATTTTAATAACTGAAATGTGAGTGAGGGTAGGTTTGTACACGTGAGGCAGGTACCTGAGGAGGCCATAAAAGATGGTCGGATCACCTGGAACTGGAGTTACAGTTAGCGGTGAGCAGGCTGACGTGACTGCTGGGAACCCAACCTAGGTCCCTGAGCCATCTCTCCAGGCCCAAATTGATTCTGACTTACTGTTAAATAACGAAAGCAACCGTAGGTAATAGAACAGTAGTTCTTGTCTTTTTTCAAATCTCCACTTAAAAAAATCATATCCCATATCATTAGAAGGAGCTGAACTTAAAATCCTATTTTTAACAACAGCAACAAAAACCATGTCTTGGGCACTAAGATATACCTTATACGACATATAAAATACAAACCATAAAGATATAGACATTCTAAATTTTATTCTCAAAGCTGATGGAGAGTGTGAATCCCATTTTAGAACCACTGCTCTAGACTGTAAGAGCAGTTATATAAACCTTTTCCTGGGATTTTTGTCCTTTCCAGAAAATATAAGGTCTATAAACTTCTAATAAATCTGCAAACCTTAAATACGTCCTCTGACAGGTTCATGAAAATATCTATACCAAACAAGCAATATTTTATGGATGATAACAAGCAGAGTTAATTAGAACATTACCAGACTCCTACTCCAAGTGTACTACCAACCGTGGCATCCTCTGAAACAGAACACTTTGGGTTTTAGATTTTTGGAAGGAAAATATAGAATTAGATATTCAAGCTAAAACCCTATGATTAAGAGAATCAAAAGATATAATAATCTAATCTTAAAATATAGGAATACAAGAAGCATATACAAAGGAGATAAATGAACCCAAAACTTATCAATCATGCTTAAGGACGTCAGTCACACAGCAATATCCTATGTTCTTGTGCACCATAAACTGTGGACAATGCTGGGCTGAAAAGGCCACAGAGCAATAAAAGACGCAGTCCCTGTGAGTTTACTGTAGGGACAACTAGGCAATAAGGTGTGTCAGCATTTAATTCCCTTAGAATGGGTGGCTTAGACAGCGTTTGTGAAATATTAGCCAGAAGGGGATGGCTGGAAAAGTGTGGAAGTTAGTTTCAGCTAGGGAAGGGAAGAGAAAGCTTGCAGGCAGGAATCCCTCTCCTATATGAGGCACTGCAGATGAATGTGGGTGGGAGTGGCCAGCAGCTCTGAAGCTGTGAAACTCCAAACCCGGGGCAAGTGTGGCACCTTATCACCTATTCAGTAGTCACTGAGCTAAGTTCTGAAGAAGTCACCCCCCACACTAAAACCACATACATCTTTTTACTTGTTCTACTTTTCAAGAGAGGTCAGGGACTGACTGAGCTCACTGGTAGAACTGGCTTTGGGGTCCATCTCCAGAACAACAACAACACCACACACACACACACACACACACACACAAAACACAAACTTGAAACAGATCTATATACAAACCAAAAAAGTTAAATGCAAGAAAATAACAGCAGATGATGTGTGGGTGAAGTCACTGAAGAAGTGAAATCACAGTAGGTTGGAAAGGAAGGAAAGTAAAATACGCCAAAGTGAATATACAATCTGTACAGACAAGGCAGGAACACAGAAATTCTAAGGTATTCGATTTGTAATATTTGATAATCATTGTAAAATATGAACAAGAAAAATGTGGAGAAAAGAAAATAGAAGTCACCCACACTCTCATCAAATGGAAAAAAAAAGCTCTATATTTTATCATGTTTTTGGCCTTTTTTCTATGTAAAAATACCTTAAAATCAAGTTAGGATCCCTTCTCTTGGCAACTCTCTATCCCCACACATGCCTCCCAGAGAACCTGGACTCACCACTAGAAACAGAATCTGATACTTAGTTCAATTATTATCAATATCCTTAAAGTGGCTAAATATTGTTCAAAACCATTGTTTTAATGATTATGTATACATGCACTGTCATTTTAAAATGGTTTCACTGTTGGAATTTACTCAAATTTTCATAATGCTCATGGCGACAGCTAAGAGAATTGCTTACTTTGCATCAGGCGAGTTTCCAAGTACTTTATATAAATTATCTAATGTTCGGAGTGATGTAGGAGGGCTAGATACTATTATTATCCTCATTTGACAGATAATGACTGAGAAATTAACCTGCTGAAGTTTGCATGGGTGACAGATAACAGGGTGACCCTGTAAGTCACTTGCAGCAGCATCGCGTTCTTGCCCTGTCTACCCTGCCACTTGCCTCATTATTTCCTTAGTGTATACTCAAAATCACTGGGTCCGAGGAAGTCTAGGGCTAGACTGTCTTCCTCCCAATGGACAGCAACATGCCCTCTGACGCCGTGTGATATGAAACAATTTCTCCTTTGTCAGCATTGTTCCTGACTTTCATAATCTGGCTACAACAAACTCCATCTCTTTGAGGCACTCGAGCCAATGTTTGTTCACGTCTTAGCTGTTTTAAGTTCCTAGTTTGTAAATTTTCCATTTCTCTTCCTAACTAGAGTTTCTTTTTTTAAGTTAAGGACTATTAAACCGAAAATACTTTGGAATGCGAACCAAACCTTCAAAGACTACTGCTAGGTCGCTATTTCAGTGGGGCTTAATAGATGGGGAAATCATCCCAGCTCAACTGTAAATATCTAAGAACACAGAGCTAAGCAGGCCCATCCCAACTGACAGAGCAATGGTCTGAATTGTGATTTCCACCATGCAGTAGAGGCTACATAATACTCTATAATAGTGGTCCCTGGTGCCTGGAGCCCTCTCAGTTCCTTCTATCAACACATTTGGGAAAAGAAATCTATAATTCTGATGTTTGCAAGGTGACGTCAGAATGACAAAGGGAAACAGACCTGGAGAGGACAGAACTTGGAGAAGTCTCCTGAGTTCGTCCTGAACAGCAGGACACGGGAATTTGTCTGCGATAGTAATCGACCAGCCAGAAATTTCACACAAATAGGGCTAACCTCTGTGAAAGACTGTTGTTAGCAGGTCATGAAAGCCATCACTCCATACAAGGTACTTTGTAATAAACTGAGTGCCTGGCACACCCTCTGGGCTGGAATTTAAAATGCCTTACCCACACAATAAGTAATCTTTCAGGATGGGATTTTTCTGGATAGCTCATGTCATCTACTGGGGGCAAAGTTGAATGCTTTCAACTTCTAATGGGTGCCTTTCTTCTTGTTAGAGCCCCAAATTCACCCTCTTTAAGTACCAAACACAGAGAAAAGTCTAGTATTGGGGGCACACAAGAGACTCTCCCAAATAAGGATCCTAATAAATGCAAAGATTATTTTAAAAGGCATTGACTCAATATCCGGGGAAGTTATTACATTAATCTAGGATTGCTAGAAATGATAATGACATGCCTTAGATGGAGTTCAGATGTGTTGGGAAGACAAAGGGATGAACGGTTAATACTTTAGACCAGTCCTATTTGTTAATCAAAACCAGTTCACTTTGAAAAGAAGGACAGTTTTCCTACTTATGGGAAACGTCTAATCTGCTAATTCTCCGGACAGAGCCCTATGACAGCCATTACAGCTCCACACATTTAGATAATCTCAACTAAGAAAGGCCTCTAGAGTTGACACCTGAACTGTGTGGCTTGCCCACAAAAATCGAGACTGGTTGGTTTTTGTTGGTGATGGTCATTTGTTTTGCTTTGTCATGGTCTCACTAGGTAGCTCTGGTTGTTCTGCAACTCACTATACAGACCAGGCTGGCCTCCAACTCACAGAGATCCATCTACCTGCCTCTGCCTCCTGAGTGCTGGGATTAGAGTTGTGCAGCACCAGAATCAGCTAGGAGACTGGTGTTTTCTAAGGAAATGGGCCAGCAAGGAGAAGTGTGCATATACATGAAGTGACCACCGCTTTTATTTCACTAAGATAACATTTCTAACTTGGAGCCAATGAATCAAATACCGTTTGTGGTGCACAACGACATACTGGATTTTTGTCTTCCTTTTTAAAAGCTCCAGTCATCAGAGGAAGGGGGGCTTGTCTAAGAATGCCTATGGGTCAAATAGCATCAAGGAGGGGGGAGCAGGAGATGAAGTCCTCAGAGCTCGAGAGAGCAAGCTAAAAGATGCATGCATTGCAGGGACCGTGTACGAAGTCTGAAGAGGGAACTTTAGCAGTAAGGCTAGTGGAGATACAGACGGAAGTGGAATGCCAGATCAGGTGGTGGGAACAGGATGAGTTAGAGAAATAGTAGAGAGAAAATGAGTAGGCTTTCTGTTCACACTTCTATATGATTACAAAACCTCTCCCTGCAGGATTTTCAACCACAGTCTCCCTGGCTACCCATGGATAGGAAAGCAGAGTCTGGGAATGAGAGGAAACGCTCGTTCAGTGTACACTTTGCAAGCCATAGGAAGCTATTATTCAGTCTAAAAAAATGCTTCTAAAAAGAACTGAAGGTAATTAAAGGTGTCTATTTGCAAACCTTCCTCTAACTGCATGCTACATGTCAAGTTGCACTTGAATTAAGATTGTTTTTAAGCCAGAGTCCAGATTCCCAGCTATGACAGAGGAGGGACAATTCTTATGTGAGCCCGAGATACAAACACGTCAATCACCGTATCACGCAGCGGTAAATAACGACTGACCTGGTTTAAGCTAGCTGTCATGACTCCACAATGGGAAGAGTCTCACTCTTCCCGTTCACTAGGGACACTCACTCATTGAAACACGATGGCAAAAGGAAGACACTGAGAAGAATGACCGGGGTGACCGCGGTGACCTAGTAGAACAAGGCTAAGTCACACAGCCTGCAGCCACGGAGGTGAGATTGGCCAGCGCAATGACAGTTCAGCTAGTTTGGATTCACCCTTTGGCTAAAAACAACTTTGGAAAAAAGAAACTACAGAGAACATTTTCTCTGACCTAAAGCAAGCTATGAGACCGATGTTCCAGAAAGAAGTGAGCTAAGTAGAAAGCTGTCACCAACTCCAAACAGCCACGGATGTGCAACAGTTCAAAGAGAAGTAGAACTTAACTTTACAAAAGTGGAATTTAGTTTTATAAAGCTGCATGATACTGTTTCCCGTTTGTCTGTAAACACAAGCACCAATATTTCAAAATTTTAATACTTTCTCAAAACTCATCTAATGCAACCCATTTGAAATGGGTTCATCAGAAACACCCTGTGTCCAGAGGTCAACTATGCAATTCCTTCATTTATTTGGCTTCATGTTTTGTATTTATTTCTTGTTCCATTAAGAATGAGTCATCTAAAATAAAGCAATTCAATAAAATAGGAGAACTATAATTAGATAATGATCAAAATCAAGAGAAACAAGGTAAAACAGAAGCTGCACAAGGGGGTCTTAGAACACTAATACTAATAACATGTTTTTTTTTCACACCATTAGAATTTTTTTTTTTTTTTTTTTTGGTTTTTCGAGACAGGGTTTCCCTGTAGTTTCTAGAGCCTGGCCTGGAACTCGCTCTTGTAGACCAGGCTGGCCTTGAACTCAGAGATCCGTCTGCCTCTGCTTCCCAAGTGCTGGGATTAATGGCGTACGCCACCACCGCCCGGTTTGCACCATTAGAATTTGAGTTGCAAATCTGACTTGAATTCCTAGTCACCAAGATGGAAAGGGAGACATCTATCTGGTTCTCTCTTTGAGTAATGGAAATAGAGTCACACATAGTAATTGTCCAGGGGAGGGATGGTTTGGCTTTGGCACCTAGGGACCAACAGTGTTTCTTGCAGGGACTTTAACGAGGAGCAGTAGTAGGGACGCTTCCTCTAATGCCACCCGTGAAGTGATCTAACAGCAGCTTCTTTTCCACTGTCTGCTCAGTGAATCTGCCAACAGAGGGATGTCAAGCATGTTGAACAAGGAAACCAAGGCACACTGTGTAGAAAGCTTCAGCTAGACTCCTGGTCTAGACAAGAGGAAGACTGTAGATGGCAAGGCTTTTGTTCAACTGAAACAGCTTTTAATCCATCAGTCTTATCACTTTTTTGTTATTGTTTTTTGAGACAGGGTTTCTCTCTGTAAGCCTGGCTGTCCTAGAACTTGCTCTGTAGACCAGGCTGGCCTTGAACCTCTGCCTCCTGAGAGCTGAGATTAAAGGCACCGTGCCACCACCACCTGGACAATCTTATTAAAATTAAATTAACTATATAGTCTCTTGTGTGTGCAGAATACACAAATTCATTTCATGCACCTCGTGAGAGGACAAACACATTTTTTTTTTCTTCAGCCGTACATTTCCTGTATTTGAAGTTGAAGATTACACAAATTTACTTCTGTATATTCTCCCACAATCCTAACAAGTTTGATTCTAGCATATGTGAATTGAGAGGATTCTGTCTAATGTAAAAGAAAAGTATGGGGGAGATTAAAAAACACACATTTAACAAAGAACAGACAGGTTTCATAAAGGCTGGCAGGAGCCTGGTATAATAGCTCACACCTTTAATCCCAGCTCTCAGGAGGCAGAGGCAGAAGGATCTCTGTGAGCTTGACACCAGCCTGGTTTACAAAGAGAGTTCCAGGACAACCAAGGCTGTTATACAGAGAAACCCTGTCTTGAAAAAGCTCAAAAGCAGACAAACAACTAAATAAAATGACAGCGGGAGAAAGATACAGAAAGATAAAACGCAGAAACCCAAGCTTAGTATTGCATTGCTGTGGTGTTGCACATGGAGACAGGGTTGCAACTGGTTCTTGACATCATGTCATAGAGATACTACATTTAGATGCAGGACACAGCAGAAAAAAAATTCCTTCTGTAATGAGGAAATGTTTCTTATTTGGTTAACTAATTCCAGAGCATAAAGTTATAGCACATTGTGAAAGTGTTCAAATTCTACTTGTTAAATGAACAAAATAACTGTTCCATTTAAAATTAAGATGTTGGGGGTGGGGCAGGGGCGACTAGAGAAAGAGCTCAGTGGTTAAGAGCACAGGCAGAGGACCAGAGTTTGATTCCAAACACCTACATAGTGGCTTACCCTGCTAATGCCAGTCTCAGGAGATCTGATGCCCCCTTCTGTCCTCTGCAGGTACTGCACACACATGGTGCATACACATATCCGCAGGTGCACAGATACCCCACACTTATAAAAAAAATAACAATTTTAAAAGAAGCAAAAGATGCAGTGCAACCACCGGTTCTTTTAAAAAGTATCAGGTTGGCAAGGAAGAAAAATGCAAATGAATTGTGCAATACCCTTGATTATAAGTAAGACTTAAAAATGGCTTTATCTTTATTGGGAATGCGAACCTGCTTTGCTTTCATCAACTATAACCATTGGTTTGTTCACAGCTCTCTTCCGATGATTTCCCCAGTTTTCCTGCTTTTTATCTAAAAGGTTTCCTTTACCCATATTTGAAACAATCCAACTAAATTAGAGAAGAAACTACTATGCTTCACCTTATTTACCAGCTAAGGATTCTGGGTAATATTATGGTCAGTGAGGAAGGGAGAGACACCCAAAAATCAGGAGGTATTCTCTACCAGCCAAATGTACTAAGGAGAGAACTAAACAAGTTAATAACGGCTGACTAAATTTCTGTGGCAGGAAAGAAAGACACATCAAAACTTTCATCGTGTAAAAGTAAAGGAAACAGAAGGTGATAGAGTTGTCCTTGCATCCAGTTTGGTCCTTTCCGCGATTTTTTCTCTTTTTCCCCTAAAATAATATTTTGAAACAGAAAAGGCACTGGATCTTCCAAATATCTCATGTTTATGAGGAAAATAGTTAAAATGTCGTTTCTAGGGCTGAGGATGTAGTTCAAACAAGATCAGCCGAACACAGTGGAAGCCTTGGGCCTTAGCGCCACAAGAAAAAACAAACTGAATCTGTATTTGTATAATATATGCAGAGGTCACTTTGCAACCATAGACTCTTCAATGTCTTGTTTTCACTTTAGTTTAATGAAAGCATATATTAAAAATAAACCACAGTTTAACTCTAAAACAAGTCATTACTTTTTAACCAGATCACCGCTCCTTCTGGAATAACTTAAGAATATTCTTTAAACATGAATTCTGCTTTCTAAATTGTTTTTAAAAGTATAATTGAAAGGGAATCGATTGCTCTAATACCGGAAAACGGGCACGGAATGAATCTAAATGGAGAACAACTGCCTTCCTTGCCGCTGAGGCCAGAAATGTCAATGAAAAATACCAAGTTTGCCCATTTATAGAAAGAAGCGATTTTTAAAAATACAGTTAATTGCACTAGCAACAAAACAAAACATACTATCATTTTAAATGGTTGGGATTTTATACATACATATATATATTGAAATACAATTTTATTCATTCAACAAATAACAACAAACAGTTAAAAGGCAATCGAAGAAGGAGAACTACAGAATGGGCGAAATAAAAGAAGATTCTGTCCTCTTGGTATTAGTATTTATATTGTTCACCAAAATCTCTAGTCCAAAATCGTGCCTATAAAATTGGAGTTTACTTTGATGCATTTTTTGAAAATTCTAAACCTTGTTGTCTAGTGTAAAATGAAAATCGGCAGCCTAAGAGGAAATAATATTGCTAACAGCCCTAATGTATGGATTTTACTTCTAGAACAAAAGGGGGGGAAAGACTCAATCAGTTTCTCAGAAAGGCAAAGGTCAGCTCTGAGTTGGAAGTGAGGCGGCTGGAGAGAAGACTGCCTCTGCTGGTTGACAAGCGCATCTTTCAGAGTCTCAACTCCCGACACCTGTATCAAACTTGCAGCTCTCAAACCTCACAGCTTCCCGTCTGGTTTATCCTCAAAGAAGACGCCGGCCTCTTCCATTACCTAAGTAATCTGACTCCTAGAAGCATTTTCCTTAAACTGACACCTAAAATAAAGTGTTTCCACCACTGATTTCATATATCACTCGGCCAGTGGTAAAACACACAAACAGCCACAACCACTCCGAAATACCTCTAAAACAATACCGTTGCCCATCTACATTTTAGCTAAAGAGATAGCTGATCCTGCTGTTTTAAAATGCAATGACATAGTCTACTTGAGCTAGTGAAAAAGGCAACGGTCTCCTCCCTTGAAGAAGCCCCTGCGCCAACCTGTCCTTCCAAATACTCCCACCCCCACCCTAGGGTCCCCCGGAATGTTGGCGGGAAGGGTCCAGCGCCCCTACGCCCCAGCTGGGCCTCGAACGTTCCAGCAGAGGGTTTCAGGTCCCCTGGGGGCTGCGCCCAACGCCATTAGCACACCTCGGAGCGCTAGCAGCCCAGGAGGAAGGCAAGTTTGGCGGCTGCTGACCGCGGCTCCCGGTTCTCCCGGGCCGCAGCATCAGCTGCGGGTGGCCTCCAAGGCCGGGCCCCGCCTCGGCCACCTACCTACTGGGCGGGGGCGCGGGCTCCGCGGGTCGGGGCGAAGTGACTCGGGCGCACGCATTTCTGGGAGCGGTGGCCTCTGCCGCTGGGCGCGGGGGAGCGCATCCTAGGGGTGGGAGGAGGGAGGGGACGGGGAGTTGGGGGAGGATCGTACGCCGAAGAGGAGCGAAGCGAGGTGGCAGGAACGGTGGGGTGCGCTCCTGCGGGGTCCCCAAGTCCAGATCTGCCCCGAGCAGCCGCCGCCGGGATGCTCGAGGCCTCGCCCAGGTGCCTGCAGCGGCGCCCACGGTCAGGGCACCGGCCGCGCTCCGGGCGGAAGGCGGGGAGCTGCGGTGGCGCGACGCCCGCCCGGTGCCGCCTCTAGCTCCGCCCGACCCGGGGCGCGCGCTGCGCTCGTCCGCTGCGGCGGGGGCCCGAGAGCTCGGCGGCCCGGCTTAGCGGTTCGGGCGGCAGCTGCGGCATCTTGCCTGCCCGGTGCGACCTCGGAGCCGCAGGCTGAAGAGCCCGGGGGTGGCGCGAGTCCCCCAACACCCGGCCCAGCGACTCCGCCCCGGAGAGCTGCGCGCGCGGCCTCGGCAGGCCTCGGCCCTTTGTGACGCTGCCCCGGGCGACTGTCAGGCCATCTGTGTACCGGGAGCAGTCCGCTTACCTGGCCCTTAATGGCATGCCCTTTAACTGGCTACGGTTTGGATCTTGGAGGGAAATGAAGCTAAGGGGCAAAGCTGGAGTTAGGGCGCCTGCTAAAATATTAAGGTCCCTTTACTTTTCCTTCCAGCTCCAGGACCACAGGCCACCATAAATTCAACCTTCTGTCTTTTCCGGCATTGACTTTGGCAACGGGGCCCACCATCTCCTCCCTCTCCCGTCCCCGGTTCAACTTCCTGTAAGCTGCCAAATTGCAATCATTATAGCCAAAGCAATGAAGCAATTGGGCGGTCCAGTCGACTCTTGGCTGGAAACTGGAGAGAAGAAGATCGGTGAGAAGGTTTTTGCATCAACCCCCCGCCCTGTGCCTGAGAGCTTTCCCTGGTATTGGATACTGCTCCCTTTACAGTCCTGTGACGACCACTGCAAGATGACTTGGAGGATCGGGCTGCGAAGATCACTCTTAAATACAGCAAAGAATATATATATATATATATATATATATATATATATATATATATATATATATATATATATATATAAAATCAGTAGCCTGCAGCTGGTCTGATAAGATTGGTGTGTCCGAAGCCACCCACACATACAGTACCCAGGGCCTCCCCAGGTTGCCGCTGCTGTTTGGTGCTGCCAGTCTGGAGGGCGGAGCAAAGTACTGAACAGCAGTGACTTTGGGATTTCAGCTGCAGGTGATGTTATTATAGTCCTGTAAATATGGAATTATCTCCTGGTTTGCACTAACAATCAGTAGATGTCGGGTTTGCATCTTTATGGCCTGAGGAGGAGAGACCTCTCCTTTTTCTTTAGACATCATTTTGGTAAATGACTTAGCCTTTAGTAAGGGGGAAAAATTGTTCCTAAAATATAAAAAGCTGATTCTATGTGGATCAAAAGAAAAACATGTCTTGGGGGCTCCACAAGTTTAGTGGTGGTCTCACAGTTCTTTGATAACATGCTTTTATAATTTTGAAATCTAAGCTTAATTTTAAAAAGTTTGAGAACACACACACACACTGGCATAGTCCTGTAATCCCAGTTTTGGAGTGGGGGGGGCTGAGTTAGAAAAATAATAACACTTAAGGCCAACCTCAACTACTAGCCTAGGCTATATTTCGGTTCCAAAAAGTAAAATAAAAATTTAAAAAGAAAGGAAAAACGTCATGTCAAGTCCAAGTTGCGATAAGACAGCTGAGACTTCGGGAGGGGAGAGTTAGCACCTTGGAGGTCAGGCGGAGCAGTGCAGTGGCTGAACTGTGTTGTCCCGGGTGACTCAGCCCTGTTCTGAGAATGGTTGGGAATGGTTGATGAATCTAAAGCCCCATGTAAATGAGAGATATGATAGTCCTGCTATTCTGGCCTAATTCAGAATGACCTGATTGCAGGATGGAGACGTACAGAGGGATGCTATGAGAGATGATGTGGAATCACTTGGGACAACTGCTTTGCAGTCTGCTTAACAACGTGTCTAAAGCTTGAGTGCAGTTTCCGCAGAAAATGGTCCCTGAGCCGCAGTTACTGTCCCACTGCTTTAACCCCAACAACCCCCCTTTATGTCTATGAACCCTAGGATCTGTCGAGGGATAAAATAAACCTTAATTTCTTTTCTCTTAGGCAGAAGTATAACTGAGAGCGTGTTTGAAGTGGCGGCTATGGTTGAAGAAGTGTTCCTCAGCCTTTCAAATGCCTGGCAAATAATGTCACTATCTTCATTAGCTCCCCAGGGATTACATGATGGATCGCATGATGATCATAGCTTGTCACTACAGTGAACGCCTGAATAGAATAAGCAGTTGAACTTCCATGGTTGGGGGTGGGGGGGGGAAGTGCTTTTAATTTAAAGATCCTTCACTCACTCTATTTCATTACCAAGTATTAAGTGATTCATCTGAGATCTGAGTCTTGTCTTCACCAAGGAATCAAAATTAACATCCTCTTCATCCGCGTTAGCCAGTGTGGTACCCAGCAGCCCCTGTGGTCATTTAAATGTAATAGAATACAGTTAAGTTAGGATTATCCAGAGTAGTAGTCACACTTTAAGCTCTAAGGAGCCAGCTAAAGCTCGTGGCTGCCTTTTGGACAACAGGGGCCATAGCATTTCCTTATCTTAGGAAAATCTTCTGGAATCCTTGTTGAATGTCAGTGGGTAGATAAGAGTTTCACAAAAGAATTGGGGTAATGTGATTACACCTAGGTCAAATACCATTAGAATATACACTTAAGGATGTGGTAATTCTGAAGAATTCACGGTTTGCCTTTGGACTACAGCTCCAACATGAGCTGGCCTTGGATAAATGACTCTCTGATGCTTTTGTCTTCAAAAGGGAGATGGTCACAGCACCAGCTTCATAGGGTAGAAAAGATATACATGTAGATATAATTCATGAAGGGTAGGTAGAGTGTAGAATGTGTAGAATAGATGTCAGATGTTACTGTAGCAGCATTAGTGTCATAAAGTGGTGTAGGAGGGTCTTCTTTCTATGTGTTGCTTTCATTGGCTGAATAAAGAAAACTGCCTTAGATGGCCGTGGTAGGCAGAACAGAATTCTGGGAGGAAGAAGGCAGTGTGGCAGATGCCATGGCTCTCCTCTCCGAGACAGAGGCTGGTTAGACTCATGCCGGTAAGCCACAGTCAAGTGGCGATACACATTAATGGAGATGGGTTAAACAAATATGTAAGAATTAGCTAAGAAGAGGTTAGAGATAATGGGCCAGGTAGTGTTTTAAATGAATACATTTTCTGTGTAATTATTTCGGGGGCTAAGCTAGCCAAGCGGACGGGAGCCGGGTGGCGGGACACAGACTGTGCGCCTCATTACTACAATAAAGGTTTTCTTTTCAAAAATTATATCCCTGAACTGGACACTATGTCCCATTTCTATAATCCCAGAATTTAAAGAGGTAGAGATCGGGGGATTGTCAGCTCCAGGCCAGCCTGTACTACATAGTAAAATCCAATCTCCAATAAGTAAAGTTAATTAATTAGTAAAAATTTAATTTATGAATTAAAATAAAATGGTCTCCATAGCACCTCTTGTTTTACCTGACTAGTGGGAAGTGCTTGGTAAGTGGGGAACAGTTTAGACAGTTTAGGGGATGAGGGCTTGGGATACATATGAGGACGGCCTCTTCTTTCTCTAATAAAGGGAAGCAGCGGTAGTGAAGCAATTTAAACACACTTGTCATGTCCTTTTCTGTGACAAACAATCTCTAGATATTGATACTCTTATATAAATAGTTGGGGAGCTCTTTGAGCCTAAAAGGAGAAGAGAGAAGTCACTCTGCTTGCTCTGCCCTACACACACACACACACACACACACACACACACAAAGATTGAATTCTACTCACTGAAATATTGACACACATGTATATTTCTATGCAAAGGTGTTTGAGTTGAAATTTGTGCACTGGATGAAAAGTTGAGGCAGCTGCCACCTAGAAAGTTCCCTCTTGCAGTGATAGCGTTTAGAACTCCCCTCCTATGTCTAGCTCAGAGGGAAATGCATGCTCACGGCACAGGTGGTAGGTGACTACTGTGGACATCTGTAGGTGGCCCTCCATCACATCTCAAGAGGTTAAAGAGATCACAATTAACAGGGTTGAAGGTAGCAGCTCATTTTCACAAGCTGGGACCATTGGTCAAATCAACAGACTCTATTGGGTCATGAAGATACCATCTTGATTTTTGAGAAATTATGAAAGAAGTCAGATGTAGCACCATATACCTGTAATTCCAACACTGGGGAACCTGAGGCATTAAGATGTCAAGGGTTCATATGCTTGTTTTTATGGCTACAGCATACTCACTTTTATAAGAAACCATCAAGGTTTCTCCAGGGTGCTGTATCATTTTATAGTCTTATCTATAAGTATACATTGTGAAAGATAGATGTGAATCTATTGAATAAATGTATTAAAGTAAGTAATACTTTTTTGCAATGTTGTAATTTCTTGATTACTTCAACTGCCACCTCAAGTTATGTTGGGGAATATATCAAGGTGTGTCACTTTTGTTTGTGCTGCATTTGTTTAACTCTGTGAGGCTGTGATTCTTTGCCTCTCTAAAACATCTGATGGTCTAATAAAGAGCTGAATGACCAATAGCAAGGTAGGAGCAAGGATAGGCAGAGCTGGCAGACAGAGTATAAATAGAAGGAGAAACAAGGAAGAGGAACAAGGAGAACAAGAAGAGGAGGACACTGGGGGCCACTCACTCAGCCACATAGCCGGCTATAGAGTAAGAAGGAAAGTAAAATATACAGATATAAGAAAGATAAAAGCCCAGAGGGAAAAGTTAGGCAGGATAATTTAAGAAAAGCTAACTAGCAACACGTCAAACTAAGGCTAGGCATTCATAAGTAATAGTAAGCCCCAGTGTTTGTGATTTATTTGGGAGCTGGGTGGTGGGCTTCCAGTTAAGAGTACTTCCTGTTCTTCCAAAGGACCTGAGCTTGGTTCCCAACATCCAAATCCCTGGCTCACAACTGCCTGAAACTCCAACCCTAGGGAACCCATCTGTGGCACCATCCGTGGGCACCATCCATGGGCACCATCACATACGTAAGGGGGCAGCTCCTGCACAGCTGCAGCTGGCTCCGGAATGTCGCAGGTAGCCCGCATCTGTCTTTTGTCTTCAACACCTTCCGTTTAACATATGTGCATCCTGTATGAGGATTTCACAAGAGTGCAATGCCTATGCAAAACTTGGGTGGAAGAAAACTGGATAACCATGATCTGTCTTACTGAGAATTTGAATTTGGCATTGTCCCTTTGGAAGCTTAAGATGTATGGGGGGATATGGAAATCAACTTGCCAAGGTGTAAATTGGAAGCCTAACGCTAAGGGAAAACTGCTCAGTTCTCAGTCTGTCTGCAAAGTGGCTGAGTCCCCCTGCAGCCAGGAAAGGCTAGATTCATTCTTAAGGTGCCTCTGAGTCTTCTTTCTGTGGCCCCACATGAACCTACAGCCCCGCCACATACATAGACTCACATACATTTACAGCACACACACACGTACACAAATTCTTAAAGTTGGAGTCCAGTGTTGTTCACCTAGGTGTCCTCAGTGCCTTGAAACAATGAAAAAAATTGAATGAAATGAACAAAAAGCTGCATCAGATTAAAATCAAACTGCTAAGTAAAACTGTCAATAAATCATACTTGCGTTTGACTTAATGCCTTGATTTTTCTTCTGGTGTAATTTTTTTTCTAACCTGAAATTGGCTTACTTGTGAGAAAACTAAGAACTTAATTATGTTGGTTTAAGGTTATTTGATGTTCTATAAGAACATCAGGTATTGCCGGGCGGTGGTGGCGGCGCACGCCTTTAATCCCAGCACTCGGGAGGCAGAGGCAGGCAGATCTTTGAGTTCGAGGCCAGCCTGGTCTACAAGAGTTAGTTCCAGGCCAGGCTCTAGAAACTACAGGGAAACCCTGTCTCGAAAAAGCAAAAAAAAAAAAAAAAGAACATCAGGTATTGAAAAGAGTAAGATATTATAAACAGAAGACATGTTCAATACCATGCATTTATCAAAATGATGCTAGGACGACACTCAGATAATGAATATCTTTAAAATATATTGATTAAAAACAGAAAGTAGGTAGAGCGTGATACTACTTGGTAAAAATACAAAAGAGATTGTTTAAAGAATAGAAGATATTTTAACCCTCCCTAAGTTACTTTTTAAAGTACATAATATACCTGACATATGTTTGGCCAGAAAATAACAAAGTACTCTATGTATAGCAAACATGCTAGAGGCCATAGGAACCAGACACAGGGTAAAATACCTTGGATAAACATACAAAACATAGAACATGTAAGCCCAAAATGATGTATACAAATGAAATAAGAAATAATGAAAGGGACAGTCTTGACAAAACGGTAGTAAAACTAAACAGTCACCATTTTACAAACACTACAGAAAATAACTGATTCCAAACAATTTTGTCAACAGAAGCATCACACAGTCTCAAAGGCTCAATTCCTCTCATTGTAGTTGCTTCTCCCAGTACTTATTAATGACATGTGTCATTACAATAGAGAATTATGTCAGAGACCTTCACCAAGTGATCAAACTTACCATTATCTCTCCTCTTATTGCTTTAAAAATACCAAAAAGACTATGTCCTAAAACATCACATTTGTTAGAGTGCAGCACGAATTCTAATTGGTCTAAACAATAAAACTAGGAGTCAGCCGGGCGGTGGTGGCGCACGCCTTTAATCCCAGCACTCGGGAGGCAGAGGCAGGCGGATCTCTGTGAGTTCGAGGCCAGCCTGGTCTACAAGAGCTAGTTCCAGGACAGGCTCCAAAGCCACAGAGAAACCCTGTCTCGAAAAACCAAAAAAAAAAAAACAAAAACAAAAACAAAAAACAAAAAACAAAAAACAAAACTAGGAGTCAGCTATGGGAGTGAAAGCTGAAGGATCAGAGAAGCAGAGTGGCCATCCACTAGAGAGTTCTTACCTCTACCAGTGTTCAGACCATAGGGGTGGTCCTGTCCTCAGACTGCATCCATCCCCATTAAAACCTCAGACTGTTCGGAGCTCCTGTCTCCTCCTGCCTTTAAGTCCCCTCTCTGCCCAGCCATATCACTCCTGTTTCTACCTCCCCCATGTTGGGATTAAAGGCGTGGGATCCTAAGAGCTGAAATCACCTTTGTGTGAGCTCTGTTTCTCTTTTAGACAGATTCAATCTCATGTAACCCAGGGTGGCCTTGAACTAACAGAGACGGTCTTGTCCAACCGTCCTTCACGCCCCCCCCCCCCCATAAGGGAATAAAAGCGTATGCCACCACTGCCTGGCCTCTAGTGGCTTAGCTCTGCACTCTGATCTTCAGGCAAGCTTTATTTGTTAAAACACAATCACTACATTGTAGGGATGTAGTTCAGGAGTCCAGCACAGATCTCACTGGATAGACCAAGGTTTTAGCAAGCCTGCTTTCTTTCCAAACAAAGGCTCGGGGAAGAATCTCTATCCTGTCTTTACCCACTACTCAGGACTACCTGCCTTCCTTGGCTCCTGGTGCCTCAGCATGGGCTTACTGAAGCCAGCAATCTCCAGCCTATCACACCGCTCTGGCATTCCCCTGCCTCCCTCCTTCACTCTTAGAGACACATGATGATTTGCTCGCCCAGGTGATCCAGGATAATTTTCTTCAGCGCAAGATGTAAAGTATTTTGCTTCGTAAGGTGATGTCCTAGTCAGAGTTACTATTGCTATGATGAACACCATAACCAGAAGCAAGCTGGGGAGGAAAGGGTTTACGTGGCTTACACTTCTACACCATAGTCCACCACTGAAGGAAGTCAAGGCAGGAACCTGGAGGGAGGAGCTGATGCAGAATCCATGGGAGGGAGGTACTGGTTGTTCAGCCTGCTTTCTTATAGAACTCAGGACCACAGCTCGGGGGTATGCTATCAATAATGTGCTATGCCTTCCCATATCAAGCCCTAATTGAAAACATTCTCTACAGGGCTGCCTATAGCTTGATCTTATGGAAGCGGTCTCTCAATTGAGGTCTCCTCTTCTCTACGTACTATAGCCCGTGTCAAATTCACATAAAACTAGTGGTACAGGTGGCATGCTCTGGGGACATGTATGAAATTGTGCTTGCACGCACAACATTGTCAGGAATGAGAAGAGCTGGCACTGCTCACATTCTGAGAAAAAGCACTAGAGAAAACGTATCATTTATGATAGTTTTCCTGCCAAAAGAAATATCTAGTTTGAGGGATTTTTTTCCAAAATAATTGTCCTCCATTATTAAAAAAAAATGTTAGAAGATAATTGAAATTTGTAGATTTAAGAAATGAGATTTAGTTGGGTCCTGAATTTAAAAAGCTATAAAAGATCTATTAGGACAATTGAAACTTGATTATTGACCATATAAAAAAGGATTGTATTGATTCAAATTTCCTGAGTATGATCATTTTATTGCTGGTACTTATGAGATGACAAATGATAAAGCATTTATTATGACATTGTAATAACCTCAAGTGACTCAGAAAAATGTAAAGATGACAATATTAATAGTAAGATAGCATTGTGCTAGTTATAGATAGAACTTAAATATCCACATAGCTACATTAAAATATTTTTTAAAAAACCCAAAATATTATTTTGGGTACTCAGTAAAACCAATATTATCATTTTAAAAAGGATCAATGTTTTAAAAGTATTGAGCCGGGTGGTGGTGGTTCATGCCTTTAATCCCAGCACTGGGGAGGCAGAGGCAGGAGGATTTCTGTGAGTTCACAGTGAGCCTGGTCTACAGGAGCTAGTTCCAGGACAGGCTCCAAAGCTACAGAGAAACTCTGTCTCAAAACAAAACAAAACAAAACAAAAAAAGTATTGAGATTTTATTTCTTTAAGGAATAAAAAGCCAATGTGAATTCAACACTTCAACACTAGTATGCTACATTTCAGGGCACTGGAGACACTCATGAAAGCCCCTGAAGAGACAGCACAGGTTTGTATGAAACGGGTGTGTGTCTCCAGTATCTGCTTCCATAGGTTTTATAGTTTTTTTATAGGTCTATTAACTTATGCACCTGAGAGGCAAAGATGAGTGGATCTCTGTCAGTTCAAGGCCATTTTGCTCTAAATAGAAAGTTTTAGGGCTGCTTGGTCTACATAGTGAGTTCTTGTCCAAAAAGCCACAACAACAAAACAAGAAGACAAAATCCAAACCCAGCTCTTCATTCATTGGACAGGTAGTTTCTGGAATTGTACAGGGGTATGCTAATGCTGTCCAACTGAGAGAAATGAATGTGGTACGATTTGGGAGGTAAAACTTGGGTGTGGGTTTCTCTGAGTCCTGTTTTTTTTTTTTACATTGTGATTAAACCTATCAGAATTTAAACTAAAATTTTAAAATTGGCATCGGCTCTATCTTTTTGCTCAAACTAGATGCTCAGTTGCATTGGACAGGTTACCCCCCAACACAGAGGTATAGCCATCTGCAAATCTTAGTCTGGAATTTCTTGGCCAAGAAAAGAGGGCATGTATTTATATATATATAATACGGTAAAGGTTAGCACAAGTCTTTAATCTTGGTTGTCTGGAGCAGAGGCCAGGGGACCTCAGCAAATTTGAGGTCAGTCAGGGCTGCAGCCGTGAGACCCTGACTTTTAAAAAAAAGTCTACTCCTCTAGAAACTACAGGGAAACCCTGTCTCGAAAAACCAAAACAAAACAAAACAACAACAACAACAACAAAAAAAAAAGTCTAGAAATGTCTTCAGGTAATACTCTATTAATTAATCTTAGCAATTTCCTTTAATCTTTCTGTTTGTATATTTAGATAATTTTAGATAGTATCAATGATTTAGTCATCATCTGAAACACTTGTTAAAACAAACAAACTTAAAAAAAAATCGTCAATATTGAAGCCCAGCTCAGCTGACTCTGCTTGAGGGATGACAGCTGAATCTCAGCAGGGGTTCCTGATGTTGTGGGGAGCCTGTCTTGCCTCTTTCCGCCTCACAACACAGTGGGGCTCTTGGTTTACATTACTCTTGGCTCACTTTTTGTGAGAGGTTATGGATGGTGGCTGGCTATGAAGCTCTTCAATTCTATTGGCAATTAAAATTTCCTGGCTGTTTGGTGTACATTGAAGCGACTGTCCAGATAGGAATCTTTGGAGGAATCCGAGGGTAGCTCACAGCAGGCCTGCCACCCCAGCTCTCGCAGCTTCGTTAACCCAAATCACATGCGCCAAAAAAGTCACGATCGTGTGATGCATACATATATATTAATTTACATGTGTGGTACGCCCTTTGATACCGACATTTACACACTTACAGGCTTTGCGGGATCTTCGAGGGTAAAGCCCTCTCTGCCACAGACATTACATTTTCTTGGGTGTGTAATGGCACTTAATATTCACGTGACAGGAAAAAAGAAAGGACAGGTACAAATCGAGACAGATTTGATTTGAATAAAGTGTTGAAGATAGTTAAGAAAACAGTGAAGCAAATGACAAGATCCGGACAAAAGTTTGACAGTAGCCTAGGCAGAGCAGTATTTTCGTGAAATGCAGGTAGGACGAGAATTTTGCAGAGCAGGCAGAGGGAGTTCAGATGTCTCAGGTTCTGAGCAGTTGTTTTCCTCCTAACAATTGTTGCAAGCTCCGCCTGAAAGCTTAAGAACTGCCCTAGTTTCCGGGCTCATTCGTGCAGCAATTAAACACGTAGGGCTAAGAACAAGTGTGCCCTCTACAGCCTGGAAGTACATTCTACACCCTATATGAATCAACTAAAGTAACAGAAAGAAGTCTTTCAAGCTCCCTGGTGGTCTAGTGGTTAGGATTCGGCGCTCTCACCGCCGCGGCCCGGGTTCGATTCCCGGTCAGGGAAAGCTCTCTTTTCTTTTTGTAACTTCCAATGTATGTCAAGAAATGGTAATTAATTTGACTTTTATTGCTGCATTAATATCGGCAACAAAAACTCTGTTCACTTTACCAATATTTTTAAAGCTATATTTTAAAAATGATGTGTCTACCTAGTTTTTATTGACAATTAAAAAGTGTTAAAGGTCCCTAACTATAAAGGACTTGAAATTTCCTTCTACTTAGTTTATAAATTTGTCCATCTGTCTCTAAGATTGTAATTTCCACCCTTTGAGAATCATTTGTATGTATATACAAGCAGGGATTTTTAGGAAGCCTTTATTTACTCTTGAGTGTGTTTGATTGATAAAATAAGGGTATCATTTTAGGGAAATTTATGCTTATTTTACATCATGTTTTGGGCCAGTTTCGATTTCCTATACACTGAGAGCACATACTATTTATTTAAAGTGGAGTTGTTCCTATCTTTTTCTCCTTTATAAATTCAAAAAAGAACCTTTTGATTAATTTGAATGATGAATTATCTGCTTTTTAGTTTAATTTTTATTTTTATATTTGCTTATTATTTGCTTATTTGTTTTTGAGACTTGATCTCACCAAGTAACTCTAGCTATTCTGGAAGTCATTATGTAAACTAGACCGGCCTTAAATTCACAGCAATCCACCCGTCTCTGCCTCCCAAGGACTGGGATTAAAGTCATGTACCACTGCCGGGCATTTACTTTATATTACATATATAATATATACATTGTATATTATGTAACCCATTTAATTATTTTACTTGAGTTTTTTCTTTCTCAGAAAATCATACAAGTAGCATTTTGAATGTAAAAAATTTACCACATTTTCCAGTCACATACGTTACCCTGCAGGTTGTACACCATGATTTGGATGAGAATTTTTATAGCTCAGAGCAAACTGGAAATTTGATTTCATCTAAATCGACTGGTTTTGCCTTCCGTGTAGTGTCGCTGTGACAGATTTGGTGGAGGAAAATGCTGGATATTTGCTAACAGAAGCACATTTGCTATTGGGTTCACAGAGAATATGACGTTATTTTTGTTGTTGTTGTTTTTTGTTTTGTTTTTAGAAAATTTCACTTTACCATGCAATTAAGACAGAAGTATATTTGTTACCATTATCATCCACAACAAAATAATGGGTACCATGCATGCCCTGATTATTTGTTATGTATCAAACTTAGGAAGAGCCCTCATCATGAGGTAAAGAAAATAAATGGGCACCAGCTGAAAATAGAATTTGGATGCTGGTTTCCACGGTGAACAGAAAGGCTGGTAGTCTACAGATTGCCTGTGAATGGGCATTTTATGTAAGGGGATCCTGCAGGATTGCATTTGTCAGGATTTTCCAAAGAGAAAGAAACCCTAGATAGATGATAGATAGATAGATAGATAGATAGATAGATAGATAGATAGATGAGAGATAGATGAGAGATAGGTAGATGATAGACAGATAGATGATAGACATATGATAGACAGATGGATGATAGACAGACATAGGATAGACAGATGGATGATAGACAGATAGATGAAAGATAAAAAGTAGCATGTTAATTAGCCTTCTCATTACTGTAACCAAAACACCCAAGAGAACATAAAGCAGGGAATTCCTTATTTTGGCTCATATTTTCCGATGTGTCAACTAGTCATGGCTAGGAAGGTACAGTGGAGCAAGGTAGTTCACATCATGGCATCCAGGAAGCAGAGGAGCAGCTCACAGGGAGGCACAGCCCTCTAAGAACATGTCTGTCCAGACCGATTCCCATATGTCACCATCTCTCAGTAATGTCATCCTTTTAGGAAACCATGAAGGGATTATTCAACAGGTTTATTCAAAGCCCTATGATCTAATCATCTTAGCAAATGCTTTAACAAGCATACCCAGATATCTATTTCTTACTCCAATTATGCTGACTAATTAACCATCACAGATAGATAGTTTGAGATATAGGCACATAGAAGAGACTTAATGTGGGAATTGATTTTGTGACTACAGATATTGAAAAATGCCACAACAGGCCATCTAGAAAGCTAGAGAGCCTGAACAACTGTGGCCAGGATCACTTCAACTCTGGAAGCCTTGCAAGCAGGGAAGTGGGTAGTATAATTCTTAGCCCATGTCTGAAGACTTGAGAACCTGGTATAAATCTTAGAATGGCAGATTCAGGGGTCTTAATTCAGCTCTCCAGTAGCAGAAAAAATAAAGAGCGTCTCAACTCTTGGACAGAGAAGAGATTGACTTTTTGTTCCATCTAGGACCTCAGGGATTGGATAGCACGACCCTCTTTCTTAACCAGTCAAACTACTCTGTAGGTTACCTCCTGTGGAAGCCCTTCCTCCTCATGACCCCCCAACAGAGCAGGGTCAAGAGTGCTTTATTATACTCTTTATTGAATCTTTATTCCAACACAGTTGATACTTGCAATTAACTATTACAGTGACCACAGCTGATTCTGCCATGAAGACAGCTTCATCAGCTGGGATGTGACAAGGGACACACACGTGCTGAGGCATAGTGTAGGATGAGGTCATACAGGAACCTGCAGCCAGATTATGGAAGACTTGATGACCTGTTTAAGATTTGCAAATAGAATGCAAACAAACAAACACAACCAAAATTTCGGTGTTTGTTAGGCCCCAAAGCAACAGTGTGCAGGAAGTAGAAGAATCATTGCTGACCCAGTGCACACCCCACTGTGCTCTGTCTGATGAGTCAATTCAAGGGGGCACACAAATTGGTAAGGAGGCCGAAATGCCAGACAGTGGGTAAAGGTGGCAAGTCTAGCCTCATCCCTCAGAGCCAATGTGGTGATATTTGTTTGTACTGTAACGAATAAAGCTTGCCTGAAGATCAGAGTGCAGAGCTAGCCATAGAGGTCAGGTAGTGGTGGCACACACCTTTAGTCCAAGCTCTCCAGAGACAGAGGTACTTGGATCTCTTTGAGTTCAAGGCTACCCTGGCGCGCATGAGATTAAATCAATAAAAGAGAAACAGAGCCCCCACCTTTGATCTTAGCACTTGACTTCACACACCTTTAATCCCAGCACTGGGGAGGTGGAGACAGGAGTGATTTGGCTGGGTGGAAAGAGGAATATAAAGCAGAAGGAGACAGGAGCTCAGTGGCATTCAGTCTGAGGATTAGTAGAGACAGCATCACCCTTTTGGTCTGAGGTAGAGGTAAGAACTAGTGGCTGGCTGTTCTGCTTCTCTGATCTTCAAGCAAGCACAAACACAATATCACCACAAGCCCACATGACCAAACATTGATAGGAAATGTGAAATTAGACTTGAAGGTATGGAGGGGAGTCCTGTGCTTAGAAGCTTGAGTAGACTTGGAATCTCCCAAAAGAAGAACTCACAAAGTGGACACATGATCAAGGAACAAACATGGGAGAGTACACTAAGAAAATGATTTGGACAGTATAACTAGTAAAGGAAATACAGTGATGCCAGAGAGATAGAGTGGCAGGTGCTGGAGAGAGGGCTCATTAGTTAGGAGCGCAGGTTGCTCTTCCTAGAACCGATATGGTGGCTCACAAGCATCTGTATCTCCAATTGCAGGAAATCCAACACCCTCTGCTGTTCTCTGGAATACCAGGCATGCATGAAGTAGTTAGACATATGAGAGTGCAAAACACCCATACACAAAAAAATAAAAGTTAAAAAATTAAAAACAAAAAGAAGTACTAGGTGGGGAAGGTATCACAGTCTTGTGAAGAGGCTGGGGAGAAAATGGGGCGATTAAGCAAAGCAGACAGTGAGGTGCTAGCCACCAGATGCAGAGTGGACTGTTGGGAGTTTCAGCGTTAAGTCTGCCTAGGAGGTCATTGTTATCTGCCTGACCCTAAGAACTGAGGTCTAACGTGAGGAAGAGGTAAGAGATTTATCCATGAACTACTTATAGAGGATGGACAAACACGGAAAAGGAAAAAAGGTCTGAAAAAATGGAAAAGCAAAGAAGCAAACAACAACATCCTTGTCAAGAAGCCGGAGGATGAAGTCATCCTCAGTGTGCCAATGTTAGCTGTGTCATCTGAGGAAAGTGTTCAACTCTTCAGAGCTTCTAGGTCCTTTGTGTACAGTGGAGATACTTATGGTCTCCACAAACACTTCGACATTTACATTAGTTCATACACTCATTCATTCATCATTCATTCATTCATAAATCAGGGATAGCTCTGTCCATGGCAGTCACTGTTGTGGCACAGGTTCATAAAAATAAACAATATTGTCTCTACTATAGTTGAATGGGAATCAGAGGAGAAAAATATTAAGGTTCTTATGGTGGCTTATAAATTTGGAAAAAAACTCAAATAAGGAAGCCATATTGTATTCAGATTTAGGCCAAGGATGCTCATTCAAGTTACAATGCTTGCTACAGAGATTGACATTTTTGGCAAATGATGACAGATTCAGAAGTGAGAGCTAAAACTTGGAGGGAGAAAATGCTTGCTGAGAGATTGAATGCAGCCCAGAAGAGGCGGGCTTGTAGGCTTGGTTTGGCCTGGAGAGACAGTGTATCTCTGTGTTGACAGTCCTGGCTGTCCTGGAACTTGCTCTGTAAACCAGGCTGGCCTTGAACTCATAGAAGTCCACCTGCCTCTGCTTCCTGAGTTCTGGGATTAAAGGTTTGCGCCACCACCGCCACTACCATCACTGTCAAGGTACTTTCTAAAGGAAGGCTTTGTTTGGGTTAGTATCTTCCTTGTCTTTTTTTTCCTTCTTTTTTCTTTTTAATCTTCTCTCTCTCTCTCTCTCTCTTTCTCTCTCTCTCTCTCCTTCTTCTCTCTTCTTCTTCTTCTTTCTTCTCTCTTCTCTTCTCTTCTTCTTCTTTCTTTCTTTCTTTCTTTCTATTTTTAGTCAAAGAATTACATTTTCCCTAAGTCATATTGTCATTTCAAGACAGCACTGTGTCACATTGCCTACCCTCAGCTTGAAGGTTCTGCTTTGGGGGCAGAATACTGTGTTCAACTCTGAGTTTAGAAAGAGTGGGGAAATACTGAAGAGTGTTTGCACAAATACTCCAGACATGAAGAGGCCCTGCAAGGGGAAAGGAACAGGAAGTGTTTAGCCTACAGAAAGGAATTTGCGTAAACCTAAAAACACTATTCTGCACTTGTCCACTTTATTTTAAATGCAGAATTGCCATCCATCAAAGGTGGGCTACTCTACGGGGTGGCAATTTGGGCTGAGTCATCTTGAGGTCATAATGATGCCTGAAAGTACTCTGTGGGGACTAGTTAAAGGCAAGGACTTTCCTTAGCATCTAGAGCAGTGTTAAGTATGTGGATGGTGTTGATTGAATGAGATAAATAATTAAACCAAGAAGTAGGTTGTTAAAACTGATTTTGAAAGTAGTCATGTCAGGTGAGTGACCTGCCTGCCGGCTGAATTGTCCCACTCCCTAGATTCTCTTTCCAAAGATCCACTCCACAACCCATGCCCTCCTACTTCATCACACACCCCACCCCCCTTCAATGCTGCTGAGGCCCAGCAGACTTCCATTCCAAAATAACAAGAATTAACAACTATTGGCTATTAATATCTTTCAATATCAATGGGCTCAATTCCTCAATAAAAAGACATAGTCTATCAGAATGGATACAAAAACTGAGTCCATCCTTATACTACATACAAGAAACATGCCTCAACATGAAAGGTGGACATTACCTCAGAGTAAAGGTTTAGCAAAAGATTTTTCAAGGAAATGGACCTAAGAATCAAGCTGGTGTAGCTGTCCTATTATCTAACAAAAGAGACTTCAAACTAAAATTAACTTCAAACCAAAATAATGAATATTCCTTCTTCTCAGCACCATGGAACATTTCCCAAATTGACCACTTACTCAATTACAAAGTACGTCTCAACAGAGACAATATAACTTTCTATATCTTATCAGATTACCATGGATTAAAGACAGGTTTCACCAACAACAGGAACTACAGAGAACCTACAAACACATAGGACCGCCGGGCAGTGGTGGCGCACGCCTTTAATCCCAGCACTCGGGAGGCAGAGACAGGCGGATCTCTGTGAGTTTGAGACCAGCCTGGTCTACATGAGCTAGTGCCAGGACAGACTCCAAAGCCACAGAGAAACCCTGTCTCGAAAAACCAAAAAAAAAAAAAAAAACCCACATAGGACCTGAACAACCCCCTACTAAATGACTTCTGTGTCAAGGTAGAAGTAAAGAAACTAGACTTGCTGGAATTCAGTGAAAATGAAGGCACGACATACCCAAACTTATGAGGTATGGATGCTAAGGGGAAAGTTCAGAGCACGTCGTGCCCTCATAGAGAAATTAACTACTCCTGAAATCTCTAGAACAAAAAGAGGCAAATACACCCAAGAGGAGTAGACAAAACGAAATAAGGGCTGAAATCAATAAACTAGAAACAAGGGAAACAATACAAATAATAAATGAAACAAAGACTTGTTCCTTTGAATCAACAAGATAGACGAACCCTTAACCAAACTAACTAACAGATAGAGAAAGAATACCCAAATTAACAAAATTAGAAATGAACAGAGGAACATAACAGACACCGAGGAAATCCAAATTATCATTAGGTCACATTTCACAGTCCTGTATCCCACATGTTGGAAAATTTAAAAGAAATGGACAACTTCCTTGATAAATACCTCTTACCAAAGCCGAATCAAGATCAGATAAACAATTTAAACAGACCTATGAGCCCTAAGCCCCTCCCCAAAAATGCCCAGGGCTGGATGGTTTAGGTACAAAATTCTACCTGACTTTTGAAGAAGAGCTAATACCACTACTCCTCATATTATTCCACAAAATAGAAACAGAAGGAACATTGCCTAATTCATTTTATGAGGTCAGAGTTACCATGATACCCAAACTACACAAAGATTCAACAAAGAAAAAGAATTACAAACCAATTTCCTCATGGACATTGATGCAAAAATACTCAGTAAAATACTTGCAAACTGAATCAAAGATCACATCAAAAAGATCATTAACCATGATCAAGTAGGCTTCATCCCAAGGATGCAGGGACGGTTAAAAAAAAAAAACTCTCAATGTAATCCAACATATAAACAAACTGAAAGAAAATACCATATGAACATCTCATTAGAAGCAGAAAAGGCCTTTGACAAAATCCAATACCCCATTCATGATACAAGTCTTGGAGAGATCAGGGATAAAAGGAACATATCCAAATATAACAAAGGCAATATAGAACAAGCTTATAGCCAACATTTATATCAAACTAAATGGAGAGAAACTCAAAGTAATTCTCTAAAATCAGGAACAAGACAAGGCTGTCCACCCTCCACACCTATTCGATATAGCACTCGAAGTTCTAGCCAGAATGATGACAACTACAGCAGATAAAAGGGATACGAATTGGAAAGGAAGAAGTCAAACTTTTGCTATTTGCAGATGACATGGTAGTATACATAAAGTGGCCCTAAAATTATACCAGAGAACCCCTACAATTGATAAACACCTTCAGCAAGGTGGTTGAATGCAAGATTAACTAAAAAAGAAAAAAGAAAATCAATCATCAGCTCTCATACATACAAATGACAAACAGGCTGAGAAAGAGATTAGGGAAGCCACACCCTTCACAATAACTAGAAATAATATAAAATATCTTTGGTTAACTCTAACCAAGCAAGTGAAAGACCTGTATGACAAGAACTTTAAGTCTTTGAAGAAAGAAATTGGAGAATATATCAGAAGATGGAAAGATCTCTCACGGTGATGGATGGGTAAGATTAACATTTCAAAAATATCAATCCTACCAAAAGCAATTTCCAGGTTCAATGCAATCTCCATCAAAATTCCAATACAATTCTTCACAGACCTTGAAAGAACAATATTCAACTTCATACTGAAAAACAGAAAAAACCCAGGATATCTAAAACAATTCTATACAATAAAAGGACTTCCAGAGATGTCACTATCCCTGATGTCAAACTATACTACAGAACTGTAGTAGTAAAAATAGTATAATATTGACTTTAAAACAGACAAACTTGTCAATGGAATCAAATTGAAGACCTAGATATAAACCACACATCTATGGACACCTGATTTGTTATAAAGAATCCAGAAATATACAATGGAAAAAATAAAACATCTTCAACAAATGGGACTGTTCTAACTGGATGTCAGCTTGTAGAAGAATGCAAGTAGATCCATATCTATCACCCCGAACAAAACTCACATTTAAGTAGATTAAAGACCTCAACATAAAACCAGATATACTGAACGTGATAGAAGAGAAAGTGGGGAATAGCCTTGAACACATTGGCACAGGAGACAACTTCCTGAACAGAACATCAGTAGCACAGACCCTAAGAT
The DNA here is from genome assembly GCF_903992535.2 of Arvicola amphibius. NCBI lineage: Eukaryota > Metazoa > Chordata > Mammalia > Rodentia > Cricetidae > Arvicola > Arvicola amphibius. The sequence goes on from NC_052054.1 coordinate 38,146,098, forward strand.
CCACAACAAACAAATGGAACCTCATGAAGCTGAAAAGCTTCTGTAAAGTAAAGGACACTGTCAATAGGACAAAAAAGGCAGCCCACAGAATGAGAAAAGATCTTCACCAACTCCACATCTGACAGAGAGTTAATATTCAAAGTATATAAAGAACTCAAGAAACTATACATCAACAAAGTAAATAATTTAATTAAAATATGAAGTACAGAACTAAACAGAGAATTCTCAAATGATTGAGAAACACTTAAAGAAATGTTCAGCACTCTTAACCATCATAGAAATGCAAATCAAATTGACTTTAACGGTCTATCTTACACTTCAGAATGACTAAGGTCAAAAATACAAGTGACAGCTTATGCTGGAGAGGATGTGGAGCAAGGGGAACACTTCTCCACTGTTGGTAGATGTGCAAACTTATACAGCAACTTTAGAAATCAATACGGCAGTTTCTCAGAAAATTGGGACTCAATATAGCTCAAGACTCCAACATATACTCTTGGGCATATACCCAAAAGACACTCTATCGTATCACAAGGACACTTGCTCAACTATGTTCATAGTAGCTTTATTCGTAATAGCCAGAACCTGGAAACAACCTAGATGTACCCCCCAACTGAAGAATGGATAAATAAAACGTGGTATATTTACACAATGGAGTATTACTCAGATGTGAAAAGGAATGACATCAAGGAATTTCAGGCAAATGGTTTGAACATGAAGAAATCATCCCAAGTGGGGTAACCCAGACACAGAAAGACAACTATGATTTGTACTCACTAATAAGTGGATATTAGTTGTATAAAAGATAATCATGCTACAGTCCACAGATCCAGACAAGCTAAGTAAGAAGGAAGGCTTAAGGGAGGACACAGGGATCTTCCTGGAAAAGGGAATTAGAATAAATTTCACTGATGGACTGGAGGCTGCTGAGATTTGGAACTGGAGGGATCAATTGTGGGAGTGTACTGGGAGAAACTACTAGAATTGGGGGCACATTTCAGGGGCAAGGTGGAAACCTAGTGCATGGGAAACTACAGGGAATTACTGTAGTAACCCTAGCAAAGATGTCTAGTAATAGGGTCTGAACCTGCCATCTTCTATAACCAGACAAAGCCTCAAGTGGAGGGTTTGGGACACTAACCCAGCCACAAAACCTTCAACCTACAGTTTGTCTTGCCTGCAGAGTGTTCTGGGAGCAGAACTTAGCAGAGTCCTCATCAAAGAGGCCAGAGAGACTTCATCTGGCAACTGATGGGAGCAGATACAGAGTCCCACAGCCAAACATTCATCAGAGCTCAGAGAGTCCTGCAGAGGAGGGGGAGGAAAGATCGGAGAAACCAGAGGGGTCAGGGACATCAGGAGAACATGACCCACAGAATCAATTGACTGGAATTCTTGCAGACTTGCAGAGATCAGTGATCTTGTAGGGGACTGACCTGGATCCTCTGCATATATGTTATGACTGAGTAGCTTGGTCTTCTTGTGGGACTCCTAACAGTGGGATTGGGGCCATCACTGACTATTTTGCCTACTAATGGGAACTGGGTCACCTCGTTCAGCCTTGATGTGGTGATACATACTGCGTTTATTGTGTATACTGATCTTATTGTGGTGTATTATGCCATGTTTGGTTAACATCCCTGGGTGGCCTGCTCTTTTCTGAGGGAAGGTGGAGGGGCCATGGATCTGGGAGTAAAGGGAAGACTGAGGGGAGGGAAGACTGAAAGGAGAGGAGGAGGGGAAACTGTGGTCTTATTGTAATATATAAGAGAATAATAATAATAAAGTAAAAAAGAGAAAGTACTCATGTACAGAGTGCTTGAATATTATATATGTACACACACTATATATGTGTATGTACACATATATATTGTATATATTTATATATGCACATATTTGCATATATACCTGCATGTCAGAAGAGGGCTTCGGATCCAATTATAGGTACCTGTGAGCCACCATGTAGGTGCAGGGCATTGAACTCAGGACCCCTTGAAGAGAAGCTGGTGCTCATAAACTCTGGGCCATCCATCTCACCACTTGAATGAAGGAATGAATGGGTGGATGTGAAGTCTACATTTCTGCTGAGAGAGGAGTAAGTGTAGCCAGAGTTCAGCTGGGTCCTTTTGAAGACTGTCTGACATCCACAGGGCTCCTTTAGATTCTGAGCACTGATACAAGTACTTTATCTACAATAACCAAACCAATTCTTACAAAAAAGGTCCCTGTTTGATGGCCTAGGAAAATAGAGTGGAGGGGCTGTGTGATGGTTTAAAGTTACATCACTATGGCTGGGACTCTGGCTTCCAACCTGCACTTTCCTGATCTATGTCTGGTACTCTTCAGTCATCTGATACTCCACTCGGTTGCATGGTGGATTTACAGGAGTCCCGCTGAAGTCGTTGTTAGATACAGAGTGTGGAACAAAGCAAAGAGAGAACACATGACTTTGCATGTTCTTCCTTCAAATCCTGCATTACACTGCAAGTTTGGGGACTGCTAGATAGCACAAAAAATGTGGAAAAATGTGGAAAACTTTTCACAGGAATACAGAAATATGTTTTTATTTCTTTAGCATAGTGTTTGCTCGTGTAAAATATCATTTCTGTATCTTTAATATTTTATAGACTTAAATAACTTTTTTATTTTCTTATTTTAAAGTAGGCAATAGAAACATATAGTCATGGTTTCCATAAAATGAAAGCAATTCAAGTTTAAAGCATGGATTTACTTGACCAATTATCTTCTATGATATATTGTCTGTGGCAAAATTCATAAATTAGACCTCTGTTTTGAACTGATGGTCATATAAATATCATTTCTTTTTTCTTCTCGTTGGTCTCTATAATTAGTGATCACTGCAGACAAGAAAGAAACAGATGAGCCAAGAGCATGTGTGTGTGTGTGTGCGCATGCACACACACACACACACAATACATGAATGTAAAAATTTAAGAATAAATTGTGGCTTGTGTAAATAACATAATTTTATCAAGCAATAAAGAATGAAATTAGGTCATTTGCTGGAAAATAGGAAGTGGATGGAACCAAATGTCATCACATTAAGTAAAATAAGCTAAAATAAAAAAAAAATCAATACTGTGTGTTCTCTCACATATTCAGATCCTGGATTTATTTACTTATCAAAGGCATTAAAATAGGAAAGATATTATATGGGGAAAGTGGGGACTGGTGGGTAGGGAAGGGGGCAAGAATGGTGAATGGAGGACAGATGTCATCAATGAACACTATAGCTATGAAAATGTCATAATACAGCCTGTTATTTTGTTTAAACAATGTACACTAAGCACAGAATGGAATGGAAGTACATTGTGTGTAGTCATACAATGAAATACTATAGAGCAAGACAAACAGGTGGATTGAAGCATCTCCTGACTTAGAGGAAAACAATTAATATTAAATATTGGAAAAATAAAAAACATTTTAATTTTTATTAAAATTAATATTAATATATTATAAATTTATCAAACAGAGTGTGATTACATTTTAGATTGGGTCTTCAAATGGTAAGTGTGATCTACTGATTTATCAATGAACTTAACTATTAATAAAATATTTTAAAAATTTATCAAATAGAGTGTGATTACATTTTAGATTGGGTCTTCAAATGGTAAGTGTGATCTACTGATTTATCAATGGATGTAACTAGTAATAAAGGAGGGCATTCTGTAAATGTGTGGCTATGGGAATAAGGAAGACGGGAAAATGGTTTGGGACAAACAGGCGGCTTTGCAGATACGCATGTTTATGTTCAACTGTGTGTTATTCTTCTGAATCAGTTTGACAGTTAAGTGAGATGAAAAAAAATAAAGAAATTATAATGTTTCAGATAATTCTTGGAGATCATTGCATGGAGTATTTAGCTAAGACAATTTCTGCTTTCCTTTTTAGGAATAGTTAATGCTTTTTGGAAAAAAGTTACAGGTAGGTTGAAAATGGTCAATGTAAACATTAACCACAAGGGGGCATCCTAGCCTCATGTGATAAAATTCATTATCCAAGTAGCCTTGTTACCTAGGAAAGGTATGGTTAAAAATCTAGGATTTGTTTGCCTGTGTGGGAAATAGAGGACATTTGTCTTCCTTATTTTCTTTCCCTACCTTTCTGTTTATTTCTAGCTTTTTTTCTCTTTTCATCTCATCAATTGTGCTTCATTGTATCAGAAAGATGGAGCAAGTCTTAGAAACAAATCTAATGCATTCTATCAGTCCAGTGTCTGACATGCTCATGCAGTCCAGCATTCAGGAGCTCATTCACCTGGCGGATCTATACAAGTACACGGTGAGGTGCTCTTCAGTGCCAGACAAAAGAACAAAGATGCACTAGAGACACAGTGGGGCACATACATCTCTCTATCATTTGCTTTCCACGTGGGAGCAGTGTAAGCCCACAATCACAGGCAGCAAATACTGAATTCTTTGGACAAGAAGAATGTGGCCATGTGATGCCACAAGAGTTCTGTACAGGCTAATGACATCAGAGGAATGATGCCTTTGATTGGAAACTTGAAGATGAGTTACCTAAGGCAATGGTCCGGGGAGATGGGGGAGAAGAGCATTCTGACTGAAAGGGATCTCTGCAAGGCTTTGCTTGCAGCAAGGCAAGAAGAAAACCAGGAGCTGGAGGAACCGGGAAGGCTGCCTGGCAAGGGAGAGAGGTGCAGCTGAGAGCACAGAAAACAGACTGAGGATAGATCCCTCATAGATGTGCGAACTGAGCTTAAAGATTTTGTCTTCACAGCAAGAGCCCCAGGGGACGCTGCTGCCACATGTGCAGAACTCATATGCACACATGGCAAAGGAATAAGCCACCCATTCCACCTGTGTGGCTGGATGATGGAGCACAACACCATTCTTCTGGGTGTTAACATGGTGGCAGTGTAGGACATCATTTAAAAACAGTAATGTAATTTCAAACTCAGTAATATTAATCGGACTTGAGATTTTTTTTTTAAAGATCCAGGATTTCTCCAGTCTATTTTGATTCAGAATGAAAACCATTGTTCTTGAAAACAGGACACATATGATACGTTATCTTTTTTTTTTTTTTTGATACATTATCTTAACAAGCAAATGGAACTTATCTCATCCACAGCAAAACAAAATCAACTAAAATATAAAAGTTGTGAAAGATAATGTTTACTTTAATGTAACATGGTCTCCAAAAGCACCACATCCCAGAAACGGTGCCTGTGTAGGGTGTGTGACTGCACAAATGTTTATCTTATTCGGGCCTCCGCCGTTTTCATGTGTAAGGTGAAGCATTGGTCTAGTTTGCATTCTCCAAAGTCTGTGACTCTCTGAGTTTACTCACAGGAAGAAATGCATACATGTTAGTAATTTAATGTGAGTGGAATAGACGCCGCAGAATGCCTTGGGATGCATTAAATGCAGCTGTGTGAGTGGGAAGTCGAGCTTTTGCATATGAACTTATTTTAGATCTTAATAAACTGCATTTGAGTAGGCCACACTACTGTTTAGTGATAGTCCACCATCCACAAGGTTTCTATACTATTATTTGATCTCCAGGAATTCCTTGTGAGGTAGACTTTAACACCTCTTACACAGATTCAAAAACCTGGGTAAAGTCCTGCGGTTCAGTCACTCTCCACCTTAGATCTTTGACATGGGGTCTCGCATTGAGTTTGTAACTCACTGATTTCCTACCCTCACTTCCAGTGAACCACCAGAATCGACCTGTCCTAAACCCCCAGGGCTGGGTTTATAGAAGTACACTATACACCTAGGTATTTTTTCCCGTTGTATGTTTATGGGTGTTTTGCTTGCATGTATGTCCATGTACCATGTATGTGCAGTGCCTGTAAAGATCAGAAGAGTGCGTCAGATCCCCTGGGACTAGGATTACAGCTACTTGTAAGCCACCACGTGACTGCTGGGAATTGAACCTGGGTCCTCTGGAAAAACAATCAATGCTGTAAACAGCTGAACCATGCCTGAAACCCCAACATATTTTAAAAAATATGTGTGCTGCGGGGCAGTGGTGGTGCACACCTTTAATTCCAGCATTCGGAAGGCAGAGGCAGGCAGATCTCTGTGAGTTCGAGGCCAGCCTGGGCTACAAGAGCTAGTTCCAGGACAGGCCCCAAAGCTACATAGAAAGCCTGTCTTGAAAACAAACAAACAAAATGTGTGCTAAGGAGCTGAACGCAACAAGCGCTATATCAATCGAGTCATCGCCCCGGCATCTAAATGTTGAGGCTATAAAAATGATATATGCAAAATTGAAGGAAGCAGAGATAAATTGGCTAGAATTATAAATGTGGAATTCAAGTGATCTGTTGAGTAGTACCAGGAACTTTTTTTACGCTCTAACATATTAAAAGCGATGAATGGACTTGACTAAAATAATTAAGCATGTTTTCCTAGATGTTTCTATGAAAGGTGAGATTTCCTCGAGCTTACGTGCTATGGGGCCCTTCTTGCGGCAGCACAGGATACACCTCCAGGCTTCTACTCCAGCACTACATATTTGAAAAGAACATTTAGCACATATTCAATCTCTCACTGCATCTTATCTCGAGGGCAATTTGTGAAGTTTGTTTCTCTTGTTGCATTGTACATACATGGACAGTGGCTGTCTTACGGCCTTGGTGTTCTGGTAAGTGGCTACATACCTTTATATAATACATGTGTATTGTCTGTGGCTCTCCTTTTTGGGTAGCCTTATGGTTTGAGATTCACATCAATGGAGAAGCTGTGTGGAGAGAAATGATCTGTGTGAAGCCCATAACTCATGGTGCCTGTTCTCATGAGTCATGCTCAGGAGATGCTTGGCGTTTCAAGTCTATTCCTCAGCTTAAGCACATAGGACTTAAGCACACATTGACTCATCTGTAGCCACCTCGCAGCGACTTCCCTTTTGATGGATACAGTAAGCCTCAGAAGCAAAAGACAAGTGTACCCCATAGGTAATTCTTGCCTATGAACCTGGTCGTTTCCTCTTCTGATGGTCCATAAACTGCCCTTGAGTTTTGATACATCACCATACTGTTTGGAGACGTTGCCATTTGTACTTTTCTATGCTCACCATTGTGCCAGGAGAAAGATGTAAAAATAGCAAAATAAAATAATGGTGGTTTGTGAGATAAAAATTAACTAGCTTTTTTTCCTTAGAAGTGGCTTGTAGCCTGGCAAACGTGTTATGAGAGTAAAATACAGTCTGTTTTGTCCTTTCGACTGAAAACAAGTTTCTGCCATCTTGCCAGATTGCCCTCCCACCCTACAAAAGCCTGTTTATATCACCTGGGTGGAAAAGAGGAGCCAGGATGAGGGTTGATGCCAGCATCCTGGCTCAGCCCAAACTCTACACAATAGCTACAAGAAGTCCCCATTCATCATATTGTTTTGGTTTTTATAAAGTGTTAAGGTGTTTTCTAACAGGAGACAAAGGCTTACGGAGGTGCTGAAAGCTCTAGGAAGCAGAGTTTTGCAATATGGTAAATAATATTCAGTTCAATAGCCTATCATGAGAGAGAAGGGGTGAACAGATGATACCCCCATTACTAAAGGAGTCTATGAACAATTTAAAGTTTATCACCATTCTTACACAAGTTAAACATGGTGAATGAGAGTCACTATTGGGGAACTTTTTTCCCATCTGATAAAATGTCACTTGTTTTCACTTTGATGAAAACACAAAGTGGTTATAACTTGAAGCCTATGAAGGGACATGGAGAAGCACCCCAATGAAGTTATTCAGCCTTTCCTGCCCTTAAAAACGTTTGTGATACCTTTGGTTAAAGTCATCACCATTTTTGTCATTGTCACAGGCTGAAAGGACAGCTGCGGAGCCCAAGCAAACCGAGCAGTTTACGGAAGGCTGAGAACTGAGAAACATGAAAATGTCTTTGGGCAGAAGGACATAAGGAGGCTTTTGGAATATCGTGTGTGCATACTACGTGTAACTACTGCGGAAACCATCCCTACTCTAGGCTAAAGAAGTCAGGCCAGTTTAAGTCCTTCCTAGGAAAGAGACTTGCTGCAGTGGGTGAGTTACTGGGCAGGTCACCACAGCCAAAGGGAGGCTTTCTTTATGAGATGATGGGCCTAGGATGGGTAAGCATTCTGAGCAGTTCAGTATTTCCCTTAAATGCGCGCGCACACACACACACACACACACACACACACTTCTTACCTTTTAAAAAATTCTGAATAGTTCATTGCCCTCAACATACACACACACACACACACACACACACACACACACACACACACACACACCTCTTATCTTTTATAAAATTCTGAACAGCTCAGCATTCCCATCACCACATAGACACACAGACAGACAGACAGACACATACCCTCTTATCTTTTATATTAATTTGTTTAGCATATTTTCTTAACTTTTCACCATTCTGTCTGATCTTTGTCAGTCGCCTTACAAAGACTGCAAAATACTCTTTGGTATCCTGTACCTTTAAAGGTAAATTTATTTGTTTGAAAGGGCAAACTAGACACCTGCCAAAAGAATATATTTTTTATATAGTGTGTTACGGAATAAATGTCCCTGTACCTGCTAAGGAGAGATAGAAGTTCCATGCTAAATCTGTTGGCAGAGTCACTTTTATGTTAACTCGGCCACCCCTGATAGGTTGATATCATGGAGATGAGCATGGGTTCAAAAAGAAATAATAATGCCAAAGGTTAAGACACCAAAATTATGGGCTGAAAAAGTAAACAGGCCCACACAGTCATCATCAACCTGGTAGGGATGGTACTGAATGATTAATATTGTTTTCCAATTCCCAGGATGCCAGTATAGTATTGTGACTTCTATAGCAAAGGTATAGGACTCTAATGAGGAAATAGGTTCCAAATATTGCTTGGCCTTAGCACAGAACATGATTGTATTTGTTATTAGGACTACATTAGAGTTTCTTTCTAGTCCCATACCTTAAAGTGGCCCTAGTTCCAATAGCTACATAGGAAAAGACCCAATTCCCTAACTGACCCCATTCTTGTCCTTTCCTTTGAAGTCAGAATGAGGGCATGGGAGAAAGCACTACCTTGAGCCTAGAGAACCACTTCACTTGTGAACTGCCCTTACACGCCCAGGCGCTTTTCTTCTTTATGATATCTTCCACTGACTTTTGAAGATGTATCCTCTCCAGGATTATGAACTACAGTGCCAATTTCAATGCAATGTTTGCTGGGATGTTTTTCTGGCGTGGTGCAAATATTCACAACCTCGGGCCATGGTTTGAGCCTCAGAAGAATCATGAGAGCAAGCCGAACACAATCCTCCAGGCAGTGAAGCTGAAGCAATGTCACTGGACAACTAGAACACGGTAACAAACAGCAAGCAAGCAAACAAAACCCTGCATCTTCAAATCACTAAGCTTACAAAGTCATTAAAGGAAGGCCAAAGTAACCCCCTCTATGCGCACTGTTGGCCGTGACTTTGAAAATTGCCGTCATCATTAGTAAAAGCATTACTGTGGTGGTCGAAACCCAAGATGCATTTTTCCGTGTTATATTTAATGAAGATATTTTAAAATCAGTCTGTAAAGTATATATTGTAGACATCCTTATTCCTTAAAAATTGATCTTAAACCTGGTGGTGGTGGTGGTGCACGCCTTTAATCCCAGCACTCGGGAGGCAGAGGCAAGTGGATCTCTGTGAGTTAGAAGTTAGCCTGGTCTACAATAACTAGTTCCCAGACAGGCTCCAAAGCTACAGAGAAATTCTGTCTTGAAACGCGCCCCCCCCCAAAAAACCCAATTAATTCTAAATCAACAGTAACCAATGGAGACTTAGACTCATGGAAACATGTTATTCTGAAATCATAATCCTTTGTGATGACACCTTTCAGATGATTACTCTTGTGTTGGGATAACTCATCATGGGCAAAAAGAATAAGTAACATATATAAGAAAGATAACCCAGAGGCTTCCTTCAGGTTATAATGCCTTCATACATGTGGATAGAGTAGATACTATTCTAGGTAATATTTGGTATTTTATGGTTTTGGTATTACTTTAAAATTCTTCATATTTCTTCAAATAAGATAGGAGAAGTCATATTTGTCAGCGATCCCAAGAAGAGAAGACCTCTTCCTCCAGAATTTTTTTTTTATTCTTAGCATCTCGGCATGCCTCTTCCTCTGAATGTCCGTATCATCAGCTAGGGCCTCAGGTCCCACATGCCACCCCACACCTGAAAAGTGCAACTCAAGGCTGTGCACGCTCTTGCTGCTGTGAACCTGCTGTGAAACGCAAAGCTATGGTCTGGCTGTGTGCGTGCATGGCTTTTGGGTTTGGGGAAAACTCAAACTGCTCCTCCCCCGACCCCTTTTCTTCTACCAAAATGACATTGAATTAATTTTGAAACTAACTTTTACATAAAACCCACCAACAAATCAATTACCTAAAAGTTCTTTCCTTTCTCCTAAAACAAACTTAAAAGGCCCAAGCCTTTTAGTTTTTGTCATGAACATGAAAATGATCACGTCAAAAGGCAGTACGGTTTTCACAAGACAGAACCCCCACCTACAATACCATATACCTCATTTTTCAAAACCAAAATACGGTGAAAGTCTCTTCATCATTTTCATTTGAGCATTTTGATATGAATGATGCAAAGCTATTTATTTATTTATTTATTTATTTATTTATTATGGTGTGTTTTGGCCCATGGCTTTAGGGGTTCCACATGATTTTAGCTTTCTCTGAAGAAGATGGCCATAACCACAACATCTGCACCTCACCAAGGAAACTTGGACATAGAGGACTCACCATCAGGATGCATGGACTGTCGTATATCCACTGATGTTCCTCAAATAAGCCTTGTTCTTGAGCTACACAATATCACAGGCTCTAGCTCCTTCTCTGTGTTTGATATTCTTTTATTTGAGGTCTTATATTTGTTCCTTTCCAAGAGCCATAGATGATCAAAAGATATCACTTGCTGTGAGTCTGAGGCAGCAGGATCTTGATTTTGAGGCCAAGCTAAACTATATAGCAAGTTCCAGACCATGTTGGGCTACACAGCAAGACCCTGTCTATAATTAAATAAGGAAGAAGCAACACAAGGCAGAGGAAAATAATCACGTTTTGCCTTTGCAATGCTTACCTATGTTTTAATCTATAAGTTCCAAAAAGTTCATTTTCAGGTGATGTGAATTCCATCCTTTAAGTGATTTTGAAACACATGACCCAAAACTATGTCTCAAACAACCCGTAAAAGGAAACCCCACGTGAAAGGCATGTCAACTCGCCATTCTAAAAAGCAACTCATCCACATTAAGTAGTCAAAAAGGACTTCATTTAATTAGTGATATGTAGAGTTTTGCATAGAAAAAGGTTACAAAGTAATGCAGAAAAGAATAGGTACAGTAATTTTAAAACGTATTTATGAGTATAACTTTGCATAATGTTTAACATTCTTTTATTGCTTTCTCCACACAGCAGAGAAACGAAGTGCATAAAAATACATGCTGTGTCTTTGTCTTTCCAATATAAAATCTCACGTGCTCAATCAATTTCAATGTATTAGGAGATTATTTTGTCATTTAGACAAGATAAAAAAAATCAAAACAAAAAATAAGAACTCAAAACCAAAACACCATTATGTAGTTCTAGTCTAGGCATAGACAAAAATAATTTATGTACACTTCATTGCATACATTCATTGTGATTTGGGATCAAATGCAATTGCTAACTTGACCAAGGGCATTTAAACCATGTAGCTTTTTTTCTTCCAAATCTTCTCTCCTTTATCCCATTACCTCCAGAGATACATCACCTCCCCTCTCCCCAAAGGAAAAGAACAGACATTACATGTTGTCAGGGAGAAAACTGAAGAAGTTAAACATATAAATATAGCCAAATGAAACTGAATAAATTAATCCAAACTCGCAAACTGAAGAGTTTTTTGAGTTGGCATGAATGAGCGAGCCTTGGGTGGGCACACGGCAGGTAACTGCTTCGAGGTGCATTGGACGGCTGTAGGTTTACAGATGGAAGCGCGGTGTTCTAAACCATGTCTCACTAGAATGTATGGGAGCTTACGGGTAAAGCAGAAACGCCTGTTAATGCGGACACTGGTGGAATGGCTGTTTAGATCAATGCATTGCTAAATATCCATGCTTGACAAGTCTGAGGACAGAAGACAAAGACAAAACCATGTCTTTCACCTTAATTTTCATTAATCTTTATGGCCACTAAAACCTGCTGGTTTCAAAAGAGGACTGTGTGCAGTCTAACACATGCAGTCTGTTCTTCCCTTTCTCAACCTAACAGCCATGCCCTTTGGATCTTGTGCTACATTACGTTCCTTAGCTCAGGCACTTAGAAAATGTGGTGTATTCTTTTTCCTCCCTTCCTGTTTCAGGAGAATTCAGTTATGGCATATTTTTTTTTCTTTTCCAAGTCAGATGTGCTGAAGCACTGCTGGTTGGTGACATCCATGTATTTTCCAGGAAAGTTCAAGTGGAAATAGATGTGACATTTTTAAGTCGCTGATGCCAGTTGCCAAGCTGCCTTAACCAAAGGGAAAAACAGATAATACTACATTTCCGTTTGTGAAGTTTGCGTCTCAAATTGCTTTATTGCTGTTGTGTGACTCTGTATGTTGTGTAGTTATCTGTATGGCTACCTTCAGGGTGCAGAGGTTTGAAGCTGATTCTGAAATGAAGGACATTCAGTTACTATTGCAAGACATTCAAGAATAACTTAGAAGGCTCCCACTTCTGTCCCCCAGGGTCGGTAAGGTTTACTGTTTGTTCCGCTGCTTGTCTGCTGAGGACTGGAGGCTGCTGACACTGACAAGGGTGGGCTGATGGCTGTTGCAGCAGCAACTGCGGCTGCGGCGGCTGCATTGGAGGGGAGCATGGGAAAGGCCCCTGCGAAGGACAGAGGGAAACTGTGTGCAGCTGCGGTGGCCGCTGCGGCTGCGGCATGCACAGTGGCCGAAAGAGACAGGAGCGAGGTGGAGAGAGGTGGCACGCAAGGTGCGACGGTGCCAGTTGATGGCATCCGAAGAGCGGAATCTGCATGGGCAAATGTCGCTGTGAGGAGGGCAGAGCCGTGGGCCGGAGGCACTTCAGAAGATGTGGATAGGCGACATGGGGTTGACTCCGATGTGTGGAGTCCGTTGGGTTGGAGGAGGGCTGTGGGGAGATGGTGGAAGGCCGCTGCCCAGTGGTGTGGGTGCAAGGGGTGGTGGTGGTGGGTCATGGAGGACGTCATCACTGCTGCCTCCCGCTGGGAGGCACAGGTGCTGAGATGAGAAACAAGGCGCACGCGCAGTGGATCTGAGGAGTCAAGGCCTTCCACTGAGCTCAGGTACCTAGCCACTTCGGTCAAGCACTCTCGGAATCCGATGCTCATGAAGTCCATGGCGAGAGCATGGGCGTCAAAGTAGCCTGAAGAAGAGTTGAGGAGAGTCAGAGGTGAGGGGACAGAAGAAGGAAAAGCGATCTGGCTCTGAAGAACAACCACCCACTTAGGTTCCACTCTGATCTTCTGACGAGATTGGGTGGCACTTTTTGCAAACACAGTGGCTGCTATGTTCATGGTATTTTTGCAGGAGTAAAAAAAGGAAATTCGGCAAATAGCATGCCCGACAACTTTAGCAACGCTATAGTTACTCTAGGATCTAAATGTCACAAGAGAAAAAATAAATTAGCGACATTCAGGTTTCAGATACCCCCTGGAGTGGGAGGGGATATCTTAACTTTAGTATCATGGGATAATAAGCCTTCCTCAACAATACTTTTCATGGAGATAGAAAAAGACTCATAGAGTTGGTAATTTACAGGTCTTTTCCAGGACTGGACCAAGGACCTGTGCATCCTAAGCAAACCCTCTGCTTTTGAGCTACCTCACCAACCCAAATAAGGTTCTTTTCATCGAAAGCATTTACAGTTTATGCTTTTACCGAGCAAAATTTTTCTATTTCCTTTAGGCCACTTTATAATTGGAGCATTACGGAAAACTGTTGATATATTTATTGGGTAATCTGGAAGGTGTTTGGAGCAAACACAACCAACAGGAAAACAGAGACAGCACCAAGGTGAAAAAGAGACTGCCATAAAGGGTGGGATATCAGCCCTAAAACTGGTTTTCATTCCTAGACCCTTGGAGCAGTCATTAAGCAAAGTCCTTGGGAATAGGAGAAAAAGCTGTTCCTTATGAGGATGCTCCACAGAGAGAATGCCCATGCCTGTCTTTAGGGTCCCCAGAGAGACTGCCCATGCCTGTCTTTAGGGTCCCTAGAGAGACTGCCCATGCCTGTTTTTAGGGTCCCCAGAGAGACTGCCCATGCCTGTCTTTAGGGTCCCCAGAGAGACTGCCCATGCCTGTCTTTAGGGTCCCCATCAGGTCCGAGCTTCCGAGTTTTTTTTTTGTTTGTTTGTTTGTTTTTTGTTTTGTTTTGTTTTTCGAGACAGGGTTTCCCTGTAGTTTCTAGAGCCTGTCCTGGATCTAGCTCTTATAGACCAGGCTGGCCTCGAACTCAGAGATCCGCCTGCCTCTGCCTCCCGAGTGCTGGGATTAAAGGTGTGCGCCACCACCGCCCAGCCCGAGCTCCCGAGTGTTATAAAGACAGAAGGGAGGTAGCAACCAGAGTTCAGAGATATCAAAAATCCAAGAATTTGGGTTTCTCTAGACACAAGTACGATTCTATGGTAAACTGAAAGGAATATCCTCGCTTCTTTGGATTTCACTGTGGTGGTAAAGTAAGGGGCATTTGCAGTTTGCTAGCTATGTGGCTGTGTATGGCTGGGTCCTCTTGCATTCTAAGGAACATGAATCATGTAATTCCTGTTCTATTGAGCACAGGGAGAGGATGATTAGCAGCTAGAAGTGGGTCTTGAGCCGACAACACTTCGTCTGTACCAGTGCAGTTCCATAGGTGTGAAGTCCATTAAGTCATTTCCACCCACCTGGGCGGAGCCCTTCGTCATTGTCTCTACGTGACAAATGGCGCTCACTCAGATATTATTTTTCTTGACTCCAGTGACAGCTAACGAGCTGCAGAACCAGAAGCCACAATCTGGCAACTGCTCTAGAGGGCACTACATGAGAGGCTCGTGAGTAAACACTGGCGGGCCCTCTTGTTCAAGGCCTACACGTTCTTCTGTGTGCTGGCCTCTCCAGTGATCCGGAGGTCGGGGGACATAGACGGCCACTGGTTGGAAATGTCTGGGCGCTAACTCATCTGGGATAAATTATAGGACTGCTCAAGGGGTCACGGACGAGAACTAAGACAACACGTGTTGTGAAGCCAAAGGGCAGTTTTACTTTAGAAGTACAACTCATGCCAACTGTTCAAGGCTCTGGTAGCAGCTCCTCACCTCATGGATGCCAATTCAAGGGAAGGTAAGAGCAATCACGTAGCTTTCCTTGCAGGGCACCTTACTTCACTCTTCTCCTGAAATCCCGAGGTGGCAGGTGTCGAGGAAGTCACACTACTTAGGGCCTGTGGAGTAGGTGCTGCTCGTTTAACCCCCAAAGACCAACAGGCTACTTCTGACTCAGGTCAAAGGTTGTAGCCAACTTGGGTAGGACAACGTACTTCTAAGATTTCACCATTAGCTTCTATGCTACAGGAATATATGCATCCTATGCTATTCCTCATTCACTCAAGGCAGTTTCTTGGGACACTGAGGCAGATATACCACATGGGCATGATGTATAGCAATCTCCTCTATCGACATGAGTAGAAGACGGTTCAGGTCAAGGCTGATGTTCTATCGGTTTTCAGGTTAGTAAAAGTGACTTGCCCCTACTTCCTGCCCTGCCCCGCCCCACGGTGCCCTGCCGTGGCCAGATCTAACACCTGCAGACTGTTGAGGTAGCCTATGATGCATCTAGGAGGACTTCAGCACTCAGTTGCTGCACTTAACTCCTTGAAGCTTTCTCTGTTGGGTTGTGAGATGTAAACAAAGGCATCGTTAAGGAGTAAAAAGTCTCCAAAGGGCAACAGGAAGTCTGACTGCGGTGGGAGGAAGTGGGACGATGATGAAATGTGAGTATGGCAGCCTTCTGGCTTTGGACCATTTTTAGAATGAGGGTCTGACTCTGACCCGACAGTTCTTCCACAATGTACTGCCAAGGGCATTCTACCATGGCATGTGGCCAGGCCTGGATATCTACTGCTCTGAGTTCTCCCCAGGAACTGCCTGTTTTGTTGTTCCTTCCAGCAGGGATTCAGTACCTGTACTTCAAGTGTTGTGGTTGGTGTCGAGTCAAGACAGGCCAAAACTGTCTGGGAAGCAATGGCAAAAATAATTCTAGATTCATTTCCTTTAAATAGATGAATTATTTGAGTCCTAGCCTGATTTAAAGAGAGAGAGAGAGAAAGAGAGAGAGAGAGAGAGAGAGAGAGAGAGAGAGAGAGAGAGAGAGAGCACGCCCCAGTCTTGTTTATATTTGGCTGTTTGTGTATTTGTTTTGGTTTTCTGTGTAGATTCCAGCATGCACTTCTCAAATCCCAAGCGCAACCCTGACCAGGCTGCCGTGAAGGAAGCTTTACTCCCACAGTCTTAGGAAAGCAAACACAAGTCCAGGGTCAAGTGCTTCTTTGTTCAAGAAGTCCTTTCCCACGAGTTCAATCCTACCATTAGCATTGATTGCCACAGCTTTACTCGGGGGCTGCCTATCTCAGCTTGTTAGAGGCCTGTTCAACTGTAACTTTCTTAGACTATGAGAGGAAAAGGATGAAAAGAGAAAGGTTGAAAGGAGTCGAAACAACGGTACCAGCTCTTACCTTTACCCCCTGTTGCCTGAAGCATCTTCAAATGATCCACTGTCATTTGCAATATTTCAGCCTTTTCCAACTTAGCAGATCCCTTCAGAATCAAATAATAAAGCATCACGAGTCCTGCAGAAACTAGCTTAGTATTTTATATACTGAACTTAGTACTACAGTTGGAGATTTGCCTCTCATTATAAAATTCTGCTTACTTTCACCACAGGGGAAAAACCTGAATCCTTTTTACTTTAAATTTTAATTGTGTGTGTACATACATGTGTATACATGTTTGTGTGTGTGTGCGTGTGTGTTTGTGTGTGTGCTGCAAGTGCATGCATGGAGTCAACTATGAGGGTCAGGGCGTCAGAACCTGCTGAAGCTGTTGTCAGTCACCCATTAGCTCACAAGTTTGATCCCTTCTCTTAACTTTGGAGCGATCTCGCCAGCCTTTCTAAACTTTATATAAAAGCACCAGTCACTATTGCATGGCCAATGACATCAGCTTGTAACTCTAGAGACCAGAACAAGGTGCTGAAGAAATGATTCGTTAAATAATAAGAACAATTATATTCCTAAGTTCACCGCACAAACACTATGCCAACTGCAAAACTCTCAGACTTTGGGCTTGATCGCTATCTTGATTAATGATATATTTCATTAGGGCATATTCATTTGTCATTACTACTGAAGTCTAGAGCAGCTCAATACTTGAATGTTAATTCCAGAGAATAAAGACATAGAGTTTTAACAAAACATCAACAGTGGAACATTTAAAGTAGAAAATTCCAGGGAACTTAAGATAACTTATAGATACCACGAGTAAAGGAAACAAACTAGAAAAGGACCTTCAAGGTCACCAGCAGGTGTCACTGTGAATTCTAAGATCACAAAGGAAAAGGACTAGTTTGCAGTTTCCTTAAAGAGCATCATACATGACTTAGGATCTTCCAATCATCCAAAGCTGCTCTTAGTAAAATAGTCTTGCCAATACGTGTTCACTGTTCCCTTTCTTAAAATAAAGCAGCCTTTGAGAACCACGTGAAACAAACATGTCACTGAGAGTGTCTTGGGGACATGCTGGTTTCTCACTAACTTCCTAGAGGAGCTGGATAATTAAATCAATACGTGGGGTTGTTGCTGTTTTGGTGTGTGTGTGTGTGTGTGTGTGTGTGTGTGTGTGTGTGAAAAGAATCCTGACATTTATTTCAGGTTCCTAGATTCTTACACTCAATGGTTTTTAAATTTATTTCTTAATTTAATTAAATAGCAGGAGTTTCAGTTCTTTAGATTTTCTAAAGAATATTCTTCTCCTCTAATTGTGACAGGGCCAGCTCGCTAGGGTTGGCAGCCAGACTCTGTAAATGGGACGGCTTGTGTTTACGATAACTAACTGCCAGCAACTGAGGCTTGCTCTTAAGGTTTAAGTCAATATTTATGAAAAAGAAATCTAACAAACTAAGACTAAGGGAAAAAAAACCACCCAAGTGACTGCTTTTCAATGTCACAATGGAGAAAGTTCAGTACTCAGAAAAGTAAAAAATTCATAGGTTATTGCCATTTCCATTTGCAGCCTACCAGTGAGAATTATAATTATGCAGACAACCTCGGCATATGAACTGCACAGTGTATTTTTGTTTTAGATATGCAGAATCAACAGCAGAGCATGTCCTGTCCTTCCCATTGTTTGCCATGTCCGTGAAGATGTATGAGCAGTTGCAGCCCTGGACGGCCTCCAAAGGCTCCGTGGGGCTTGCTTTACAGTGTTTGCAGAATCACGAAGCAAACAAACCAGCAAAAAGAAGCATAAACAACCAACTGATGTTTTGCACCCAATTTGGAACTCAATAGAAAACATTTTCAGCACAGAAACTGCTACGTACTTGGAGAGATGCTCTTACAAGCCCGTGCATTAGCTACAGAGGCAGAACGGAAAAAAAAAAAGAAAAAAAGAAAAAAAAAAAAAAAAAAACGAGACTTCCAAAACCACGAAGGAAAGTGTAAGCACTTGGCTTGCTGCTTTCCCAAATGTGAAATGGCTTCTCCTTATTTTTATGTAAAAGAATACTTGAACTTTGAAAAGCAGCATTTATGACTAATCTCAGTTTTACTAAACTTCCAAACTATGTCCCAAATCAAACAATGTTCTATTAACCCAAGAATTAAAAACGAAAGTGGATGGCTAAATAAATTGTATTAGTACAATTTAGGACACCAAAATAGAATCTTACTTTCTTGACTTTGATTTATTTTTTAAAAGAGAACTTTCAAAGTTTGAGGGGAAAATGATATTTCACATATGATACATTTTTTTCCAAGAATACTACATACAGCACAATTTTAAACAAAATCCCTGCTGGATTCAAAGACCAGAGAAAACATGAGTCCTGTTTCCCTTAAGGGAAAAATAAGCTAAAGAATGGAAATGTTTTCAACTCCATGATGGATTATGTTTTTAATAGTTTTGCCACAACAAAGCATTTTATTGAAATGGCTGGTCTATGCCGGATCAGGGCACACACACCATTATTTTAATGAGCTTCAGCAAGAGTCCACATTCCCAGATGAGAAATCAGATGCTCTGAGCCTTTTCGTTGAGGGGGGCGGTTGGGGGAGGAAGGGAGTAACTTACTTGTTTTTCAAAAGCAGTTGGCACTAGTCGTCTCAACTCAGACAAACTGTTATTTATTCGATCCCGACGCCTTTTTTCTATTATCTAACCCAAAGAAACCAAAACAGAAGTTTAAGGATACATATACAGTAACAGTACTCAGGACAGGAAAACAGCAGCAGAGGTTCCCATTCTAGATGACACGAGATAAAAGAGGGAATCGCTTACCCCTCGCCTTTTCTTTCTTGCCATAATCTGAGAGGTGGTTGTTGGTGAATTTGACCTCATCACTGAGCCAGTACTTTGCCTGTGGAGGAGGAAGCCTGCATCAAGTACTGCAATCAAAGTAGCAATTGTCCCCCACTCCACCCCCGTGCCTCATGGTGCCTGCTAATATTCAGATCGATTGCACAGTTCATGTCTATGTTATTATTTTTTCCCTTAGTTTTGGATTTCCTTTTAGTTCCCAGGTAGTGATTAAGTCTTTCAAAAAAAAAAAAAAAAAAAGTGAGGCCTTGAGAAGGCTTAGCAAGTTAAGGCAATGGCCACAAAGTTTGACCATCTGACCTGAGTGCCATTCCTTGGACCCACATGATGAAAGGGAGAACCACTCGGACCTCCACAAACAGAGGTGACGATGACATACCATGCCACACAATACACGAAATAATAAATAAATGTAATTAAAAAAATGCTACTGGATAATTTAGCTGCCAATTCAAATGGCAAAAAATGAACCTGAACTTTTGAGTTCCCCAGTGAAATAATGATGGCCATTTAGGGTGTGGGGGGGTCAGGGATGAATATGTTTTATTTCTTCTCATATATTTCATAAAGGCCAACAAGCCTATCTGATAGTATGTGCCCTATTAGCTCCTGCCAGACAGACTGAACATCACAGGAGTCCCACGATAAAAGTTACCACACGTCAAACTTGTTTCTGGATCCAACTTTTAAAACAAATCAAATACTCGTACCATTCCAAAATTCAACAACTGATATCAGTACCATAAAAAGGATGGGTTTTTAATTTGCATATTAACCTTTTAAAAGAGTACCCTAACCGTGTCGTTGGTAGGGAAGTTAAATCTTGCTTTGCTCTGAAAATGAAACTGTTACCAGCATTCAAACTACTCTTAAATCCCAAGAAGCTGCAATCCACCTAGAGTTTCCTGGATGGGATTTCTGTACTTAATCACTTATTTGGTCACAGAGTTGGTCACCTAATGTACACTCTCCAACGAGTATACATTCACATATGTCGCTTTAAGATTCACAGATACTATAGTTCTTTAAGGTGTTAAATTCTCCAGGCCATGTCGTTTGCTCTCTTTCAGTTTTAGAAGTTCTCCCATTACCTCATCTTCTCACTTTGGTATCTTAATTCCAAATCAACCGCCCTTCGTTCTCACCCCTTCTCTACAGGGTTCACCTTTTCATGTGACAGCCTCCGTTTTCATTTTCTAAGACGCAACACTTCAGTAATAAGATAGTTGGTAAACAGCGTCTCATGCATCTTTTTAAATCCGTGATGTCTTAATTTCTAAGTCTTAAAGTAAGTCTGTGAAATAAAACCAGTTTTCTAGATGCAGAAAGGATTTCACTCTTTGAGTGACAGCTGCAGATAAATAATTAAGGTGCTTCTGGGCATGCCAATTAGAAGCAATTATCATTTGACCTGCCTTGGCTCTAAAATGCCTGGGTAATCTCGCTGTCAAAGGAAACTAGAGGTCTGTATTCTGTGATCACAACGCCGATCTTCTGGAGACTAAAGAACAAGCAGTCAAAGCAAAGCTGCCTCCTCTCCTCCTTAGGTCTGTCACTCACGGCTGGGTCAGCCAGATCACCCTCTGTCAACCTGCGCAACTCGGTCTGTTTAGCCTAACAACGCAAAGGCTTTAATTTCTCAAAAACTCAAGTCGCGATCCCAGCTTCTTTCAAAAGAGAAATCCAGTTGTTTTTCTTTTCTTCAGACCTATTTTGGAACTGTCCCTAAATACAGTTCCAGTGGCGGGGGCGTCGCCCGGACGTGCCTGTACGCGTGCTGGCGCTGACAGTCCGGGACCCTCCCTTGCCATCTCCTGCACGCTCCCTACCAGTTCCCTTCCAGTCGCGTCCCACACCTAGCACGAACCCTACCTCTCGCCCCACCCCGACTCTAGCTCCGCGAGCATCCAGTTCCCGGGAAAAACTTTTCTCCTCTCCACCCGGAGACCCTGGATTTCCTAGGACCCCCGAAGCTCCCCGACACTCTCCTCCTTCTCGGCGCTCACCCGGAGTAATTGTTCTCGCTCCCCACGTCGATGGTCTCATCCAGGTCGCTTTCGGAGGTCGTCTCCTCGCAAGGGCGCTTCATCGTGGCGGAGAAAGAGCAGCCACCGACGCCGAGCCGGACGCAGCGCGCTCCCCGCGGGCCTCCTCCCTCCCTCCCACCCCGGCTCCTGCAAGCGCGGCTCCCCGGGCGGCGCGTTCTGCTCCTTGAAGCTCTTTCCCACGCCGCAGCCCTGCCTGGGCGCAAGAGCCGGCGCCGGCCACGCCTCCCGTGCGGGCGGGGCCCTTTGCGTCTCCGCGGACCCGCCCGGGCTGCTCTCCAGGCCCCGCCTCTCTGGGACGGCGTGGCTTTCTATTGGCTAAAATGGAGGGGCGGACCCGCTCTGGCCAATGCCCGCTGCGAGGCGCCGGCAAAGGCGTGGGAACGCGTCCGCGCACCTGGGAGCCTGGAGCTGCGCGCAGCGACTTAGGGTGGCCAGCGCGAGCGCGCTCTGGGCGGGCGGGCAGGCTCCGGGGTTGAGGCCCTGGTCTGCACGCCGAGTTCTCTCCCGCCTCGTTTCTATCCTGGGTTTAAAGAATAACCGCTAGCGCGTGGCTGAGATGCGTGTGACGTCGGGGGTGGGTTGGCGGGGGGAGGAGGGCAGCGAGGCTTCGCGACCCACCCCACTCAGCTGTCCGTCCTCGGGACCCAAGCTGCTGACTGGCTGACCGGAGCGGTCACGTTGACCCTCAGGGGATTTTGAAAGCTTTAAATCAAAGCTGCTTTTCACTCTGCCAATTCCGCAGCCTCTGGGTTGTGGGCAGATAAGGACGCGCGCTTACCGTTTCAGGTGCCTAACTTCAGGAGGTTGGCTCGGTGCAATATCGGATTTGCCATCCCTCGGTCACTTTCTTTGTGTCTCCTGCCTCGGGGACTGGGGGGATAGACCTTCGGAGTAGATGGTGGGCTCTATTGGAAAGGATTAGCAAAGAAGCGGTGATTTCAGGACGCAATCTGAGTAAATTTTTGAGTTCAAATTTCTCTGACTTGGACTATCCAAATTAAATGCCCCAGTCCTTCCTCCAATCCCTCAGCTGTGTGCAGCAGCAGAGTTCTGCATCCCGGCCGAGAAGATTCGTTGGACATTGAATTTGTTTTGTAAAGCGCCCGTGCTTAGTAGTTCTTAGTGCATGGATGGACTGTGTTGTTTAAACTCCAGGTGTGTTTTCAGACTTTGTTTCCAAGCTGCTGCCTTTCTCTGAAAACGGCGGGACTTTTGAACCGACTCCACCGACGTGTCTCCCGGCGCTCAGGAAGTGAGCAAGACCGTCTTGGGGGAGCCAGGGCGCTCTCAGCTGTCTGATGCTGCAGCGCGCGGGGTGGGCTGATGAGGGTCCAGGGAGAGACTCCACAGGGTGCTTCGGGCCAGCTTTGCTCATGGTGAAAAAAAAAAAAAAACCCTTTTTTGAAAGAGGCATCCATCCATCAATCACCAAGACCCTCCACCTTGCACAGATGCTTATCTTTCTGGAAATCTAAGGCACCCATTTGACATTCCATTCCTTGGCCACACTAGACCGGTGGGGCGGGAGAGGACAAGAGAAAAAGAGACAGCAAAAGACTGGCGCAGATTGGGTGGATGGAGAGCTGGAAGGAGCCAGGGCATTGCCAAGGACCTGCAGCCAGCGCTGTCATTAAAACACAAAACCTCTTTCCTACAGGCCCTGGTCTCTTTTGTGCGGTCCCCACCGCGGTGCTTTCATTAACCGTGTGAACAGAAATCTGAAACTTTCCTTACTGACTTTTGAAACTTAACTCCAGGCAAATCGCAAGGTCATCGGGGACCGGGCGAGGCCTGGCAAGGCAGGATGGGGTCAGTGCTGCTGGACCGCAGAACCGTGGGTGGCTGACTCCCCAGTTCTGCACTCAGTCTCTGGGCGGGCGCCTTGGTGCTCCGTGACCACAGGGCCTTAGCCCGGCCTCAGAGCAGATGGCCCGAGATTACTTTTCCTATGCAAGGCAGGCCAGCATCCTGTGCCACTCTGGCTTCTGCAGGGGTTGTCCAGATAAGGGCAAGCCCTAAACTACCAGCAGGTTCCAAACCTCGCTTTTCCAACCCGAGTCGGTGTTTCCAGCGCTCAGTAGGCTCCCTCCCCCCACCGGCCCTGAAATTTAGGTGAATTTAAGGTTTGCCACGCGAGCACCCGAGCAAATTGTGGGAGCCTCCAAATGCTGGAGGCAAAACCTGAAATCATCACGGAGTGGGTGAGGGCATCCCTAAAAAGATTTTTTTTTCTCACTATACTAGTGTATTTAATTATGATGATTGCGAAAAATTGCAGCGGTAAACGGTTTGCTTGTAATAAAGTAGCAACTGGTTAAATTTTTTTTCCTTTTGTCTTTGAAGACTTAACCGCTGTGCCATGTCATAAAAGAATATTTCAGGGACGTTGGAAAGCACGCACGGATTTAATGTTGGTTAGAGTAGTATTTTGTTTTTTTTTTCTTAAGCAACAAGGATCTCATATGTTAAAAAAAACGTTTAGGATAGTGCCTGGGATACCGAAAATGAATGAGTTAAGTGTAAAGAAGAATAAATGAGGCAAAAGATAGCACTTCGAAATGTCCAAAGAACATGCTCGTTAATCTTTAAAATACTTAATGCCCATTACTGTGATTTTCCATTATATCTGTTATTCTCAAGGATCCCTTTTGCCTGTCGCCTGCCTGGGCGTCTTTTCTGTGTTGGGTCCTATGTCTGGGTCCGGAGGTAGAAACAGAGGAAACTTTCAAGCGCTTCAGTTTACTTAAAACAAAACAAGACGAGCTTGGGGTGGAGTGGGGAGGAACTGGGGTGGCTTCAGCAGGGAGAAAGAAAGAGAGCATTGGTACTTTAAGCCCCATCTCGCCTCTGCGACATTCCCTCCCCCCCCCCCCCCCCCCCCAGTAGCTGGGAAGCTTACTAGGAATCAGGGCAGAAGAAAAGAAGTCCGTGCACACAGCAATCTGCTTTTCTTTCCTTTTGAAAGATTTGAACAATGGGATAATTAGACCGATAGATACGGGAGGAGGGACTGTCCTAGAAACGAAATGCCATTAAGAAAGAAAGACCAGGCTGACAAATCTGAAGGGAAAAGGAGATGTAGATCCAGGCGGGCGGCCTTCCCTCCATTGGTCATCTGGTCCCTGGTGCTTAAGTGATTTAGCTCACTGAATAGAGAGAGGAACAGATGAGGGAGTGCAGAGATCTGGGGGTGAGGGGACACCAGACTCAGTGGTTTCGCTATTCCTCCCGACCCACCCGTTTATAATAATGTGACTTTTCCTACTTAAATTAAGTGTGGAGATCTTGGCCCAAGGCTTACCTTGTCCTTTAAATTTAAAATTTTAGCACACAAACTCATAAAGTGATTTTTTTTTGCTGCTATTCTAAAAATTCCCTTGAAGGATTTTGGGAAGGACTCTGATATACATATATTTATTTTGCTTTCATTAGAGTCCTGTGGTGTTTTCAACATGAGTTGTGACACTTCCGTATTTGTATTGAAATATCACTTACAATTTCTTTTTTAAAAAAAGGCAACAAAACACCAACTACTGGGGAATTTGCTTGTCTCGGAGTCTGCAAGGCATGATACCCTTAAAAAATATATTTAACTTACTTTCTCAGTGAAGTAAGGTCAATTCTGTTATTTAGAGATCTTATGTTAGTCTGAGAAGTCTAAGTAGACACAGTTCACACTGGGAAGTCCAGTGTTTTTCTCCATTTGAAATATAAGCATGGAGAAGGTTCTTTTTTTTTTTTTTTTCTCCCAGAGGACAGGCAAACACTGCCATTTTATTTGCAATTGCCAAGCAGGTGATAAGCACGTGCTGATCTGCAGGCAGCCTTGTTGAGCTGTCTTGCTGGAACTACAAGGCTATTGTGAGCAGGCACCACCTTAAAATGTGTGAGAATGCTGTGCCCCTGGAGTAGGGGCCAAGGGCAAGATCCTTGTAAATTTCAATACCTTTTCAACATCAGGCAGGCAGCAAGCAGGCCAGTCTAGGGTCACTGTGTGACACAAATATGCTAGCCAGTAAAAGAACATGACGCTGAAAGCAAGGGAAAGTCTAGGCCCGCCAACCTTGAAATCACGCTGGCAACAATGCTCCCTTTTAGCAAGGATTCTTGCCAGGTTAGCCACAGCACAGTGCACAGGGTGTTCATGTCTAGCTCTTCTAGATAATGTTGTTTGTTACCCCAGAGACAGCAAGGGAGGAAATCAAAGATTCCAAACTCCCTTTCCTGGAGGTTGTGTTGTTTAGACTGATCTGTGTCACAAAGGGGCAATCTATTTAAGAGCTTTCCCTTCATGGGGGGCTTAGTAGTATGAGTACTTAGCACAGGCCTAGGAATAAGGCTTGGTTTTGTTGTAGGACCCGTAATAATAGGGTTGTAATACAGCAAGGAACCAGCTTTCCATACCCAAGTAAGCAATAGTCAGAAGATGTCAGCACTCCCTGTATTAACTGCTTTCTTCCAGGGCGCCAAATTGATGTTGACAAGTTTTTCTGTAAAAGAATATCTTTAAGTTTCTATGTCCTTGATGCTGGTTTAACTGGCAGGTCTTCCCCTCCCCTCTTTTATAGACAAAGGGAAATATGTTCTGCGCTCTCATGAAAATGATTGTTAACCATGTCCCCACCCTCCAAAATGACGCCAGGCATATAGTGGGTGCATAATAGGTGGTTTGGAATGAATTTCTCGTTAAAAGTAATGAACTCTGCTTTGTCCCATAAATACAGAGTTTAGATACAGTGGAATAATAAAATAAACAATGTGGATTAAGACTATGAAAATATGAAGTGATTACTTAAAGCTGAGCAGGAAAGAGCTGACAGTGAATGTCCTTTTAATTTAGTCTGGAGCATACCAGTGGCCAAGGCAGAAGAGGACCATATAGAACTTTCTAATTTTTATATCAGAAAAGTGAATGTATGTTGCTTTTTTTAAAAAAAGGGAACACTACAACCAAATTTTATTCAGAAACAGTTTTCTAACCAAATCGCTGGCTACCTAGGTTACAGACTCGAAACGTTGAATTATTTGAAACAATTATTTTCCTTGTCTAAAATTCTTTCCTGAGGATCTCTATTAGTTATAGCAGGAAAAGTACCACTGACAGGATGTATCCATGAAAACAATAGCTCCAAATGGCTAAGCAAACCATCCAGTAAGCTGTCAGGATTAATTAATTGACATGAGCAGAACCAGCATCTCACAGGGCTTCAAAAAGTGGGGGTTCTCCTGTCCCCAAAGGGCTTGCTTTCACTTTAAGAAAGCAGGTCATGTAAGTCGAGGATTCCTGAATCTGTTAGGTTGCCATTACAAAATGAAAGTAAAATAGTCAGAAATAATAAATAGCATGGGAATATTAAAAGTGTTTGCTCACAAAAAACCAAAGGAATATCTACATTTTCTCTTAGTGTATCCATCAGATATGTTCACATATATGACCTCACCATACTTGGGCAGTGTCTCTGAAAAGAAAACTTTTATATATATAGACTGAAAATAATTTACTAATTTTAGATTTACTTTGGGGAAAAAGAAAAGGACCAGTTTTTTTCAGACCTCAGTGTTTTGTAAACTTATTGAAATATGGACTGTTAAGAAACATTAAAAAGAAGAAAACTTTTTTCCCACCCTAGACAGGGCTATTTTTTTTTCTACCAGATCAGACTTTGAGTGGTTCTTGGTATCTGTTGTCTGGTATGAGGCATCCAAATCATTGCAGAGCTTGATGATATATTGGGAATAATAGACTAAACATTTTAAAGAGATATATCTGATGTTCGGTGATGGACCATTGTATTTCTAGAAAATAAACACTTTTAAAAAAATAGCAGTTTGTTGAGGGACAGTCGTATTCGCTGGGGCAATGACACTTGGACAACAAAATGCCATGTTCCTTCACAGACAGCTCCACGTTCAGCTGCAGCATGGGAAACAGCAGAGCACCACGCCTCCAATATGCAAGGAAGGTACACTGTGTGTTTCCATAGCACCTTAATGGAGAAATTTTTTAAGTTATGAATCAAAACTCCCAGCACTCCCAAACTACAAAACTCCCAGGATGGTTGATAGATGAACAAGAAGATTTGGAAGCCTGGCAACTGAAGACAAACTGTTATTAAAAATATACTATTTATAAATATTTATATTTATATATGCATGTATGTATAAGTCTGCCAAAAATGCAAGTTCCACGTACACATGGCATAAAACTAAAGTTTATAATTGTTTGCATTTGAAAGGCTATGGTAACACTAATAAAAACCAGTAGTTCAAACCTGAGAGGGAGTGCTTTAGAGTTGAACACCAATTGTATAATGGGATTTATTGAGCTTATATATTTGGTATGATGTTCATTTTTTTAAATCTCATTTATTATTTTAGACTCTGCAATTTCCTATCTTTTGTCTATTTATTTTTACCTACATTCTAAGGCAGTTTCTTCATGCAGGTTTTAAAATGGAGAACCTTAGGATAACAGAGCTTAGGGGTTTGTACCTCTCAATGTAACGATGATAAAATGTTATGTTAAAAGGCTAGGAGAGGAGCATGGATGTCCCTGCTATTCAAGTGGTGCTCCTGGAAAACCACGGGACTAATGATGTGCTGCTAAATTACGTGTATGTGCATTGACTCTGGTAGGGACGAAGAAGTTTTGATCAAAATTTAGAAGTTTTAACCATAAGCCAGGTGGTGGTGGTGCTCGCCTTTAATCCCAGCACTCAGGAGCCAGAGGTAAATGGACCTCTGAGTCCAAGGCCAGCCTGGTCTACAGAGCAAATTCTAAGACAGTCAGGGTTATACAGAGAAACCCTGTCTCGAAAACATTTTTTTTTAAAAGTTCTAACCATAAATTTATTTTGGGAGGCAACAGTTCAGGATAAAATATTTGAATTTTAGTTTTAACCGTGGAATGCTTTTCTCTTATTTTCACAGTGTGGAATGAGCACAGCACAGTAAGGACTAGGTAGATGGAGCTGTATGTGTGCATAGCTGGTGCTGGTAGGCTATAGTCTAAAACCGAAACTAAACAGCCTTGGGTCAGAGAGGTAGGTTATGCGCGGAGAGTGGACAAACTGACCTTTACTACTTATTGTAGGGTTTTGTAGGCAGTACTTCTCTTCATTTGTTTGTTTCCATTTCCTGGACCCCGAAAGACTGAAAAGCTTCTCTGAGCAATGTTCCACTGAGCAATGAGGGTGAGTTATGGCGAGCTAGATTCAATTCTTCCTCTGTGGAAATAGTAGGAAAAATAATAGGGAACTCTGCACAAACAACTGCTAATGTGCCCCAAAGTCAAAGTCAGCAGAATACTGCATGCTGTGTGCGCAAAGGCAGAAAAGATTCATTTGAAAAGAAGATTTTAGTAGCAGCGGCTCCAGTACAGAGGAAAGGAGACTATTAAGGGTAGAGGTGACCTAAGAACCTTTGTCTTCAAGATTCTTTGATTTTAGGAGTACATTGCTTTTACTTGGCTTATTGGGGTGTCCTTACATTGCACTTAAACTTCCTGCATGAGTTCTGTGGGGTCTAAAAAAAGCATGACATCTGAGCAGAGCCTTGAAAGATGTACAGAAAGCTACAAATCATTTTATTTACTTATTTTCTTTTTTTGAAATTGAAATATAACTGCATCATTTCTCTCCTTCCCTTTTATCTCTCTCACCCCCTCACTACCCCCACCTAATCCCTCCTAAATTTATCACCTTTCCTTTAACTGTTATTGTTCCATATATACACAACTTTCTCATTCTGTGTAGTGTTACTTGTACACATAGGAGTTATTAGTTTAGGGCTCACTACTTGATATTAGATAACCAATTAGAGGGATCATACGCTGAGAACACAATTTCTACTGTTAGCATTCCAATAGTTACTTATTGGTCTCAGTCCCGTAAAACTCACCCTTTTCCATGCTAGCATCTCTATTGGCACTGTACTTCTTCATGTCTTATTTAGGCAGCCGTGTTGCTTAGGCAAAGCTTCCATGTCATTTCTAGGAGATCCAATCTCACATCAGATTTCCTGGTCCTCTGGATCTTATAGCCTTCCCACTTTCTCTTCTGAGATGTTCCCTGAGCCCTAGGTACAGGAGTTGTGCTATAGATGTATTTATTAAGCCTGGGTTCTCTAAAATAAGTTGTTCTTGGCATTTTGATCAGTTGTGGTTTTCTATAACCGTCTCTCTATGTTGCAAAGTGAAGTTTCTTTGATGAGAAGTGAGACCTACACTTATCTGTGGGTATAAGGATAAATATTTAAAATGCAGTTAGGAATTATGCTGCTTTAGTAAAGTGTGGGTGCCTCTATGTGATCTGTGACCTCATTGGACCAGGGAATTTGGGTAGGTTTCCAGTACCACACATTTCTCCCTCTCCTGTTAAATAGGCCTTAAGTCCAATTAGACAGTTGTTGGTTACTGACAAGATATGAATACCACTATTGCGCCCTTAGGATATCTCAGTTTACTTATCATTGTTGGGATCTATAAATGTCATAACTGGGTAGGACTATTGTTTTCTTGCCTTCCTTTGAAGTTTGCATGGAAATCTCTGGTACCATGAAATCTAGTACTTATGAAGGAGGCAAAAAGCTACAAATTAAATAGATGCTCTGGAAGAGGTAGCAGAATGTTTCAAGTCCCATGATGATGTCCTGTGGGACAATGGTCTGTATCCTGTCAATTGTATTTTTAATAAAACGCTGATTGGCCAGTAGCCAGCAGGAGGTATAGGCGGGTAACCTGGCAGGAAGTAGAGGTGGGGCAATGAGATCAGGAGAATTCTGGGAAAAAGAAAGACTCAGTTTGTAGTCATCACCCAGATGCAGAGGACACAAGATGTGACTGCCTCACCAAAAAAGTTACCAAGCCACATGGCTAACACAGGAATAATGGGTTAATGTAAAATGTAAGAATTAACTAATAAAAAGCCTGAGATAATAAGCCAATCAGTTTATAATTAATGTAGGCCTCTGTATGTTTATTTGGGATTAAATGGATGTGGGACTTGGTGAGACAGAAAACTCTGTCAACAAGGGTGCGGAAGAACACAAGTGATTCCTAGGGCAAGGTGGAATGAGGGAAATGGAAAGAAAGTGTCTGGAGAGGAGATACTTGTCTTGGGAAATGAGTTAGACTATAGGCAAATCATGACAGAACTAGCCTACAAAACTAGATATCTTCCCAAAGTCCTCGAGAGCCAGTAGGGGTTTGTAGTGAAGCAGCACAATCAGCTGTTCTTATTCAATCTTGCCAAGGATCTTTCTTGTGATTGTTGCTAGTTGGTATTAAAAGCATTACAGTAGAAAAAGAATGTGTCTTGGGAAGTGGGATCTCCCCCCATCTCTCTCTGTCTCTCTCTCTTTCTCTGTGTGTATGTGGTACAAGCATGTGAGTATGTTTATGGGTGCTTGGACCCAACTATGTTTACAGGAGGTCAGAGGAAACCAGAGAACGACATCTGTATCTTCCTTTATCTCTATCCTATTACCTTGAATGAGGGTCTCTTACTGAACTGGAAGCTCACTGTTTTGGCTGTCTGACTGCCCAGTGAGCTCCCATGATCTGTCTATCTCTGCTCATGCACCATTCTCAATGTTGGGGTTAAAGACCTGTGAAGGCATGCTTGCCTTTTTATATGGGTGCTGGGGATTAAACTTAGGTCTTTATGCTTACACAAGCAAGTACTTTTACCCATCTTCTGAGCCATCTTCCTAGCCTCAGAAATGAGATTTAAAAGTAGGAATTGTTTATTTGTATATTTTATGTATGTTTTGTATGCATGTGTTTTGCACCACATGTGTGCAGTGCCCACTGAGGCCATAAGAAGGCACCAGAACCCCTGAAATTGTAGTTGCAGATGGTTGCGTGCCCTAAGAGGGTACAGGGAGCTGAACTCTGGGTCATCTGCCAGAGCACCAAACACTCTTAACCTCTGAACCAACACTCCAGTTCTTGAAAATGGGTTTTTTGGTGGTGATTGTTTCTCAGTGCATTTTACTATTGAAGCTGCTATAACATGGGTTTTAAATGTCTCCAAAGGCCCATGTGTTGAAATCTTGATGCTAATCCCATGGCACAATTGGGAAGTGTTGGGACAGGAAATAGGACCTTATGAAAGAAAGTTAGGACATTGGAGCTAATGCCCTTGAATGGGATATTGACACCCAAACTCTTCCTGTCTCTTTTTGATTCCTGTTCATAGTAGGTAGATGGATTTCCTCTACCATGTGCTCCTACCATGCCACCATGGGTCCAAACAACAGTCCAAGTGACCATAGGTTTAAACCAATGAATCTGTGAGTTATAGTATACCTCGCTTACTCATGAACTGTTCATGTCAGGTATTTGTTGCAGCAATGAAAGAAAACTAACATTGAGGAGTATTGTTAGGTAAAACTCTGCACTTGAGAAACATTGCTGTGAATTGTGTTCTTTGGTTTTCTAATATAACCACACACAGAGACACACACGATTTCACTACTTGCTCTTAGAATGCTCATGTGACTATGTCAGGACTTGCATTTGAGTGTTTACAGATCTGTTTTGAAATCCATCATGCCATAATTAAAACCAGAACACAGTTATACCCTCAATGATTAAGAGAACCCCCTAAAGTGAGATTTTAAGCTTCGTTGACTTCAAAGTAATACAAAGTGCAGGGACACAGTTAGTTACCCTGGATTCGTCCAGCTTAAATACTCTCAGTGAAAGGCTGTGCTATGAATCTTTCTTGCTACTTCTTGCTGAGAGAGAAATTACAGCAGTGATTCTCAGCAGTGATTCTCAACTTTTCTAATGTTGTGACCCTTAAATATAGTTCCTCATGTTGTGGTGACCCCCAACCATAAATTATTTTCATTGCTATTTCAGAACTGTGATTTTCCTACTGTTATGAATTGTAATGTAAATATCTGTTGTTTCTGATGGCCTTAGGCTACCCTTGTGAAAAGGGCTGTTTGACCCTCAAAGGGGTCGTTGCAACCCGAAGGATGAGAACCACTAGGTTACAGTTACCTTTCTACAGAATGTTTGTCATTAGCAAACATTCATGGATTTATAACGCAGTTGTCATTCAGATATTTTTAGACAAAGCTCCCCTTACATCCTTTTATCCAAAGGCCTTGCTAAAATGGATGCTACTTTTATTTAAATATTGGCTAGCTGGAAAGCAGCTATGGTGCTCAAAAAGAAAATGCAAGACATACTGAAAGCTTTCACCTTGTCACCTGAGAGCAGGTAAACAAGAACAGGTTTCTATTCCCAGACAGAGGCAAGCAAGGGAGTGCCCATCAAACCAGACAAGTGCATTTGCAGCAATGAGACCTTTTCCTCACAGATCACTTTATGCTAAGTTTTATTTTGCTAATGAGCCATTTAGTGAGCTCTTTGGGCATTCGAAAGCAACACAAACTGTGTTTCTCGTACTGAGGAATTTACTGTTCTGAGATTATAGAAACAAGGATCATGACCACTTCCGTTTACCCATATCTATGTTTTAATTTTTCCTATTTTAAAAGCTTTATTCAACTTGGAATTTATTGTGCCATATTTTATGCATCAGAATGAACGTTGGCTCATGCACTCATAAAACACTACCTAGATGCCCACGATGTCCCAGGTGAAACACTTCTAGGTGGGTGACTGATAAATGACACTGTCAGAATTTATCAAGAAGCCACCGAGCTTTCGAATGGCTCTGGACTGACCTTGTTCTCACTGCTGATGAGCAAGTGTTCTCATGGGTTTGAGTGCTTGCTTCATTATGTACTTTGCATGTGCTTGCTTATTTTTTTTAGATTACATTTATTTGTTCTTTTACGTCTGTCAGTACCCAATAGTTGGTTATAACTTCAAAGCAATGCATTTCAATAATTATAAGGCAAGAATGAATTTCAATACTCACGCCCTAAGACGCTGAGATTGCAAATGTGTACCAACACACATGGCTCAGTACACTGGAATCTTATAGAATATCAAATCTTTAATATTTTAGTCTACACATTGGTGACAAATTTCTGGGATTAGGTTGCCTTTTGTATTGGCTCTCTATACACAGTTTCTAAAACCATGCTTGTTTTTTTTTCCATTTTCACTGATGAATAAGCAAATTCTTTTTATATTTAGGATTTTTCCCATGGTAATGATGTTCATGGCACCTGTGATGCTGAAAGGATAGTTGTTAAGTGTTGTGGATAAATTTAGTATCTTAAAATGGATATTTCTCATGAATGACCAAATGCTGATGCTGTATGCACAATTCAAATACAGAGAGCGGGAACAGATAGCTGGTGTGTTGTGAGGGTATTACAGGGATGATTCATTTGGAAAAATCTATATTTTCTTCTACTCTCTGTAGAAATAAGGATAAAGTCCTAGATGAAAGAAACCATTATTGGATTGGTGGTCTCTGTTCTTCCTGTTGGTGTGTATACTGGAACAAATGTTAACCTCCCTCTGTCACTAGGTAGCATATGTTATTTAAGTCATATTAATTTTTCTTTTAGTTTCCTATCTGAAAAGTGTAACCCACTGATTTGATTTAAAGATCAATTAAGTTAAATGTGAAGCTCTTAGAATTTCATGGTTCAGTATCAACTTTCTTTTCCTTTCACACCTAAGTGACAGCAAAAGTTGTCTGTTCAGGCAAAGAGCTTGTAATGCTGGGTGCCTTTTGTTTCTGGGCTTATTAGGAAGCTAATCCCTTGATTTTTCTCAATGCTTGAATTCTCTATGTATGGCTTCTATTTCATGCTTCACCAAATTATAATGCTTTAAAGCACCTTGAACTTTCTTAGCACAAAGCACACAATAGAATGGACTTAACACTACCTTATGTTCTTGGGATTCTCCATTCCCTCTGGCTCTAAATCAATCTTTCTGCTTCCTCTTCTGCAGAGTTCCCTGAACCCTGAGGCCAGGGATTTGATGGAGGTATTCATTCGAGGGATGAGTGTTCCAAAGTCTTTCACTCTCTGCCTACTGACTTGCTGTAGGAATTCCTACCACCAGTAGCCTTTAAGTTACCTGCCATTTGGGTGTGGCCTCTTATACTATTTATGCCTCTGTAAAGCATGCATCTGGGTGCCGTTTTCGGGCTACTGGATTCAGTTGCTGTTCTCTGTTCCAGCAGAGGATTGTGATTTGTGAGTCTACCCCTAAATAAATAACTCTCTATTATTCTCAATTCTGAGCTAGTGTGGGATTTCTTTTAAGCGTCCTTCTTCACTGACTGGCTATGGGTCTCTATTTGTTCCCATCCGGTGCAAGAGGAAGTTTCTCCGATGATTTGTTGAAGATTTGGATCTATGAGTATAGCTGAATCCTGTTGGGAGTTACTTTATTGCTACGTTCTTTTAGCAGAACAGTAGTCTTTAATTTCCCCCTAGGTCTCTGGCCTATCTAGTCTTAGGATTGGCCACCTAGCAGTGTCAGGGATATATTTCATCTCATGGACCGATCCTTAAATCCACTAAGATATTGGTTGGTTACTTCCACAAGTTTTGTGCCACTATTGCACCAGCATGTCTTGCAGGCAGGTCACCATTGTAGATGAAGGCTTTGTATCTTGGTTGGTTGGTGTTTACCTCTTCCCTTTGGTAGCATGCAAGTAGTCTTCAGTATCATAAATACTAGTCATTAGGGATGAAGGCTCTAGGTAGACACCAACTTGAATTCTTATGTTCAGTGGGTTTTGTAGGGGTTGTCTTCAACTACAGGGGCCTTATGTTCAGTTTGCAGGAAGCAAACAATAGCTTTGGCAATAGTTGCAGTTGGTTGGGGTTCCCATGGGACCCCTTTGGCCAAGAAATCAATTGGATGTAATCCATTCTTGATAGCGGAGGCTTAATCAGGTAGCAAGAGATGTCCAGTTAGGGCTCTGTCTACATCATTATTTGGCAATTTCATTTATGCTGCCTTCATATGTTATATATATGTCACAAAATTCCACTGTATTAGGTTTCTACACAGCCCCTCAAATGTCGCTTAGTTTTAAATGTCCTTCTTCACCTCCCTCTTCTCTCCCGATCTCTGCTTTTTCCTCCTTTTCCAGTCCACACTCCCTCTTCCATCCATAAATATCTGTTGTATTTCCCCTTCCTAGGGAGAGCCATCCTCCCCCAGTAGTGCTCCTTAATCTTTACCTAGCCTCTATGGTTATACAGATTATAGCTTGTTTACTAATGGCCTTTCCTGCATCTAATGAGATAATCATGCGATTTTTGTCTTTCTGTCTCCCTATAAGGTGGATTACATCTATCAGTTTTGGTAGGTTGAACCATCCCTGCATTAAGCCCACTTGATCATGGTGGGTAATCTCTTTGATGTATTCTTGGATTTAGTTCGCAAATGTTTTATGGAGAATTTTTGCCTCTGTGTTCATAAGAAAATTGGCCTGTAATTCTCTTTCTTTGTTGTGTCTTTATGTGGTTTGGGTATCAGTGTAACTGTGGTTCCACAAAAAGAATTGGGCAATGATCTATCTGTTTCTATTGTGTGGAATAATTAGAGGAGTATTAATATTTGCTGTTCTTTGAAAGTCTGGTAGAATTCTGAGCTAAAACTGTCTGACTGTGGGCCTGCTTGCTCTCTTTCTTTCTTTCTTTCTTTCTTTCTTTCTTTCTTTCTTTCTTTCTTTCTTTCCTTCCTTCCTTCCTTCCTTCCTTCCTTCCTTCCTTTCTTTTTCTTTTTGGTATGCTTTTCCCTCTGTGTAGCACTGATTGCTCTCTGTTAACCAGGGGTTGGGTTGGTAGACTTTCAATAACTGCTTTTATTTCCTTAGGGATTTAGGGATTTTAGTCTGCTTAATTTGTTCATTGTGAACTCTATTTAACTTTGGTAGGTGGTATATATCAAGAAAAAATTTATTTCATTTGGATTTTTCAATTTGGGGGAGAACGGGTTTTTAAAGAATGTCCTTATGATTTTCTGGATTTCTTTCTGTGTATTGTTATGCTCCCTCTTTCATCTTTAGTTTTGTTAATTTGGATCTTCTTTCCCTACTTTTTCAGTTCATTTGGCATGGAGTTTGTCAATGTTATTGACTTTTCCAAAGAATAAACTTTTGTTCATTGACTTTCTTTCTTTCTTTTTTTGTACTGTTGTTGTTATTCTTCTGTTTTATTGATTTCATCCCTGAGTTTGATGATTTCTTGCTGTCTACTCCTTTTGGGTGTGGGTTTCTTCTCTTTCTCAGAGCTTTCAGGTGTGCTATTAAAGTTCCTAAGAAGAGATCACCCCAATGTTTTTGATGTCAAGCTCTAAACTTGCTTCTTAGAAACACCTTCATTGTGGCCCATAAATTGGGGGTGTGTTGTGCTTTTATTTTCTTTCAATTCTAAAAAATTTTAATTTCTCTCTTAATTTATGACATCATATATTTTTCATTCATCATTAAGTTATTTAGTCTCCATGAGTCTGTAAGCTTTCTGTTGTTTTTGTTGTTGATGTGCAGCTGTAATCCATGGTGATCAGGCTTTTTCAACTTCTTGTATCTACTGAGGCTTGCTGTGTGTCCAAGTATGTGATCAATTTTGGAGAAAGTTCCATGAAGTGCTATGAAAATGGTGTGTACTTTTGTTTGGTGGAATGTTCTGTAAATACCTGTTAGGTCCCTTTGGTTCATATTCCCAGTTATCTTCAGCATTTCTGTTTAGTTTTGGTCTGGTTGACCTTTCTGTTGGTGAGAGGAGTAATGAAGTCTCCTACTACATAAGGGTCAATGTGTGATTTAACCTGTTGAAGTTTTTCTTTCATGAACTTAAGTGCCCTGCATTTGGTGGGCAGTGTTATGAATAAGAATATCCTTCTTTGGTGGATTTTTCCATTGATGAGTATGAAGTGTTTTCCCCTATATCTTTTACTTAATTTCGGTTTAGTCTATTTTTATCAGATATTAAAATGGCTAAGCTACCCCAGCTTGCATCTTAGGTCTATTTGTTTTGAATATCTTTTCTTATCATTTTGTACATAGATGATGTCTGTTCTTCATGTTAAGATGTGTTTCTTGTACTCGATAGAAGAATGGAACCTGTTTTGGAAACTGCCATGTTAGTTTGTGTTTTCTTGGGGAGTTGAGACCATTGATGTTGAGAAATATCAATGAGCATTGTTTTTTTTTTTTCTGATTATTTTGTTTTGGAGGTGTGGATTTGTTTCTCCCTTTCTTTGGATTTGCTGGTCTTATTTATCCCTTGTGTTTTCTTGGGTGTGGTTAGCCTCTTCAGGCTGAAGGTTTTCTTCTAGCACCTTCTGTAGGGCTGAGTTTGGAGACAGATACTGCTTATATTTGTTTGTATCATGGGTAAAAGGAGTGGCGGGCTGCTTCCCACTGCCCGGCTCCCCAGCTAGTTTACACCCGAAATAATTACACAGAAACTTTATTCATTTAAACACTGCCTGGCCCATTAGCTCTAGCCTCTTATTGGCTAACTCTCACATCTTGATTAACCTATTTCCATTAAATCTGTGTAGTACCATGAGGCTGTGGCTTACTGGGAAAGATCCTGACCTATGTCCATCTCGGGCTGGAGATTCATGGTGTCTATCTGTCTCTGCTTTCTTCCTCCTACAATTTTGTTCTATCTTCCCTGACTACCTATGATCTGACCTATCAGACCAAGCAGTTTTCTTTATTAATTAACCAATGAAAGCAACAGATAGACAGAAGACCCTCCTACATCAACCATGGAATGTCTTTTGTTTTCTATGTATTGTGAGTAAAAGTTTTGCTGGGTCTTGTAGTCTGGGCTGGCATCCATGGTCTCTTGGAGTTTGGAAAACTGTTATTCAGGTCTGTCTGGTTTTTAAAGTCTCCATTGAAACATCTGGTGTTACTCTAATAGGTCTGTCATGAAATATTATTT
Source organism: Arvicola amphibius (assembly GCF_903992535.2). Taxonomy (NCBI): domain Eukaryota; kingdom Metazoa; phylum Chordata; class Mammalia; order Rodentia; family Cricetidae; genus Arvicola; species Arvicola amphibius. The sequence goes on from NC_052054.1 coordinate 38,184,618, forward strand.
GATCTTTTCCATTTTCAGAAAAAAAATCTTTCTTTATATTCTGTACATTTAGTATTTTATTTCTTATGTCAGGGAAATTTCTTTTCTGGTCCTACCTACTTGGTATTCTGCATAATTCTTGTAACATTGATAGATGTCTCCTTCTTTTGTTTGGGAAAAATTTCTTCTATGATTTTGTTGAAAATATTTCCTGTGTCTTTGACATGGTTTTTTCGACTTTTTCTATTCCTATTTATTTGTCTAGTTGGTCTTATTATAGTGTCCCAGATTTCCTGGATCTTCTTCTTCTTCTTCTTCTTCTTCTTCTTCTTCTTCTTCTTCTTCTTCTTCTTCTTCTTCTTCTTCTTCTTCTTCTTCTTCTTCTTCTTCTTCTTCCTCCTCCTCCTCCTCCCCCTCCTCCTCCTCCCCTCCTCTCTCCTCCTCCCTCCTTCCCTCCCTCCCTCCCTCCCTCCCTCCCTTCCTCTCTCCTTCTCCCCCCCCCTCTCTCTTTCTGATTTAGCATTTTCTTTGATGGAGATATCCATTTCTTCTATCTGGTCTACAATGCCTGAGAGTCTCTCTTTCAACTCTTATATTATGTTAGTGAGGCTTGCCTCTGAGGTTCCTGTTTAAGTTCCTAAATTTTTTATTTTCAGTTTTCCCTCTGTTTGAGATTTCTGTATTGATTCTATTTCTGGTTGTAACTCTTGAATTCTTTTCTTCCTTTCCTATACTGTTTGTTTTGGTTTTCATGGACCTCTTTAATGGACTTATTCCCTTCCTCTTTAAGGACCTCTAATATATTCCTAAAGGGTATTTGAAGTTCTTGTCTTGTGCTTCAGCTATACTGCATTACTCAGGTCCTGTTGTAGGACGGGTGCTGAGCTTTAGTGGGGGTACATTGTCCTGGCTGTTATTGTGTTCTTACACTACTGTCTTGGCATCTAGGTAAGGGATGATTTTAATTATAGGTGTTGATATCTGGTCTTGTCATTGTTGGGTGGGTGTCCATCATTTCTCTTGCCCTCTCTGATTCTTTGGAGAGTGTGTTGGCTGTGGCTTGCCTGCTTGGTAATGGTTCTGTGATCCTGCCAGGTGTTGCCATTAGGGATATGCTTTATGTACATAAAGGCAGCAGGTCCCATTCCACTAATGTTGGTTCAGGGGAGGTTCAATCAGTGAGCAGATGAAGAACTGGGACTTAGAACACATGAACTCCCATCTCCCCATCCCTAGTGACTAGTTTCGGAACCACAGAGTAGGGTAACATGGTGAAGGGCATAGCCAAAAAAGAGTTAAAAATCAGTGCTGAATTTCACTACTGTATGAGGTCTTGAGTTCTTTTTCTTGCTTAAGACACTTTGTATTTGGTTGCTTGGTTTTCAAAAAGGAACTACATTAGCTGACACATGCCTATGTGTTGTTTTTACTTTTACAGAAAGGCACAATTGATTTCAAAAGCACAAAGCTTGGGTTAGAAGACCAAGATACAGTTGTGTAACATTTTTTGATTTATTTATTTGATTTTACGTGTATGAGCAGTTTGCCTTCATGTATGTATGTACACCCTCCGTGTGCCTGGTGCCTGCAGCAGTCAGAAGAGGGCATCAGATTCCTCAGAATGGGAGTTACAGATGACTGTGTGACACCGTGTGGACACTGGGAGCCAAACCTAGGTCCCAGTACTAATAGTATTAATGTTTTGGGATTTTGTGTGCCTGATTTGCCTTTCCACACACACACACACACACACACACACACACACACACACACACACACACGGCATTAATCACCAATCCCTGTAGGCCCTTTTCAGGAGGATAAAAACAATTCCAATTCCAAAGGAGGTCTGAAAGGAGCCACCATATCAACAAAAGTCAATTGATGCCATCCTCAAGAGCTGATGTTTTTCAGACCAGGGTGTTTTTTGTTTAGTATTCTGCTTTGATTTCTTTCATTGTTCCTTTCAGCTCTGCCTGAAGTCACCCAAGGGTCCAGCAAGAGTCATCCCAAACTGAAAACACACTGGGAATTGTGCTTCTCATGACCTCTTTTTGTATCAGAAAAGGGATCAAAGGGGTTTTGTTCTGTTTCTGTAATCAGCTATTTTCTTTGAGAGAGCAGTGTTATGAGAGTTTGAATTATGATTAAAAGTGTATGCGAGGCAAGCGGTGACATGGCATTTTAATTTCCTTCCTTCTCTCGAAGTGAAAACCAGTGCTCGGGATAAATTCAGTTAGATTCTTTTTATCCCCCTCCCCCAAAAGGGCCATCTCATTTTATAGGCCTTTTTTCTTTTTGGATAAATTTGACTGTTTATCTCCCCTAGTCTTTCCACTTATTTTTAAAATGTCTATCTTACTCAATTTAAGACGTTTGCAATTTGACAAATTCTACTCTCTGCTGGACTCTGACATATGCACAAAGAAATACATACAATCCCCTTTGGAATTAACTGGTAATAGACTATTGCTTATTACTTTGATTAGTCTGAGTCTCCTAATAATCATCAATTATTTGGTATCAATAAGTTAGTATATGTTATTTTCTTAATGTTCTCTTTCTATTGCTGTGATGAAACACCAGCCTACCTGTGGAGGAAAGGGTTTGTTTGGGCTTACATCATCAAAGAAGACAATGAATTCAAGTCAGCAACCTGGAAGCAGAAGCTGGAGCAGAGACTATGAAGGAATATTGTTTACTGGTTTGTTTTCCATTATTTGCTAAGCTTGCCTTTCTATGAAATCTGGGACTGTCTGGCCAGGGTGGTGTAGTGAGTCTTTCTCTGTCCCTCCTGCCAGCTCCCAAATAACCACACAGAGACTTCTGCTAATTATTAAAGCTTGGCCTTAGCTTAGGCTTGTTCCTAATTAGTTCTTATAACTTAATTTTTTTTTGATTCTTTTTTTTTCCTCATGGTTTATTTTTTTTATATTTAAAAATTTCCATCTCCTTCCCTCCTCCTCCCCCCTCCCTCCCCTCCTCCTCCCCATTCCCTCCCCTCCTTCTCCCCCTTCCTTCCCCTCCCTTCCACCCATACCTCCCCTCCCTCCCTCTCAAGGCCAAGGAGCCATCAGGGTTCCCCACTCTATGCTAAGACCAAGGTCCTCCCAACTGCCCCCAGGTCCAGGAAGGTGATCGACCAAGCTGAGAAGGCTCCCACAGAGCCCGTCCATGCAGAAGAATCAGAGCCCAGAGCCATTGTCCTTTGCTTCTCAGTCAGCCCCCGCTGTTGGCCACATTCAGAGAGACGGGTTTTGTCGCATGATCCATCAGTCCCATTCCAACTGGAGTTGGTGATCTCCCATTAGTTCTGTCCCACCATCTCCATGAGTGAACGCACCCCTCTCGTTCCTGACTTTCTCCCTCATGTTCTCGCTCCTTCTGCTCCTCATCAGGACCTTGGGAGCTCAGTCCAGTGCTCCAATGTGGGGCTCAGTCACCTTCCCCATCTGTCGCCAGCTGGAGGTTCCCTCACGGTCCTGACTTTCTTTCTCATGTTCTCTCTCCTTCTGCTCCTCATCAGGACCTTGGGAGCTCAGTCCGGTGCTCCAATGTGGGGCTCTGTCATTTTCTTCATCTATCGTCAGGTGGAGGTTCTATGGTGATATGCAAGAAATTCATCAGTATGGCTATAGGAACTGGCCTTTTCAGGCTCCCTCTCCTCAGCTGCCCAAGGAACTAACTGGGGGCGTCTCCCTGGAAACCTGGGAACCCCTCTAGAGTCAAGTCTCTTGACAACCCTCAGGTAGCTCCTTAAATTAAGATATATGCTTCCCTGCTCCCATATCCACCCTTCCTATATCCCAAGCACCCCATTCCTCCGAGCTCCCCCCCGTTCTCCCCTTCACACTTTTCTCTCCCCATCTTCCCTTGGCCCAGTCTTGCCCAACCCTCAAGTTCCCAATTTTGCCTGGCGATCGTGTCTACTTCCAATATCCAGGAGGATTACTATATCTTTTTTTGGGAGTTCACCTTCTTATTATCTTCTCAAGGATCCCAAATTTATAGGCTCGATGTCCTTTAATTATGGCTAGAAACCGATTATGAGTGAGTACATCCCATATTCATCTTTTTGGGTCTGGGTTACCTCACTCAGAATAGTGTTTTCTATTTCCATCCATTTGCCTGCAAAATTCAAGATGTCATTGTTTTTTACCGCTGAGTAGTATTCTAGCATGTATATATTCCACAGTTTCTTCATCCATTCTTCCACTGAAGGGCATCTAGGTTGTTTCCAGGATCTGGCTATTACAAATAATGCTGCTATGAACATAGATGAGCATATGCTTTTGTTGTATGATTGGGCATCTCTTGGGTAGATTCCCAATAGTGGAATTGCTGGGTCCTGGGGTAGGTTGATCCCGAATTTCCTGAGAAACCGCCACACTGCTTTCCAAAGTGGTTGCACAAGTTTGCATTCCCACCAGCAATGGATGAGTGTACCCCTTACCCCACAACCTCTCCAGCAAAGGTTATTATTGGTGTTTTGGATTTTAGCCAATCTGACAGGTGTAAGATGATATCTCAAAGTTGTTTTGATTTGCATTTCCCTGATAGCTAGGGAGGTTGAGCATGACCTTAAGTGTCTTTTGGCCATTCGAACTTCTTCTGTTGAGAATTCTTTATTCAGTTCAGCGCCCCATTTTTTAATTGGGTTAATTGGCATTTTACCGTCTAGTCTCTTGAGTTCCTTATATATTTTAGAGATCAGACCTTTGTCAGTTGCAGGGTTGGTGAAGATCTTTTCCCAGTCAGTAGGCTGCCTTTGTGTCTTAGTGACAATGTCCTTTGCTTTACAGAAGCTGCTCAACTTCAGGAGGTCCCATTTATTCAATGTTGCCCGTAAGGTCTGTGCAGCTGGGGTTATGCGTAGGAAACGGTTCCCTGTGCCCATTTGTTGTAGAGTACTTCCCACTTTTTCCTCTATCAAGCTCAATATGTTCAAATTAATATTGAGGTCTTTAATCCATTTGGACTTGAGTTTTGTGCATGGTGATAGATATGGATCTACTTTCATTCTTCTACAGGTTGACATCCAGTTATGCCAGCACCATTTGTTGAAGATGCCCTCTTTCTTCCATTGTGTACTTTTAGCTCCTTTATCAAAAATCAGGTGTTCATAGGTTTGTGGTTTAAGATCCGGGTCTTCTATACGATTCCATTGGTCAACTTCTCTGTTTTTATGCCAATACCAAGCTGTTTTCAATACTGTAGCTTTGTAATAGAGTTTGAAGTCAGGGATGGTAATGCCTCCAGAAGAACCTTTATTGTATAAGATTTTTTTGGCTATCCTGGGTTTCTTGTTTTTCCATATAAAGTTGACTATTGTCCTCTCAATCTCTGTGAAGAATTTTAATGGGACCTTGATTGGGATTGCATTGAATCTATAGATTGCTTTTGGTAGAATTGCCATTTTTACTATGTTGATCCTCCCAATCCACGAGCAGGGGAGATCCTTCCATTTTCTGGTATCCTCTTCAATTTCTTTCTTCAAAGACTTAAAGTTCTTGTCAAATAAATCCTTCACTTCCTTGGTTAGAGATACTCCCAGATATCTTATGCTATTTGTGGCTATTGTGAAAGGTGATACTTCTCTGATTTCCCTCTCTGCTTCCTTATCCTTTGTGTATAGGAGGGCGACTGATTTTTTGGAGTTGATCTTGTAACCTGCCACGTTACTGAAGGAGTTTATCAGCTGTAGGAGTTCTTTGGTGGAGTTTTTGGGGTCGCTTATGTATACTATCATATCATCTGCAAATAATGAAAGTTTAACTTCTTCCTTTCCAAATTGAATCCCCTTGATTCCCTTATGTTGTCTTATTGCTATTGCTAGAACTTCAAGCACTATATTGAAGAGATAAGGAGAGAGTGGACAGTCTTGTCGTGTTCCTGAATTTAGTGGGATAGCCTTGAGTTTCTCTCCGTTTAGTTTGATGTTAGCTGATAACTTAATTTTTAACCTACCTTCTTTTACATGGCTCAGTTACCTTTACTCTGTACTGCCTATACTGCTTTCTTCACATCTGGTTGGTGGCTCTGCCGTTCTTCTTCCTCCAGACCTCTCTGTCCCAAGAAGTCTCACCTAACTCTTCCTACCTAGTTATTGGCCATTCTTTCTTAAACTTTCTTAAACTTGTCACAGTGACACATCCTCACAGAGTGTAAAGGAATACTCCATAACAGGGTAGCATTATCCATTTCCAGCTGGCCCCTCCCGCACCAATCATTAATCAAGAAACTGCATCATGGACATGCTGTCAGGCCAACACGATGAAAGAAGTTCTTCAGCCGAGGTTTTTGTCTTTCCAGGTGACTCTAGTTGGTGTCAAATTGACAAAACCAACTAGCACATCTAGTTACTCCATAATTTAGTGAATTTGCAATGAACTCATCCTTTGTTATGAGGTGGTGAATGTAAAAGGCAGGAAACAGACTCATCTGTGGAAATTACTAAAACTCTTGGAAGACTCAAACCCTAATATTGAGTGTCAGTGGATAATTAAACTAAGTCCCCATATTTTCAATATACATCCATAACTATACTCTACAGTTATCAATGAAGTTTGGATTAGCTACTAATGCTTTGGGAATTTCTGTTGTCCAGTCTAATTTGATGAACACTGATTGACTTTCTAAAATATCCAAAATAGCATGCAATCACTCTATGCCCAGGAGTAGCTGGCCAACACAAAACTGACTCCATGCTTTCTTGTGTGCTTTTTGCTTTGCTTTGATATTTTGTATTATTATTTATTTGATTCTTTTGTTTTGCTTTCCTTTAGAGAGAAAAGGAGAGTGGAAGATCATGAATTTGAGCTGATGGAAAGGGGGGAAGATCTGTCCCAGTTTGTATCCTGTGTTTCTATGGCAAATCCATGGGATAGATGACAGATATTTTACATTTTAAAAGATCCAAAGTGACCTGTCAGACTTATAAATTAAGTCTATCAACTTGGTCACAATTCCTCATAAACAGAATAGCTGGGTATCTCTTTCGCCCTGGTTTTACCATGAGAAAAAAATTGTAGATGATAAAAACTGTTACTTCAACAGTTTGGGAAACCCTGGGATAAAAGTAAGGCATAGAAACCAAACCACAGTTTTAGCAAGTTCATGACAAACATCTGTAAGGTTCAGTACCTGAATACAAATGGAGCCTCCAGACTGTTCCTTTCTCATACCTTTGAGTAAACATGTTAAATGTGTTAAATGTAGTTAGAGAGTTATATGCTCTTACCTTTGTGTCTTCACGTTTACATGTTATAGTTACTCACACTTCAGATATCTAGAATGTGACCAAGCTAGACACTGGGACTCCAGGCTAATGCATCCTTTGGCCCTACAGACTCTCAGCCAATTTAGAAAGGCATGGTTAGAGAGGCCTTTTAAATATAGGACCTTCCTATGGATCTTGCCTTTCTAGATTTCAGCCACTCTTTTTCAGACCATTCTCTTTTGCAGTGAGTGCTCAGATCACTTGACCATATAAGGTATGCTTCCTCTTATATTCCTAAGAATCAAGCTCCTCTGCCCTGTCTCCCCAACTTAGAGGAATCGGTCATGGAGAGAGAGGACTCCAGAAAGTAGAGAGACTTTTTCTGCTTTTCACGGTAAATCCTCAGGCTGGAGTGTTGGCAAGGTCTTAAACTGTACCTAGAAATGCCGGTGGTGTATATCTGGTCCCACCGAGCTAGAGTGTCTCCTAATCTCCTCCAGACTGTCAAGAATGGAATGACTCTTGGAAGGTCAACAGAGAAGACCACATCTGGGTAGTGGATGACACAGTGAGGACTTGAGTGATCCTGCATGGGTGACCAGACAGGGAGGGACAAGGATACTAGCACTGATACTTACCACAGCCAGGGAAGGTCCCGTAGAGAATATTAACTGAAACTTAAACACAGTAGAAGTTAGATCCTGACGATGGCCTTACCATCTTGAATGATCTTGGAAGCAAAGAAGGTTTGGGTTTGGTTAGTATTTGGATGAGAGAGATTAAATTCCTATTGATACATAAAACTGAAATTTAAACAGAAAATACGTTCATTATTCTTTAAATGTTTATTTTTTGCTACTTTAAATCATGTGTGTGTGTGTGTGTGTGTGTGTGTGTGTGTGTGTCTTGCAGTCTCTTTTGTCTTTCATTGTACATAGCCTATGGCTCAATTAGATCCCTTACCACATTGTTTTAAATCTATAGAACTGAACCATAAAACCCAACAGAGGCAAATGAGATGGCTCAGCAGATAAGGGTGCTTGCCTCCAATTCTGGCAGCCTGAGTTAGATCCCCGGAACCCACGTGTCAGAACGGCGAAATGCCCACCGTTGGTCCTCTGACCTCCATACACACACTGTGGCATGGCGTGGCATAGATACCTTTAAAACATCAAGTATACCCTTTTGGGGTCTCAATGAGCCTTTTGACTGATCATATGGGTTTCTGTTTCTGCTATACAATGGCCAGTTCACTTGATACAGGTGTGTTGAAAAGAGTTGGAATTGATCCAAATCTCTGTCCTGCTCCACATAGCTGCAGCCACCCTAGGCAGATAACAAGTGAGAGCAGCATAAATGCCTTCACATCCGCTCCTATGTGTAAAGCACAGTTTAGTAAACGTCAACCAAAGATGGGAAAAATGACTGTTCTTTATATAGGAGAATTAGAATTCAAAAACACCCACTTTATCCAAACTCGTTTGGTTACTAGGCTAAGAGGATGAAGACCCCCAAAGAATGGAGAATACAAGCAAGATAGAGATTGTGTGACAGCTGACTTAGAATGCAAAGTAGAGTCAGTCTACTATATGAATACAATCCATGTTTCTCTCTCTAAATACTTATTTACTTTTATTTCATGTACATTGGTGTTTTGCCTGTCTGTATATCTGTGTAAGGGTATGAGAGCCTGGAACTGGAGTTACAGACAGTTGGTAGCTGCCATGCGGTGCTGGGCATTGAACCTGGGACCTCTGGAAGAGCAGCCAGTGCTCTTAACCACTGAGCCATCTCTCTAGCCCCACTTGTTTGTCTTTGTTAAAATATATTTTGGAATAATTTCAGACTTAACATTGTAAGAGTTTACAGAATTCAGATAACTTCGACTCACATTCCCAAAAAGATAAAACTTGAAAAGCCATAGTTAGGGCACCATTCGCACCGAAATATTTCAAGATAATTCAAGGACCTTCTTTCACACAGTAAATACAATCATCAAGGCCACACTGATATGATAATGCCTATTATATAATATAAAGATATAGTCTTCAACTTGCTTCAACAATTTCTGGAATATAAACAGAGAAAACTACCACCAACAACAGTGAGACTGCCTTGAGTTTTTAGTCTCCTTGAATCAGGAACAGTTTCCCAAGCTGTTTTTGTTTTTACTGTCCCGATGACATGAATGTTCTAGCCAGCTGTACCGCAGCGTGCTCCTTGATGTGATTTAATCAGGGTCATTTCTGCATCCAGGGCGGGAGTTCCATAGGCGTTATGATGTGCCCTTCCTTCCCCATGAATAATGTCTGAAGACTCACAGTCTGGACAAGTATCACTACTGATGATGCCCAAACATTTTGCTGAGGTGGCATGTGCTAGGTTTTGTCACTGAAAAGTTACTACTATTGTTTCTATTGTATCTGACACTTTGCCGGAGGAACTTTGAGACTCTGCAGTTTTAGTGTTGGGTTTCTGCCTGGATCTGTTATTTCAGTAGCCAAGCATTGGCTTTTCAAGTTTTCTTGGTTCAGTTTGTAGTTTAAGGGAAGGCTTCCTTTGTGTGTGTGTGTGTGTGTGTGTGTGTGTGTGTTTTCTGTCTATCTGTGCATTATATAGTATAAATGCTTATGTACATATAGCACTGTGAACTCATGGGATCTTTTCCGCCTCATCACTTCCTCCTTCGTGGGTTCTCACCCTGTAGGTTACAGTCAGTTACTATCACTTAATTTTGTCCTCAAATTTCTAAGATTTGACGAGTAGGAATCCATTCAAATTGGCTTCTTGGTGTTTCACCTCAACAACTCTGGTCTCTCCTTAAGCACCACTAATTTTTCAGCTCCAGATGACCAGCATTGAGTATCCCAACAAAGCAAAGATTTCACTTTATTAGTTATGGTATGTTGTGAATCACAGTGGATTCTTCAGTTCCAGCTAACCAGAACCATAGAATTTTAATTCAAAATAACAAATGGCCTTTACAGAGTCTTTAAACGTTTCCCTAAGATGTTGTAAGCCCTGCTTCCATCTTCATTGCTCTCAAAATTCTTATCTTCAGAGCTCTTGCAGAGCAACTCACCAAACTCTCAACACTCAGTGGCCTTTGTAGCCCAAAGTTCTAAAGTCCTTCAACAACCCTTTCAAAAACCATATCATCAGATTGATCACACAGATAAATACCCCACTCCTGGTACTAATTTGTCTTAATTATGCTTTACTATTGCTGTAATGAAACACTGTGACCAAAGAAACTTGGGAAGGAAATGGCTTATTTGTTTGAAACTTCTACATTGAGTTTCATTATTCAAGAAAGCCGGACAGGAACCAGGAGCTGATGCAGAGGCTGTGAAGTATTGTAGCTTACTAGTTTGCTCCTTATGGCTTTCTCAGTCTGTTTTCTTATAGAACTTAGTACCACTAGCCCAGGAATGGTACCACCCACTATGAGCTAGGCTCCTCTTCATCAATCACTAATTAAGAAAATGCCCTACAGCTAGATCTTAGAATGGCATTTTCTCAATTGAAGTTTCCTCCTTTCTAATGACTCTAGCTTGTGTCAAGTTGACATAAAACTAACCAGGACAATGTATATATGAATAACATATGTTGCAAATGTTTTTTTTTATAATTCTTCGACTGTCTCTTGATCTTACTTTTGGATATGTTTTGGGTTTTGTTGCATGTTATTTTACTTAAAAAAATAGAGCATAGTATTTATCAATCTTTTCTTTTACCGAGTCTGGGTTTTGAAACATGGCTAGGGTGCCTTTGCCAACATTCAGGTTAGAAAGGAACTCAGTAATGCTTTATGCCAGTACTTTTGGAATTTCATTTGCTATATTTAATTATGTGATGAATTTGGAATTTATTATGATGTTAGACATAGATTTATTTAATTTTCTTTTTCATTTTTAAATGGCTAGCCAGTTGTTACATTTACTTTTAAATTTGTTCAAGTTTTGAGATATACTGTAGTATATAGTGATTTTTCCCATATTTAAAAATTTTAAGTGTATGGGTGTTTTGCCTACATATATTTGTGCATTGCATGAGTGTAGTACCTAGGAAAGCCAGAAGAAAGCACTGGATCCTCTTTGGACTAAAGTGATGGGTGGTTGTGAGCTGAGTGATGGATCTGGGTGCTGAGTATTTGATCTTGCTTTTCCAAAAGTGTGGTCAGTGCTTTTAATTGTAGACTCAACTCTTTAGTTCATGGATGCATGTATGGGGTAAATTTTTTAAATTTTATTTTTGTGCTTCCTCTTCTGATGATACTGTTTTAACAGAATAATTCTTCATTATCCATGGGATAAGTAGAGCAGATGGAAAAAACATGTTTGTTTACTTTTGAATATGTTTTAAAATATTTTAAAAATATTTTTTACTACATTCTGCATAGTGTGTGTGTGTGTGTGTGTCTGTGTGCATGCGCGTTCACATGGCATGTTTGTGGAGGAATGAGAACAACTTGCAAGTCACTTCTTAATTCTACTGTGTGGGTTCAGAATCAAACTCAGGTTGTCCGTCATGGTGGCAAATAATTTTTTTCCACTGAGCCACCTCACCTCACCAAATTTGAACACATTGAAAGTGGAGTAGCCAACTCTATATTATGAGGATGATACATTTAAGAACTATTTATTTTTTTGGGGGGGAGGGGGATGTTTCCTTATCTGTATAACAGTGTCTACTGTTGGAGGAATCCTACTTAGGCTTTCTTAGAGAGAAAGAGAAATCTACCTTAGTTAAAAAGATATCCAAAGCAAGAAATTCCATGATAGTGAGAGACAGCATTCCTGTCTGTGGTTGAGTTTGGGACAGCAAGGAAGGAAGAATGAAAATAAGAGCTGTTTTTTCCACTTAGTTGGGCGGTTGAATTAGCTGACCTTTAAGGTCTCCTCCACTGAGTTTTATGGCTCCATGAATCATTCTGCTGACTCAAGCCAAGTTAGTGAGGAAACGGCTGGGATGGTGTGGGGGTCAGAGGTGAGCTGGAGATGTGATGAGTGTGTGGGAACAAGGGTGAGACGGGAGAGACTTTAAATGACCAAGTACAGTTAGGGACCAGCCCTTTCACCCCTTTCGAAACTTGGTATCAGAGGACGGGAAGCAAAGATGTACACAGGTGGGAAAATACTGAATGGGCAGGGAATGGCCTAGCATTGCTGCTGTGATCCATGGAGAGGACCATTTCCCAGATGGTTCGAAGTTTGAGGATGAACGAAAGACAACAAATTTCACCTGTCAGTGAGCCAACATCGCTAGAGGCGTGAGAAGAAGCCTTAGAATCTGTGGAACTGTTTCCATGGTCCCCTACCAGGCCATTTTGTCTATTTCAGTTCTTATACAAGTAACAGTAATTATAAAAATCACAGTAAAGCCTCAACTTTACTGCGGCCAAGAGAGGGACATTCTCTCACCACAAGGGCATGAAACATTCAGAGAGTGGGGATTTAGGCACGCATAGCATTATGGATGAGGAAATACTGTTTGCCATCATGTGACCTGGTAAATATGCATAAAAAGGAAATGTGACCTTGCATAAGTCACTGATACAAAGCATGTACGTTTTATACCTAAAATTTCCTACAGTTGAAATGATCATCACGAGATCTAAGGGAGGGAGATGCTAAAGGAAAGCCGAAGAAGGCTTTCTCTATGACAAGATCTTTCTGTTGACAGATTTAAAGTACCCTGAGTTTGATAATGGCCAAAATCTTTTCCTTGCCCAGTTTAGGTAACGAAGGAGAAATTGAGCTTGCCAATTCGTGCATTTGGCAGCTGGAGTGCCAATATAATCTTGCCTTAAGGAAACAGTTGTAACGAACAACATGGTAACAGCACAAGAAACTATCAGAGAATGATTGAATAGAAGGACAGGGAGGCCTAACTATGAGGCTGAGAAACACTGTGGCAACTTCCAGTGGAAAAGTCATTTTTGCCTCTTATAGCGATGATAAAAATAATCTTGATTAGTGGGAAGGCTCACTGTAAAATTTCATCTTTATTGCTGCCATCATGGATCTTTCTATTATCACAGGGATTAATGAAGTCAGAGGGAAAATTCATGTGCTAGTAGCCTGAGACTAAGAAAGTCATATTTACCTTCAAATGGCCTAATTCCCCTGGTTGTTTGGCCAACTTGACTTTGCTTTGCTATTTCTGAATAAATTAGCCTCAGAAGGCAAGAGAACTAATGCTGTGCCAACCTTCTATGTACCACATATCTCTTCCATTCCGGGTTGAGAAGGGAACAATAAAAATTCCTGTTACTAGCTCTCTGGCCTCATTTCCCCTTTTCTTTGGGTATTCCATTATGACCTAATAAGATACAAGACAATAGTCTATTTTTTTTCATTTGTTATGGCTTTCCATGTGGTCTAAAATGTGATCTCCTTTAGAGAGTTTCATGAATTACTGAAAAGAATGTGTATTCTCTAGCTGTTGGATTTCTGTAAATAATGGTTAGGTCTATTTGGTCTATGGTTCTCTTTAACCTTGTAGTTGCTTTGTTGATTTTTTTATCTGAATGATCAATCTGTTGATGAGAGTGAATTATTTAAGCTACCCACTATTATTATTATTTTTAATTTTTTTTCCATGCAAAAATTTACACTTCCCTCCTCCCATTCCCCTCCAGCTCCCCTATTCACCCTCCTCTCTCCCCCTTCCTCCTTAAGAGAGGGCAAGGAACCCTGCCCTGTGGGAAGTCCAAGGCCCTCCCCTTACATCCAGGCCTAAGAAGCTTTGCATCCAAATAGACTAGGGTCCCCAAAAGCCAGTACCTGCAGTAGAAACAAGTCCCAGTGCCTTTATCAATGGCTACTCAGCCCCCATTGTCAGCCACATTCAGAGGGTCCGGTTTGATCCAGCTGAATTTGGTGAGCTCTCATTAGATCAAGCACACTGTCTCAGTGGGTGGACCAACCCCTTGTGGTCCTGACTTCCTTGCTTATCTTCTCCCTCCTTCGGTTCTTCAACTGGACCTTGGGAGCTCAGTGAGTTGCTCTGATGAGGGTCTCTGTCTATATCTCCATCTGTCGCCTGATGAAGATTCTACGGTGATATCGGAGATAATCATCAGTGTAATAGTGGGGCAAGGCCAGTTCAGGCACCCTCTGCTCTGCTGCCCAAGGACCTAGCTGGGGACATACCCCTGGACATCTGGGATTCCCTGTAGAGCCAAGTCTCTTGCCAACCCTAAAATGGCTCCCTTAATGTAGGTATCTTCTTCCCTGCTCCTATATATGTCCTTCCTCCATCTCCACCCTCCCACTCCCCCAAGCTCTCTCCAGTCTTTCCTTTCTCCCTTCTCTCTCCCCCTCTCCCCTTCCTCCAACCCCACTCTCACCCCACCCCAATGCTCCCAACTTTTGCCCCACATTCTAGTTTGCTTCCAATTTCCAGGAGGATCTATATATGTTTTTCTTTGGGTTCACCTTGTTATTTGGCTTCTCTAGGCTTGCGAACTATAGGCTTAATGTCCTTTGTTTATGGCTAGAGTCCACTAATGAGTGAGTACATACCATATTCAGAAGGTCTGACCTCCAAAATATATAAAGAACTCAAGAAACTGGACATTAAAATTCTAATTAACCCAATTAAAAAATGGGGTACTGAACTGAACAGAGAATTCTCAATAGAAGAAGTTCAAATGGTCAAAAGACACTTAAGGTCATGTTCAACCTCCTTAGCGATCAGGGAAATGAAAATCAAAACAACTTTGAGATACCATTTTGCACCTGTCAGAATGGCTAAAATCAAAAACACCAATGATAGCCTGTGCTGGAGAGGATGTGGAGTAAGGGGAACACTCATCCATTGCTGGTGGGAATGCAAACTTGTGCAACCATTTTGGAAATCAGTGTTGCAGTTTCTCAGGAAATTGGGAATCAATCTACCTCAAGATCCAGCAATAACACTCTTGGGAATATACCCAAGAGATGCCCAATCTTACTACAAAAGCATTTGTTCAACTATGTTCATAGCAGCATTATTTGTAATAGCTAGAAACTGGAAACAACCTAAATGTCCCTCAATGGAAGAATGGATAAAGAAAATGTGGAATATATACACATTAGAGTACTACTCAGCAGTAAAAAATAATGACATCTTGGATTTTGCATGCAAATGGAAATAGAAAACACTATCCTGAGTGAGATAACCCAGGCTACCCACCATTATTGAAGCTATATTTCTCTGTCCCTTTCCACCCTGTTGTATTTGGTATGTATGTATTTCTAAACATTATATATTCTTGGTAGGTTGTTCCCTTTATCAATATATAATTACCTTCTTCATTTCTTTTGCTAATTTTGGCTTGATTTCTGCTTCATCAGGTATGACTGCAGCTGCTATTATTTTCTTTCAAATTCCATTTTCTTGAAGTAGTATTTTCTGTCTTTGGACTTTTAGTCATATATTGTCACTGAGATATGTTTCTTGTAGTCAACAAATAATTGGATCTCATTTAAAATACATCCAGTCAGTCTTCATCTTTTAGTTATAGTTAAGACCATTTAAACTTATGGTTATTATTGCAAGGTATGCACTCACTTCCCCTTCTTCATTCTTGAGGCCTTGCTGTTTTACTGAGTTCATAGTGTTCGATGCTTCTCTAGTTCCCTTATGTTCATCCATTTGTCTGTTGATATTATTTTTTTCCCTGAACTCTTATACTTGACCACATCATTTTTCCTCCTCCGCATGCAGTATTCCTTTAGTGATCTTCTGAAATCTTGGCTTAGTGTATTACTTGCTTTGATTTATACTTACAATGAAAGGTAATCTTCCGTGGCATTATTTCATCATGGGGTTCAGATGAGTCAGTTCATATTCTTCTGACCTCTAGGGCTCCTGTTGAAGTGCCTGTCATTATTTTCATATATTTGCCCTTGTAAGTAATACTTGCTTGTTTTCTACTATTCTTTCTTAGTTCTATGCACTTGGAATGTATAGTACACTATGTTATGCAAAGGATCCCTCCCCGTATTTTGAATGTCTCTTTATAACACATTTAGAGATAAATTGTAGATCGTAAGTAGAATACCTGCCTATCATGCACAACATCCTGGATTCGGTCATAAACATAAAAATAAAGCAAATTAAAATGTAGTACTTTTTAATGAATGATATAGTGAATATTTAGATATATCTTACTATCAACTGTATTAATAGCTAGTGTTTTGGCTAACATATAGTGCAAATTTTGTTTCCTGTTTTGTTCCAGGGGCAAAATAAAGCCCGACACACTTTCTGCTTAGTTAATGAAAGGACAAATGAATAACTGATGGATGGAAAGGGATACCAGGATGAATCAAAAAGAATATGCTACCCTTGAGGATCTCACAGAGGTGGGGAAGGGTGGCAGTAGGCACAAAGACAGATGATTGCAAGTTAATGTGTTAGCTCAAGCGATGCATGAGCTTTTGGATCCATTTTCTAGGTGGATGTGGTGAAAGTGACGGGGTTTCTATAAATCTGATTATCTCATTAATTTATGTATCATTTTATCTTGCTCACTTTTTCTTACTGTCTTCCCTCTTTTCTGACTCACTTACTAAGCATCTGGTCATGCTTTGGCCTACTCAATAGCAAATGTAAGGACTTAGTAATGGGAATGCCATTCAAGAGCACACGTGTTCATGGTCTGTGTTAATTTGAGTATTTCCCTTTTGGAACTAATTTGGAACTCATAAAAATTTCCAAGGCAGTTATAGTTATCATTTCAATTTTGTATGTGTAGAAATGGAGACAGAGAGAAGTCAACCAACTTGCCGAATATCACATGTTAGAAACTAATGGGATCACAACTGACCCCAAGGCATATTGTTCTTAGTGCTAGTTGATCAGTGCCCTAATGCTTCCTTTCTTTCTCTTCCTACCAGAAAGTCCTAAAAGGACTTTCTTTACAATCAATTGTGATTGTACAACAAATTTAACATACTGTTACCTATACAGTGTATTATCCAGGAGTCTATAGGTGAGCAGCCTCTCTCTGCCTAATTTTATAATGTATATCATAAATTGGAACATAGTAGGTTAGTTTACATAATAGGTCCTGGAGAGTCTAACAGAGGGAGCCTGCACACTGGAGATATGGAGACCCCAGCAGCTTTTCAGCCCATAAAGTTGGCTGCTCAGCACTGAAGGCCTGGACCCTCCCTGAGTACCAGAGTCAATGGAATTCATTCCCCATTGGAAGGCTGAAGAAGCCAGAGTCTGATGTTAGCAGGGATCATAGCAGCAGTGTTGGGTACACTAACTTGGGAAGAACGATAAGAGATAGGTGACATTGGTCCATTCCTCAGCCCTCTTTATATCTGACCTCCCTATTGGAAGATGCTACCCATTTAGGGGAGGTCTTCACACTCCGAGTTAATATTCTTTGTGAGCATACATCCAGATACATCCAGAGGTGTGCTTCTAGGTGATTCCAAATCTAGTCAAAGTGCAACTAACCTAACCATTATGGGGCTATTTACAAACACAGAAGTACTAATATGAAGACTACACCTCTACTAGTACACTTTTAGTCATCAGCCAGTGGGCATGTTTATTGTTAGTTGGGGAACCGGTTTTAATAATCTTTAACTCATAATACTTTATCTATCTGAAGTATTGTCAAGCAAATTCAATACTCCCAGGCTTGCCACAGCTATGTCCTCTGCAAGCCATCACTGTGTGTTACTATGGTGTGTGAGTGTTTATTGGGGTTCTGCTGTTGTCAAGAGGAGGGGTGGAAGCAGAACTGAGCCAAGGGAGAAGTCTGCTAGCAAAACAGGGCTCATGAGGTCTGACCCACTTGGAAGGGAGCTTGGAGTCAGAGATGCCCGTCAACTTCAGGTCTTCATTGTCCTCCACCAGTATGATATCAGCCCCCCTTAGTTCTTGCCAGTTACTGGATTCAGACAAGATCTCAAGAGAAATGATGATCTGTCCATATCAGAGGTCAACCTTGATGATGCTAGAAGCTGGGGGCTCACCACACTGCAAGCATCACAACAAAAATCCCTCCTTGAATGTATGTCTGTCTGACACATCACTGTGTTTGACATGGGGGGCTAGACACCCTGAACTGAATAAAGGAACAAGTGGATAATGAAGGTAATGATATTGCCCAAGGAAACATTTTCCACCTGATCTATAATGGACACTTAGAACAAAACTCTCTCCTCATTACTTCATTGCTATGTGTGACCCTCATGGATGAGTTGTCCTGTTCCTGAATAAACAGTAATGACCTGGGTTTGCCCTTAAAGAAGTCATTCTTCCCGAGCCTTAGTTTATTTATCTTAAGATGAATATAATGGTATTTTGCCTTATGAAGAACATAACAGTATCATTTGGAGAGGGTTCTAGAAAGTAGAAAAGCTATTAAATTTCCTACCAGAGTATTAATACTTAGCCAAAGACCAGTAAGTGGCAGTAAATTAGGAACAGCACATTTTTATAGCCCCATCATCTCTACTGGCCACCACCATTGGCCACAGGCGGCTTGTGTCATTTCTCAAATATGTCTTTGTCCTCACAATTCTTTGCAAAGCACTTTGGCCCCACCTGCTTCATATGAACTTTGTTTCTTTTTCTCACCTCTTTTCCCTCTGCATATTCCTTTCTAGTACAATTTTAAAAACTGCTAAATCTGTATTTCCTAAGCTGCAAACTCATGTCTAGGGAAACTGTACTCCTGCTCAACAAGCAATCTTTCACACTGAAACACCTCACTCATAGACTAGTGTATTCTCACTGATATTCATCTCCTGGTCCCTTCCCTAGCATCACTGAACATCCTACGACACACATTCCACTTCACTCACCCACATCATTTGAATTATGCAGCATTCTTTAGAGGAACAGAGCTAATAGGATGTATGTACACAATTATGTATGGATAATTGTATGTAGCCCCCCATGTCAAACACAGTGATGTGTCAGACAGACATACATTCAAGGAGGGATTTTTGTTGCCAAGATGCTTGCAGTGTGGTGAGCCCCCAGCTTCTAGCATCATCAAGGTTGACCTCTGATATGGACAGATCATCATTTCTCTTGAGATCTTGTCTGAATCCAGTAATTGTACATACACAAAGATGTATGTACAGATTGCTGGTATGTCGTTTAACTATTCCCTTCGTCCAGCCTTTATTTCCTATGTCAATATTGTCACTTCAATATTCTGTTCTTAGAGTATAAGTAAAAAAAAATCAATATAATCATCAGATTTTGTTTTTTAAAGTTAATGAATGTGTGAGGGCAGACGGTTCTCAGTAATATTTTTTGGCGGATGAGGCAAAGTCCTCGATGCCCTCATCTGTTTTCCCAGAGGGAGGGGAGAAGGGCCAACCTGAAGCAAGAAGCGATCTTCTCCATCCGTCTTCCCGTCACCCTCCACATTCTGTCACAATGGCACACCTCTGGCAGGTTGGCTCTGTAATGAAATGTCAAGGAGGTATTGATGCTCGTGGCTCAGCTTCAATCCACACCATCTTGCAATCTTAATCATTACGTTTCTGTATTCTTGGGCTTTAGTGTAAGATGTGGATGGGACATTATAAATCTGAAACAGATGTGGGAGTGGAGCTTGAGGTACAGCTAATACTACTGAAGCCAGGTTGCTCCAGAGAATTCATTCCATCCTGGGTGGAGAAAGACAAATAACTGAGCTCTCCACTTATAGAAAGTGAGTGTAATTGTGTGGACAGACAGTTTAATCATGGGAAGACTTTTGATTGAGGGCACTGTCCCTGCGTCAGCTCACGGTTCCAGTGACTTCAGAGGCCTGTGGGGCCTTCCTTGGCTGACAATGTAGCCTCTATCCAGAAGAATACAGTTTGGCTTGGACTTCTTCCAAGCCACAGCTCTCCTCTGCATTCCTGACCGTTCTGATATGTCTTCTGTGAGGTTTGCGGAGGAGGACAAGACAGTTTGCGAGGAAGGGGGTGGGGGTGTAGGCAGATCTCTTATTAGTTATAGTGATGAATCAGACAAGTTGAGAAGGTTATCTTTAAGACAAAAGCTCCATTCCACAGGCCACCTCAGTGGGAAGTCACAGATACCTGCAGGTGTTTTTGAGCGATATTTTGGGCTGCCAAAACTTTCTCTGAATACTCAAGATGTTTCAATTCAGGTGTCCTTTTTCCAGAATACTTGATGGAAAAGTTTTCATTTTCTTTAAGTTTTGGAGTCACAGGGACAGCAAGCGTACAGTTTTCATTATTGCATAAAGACCTTTTTCTACTCATTAACCACCGGCAATGGCAACGTTAGCAAGAGATTGCCAGAGAGATTTTATATTTAATATATATGCATATATAATATATTATATAAAATATTTAAGTCTTTTAATAATAATAATAATGCAGTCTGTGTTTGGTACAAAGAATATTCGTGGGTGTTCCTGTTGTCATCAACTTGACACCAACCTAGATGTACCCTGCAAGAAGGAATCTCAGTGATGGGATTTTGTCCATCAAATTGGCCTGTGGGCATGTCTGTGGGGCACAGCTTGTTTGCTAATTGATGTAGGAGGGTCCTATCCACTGTAGGTGATGTCTTCTCTGGGCAGGTGAGCCTGGGATATATAAGAAAGGGAGCTGAGCAAGCCAGTAAGGAGCCTTCTTTCATGGTCCTAGTCTCTGCCTCCAGGAGGCAACAGATCACCCGCTGCAGCTCCCTTCTCCCCTGTCCACATCTCTTGTGGGTCCCACAGACCATTTTCTCCTAAAAACCCCCGCAACTCATCACTGTATCCCAGTCTCTGACACCAGCATGCATGCCCTGTGAACACACCAGCTGAGAAGGCCAAAAAAACAGAACACTGATAATACACTATACAAAAACTCAGAGAAGAATTAGAAACCAAGGAACAAAATAGCCCAGAATTCTACCAGACTCTCAAAAGAAAGTTAATGCCAATACTCATCAAATTATTCCACAAAATAGAAATGGAAAGAACATTTTCCAGTTCGTTTTAAATGAGGCCACAGTTACCTTGCTACAAAAAACACACAAAGACTCAACATAAAAATAAAACTACAGACCAATTTCCCTTAGATACTTGCAAACCAAATCCCAAAACATATAAAATTTTATCCGGCATGATCAAGTAGACTTCATCCCAGAGATGCAGGGTTGATTCAATATAGAAAAAAAAATCAGGAAATGTAATCTACTATGTAAACAATCTGAAATAACAAAGCCACATGATCATCTCATTAAATGCAGAAAAAGACTTTGAAAAAATTCAACATCCCTTCCTGATAAAAGTCTTGGAGAGATTAGGGATACAAAGGATATAAGAACTAAACATAATAAAGGCAAATTTACAACAAGCTTACAGCCAACATTCATTTGAATGGAGAGAAACTCAAAACAATTCCACTAAAATCAGGAAAATGAGTGGCCCATGCTCTCCATCACTATTAAATACAGTCCTTTTAGCTAGAGCAACGAGACAATTGAAGGAGAGCAAGGGGATACAAACTGGAAAGGAAGAAACCAAAGAGTTGTTTTTTTTTTCAGATGATATTATAGTATATAAAGTGACCCTAAAAATTTTACTAGGGAAATCCTATAGCTCATAAACATTTTCAGCAAAGTGACCAGATACAAGATTAACTAGAAAAAAAAAATCAGTAGCCCTCTTATAAACATATGAAAAATGGACTGAGAAGAAAAACTACTATAGCCTCAAATAATAAAAAAAAATATCATGGAGTAACTAACCAAGCAAGTGAAAGACTTGTAAGATAAGAACTTTAGGACACTGATGAAAGAAATTGGAGAAGGTATCAGAATATGGAGAGCACCCATGCTCATGGATCAGCAAGACTAACATTAAAAATGCCCACCCTACTGCCGGGCGGTGGTGGCGCACGCCTTTAATCCCAGCACTTGGGAGGCAGAGGCAGGCGGATCTCTGTGAGTTCGAGGCCAGCCTGGTCTACAAGAGCTAGCTCCAGGACAGGCCCTAAAAAAGCTGCAGAGAAACCCTGTCTCGAAAAACCAAAAAAAAAAAAAAAAAAAAAAAAAAGCCCACCCTACCAAAACCAACTTACAGATTCAATGCAATTCATTTCAAAATTCCAATACAACTCTTTACAGATCTTGAAAGAACAATACACAACTTCATATGGAAAAAACAAAAAACAAAACAACCCAGGATAGCTAAAACAATTCTGAACTAAACTGCTGGTGGTATCACCATCTCTGATTTCAAATTATACTAAAAAGCTAGAGTAAAAACAAACAACAAAGAAACTATGGCATTGGCATAAAAACAGACATGTTGATGAATAGAATCCAGTTGAAGACCCAGACATAAATCCACATACCTGACTAGTGTAATCCAGACCCAGAAAGACAAATACGGTATGTATTCATGTATAAGTGGATATTAGCTGCTATGTAAATGATAACCAACCTATAATTTTCAATTTATAGGCCCAGGTTAGGTTGAGGGCAGGGAGATGATAGAGAGGACACACATAGGTCTCCCTGGGGAGGGGAAATATATTAGATTTTTATGGGCAGGCTGGGGGCAGGTGGAGACAGTAGCAGCAGGGATCAGGTATAGGGAAGAAATGGGATGGAGGGAGAAATCTGGAATTAGGTGGTGTAGAAACCTACTACAATAGAAACTTCCCGAAGGAGGTCCTGATGAGGACTAGTAAATGGGGGTTGCAGAATCTTAACTGGACATTTCTTATGGCCAGGCAAAATTTCCAGTAGTGGGTCTGGGTTGTACTTAGTTGAGTTGTTGGCCAAAGGGGTAAGGGGGTCACATGGGAAATCCCCAAACAACCCAGCTGATGCTAAGATAAAAGATTGTTCTCTGAAAACTGACTTAGGGTTCCATTGCAGAGGACAACATCCACACAACGTATTGCACATGGAGAAGTTAAGCTGATGCCTACATGGCCACTTCACCCCTACATTGTAGTCTCTTTGGTTCAGGAAGGAAGTTTGCAGGCTCCCAAAAAAGGAATGTTGACACCAACCCAGGCACAAAACTTTAGACCTACAATCTGTCCTGCTCACAAAACATTGTTCTGAAATTTTATTCTCACAAAGCAAGATGTGTTACATTTATTTATGCAGGGTCTTTTAACTGTATAAAAGTGTCTTGCATTTGTTTAAGCCATATTTGCATAATGATGTAAGGATGTGTGTTTAATTATGTAAAATGTGTTGCATTTGTTTCACCTTGCCTGCCTCAGACACCTGATTGATCTAATAAAGAGCTGAACGACTAATAGATGGACAGAGGAAAAATGGGGAGGACTGACAGACAGAATAAATAGAAGAAATCTAGGCTTGGAGAAAGAAAAAGAGGAGAAGAGAGGAGAGAACAAGGGAGATGCCTGGCACTAGAAGCCAGGAGCTCTCAGCCAACCAGACTTAAGAAGCAGTGAAAGTAAGATATACAGAAAGTAGGAAAGAAAATTAAACAGCATTGAGACAAAAGGCAGATAAACAGAAATAGAAACTTAATTTAAGTTAAAAGATCCAGCCAGAAATGAGCCTAAGCTAGACTGCGTATTCAAAACTAATATATTTCTGTGTCATGATTTGGGAGCTGGTTGGTGGCCCAGAAGAAAATCCCTGTTAAAATATATGCTAGGACAATGGTGTCACAGAACTTGTGGAGGTAGCCAACACCGATGTCTGGTTTGACTAAAGGCCCACGAGAAGGAACTCATACCCAATACTGCTTGAATAATGAAGAACCAGATATTAGCTAGCTAGATCAAAGGTAAAACCAAACAGGACTGGTCTCAAAACAAAACAAAAACTGGAAAAATCAATATAGTAATTCCTAATGATATTCTGTTATACCCATAGCTCAGTGCCTTATCTAGTCATTATCAGAGAGACTTCCTCCAGCAGCAGATGGGGACAGATGCAAAGACCCATAGCCAGACATTATGCAGAGAGAGAGTCGAAATGGGAAGTCTCCATCAAATCCCTTCCCTAAGAGCTCAGGGAAGAGGATGCAGAAAGATGGTAAGAGTCAGAGGGAGTGGAGGACACCAAGAGAACAAGGCCCTCTAAATTAGCGTGAGCAAAGTACATATGAGCGCACAGAGACTGAAGCAGCTAGCAAGGGACCACTCGGGTCTGCACTAGGGTCTCTGTGCACATATATTATAGCTGTTAGTTTAATATTTTTATGGGACTCCTGAGTGTAAGAATGAGTGTGTCTCTGTCTCTTTTTCCTGAACTGGGACTCTTTTCCTCCTGTTGGGTCACCATGTCCAATTTCAAGATGAAAGATTTGCTTCATCTTTTTGAAAAAAAAATTCATGTCGATTATCACGAGATTTAGTTCATGTATTTTGGTTGTGATTAGCAAATACAGAATATACATTTTCACATGAAAAAAAATAAAAAGCAAGGTAAGACAACAACATTTCCAACTGGAATCAAGCAGAAGTCCTAGCTTGCATGAGTAAAAGAAAAGACAGAAACGACTCATTAACTTGTATTTCTACCCCCATAGTTTTCATGCTTGACCATTCATAATAAGTATGATGACCTCCTAGTTTAATTGGGTCCTATTAGATATATGCTTATAGATTATAGAACAACATATAAAAGCATGAACTTTAAAAAATCATCTTGTGACAATAAAATTGTCAGAACTTACTCTTTACATATAGGAAAAAATTTTCTATATAAAGGAGAACGCTGGATGAGTTTTCAGAATGTTTTAATTCTAGAAGTTGTTGGTGATGTACTGTACTAGACTTGTTTTTTGAACTTAGATAAAAGCTCTCTAAGGCAACCCCAGAATTTATCATTGAAGCTGAACTCTTCCTGTGTCCCCTGCTTTTATCCATTGTTGGCACTTAATATCATTTGGGAAATTCAGGTCACAAAGGGAATGCTAAAGATTAGACATTCTGTGTACTTTCAGAATGAATTGCTTTCAACTTCCAAATAAATTCGATTCAGTTTGGGACGATGGCTCTGTCTGCAAAATGCTCGCTCTGCAAGCACAAGGACCCGAGTTTGGATCGCTTACCATCCATGTAAAAAACTGGGCACAACGGTGTACACTTGTGATTCCAGTGCTGGGAATGCCAAGAAAGGAGGCTCTCTGGAGGTTCTTGGCCATTGTAGACGAGCTCTAGGTTTACTGAGCGACTGTCTTAAAAGACAAGGTGGGGAGTGATTAAGAAATGAGAGAATCAATTCCCCCAAAAGTTGTTACTCTGCCGTCAGGCATGTGTGCTCCCATACACAGTAAAATAAAACTCTTTCTTAGTTAATAAGATAAAATAGAACTCTTTCAAGTAGGAAGAGGGACTTACTGTCAACCACTAGCTTCCACATGCAAAAGAACATGCATGCATCATATACAAATATGTAGACACACACCCACAAATACATAATGCATTCATGTACAAAAAACATTTGAATTCATCATATCTGTAAAAGTGAATGTAGCAAAAACATTTGCTTATATAGAGTGTATGGTGAGTGAAAATAAACTTTCTCTTGTTCTTAGAATTCTTT
This sequence comes from Arvicola amphibius, assembly GCF_903992535.2. Taxonomy (NCBI): domain Eukaryota; kingdom Metazoa; phylum Chordata; class Mammalia; order Rodentia; family Cricetidae; genus Arvicola; species Arvicola amphibius. The sequence continues at coordinate 38,210,341 of NC_052054.1, forward strand.
ACTGGAAGAAAAGGAGACGAACACAAAACATTGTTAGATAGTGAGTCTGCAATACAATGTTAACAGCAAGAGAAAATGTCAGCATTGAAGTAAGTATGGGAGGATCTAGTCTCTAGTAAATCAAGAGATGTCTTTGAAGCATTCTGATCATGTTGTAGAATACCAGGCACTTGGTCAAGTTCAAGAGAGAGTGGTAGGGCTCTCTCCTCTGACTTTTAGACAGGAATCTTGGAGGAAGAAAACAGCTGGGTACCTAAGCAGCAACACAGAATCAAGTCTTTACAATAGAGAGGCAGACCCACCTTCTGGGAGGCCAGTGGATCAAGAGATATCCAAGGTGAGTTTTGAAAAGAAGACAGAAGTGATTTGTTCTCAAACTCCTTTTAAACTTCTGCTCTGTGGGTGGGCCAGGGTTCGCAGGTGTCTGTAGCCATGAGAGACAGGGCCTCACTCAGATCAGCTTTCGGTTTTCTGTTATCCTCATCCCTTGTCTCCGTGTTATTCAGCCAATATTGCATCTTTAGTGGTTAAGCTCTGGGGCAGGTGGCTATTTGTAAGGCTACTAATTAGATAAAGGGACTGATTTGCACCAGGATGTAGATAATGCATGGAATTATGCCAAGACCCACAGCTCAGGAGTTTATGACCCCCAGCTGCCATGGAGACCATGCCTATTCAGTTGGAGAAGCTTTTTGTTGTGGGATCGGAGGTAGCACATAGACAGGGCACCGGCTTCTGTGCGGCTTGAAACTGAAAACTGAAATGGAAGTGAGGGGGCAAGAAGGCAGTGGGGCACTAGACTTCCCATTCATGCCTAAATGAGCAGATTGTTTCCGGAGTTCTTTCTTCTTGTGTGTCTGGCGTTGGGGGGAGGGAGGGGTCTTTCTTGTTTGCAGGAATCTGACTATTGGGAGGAGATGTGTGTGCCTGAATCTTATCGCACTGGTATCTCACTACATAGCTTTCACCTTGGGACCTTGGATTTCTTATCCTTTTAAAAAATATTTCTGAATATTTAGTGTGTTTTTTTTCCCTAAAGAAAAGTGTGTTGTAAGCATCAAGGAAATAAACAGAAATTACCTGAGATTCATGTTCTTAGATTCTCATGTATGTGACGGTGATAACATTCTAGAGCAGGACGACACCATGTAACATTCACATATGTGTTACAACAATAACATTGTCAATCTGGAAGACACCATGTATCATTCTCATGAGTGTTACAATGATAACATTCTAAAGCTGGAAGACATCATGGGGACAGTTACTCATAACATTCCATGTCCCCAGGACTGTCTTACTGTCCTGTTGTAATAACTAATAGCCCCCTCTTTCCTCTTTCACAAGTGACCCTGTTGAGTAATAGCCACCTACCGAACACAGCATGTTTTATAATGTTGATCAGCAAGCTATGAAGACAGAAACAGAAGTGGAGAAAAACATTTGAGAGGGGTTCATATGAGAGTGGGTAACACCACTGACGAATTGAGTCTCGGCTGGATTAGGATTGAAAAGAAAGCCTGGAGGCTGTTGAAGGATTTGAAAAAGTGAGTCAGGGAGAAATAACAAAAATATTAGAGAAGGAACAGGCAGATTAAGAGAGAGTCATGGAAACAGAGACCTGAAAAGGTATGGCATCGTGGAAGAGACTTGAATGTAAAGGAGATGTGGATGGGCAGAGTTTGAGATTTCAGTGGAGGATTAATAATGTGACCTGGGTTACAGAGTTGTCCACAGAAAAAGAATAACCCATTTGAGTGTTAATTGAAAAAAAGCTTAATAAAGGGGTTGCTAATAAAGGTAGGGGATGGGACAAAACCAAACCAAACCAAAACAAAACCAGGGATGGAGATACCCTCAGGAAACAGTTCTGATGGGAAGCTAAACTATTTACGTTCCTAGATCTAAGAACAAAGGGGAGGGAGATCTGTTATGAGAAGCTGCCAAATTAAAGCCCCCGGAGAGGAGGGCTATTGTAGGTGCTTGGGCCATACGTAGATGGATGCTGTGATGCAGGACCTTGGCTAGGACAGAATGTGTGGGGAAGGGAACATTGTCTCTTCATCTCATCAGGTTGCCTGTCAACGTCATCTTCTGGTCAAATCTGATTAGAAGTCAGAAATAGGATCACAATTGTAGGACTGGAGACATGGCACAGTGGGTTTGAGTGCTTTCTGTGCCAGCATGAGGCCTTCATTTTGGACCCAAGCACCCGTGTGAAAATCCAGGCATGGTCACAGCCACCTCTCATGCCAGCATAGAGGACGTTGGAGATAGGAGGGTTGCTGGGGCTTTAGGATTGCTGGTCCAGCTCCAAACAAGCAAACAAACATAGCCCCCAAAGTTAAGTCCCAGCTTCAGGGAGAGACTCTTTCAAAAGAATAAGGTGAGGAGCAACAAAGGACATTTACTACCTGCACAGAATATGTGCACACATGCATACCACACACACACACACACACACACACACACACACACACACACACACACACACAAAATATAGGGTGGAAAAAGGATTTTGGCACCAGGACTGACAACATGTTCTCCTCCCACACAGTCCACATGGTAGGAGGGAACTGACTCTACAATGACTTCCACAAGCTCACCAAGGCAATGTGTACATGTGTACATGATGCATATAATAAAGACATATAAAATCTTTAAAATATGATTATTGAGTATCCATCCTAAGCACTTTGATGAATTGTGGAAATAGAGACTTGTGTTAGTTTTCTGTGGATGTTAACTCTTTTCTAGATGATAACGAGATATGTGGTGGAGAAAATATTTAACTTCTACTAATTTATGTGTTAGTGACATTATGAAGAATTATAACAGATCATTGTACTGTTACAAAAAGATTTTAAAGTTTATAAAATGTAGTTTTGATGTTATCCATTTTTTGTATCTCTTACTTAAATTTATAAATCTTTTCACATGAAATTATAGAGGGAAAGGAACTATAATATAGAATGCAAACTTAAGCAACCAAAAAGCCAAAGAAAATATATGGAGCAGTGGGTTTTCAGAGATGGTCAACAGGAAGCCCAGAAGAGTGATCCCCAAGAGTAAAGGAACAACAAAGGGCATCCTTTGACTGCCAGTTTTCAGGTTGGAAGCTTCTAGGCTAAAGTCCTGCGAGAGAAATTCAAAAAGGGACTGGGTTCTTTGCTGAGGTAGGGAGATAGTTTATAGTTCAGTGAAGTTAGAGTAAAATAAAAGAAAGAAAGACGTTAAAGAATGTGAAAGAGATTCGCAGAGAAGTTTACTCAAGTGCTTGGTTGAATACTTTTTGGGCATTCACATAAGAAAACTATTCCAGGCTCAAGAGCCACAGAAACATGTGTGCAGAACAAGTCAACAGTCTATAGAGCTTGTGTTGGCTAGTTTTATGTCAGCTTAACACAGACTGTAGACATCTGAGAGGAGAAAGAGAAAATTTGCCCAGAAGACCAGGCTGTAGGCATTTTCTCAATTATTGATCAAAGTGGGAAGGCCCAGTCCATTGTGTGTTGGGACACCCCACCCCTAGACTGATGGTCCTGGATTCTATGAGAAAGGAGGCTAAGCAAGCCATGAAGAGTAAGTCTGAAGCAGCACTTCTGTACGCATGCTTCAACAGCTCAAGCCTCCAGGTTCCTTCCTATTTTGAGTTTCTGCCTTGATTTCCCTAAACGAACTGTGACTTGGGATACATAAGCCAAATAAACCCTTTCCTTCACAAGTTGCTTTGGTCATAGTGTTTCATTACAGCAAAATGAACTCCTCCTAAGAGCTTTTACGGGATGGGAAGAGTTCCTGTTCCCATCAATCACAGTTGAAAGACCTCCTAACACACGTGTCTCTAGACAAAGCCCTTAGAAAGGCTGAAATTGGATGTAGAATAAAGGCTGCTCTAGACTTAGTCTAGCCAAATATAGAAGCAAGCATTCTTAGACCCAAAAAGATTATAATAGTATGTGGTACCAGAAAATTACAATATGGGAGCATAATGAAATCCAACAGTCAAAAGTGAGGTAACCCAGACCCATAAAGATGAACATGGGATGTACTCACTCATATTCGGTTTCTAGCCATGATTATAGGACATCGAGCCTATAAGTTTGGGATCCTTGAGAAGATAATAAGAAGGTGAACTCCCAAAAAAGATATAGTAATCCTCCTGGATATTGGAAGTAGACACGATCGCCAGGCAAAATTGGGAACTTGAGGGTTGGGCAAGACTGGGCCAAGGGAAGATGGGGAGAGAAAAGTGTGAAGGGGAGAGCGGGGGGAGCTCGGAGGAATGGGGTGCTTGGGATATAGGAAGGGTGGATATGAGAGCAGGGAAGCATATATCTGAATTTAAGGAGCTACCTGAGGGTTGTCAAGAGACTTGACCCTAGAGGGGTTCCCAGGTTTCCAGGGAGACGCCCCCAGTTAGTTCCTTGGGCAGCTGAGGAGAGGGAGCCTGAAAAGGCCAGTTCCTATAGCCATACTGATGAATTTCTTGCATATCACCATAGAACCTCCACCTGACGATAGATGAAGAAAATGACAGAGCCCCACCTTGGAGCACCGGACTGAGCTCCCAAGGTCCTGATGAGGAGCAGAAGGAGAGAGAACATGAGAAAGAAAGTCAGGACCGTGAGGGAACCTCCAGCTGGCGACAGATGGGGAAGGTGACTGAGCCCCACATTGGAGCACTGGACTGAGCTCCCAAGGTCCCGATGAGGAGCAGAAGGAGCGAGAACATGAGGGAGAAAGTCAGGAACGAGAGGGGTGCGTTCACTCATGGAGACGGTGGGACAGAACTAATGGGAGATCACCAACTCCAGTTGGAATGGGACTGATGGATCATGCGACCAAACCCGTCTCTCTGAGTGTGGCCAACAGCGGGGGCTGACTGAGAAGCAAAGGACAATGGCTCTGGGCTCTGATTCTTCTTCATGGACGGGCTCTGTGGGAGCCTTCTCAGCTTGGTCGATCACCTTCCTGGACCTGGGGGGAGTTGGGAGGACCTTGGTCTTAGCATAGAGTGGGGAACCCTGATGGCTCCTTGGCCTTGAGAGGGAGGGAGGGGAGGTTTGGGTGGAGGGGAGGAGAGGGAAGGGGGAGAAGGAGGGGAGAGAAAGGGGAGAAGGAGGGGAGGGAGGGGGGAGGAGGAGGGAAGGAGATGGAAATTTTTAAATATAAAAAAAAATAAACCATGAGAAAAAAAAAATGAATATACAAATGACTATCAGACAACAAGCTGAAGAACAAGACGCTCTACAGTGTCTGATCAAATAGTCATTTAAAAATCACTGAAGTAATAATAAGCAAGACTGAAAAAGCATGGGATAAAACCTGACTCCCTGGACATGGCAGACAATGAGGGCTTCTGAGAAGCCAAGGACAATGACATTGGATTTGGATACTATTACGCATACTGGCTTTGGGGGGGGCCTGGCCTGTTTGGATGCTCACCTTCCTGGGCCTGCATGGAGGGGGGGGAGGAACTTGGACTTCCCAAAGGGCAGGGAACCCTTACTGCTCTCTGGACAGGAGAGGGAGGGGGAGTGGAGGGGAGAGGGGGGTAAATGGGAGGCGGGGAGGAGGCAGAAATTTTTAATAAAAATAAAAAACAATAAAAAATGATAAAAATAAAATGTAACTCAAGAAAAAAATAAAAAAGAAGACTACTTCAACTGTAATGGCCTAACTAAGATAGCTGTAAGATGATAGCAGAAAAATTTACGCATTGCATAATTTCATTAACAGAAAGTTGAAGGTGCAATATTAATATCCAAATAGACTTCTGAATAATACTAGGGAAATTTCATAATTAGTTAGAGGTAATTCTTTAAGATAACTTAAGTCCACATGTTAATATTTCCACTACCAAAAATGGTCACAATCAACAGATGTGATAGGAATTTTTAACAGGTGCATGTTGACAGCATAAAAGAATATGAGCAAGAAACATGGTCAGACAAAGAAGATTGAACAACCCTATCAGCCTAGTTCTCCTAAGTGAGAATCTAGAACAATAACACCCAATAACAGTCCAGTAAGTATTGCTTTCAATATTCTTGAGGCCTTTACTGAGATAAATCACATTCTGGGCCATAAATAAAACCTACATAGAAGATTATAATCATACACTATACTATTTATTTTTAATTAATTACAATGACTTTAAGTTGGAAACCAGTGTTAGGAAGATATATTTTAGAAGAAAATCTTAAATATTTGGAAATTATCAGGTGCATGGGAAGTGGTGGGACATCATGAGAACACTGAAAAAATGGGTTCAAACAAAAATTGCAAAAAATAATAGAAATTGTTTTGAACTGCGGTTTTAGAGGCTCAGTCAATAAGGTGACTGTGTACAAGCAGGAAGATATGAGTTTGGATTCCTAGTATCCATAGTAAAAGCAATGCAGGCTGCCATAATACATGTCTGTAACTTGGGAGGCAAAAGGGGATGGAGGCAGCAGAGACAGGCAGATCCCAGGGATTTGCTGGGTAGTCAGACTACATAGTTCAGGAATGGCAGGTTTATTGAGAGACTGTCTCAGGGGATACGGTGGAAAGTGATTAAGGAAGATACCTAATGTCAGCTTCTCACTCTCGCAGTCGGCTGTACCTGTACACACACTATCTATCCCTCCCGCCGAATCTCTCTCTCTCTCTCTCTCTCTCTCTCTCTCTCTCTCTCTCTCTCTCTCTTTCAGACAGAGGCAGAGAACAGAGACAGATTATTATTTTGTTTTTTTTTTAAATTTTTTTTCATGGTTTATTTTTTTATATTTAAAAATTTCCATCTCCTCCCCTCCTCCTCCTCCTTTCCTCCCCTCCTCTTCCCCCTTCCCTCCCCTCCTTCTCCCCCTTCCCTCCCCTCCCCTCCCTCCCTCTCAAGGCCAAGGAGCCATCAGGGTTCCCTACTCTATGCTAAGACCAAGGTCCTCCCAACTCCCCCCAGGTCCAGGAAGGTGATCGACCAAGCTGAGAAGGCTCCCACAGAGCCCGTCCATGCAGAAGAATCAGAGCCCAGCGCCATTGTCCTTTGCTTCTCAGTCAGCCCCCACTGTTGGCCACATTCAGAGAGACGGGTTTGGTCGCATGATCCATCAGTCCCATTCCAACTGGAGTTGGTGATCTCCCATTAGTTCTGTCCCACCGTCTCCATGAGTGAACGCACCCCTCACGTTCCTGACTTTCTTTCTCATGTTCTCTCTCCTTCTGCTCCTCATCAGGACCTTGGGAGCTCAGTCCAGTTCTCCAATGTGGGGCTCAGTCATTTTCTTCATCTATCGCCAGCTGGAGGTTCCCTCACGGTCCTGACTTTCTTTCTCATGTTCTCTCTCCTTCTGCTCCTCATCAGGACCTTGGGAGCTCAGTCCAGTTCTCCAATGTGGGGCTCAGTCATTTTCTTCATCTATCGTCAGGTGGAGGTTCTATGGTGATATGCAAGAAATTCATCAGTATGGCTATAGGAACTGGCCTTTTCAGGCTCCCTCTCCTCAGCTGCCCAAGGAACTAACTGGGGGGCATCTCCCTGGAAACCTGGGAACCCCTCTAGGGTCAAGTCTCTTGACAACCCTCAGGTGGCTCCTTAAATTAAGATATATGCTTCCCTGCTCCCATATCCACCCTTCCTGTATCCCAAGCATCCCATTCCTCCGTCCTCCCCCTATTCTCCCCTTGAGAACAGAGACAGATTATTATTTTGGAACGGACCAATGGAAACATGGAACACTGAAATGTAGGATCTACAGAAAGAGTGCTCAGATGAAAATATAAAGCATTAGATTTACTAAATTATCAATTAACAAAATTTATTACTCACTTTTAATTAAATTGATTAAAATAATTAAAGAATTATTTTTGTATTTTTGCCTTATCAAACAAATTAAATGCAAAGTAGGCATAGGAAAAAATGCTAAAGTTTAGAATAGTAGTCAATGAAAGAGAAAAATGAATGAAATAAAACATGTTCCACAATACTACACCTAAGTAACCACATGGAAATGGAAATATATTTATACAGAATGTCAGCTGCAGTATTCAAACTCAGAGTAGTTTTATCTAATTGGTGACTGGAATGAATGTAGATGCATATCAGCTGCAGAACAGAATAACCAACAGTGGCTTGTCTACACAGTGGACAACTTCATAGTAACCAAAAGAAGAAATTGCTGGCACATAAAAGGATGTAGGTGAGTCTTAAAATATTATGTGAGTGTAAAAATACCCAGAATTCCACTTTCTGTGATTGTGACATAGTAACACTAGCAACAGACCAGAAGGTTCATAGGCCCAGAGGAAAGGAAGATGATTAGATTCAAAGGGTAGGAACAAACTCAGTGATGATGGAAATATTAAAAATTATGATTGCAATAGTGGTCACATGACTGTAAGCACTTTTCAAAATGTACAGAATCAGTCACTAAAAGAGGTATTTTTATTCTGTCTAAAGTGTTCTTCAATGAACATTTATGGGAAGAAAGAGAAAACTGAGAGTGCATGGCATTTCAGAAGCTTGCTTTTTAAAATTATAAAAATTCATGTGCTTATTTTAAGAAGTAGTTAAATAGAACAGAGGACATGAAATGAAAAATAAATTTCTTTTAGTTTTCAAATTCTACCTTGCGGGAATGGAACTGAAACAAATTCATTATGTAAAAGTTTAAGAGGCTTTTATCATAAACGTGCTAATTTTTACAGTTATTATTATTGTTAATGTTATTATTACTATTTTACACAAATGGACTCATTTTCTATGACTTAAAAAAACTGGGATAATGAAATGTGTAGATTTTCCTTATTCTTTCTTCTTACTTGCTATTTATTTTTATGCAATAGATTCTTCTTATTCATTTAGCCTGAAAAAAATTTTGATTTCACCCATTTTTTTTACTAGAAGGAAAGCTACTGTATTGGATCCTCCTAGGCTTTTTTATGTCTTTTGCTTGTTTTAGTGTGAGAAATTTATCATGGACTTGTGGGGATACTTTTTATACAAATGATTTTCTTTGACAAATATAGTTGAACTTTATTTCCAAAGACATACACATTGGTTTTGACAGTATTTATCTTCATCACCTATAAAAATCCACAAATGTCATGATTTTTATCAAGCTGGAAGGTAAGAAAATGCCATCTCATTTTTCAGTTAGTTGTGACATTTTCCTTATAACTAAACAGAAAGAAAGTAGGTGCTGGAGTTGCCTGTGATAACTGGTAGACTTCACCGTGGCTGTTTTTGCATCTTACTGTCCCTAACTTTTGAGGACACCTGAGTGACTTCTCTGTATGCAGCTGCTGAGAGAGATCACCTATGGCTGATTTTAAAGGAATTTGTCTTTTCTTTCATGGCTAGCCTTCAGTATGTTTTTTGTATAGCTCCACCACTTTAGATCTTACAGAAGTTGACTATATCCACGTGTATCATGGAGTTCATGCATTTAGCATCTTCTTTTAAACACGTTTGCTCTCCCCAGTGTTTCCCTTCCCCCTGGGTATTTAATCATGTATACGACAAGCCAGCATTACATGCGATTCTCCTAGCAATGCCATATGGTTTCTCTGAATGGGGATAGATGGAGGAATTTATTGACTTTGATCATTGCACTATAACAAATACAATTATGGCATGGGAAATTTCCTACTAGAGTTCAAGAGAAAATGGGGGAGCCCCCTCCTTTGGATGATTTGTGTGTCTGAATGAATCAGGAGGCTTTCCCCAGATCCCATCCTCTTTCATATGTAATCATGGAGATGATATGCCCATGTGCATTGCTGGTGAAGGATTTCTCTCCTCCCCCATCTCCAGTCAAATAATCCCTCCTTTAAAACAGAGGGAACGATTTAGCAGTTGAAGTGTTGGCTTTGAAACACTTAGACTTGGTGGCATCTTTCAAAGTTTCATCAGGATTGACTTAGTCCTTCATTCTGGAAATATCATAACCACATGGAACCCTAAGCCATTACAGAAGAACTGCTTTTGTAAGAAATCCCAAACACGGGGGCCCACTTTCTCTGAGACTATTGAACATGCCTTACCATATAAACTAAGAAGCGAAAATTCTGACTTTAGTTATGCCTTGTAGATTTTAGAATTTTAAATAGGCAATGGTCAGTGAATATGGAGCCTAATTCTTAACTATAATACCATATTACTTTCATAAGTTACTGCTTTTTTCTTTTATAATTCAATAGAAGTCTATATGAATAAGTAATTCCATTAGTTTAACTACCACTTGTGTGTTATTTTCTGAAACCACAGGGAAATCAACCTTCTGCTTACTTTGAATTAAGGGGTGCAGGGAAATGGGAGGAGAAGCCAACACTGGCTCAAAAAAGGCACCCCTGAAGTTCCCTTTGAGGTACTGTTTCCCAGTGAAGGAAGGGACTGCCAGGGAGATGGGTGTTCTTTGAGGAAAGTCACTATCAAATAGTAACGAGCAGATGGCCCCTGAGCCGGCTACACAGCTTTATTTGAAATATTGTGTTTAAAGAAGATGCTTAAAGGTAGAAGTAAAAGAAACACAGCAAGGATTTCTGGAGTACAAGAAAGTACCTTGAGAAGGGCACAACTTGCTGTGTGATTGCCATGCTCTCTCTGAAGAAGACCGACAAATTTGTTCTGACACTTGGCTGTGAAGTTCACACTTGGGAAGAAGGGTCCTGTGGTCATACCATCATACATCAGGTACCAGGGGCACTGAGAAACACTGGCACTAACTTGGCTCACACCTGAACTGAAAACCCCTAAAACAGTACGAGTACAGCAGCAAGGCTCCTTCATTCCAGTGATGCTTCAACGGCAACACTTTTGTGTCTCTTGGCAGCCCTGAGGCTCGCATTCTTCTTGTCCCAGGAGTCTGGCATCTTACACAGTTGGATAGCAGCGTGGACATTCACTCTTTTGCATTCCTCCGTGGAGGTGCTCTTCTCCTGGCCATTTGGGCTCAGAGTCGTTTGTTCTCATGTATTTTTCATCTGTGGGAGCCTGGTTGAGCTCTTGCTGTCTGGTCTCTGGCCACTCCTTCCAGTCTTGGGAACAAAGCAGGTTCTGATAAGTGTCTCCTTAGAAGCAGATCGCTACTAAACAATACTCGCCTTTTAATTTTTTCTAACATGCTGCTGGTTGCCAATAGCACTGTAAGCCTCTCATCCAAACACTGCTAAGGAATAGGATCCTTGTGAGCTTTCTTTATAAAGGAGCCAATAGGTCTCCAAAAGGGCTTATTCGGGACATCAACCATCACCCCATTGAGAATCTTGGGCAGATCACTGTAATTGACCAGAAGCAACTCCAGTTGTTCTGTCATGGAAAATGGAGGTTGTTAGGTTGGTCTTCATTTTTTATGCTTTGCAGAATTAAAGATTAAACTTGCAAGCAGGCTTTCTGCTACAAAAATTTAATAAGCCACGTGATTTCAAGAACTTTAGCAATGTTAGACATCATGATAGCATGTCTTCTGTGTCCTCGGAAGGCTCTGTGAAATTTTCCCTCAGTGCCCTTACATTTCTGACATTTCAATCTCGTTGTCTGTGAAATGGGACTATCATGGCCTGTCTCTTAGATACCATGGAAAGCCGCAGTGGAAGAATCTGCGTACACTGACCATGATGTAGTAAAAGAAAAAAAAGTATCAGCCAAACCTCCTTAGTACGAGGCATGCAGAAATTTCACAGTTGGTTCAATCGAAGATTAACTTGATTGATTAAGAACTCGGGGTATAAGCCTCAGTAGAGCTTCTGGCCCTGAGCTCAATTCCCACTACTTCAAACACCCCTGTCCCTGCTCCTGCCACAGAAAATGAAAGCTTTGAAAAATTCCACTATAGTGTTATGGCTTACCTCTGGTGAATTGTGTCACTCTGCAAGATAAGGTAAACATTCTTTTGTCTTCTCCTTTCCTCCCAACCTGAGCTTGATGGAAGGTGTCCTGTGTTAGAGTCAGTGGGAGAATCACAGCAGATATATGACTGGTCTTGCTTGCTCCTTCTCCCTTGGAGTCTGTACCTCCCATAGCACTTGCTAAATCATGTTGTAATTTTTCCATCTACTTGTCTGGTTCATTCATTATGACTGGAATGTTTTGAGGGCAGAGACTGTGTAATACTTTTGTTCATCCTGGGAGCACTTTCCGTCACACTTAACACAAGGTGCTGGGCTGGGCCTCAAGAAATGCTACATGACTCACTGGAAGACTTTTAAGAACATTCTACTAGTTTTTTACAGTGTCCAGCCATCACTAAATGAAACAGGAGGATTTATATTCTCAGAAAGCAAAGCAGAGAAATGCATTCATGTTGATATAAGTAACAAATACATTTTTAAAACAAAATAATTTAAACCAGTTTTTTTATTGATTTTATTTGAACTCTACATTTTTCTCTGCTCCCCTCCCCTAAGGTCCACATGCTCCCAATTTACTCAGGAGATCTTGTCTTTTTCTACTTCCCGTGTAGATTAGATCTATGTAAGTCTCTCTTAATGTCCTCGTTGTTGTCTAAGTTCTCTGGGGTTGTGGTTTGTAGGCTGGTTTTCTTTGCTTTATGTTTAAAGACCACCTATGAGTGAGTACATGTGATAATTGTCTTTCTGTGTCTGGGTTACCTCACTCAAAATAATGTTTTCTAGCTCCATTCATTTTCCTGCAAAATTCAATATGTCATTATTTTTTCCTGCTGTGTAGTACTCCTTGTGTAAATGTACACCATTTTCCTTATCCATTCTTTGGTCAAGGGGCATTTAGGTTGTTTCCAGGTGGGCTATGACAAACAATGCTCCTATGAACATAGTTGAGCACATGTCCTTGTGGCACGATTGAGCATCCTTTGGATATATACCCAAAAGTGGTATTACTGGATCTTGAAGAAGGTTGTTTACTAATTTTCTAAGAAATTGCCACACTGACATCCAAAGGGGTTATACCACCTTGCATTCCCACCAGCAATGCAGAAGTGTTCCCTTTTCCTCACAACCTCTCAAGTATAAGTTGTCATCAGTGTTTTTGATTTTGGCCATCCTTACAGGTGTAAGATGAAATCTCAGAGTTGTTTTGATTTGCATTTCTTTGATGACTAAGGAATTTGAACATTTCCTTAAGTGTCTTGACATCAGCCATTTTAGATTCCTCTGTAGAGAGTTCTCTGTTTAGGTCTGTATTCCATTATTTTAAATTGGATTATGTGTTCTTTTGATGACCAATTTCTTGAGTTCTTTGTATGTTTTGGAGATCAGACCTCTGTCTGATGTGGGGTTAGTGAAGATGTTTTCCCATTCTGTAGGCTGTCGTTTTGTCTTGTTGACCATGTCCTTTGCTTTACAGAAGCTTTTCAGTTTCAGAAAGTTCTATTTATTAATTGTTTCTCTCAGGGTCTGTGTTGCTAAGGTTATATTTAGGAAGTGATCTCCAGTGCCAATGCGTTCAAGTGTACTTCCCACTTTATCTTCTATGAGGTTCAGTGTGGCTGGTTTTATGTTGAGGTCTTTGATGCATTTGGACTTGAGTTTTGTGTATGGTAATAGATATGGGTCTATTTTCATTCTTCTACATGTTGATATCCAGTTATGCCAACACCACTTGTTAAATATACTTTCTTTTTTCCATTTGATATTTTTTGATTCAAAAATCAGGTGTTCGAAGATGTGTGGATTGATATCCGGGGCTTCTATTTGGTTCCATTGGTCCTCCTGTCTGTTCTTATGCCAATACCAGGCTGTTTTCAGTACTGTAGCTCTGTAGTAGAGTTTGAAGTCAGGGATTGTGATGCCTCCAGAAGTTCTTTTATTGTACAAGATTGTTTTGGCTATCCTGGGCTTTTTGCTTTTCTATATGAAGTTGAGTACTATTCTTTTGAGGTCTGTGAAGAATTTTGCTGTGATTTTGATGGGCATTGTTTTGAATCTGTAGATTACTTTTGGTAAGATTGCTATTTTTACTATGCTAATTCTGCATACCCAAGAGCATGGGAGATCTTTCCACTTTCTGGTATCTTCTTCAATTTCTTTTTTTAAAAGATTTAAAATTCTTGTCATACAAGTCTTTCACTTGTTTGGTTAGAGTTACTCCGAGATATTTTATGCTATTTGTGGCTATTGTGAAGGGTGTTGTTTCTCTGATTTCTTCCCTATCTTTTTTATCATCTGTGTACAGGATTTTTTTTTTGAGTTAATCTTGTATCCTTCTTCATTACTGAAAGTGCTTATGAGTTGAAGAAGTTCTTTGGTAGAATTTTGGGGGTTATAAATATATATATAATATATATTATATATAACATATATAATATACATATAAACTATCATATCATCATCAAACAGTGATAGTTTGACTTCTTCTTTTCCAATTTGTATCCCCTTGATCTCCTTTTGGTGTCTTATTGCTCTAGCTAGGAGCTCAAGAACTATATTGAATAGATATGGAGAGAGTGGACAACCTTGTCTTGTTCCTGATTTCAGTGGAATCACTAGGAGTTTCTCTCCATTTAGTTTGGTGTTGGCTGTTGGCTTTCTGTATATTGCCTTTATTATGTTTAATATGTTCCTTGTATCCCTGCTCTCTTCAAGACCTTTATCATGAAGGGATGTTGTATTTTGTCAAAAGCTTTTTCGGCATCTAATGTGATGATCATGTGTTAAACTAGTTTTTAAAACATTGAAATAGTTAAAACACCTTGAAAATCTCAGAAATAATAGATATCCATGAAGGTATCCCTAAAATTATACAAACATGTCCCATTTTAGATCTCTGCCTTGATAAAACAGAAATACACTTTCTCCCAACCTCTCCCAACTTCCCCTCTGCTTCTCTTCCAGCTTCTCCTCTATGGAGGTAACACACATAAGACATGGAGGTAACTACATTGTCCTGTTTCTTTATGGTAAGAGTGAAAAACTATCTGAAGTTTTATTTAAAAGAATCTGAGTAGAGGTAACAGGTACAAAGTCTTTCCCCACTGTTTTTTATTTTTCCTGACATGCTCTTTTTCTTTGAGTCAAAGACCCAGCTAAGTGGGACCAATGTCATACCCTTTTGTGGAACTGGAGAGCCTGATTGGGGAGGGTCACCTCTGAAATATAAGTATGTCATGACTTTGGGAAGGCAGATATGTTCACAACTCTACCATCAGCACAGATGCAATGCCATGGCTTTTGTTTGCTGAATAAAATGTGTGTTCGGAGAACTGAGGGAGCTTGTATTCTTGGCCTTAAAACCATAAAGGGAGCATCTATTCATGAACACTTAAGTCTACCTAGCTCTAATCACTAACTTCCTTGTTATAGGTGAATAGCAGTGGTTCTGCTTGGGGAAAACTATGTTGACTTTGCTCATTTTCTTATCAGTGTGTTTCTGTGTGTCTTCTTCACTTTATCTGCATTTCTGCATATAATGCATCCGACAGCAGTATCCCAGATGCATTTCAGAATCTCAGGTTCTATTGTGTACTGGAAAACATCCCTTTGAAGTAAGTGCTCAAGTGAATTGCAGTATGTTTATATGACTTAACAGCCGTCACCACTGTCTAATCACAGAACATTTTTATCACCCCAGAAGGAACCTGAATGCCGCTAGCATTTTTTCCCGGTTTCCCACCATTAGCCCTGTGCAACTATTAATCTCCGTTTGTCTGTAGAATTGCCTGTTTTGAACATTTTATAGACTAGGAATCGTACATTATATAGTCTTTGATGTTTGACTTCTTTCACTTAGTACAGTGTTTTCCCAAGTGTTCATCAATATTGCAGAAAATATCAAAAATTCACTCAGTTTTGTAATGGAATAATATTTAATTGTATGAACACCAAATAATTTGTTTACTAGCCCAGTTGTCATCAGAAGGACTTCATCCAGCAACTGATGGAAACAGATGCAGAGACCCACAGCTAAACATTAGGTGAAGCTCGGGAATCCTGCAGATGAGGGGCAGGAAAGATTATAGGAGCCAGCTAGGTTAAGGGCACCCCCTCCACAAACAAACCTTGCCATAGAACCAACTAACTGGGACTTATAGAGGCTCACAGAGACTAAGCCACTGACCAGGAGCCTGCATGGAACTGACCTAGCCCCTGTTGACATATGTCAAGTTGTGTAAGCTTGGTCTTTTTGTGAGACTCCTAACAGTGGAAGCAGGGGCTGTCGCTGACTCTGCTGCCTGTTTTTGGGGACCCATTTTTCCTACTGGGTTGCCTCATTCAGTCTTAACAAGAGAGGAGGTGCCTAGTCTCACTGCAACTTGATATACTGGAAGAGAAATAGAGGAGGAGTGGATGGGAGGGGAGAAAGTAGGGAGGGGGTTGTGAGGAGAAGATTGATATCTTTTTTGTTGTTGTTAGAAACAGTCTTGCAGTACAGCCAGTTTGGCCTCAAACTTGAGATTCTTCTCTCAGTCTCCTGGGGATTGGGATTGTAGATGTTGGTTACCAGCACTGGCTTGCTTCTACATGCACATGTTTCAGATTTCTTTTATGAAGCTTACTGGAATTAATTCAAATATTTTTAAAATATTAATTTTTTTACTTATTGTATTCACTAGTTTTATGTCAACTTCAGCACACACTAGAGTCATCAGAGAGGAGGGAGTCTCAGTAGAAATATGTCTCTGTAAGCTCTGACTGTAAAACATGTTCTTAAGTAGTGATCATCAGGGGAAGGGCCCTCACACTGTGAGTGGTGCTATCCCTGGATGGTGGTCCTGAGTTCTATAAGAAAGCAGACTAAGAAGTATATGGAGAACAGTCCGGTAAGCAGCACTCCTCCATGGCCTGTGCATCAGCTCCTGATTTCAGGTCCCTGCCCTGCCTGAGTTCCTGCCCTCACTGCTTTTGATGATGAAATGTTAAGTCTTTCCTCCCCAAGTCATGGTGTTTCATCATAGCAATAGTAACCCTAACTAAAATACTTTTTCAAAATATTTTTTAACCAGTTGAGAAAATATCTTTATCACTGTAGTTTGTTTGGTGGTTTTTCTTACAAAAATATTTGAGAAATTATAATTCATATATTTAGGGAGTATAATTTGTGATATTTAATATATATACTCATGGGAAGATCATATTAAACAAATCAATATACTCACCACCATACCAACTCATTGCTCAATTTTGTGGTAAGAATGATGACAATCTACTGTTACAGAAGTTTTGAAATGCATGAAATATTATTATTATTAATTATGGTTGCCATGCAGTGAAATAGACCTCCAAACTGTTTCTCCTGTCTGATAGAATCTACATCAAAGGGCTAACATTTTCCATTCCCCATTCCACTCTCCCCAGTCCCGAGCCTCTGGTGAACATTGGCCTAATCTCTGCTTGTGAGTAGGGCCATCTTAGATTCCATATGTAAGTGAGGTCCTGCAATGCTTGTTTTTCTGTACCTGGTTTACATCACTCAGCCCAATGATCTCCAAGTTAAACTATGCTTTTGAAGATGACAGAGTATCCTTCATTTTAAAGATTATGTAATACTAAGTGTGCATATCTGTGTTTGTGTGTGGTACTTTTCTTTTTAATCTGGGGTGGAGACTAATTTCCAGAATATTGGTGCAGGAGAATTGTCTGTATTCTGTTAATCATCTTTTAAATAAACGCTGATTGGCCAGGCAAGAGGTAAAGGTGGGAAAACCAGACAGGAAGTAGAAATGATGTAATAAGAACAGGAGAACTCTGGGAAGGAGGAAGTTGATTCCTCCCATTCTTGCCCAGACTACTGAAGCAGCAGGATGTGATCTGCAACCACTGAAAAAGGTACTGAGCCACATAACATAGATCGGAAAAATGGGTTAATCAAGATGTGAGAGTTAGCCAGTGAGAGGCTAGAGCTAATGGGCCAATCAGATTTATAACTTACAGAGATCATCTCT
Organism: Arvicola amphibius; assembly: GCF_903992535.2. Lineage (NCBI taxonomy): Eukaryota > Metazoa > Chordata > Mammalia > Rodentia > Cricetidae > Arvicola > Arvicola amphibius. The sequence goes on from NC_052054.1 coordinate 38,228,184, forward strand.
GTGTTATTTCTTTGGGGCTTTCCAGCTGTGGGGTACCGAGCGGGACAGAAACCCAAACAAGCAGCAGACCTGGCCCCTGCGTGTTACAGACTATATATAAAAAACCCAAACAACCAAATAATAATAAAGCTGATAACCTAAATAAAAACTATAGAAATAACTAAGGTTATTATTTTTTTAAAAAAGATTTATTTATTTATTATGTATACAACATTCTGTCTTGATGTATGCCTGCACGCCAGAGGAGGGCGTCAGATCTCAGTACAGATGGTTGTGAGCCACGATGTGGTTGCTGGGAATTGAATTCAGGACCTCTGGAAGAGCAGCCAGTGCTCTTAACCTCTGAGCCATCTCTCCAGCCCCAAGGTTAATATTTTTCAAAAGAGGAAACATGAATGACTAATAGATAGTATGCAAAAAAGACATCAAATTTTGACTAACGAGAAATGCAAGTTAGAATCCCAATGTGACAGCAACATAAAACAAATACAATAGCATTTTTGGAGGTTCTTTGTATAATAATGTTTTGGCAGGATTCCCTGCACACCCGTGCTTTCTAGATCCTTTCTGTAAGTATTATGGCTTCCAGTTGGTTTTTTGGTGGTTTTCTGTGTGAGAGAATGTGTGTGTGTGTGTGTGTGTGTGTGTGTGTGTGTGTGTGTGTATCTGTGTGTTTCTTGTGCTGTCTATGGCTGGGCAAGGAGCCTACCCTCAAGGGTGTTTTGAAAAATATTATTATTTTTATTTGTGAGTGGTTGTCAATTGGAGACAGTTTCCAGGTTAGGGGTAGGGGCTTGTGTCCACTTCTCCTCTAGGCATGAGGATCCCATCTTGTTTAGAACCGTGTATGTTCTGTGCATGCTGCCTCCATCTCAGGGAGTTCATATGTGCATCTGCCATGCTGTGTTTAGTAGGCCTTGTTCCCTTGGTGTCTTCCTCCTCTCTGGCTCTTACACTCTTTCTGCCTCCTCTTTCAAGACTTCTCTGAGCACTGACTGAGAGAAGGGAAATGATGAAGACATTCTTACATAGGACTAAGAGTTCCAAGGTCTCTCATTCTCTGCATATTGTCTATCTGTGGGCTTGTATTTTTCAATTTCTGTATGTTAAACCATCCCTGCTTTGGTCAGTGTGGGTGATGTTTTTGATGTGTCCTTTAATTAGATTTGCAAGTACTTTATTTAGGAAATGTGCATCTATGCTCCTAAGGGAAAGTGATCTGTAGTTCTCTTTCTTGGTTGGGTCTTATGTGGATTGGGTATCAGGGTAACTGTGGCCTCATAAAAAGAACTGAGCAATGTTCCTTCTACTTCTATTTTGTGGAATAACTTGAGGAGTATTAGGGTTAACTCTTCTTAGAAAGTCTGGTTGAAGTCTGCACTAAAACCATCTGGCCCTGGTCTTTTCACTAGGTGGTATATGTCTGTTTAAATTGATTCTCAGTTTTTAACTTTGGTAGGTGGCATATATCAAGAAAATTATCCTTTTCTTTTAATTTTTCCAGTTTGGTGGAAAACAATTTTTAAAGCATGTCTTTATGATTCTCTGGATTTCTGTGGCATCTGTTGCTATACCCTGCCTTTCATCTTCAGTTTTGTTAATTGGGTTCTTCAATCTGACAATTTATTAATTTGGCTAAGGGTTTGTCAATCTTATTAATTCTCTTTAAGAATGAAGTCTTTGCTTCCTGACTCTCATTATTATTATTATTTTTTATTATGTTTGTTTCTATCTTATTGATTTCAGCCCTGAGTTTGATTATTTCTTGCTGTCTACTCCTTTTGGGTGTGATTTCTTTTCTTTTCTTTTAGAGCTTTCAGATATGCTGTAGTTACTAATACAAGATTTCTCCATTTTTTAAATGTAGAAACATATTGCTATGAACAAACCTGTTCCTTTGAAATACCTTCATCGTGTCCCATAAGCTTTGATAATTTGCATTTTCATTTTCTTTCAATTCTAAATGAAATTTTAATTTGTTTTCTTAATTTCTTCCTGGATCAATTTTTTTATTCAACAGTGAGCTGTTTGATCCTTGAGTTTGTAAGCTTTCTGTTCTTCTTGTTGATATCTAGCTTTAACCCATGGTGACCAGATAGGGTGCAGGGTGTTCTTTTAATTTTCTTGTGTCTGTTGAGACTTGCTTTGTGTCTAAGGTATGTGATCAGTTTTGATGAAAGTTACATAAGTTTCTGAGAAGAAAGTCTATTTTTTTTTGTCTGAGTATAATATGTACATGTCCGCTTGGTCCATTGGTATATGAGAACACTTAGTTTTAGCATTTCTATTTATTTTTGTCTAGTTGACTTGTCTATTGGTAAAAATGGGCTATTGAAGTCATCCACTATCACTACGTGAGGGTCAGTATGCTAATTAGCTGCAGTAGTGTTTCTTTTATGAACTTTGGTACTTTTGTGTTTGGTTAATATGTAGCGGGCGTGGTTGGTCGGCAATTGGAAATAACCAAACTAGCCTTATGTAAAATACTCAGCATTAATAAAAGAAGAAAATGGGAGAAACTTACAAAGCCAGAGTTCCAGCAAAGAGCAGGAAACCAAGAGGGCAAAACAAACAAACAGGGATCTTTTAAAGGTATTTTGTGCCTGGAGGGGTCACGCCCCTCAGACAAGGGATTGGTCCGCTTCCCCATCATGAATAGTCATTTAGAATTGCAATATCCTCTTAGTGGACTTTTTTTTTTAAAAAAAAAATGATGAGTATATAATGTCCTTCCCTATCGCCTCTGGCTAATTTTGGTTTGACATGTACTTGGTTTGAAGTCATATATTAAAATAGCTACACTGGCTTCTTTCTTGGGTCTACTTACTTGGAATATCTTTTCCCATCCTTTTACCTGAGGTGATACCTATCCTTGGTATTGAGGTGTGCTTCTTGGATACACCAGAAGGATGGACCCTATTTTTGAATCCATTCTGTTAGTCTGTGTCATTTTACTGGGAAACTGAGACCATTAATGCTGAGAGATATCAGTGGGAAGTGTTTGTTGTTTCCCATAATTTTGTGGTTGTGATGTGAGTTGCACCTCCCCCATCCCCTTTTGATTTGCTTGTCTGAGATAATTTATTTTTTGTGTTTTCTTTTGTGTTCTTAGCCACTTCAGGTAGAAATTTTTCTTGTAGACCCTCTTGTGGGGCTGAATTTATACATAGACTCTGCTTAAATTTGCTTTTATATTGGAATATCCTTCTCCATCTTTGGTGATTGAAATTTTTCTGGGTGCAATAGTCTGTGTTGACATCTGTGGCCTCTTAGAGCATGTCTGTCTAGGCCCTTCTGGCTTTTAAGATCTCTATTGGAAAGGCAGGTGTTATTCTAGTAGCCCTAATTTTATATGTTACTTGCTTTTTTTTTCCTTTGCAGCTTTCAATATTCTTTCTTTGTTATGCACACTTAGTGTTTTGATTATTATGTGTCATGGGGAACTTCTTTTTTAATTTCATGTACTTGGTTTCTATATTTTTCTTGTACCTTGATAGAGACCTCTTCCTTTAGGCTGGAAAATTTTTCTTCTATGATTTTCTTAAAATATTTTCTGTGCCTTTGACTTAGATTTCTTCTCCTTCTTCTATTCCTGTTATTTGTTGAACACTATTCATAGTGTTCTGGATTCCAGGATGTTTTGTGCATTAATTTTTTTTAAGATTTAATTTTTTTCTTTCACTTAGACATACATTTCTTCTACCTTGTCTTCAATGCCTGAGATTCTCTCTTCCATGTCTTGTATTCTGTTGGTGAAGCTTGTCTCTGAGAGTCTGTTTGAGTTCCTACTTTTTTCATTTCTAGTTTTGTCTCAGCCTGGGTTTTCTTTTGTGATTCCATTTCACTTTCATGTGAACTGTTTTCTTAATTTCATGCCAGTGTTTGTTTCTTTTTTTGTATATTTAATTAATGTATCTTTCATATTCACTTTGGGTCTTTGAGCATATTCATAATAGTTATTTTGAAATCTGTGTCTTGTGTTTTAGCCATATCACATTTCTCAGGACCTACTGGAGTGGAGACATATTGTCCTAGCTGTTTTGATTGTGTTTTAACGTTGGTATTTTGTGCATCTGGATTTGGAATGATGGCCATTCTAGGTGTTGATATCTGATCTTATCTTTGTTGGGTGGGTGTTTTTTTTGGGGGGGGGGGGACATCAACATTCTATCTTTCTTTATGATATTTAGCAATGTTTTAGCATGGTTATTTATTTGGCTATTTATTTATTTATTTATTTATTCTTCTCTCATATAATCCTGTCTGCAGTGTGCCCTCCCTTCATTCTACCAAATCTCCCCCCCTCCGCCCCCTTTCTCTCTAGATTCACTGCTCCTCCATTCCCCACAAAAAAGGCAGGCCTTCCAGTGATATCGACTGGACACTGCATAACAAAGTGCAATAGGACTCGGCACAAACCCTCACAACAAGGCTGGATAAGGCAACCCAGGAGGAGGAAGAGGTCTCAAGAGGAAGTAGAAGAGTTAGAGATATTCCTATTCCCCCTGTTAAGAGTCCCACAAAAACCTCAATCTAAAAAACAACCATATCATGTATGTAGAGAACCTAATGCAGACCCATGCAGGCTCTATAATTCCTGCTTCAGTCTCTGTGAGCCCCTAAGAGCTCTGCTTGGTTGATTCTGTAGACTGTGTTCTTCTATTGTCCTAGACTCCGCTGGTTCCTACAATCCTTCCTCCCCTTCTTACGGTGGGCAGGTGTTTTGTTCTTTAATTTCTGCTGTTCTCTCTGAATTTTAATACAGTGTGGTGGCTATGGGTTGCCTTCTGAGATCCTGCTGGGTGTGGCCTGATGGTCCAAAGTAGAAAGTGTTTCTTGGTGTTAGGAGCTGATGTGATGTAACTGGAGACTGCTTTGGTTTCCCTGCCACCCAGACCTGAGTAATCACATAGAAATGATATTAATTACAACACTGATTAGCCAATAGCTCAGGCATATTTATAGGTAGCTCTTATATCTTAAATTAACCCATTTCTATCAATCTATGTATTACCACAAGGCTGTGGCCTATTTGTAGATGTGTTTTTCCTTTGACAGCTACATGATGTCTGCCTCCTTAGGCAGTTACATGATGTCTTTCTGACTCCACTTACTCTCTCTCTATATCTCTTCCAATCTGGCTATGTATATAATAGGCCACATCAGCTTTATTCATTAAACAATAAAAGTAATACATATGCAGAAAGACCTCCCACAACAATGTGAAAGAATGGAGACTGGTTAGAATGAGGCAGGCTGTGCTAAGTTGGCCCAGGACAGGGAGGAAAACTAGAGAACCAATAGCATCTACACAGTACCTTGGAAATGAGGGCAGAGAGAAAGGGGAGGTCACAGCAGGTGGCCTGCTACAAAGCTGAAGTAAGACTGGAGTATTCAAAATGGAGTACAGGAAGGAGGCTGAAGATTGCCTACCTGACTACCTTACCTCATTGGCCATTGGGTTGCCAGGGAGTTAATACATTTGTATTTTACATTTCTTCTAAACTAAGGAGGAACAGCCACAATTTCTATGTTTTTAAATTGGCAAGTGTGTTAACTTCTCATTCTCTTGTATTTAGTCTTATTTTTGTTTATTTTCTTTGGTTCCGAACCAGTGGTTCTTTTGTGTTTCTCACTTTGTGCATGTTCAGTCACCTGAGTCTACTGGTATTGCAAACTTTTTGTCCCTACTCTCTAACATCTTTACTGACTTGCCCAGTTTCATGCTGACTTCCCCAACATCTCTGCTTTCTTGGCCTTGGCTTTCTCTTTACTTTTGACTTTGTTTCACAGTTCCTCCTCAATGGGCATGCATTATTCCTTTTGGCTAGGCTCTTGGTTCCCTGCTTTCCTACTTGATACCTAAATTCTCTTCCATCTAAGTTGTATCAACCCTCTGGATAGGTATCCTCCACCCCCACCTCTTAGAAGCTCAAACTTTAGTTGATTTTCTTTGCATGTAGCATTTAGTGGCTTGGTTAGAAAAGTTCAGATTCAAGGGACTAGAGAGATAGATGGCATAGTGGTTAAGAGAACTTGCTATGCTTCCCGAGGACCTAGGTTTGGTTCCTAGCATCCACATGGTGGCTTGTAGTAATGAGCTGCAGGCTGCGTTCCTGCCGCCCGGATCCCGGCCGCCTGGCTAGCTTATGTCCCGAAATAACAACACACAAGTTGTATTCTTTTAAACACTGCCTGGCCCATTAGTTTTAGCCTCTTATTGTCTAATTCTCACATCTTGATTTAACCCATATTTAATAATCTGTGTAACACCACGAGTGGTGTCTTACCAGGAAAGATTCAGCATGTTTGACCTGGTGGCTGGCTCCATCGCATCTGACCTAGAGAGGAGAGGCATGGCGATTGCCCGAGGCATCTGCCTCACTCCCAGCATCCTGTTCTGTCTATTCCACCCACCTATGTTCTAACCTATTAGGCCAAGCAGTTTATTAATTAACCAATGAAACAGCAGATAGATAGAAACACTCCTACATCAGTGGCTCACAATGAACTATCTGTAGTTTCAATTTCAAATAATCTCATGCCCTCTCTACCTCTAATGTCACCAGGCATGTACATGGTTTACTATATGTATACAGTCAAACACTCACACCCACAGAAATTAAATAAATTAAGAAAAAAATTTAAACTTCGGTAGTCAAACATTGAAGAGAAAAAAACAGACAGATTCTGGGAAGGTAACTGAGTTAGTGAAGTGATTGCTGCTCCCAGCATGAGGACCTGAGTTTGATCCCTAGAATCTATTTTTTAAAAGTTGGGTGTGGTAGCATGTGTTTGTAATTCTTGAGGGGGGGATGTAATGACATTCAAATCCCTGGGGCTTATTGGCAATAAGTCAGTCTCCTTGGCTACTTCTAAGTCAATGAGAGATGTGTCTCAGAAAACAATATGGCTGGCTCTTGAAGAATGGCACTTGAGTTTGATCTCTGGCTTTTGCATGTACACGCACACCCACAAAACTAAAATGGGCCAGAGAGGATCTTGGGAAGCATAGGGGATTTACTTACTCCCTCAGGTGTTGTCAAGGTAGAAATTTAAAAATTTAAGGATTATGGAAAGAAATCAAACAAAAGTTCAGACATACACATATAGAACCTAGGCTAGATAGGAATCTTATCTGAAATAATTATACTATTTCTTAAATTGGGACTTTAACTAAATGTTTGATGATTTTGAGTTCCCATTGAAAATAAATAAAATAAGTTCAAAGATATCAGATATATTTAGATCTTGAAAGTATGTCAAACCATTAGAATTAGAAGTTAAGTTGGTAAAGAGCAAGGAATGTTATAAAATAATTTTCACATTGGTGTAAATGGCATGAAGTATGATTTGAAACATGTTATTTAGAGTAATTTTCCAGCAGTCACTCTTACTGCAGGTATGTTTGACTGAACTTTTATAAAAAACAAAAAGCAATTCCTTCCAGAGGAAAGCGTGTCATTGAGAAAATGGCTTTTATAACAGGTTATGATGAACAGCGCCAACTCATTTTGGGGTTTAGATTTTTCCTATGCTTGCAGAATTGACATCATTGGCCTTGATCTCCTTTTCCCAGCTGGAACTGAGAGACTAATTTCAGCAAAGTATTGCAAGAAACAGAGATGAACGATAAATATACAGATGCAAAGGATAGGCAGGCATTTTACTCGTTTGTATCTATCTGCTGTGGAAATTTATACTTTCATCCAAAGCTATAAAAAGATGGTATCTGCATATTGCCTTCTGTTTTGATGAGTTATAAGAAAGGATCGAAAAGCCCACTCTGAATTGCTTTTTCTTGTGCTGTGTGTGTGCAAACTTGATGTTGTTGCCTATTTGTGTGTGTGTGTATAAGTGCATTGTGTGTATGTGTGTGTGTGTTTCTTTACTCTGTCAAAGCTACATTCATGTAAAGAACTTTCTCCAGGATTAAACACTTGCTTCATTGGTGGCATTTCTGAATTTTCATCTGCCACACTCTTCACTTACAATCTGCATGAAGTGATCCCCCTCTGTCTGCCCACCCCATGCACACACTGAAACCATAGCTGTGTCTTGGCATCTCATCACCAGCAGGATCTTGACAGAGAAGGTAACCAGTTTGGGCAGCGTTAATAACAGGGATGAAATTGTGGTGGTAAGAAGGAGATGGAGTAATACCCAGAGGATGTTCTCTGTTTACCTTAGGGATGGTGTGGAAATGGTGTCAAGAACCGGAAGTGCAGAGCTGCAAGCCACAGGCCAGTTGGAGAAAGAGGGAAACAGTTCTCTTTCAGGAAACTGGAGATGGTCTGAGCCTTTGTGAGGTTAGTCCTGTAAACGGGAGGCTGACTCTGTGGGCTTGGTGGAATGTGCAGAATGTGTTTGATCAGTTTCCCCACTTAGCGTTGAAGACAGGAGCATAGAAAGAATGTGGTCAAAGCAGGCCGAGGGAGTAGTAAAGTCCCAGGAAATAAATCTTAGTTTGGTTTCAGAGTCTAAAGAATTATCTCCATTGAAATCTTTGAAGTTAAAAAATAAAACCCAAGACTGTCATTTTCAGAGTATGACCAGTTTCCAGGATATTCTAGTATCTCTACAAGCATGAACAGATATACTGTTACTCATTTTCCCCCAGCACCTCCCAGAGATACTAGCTCCCAGGGTCATTAAGGAGTGCAACATGGGAAGGAAGATAATGATGGTTTTTATAACCTTATTGTAACCCTGACAACCAAGAGACATTAGAAAGAAATGGCTCTGAAAAAAACAAAAGACTGAGAGCTTCACTTTTCATTGGGAAAGACTTTAGTAGGAGGCTATTTATATACTTTATTGCCTTTATCCTTCCTTTCCTATGAGTTCAAGAACTTTTTAGGCATTTCCTTCAAAATATTCCCAGGGAATCCTGTATCCTGAAGCCAAGAGAATCACAGAGTTGTGGCTTTGTGGTTCATGGGTAGCGCACCAGCCCAGGGTTACTACAGGATAGCTGAGACAAAGCCAGGCCTGATCTAATGTACTGGGCAAATCATAGAACCTGTCATCCTGAAACCTGTGTACAGTTGCCAGATATTCTGACAACAACCAGAAGGCAGTGATATGGCCAGCCATCTTCTGACTACAGAGTATTTCAGTAGAGACCATCTTCTGGTGAACACTGAATACATGAAGTTTTTACCTGCCTCTCCTTAACTATCCCTGTGCTGGCAAAGTCATTCTCTTATTCTATGGCCAAGTCCCTCCTTCCCCAGTGGCCCTGCTTCATCTGCGAATCAGAACAGGATAGTTTTGGGGATCAGAGAAGATGATATGAAAAGTGAAGTGATAAACAATTATGTAACATTGGGCATTGTTACTGCATTAGACAGTGCAACATAAAGGGTGTATATGAGGCAAATGAGTATGTAGTTTGCTGTGGGTTCGTCCCATGAATAAGGACTTGCAATGCAGAATTTTCAGACTAATAAACTGAAGCTCAGAGCAGGATAATGGCTTACATAGCCATTATGAATTATTTGTGTCAAAATCTTGTGTTATAGGGGGCTGGAGAGATGGCTCAGAGGTTAAGAGCACAGACTGCTCTTCCAGAGGTCCTAAACTTAATTCCTGGGAACCACATGGTGCCTCACAACCATCTATAATGAGATCTGGTGCCCTCTTCCAGCATGCAGGCATATATGTAGGCAGAACAATGTATACATAATAAAAAAAAGCTATGTGATGGTGGCACACACCTTTAATCCCAGCACTTGGGAGGCAGAGGCAGGCAAATTTCTGTGAGTTCAAGGTCATCTTGGCCTCCTGCTAGCTTTCTCATTTTTTAATTAAATAGTATTTTATTTATTCTTTGAGAATTTTATACAATGTATTTTGACCATATTCATGCCTCTCCCCACACCTCCTCCCAGAACCTTCCCCATCTTCCTACCCATGCAACTTCATGGCTTATAAATCTAAAAGTCCACGCATAATAACTTAATTTATTAAGGAAGATCACAGCTCCTAAACTATTCAAATAATGCCAGCTACTAGAAACCAAGTAGTCAAGCATCTGAACTGACGGGAGACATTCTCATTCAAACTACCACAGCACTGATCTATGCATATAGCAATATGTCATTAGGTGTTATTTTATTTCTGTATCTATCAGAATAATAGCAGTAGGGTTTTTTTTTGTTATATTGGCCAATAGCCAATAAACTCACCAATTTTTGTCCTCACTGATAATGTCGGATGTGGGTTCTATCTTGTTGATTGAGCCTGAAATCCACTGAACTTGTAGTTGGTCTGTCCCATCACGTTCACGCCACTATTGGTCAATGGGTATCTATTAGCTGGCAGGCTGCTGTTGTAGCTTGCAGGATGAGACTGGTGATTAATTTTTTTTCTTTGGTTGTATGCACATCATCTTCTGCACTGTGAATGCCACTCAGTAGGAATGAAGCTTCTAGCTGAGTACCAGATAAGTTTTTACAGATGGGGTCACATTTCCAGGCTCTAAGGGTTAAATGTGGTGTTATTAGGGCCCTAAGCAGAGCGGCTCTGGTCTCCCTTCTCAATTTGTAGCTGTACATATATATCATCTCTGTACATATATAAATCATCTCTGCTAAAATTCTTATCAATGTTTATTGATTAACAAACCCAACGCTTTCTTTCATGTTATCTCTTTTAGCAACAAGATATCTTCAGCAATATGGTCTTTTATTAAGTTTTGGAGGTTAACCCATAGCATTGGCAATAGCCTGTAAAGTTTGAGGTGTGTCGTCTATGACATTTCATTGGCTGTTGGTCTACTTTCTTTGATATGTGTTGATGCCTCTCTCCAGTATCACCTAGGAGTTGAAGTCTTAGATACAGAACTAAATCAATCTGGTTGCAGGTAATATTATGATTATAGATAATTAAAAAAATATATATATGTATTTTTAAAGAAATTAAAAGGTGTTGCAAACTCATTTGTGGCAAAACTAGAAGTGAAATAGAATCAAAACGTTCAGGAATACATCTTTTCAATTAGATTTGTTTTACTTTCAGCATAGCCAGGCTCACTGACGTGAACTTTAGCATGGAGTAAGGATTGCTTTTGGGTTTTCTTCCAACTTAAGTAAAGCAGATGTCTTTTTTTTGTTACATGATTTAATATTACTTGATGCCCTAAAATAGGTATGCAAAGGCACATAACGAGGCAAAAATGGATTTACTTTAATTGAAGAGGTGCTATAATATGTGTGCAATACAAAAATGAATACTTCACTCATTTATGTAAAGTTGGGGTTCGTTTAATACTGGATTGACATAACAAAAAAAGTGTTGACCTCACATTTACATACACACATAAAAATCAATAAATAATAGATGTGAGGAGAGGGCGGAGGCAGAGAAAGGTAATCTTAGCTCAGACACGAGGAACTAGGAACCCTGGGGTTCCTTTCTGTAATACGTGAGAGGAAATGTGCAATAAGACACTTATTACCATCTCAACACCATTCAAAGTGTCTTTTGGAAGGATTTGGTCTTGAATTCAGCATGCCAATTCATTGTGTGTGTGTGTGTGTGTGTGTGTGTGTGTGTGTGTGTGTAACAGAAAAACATAAGTCTCTAAAGGAACTTTGGAGGAAGGAATTATACCTTAATGGAATTCATAGAAGGTCTATGTTTTCTAAACTTTTTTAAAAGTGCAGTAAAACTACCGATCTTCTGTTCGCTAACCCAGAGTGTGTAAGTTCAGCCAGTGACATAATACGTCCATCACCCCTTTCTGCCGCTGTTAGCAGTCAGAGTCCCTTCTTTATGCTGGCCTTTACCCTTGGAAAGTCAATGTTGGGCTAGAACACTCTACAGCTGTGCTGGAAGTGTCTAGAAGATTCCTGTGTGTTATTCTTTAATTGATGGAGACACCTGGGACCTCCGGAACACAGAAGCAATGCTGAAGGTCCTATTAGCAAGGTTATAAGCCATAACCACAGTTTCCTTGGACAAGACCAGATTCCGGAGACAATAGACATGAACTAGCAGTATAAAGGTAGAGAACGCCACAGACTAAGTACAACCCGACAGACTCCTTCTCTGGATAAAGGATTATACATACCACTCAGAATTTGACATTTTGACAAATGAACTCGTACTCATTGTCTGACCTATTTGTTTCTTGCCTAAACTCAAGCCGGATTTGAAGCTCTCTCATTCTCTATGAGAATTCTATCCCTTTGTCACTAATAGAGGCAGTTTTGTAAATAGAATTGACTATGTCCTACTGCACTTGAATGAGAAATGAAGGTAAAACACTCATTGTCTGAGCCAGACATGTAGCCTACACTTACAGGTGAAGATAGATCACGATTCCATTCCATGGAGGGTCAGACTGTTGAAGGTAAAGTAAAAATAAATTACCCGAGTAAAGAAATCAAATGTAAAGAAACGAATAAACACTTAAAGTTGCCCCTAGGAGTAAGGGCCACGAACTGTCTCAGACCCCATCATGTCATGTGACTTAAGCTGTTCTTGTGTGATTTCAGGCAAAAGTACTGAAGGAACCAGAAGCAAGGTCTGCAAATTCATTGTTGTCTGAACTGGTTTTGATGACCTCTGAATGATATGTTTAACGTTACAAATCTCTATACTCATTTCTTTTACTTTTAGAGAACAGAGGTGTCATGGTTTCAGTTCTGAAAAAACAGACTCTAAGACGCTTGAGATTTGTGCGTAGTAGGTGTGCCAGGAAGTACTCTTGTCTTGTCACACCTTGTCGAGGAAAGAAAAGCAACAACATGGATTTTGCCAAGAAACACCGAGTTACAATGTTTTAAAGAAGAGTCCTAATTGTTTTCCCTGGGAGTTGGAGAGTCCTGATAGACTTTTGGGGGCTGATTCAATATTGGGTGAGATGTCTATTCTTACTAAAAACAAAAACAACAGTTATCTGTGACTAAAAACATTTTTTTATTACTGTTGAGAAGAAAGCAACAGGCTCAGGGAAGTAAGGTCAGATAACTTCTTAGTGGAGTAGATGGGGTCATTATCTCTGTGACCTGACTCCAGACCACCGGCCTGGTCAGAGGATGGATGCACCGTCCCAGATGAAGAGTACAGCCTGCGGGCTCTCACTGAGTACTGACCTACTGGGAAGAATAAATATGCCAGTGAGATTCTTTGAAATAAGTATATGAACATCTTTTAGTTGTGACTGGTAAATACTGAACTAACTACCTTATTTAAATTATTGATTTTTTTTAAATCAGGAAATGTTGAAAAACTTCCCATTTTGCTATAACAATGATAATTTTAGACTAATACTTTTCTTGGGTCTTATAATTTCTTAAATATGATTTTTAATATATAATTAAATATAATTTCTTAAATATAAACTGTCAGATTCTCTCATTATTACATATGTTGTCTTTGAGTAATGCACGCCAAAATAATAAATGTAGTGTGACCTGTAACTTGCAGAGTTCTCCACTTAATCCATACAGGACTCTGTAGGTTTAAATTAACGTAGCTAGGGCCTAAATGTAGAATCTGTGAGTCTGGCAGGTTATAAAGATTTGCCGTAAGTTGGAGTTGGTGTCCAGACTCCCTATATATCGTATCCAGATCTGTATCTCCTGTGTCCCCTCTGCAGACTGCATCCCACCCAGGCTCTGAATCTGACAGGCAACATGCTGTTCTTCATAAGTCACTGGAGGAACCAAGGCCAGTGTGTGTTCCGAGTGAGAGGAACAGAAGAAACCACTGCAAAGAAGGATTGGAACTCTCAGCTCCCAAGAGTGCCTAAGAAAAATAACTGCTCTTGGAAAGGGACTAAGCGTTTCCATAGAAAGCATTGTCTGTTTTCTTTGGATGTATTCTGCTAGTAGTCAGTGTGATGTGGCCTTGGGTACCACAGTAGAAGTTGTAACAGAAAATATCAATCCTGCAACTAATATAAAACACCAAACAAGCATGAGGTTATATCTCAATGCTCCTATGGATGGAAACTTTTGATCCAGTTGTTAGAAGCTTTCTCTTGATTATTATTATTTGAAGTGGATCCAACTCAAACAGAACTTGCTTGGATTCTTGGGTCAACTATTTCACTTTTGGTGGCAAAAAATAAACTACACAAAAGGACTGGGTCTATTTTTCTTAACTTTCCTTTCCAGAGTTGAGGTGGTGAGGTACTGGAAAATATTCTCCACTCATGAGTGTATGGACTGGGCAGAGAAAAAAAAGGTGGGAGGAAGGAAGGGGGGCATAAGAGCAAGTGCTTGCTGATCTGAATATGTTAAATAACTGTAAGCATAGCTGTTAAATAACCCAAGACTGTTGAGACTAAGGCTTGGCTTAGGCTGTGTGTAGTTGTTATTTCAGTGATGTAAGTTTCACACACTGTTGGGGGATGTTGCTGAGACATTAGTCAGGCTGTGATAGTTCTATGGCAGCACCAAGAATCCATGTCCTCAAGGAGTTGTTTCACAAAGTACCAAAGGCTACCGCTCCTGTCTGGTACGTCTGATTTTCTGGTATGGTGAAGGCAGTGTCACATCTGGTGGCAATAATGTCCAAGCATGTGTTAACACCAATAATGAAGGTAGACCTTATGAAAACAGAGGGACGGATGGTACAAGAAAGAGTGACTGACTTACATCTTTGATGGAGGAGTGTCTATGTGTTACTTTCATTGATTAATAAAAAAAACTACCTTGGCCCTTTAAGAGGACAGAAAATTAGGTAAGAGGAATAGACAGAACAGAATTGTGGGAGAAAGGAAGTAGAGTTGGGGAGACGCTTCAGGCAGTCGCCATATGCAGTCGCCATGCCTCTCCTCTTTGAGATGGACTCAGGCTAAGATCTCTCCTGGTAAGTGACCACCTCGTGGTGCTACACAGATTACTAAATATGGGTTAAAGCAAGATGTGAGAATTAGCCAATAAGAGGCTGAAACTAATGGGCCAGGCAGTGTTTAAAAGAATACAGTTTCTGTGTAATTATTTTGGGTAAAGCTAGCCGGGTGGCGGGACACAGCCCGCCGCTCCATCTACATATCTTCCTTTATGGTAATTTCAGGTTTCAGTGAAAACTTTTTGTCTTAGGGTTTCTATTGCTGTGATTAAACACCATGACCAAAAGCAACTTGGGAAGAAAGAGTTCATTTCATTTTACAGCTTGTAGTTCATTGTTCAGGGAAGCCAGGGCAGGAATTCATGGCAGGGAGCTGGAGGCAGGAACTGTTGGGGAAGGCATGGAGGAGCACTGCTTACTGCCTTACTCCCCTTGGCTTGCTCAGCTGTTTTCTTACACCAGCCAGGACCACCTTTCCAGGAGCAGCACCACTCTCAGTGAGCTGGTCTATTCCCCATTACTCATCAATCAAGGCAATGTCCCATATGCTTGCCTCCAGGCAGGGTGATAAGGGCATTTTCTCAACTATGGTTTCCTCTTCTCAAGTGGCTCTAGCTCGCATCAAGTTGAGAAAGAATATTCAGCATACTGTTTTCAAGAGCCTTTAAGATGCAAAGAGTTTTCACAGGGAGCTGCTAAGAGCTGAAAAGCTTGAATTTAGTAAATAACCTGTTGAAATAAAATACTAGCATTAGGAGTTTTATCACTTGACAATTGTAACCCTTCCAAAAAGAATTATCATGTCAGGTCTTGAGGCTCACAGAAAATATTCATGAATGGATCAAATAATCATTCTGCAGGCAGAAGTACTATAAAACAAACAAAAAAGCAACACATAATGGATAGAATTGATGGAACAATTGTTAGCAGAAATTTATCAAGTAGACAAGAGTATATGTGAATAGTTATTACATGAGTTTCTTTCAAGTTTGTTCATATGGTTAAAGACAGAAACAAATAAAACATTGGAAATCAGAAATTTGTTATATAGAATATAGAACAACCATATAATAGAGTCACATATCAATATAAGGTGGGATGGGAATAGGTGTGCCTATGTACTACTTGTATGCAAATATATGTGACATTGAAACATTTAAACTCACAGGGAAGTTGAAAGAATTGTTCAAAATATCTGTCGATGACCTGTTCCTCAGTGTGTGTGTGTGTGTGTGTGTGAGCATGCATGTGTATATAAGAGTGTGTATGTTGTGTGTGTGTGTGTGTGTGTGTGTGTGTGTGTGTGTGTGAGAGAGAGAGAGAGAGAGAGAGAGAGAGGGAGAGAGAAGGAGAGGGAGAGAGAGAGAGATTTCCTTTTCCAAGAACAAGAGTATTTCTTCTTCGCAAGCCTGTCAACACCTTAGGAAGGCACCATGAGTTTAATAACATGGTCTGTAATTGTATTCATCTTGTTCTAAATTATTTTTCTTAACATTTTTTCTTCTCTGGTCTAAGTTTCAGCAAACTTTTATTCTTGGCACTGGGTATTACATATCACCAGATGTCAAGAGTCTCCAAACCCTGCCCCCTTTGTTTTTAGAGAACAGCCTGGGCAAAACTCTACAGAATGCCCTATTGGGCTAGTTTTTCATTGGGTCAAGAGCCTTGAGAAAAGCAGCTGAAGAAGGGAAGATTTACTTGGCTCATGGCTTCAAGGACCCATGACTGACTCCACATGAAGCATCATGGTAGAAAGGCTTGGTAGAGGACAGAGATGCTCGCTTCAGAACACTTAGGAAACAGAGAGAAGCCAAATAGGAGGGAGCTACAGATGAGATACAGATCCCAAGAACACACCTCCATTGACCACCTACTTCCTTCAAAACTAGGCTTGATTGCTAAGGTTTCTACTACTTCCAAGTAGTATTGTTAAATTACAAATCCATTTAGGAATTAATACATTGGTTAGATCAGCCCCCCCTACTCCCATCACCATCTAGTTACCTCTCAGTGATCAGAGCAGTCCTCTGTTGGAGCCACAAATTCCCTTCCTGGATTATTGTCTCTTCATGTTTGGATGTGCATGATTTATTTCAGACAAGAACAACTTGTAGGTTAAGTGAATATTCTCTCACTACATCTTCCAGGATGCATACAGTTCTAACCTGCTTAGCTATCAGCAAGAATAAATTTGACTGGTTTCAGGGAGGAGGAATACTTACATTTTAAAGACATATCTTGCCCCTAGTAAGTGAAAGGGATGCTATTTTGAGCTATAGAGGTACATTTAAACTCTACTAGTATGAAGAATTATTGTAGGAATCTCACTTGTGCTAGAAAGAGACAGTATGCCCTCACAAGGCAGTCTGGAAAGGTATCTGTCTTAAGACATTCATGGTAATTATGTCAAATTGTATGAGTATAGGTGATTTTACTGTTCTCTATGTCATTTCATTATTTTCTCTAGTCTTTTTAGACAGTAACAATATAGATTGTGTACCTTGAAAAGATAATAAAATGGGTTGAATTTAGCTGATACCTTACAGCCTGACCCTCCTTTCATTTACCTTCCTTTCTTCCCTCCCTTCTTTTCTCCCTCTGTCCTTTGGTTTGGTTTTATTTTTTTCATTGATTTTTGAGATTGGATATCCCAATATGGATCCGGTTGGCCTAGGACTTGTGATCTTTTTGCCTCATCCAGACTCCTGAGTACTGTGGTTACAAGTCAACACCCACTGACTATTTAGTTCAATTTGACTATTGTGAATAGGTGGATACAGTACTCTTGTTTTCCTTTTACATCGTCTTTCCTTGCTTTGGTGACACTTTTAACACATTGCTCGTTTGGAGCTACTTAAATCAATAACACCAGCTTCCACATTTCATATCTCCCTAGAGAGGAAGAGGTAAGTTAACTCAAAAGCGTCGTTCTTTGGTCTTCTCTCAGAATTTAAAAAGATATATTTCACTAAGCACCGTGTGCCAGTAGTATAATTCAAAATAAAGTCATCACAGAGTATAAGGCATTTGTCTGCCTGTTGCTTCAGTGTTGTATAAAATGACACAATTTTGTCCATCATGTATGTGTCCCTCCCAGCAAATGCTATATTAAGCTGTGGTTAAAGATGACTTTATCCTCTTACAGATGTCCCTTAGCTATGTCAGTAAAGAAGTCGGCTTTATCCGCAAAGTCACTAGACTCTGTAAAGGAGGGAGCAAACTAGGCTCATGTTATCTGTTGACACGGAATGTCAGGTGGCAGGGGCATGGAAGACCAACAGCTATGACTCTAGGGTAAGGGCTTGGAAAAGCGCATTGGCTACATGACAGACTTGAAGAAGGCCAAATTGCAGGCTCATGCTGCCTCTGTTATGGATACGAAGCCTGTTGTTGCTGGAAGCAAAGGCTGCCACAGGCGTTCCGTGGAAGCTGACCAGGCAAGAGGCAATGGTGTTGGGCTCTCTCCTTGGGGAAGGCTTCATTTCATCACTGGGAAGGCAGACAAGCTGGTGCAAAAGGAAACCCACACCTAGTAACTGATACACAGCAGTGACGTCTAGCTGGGAGAGGTGAAGAACAGGGCCAGTGGAATATTGCATTCCATTAACTATAAGCAGGATGTGAGGGATTAATAGGGAGTTGAAGTGGGCAGCACAAGTCTGAAAAGTATTGACTAGCTTTAGAAACCCAAAGATTTTCATGTGTGTGTCTGTAAATAATAACACATTTATTATTATTATTGATATTATTATTATTATTGCTATTACGAGATTAGAGTCTCAATTAACATAGTCTAGCTTTGAACTCACCATGTAGCTGAGGATCATGTTCAACTCCTGATGCTCTTGCTTATGTCCCTTTGGTACTAGGATTACAGATGTGCACCGCACCACCATACAGTTTTGTGCAGTGCTGGGAAATGGAATTCAGGGCTTCATGTTGTTAGGCAGGCATTCTACCAAATAAGCCACATCCCTAGCCCCCATATATCTTTCCAAACGGAAATACTCTAAGACAGTATTTCTGGGGAATGTAGGAGGCCTGGCTCTAGGAAAAAACTCAGAATAGATTCTGTGATTATTTTGGTACCCAGTTTCTATTTACAAGTCCATACTTGCCAACACAGAACCCCCAACTTCCTTTTTGATGTATTTCTATCACTGAAGAATATGTTCTTTGTATATTTGAATCCAATAAGCTCAATCCAATAACCCTCGCAGAGTTTCAAGAACTCTATCAGTTCTGGAGAATGTCGGCTGAAGCTTTTAAGTTATTCACAGACTGGCTATGTGAACTTGAGTGCACCCCAACCCCTTGAGCTTCAGTTTTATCATCTGGAAGTGGGAGTTCAAAGCTGCTACTTGACCTAGGTCTGACTACCCAGTCAGAGAAAGGAAGAAATAGGACTAGCAGTTGTTAGCCATCTTCTACATCCTGGGCTCTGTACAGAAGAGCCCCAATATCCAGGTTCAGTATAGCCTAGGGCAGTTATTCAGAGCCTCCAATATCCAGACAGGCCAGTGACATGCAAGAAGCCTAAGGAAACCAAGGATCATCCTTCAAAAGAGTTTGTTCAAGCAGAAGAGTAAGTGGCAAAACTGTGTTTGGTTTCCAACATGTCCCCAGCAGGTAGGGGCACCTGGGCAGAGCTCAGTGTCGCTCACGCACAATCATGAGTCGAACCTCTTGGCTACATTCTGAACTCTTTAAGTGGGGTCATGTACAAAAATCAGTAAAAAGATTTCTTGAATTAAGCTTCATAGAACACTAAAGACATTCAGTAGTGTGTCAAATCCTTGTGGAAAATATAACACTATTGGAAGAAAAAAAGCATTTCCTGCATGATGAATTATACATAAAAGTGTAAACTTTAACTCTTTATTTCTTGTTGATACTTCCCTGTAAAGAGATGGGATCTACTTCTTCCATTGACTTGAAATTGCACTGGCTTTAAATATTTTTTGAATTTTCTGAGATTATAATATAACCACAACATTTCTCCCTTCCTACCTTTCCTTCCTAATTCACCCATACACTTCTACCCACTCTCCTTCAATTTCAAGTTCTCTTTTTTCACTAGTTGTTATTGCATGCATATCTGTTGATGTATATACATATATATTACTAAATATACATAACCTGGCCATTTTGTATAATATTACTTGTATGTTTGTTTTCAGGGCTGACTGGCACTGAACAATCAATTAGTATGCTCTTCCTTGGAGCAGATCACCTCTTCCATCCCTGATTTCATTTTTGAATAATAGAATATGAGCTAAGTAATATTCAGAAAATGGTTATAATAAGTCTTTCAGCTTCCCATGTGTGTGTGTGTGTGTGTGTGTGTGTGTGTGTTTGTGCACATGTTGGATTCTGTTCCCCTGAGACCCACTCTATTGACTAACCCTACCAAACCCATCATCTTTCTTGTGTCCTGCCCTTCCCTGCAACTTCAGCAGAATCCATAGGCACAGGTATAGCTAATACCAGTTAGAAGAACAGGTGAGTGACTGGCCTTTGAGCTAAGTTGCCCCAATTTTCAGACCTTAAGCCCAGGGCACATCGTCTACCCTCACCCTCCCATCTTGACATCAACAAGGTAGCTGAGTTCTGCCCCCAACTCTGGTGGAATTCCACTGCTCTGGTGTAGTCCCCATGGGCCAGTAAGCAGGTGAGAGAAAAGTTGGCCATCTGGACTGCCACCACCCACTGAATTCTGTTCCCCCAAGACCCATTCCACTGCCTAGACCCACCAACCTCATCATCCTCGCTGGGCCAGAACTTCCAACAACTCTAGCAGACTTCATAGGCCCATGAGGCCAGGTTGAATCTAGGCAAAATCCTCTCATATCCTCTCTGCCTAGACACACTACTGGACCTAACGACCTGCCAGATATGAGAACGTTTGGCCATTTAGGCCAGAAGACAATAAAGGAAGCAGAAAAAAAACACCCATTAAACAAAGACAAACAGAAGAATCAGCATTCAGTCTTATAATTATCTCAAATGTAGATGCCTGGGTTGCAGTATAAAAATGCATTCAATAACAGAAAGGGCAATATGGCACTACCAGATTCCAATGATCCTATGACAGCAAGATATGAGCATTTCAATGCAGCTGAAGCATAGAAAAACAATCTTAAAAATAATTTTATGAAGATGATAGAGGTCCTTAAAAAGAAAATGAGAAATTCCCTTAAAGAAATTGAGGAAAAGACAAACAAATAATTGGAAAAAATCAATAAATCCCTTAAAGAATGCCAAAGAAGCCAAGAAAAAAAACCAAACAGGTGAAGAAAATGGTTCAAGACCAGAAAATTAAAATAGAAGCAATAAAGAAAATACAAACTGAGGTAATTCTGGAAATGGAAAATCTGGGTAAGAAAACAAGAACCACAGATGTAAGTAACAACAGAAAACAAGAGATGGAAGAAAGAATTACAGATGTTGAAGATACGATAGAGGAAATAGATTCATTGATGAAAGAATATGCTAAATCTACAAGATTTCTAACAAAAAGTATCAGAAAGTCTGGAATACCATGAAAAGACCAAATCTAAATATAAAAGGAACAGAAGAAATGGACAAATCCAAGCTCAAGAGCACAGAAAATACATTCAACAAAATCATAGAAGAAAACTTTCTCAACCTAAAGAAGGACATGCCTATAAAGGCACAGGAAGCTTACAGAACACTAAATAGATTGGTAGTTCTAAACAAAACAAAACAAAACAAAAACAAAAACAAAAGCAAGGAAACAAAACAAAAAAGCAAAACCCTCCCCTTGCCACATAATAATCAAAACACTAAACATACAGAATAAAGAAAGAATATTAAGAGCTCTAAAGGAAAAGGGTCATGTAACATAAAGTCAGACCTATCAGAATTATGCCCAAATTCTCAATGGATATTCTAAAAGCCAGAAGGACCTGGACACACATTTTGCAAACATGATGAAACCATGGATACCAATCTAGACTATTATACCTAGCAAAACTTTTAATCAATAGATGGTAAAAGCAAGATATTTCATGACAAAACTAAATTTAAACAAAATCTTTTCACAAATGCAGCCCTACAGAAGGTATTAGAAGGAAATTACAAACTAAGGAAGTTGTTTTGTCCACAGAAACATAATCAATAAATAGTCTCACAATAACAAAACACAAAGAAGGGAAACACACACATACATACGTACACATATACACATGCTACCACCACAACCACCACTACTACCAAATAACAGGAATTACCAGCCACTGGCCATTAATATCTCTTAATATCAATGGACTGAATTTGTCAATAAAAAGACATAGGCTAACAGAATGTATACGAAAACAGGAGCCATACTGCTGCATACGAGAAATATACCTTAACTTC
This sequence comes from Arvicola amphibius, assembly GCF_903992535.2. Classification (NCBI taxonomy): domain Eukaryota; kingdom Metazoa; phylum Chordata; class Mammalia; order Rodentia; family Cricetidae; genus Arvicola; species Arvicola amphibius. The sequence goes on from NC_052054.1 coordinate 38,250,372, forward strand.
AAAAACAGACATTACCTCAGAGTAAAGGGTTGGAAAAAGATTTCCAATCAAATAGACTTAAGAAGTAAGGTGGTGTAGCTGTTATAATATCTAACAAAATAGACTTCAAAATAAAATTAATCAAAAGACATGAATAAGGACACTTTATATTCATCAAAGGAAAAGTCCATCAAGATGAAGTCTCAATTCTGAACATTTATGTCCCAATACAAGGGCATCCACATATGTAAAAGAAATGTTACCAAAGCTTACTTAACACATCAAAACCCACACACTAATAGTGGGAGACATCAACATCCCACTCTCACCACTGGACAGGTCTTCAAAATATAAACTAAACAGAAATAAGGGAATTATAAATGTTATGGCTCAAGTGGACCTATCAGACATCTACAGAACATTCCACCCAAACACAAAAAAAATTTATCTTCTTCTCAGCACCTCATGGAACCTTCTCTAAAACTGACCACATACTTGTTCACAACGTAAATTTCAACATATACAAAAAATAAAATGAAATAACCATTTGTATCTTATCAGATCACCATTGGACAAAATTGGAGTTCAAGAACAACAGAAAGTCTACAAACTCATTGAAACTGAACAGTCCCCAACTGAGTTACCAGTGGCTCAAGGAAAAAGTAAAGAAAGAAATTAAAGACTTCCTACAATTCAATGAAAATTCAAGTAAGTACAATATACCCACATTAATGGGACACAATGAAAGCAGTGCTAAGAGGAAAGTTCATAGCACTCAGTTCCTGCAAAAAGAATTTGGAGAAATTGTACATCAGCAACTTCACAGCACACGTGGAAGCTCTAAAACAAAAAGAAGCAAACACATCCTTTTAGGAGTAGATGGCAGAAAATAATCAAACTGAGGGTTGAAATCAATAAAATAGAAACAAAGAGAACAAGGCAAAGAAATCAAGGAAACAAAGAGTTGGTTCTTCAAGGAAATCAACAATATAGACAAATCTTTATCCAAACTAACTAAAAGACACAGACAGAATATCCAAATTAAGAAAATTAGAAACAAAAGAGGGGCATAACAACAGATACTAGCAAAATCCAGATAATTATTAAAGTCATACTTCAAAAACTTGTACTCTACAAAATTAGAAAACCTAAAAAAATGGATAAATTTCTTGATAGGTAAGACATACCAAAATTAAATCCAGATCAGATAAGCAATTTAAATAGATCCATAACCTCTAATGAAATAGAAGCAGTTATTAAAAGTCTCCTACCCCCGTAGAAATATACCACGACTAGATAGATGGTTTCAGTTCAGAATACTACCAGAATTTCAAAGGAGAATTAATACCAATACTCCTCAAATTGTTCCACACAATAGAAATGAAAGGAACATTGCCAAGCACTTTTTTATGAGGCTACAATTACCCTGATACCAAAACCACACAAAGACTTAACAAAAAAAGAGAATTATAAACCAATCTCCCTCATGAACGTTGATGCAAAAATACTCAATAAAATACTTGTATATGAAATCCAAAAACATATCAAAAAGATCATCTCCCATGATCAAGTTGGCTTCATCTTAGAGATGCAAGGATGGTTCAACATATGAAAAACTATCAGTGTAATCCATCAAATAAACAAACAGAAAAATTGCATGATCATCTCATTAGATGCTGAAAAAGCCTTTGATAAAATCCAATCCCCTTTCATGATAAAGATATTGAAGAGATCAGGGATACAGGAGACATTCCTAAACATAATAAAAGCAATATACAGCAAGACAACAATCAACATCAAATTAAAAGGAGAGAAACTGAAAGAAATTCCATTAAAATTAGGAGCAAAACAAGACTGTCTACTCTCTCCATATATATTCAATATAGTACTCAAAGTTCTAGTTAAATTACCAAAGGAGATCAAGAGGATATGAATCGGAAAGGATGAAGTCAAAATTTCACTATTTGCAGATGTTATGATAGCATATATAAGCAACCCAAAATTTCTCCCAGGTAATTCTTATCACTGATAAACACCTTCAGTGATGTGGCTGGATACAAGATTAACTCAAAAAAAAGTCAATAGCACTCCTATATATAAAATGATAAACAGATTGAGACAGAAGTGAGGGAAATAACACCGTTTACAACAGCAACACATAATGTAAAATATCTTGGCGTAACTCTAACTAAGCAAGTGAAAGACATGTATGAAAAGAACTGTAAGACTCCGAAGAAAGAAACTGGAGAAAATATCTGAAGATAGAAAGATCTCCCATACTTATGGATTGATAGCATTAACATAGTAAAAATGGATATCGTGCCAAAAGCAATTTACAGATTCAATGCAATCCCCATCCAAGTTCCAACATAATTCTTTACCTTAAAAGGACAATACTCAACTTCATATTAAAAAAACAAAAATACAGTATAGAAAAAAAATCTTGCACAATAAAGAAACTTCCAGAGGTCTCACCATCCCTGATTTCAAACTTTACTACAGAGCTGTAGTAATAAAAGCAGCATGGTATTGGCATAAAAACAGACTGAAGGATCAGTGGAGTCAAATCGAAGACCGTGACACAAATCTATACACCTTATTAACACCTAATTTTTGACAAAAAAGCCAAAACGGTAAAATGGAAAAATGAGAGCATCTTCAACAAATGTTGCTACACTAAATGGTTGTCGGCTTACAGAAAATGTAAATAGATCCATATCTTTCACCCTGCACAAAACTCAAGTCCACATGGCTCAAAGACTTCTACATAAATTATGTTACACAGAATCTGATGGAAGAGAAAGTGGGAAATAACTTTAAATACTTTGGCACAGGAGACAACTTTTCTGAATAGAACACCAGTAGCACAAACACCAAGACTGACTATTAATAAGTGGGACATTATAAAACTTAAAATCTGTAAGGCAAAGGGCACAGTAAATAAACAGAACAGCAGTCTATAAAACAGGGGGAAAGTTCCTACCAACCCCACATCTGACAGAGAGCTGATCTCGAAAATATATAAAGAACTCAAGATACTAGACATCAAAATAACCAAATAATCCAACTTAAAATGGGGTATAAATCTAAACAGAGAATTCTCAACAGAAAAATCTCAAATAGCTGAAAGACCTTAAATAATTATTTGACATCCTTAGCCTTCAGGGAAATGCAAATCAAAACGACTCTAAGATTTTTTATCTTACACCTATCAAAATGGCAAAGATCAAAACCACTAACAGCAGTGTATGCTGCATGTGAAACAAAGGGAACACTCCTCTACTGCTGGTGGGAGCGCAAGTTTGTACCACCACTTTAGAAATCAATATGGCACTTTCTCAGAAAATTGGAAATAATTTGCTTCAACACTCAGCTGTACCAATCTTGGGCATAAACCCAAAGGAGGCTCAATCATACCACAAGGACCCTTGTACAACTATGCTCATGACAGCATTATTTGCAATAGCCAGAACCCGCAAACAACCTAGATGTGACCCAACCGAAGAATGTATTCAAAGAATGGATAAAGAAAATGTGGTGCATTTACACAGTGGTGTATTGTTCAACTGTTAAAAACAATGACATCAGGAAATTTGAAGACAAATGGATGGAACTAGAAAAAATCATCCTGAGTAAGGTAACCTAGACATAGAAAGACAAACATGGTATTTATTCACTCATAAGTGGATATTAGTTGTAAAGTAAAGGATAATCATGCTACAATCCACAGTCTCAGAGAGGCTAGGTAACAAGGAGAGTCCAAGGAGGTAAGCGTTGATTTCCCTAGGAAGGGGAAATAGAAGAGATATCATGGGTAAATTCAGGTCAGGTGGGAATGTAAACATGAGGGATCAGGTTGGGGACAAAATATAAACGGAAAGTAATGAAAGAGGTGTTTTGATAGGGGGCATTCCCAGGTAGGTAGAAACCTTGTGCAAGGGAAACTCCCACAAATCTACAAAGATGACCCCAGCTAAGACTCCTAGCAGTAGTGGATAGGTAGCCTGGACTGGACATCTCCTGTAAGCAGATTGGTGACTACTCTAATTGTCATCAGAGAGCCTTCATCCAGTAACTGATGGAAGCAGATGCAGAGATCCAGAGCCAAGCACTTGGTCTAACTCCAGGAATCTTGTTGAAGAGAAGGAGGAAGGATTGTACAAGAAGGGGGTGGGGAGTGTCAAGGTCATCACAGGGAATCCGTAGAGACAGCTAACCTGGCCTCATTGGAGCTTACGACTCTGGACTGATAGTTAGGGAGCCTGCATGGGATCGACCTAGGCCCTCTACGTGTGTGTGACTATTATATTGCTTGGTCTACTTGTGGGACTCCTAGCACTGGGGGTGGGGCCTGTCCCTGACTTTTTGGCAGACTTTTGGGAACCTATTCCTCATACTGGCTTGGCTTACCAAGCCTTACTACGAAGCAAGAAGCTTAGTCTTACCTCATCTTGATATGCCATGCTTTGTTGACACCCATGGGAGGCCTTCCCCTTTCTGAACAGAAACAGAGGAGGAGTGGATCGGGGTGGGCAGAGGGGATGTGGGGGGGAGAGAATAGGAGGAGATGAGGGATGGAAAACTGCAATGGGTATGTAAAATAATAAGTTAAATTTAAAAAACCTAAGAAACCCCGAGAAATGGAGAAGAAAAAAGGAAGTTCATCTTTTAAAATTTATTTCATTTTAAATTATTTTGTGTAGATTGATGTTTTGCCTGTCTGAGCATTATACATGTACAGTGCCCTCAGAGGCTGGGAGAGGATATCGGATGCCCCGGAATTGGAGCTACAAATGGTTGTGTGTCATCTGTGTGTGCTGGAAACTAATCCTGGGTCCTCTGAAAGATTAACCAGTTTTCTTAATCACTGCTCCAGTCCCAAGAAGTTTGTCCTAGGACCAGCACTGATAAAAGTTCTTCACCATGTAGAGAATTCCTGAGTGATGAGATACATTATGGAGAAAGATAGAAATCAAAGCTCATTAAGGCATTAAACCCCTGAATGGAGAATCCTCTAGACAAGGATTTTCAATTCCCACCGGCCCCATGGCGATGTCCTGGGGAACAGAGCGGAGCCAATCACATAAACTAGTTCTTCCCTGAGTAGTCTGCAAAATCAAGAGCTGTGGTAAACTAACAAAGTGGCTCTGAAGTGAAGAAATGTGTCCCTTCAGGTAGCCCAGAGACCAGATTTGAAAAGGTTTCTGTAATGTAGACTGCATCTTAAAAATCGATTTCTATGAAGTAATATAAAAACCTAAATGGGAGAAGAGGTGGTTAAGGTTAAACACTAGTGGTAGAGACAAATGACCTATAGTTTATTGGGCTATGAGCATTTTAACATTTGGCTTCCCATGGGGAGAAGATCCAAATTATCTTGTGGGGTTGATGCCTATTTTGGAAGGCTTATACATAAGCTTTCTTATTAGCAGAATAAAATTCTGTTAGTTAAAGTTTGAGTCAATATGCTTTTCCTTCGGGACCATCTACCTTGTGTTTTAGGATAAGCTCTTTCACCGACCTGCAGCTCACAAGAAGGGCAGGCTGTTTATGCTGAGAACTCCAAGGATTTGCATATGTCCACCTTCCCCAGCAGTGGAAATGCAAGAATGAGCGACTATGTTCAACATTTCACTTGGGTCCTGGGGTTTGAATTCGGGTTCTGATGCTTGTGCAATAGGCACTTTATCATTTGAGTTGTCTTCCGGCTCTAGAGACACTCCTGTTAAGCTCTAGAACTTATTTTATTTGTTTAGAATAAATGCTGCTCTACTTTGAAGGCAACCCAGGTAAATGGGAGTTTGTCTTCGACACTATAAAATGAGCATAAGAAGCACGTGGGAACGGTTGAATATAAAGAGAGACATCAGGTTCTTTTGGCCAAGAGCATTATCCCTTTGTAAAATATCTATGATAGGACCTCAAATAAGCCACGATCAGAGTACTAGACACGTACATGCAAGATCTTTGCTTCCTGGTTTTGTGCGTCGGAGATTTTCAACTTTGCTACTTGCTTTGCATTCTGGAAATGGATGTAGTCGTCATGATTTGGGAGAGATACTTGAAAAACTGGTCTTCCTTTCAAAGGATGAAAGACTAACACAGTGGTATTTCACTTTCATTGTTGGCAGCAGAAGTGAGTCGTAGAAGAGACAAGCATAGATACATGTAATTCCACATGTAATTCATGTGGAAAGATGCTTTTATCCCGAGAAGAGAGCAGAGGTTTTCATGACTATACTCTATTGCAATTTATCTAAGGTAGCCTTTTAAGAGACGTACCACCTGCTAGTTGGGCCAGTTGTGGAGATGGAATTCAGAAGCTGGAAGAAATTTTGGTGGTCAGTTTATACGGGAGCAATAAGCACTTGTAACTGCTGATCCATCTCTCCAGCCCCTGTGATTTTAACTTTAAAATTTTTTTGCAAGATATATACAGATTTGTAGCTTGGTTCTCTTATGGGACTCCAAACAATAGGAGCAAAGGCTGTCTCTGACTTTTTTACTGGCTTTTGTGACCCTATTCTTTATACTGGGTCACCTTGCCCAGCCTTAATACATTGGGAAGTGCTTAGTCTTATTGCAACTTGGTATGCTATGCTTTATTGATACTCATGGGAGACCTGCCCTTTTGTGAGTGGGAATGGGAGAGAAGGGGATTTGAAGGATGGGAAGGTAGTATGGGGAAAAAGGAGTGAGAGGGGAGGATGGAGTGGGGGAGGAAAGGCAGCAACCAGGATGTAAAATAAATAGATGGATCAAAAATGAGAAATTAGCATCCATATTGTTACTATTATCTAAATCAAACTGCTAACTATCATTGAATATTAACTAAACTATGAACAAAATAACCATTTTGTATTAACTGGAAAGCAATGTGTCTACAGGCTTTAGATCGTCTCTGAGTGGGATGTTGGGTCAGGTTCCTCAGAGTCTCACAGGACTCATTACTAACCTACACATAGTATCTTGTGTACTCCATGTGCCAGTTGGAGGCAACCATATAGCAGGCTTTTGTCTAAAGGTAATGAATTCTTTCTGTCAAGTCCAGCTTTCCCTGTCCTCACTAAGATATTCCTTTGAAACTTCAGCGAAAAAGGGGAAAGCAAGTTTTGACCTTTGTGGACAGGCATGACCCGGGGTACCATCTGAACCCTTGTGGGACTGCTGGAAAGTTATGGTTACTCCCAAGTATTTTGCAATGTAAGGAAAATATTTTGTAGGAAATTAATAACGAATTGAATTGGCTCATCATCTAAATGTGAGAGACCACTATTAACCTCCATAGAAAGCAGAAGGGCAGTCAAAACTGGACTTCTACTCCCCTCTTCATGTGTAACATCTCTGAGACTGGCACTTAGATCCATGACCAACTACATTACACCCCCTGTGCTGGACACTGAGTTGAGGGCTTGCCTCTCTGACTCATATGGATAGGAGATACAGCTGGTCAGACAAAAATAACATCACATCATGCATTCTATTGTCATCCTTTGGAAATCTGAGTCCAGTAAGTTGTGGCATGGTGAGATAGAGGTTTAACAAGTGATTGTCATTCCATGATTGTCTCAGGGATATTGGACTGGGACAGAAGGAAGATAGAGGAGACAAAATGTCCAGGTTTTGCACACACTTTGCAGTGATTATCCAATAGCTGGATCTTGGAAATTACCATTTGGTATACACGTAGAATGTTGCTACTATGTCTGGTTCATTCCTTCAAAAGTTTAAATAAAGAAAGTAAGAAGCCAGTCACTCGAGAAAGGATGGGTGACAATGCTCAAGGGGTCTGTCACATTGGGCTCAGCAGCTGGTGGGTGAAACCCTATACCCCAACTTGCTATCAGTGAGACCCAAGCAAACTTAAGGGACAGACCTTATGATTTGGAAGGAAAGGATGAGAGGGATATAAGAAGCAGGGAGAGAGGAAGTATAAGGAACAGTCATAAAAAAATCTCTGCTGTTTATGACTTATGTGGATCCAATTGCCCAAATATCTTTATATTTTTCCATGAATGGAAGAGAATTAAGTGAGACCAAGACTTTTTAAAAAATCATCCTTAGAAAGCAGTTTGCTTTATTTAATGCCTCCTAGACAGATATTTAGAATGTTCTATTTGGTTCTTTCAGAGTAGTATTTTTGTTGGAAGGACTGGGAAAAAGCTATGGATTCTGTTTGAGGGCAAATCTTTACAACTAAGGTCGCCTCTGATATTATGAAGCTCTGGAGAGAATCAGGAAACGAAAACGTGAAAGGGTGCAGCTTTCTTTCTCTCTCAATACCTGGACCAGGCTCCATTTGATTAAGTCCGTGGGGAAATGTACCCCTGCCAGTGTCGTATCTGAGGCAGGAGTGAATAGAAAGCTTTTGTCTCCGAGGATGTCAGCCTAGCACCTTCCATAAGAATGAAGTTCACTCAAAACCTCGAAGCAAAGCACCTTCTACAACATTCCCTATGTCCCGGAAGGATTAGATTGCTGAAATCAAAGTGAGTCTAGAGAGAACAGCCTTTCGGGTTATCCCAGTCATCCTCTTTAGTGCCGGGTTTCTTCCTGCAGCAGAGAGGCTGCTGTTTTGCTCTGTCTGGTTCCCAGTGTTCTGAAAGAGGGAGCTTCCCACCTTTCCCCTGGGAAGGTATTCTCCAATTCTGCTGTTCTCTCCGCCAGGAAGTCTTCTCTGATACCCATCTTGTGTTTTCCCTTCTTCTGCTATCTCTCGTTTCGGCCAGACAGCCTGTGTTCCGAAGCCCTTGTTCTCTCTCTGTCCTGGCTGAACGTTGTTCTTCACCTTGTCTTCCTGGACTCTTTGTAGTACAACCCCTTTCAATAGGTATCTGATCCTTGGTTCTGGAGTTATTCAAGGATGCACTGCTGGTTCCTGTTGCCACATTCTGTTTGCATCTTTCCGCATATGCGAACAAAGATAGGCTTAACTTCAAAGTAAAATTGGGTGCAAAACAACATTTTAACACCTTTTAACCCCTCTTCTTCCAATGCCCTTAAAACATAATGCTCTTAAATGCTTCTCTAATAGGCTTATTCTTAATGGATCAACCTTACAATACACATAATCACGGAGCTCAGATTTTTTTATGTGGAGAGTACAAGTCATAGAAATGCTATAAGATTGAGCTAATAGTACTGGTAAAATGAGGTATAGTGTTTGATGAAGAGTAAATAATTGTAACAAAACGTAACTGTGCTGTGGATATATTTATGGATACTGAACACTTACTTTACTAAATTTATGTATAAGGGTGCTCATTGCCTCATTGGTTATAAAGACAAAAAGCTGAAATAACCAATATATTCATCAATATGGGATTCAAACTCAGAAATTTTCATTGACATATGATCTAAAATACTTTTCAAAGCAGAATGCAAAGGTTTACAATAATCCCAATTTCATATTTATTGTGCTAGGAAAGTGATTGTATATATATAGATTGAAAATGTGGAGTGTAAATGTACCCAAATGGTAGCATTTTGCTGGCACATGACGTGTCTTAGTTCCTTTTCTGGTTGTGAGAAAATATTCTAACAAAAGTAGCGTGGTGGTGGTATGGTAAGGCTTTAGATTTGCTCACAACTCCAGATGACTGACAGTTCATCGCTTCTCACAGTTCCAGATGACAACTCATCACTGTGGGTGAGTCACAGTAGAAGCTTGAGACTGTTGATCACATCATATCTACAGTCACAGCAGACAGAGAATCCATGCATGCATGCTCACTTGCTGGCTTGCTTGCTTGTGCTCAGCTTAGTTTCTCTGCCCTTACACAAATTCATCATCCTCTGCCTAGGGAATGGTGCCACTCACAGTGGGCTGGGTCCTCCTGCTTCAGTGAACTTCATGAAAACAACCCTCTTTGGACATGCTCCTAAGTCAACCTGATATAGATAATACCTCATTGAGACTCTCTTCCAGGTGAGTTTAGGGTTTGTCAAGATGGCAATGAAAACTAACCACCATATGGTTCTCCTCATCTTCCAACAATATTACTTTTAGTTTATTTCCAGACTTGATATGTTTTATAATCCAAGTCTCTATAAAGTAGACTATGTAATTTATATTTAAGAATATTTATCACTTGAATTGAAAAATACACTCAGGATAAGCTCCCGTGAAGCCCTCTTGTTTTACACGCAACACCTGGGCAAACTTTTATGTTTGTTGAAGAAGGATATAACAAACGACGGGCTTAGTACACAGTGTTTGGCAAGCTGTCAGGACATGATCACGGCCTTAGATGGGAGGACCCAGGGTAGGTCTCACGGCCTCTTGGGGGCTTTCTGCCTCTGAGATCTCTCTACTTCTGTTCTTTATATAAGTAAGAGGGATTATTTATGGATTTTTAAATCAAGGTATCTACATTTGAACTAAGTTTTGGCGATTAAGACTTTTATGTCGCTGAGCAGGGGAGAAGTCAGATTTAAAGTTCCTGCAGAAGTGGAGCTCACATTTTGACAGCACCCTGGGTAAACTTCACATAAAGGTTAAGCTAGAGACCACACAGATGGCAGATGGCAGGGAAGATCCAGGCCCCAGACTTCTCCCTGCACATCTTAGACTACTGTCGCACCTCTAACACGTGGCCTCTTGTGGATCAATTAATTTTCTTGTCTTCAAAGTAGCTGTAATAATAAGTGACTGGATGATGTCAGTATATGGAGTGTGGCAAGCGTTCCATTTTCAGTGATGGTGGCCCTGAATGGTGAAACTGAAGGGGCTGACTTAAGCTGGACTTTCAGGGTGCTGCTTCCTAGACTGCCACTCTCTCTCTCTCTCTCTCTCTCTCTCTCTCTCTCTCTCTCTCTCTCTCTAGCCTCACTGATACTTACCGTGATTGTTACAATGGAAGAAGAGATTAAGAAGTAAATAGTAAATGTACTGGCCCCCTTTTTTTTCCTTTTAAAATATTATTTCAGGTTCAAGTCCAAAGCACTTTCTGTCCCTGGGACACTTTCACCTTCTCTCTTCCAAGTTACCCAACCTCGTGTTCGCTTTCACATGGCAAAAGATACTCTAAAGTGAAAGAATTGACGGCTATTTACAGTTCTAAAAGTGAAACCATATGCCAAATGGCTTCTCAAAAGCTGAGCTCTGAATTCCCTAAGATAATTTCCCAGCCTTTGTCTAATCTGAAGTATTTAGAACACTTGAGAGCATGCTCAGGGCCCGTGACTTTTCCACGTTTGCCACATCCAATGAGATACCCACTGTTGCGTGAAGATGGGTGACTGTCAGTTTTAGAGTCGCCCTTTCTAAGCCTACAGTTAGTATAGGAGGCATCATATATCCCATCTCAGAACAGGAGGCATCTGAGAAGGTGTGCATTGCAAATGAGTCTGTGTAAATAGATGAGATGCTTCTTCTGATAATGACTTGTAATAGTGGTCATTATGTATTGCTAACACAACTGTCTACATAAAAAAAAAAAAATCCCCTTGTCCTGCCAAGCCGAAGATGACTGGAGGGTTCTTCTGGCTCCCACAAGGACTCCACATTGCAATGGACTTTGTGTCTGCTCTGCTGACCTTGGAATACAATGTCGTCTTTTAAAGATTTCACTGCTTGCTTCAAACTTCATGCTGGGTGCCTGCTGTGGACCACATTTTGAATATTTTTCTAATGATTTTTCAACTACTTCCTTGAAAAAAAAAGTCCCTTTCTGAAATCATCTGTTGATAATTAGGGTAGCCAGCTACTTGTCTTCTGGTATAAGGCCTATATCAATCTCACACTCAGCAGCGTTAAAGCTATGTATTATAAAAGGACACAGGTTCATTGAGAGAGATTTGGAATAAAGTTCCATGATCCAGACATTCTTGGTCAAGTTGTCAAGGGTGACAACAATTAAGTTTGTGAAATGATTTATAAATCGAAAATAAGATCGTAGGGCTGGAGAGATGACGTAGAGTGTAAAATACTGTGCAAGCATGGATACATGAGTTTGGATCCCCAGAACCCCCATAAATGCAGATGCGGGGGCATTTGTATGGAATCCAGCACTCATGCAGTGGGATGGGAGACAGACAGAAGAGTCCTCAAAAATTCACTGGCCAGTTAGTCTAATACATACAGCAACAAAAATGAGAGAGTATGATTGCAGACGGGAGAGATGTATCAGTGGTTAAAAGCAGTGGCTGCCCTTCCAGAGGATCTGGGTTCCTAGCACCCAGATAACAGATCCCAGGCAAGTGTAACTCTAGCTCAATGAGATAATAACCTATTCAGAACTCCACAAACACTGTACCCACATGCTGCACAGACTTGCACGCACAGATGTACACAAAACACAGATGTACACAAAAGAGAGATGACAGAGAGACAGGAATACTACATCTGAAACAAGGTGGAAGGTAGGGACTAACACCTGAGCTTGTGTTCTACGTGCACACCCTGGCACATGAACACCTTGGACATGAACAGTATGGTACAGGAACACCCTGGCAAATGAACACACTGGGACATGCACATCTTGGTACATGAACACCTTGGACATGAGCATTATGGTATACGCACACCTTGGCACATGCCCACCCTGGCACAGACACACTATGGCACAAGCACACCATGGTACATACAAACCATGGCACAGACATGTGCAGATCCTAGACTGTGAGTTCCCATACTCACACACAGGAACACAAGCATGCGCGTGTTCAAGTGCACGCACGCACACACACACTTTACATTCATATAAATACATCCACAAAGATAAAAGAAAAATAATACAACTTTAATAAGTCAACTTTATTAGTAATTATTAGTATTAGTAATTCATCCAACAGAATTTCCTAAGTATATGTTCTGTACCAGGTGGTCAACACTTAACTAGTAGCAAAATATGGCTCTTTGTATTCTTGCTAAAATTGTAAATTACTTATTTAGTTCTCATAACTCTATGAGATAAGATGCAATTTTTCAGATATAGTTAAGTAGTCTCTGAGACTAATCAAATTTCTATAGTTTCTGAAGAAAGGCTCCTTGCTCCTGTGTTTAAAACTCTGTGTTCAATGGTGGGGAGGGGACTCCTGGACTGGCTGGGAAATGGGGTAACAGACAGTAGGGCAGTCTTGTCCCTTTCCTCTACCCAGTGTTTTCAGCGATCTACTCAGGCACCGAGAGTTGCCAGAAAAGGCCTGGACAGTTGCTTCCGAGTCTACCCCTATCTCATGACCAAGTAGATCTTGCTTAGCCTCAAGTTCTAGCCTTGACAATGCCTTTTTAAACAAACAAAAATCACTTTTAAGGAAAGCCACTGGACTCTAATATTGGTGACTGACCACCTTTTACACATTAAAGAAGTGACGCCTCTGTGTTGGCTGAGAAGTGAGAGGAACTAAAACATCGCTGAATTTCAGGGCGATGAAGCAATGGTTGTAGAAAAATGGACAGTTATATGCATAGAACAAATGGGACTTTTGCTTAATGTGAATCTGCAAAATGTCTCATTGTTATTGTAGAGGGACAGTCATAATGGACTAGAGAAGTCTAAACCATGCATTCATTGGTATTCATTTCCACCTAAATCTGCAAATTTCTGAGAGTAACCAAGGAAATATGTATTGTGAGGTGAACTCAACAAGAATGTTTCTCACAAACTGTGTTTTCCTCCCAGTGAATTCAAGTCCTCAGAGATGTCCATGACTATGTACTGACTTCTGCCAGGATTCACATGAGATGAGCAGATTGGTGGTGGCGCTGGATTGTACCACGAAGGAGTGGATGGAAATGGCAGCTGCTCTTGATGAACAAAATCATCACTCAGGCAGTCACCAGCGAGAGCCTTGGGAAAATACCCTTAAAACCCACGTATCCATTTAAAAACTAATTGCTTTTGACATTGGAAGCACACACCATGGATTTCATGTGGATGACTTCCCTTTGAGGTCTACAGCATTTACTGCTGGGTAGCAGATGTTGCTCAACTGCAAAAAGAGAATTGGGAAGATCCAAATCGTCACAGCTGGACAATGAGACCCAATCACAGGGAGTCAGGAAATGAGATGAATCTGACAGTTCCACTGGATGGGAAGACTCAGTCAGTTTCCCCAGGACTGCATAAGGATGCCCAGTCATCCCCAAACACACCCTTGTTTTGGTGGCATCCACCCCAATCATCTATAGTAAAATGTAGAATTATTGTGGAATAGAGGGCTGTTCTCTAGGGGTATTGGGGTGGGGTGCAATAATTAACATGTATGTGTCCTGTTATTTTCTTTTTGTTGTTGCTGTTGTTTTTAATTTTTCATCTAACTTTACATGTTTACAGAATCAGTGCTTAAATATTGCAAGCTTAATTCTGGGAGTTGTGTTGAAATTTGGAGCTTTAAATAATGTTCCTGGAGTTTATGGGCAGCCTTTCTGGAGGGATGATGAAGCCATTCCTTTTGAGAATAATTCATTAATGAAATTAGAGATTTTGTTATTTGGAAAAAAGTAAAATTGGTCATTTGTGCATAAATTCTAGTCTCTTTAATAGCTGGTGTGCTTAAGGTGTGTACATTGATTTGGCTACAAAACACATTCAATGTCATATCAAAGTGTTTGCCAAACTATAAGAGAAAGACAATGAGAGCGAAAAAGAGAGACACACAGAGAGACTGAGACATAGACACAAAGACACACACACACACATGAAGGAAGGAAGGAAGGATGGAAGGAAGGAAGGATGGAAGGAAGGAAGGAAGGAAGGAAGGAAGGAAGGAAGGAAACCTATTCTCTGCTAGTGCTTCAGTCTCTACGCCACCATCCAAAACTTCAATTTGCTTTCTATTAAGACAGCGGTTAGATGGCAGCTGTGGAGCCTCTACGAGAATACACAAGATGGGAATAAACATCATTTCAGAAATAGGCTTTCTGCTCACTTTACTAGGCGGCACCATAATGAACTCTGCATGTTCTCTGCACTCTTTGCTCCAGATCCTGGTTTTAAGCAGGGGGCCCAGGGCCGGACTCACTGCCATTGGTTCACTCCCTACCTAGCAAATGGAAATGTTTGTTCTGTCTTTTCAGTTCCAGCCACCCCTGACCACGCAATGCGTTGTAAAATGGTCTTTGAAGTTCGTGTGTCATCCTTTTGCTGTGCTCACCAAGGTTGGTGGGTGGCACTCTTCTTTTCAATTGTCTTCGGTGCCCCGGTTCCTTTGAGGAAGGGTCAAGTCTGACAATCCCCCTTCCCTTGTGATACAAAACTCCATGCATGATGCTGGGTTACCAGATGGAGTCTGGAGTTTTATGGCGGCTTGCTCACTGTTTGTGTAGGAAAGCCAATTTATAGGGAAGTCGAAGGGTGATGATTTTAATGCAAACAAATGTCTCGAGAAGGACTTCCTGGATGTTTCATGCTATGTGTTCAGCTGGCTGTGTGAAAATTGATGTGGCTTCTCTTTCTCCACAGCAGCAGGCGGCTCTGGGGAAAGTTGGGAGAAGACAGATGTGGCTCAGGACAGTTGTTTATAAATACAGATGTGTGTAGGGAAGGAAAAGGAATTAGAATTTAAGGGTATCCTAACGCATTCTTCATTCTATTTAGGGACTCACAAAAGCAGTCAAAGTTGTCACATACTTATATCAAACCTTAGCTGTCGCAAGTTACATATTCATTTGAGCATATTTTCTCATTTATGTGGGCAAAGCCCTTTAAAATTTGTAAGACATTTAAAAAATCAATTTCTTTCTTATTCGTTTAATTCACACAATGCTGCCGTGATATTGATATTATTACTCCTAGCTTCTAAATGAGAATAGAGTTTGGATTTAGAAAAGATAATGTTGGCTTCAGATCCCTTCATTGCCTCTTGCCTAGCCTCCTTAGGAATTGAGGAAGGCAATTGACAGAGTGATTAAGTGTAGTGTCTAGCACATGGTAGGAACACAATAAATTTTCTTCCTACCCCTTTCTTTCCACCCTCTTTCTGCCAGATAGGTAGTTTAACTTCGGGGAAAGAGATTATTGTAAGACTAAAACTAACTATTATTTATATAATGAATTAAGCCATAGGGTTTATAACTAAATTCTCTCTCTCTCTCTCTCTCTCTCTCTCTCTCTCTCTCTCTCTCTCTCTGTGTGTGTGTGTGTGTGTGTGTGTGTGTGCAGAGGCTGGAGGATAACATCTTGTGTTAGCTCTTGGGGATAGTGTCCATTTTATTTTGAAACAGTGTCTCTTTTTGGCATAAAACTTGCTATTAAGTTCAGCTGGCTCGCCAATGATCCCCAGAGATCTGCCTAGTTCTTTTGCCACAGTGCTGGAATTGCAGGCGTGGGTCACAATTTGAGTATGGAACTCAGGTATTCAAGCCTGGAACGCAAACACGTTACCAGCTGAGTCATTTCCCTAGTCCTAGGCTTGGTTCTGATAATTATTAGAAGGGTACAGACTAGAGACCATAAAACCGAAGGGCAGAATTAGTCTTCAAAGAGAAACAACCACAGAGCTCCAAGTAATGTAAAGGATACCACTTTACAACTCTGCAGACAATATTCATGAGTGATCTGATGGGTATCTTCAACCAAGTATTTTTTAATTTTGAGCCTACTGTTCACCAAACTTGAATGCTGAACCTTTCTCTATAGTGAAATCGTGTAAGTAATCAATATCTACTGAAGAAAACTAGAAATTGTTTTGTCAACTCCTCCTTAGACATAACAAATGTGACTTGTTCAAGACTGAAGAGAGCTGAACTAGACCAGCCCTTTGGCCACACATCTCTTTATTCTCACATGTACTTTATTCTTCTTCCTTGTTCACTGGTGCCTTTTCCATATGGATTATTGTTAAAGTCACTGTTTCAAGACTTCAAAGAAGTTGTTATGAATCATTGATTTCACCTGAATCTTGATTCGAGCAAAGAATTTTTAAATAATGAAGTTTCAGACTTGGCTATAAATTGAAACACTGAGCAGATATTAAGAATATTTTATTCTATTATTAGATATAATATATTAATAAAAAGTTATATTAGGAAAGAATTAGAGTTTATTCTTCAGAAGCTTATAGTGAAATAATGTGCTTCAAATCATACAATAAGCAGAAACCATATATGCTTCAAATTGTAAGTGATTGAGTTGAGAGATGGGTACATAAGGTTTTTTATGCTGTTGTACTTGGGTATTTTAAATTCTCCACAGTTATAGAAATATATATGACTAGTTATGCTTCTTTTTCCATTGTTAGACTTTCTATTTTGTTTTCTGATCATTGTGAAGGATTGGATTTTGTTATTTTTTTTAATTTAGAGAGGCATCAAATCCATGGAATTGAAGTTGTTTTCCTTCTTATTTTGGATGTCAGAAAGTTTACAGTCAAATATAAGGCCAACTTCAGTAATTCATTCATTCATTCATTTGTTCTTCCAGTAAATGTAAGATGATGTCAAGAGGTCTCTGTTTTATACCAAGCTGTATGTGAGTGGGAAACCTAGAGAAATCATTTTGGTGGCTACCTGATACTGTGGATAAAATCCCATGGGAGTCTGGGAAGGTGACTCAGTTCAATCTACAGCACCCAATAAAAAGCTGTGCACAGTAGTTCGCATGCTTGTAACCTCAGTACTGGGAGAAGGAGAGGCAGATTCTTGAGGCTTGCTTACAAGACAAACTAGCATACTGGGTGTGTTCCAGTTGATGAAAGACCTGCTCTCAAAAAGTGGAAATCTCCTGAGGAATGACATCTGACTCTGTCTTCTGACCTCCACAAGCACACCCACACCTAAACATGTGCACCTTCACTCATGATAACACACATACATACATACATACACACACACACACACACACACACACACACAGAGAGAGAGAGGGAGAGAGAGAGAGAGAGAGAGAGAGAGAGAGACTCTGAGGTAGTATATGGGGGCTTATACAAGTTTTATCTTTGACCCTCAGTGCATACATATTTACAGTGTGATAATAGTATTATTGACCTCAGAGGTAAGCATAAAACTATGTTTAAACACTATCTCCCCTCTTAGAACCAGGATCTAGAACATTTAAAGTAAACATGTGGCCAGGAAGGCACTTTTGTGGGTCTTCCGACTTCACCATGGTTTAATTTTTTTAAAAAAATCAAGTATTAAAATATTTTCCTACGCTTGATATATTTTATGTATTTATATAAACATTCATAAATTCTGTTTTTGGAGTAAGGTATGGTATAAATAAAAATGTTGCCTCTGAGAAGATATTTATGACTAATTATAAGCAAAATTTTAAGGAATAATTTTAAGGATAGAATATTTTATAACCTGGTCACATTTATGTAACCTTAACCTAAAGATCTAAAATTGATTGGGAAGATAACCAAAACCTGCAGTCAGTGAATGCTGCAATCTGGTGGCTCACTGAGCATCTACTGAATTCTATCTCTTTGTTGCTACATTTCCTTCCCCACTGTCAATCACTCTTTCGTCCCTTTTATATTTCTTATTTAAAGTTTATTCCTATTTAATGTGAATCGGGAAATCAAATGTGTCATCATGCCAACAGTTCTCCAATGACTCATCAAGGTCCAATTGACATATATTTTTTCTCACTACTCTGGGTCTTTAATTCATGTAGGGTTTGGTCCAAAAATCAATAATACATGTTCCGAGAACAGGGTGTGTGCATCAGCACCTGCACCCGGTCCTCGGTCTAATGGAGATGATCACTGACTGGTGTGATGCTTATGCAAGTTATTAAGGGCCAGTCAGTTAAAATCATATTTAAAAACAGTGTTGTATTAAAATGAGTAGGCTTAAAGAAAATACACAAAACTAGCGTCAAAAATAATTTCAGTTAATCTACAGTATCAATATCACATGCTGTGACTGTGATGTTTTTACTGTGGCTGTTTTGGAAATTAGTCTTCCTCAGAGAGATGCGCACTAGAGTTGGGGGATCAAAGGAAATGGCATCTGCAGCTCAAATATTCAAGAATGAGAGGAAACAAGTGAGAAAATACAGATGTAATTAGCGACTCTGTTTAAAGTGTAGATGGCAGGTCCTTGACCTTCCCCTCCTCCTTTTAAAAATAACATTTCTCTACATTTGAAATTACATCGAAATGAAAGTGCCAAGCCAGTAATGACAGAAGGTTTTAGATTTAAAATGGAAAGATATTGCAGAATAGAATGTGTTCCTCCTGACTTGTAGTAACTGTTGAAGATATGCTTCTTTGTCTATAGAAAAAAAAAAAAAACCAGGAACACGGGTGTACTCTGACATCCAATGCCAAGCTTAATTGGGAAACAGAACATGAAAAAAAAAAAAAGATGCAGGACCGGTCAGGGATATAACATTCAAGGCCAACTTATATCTTGATGACATCATGATCACCATAAAACAGTCATAGGGATTGTCCACCTCACAAATCATAGGTCAGAAGCATACATGAATCATATGTGTCCCTTTTTGCTCATACAGCACAGTATTGTAGTAACAAAGCTGTATGTAAACCATACCCTTTACTCAAGGTTAATTGAGATATTCATGCTGGAGGAAGGCAAAGGATATCTTTTACCGCACCCCCACCCCCAGCAAAACTCTTTGCGTAAATTTCATCCCATTTGAGACTGCAAGCTGAGAGGTTTTCTCAAGATGGCCCAATCATCTGATTTTGGTTTTCACCCTCGGAAAGACGTGCTGTGAGAATGATATCATCAGTTTCCACTGAACATACACATTGTCACTTGGTTCTCATTTTAACATCCATGTGCAAAGGGACAAGCAGTAGGTGGTCTTCAAGTTAGGATTCTTTGGAAAAAATCATAAAAATGATGGCAAAAATTAGAGCAAAATCTTAGCTACTACAGGTAAGAATTTTTCTAGCAAGATTAACTACTGGTGATTTCAAGTATTTCTTGAAATGTTGATTGTATCATAACTAAGAAATAATAACCATTGTAAACAGTGTATTGTAGGACATAAGAGGAGTCAATATATGGTTTTCTTTATATATTTGGATCTTATGTTTACTTAAATTTTGGGTTTAAATTAGAGATGAAGTAAGAAAACAAAGCCTTCCTCTTCTCCCAGAAATGCTTATTCGAGTTCACTCTTACATGCCTGGTTTAAAATATTATCTTTAGATGTATTAAACTCCAATGTAATTGAGGTATTTTAGACATCATATATTTTATATTATTAATATGCCCATCTACTTGGGCATCAACACCACACCATCTTAAGCTTTTCCATTTCTCTGTGTGTTGTGGTTTCTAATGAGAATTCCTCTTTGTCACCTTTGTTGCTTCTTTTTCAAGGTTTCTAGACCTTGCCTGTGTACTTCCATTCTTTTCTGTTTGGCTTGCACACAGACACTAGCGCTCCTTAGGAGGAACTACGTCTACCCAAAGAGAAAAAGTAAAAAGCAGACGAGAAAGTCTACAGTGTGAAAGGAAGATGAAGTCACTGGCTGTAGAAACCTGGTAACATGGTGCTCATTTAAATGGCCACTGTTAGCCCGAGGTCTTCCCTGTTTGTTCCTCATCAATTATCCATCTAGGTATTGAGGATCTGGATGTAGAGATGTATATTTAGATTATATCTTATTGTTTCTCCCCCATTCTGAATGTAAGGTTGCAAATTCTAAACCTTTTCTTCTACTTAATTCAGGCTCAGGACTCGAACTTACTCTTGTACACGTGTGTGTGTGTGTGTGTGTGTGTGTGTGTGTGTGTGTGTGAATGCGAGAGAGACAGGCAGGCAGAGAGCATCTCTATATGCATAGGGATACGATGCATATGCTAATGTGTAAGGAGGTCAGAGGTTGACATTGGGTGTCTTCTTCAATTGCTCTCTACCTTCTTTTCTCCAGTTCAGATCTCTTACTGAGGCTGCAAGTCACTGATTCAGGTAGGCAGGTTGGTCATGAGCTCCAGGAATCCACCTGTCTCTGCCTACACAGTGTGGGGATTATGGGGTTCATGCTGCCATGCCCAGCTTTAATGTGGGTACTAGAGCTCTGCTTTGAGGTCTTCATGCTCGCATGAAAGCATTTTACTCATTAAGCTATGCTCTTGGCTCTTCGAAGGTCTTCTTCTAGTTGATAATTCAAAGATTTCTCCAAATAATGAAAAGAACACAAGGAAAGGACGTGTATAAGGCTTTCTAAACAATTAACTAGGTTACAGGAATGATGATTGAGTAATAATATTGACACTGCTGAGGGATTCTACTGATTTCTAGGTGGATTGAACTTGGGTCTGTTGATATCAACCCCCATCCTTCTTTTCTCCTGGGAATCAATGTTGAGAGATTACTGGCTCTAACGCAGACCACTAATTCAATAGAAGTATTTTGTTTTGCAAAAAATGTCTTCCATTTTCTGTATTAAAGTATCATACATTAAAGAGGAAGGAAGGGAAGAAAGTCTGCACTCAAGAAGGTAGTTAAAATATGTTAAGAAAGTAAATTGCTTCATAGCCTGGCTGTGGGGAAAGCAAATTTGAAAAAGAACTAAAGATTCAAAGGTGAATTCAATAATTTTTCCTTCAAAAACGAGTCTGCACACCTCTCAAGGGTAGGAACCATTGCTTTTGTCTTGGGGATTTATGGAATCTAATGGTGTTATTTGGCATACAGTGTTTTTTTTTTTTTTCCTCATGGTTTTTTTTTATATTTAAAAATTTCCATCTCCTTCCCTCCTCCTCCCCCTTCCCTCCCCTCCTTCTTCCCCTTCCCTCCCCTCCCCTCCACCCATACCTCCCCTCCCTCCCTCCCTCTCAAGGCCAAGGAGCCATCAGGGTTCCCCACTCTATGCTAAGACCAAGGTCCTCCCAACTCCCCCCAGGTCCAGGAAGGTGATCGACCAAGCTGAGAAGGCTCCCACAGAGCCCGTCCATGCAGAAGAATCAGAGCCCAGAGCCATTGTCCTTTGCTTCTCAGTCAGCCCCCGCTGTTGGCCACATTCAGAGAGACGGGTTTGGTCGCATGATCCATCAGTCCCATTCCAACTGGAGTTGGTGATCTCCCATTAGTTCTTTCCCACCGTCTCCATGAGTGAACGCACCCCTCTCGTCAGTGTTTTAATAATACTTCTGAGTGGTAGAATTACCTGGAGTAAAAGGGAGTATGAGACAGAAGAAAACAACCCAACAAAGGGATATCCAGGAAAATAGTGAAGGTACGCATGTTTGTTTCTTATGACAAAAGTCGAAAAAAAATCAAAGGAGGCCCCCTGTGTGTGGTGGATTCTTCTAGAACAGACCACCCTGTTTTTTAATCAACACTGGTCTATGCCCCAAGGAGTTTCTTCTTTAGGTTACAGCCTTGTGTAGGACACACAGACATGGGCCCCCTGTAGTCTTCATTCACACACACACACACACACACACACACACACACACACACACACGCACACACACACACACACGGACCAAGCAAAGAGCTTTGTTTGTAAGCGTCAGTTTCTCAGCATCTGCAGCTGCCATCTGGTTTCAGTTTGGTAAGTTTTATTAAGGCAAAGTGGCACATGCTGTCGCAGGAACTGCTCCAGCTCACGCTCCCCAGCAGGTCACCGGGTGTCCCCTGGTGTGCTGAGACATAACATGTTTCCTGCCAGTGGATGAGGAGGAGAGAAAGCCCTGCTCAGCACCAGGTTCCAGTCCATTATGGCAACAGTCGAGCTATGGGAAGACATAAGAAATGCAAAGAAAAATTATTGCGATCGAAGAGTTCATCTATGAATTGCATAAACAATTACTAAGCAGTCATTATTTTTTTGTAGCCACATAATTTAATTTCCTTATGGGAGTTAAAAGAGCTAGCCTGATACCAAAAGGATGACTTTGGGATGTTTTTCCCACTGGTGACACGTCCGCATGTTTAGTCTCTTCTACCTAACCCAATCTACATCTGGGAACAGGCTGCCTGGCTGGGGAGTACAGCATACAGACAGAGAAAAGAGAAGAAGGAGGCTATTTAGTTCAGGCTGCATTTAAAGCTCAGATTAGGAAGAATGTTTATTGATTACATTTGGGGGAAAGGGGATCCCAGAGCCTTTGGCAACAGGGATTGATTGGGGCCAATGTTCAACCCCAACCCATTAAAAGTTAGAATTAGAATAGAGATGTCTGGTGACAACTCACCCTCTGTGCCCGGGTCCATTTAGTGAGTCTATGGATATGGTCGAATCTTCGTTCACTGTTCACTGAATATATAATGAGTCTGAAAATATTTTGCTGGTAATATAACCCCCACACTGTCGAATCAGCCTATGGGTGAGAGCTATCAGAGCAAAAGATAAAAGCCAGTAGAAATCTCTGAAACCCCCTTTCTATTCCATCCTTTCATCAATGATAATCAATCAAAATCAATAATACATCCCAGGAAAGCAGTGTGGATTGATGACACCCTTAAAGATAGAGAGAATATATAGGAAGGATGCCAAGAAATGCATGGACTGACCAAGCAGACTCGTATAGCAGTCTTGCGCAATACTTTTGCAGGAGAAAATCACTGTGGTATGCAACCACTGACTTTGCATACATTCTTTTCCAGTTATCAGGGCGAAGTAGTCTGTGCAGTTCCCACTCATGTTGAATAAATAACACCACACACTGAGCATCCTGCCTCGCGGCTATGTTAATTCTCATTCCCTGAAGGGACCCGGATGATCTGAACATTCCTCAGTGTATCATATGGGCTTTCTATACTGACAGGATTCCACTAATTGAAACCGATTAGGAAGGAGTGGGAAGTATGTCAGAGGCCTTGATGCAACGCAGCTCCATCACAGTGTCAGAGATAAACTGCACGAAGACTCAGAAACTCATTAGGTCAATGATATTCTCTGGGAGTTAAGTGTTTGGGGGGCAGGTTTGTGCCTCCTTCTAAACTATGGGGAAAAAGTGTATCATCTCATACCACTGCTAAGAAAAAGCCCGGTATTTGTGAGGCTGCTTTGGGTTCTGGGAACAGTATGCTTCACACGTGGAATGCTTCTCAGATGCATTTCCTAACTGATGATATGGAAGGTTGCCAAATGTGAGCGGGGCCTACATGAGGAAAGAGCTCTGCCGCTCTGGGCATGTGATTTAACAGACTCTTTGGTGCCAGAGGTGTCTGTGGTGGGAAAGGATGCAGTGTGGTATTTGTGGAGAAACCACAGTGTTGAAATCCGTCATTTTTCGAAGCGTAGAGCATTCCCACATTGCTTCTTGCTTTGCCTCTGTGTCCTAGTAGAGATGGAGCAGTGGGGCAGGTACTGGCCATGCCAACACTGCTGTGAGTGCTGTTCATCACGAACTGGTTCTGTTACCATTCCTTGGCACAAGCACCTCTCCAGTAGGGCCACATGAGCCTGGAGAGAAGCTCGTGACAAGCTGGTAGAGGAGGAAAAGGCTGAACGTAGTCACAGAGAGGCTTTTGTAGGTTGACACAAATCAAAGGGTTATGCTACAACCTCCCCAGGAGGGATCCTGGGGGACAGAATCCAGGGTCAAATGTTCTCTGTGGGCAGAATGCTGAGTAGTGTGTCTATTTTATGTGGAAAGAAAAGTAGCCTCAAGAAAAATGTGCATGAAGCCAGGGACTTGAGGAATGGCAAAGATTGGAAGACTGTAGACCAAGAGTTCTAAGAAAGAAGAACCTAGATGAGCCTATGAGAATAGGTACAAAATGGTTAAGACCTCACATTAATGCAGTGTGCATGGATTCACATTAAGAAACACATTCAATAACCAGACTGTGAGAATTGAGGCAATCAGCTGAACATTGGAAAGTGTCTAGCACAGCACTGGCATACTGGGATGAATACAGCAGTCATGGGGATGGGGTATGAGTATAGGCTCCCTTTTTCTCACTAAGACTGGTCTGACTGCTGATCCTGTTAACACCTGACCTGACGACACTCTCCATAGAGGGCACATTTGGGGAGGAAAATGACCAAGCACTCAGTGCAAAGTTATAACTTTGGGGGTTTTGTGCTCAAGAAAGGTAGTGATTTATCTTGGCTCTTACATGTGTGCTGAATTTTAATTTTCATTTCCTGTTGACAGAGCCTCTGTTCAGTGCCACCCTCTGAGTAATGAACAATGATTAGCTTCATCAACATGAATACTGTGTGATATCAGGCTAGCCCAATGTACTGAGCATACAGCAAAGGATGAAAACATTGGGCCTATAAGTATTCACCCACTTGTTCCACTGTATTTGGTAGCTGCTGATCTAATAGTTTTATGATATATATCTGCATATATATGTATGTATGAATATATACATATATATGAATATGATATGGTCAAATGATGCAGGAGCATCCTGTGGGTAGAAGGTTTTGCTGGTCATGAAGTCCAGGTTCCTAGAGTGATGTGGGAGAGTCTTCGGTTTGTGTTGATTTCATTGGTTAATAAAGAACTTGGCCCATTTGATAGGCCAGCCCTTAGGTGGGTGGAGTAGACAGAACAGAATGCTGGGAAGAAGGGAAGTTAGTCAGTTGCCATGATTCTCCGACACGAGACAGATGCCATGGAACCAGCTGCCAGGTCAGACATGCTGAATCGTTCCCGGTAAGCCATGATCTCGTGGTGGCATACAGATTATTAGATATGGGTTAGTCAAGATGTGAGAGTTAGCCAATAAGAGACTGAAACTAATGGGCCAGGCAGTGTTTAAATGAATACAGTTTGTGTGTTGTTATTTCGGGTGTAAAGCTAGCCATGCGGGAGCAGGGTGGGACAAAAAGGAGGCCTGCTC
The DNA here is from genome assembly GCF_903992535.2 of Arvicola amphibius. NCBI lineage: Eukaryota > Metazoa > Chordata > Mammalia > Rodentia > Cricetidae > Arvicola > Arvicola amphibius. The sequence continues at coordinate 38,276,033 of NC_052054.1, forward strand.
ACGTCCTTACTACACTAGAGAGCAATGTTTTTTATTAGAGAACAGTGGGAATCCTGTAAATCTGAAAATATTGCTATTACATAGACACCTCAGATCTCTGTGTTAAAAAACAAGAAATGAGTCTTGGCAGCTGGAGAGAAAATTTCATGTCTCAGAGTGCTTCTTCAGAGGAATGGAGTTTGGTTCATAGTGCCTATGTGGGATATCTTACAACTGCCTACAATTCTAACTCCAAGAGATCTGATGCCCTCTTCTGGAGTCTATGGATACCCATATATATGTAGCTTACAGTCACACAAACACAACCATATATACATAGATAAACAAACAATAAAATAAAGATAAATGAGTCTCCATAGTGACAGGAGTAGTTCACCTGATCATTAAAAGGAGGCAGAAACCAGCTCTCTTGCATAAGGAAGATTGTGTGGGTGATCACAACCCTGTCTTTAACAGCAAATAGACAAGTGTATTGGCGAATGCAAGAACTGAGTGGCGATTAGGGATAAGGGTCTGGGTCACTGTACCATGTAAGTGGCCTAGGACAGAAGAGGTACAGTCTTTAAATAAGGGGAACCTAGAAAAGAATATGAAGTGGATAAAGAAACTGCCTTGGCCCATTTGATAGGCCAGCCCTTAGGTGGGTGGAGTAGACAGAACAGAATGCTGGGAAGAAGGGAAGTTAGGACTAAGCAGCTGGGAACAAATGGCCTCCTACAACAAATTGGTTCCAACATGGCCAATTAAAATCCACTAAAAACCTGAGAGAATTTGAGAAGGAATTCTAAAATAAAAAAAAAAAAAAACAATTAAGCATGGCTTAACATCATGGCTCCTTTAAGAGAAGTTTTCCTGATTCAGTGATAGCAGAAGTTGTATGCTTTTGAAATGGTGGCTTTCTGGGCCATTCTGCTAGCATGAACTCTGGCTCTTTCAGAAGACCGAGCATTTAAATGGGGTTTGTAGGCAGCATGCTGCAAATTACTGGGTAGCAACATGGGCCAACTGGTTATCAAAGTTGAGTTGGTAAGAATGGTTACTACTCAGCAGTCTCAGAGACAGTGAATGGACTTCTGCCATGTTGGACTGGGTGGAGCAAGCAGGCAGGGCTGTATTTTCCCTAGCAATGCTGATGTTTAGGTTTTTAAAAAGCGTTTAACATTTTAAGAAGCATTCCTAGTCAGAAAAGAATTACAGACAACACAATAAAGACAAATTCAGATGGAAAAGACCTCTAAATGGGTCACAGTGTTGGATAAATGTATGTAGGCTTGGGAGAGAAAAGAAAAAGGATATAGGCAGTTATAAAAAGAAATAAATGGTTTAAAAAAGGTAAAGTCTTTAAAGAGACATAGTACAGACAACCATAGATTAAAGGGGTAAGAAAAATAAGGCACGTAAAGATGGAATACAAACAGAAAGTATAGATTATGTATATTATTGTGTTTTCTTTGATTTTTTTTTTTACTGTGAAGGAGCTAAGTACAGAAGGATATTTCATTGTATGGGCTCCTAAGCTAAATTAACCTAGATATTTTAAAGGTATCTTGATTCCAAAATTTGAGTCTAAGAATTTGTTTTTTTGGAAAAGAAGTTCTGCTTTTGTTTCCACAGAAGATAAGAACTCGTGGATTAATTCCAGACTAATGTGGTTTAATGAACCAAGACCTGCCAAAAGGTCTCCATAAACACTCCTAAAAGTTACTGTGACCAACAAAAAGCGGGAAGCAGTTTGGAGAGAACTATGCCAAAATTCTCAAATATTGATATAACTATTTGTTTACATTTAAAGTGGGATGTGATATAGATATGAATAATTTGCATTGGTATGGATCTTGATATGTTGCTCTTGATTAAGGTAGTATAATTGTGCAGTTCTTTTGAAACTGCAATGTATAATTAAGAAATATAAGTTAATAGATAATCATCTATAATTGTCAAACTTAGAGTTATGTTTTCTAGATAGAGATATATTTTAGTTAGATAGGTTTTCTTCAAATCTTTCAGAGATCTTCAGAATATGGCATTTAAAATGTTTAAAGAATTTAGGACTTTTCATGACAAAGAGACACATCTGCTCCTGGCAACACCAATTACTTCAAGAGAAAGATGGACATTAAAGAGGCTCCTCATGGAGTTTGCTAGCATTTGGGCAAGAAACTGCTCTTGCTTGGACTGCTTGATGCTATGCTGTATGAATTGGACAGGCAGGACCCACAGAGAAATGATTGCTAAACTTGCTAAAGGTGAGACCATCCTTCAGGGTTCCTGCTTCATTAAAGAAAGAGTCTGTCAGACATTCTGCAGGAAACAGAAGAAAGTGACTGACAAACTGCTAGTACAAGCAGAATTGTCTTTGAAATTTTCTGCTTCATGAAAATGTCTGTTGAATACCATAGGCCAGCAGGCTGAATATGGGTGCCCCAATGATACAGAAGAACTTTGGGTGACTGTCCAGGTGGTGAGATGTCTCTGTCAATCCTAGAATTTTAGAAGTTGCTTACAGTGTACTTCCTGTTTACTTAGGTAATATTATATCCTTTCTGGAGTCTTTGATGGAGCTGAAGAACGGGTAGTTATAATTATAGTTTTCCTTAGTTATAATAAAAGATAAAGTAGATATAAATATTATAACTGTAATTCTTGTTTGCTGTTTTGGTATATGTAATTTTACTATGTTAAAATTTAAACCTTCCTTTTTATTTAAACAGAAAAGGGGAGGTGATGTGGTATTTCTCTGTGTATGCTGTGAATACCATTGTTAATAAAGAAAACTGTCTTGGCCTGTGATAGGGCAAAAGAGTAGATCAAGGTGGGGAAAACTAAACTGAATGCTGGAAGAAGGAAATGGGAATTTAGAGAAGCCATTGAGCTGCCGCCAGTGACAGACATACCAAAATTTTGCTGGTAAGCTACAGCCATGGTGATACACAGATTAATAGAAATGGGTTAAATTAAGATGTAAGAGTGAGCTAGAAATATTCTTAAGCTATCAGCCAAACAGTACTGCAAATAATATAGTTTCTGTGTGATTATTTTCTGGTCTGAGATGCTGGGTGGTCAGGAAATGAACTAGCAGCCTCCTACTACACCTAGTTTCTGATTTCTTTTTAGAGAACTCATTACATTTCTTTTTCTGTGTTTTCACTAATCAAAATTAAATGGCTAGTATCTCCCTTCATAACATATGCCTAGAGATCTATTGGCAAAAGCAGAGAATGTGTTTTGTGATCCGAGTAACAACTTGCAAAGAACAGAGAGAGATAGAGACAGAGGTAGAGAGAGATAAGAGACGGGAAGGATGGGGAATAATAGAGAGAACCAATAGAATGAATAAGAAACTTCTAACTTTACATGGCAAGTCTGTGTGAGCTGCTACTGAAGCATTCAGTCAGAGTGGCACAGCCAGCAGTAACAAGCATAGAGCTATGGCTCAAGGCTGGTAGAAGGCAGTTTGCCCAGAGGACAGGGATGAGAACTGGTGAAGGCTGGGGAACTGGAAAGGGGAGACAAGTTGTTAGAGTCAGGTGCCTTTTCCACAAGTAGGAGGACATGAGTTCAGGTCCCCAGAACCTATGAAGCCAGTAGGCAGCACGGCCTCCTGTAATCCCAGCACTTGGGAGACAATGGCAGGGCACTCAGAGGACAAACTAGGTAGACTAGGTAATCAGCAAGACCTGTGTTTAGTAGAGACTCTGCCTCAGTCAATTATGTACAAAGAAATTGAGGAAGATAACTGATATCAATGTTTTAGGCTTACACACACACACACACACACACACACACACACACAGATACATATGCATGTTCGCATGCACAAATGCACACACAATGTGTAAATTTTTGGACTCTTTATATGAAGTTTTGCAAATATAAATAGCCTTCCATATGCAAAGATATACCTAAGACTCCTCATTTTAGTGTAGGTTGTAAGAGGACAAACTGACACAGGGTTGCTTTAACCATATTCCAGAGCAAGGCCCTTAGCTAGGAGTCATCCAGCACAAACTGTTTTATGAGAAAGAGTGGGGAGGATGGGTGGGTATATGAACAAAATATATGTTGTATGAGATTCTCAAAGAATAAATAAAAACAATATTTTCAAACTGCTACAGAAAAATAATTTAATCAGATTATGGTTCATGTTACAACCAAGACACCTCAGTCGTTAAATTGTGGGCAGAGTGTCTATATTTACTTGAAAATGTAGATTAATTATTACAAACAGTAAAGTCTTATTTGTTAATGACAGGTGGAAAATGAGTTCAAAGAACTCTTTCTTCTCCCATCCTTCTTCCTCCGTTCTGTCCTCTTCCTTTTGTCGTCTTCCTCCTCCTCCTCTTCCTCTCTGTCTTCCTCTTCTCTGTCATTCAATGCAGAGATGTTATCTTGTTCAAGATAGATAAAAAGGAAGGTTCAAACTGCTTTTGGGTGTTTTTTTTTTAGAGAGGTGTGGTTTTATAATTGTATTTCATACAACTTAAAATTGGATGATAATATACAATTAAGATTAACTTTTTAATTTAAACATTTTCAACAAAAGATACAACACAAAATCAAATGGTAAAAAATGAAAAAAAATCAAACTAAATATCCCCCTATACCATTAACTTTTAAAATTCTAGCATATATATCTAGCATAAATTCTAGCATATAAAAGGAACAAATAATTTATTAAAAATATAAAAATACCTAAAATAACTTCCAAAATATATTTCAACACGTAACTCTTATAAGAAATTTTTATCATATAGTAAATATATCCTATTGATGTTTATATTCCCTTTTATTATAATGATATTTGAAGATAGTCAAACATACTTGCAAACATATTACTTAAATTAATTTTTCATATAGAAATTTTGTAAGCCATCAAGTATATATTTCTAAATAAATAAATCATGAGATGACTTGTGTACTATCTAGCTGAGCATGTTTTGGATGCATAACTCTTTTTATTCAGACAACAAACCCACTGCACAACACTTTTGGGATTGGCTAGGAGACAGCTCCTGATTCCTTGGCACACAGTCCAACAAGTCATCCTGCTGCCCCTGCCTGTTGTAGCTTTAATCCTTGAGGCTCTGTGGGTTTGGGTTACCTGGCTGCTGTTCCTCTCTTCTATGTTGCACCAGAGACACTGAGTTGATCAATAAAGCAGGATTAGGGAGTGACACCAAATTGCTCTTTTAGGAATGCATCCATTTACAAGCCACTAACTCTCCTCATCGTATTCTCTGCCCACCGCAATATGTGACCACGTTGACTCATGGGAACAGTGTGTAATGTCCCAGGGACACCCTTCTGACATGTGACCAGATTGCTGTCACACCTCCAGTGTTCCAATAGCTACTAGCAGGGGCTCTTTAAGAAACTACTCTTGCTCTTTCAAATGGGGACAAGAGTCTCCTTATTCGGCAGAAGCAGTAACTCAGACATAGTTGTTCTGGTGGCCTAAAAAAGTCAACACTGCCTCCAGAGGTGCCTGACTTACTGCCTGGCATAATTTATGTATTGGGAGGATCTGATCAGTGCCTTTGTTCTGTGGAAACTCAGAGGCTTAAAAATTGAGAATACTGCACGTGAGCTCAGAAGGCGTTGCAACGATGCGACACCACAAAATGGGAAAGGCAAAAGGCTCCAAACTCCACAAGGGTGTGTGTGTGTGTGTGTGTGTGTGTGTGTGTGTGTGTGTGTGTGTGTGCATTTTTATTTTTGTTTGGCCTTGCAATCCTTGATCTAGGGAACAGAGTTTCCTTAGCACGGGGAGGCTGCCAGCATAGCGATTCATTTCCATAATATCTAAAGTAACTCAATAGCAGTGAGACAGTGGCTGTGGGAAAACACTGAGAGCAATGACCCACAAAAGACAGTCCTTTCACTTCTAGGGGGCGGTAAAGTAAAATGTGTCTTTATTGTCCTATCTTCCTTGTTTCCAACCTGTGCAGAGAATCTGCTGTAGATGTCAAGCTGAACGTTTCTCCCTCTTCGTCAAGAATGACTGAGCATCAGAATTGCAGATAGTTTTCCACTAAAGATGCTTTCTGTGGGGACTCCGCCTCCCCCGACTGTGTTCCTCCACAGTGCCTGCCATTCACTCCTTTAACCTTCAGAGAGTTTTCAAGTTAATAGATGGTGTTTTTTGAATTAGGTATCGTAAGGAAACATGAAAAAGAAATAGAATGTGAGGTCTCTGCTCTCAGAATGACTAAAATCAAAAGACTCCACATCCTATAATATTTTCTCTTTTTCTTTTGAAGATTTGAAGATCAGTCATTCAAATGTCTCCCTTTTCCTTGGGTCTGCCTTGGGGGACAGTGAGATGATCCCATTTTATTTCTCATTAGGAACACATGGACTGGCTCAGAAACGTCTAAAGTGTTAATTAGTAGCAGTCCTTCTTGAATCAGGTATAATCTCCTTCTGCCTTGGGATCGGGAACTTGGAGAGCAGAGAATTTTGAGCAGTATGGTCAATGAAAAGAAGTCATATCTTTTTTTTTTCTTTTAATGCTGAAAATGACAAATTAAGACTTGTTTGGTTTTATCATAAGGAAATTTACTGAATTTTTTTATTTTCAGGTACTACTATATTTGTGGCAGTTCATGCTGTTTTATGATCTTGACTTACATGCTTTAACTCCAGCCCACAAGTTGATATGCTTTATCCAGGAGCTGGTACATGGGGACATGTAGTATGTAGGATCCGCATGCAGTAGCAGGTTGCTAGGTTAAGGATGAGGTTTCCAGCTCTTGAACCATGTCAGGAATGTATAACCAGTGTGTCTATTTCATACTTGGTTGGCTGGAGAACATAGGGATTTGAACAACTTCTGTTCCAGTGCTGTACCTCCTGTGGTTCTGCACTCAGACACTGTCCCCCTTGAAATGGTGATGCATATAATTAGTTGACTTCTTAATGGTTATTGGCATATAGTAAATACTTGAAAATATATTTCTAGATTAAACCAGTAATTATCAGAATAAAACACATATAAAGAAACTCACTTCTATAGCTTACCCTCACCTCTATGTGAGCAGAAAATTAGTCTCTGTTCATGTTAATACTCTGTAGACATTCTCCTTATTCTGACACTTGCTAGTTATTCACCGTGCTTTGAATAAGTGTAGCTAGGGCAGAAATCAAGGAGCCTGCCACATTTGGGCTTGGTGAAGATTGCAAACTACTTTGAGTTTAGCAGAACCCAGGCTGTGTGGCAGAGCCCTTTCCTGTCAATGCTCTAAGAACATGTGGACTCAGATGGAAATTCAGTCTGCATGTTCATTTACACGTAACTCATTGGAACATTTTAAAGAGCTCTTTGAAGTCTGCAGAGTTGTTCAATCTTTTTTTGTGGAAACTTTTCAAGCATTTTTGGGTGTTTTCATGGGAAGCTGGGCTTGGCTGGGACCAAGCATAGTAGATATTAGACCCTTAGCACACTCCTCCAATATTTTGTTTGTTTGTTACATTTTGGTTTTGAGAGAGGGTCTCACTCTGTAACCCAAATTGGCCTGAAACTTAACTGTGTAGCCCAGGCTGAATCTGAACTTACAGAAATCCTCTGCTCCAGTGTCACAAAAACTGAGAGTATAGGCATGAGCTCCCCAATAGTTTATAATAACTTAAATATCACATTCTTTGTTTGCACAGGTTTTTTTGCTGTCCAAACAGTTTCTTTTATTTCTAAATTGTTGTTCATTAAACTTTATGGAAAAAAACACAAATTAAAATGGGAAAAGTGCTGGAATATTGTCAGATGCAAGGGAGAAAAAGGAAACTCATGATCAGTCTTTGATGGTATTTTGGGGAGGATAATGGGGCCTTGGGCAACTCAAACTTAGAGAAGTATGGGGTGGGGGATTCATTTGACTTGAGAGTAGTTAGTAACTCTATTAGTTGGCAAAGCTTAGTTTGTCAGAAACCTTTGCTGAATTCCAGTTAGATCTACAGAATACTAACAAAGTGCTTGCAAGACATGGCCTGGTGACACCTGAATTTTGATGAGGATATTTTAGCAGTAGTGGAGAGAGGATCTGAGGGGGACCAATTCTGTTGATGTCTTAAGTTTCTATCTAATGGAGTATAAAGGCAGACATAGATCTGAACATACTTAATATAGATCAGCTAGGCAAGAAAAATGATTGGTTGGCTCAGTTGAGGAAGATAGTGCTAGTAAACAGGGAACAGGAAATAGGACAAAGAACAGCTTTGGAATGAGAAAAAGGGTGAGTTCAGTTATAGACCCATTGTTCTGATGCATCAAGGGAGACACTGTGAGATGTGTCAGACTTTGAGTTATGTAGCTCTGGGGAGAGAGCTGTGCTGGATAAATAGGTGTGACCAGGTTTTAACTGGATGGTTACAGGAGAGAAATGAGTCAACTACTTATGAAAGCTAGCTAAGTCAAGTTTGTAGCTTCAGAGATGGAGACGAGCTAGAGAAAATGCACAGCATAGATGGAAGCAGACTGTTCTATGTGGAAGAAATATGAACTTCCACATGGAGAAAGATAGGCTGATTAGAGAATGAACTCTCTGAAGAGTCGGGATTGAGATGGGACTTTACAGATTAAAATTGAAAAGTAGGGTGGAAAACATAGGTCAGGGAACCCTTACTGCTCTCTGGTCAGGAGAGGGAGGGGGTGTGGAGGGAGGACGGGGGGGGTAAATGGGAGGCAGGGAGGAGGTGGAAATTTTTAATAAAAAAAACAAACAAAAAATAATAAAACATTAAAAAAACCTTTCTAATAATTTAGTTCCATCATTTCCTTATACCCAAAAGAACGCTGAAGTGTTAACTGTGACAGGAAAATGGTCCCATTATCCTTGAGTGATCATTTTTGTTTTAAAATAAACCTCCTATTAAAAGAGAAAACAAAAAACAAAAAAAAGTCAGGCAAGATGGCTGCTTCACAACTAGAAATATGTACACGATTATCACACAAGAAAGACAGAGGAGAATAGATACAAACTGTGGTTGAGTGAAATATATGCAAAATATTTATTTAGTGAAATCCATGGCAAAATGGCCTTGAATTTGTCATTTGCTACCACCCTTTCACGCACACACACATATGCATATATATAAACTTACTCATATATATGTATATGTATATATGGTTTCATGCATGTTTAGAGATAGGAATCCTTAACTCTTTACAAATCCCTAGAGGTTTCCTAGACTCCAAATTATTCAAAGTGTGTGCCACATCTCTGCAAATGAACTGCTTTTCTTTTGGTTCTTTTTGCAGTTTGATATCTATAACATCTTTCTGGCTAGTTAGCTAGTATGGTCAGCAGGTGAAGATTTAGGACAGATGGATAGATGGATACTTACAATTTATTCTGTTATATACACTTTGTTTTGGATATTATTAAACTATTTTTTATTCTTTTCCAATCAATAGCTTGATGAGAGGGTTAAGTAGTTTACAGTTGGGTGGGCAATGAGGAGACTACATTTTTAGCAGGTAATTTAAAATATTAAAAATAAGTTCAGCATAGTCTCCTGGTTAAATCACCTATAGGGAGACCGTGAGACTGAGATATGGTTGCGTGTGCTACATAAGAAGGCATCCTCAGGGGACTTTGTGAGGGAGGGGGACAAGCAAAATAAGGAAGCAGAAGGGCTAAGCACAGGTGTACCCACTGTCCTGATTTTGGTGAGAGTCTGTAGTTTAAATATCAGTGCACAGCGTCTGACCTCACTGTGAGGGTAAAGGGTCAAGCTCTAGGATCTTCATGTCAGTCAGTCACTGACCACATGTTGGGAGTAGAGGGGAAGGCATGGCTGTGACGATGGTGATGGAGGTTGGGTAACCGTCTAAGGCATCTGAGCAAGCTGGCTCCTGTCAAACCAGGGCAAGTCCCTGGAGAATGGAACTGGTATAAACTGTTCACTCATCACTGGCAGCAGCTGGAGGAAAGGGCTTGCTGACCAGTAAAAACATTCTAGAAGGGTCATCTACAGCATTTCCTGTAACACTGAATGCATTGCTTTCTGTATTTTCCTATTAAACTCTCCTAGGTTATTTTAAAGGGGATCAATAAGAAAACATAGATTGAGAGCTCATTATGTGCACAGTGTTAAAATTTCTTGCGGTGACTTCTTCACACAGTAGGAATGTGACTTTCAACTAAAGTATTAGAAGAAGCGGGTGCATTTTGGTGACATCATACATTCTGGATCCAAGCATACATGTAGCAGTTTGTCTGGAACAGGAACTCAAACTCCAGCATGTACCAGGCTCACAGGTACCAACCAAGATTTCAAATAACCGTTCTGGTGTTCTACCTCCCTGACAACTGTCACCTCTTTTCCAACGCGGCTGCTTGGCTTAATGAATTTGTTCCTTCTTGGTAGTGCTCTTGAGACATCATAATTTGAGCTTCTCGGGATACCTGAGGCTGCCTTCCCCCACTCCAAAGCCACATACAGCCATGCACATGAGTAACCATTGACAACTAAGTGTGCTTCTCTCTATGGAGTTGTACCTATTGATGCTGTATGAAGAGTGTAGATTCTAAGTGAATATTGTAACAACTAGAAAATGATGCCCAGGGGTAAAATGGAACTCTAGATTAGTACTGTAAAATACAAAGGAATGTTTGCTACATATATAAGTCATTAGATATAAAAAATAAGAAGCATTGCTTTGGAGTGAATTCCTGAACTAAGCTGCAGCACATGAGACCAAGCAAGAATGGAGTTCCTGTGCTAGGTGCCATGTAATTCAACTCAACTTAGAAATCAGCATTGTCCAACACCCAGAAGATTCATATCAACCAATCCAAAGGAGCCCAGTCAACCTAAGCTTGGTTGTTAAGCAAGTCTTTGCTTCATCCTTAAACGAGAGACCATTGATGGCTGCCAGTCTGCCTTATCACAACGCTGTTTCCTTGTCCATTCAGGCTGCCTGATGAAATCAGGTCTTCTGTGAGTTGAGGAGTTCTTTCTAGTTTTGTAGACTGCTTGCTGACCAGTAATGCCTTTGTTATGAAAGTCGTTAGATGCTTGAAATTCAATTTGTTGAAATGTTATTCTTTAATGCATTGTTTGCCAGCATGTAAATTAAGAAAAGAGAGCACAGAGGAGATGGTTAAAAATTAATTTTAATAACTCAGACCAATAATCTAAAATAGATTCACTTTTACATATAAAAAACACAAAGTTCTTGGTACCTTTTCCTGTATTCTTTCTTTTGTAAATAGCTTTAGGAGGTGTGATATACAAGATGACTTGGAGTCGTCTTGCCCATTTGCACATTTGTGAGTAGTGGCTGTTGAATAGGCAGAGCAGGAACTTTTAAGCAGGCTAATTCAGTCGAAAATGTGATTATTATTTTTTTTTTTACTGCCTCAGCTCTTCAATTTATGTTTAGTAAGTGAAAGACCTTAAAGGCTCCGTGATCTGTAATGGCAATGAAAGGGACTGTAAAGGCTGCAGGTGTCTGCCTGAAGAAGGCCTAGAAGTAGAACTGCTTTTCAAAACAGTTTAGGATTTTGAAAAATTTGAGTCAGGAGATTTTTGTCATCAAGGGCATGTTTCTTAATGATTGCCAATGTTGGCTCAATCCATTATTTTGAGTGGTGGATAAGCTCATACACAGTTCACTTTAGACCTTCTGCAGCCTGGGCACGGGAGATGTCTGGGGGTTCTAGGGCACGTGCAGACCAATGGGAAACTGAGGAAGGTTGCTTCCATTAGCTTGAGGTTAGCAGAGGGGTTCAGCCTCATTTCTTGCCTGGGGGCAGGGTGCTAAAACTCATGTAATGCCATGGAAAAAATAATGAATACAGAAGGTTTGTGTGACAAACGATTTTATATTCAATGTGTCCTTGTGCTGTCTTCTCTTAGACTCTGTGTCCAAGGGTCGGCAGGACTTACGTCACTTCTCTTTATGCTTCAGGTCACTGTGGTCACTGCTTTCTTTGGTCATGGTTACTGGTGCCTAACCTTTGTGGCTCTGTAGGGCTGTAAACACCAGAGAATACAAGACCTGAAATATTTTTTCTTTGTTCAAAACTATGTTTTTAATTGAAATAGAAGAGCATCACGTGCTCCTTTTCACTCCCTCCAGCCCCTCCCCGTTACCACCTCCAACCCCTCCCATGCCCCTCTCAAGTTGATAGCCTCTTTATCTTTGATTACACTTGTTACATATATCTGTGTGGGCATAAATATTCACAAATATGAATAGAGCCTGCTTGAGTCCATTTTTGTTTGCGTGTTTATGGTTTTGAGGCTAAACACCATTGTGGATAACCAGTTAGGGGTCTCATCCCAGTAAAAGGCTAATTTTCCATCTCCCATCCGTTAATAGCATCCTGTAGTTCATTGTCTAGGGGTGAGTCCTCGCAAAAATTTCTCCCTTCTACATTAGCAGGTCAACTGGTATTTCGATTGTTCTGGTCTTATTAATTTTAGTTGAATGATGTTTAAAGTTTCTCAGAAATTACATAGGCATGTTTCTCCTCGCTGAACTTTTGCCAAACGCGACAGCATGGAAAACAAAAAGGCGAATCACTGTGACTTTCTTCTCCAGGTTATGGCAAGTGAATCCTAATTTCTCCTCAAGATCCCGCTACTAGTATCGGAGACCAGGATTATTAGTTGGGATCCAGACTTCTGTTTATTTCTTTTAGGTTGCATATAAAAACTGGACAGAGCAGATGGCTTCTTGGGTGAGTTATTTAGACATTGGTGGATGAATCAGATTTTATGTATGGAGACAAAAGTAAAGTTCTCAAATGCTTTTTGAATATTGTATGATGTAGAAGGAAGTTTCTGTCCTATCTAGTTCCATAGTCAATCAGTCCCAAGTAAACATACAGGGGCCTAATGCAAAATTTAAAGAAAAAACATTTGGGAAAACTATTTTGAAACATAATGTGATCATATTGTGTGCATATTTAGACATTAACCACACATAGATTAGGAGATGCTGGTTCCCACAGAAGTTTCCATTGTACAACCTAGACAACTTTATGCTTTTATTATTTCTCCCAGCATAGTTTCTGTGGATTTTATCAAGAGCCTCTTTTCCAAAGAAGTTGCAGCATCTTTTATTCCCATCAGTAGACCTGTGGGAGTTCCAGTTCTTCTATGTTCTCACCAATGCTGGGTATTGGTCTTTCTACGTTTATGTTCTGTAATCGGAGTGTACCTTGTGGATTTAATTTTCCTTTCCCTCTTGACACGATAGTATTTTTTCATGCAGTATCTGTTCTAACTTTGGCCTCACTCCCCACTTTATATATTTTATTTATTTTCTCAAAAACTCTGTTCTTGAGAATGTCAGACGTGTATACAAAGAAACGTGATCATATACACTCTTCTAGTGTGCTTCTTTGTTGCTGTGGTAGAACACTGACCAAAGCAACTGGAGGAGAAAAGGGTGTATTCCATCGTGTACTTCCAAATACTGGCCCATCACTAAAAAAAGCCAGGTCAGAAACTCAAAGCAGGAACCTGGATGCAGGAATTGAAACAGACACCATGGAGGAGTATGGCTTACTGGCTTGTTTCCTTTGACTTGCTCAGCTACCTTCCTCACACAGCCCAGGTCCACCTGTCCAGGGATAACTTTGCCCACTATGGGCTGGGCTCTCCCTATATCAATTGACAACCAATACAATGCCCCACAGACATGTGCACAGGCCAATCTGATGGAGGCAAAGCCTCAGTTTGAGGTTGGTTCCCTCTTTCAATGTGTCAAGTTGACACTTCCCCCTTCCAAACCTATCCTCCGTGCACCCCCCCAAACAATTTTGTGGGTTTTGTTGTTGTTCGTATACATTTATATATCCTGCTAAATCCAGTCGGTACTTGCCCATATGAGCATGTGAGGTCACCCACTGGTGCATGTCACCTTATCAGCGGCCACACTAAAAAATGTATGATTCTATTCTGTCTCCTTCAGAAACCACTCAAAAGTCTCTCAGTGGCGGTGGGACCTGGAGATCTTCTGCCCCACATGCAGTGTTGCACAGCTGCTACGAATTCATTCCTTTGGTAGCCATGCCATGCCTAGAAAATAGCAATTCACAGCATGTCTCCCCATTCTCTGCCTCTTACATTCTTTCTGTCTTCTCTTTGGCTGTCTTCTCCTGAGCCTTGGTTGGAAAAGACAGGGGTGGGGAAGCTGATAGAGCTGTTACACTCGGGGCTGAGCACTGAGTCTCTTGTTCTCAGCGCTCTGATCAGTTATATGCCTCTTCATTGACCTTTGCCCATTGCATAAAGGAACTTCTCTGACCCCGGCTGAGAGCAGTCTAGGAGGGACTTCAGGACTGGTCCTTTTGCCCATTTTTAAAGATGGGTTGCTTGGTTTCTTAATATTGATTTACACACACACACATGCACCCATGCACATGCCTGCAATGCACCTTGACTAATATATATTACATAAATGTATGAGTATATTATATACCATATGTAATATTTTAATATTTCAATAAAATAAATAAAATCATGTTTAAATATTAAAATAATATTGACGAATAAAATAATAAAAGATATTATTTTAATAATATTTACGTATTATTGAAATTATATGTGGCATAGAGTATAAATAAATTATAATGAGTTTTTATAACATTTCTTTGATGATTTTGAAATATCTCAGAAGAAGGGGCTTCCTTGGAAACAGAGGACACATTGCAATATACAAATTTATAGCATCCAATTGAGTGTTGAGTGCTTGAGGAATACCCAGACATTTTATGGTGATAAGGACCATTCTGTGTCTTTCTCACACATCAAGAGACTATGTTACTCTTTTCGTAACTTTAAGGATATGGAGTAACCTAATCCTACTTACAGAGATCTGCCTGTGTGGATAACATATGCTATATACTTTGCAACAAAGTGTTTTGTTTGTTTACTTTGAGGTGTATGAGTGTTTGGCCTTGGTGTTTATACATGTACCATGTGCATGGAGTGTCTGCAGAGGCCAGAAAGGGCTTTGGAGCCCCTGGAACTGGAGTTATGGATGGTTTAAATCACCATGTGGGTGCTGAGAGCCCTACCCAGGTCCTCTCTAAGAGCATTCAGTGATCTTAACCACTGAGCCAGCTCTTCAGGCTTCAAAAGTGCAAAAAAATTTAACATTATTTTATTTTAACATTATTTTAGAAAATGAAGCTTTGCTTGTTTCTCCCAAATAGTCCAAAATCAGTTAGCCCGAAACATTTGTTTCCAAGTTATTAGCAATTTACTTAGAATATGAAGTTAATCTTTCCATTAAGCTATTTTGCAGACAATTTAAATAACAAATACACAATTTTAAGTGATCTTGTGTCCATTTACTAAGTGAAGAATATAATAATATATTATCAAAAGGCAGAACAATGATCTCTGAAAACATTTAAAGAAATTAAAACAAACTAACACACCTACTAAGCTGTAGTCTTTTGTCTAAATGTCTTTGGTTTTGTGCTGAAGAATAGCTTGCTAAGCCAGTGTGGACCTGTGAATGCTGTTTGCCAGCTGACTTGGTCACAGAGGTATTGGTAGCCGTGACTTCTGTAAACTGTGAGAAAAGATTATTGCATGGGATAAACTAATGTCACGCGCATCATGCAGCTTGTGATGTCAGTACTTTGAGTTGAACTTCATTTTATTTTCAGGCCTTATGGACAATTTCTAGCAGGTCACTGGGACCTTGGTCGGTTGCCCAGATAGTCATCACTGTTCTGGTGGGCTGTCAGCCAACCAAATTCAGAATCTCGACTCAATGAGCCATATAGGAGGGTACCTTACATAGACAAGAATAATGGGCTAATGTAAGTTATAAGAGTTAATAAGAAACCTGAGACAGGGCTGGAGAAATGGCTCTGAGGTTAAGAGCATTGCCTGCTCTTCCAAAGGCCCTGAGTTCAATTCCCAGCAACCACATGGTGGCTCACAGCCATCTGTAATGGGGTTTGGTGCCCTCTTCTGGCCTGCAGGCATATACACAGACAGAATATTGTATACATAATAAATAAATATTTTTTAAAAAAAGAAACCTGAGCTAATGGGCCAATCAGTTTTATAATTAATGTAGACCTCTGTGTGTTTCTTTGGGACTTAACAGCTGTGGGAACTGGACAGGACAGAAACCCTTGTCAACAAGCTAAAATAAACCTGAATAATAAATAATTGCTGAAAGTATCATCATCCTCTAGCTCAAATTGTATTATGGATCTATAATAATAAAAACAGCATGTATTGGAATGAAAACAGACACGCTGATCAATGAAATTGAATTAAAGACCCAGACATAAATCCACACACCTATGGAGATCTGATTTTTGATAAAGAATCTAGAAGTACAAACTGGGAAAAGGCATCTTTAACAAATGGTGCTGGTCAAACTGTATGACTGCATGTAGAAGAATCCAAATAGATCTATGCTTATCACCTTGCACAAAATTCAACTACAAAAAAATCAAGGACCTCAACATAAGGCTATATATAGAGAGAGGTTGAACTTGTCCCTACCTAGAGCCTTCTCCCCCTACTGACTATTGTTCAGGTACTGAAATGTATTCTGCACATGATCAGAGGAGAAAAGTAAACACAAATTCAACTTCAAACCCTGTGATCTATAATAATGACCTGGTACAATAGTGGCACAGAATTTGTGGGAGTAACCAACTACTCACTCTCTGATTGGATTTAAAGCCTATTCCATGAAATATTGCCCAGGCCAGATACTGCCCAGATGTTAAGAATCTGAGATAAGAGAAATTGTCGACCTAGGATAAAACCATAAAACCAAAAACTACTTTTCTGCTAAAGCAGTGGTTTCCAACCTGTGGGCTGTGATTTCCTTGGGGGTGGAATGACCCTTTCATAGGGGTCACCTAAGACAATCAGAAAACACAGATATCTACATTAAGAATGTAACAGTAGCAAAATTACAATTATGAAAACAATTTTATGGTTGGGGTCACCACAACATGAAGATTTAGATTAAAAGGTCATAGCATTAGGAAGGTTGAAAGGCACTATGCTAAAGGAATGGAATCATAAAATGACTCCTAATGATATCCTGCTATCCTGCTATCCTGCTATGCTCACAGTCCAGTGCTTTGCTCAGTTATCATCAGAGACGCTTCCTCTTGCAGTACTTGGGAACTAATACAGAGACCCACAGTTGGACAATGTGCCTGGATTGAGATACCTAGGAACACCAGTTCTAATGGAATGTCTCCATAGAATCCATCCTCTCAGGGCTCAGGGATCTCTGTGAAGAGGAGGTAGAAAGTCTGGAGGAGCCAATGGGGATGGAGGAAAACAAGGAAACAAGGTCTTTTAGATACATGACAGATGGGCGTATGGCCTCATAGAGACCGTGGCAGCATGCACAGGTCTTGCATGGGTCTAAGTCATATGGGGTCCCAGTACTGAGAGGGGACATAGACACAAACCCATATCCCCAACCCAGAAGGTATCTCCAATTCATAACCACTTGTAAAGGAAAAAAAAAACAGTATTCTCAAACAAAGTCTCACCGATTATATAGACAAACCACAGTTAAAGGCAGGCTGCAGGCCCAGCTGTAGATGACATAAAATAAAATCAACAGTATTTTTGGAGGTTTTTCATCTTACAATACTTTGTCTGAGTATTTTTTCCTTATAGATCTTTTGCTTATATATTATGGTTTTGATTATATTTTTATAGGTGTGTGAGAGAATGTCTGTATGTCTCAGTGTCTGTGTATGTTTTTCTGTATTTCTTCTTTGGCTCCCCCTTGCTTGATAGCTTTGTCCTATTGCTTTTTGTTTTGTTTTTATTTCATCTTAATTTATTTAATTATTATTTTTAGATGCCTGTTGGTATTCTAATAAAAGAGAGAGAGAGAGAGAGAGAGAGAGAGAGAGAGAGAGAGAGAGAGAGAGAAGATTTGGGTGGTTGGGGAAGTGGGAGAGTATCTGGGAGTATCTTAAGGAGAGAAAAACATCAGAAATACATTGTATGAAAAAGAATCAATATTCAATTTTAAAATAGAAAAAAATTCATAGGGAAATATATTGTTGTATGAGCTTCCTTAAAAATATGAATTAGACAATACAAAGTAATAATGTCCTCCCAAAGAGTCACATACTATCTAATTAAAATCCTAGTGCCTTTGAGTTGTTGAGCAGGAGTGGATTCTAAGGGACTTCCAAACCTTATAGGCTATTGCCTTATAGTCTACCTCCTAGAGGCTGAGGGTCGGACTCTGCGGCTGAAAACCCATCTACTTTGAAGTGGAAGTAACCTAGAAGCCTTCTCCTTAAGGACTAGCTCTCATAGATTCAGACGGGGTTACACAAGCTTCCAATGGAGAAAAGCAACCAGTAGTTCTGCCCAACTGTAAATCCTACATACTGTAGCAATGGCTGGTCTGGAGAGATATTTCCAGTGGTGCAGTAGTGGCACTTTTATCTTTGGTGCAACCAATAGCTGTCTAATTGAACTAATGGCTTGCTCAATAGGAGGGAACCTACACATGGTTCCGTGAACCTAGCCAATTGCCTATGGACAGAGTTGTCAGAGACCCTAGAGGAAAACCTACTACTGTCAATTTCCTAAATCAATATAATTTCTAACTACATTCTCAATGCTTATCTTTAAATCCACAGGTAAGTGTTGTCCTCATGCCTAATCAAAGAAACTTCTATTTGCAGCAGAGGGAGACAATTACAGAGATTAGTGACCATGTGAAGTCCAATCCCAACCAACACATAGAGGTATGCCTAGCCCAGTGAAGATTATACGAGAAGTCAGAAAGGTTGTATGAGGCAGAGGACTGGAGGGATTACTATATGATAGTGTCTACTAAACACTATTAAGAAGGTGCGCCCATGAAATCTCAACAAAGTAGTTGCCTAGCAAGATTTGCACAATTATAAAACCAGATGACATGCTAACACGAATGGGGGAAATGTCACAAGGCTGCGCTCCTAGATGAAGAGTGACAGGCAATAAATGGCTATTGAGAGGGAGGGAGGGGGGATCAGTTTTCTCCAGGGAGAGTTTCCTGATAGGTTGTTCAGTCCCATGTGATCAGCTCCAAGCTCATGTACATATAAGAACACTAAATAGATGAGGAGAGAGAGAGAGAGAGAGAGAGAGAGAGAGAGAGAGAGAGAGAGAGAGAGAGAGAGAGAGAGAGAGAGAAATTGTAATTTGAAGGGGTCATGAATTTAAGAGGGAGTGGGGGACCTATGAGAGGAATTGGAGACAGACAGGGAGGGGGCAGATGATATACACATAGCACTCATGTATGCAAGCTCAAAAAAGTAAATTAGAAAGGAGACCAAAAATTATTTCACATTCCCATAAATTTTTGTGCAAAACAGAGAAAAACATTAATCTCAATAGAGTCCTTGTAGCGAGGAAGTCTCTGTATTTCAATGCAGCTATTCTTATGCGAATACAAGTCCTGCTGGTGGAATTAAGATTTTAGGGTAACTTGGAATGTGATGACGCTTTTAGGCAATCCAATTTTGAAAGTCTTTGGAAAGACATGTCAGGAGAAAGCAAGACATTTGCGAGAACAGCGGGAGTAGCGCACGCACTCTCCCGCCACTGCCTCAGAGCTGTGAGGTCTGTGCTTTGGGGGGAGCAAGAGGGGGGCACGCTGCCTCCTCTTGCCCTTGCCTGGGAGCTGCCAAGGGGAGAGAGAGCCTCAAAGGCTGTGATTCTGAGGCAGGGCTCCAGAGCTCTAGCAGCTCCCTCGTGATGCATTTGGTGTGCAGTTCCTCCCAGAAGCCCTTGATCCAGGTTGTCATTTTCACTAGTCCTAGACTGTACTGATGATTTCAATGATTTCTCCACAGTAATCCTTGGGCCCTGGTTCTGATCAGCAGTCTAGATGTTTGCTTCATTCTTCAGATAGTCCCTTGATTGGTTCCTGGTTCCATATCCATATTTTGCATTTTTCTCCTTAAAAGAACAGCATTTGCCATATGCCATATCAATCCTATAATTGAGCCAGTCCTTTCACATCTGACTGTAATGCTGAAAGCAATCCTTGGGTCATTTGTGTTCTTTAAAAAAAAAATGTATGTTTTCTTTGGGTGGGTTTCTGTACTCCAGTGCAGGCAAAATCCTTGAATCTGTGTTGGCCACATGTGAGCAGACATGCTGGATGAATCCACAGTCATTTATACCTATGCGTTGTGCTCATGTGAAGTGAAATGACTCAGAGTTCCTATTAGGAACCCCCTGATGTGGGGGATTTTCAGAGTGGATAATGAACAATTTTATTTCCTTACAAACTCTTTAAACTTTCTTTTTCAGATTTCACACATGGGTACAGTACCCCATACTTGCACCGTTCCCACCACCCCATCTAACTCCTCTCACGATCCCCAACTATATTAAATTAATGGCCTCTTCTCTATTTGCTGTGTAGGGAGAAACCTTTATAAAGGTCAGCCTTAACCTTCTCCGTCGTCATCCGTACGCCTCACACCAGTTTCACAGCAGTGTTGACTCAAGAGGAAGCAGAAGTGAATTCACTCACGCCGAAATCATCTTGACTAAGTGAATCACTTTCCTAACAGAGCATTCTTCTCCTTAGCCAAAAACTAGTACCGCCTAGCAAGAAAACGACTGTCCAAAGACAACAAGACTTTGCTGATGACGGGCGCCAGGTCAGTTCCAGCTTCCCAGCAGTTTTAATTGTCCATCTAAGTATCGTTTGACATTTCACAGACACAGGAATGGGGCTATAAATAATTGCCTCAAGCTCGTCCCCGCTAGCCCAGCGCAGTGCATCCGCAGACTTTTCTCTTACCTGCATTTCCGGTTCCGACAAACTGGAAGCTCACCGGTCTCAAAATGTCAGCCCTCCCTTTAACTCAGCTCCTCTTCAAACAAACATACAGCTGCACAGACAAGGGTGAGCACCCAGAGGTTGTGATCTCCACACACAGGCTTCTCCAGGGACACCCTCTTTTGTTTTATTTTTTGTTTGCTTGCTTTCATAAATGTAAAATAATAACATCTTTTTTCAAGACATTAAGTAGATAAACCAGAAGATATTTTTGAAATGAAAATGATTGGGCCTCAATTTGATAAAGTAGCTCCCATTTTAAGTCATGGCCAAGTGGGAGTCGAATGCCTTTTGTATAATAGGAGTTGATATTAATTAGTGACCTACAGGTCTCAGCAACACATTAGCCAATCCTTTCTTAGATTAAAATCAGAAGACAATTAAAAAAAACCCTAAAAATAAATAAATAAATAAATAAATAAATAAAAATAAAACTGAGGTTCATGTGCTCGTTAAGTATGTCTGTACATATGTCTGTTAATAATGTGGATGTCTCTGTGTATTTAGGTATAAGGCCACAAGGGCAGGGAAGGAACTTATGATGATCTGTGTTGTAGTGACGATGTGTTCATTTTTCCCATCTTCAAATTTGATGTCTCAAATTTCCAATGCAACATCTTAAAAATTTTAGTATTTTTTTTGAAAAACTGAATTGATTTTTAACATTTTCAAAACTAGACTTGCCAAATAAAATGCCAGAGCCTAGCTGAGTTTTTAGACCAATTGTTTCTAGTGTACATTTATCATGAACAGTGCAAGGACTTATTTATACTAAAACTGGATTGCTGTTTCACTGTGTTTCAGATCTAACTGGGTGTCCTGGGTTTATAACTGCAAAATCTGGTAACCAGATAATTAAGAAAGTATATGGAAGTCATTCTTTCCGAACCATTTAGGAGGGCACGGGTTGATTGTGCTACAAAAAAAAAAGTTAAGCGAGTCACTTTGGCAACACTCTGTCCGTCGACACCAAGAACTTATGTGCCTGATCTCTGACTTTTCCTAGTTTTGTTTTACTAGACATTCCCTCTCCAAACTCACTTGGGGAGAGGATGCCACATTTCACTTATTCCCTTATCCTCTGAGACAAAATTAGTACCATGTTTGAGTCCTAGATACATTCAAGCATGCTCTCCAGCAAAATGCTATGTATTGTTTCAAGCTGACACCGCCGCCCCCCCCTCTCCCCGACTTTGGGAGAAAAGTACACCATCTTAAACCAAAGCACACTTTGGTCTGCTCCCTGCGCTTGCTTGGTGCCAGCAGCCACAACACAAGCCTTTCATCTTGGCTTCAAAGTGTGGCAGAAGGAATGTGGGGGATGGGAGCAGGGACGAGGGGAAGGGCAGGTTGAATACAAAAACTAAGAGAAACAAACAAACAAACAAACAAACAAACAAAAGGAGGCAAATGGACGGAGGGGGCACCAAGAGAAGCGTCCTGTCTCTCAAATATCATGCTCCTTTGGCTGGGGTGAACCCTACAAGCTCTGCCCAGTTTCCCCTCTTGTATATTTTTTTGTTACTGCCACTTCCCATGCTGGGAAGATTCTTGTCATCCCTCACATATTTTATCCACAGAAAAAGCTGCCCTGCCCAGGGCTTGGTGATTGAGCCTGTGCCCCTGGTGTGCCACTCTATCAGTGGTTCCCAAGGCTGTCTAGCCTGGGAAAAGCTGGATGGACACGTTCCAAAATCAGCATTACATGCATTATTGTTCTTACTCTCCCTGATTAGAGTGCACACAATGAAAACAACAGCAACAGCCTCGTTTTCTAACCCTCCTCCCAGCACAAGGCAGTTCTTGGTCTGTTTTCCTTTCTCTGGGTCATCCTAAAGTTAACTGCTTCAGTGCTGGGGGGGAGTCCCAGACCTCAGGTTTCTTTGTGATTGTAAGTGCCGGGAGAAGGGGGGGGGGGTACAGGGAGGCTGGCAGGCTTGCCCTCTGGGAAATCTGGGCAGAGTTAAGCAATGGTGTGAAAAACCAAAAGCTGTGTGTGGTGCCTCTGGGTCAGCTCCGGGCAGGCATTCCAGGACAGTGCTCTAGAGCTCGGAGGTGGGTTAGGCTCTCTCAGTTTCTGCCTTGTAGTGGGCACAGATGTAAGAGGGGGCTTCTGGCTGGCTTACTCTTAAAGCCTCCAAAGTCAGCCTTGTATTCCCCTAAGGTGGCCTTCTTTGTTTAGTCCTCATTAGCTATTCAGGGCTCTTCTCAAACATCTTTGAAAAATCTGAATACTGTGCTTGTCTTTACAAGTAAGTGAGAAAGTTAGGTGAGAAATAGCTTTTGTTTTTAACTTTAAAAAATGAACGAATTAGAATCAGCAGGAGATAAAGAGAGAGACAGACAGACAGAGGGAGAGAAAGAGAGAGAGAGAGAGAGAGAGAGAGAGAGACAGAGAGGGGGGGGCAGAAAGTGATGAAGTGAGGCTTATGCCATCTTTATTTAAAATGCTCACAGAAAGTTCCAGGGCAACTGAAGATCCTGACAGATCCTCTTGTTTGCCTTGAGTTATTGACCCGACTTTTGTCTAATGGTGTGAGTAGGAGAGCAGAGGTGTGCATATATCTGTGCACTCAAGATGGTTTCAAATTAGCTTCACTTACAGATCCAAATTTCTCCTAGGTCTTTGGTAAATAATACCTACCTTTGTTGGGTCCCCTAGAGAAAGGGTCTGGCCTCCTTAAAAATTCTTTTGAATCCATTCCTCCTGATGCTTCCCTGCAAACACTGGCCTTTGTTTTCATTTTAGTTTTTGCCATCTTCAAAATGTCATGTAATTATAATTATAAAGTTTATAGCCCTCCCAGACAACTCTCCTTAAATAATATGAACCTCTTCATGATTTGAGAGTCAATTTCTTTTTAGTGCTGAAAAGTGTCCTCTATGTTTAGATAAAACCCTTTTTATTGATACAATTACTGATAGACATCCTTGTTGCTTCTAAGCATTGTCAAGTAAGACAAATTTTGTTTTAAATTTTGAGTGAATGCAAGTTTCAGTTCTTTTGAGTGAGTATTGAGGAGCATGGCTGCTGGATTACAGGCTAAGAATACACTTAATGTTGGAAGAAAATGCCAAAATCTCCTCTAAAAGTGTCTGTAACATTTTGCATTCTGCCAACAGTATATGACAATTCTTAATATACTTGAGTCCCCTCCATCATTGCTTGCATTTGTGTTCTAAGTGTTCTGAATTTTCCCATCCTGCTAGGTAGCCAGTTATATTTCATTTTGGAGTAGATCTAATGAAAATGACATTGTGCTTTGAATTTCAAGTTTCACTTGTTTCTTGCAGGTATCGAAGGCGAGCCATTTTGTCTACTACCCTTGAGCCCTACAATTTTGTTATTATTCTCTGGTTCTCAGGGGCTATTTTTTTTGTTTGCTTGCTTGTTTTTTTTTTTTTTTTAATTATTTTTGTCCATTATTTCAGATGTTTTCAGCATGTCACCTGAACACAAAATCAGCTTTATATCTTCCTTCAGGAATCAGCTTACCGTTTATTCCCTTTTCCTGCCTTAGTGAATTAGAGAAATGAAAAACAGTGGTGAGAAGAGACAGCATCTGGTTTTCCCAGGCCTAAGACGGGGCTCTCTAGCTAACCTCAGCTCTCCGCGGACGTTCTCTCTCTGGTGTGGATATCCCTCTAGTCGTAGTTTGCTGAGATATATTATTGTGACTAGGTACTGGGTATTACCAGACTTTTCTGCATTTATTGATACGATCAGGTGACATGACTTCATTAATCTGTCAATGTATTGGTTAGCAGATTTGACTTTCTAATGTCCAGCCAGCTTTGCCCAACTCTGACAAATCCCTCTAGGCAAATGTGTAATTAGGCAACCACTGTTGACTTTGAGGTGTTAATATTTTTGCTGGGGATCTTTGCACCTATGTTCGTGACCTGTACTGAGAGGTGCACTGTGTTTTCCTTCAGTTTTTGTATTCGAGTGGTGCCTGAGCATGAGCTAGGAAGCACTTGCTTGGTTTCCATCTTCCCTAAGAGTTATGAAGACTTGGGATAATTTCCCCTCAAACATCTGGTAGAATTGAACAATGCACCCGTGTTTCTATTCGGAAAAGTCATTAATTATTAAATCAACTTCATTAATCGATGTGGGCCTATTAAGATTATTTATTTTTGTAAAAGTTTTGATAGATTGGATCTTTTGAGGAATTAGTCTACTTCATGTGGTTTATTAGTTTTATAGGTTAACTGTTATTTCTAGTATTTCTGACTTTCTTGTCTTGTCTGTGTGTGTCTCTCTCTTTGTGTGTGTGTTTGTGAGTGTGGTGTGTGTAGGGGGTGTACACAACTGTGATTGTGTGTACAGAGGCAGAGAACATTGGCTGCCCTCTATCACTGTCTACCTTACATTCATGAGGTAGTGTCTCTCACAGAACCTGGAGATCTTGTATGTTTTCTGGCTTTGTTGGTCACCAGTGAACACAGTGTTCTTTCTGGTCTGTCTCCTCCCACCATCACTGGGGTCACAGATGCACACAGCCACACCCTGCTTTTAACATGAGTGCTAGAGATTCAAATTTAGGTCCCTACGCTTGCACAGCAAGTATTCTTACCCAATGAACCATCTCCCCAGATCCCAATATTCTTTTTTGTTCTTCTTTTAATGTCCATGGAAGTTTATTGATGTCACTTCTTTCATTTGATTATGGCCTCTTGAGACAAGGTCTCAGCTATGTAACCCCATCTGACTTGGAACTAACTAGTTATAGCAGACCATGCTGGCTTCAAACTTACTATGGTCCTTCAACCTCTACCTCCAAAGTGAGAGAAATACAGACCTGCACCAATATGCCTGGTTAATTCCTTTGTTTCTAGTCCTAGTAATGTGTGTTTTCTTTTCCTTTTTCCTTGGTTAATTTAGTTACAGGTTTACTGATGTTAATTTATCTTCTTAAGGAATCAGATTTGGTTTCATTTATGTTTTCTGTTATCAAATCTAGCGATGTCTGAGGTAATTTTTATTGTTAAGTTCTTTCTGTTTCTTTGTTTGATTTGCTCTTCTTCTAGTTTCTTAAGTTGTGAACTCAGATTATTGGTTTTAGGTTTTCACTATAGAAACTAATGTTATATAGTTCTTAAACACGGATTGCATTGGCTCTCCACATATGTTGGGATTTTTTTTATACCTTTCTGTAACTGTTTTTTAACTATCATACTTTTCTCAAAATAAATAGGTGAAGACATTTGGTGTCTCATATGCTCTTCTGAGCATTGATGTTATAAATGCCAACTTAAAACCAAATTTGACTGAATTTTAGAAGTTTCTGATTTGAAAATTATCTTTATATTAGCTGGATTTTTTTTTTTTTTTTTGGTTTTTCGAGACAGGGTTTCCCTATAGTTTCTAGAGCCTGTCCTGGATCTAGCTCTTGTAGACCAGGCTGGTCTTGAACTCAGAGATCCGCCTGCCTCTGCCTCCCGAGTGCTGGGATTAAAGGCTTGCGCCACCACCGCCCGGCTATTAGCTGGATTTTTGTATTTCATTTTTAATTTTTGTTCTCAAACTTTTAATAAACATAAATAAAAATCAAATAAACTAAGTTGTTAATTTTTATGCCATCCTAAATGCAATTTTGTCAAGAAGGGGTATGTGTAGTGGGTTGTGGGGCTTGGGATGACTCAGTAAGCGAAAGAACAAAGAAAAAACCAAACCAGTTGCCATAGCTGTGTTTGAACTTTTATGTATGCCAGAATAATAGCCTGGTCTCTTTGTCATTTGATATATATTATACTATGAAAGTACAAGTCAGAAGTATGACCTAGAGGGACCATAAGACATTTTTTCCAATGTACTATAGTGTAAATTTATGACTTGACTGAAATGCAGCAAAGAGAGATGAAGAAATCTGAACAAAAGAATATGACATGAGACATAGCTATTTTACTTGAGCTTTCTTATAACTCAAAGTGTTCATATCCTCCATTAATATTGCTAGACTAGAGACCTACTCCACATACATGGACATACAGCTTTAAGTTGAGCAGGACTTTAGCACAGATTCAGTGACAGCCGTTATTTGCTCTAGTCATGGTGGCTGTCCGAAGGCCAAACATTGTCTACATTTTATGAGCTGGGCAGGAGACTGGCCATGAATTTACCTCTAGCCTAGTCAGAGAGATGAAAGGCTGGTGCTTACCTCTGAGTCACTAGCCTTGACTTTTTAAGTACTTTTAGGGCACAACTCTAATAGCAAATGACCCTAAGCTTTGTAAGTTCATAGAAATACAGCACTTTAGTGCTGCCTTGAACAGTCTCCTCCTGGATAAGACTCAGTGACATCCTTCTACAACTCAAATCAATAAAGATCCACAGCTTTACTATCTAGAAGCTCACCATCTCTTGTTTGTCTGTATGAGTGGTATGACCTCCACACACATACAACCATCCCTTTCTTACACACACACACACACACACACACACACACACACCTTTCTTCTCCATCAGACCAGGTATATGGCATAACTTTAATTAATATAATGACAATGATGCTAGCTGAAGACACAGATGCACACACAAATTTTCAAGAGGAATTTCTTTCAGTTAAACTAGTGGTCAATGGCTTGTCTTCTTGTAAGTAGCTATGTATTCTCAGTGTCCCAATAGATAAACATTCAAAATAGCAGTGAACAATACCCCAAATGAAACAAACAAACATGATTTTCTTTTCATTAAGATTTCTCAATGAAACATCAAGATGGCAAATGGTAGGATTCTGTATGAGAAAGGAGTTAACAGTGTGCTCAAGAGCAGCTGAGTGGTTCGTGGTTCTCCAGGCTGTGATTGTTTCTCTTGTAAGAAGTATTCCACCGCTGACTTCTGAAGATAGTCATGGAGGAACGGTAATGGCATACAACTTCATAGGCTCCTTTCTACTCCCAAACTCTCTGAATGCAAGTGTTTCTTGGAATGATTTTATACTCTCACACAGTATCACTAACATTATTTTCCTGGAAATAGAATAGCTTATTGATGCTCACGTTAATATTTTTTTAAAAAATTATTAATTATTTGAGAATATCATGCAGTATATGTTCATCATATTTACCCCAAACCCACACCTTTACTTCTCTAAGATATGCTCTCACCTCCCTACACCCCACCAACTCCCTGTGCTCTTTGTTGTTTTTAAATTTAATCCATCGACTAATTGGTGTTATCCATACACTTCTGGGTATGCCATCCACAGGAGTGTTACAGGCAGACTAGGAACCACATTCTTTTTTCTTTTTTTAAATTTATTTATTTTTAATTAAAAATTTCCACCTCCTCCCCTCCTCCCATTTTCCTCCCCTTCTCCCTCTCCAGTCCAAAGAGCAGTCAAGGTTCCCTGCCCTGTGGGAAGTCCAAGGTCCTCCCCCCTTCATCCAGGTCTAGGAAAGTGAGCATCCAAAGAGACTAACCTCCCACAAAGCCAGTACATGCAATAGGATCAAAACCCAGTGCCATTTTCCTTGGCTTCTCAGTCAGCCCTCCTTGTCTGCCATGTTCAGAGAGTCCTGTGTGATCACATGCTATATCAGTCCCAGTCCAGGTGGCCTTGGTGAGTTCCCATTAGATCAGCCCCACCATCTCAGTGGGTGGGTGCACCCCTCTTGGTCCTGAAGAAAACTGACTCTTCCTCCTCCAGAGACTGTCAACTGCCCATATCTCCTCAGTCTGGGGTGAGAGCTCAGGGGTTCCCCTCCCACTCCAGGCTAGAGTGTCAGCTGGCTTGATCTTGTACAGGCAATCACAGCTACTGCCAAGCCCATCCTGCTTTGCTCCAGTCCTTCCTGACCCTTGGAACTTAGAATATTTCCGTCCCTTCATTCATGATAGTCCTTGATCCTCAGGGGCAGGGTGTGACTGAGGGGGTGCTCCACAGCCACTCATTCTCTGCACTTTGACTAGTTGTGAGTTTCTTCAGTAATCACCATCTATTGCTCACACGCATGTAAGTGTGCATGTGTGTGCGTCCATGTGTACATACACACACACACACACACACAAAACCAACCAACCAACCAACCAACCAAACAAAAACACTGCTCTGTTGCGTTCTGAGAGCTACACTAAACTACGGATAAAAAAAAAAAGACTCGAGCAAGAAGTTTAATACTATATCTATTAGGCAAAATGATAGTAGTAGGCTTTCCCCTGTGAGCTTACCAACCGTGGGTTCTTAGCCAGATTTGCATTATTGGCATATGTTTCTGCCTGAATAAAGGGCTTTATGCCAGGTCAGAAAGTGGTTGCTCCATAACACTCATGCCGCTATTGCACCCTCGGATATCTCACACTGCAGTAGTCATAGGGTTTGCAGCTGAATAAGACTCTTGATGACTTTTTTTCTCCACAGTTTGCAAAAAGCACCTTCCCATACCGTGGGATCTTGCCAGCAGAGAGGAAGCTTTCAGATCAGGACTAACTTGATTTCCCTATGTCCTGTGGCCAATGAGTATGGTGTAGGCTCTTAACCATAAAGTTCTGGTGGCCAACTAAGAGCAATGACAATATCCTATATTGTTTTGAGTATCCCTGGGTCATCTCTGACCAAAAATTCAATACCTCTCATACTAATGTTTCAAAGTGACCATTCCTGAGTATACACCTATGCAGTTCCAATGCAGAGAACTTCCTTGCTCTTAAGTTCTGCATATCCTGACTGGTCCCAAACATACACTAGCTGTTTGGGGTTCAGGAGAGAGTGCAAGATTTGAGTCAAAGTCCTATCATTTGACTTAGGAATGATTTTGTTATTTGGAAACTTGAGGACAATCTGTGTCAACTTCTCTACCTCTCAGAACATATAAAATTAAATGGAGAAATTGATAAGCATGATTAATTTAGTTATCAATTAATTGTATTATTTTTAACTGCATGAAAACTGTCTGCAAGTGAGATTTATTGAGGTTCATTGGTTTACATTGCAGTGTATAATGAATAATAGAATTTTTTAGCTACAGCTCTACATGAATTGTTATTTTTGAAGCTGAGAGTTTCTCACAGATAGACATTCAAAAACATACAGACCTTACCAATATCTATATTCGTGTCTTAGTTTTTCCATTAAAAGGTATGATGATTAAAACAATGAGAAATCTTTATCACAATTATAAAGGCTAGATGCCAAATATCACAATGTTGACATGGCCATGCTTCCTCAGAGCAGATCTTTCTCACATCTTAACTTCTGGCAGTGGCCATCATCTGTGGCCTTTCTTGGCTATAAGCTGTGTCACTTGAGCATTTAGTGGCCTTCCCCCCAAGTTATTTCACATGGTCATCGTTTACTTTTATGGACCCATGAATACTGGGCTAGGAGCTACCTTAAGCCCTAGTCAACTCCCCTTGATTGCATCTCGTAGAGTCTTATTTCTAAATAATATCACTCACAGGTACAAGAGTTTCAGACTCCAGATATGCTGGCCACTGCAGGATGAGAACTGGTTCTGCCCCTCATGGGAGAGCTGCATCTTCCCCAAGCCCAGCAGTACAGAGAGCTGGTCCCATCCTGATGTGGGAGAGTCTTCTGTTTGTGTTGATTTCATTCATTAATAAAGAAACTGCCTTGGCCCATTTAATAGGCCCGCCCTTAGGTGGGTGGAGTAGACAGAACAGGAAGAAGGAAATGAGGTAGATGGCTCAGTCAAATTGCCCCGCCTCTCCTCTCTGAGCCAGTCGCCATAAGCCAGCCTCCAGGTCAGACCTCCGTGCCTTTCCTCAGGGAGACAGATGCGATGAAGCTCCGGACCAAGATGGACGTATGCTAGAATCTTCCCAGTAAGGAACTACTTCCTGGTGCTACACAGATTATTAGATATGGGTTAATCAAGATGTGAGTAAGAGGGTGGAACTAATGGGCCAGGCAATATTTAAATGAATACAATTTGTGTGTTGTTATTTCGGGTATAAAGCTAGCCATGCGGGAGCAGGGCAGGACAAAAAGCAGGCCTGCCCGCAGCTCATCACTATACCATTCCTCAGTTAAGAGGGAGAAGACCCAGTGGAGGACCAACTTGGGTACCTCCAAGGCACACACCCTGTGCTTTGGGTTGGCACTCCTCAACATCTGCCCCATATGTGACCTGCTAGAGCAGGTAAAAGGACTAATCCTACCCTAGATACAGGATCCCCATGACTCGGAGCAAAAGCAGAATAGCCAAGAAGAGATTCCGAGAGGGTCCAGTATTGACAGTGTACCAGAAACCAGAGGCTTTGAACCAATTGCAATGAACATTTTCAAGCAAAGCTGTTTGGACAAAAGGGTCTACTGTGTGACACACCACAGCTTCCAGTGCCACGAAGATGAATGGAGAGGTGACAAAGAGGCGGAAATGAAGGAGGATCGAAGTGGTTTGTTGTTGTTGTTGTTTGCTTTGTTTTCTTTTTAATTGATATTTTTATTTTTAAATTTTCTTTTGTAGGGCACTGCGAGGATGAAGAGGAGATATGGAGGGACTGGGAAAGGAGTGGGATTGGGGTGCATGATGGGAAATTCTCAAAGTATCAATAAAAAAAATGTTAGAAAAGAATATTCATTAGAGCCCAAAGTCAGCTACAGAAGCAATGGTCAGGGGCTGTAGGTTCTCTGAGTCTCTCCACCGGACTTAGCCTTCCTTTGATCAGTATTGCTGAAATCCTCCACTCTCGGCCCTTGTCTCTCCTGCCTGGACTATTGCAGTAGCACTCTCTCATTTGCCTTGGTCTCCTCCCTTAATATAAACCCCACCAGATGCTGCCAGAATGGGCTTTAAGAAACTAAATTCAACAGTGTGGGGTTTAGCACCACCCTCCTAGCTGAATCTCTAGGTGAGTTCTATGGGGCACTGCTGTGGGCACTCAGGGCTCTGTATGCAGACGCTGTGCATCCAGACAGCCCTGCGTTTACTTTCAGTAAACTTCAGCTGCTCAGTTTTCTCACCCACAACATTCTATTTTATATTTTGTGCCCTGCTGGAGCATTATATTCCCTCTTTCTACTTGATTCTTTCAGTTTTTGTTTTAAGGATTAATGTTTACCCTGCAAAGTTCGATCCAAATAATGCCATCTTTGAGAAACCATTTCTCAGTATTCTGGTTATAAGCAAACATTTGTGTGTGTGTGTGTGTGTGTGTGTGTGTGTGTGTGTACGCATGCTTGCGGTCCGCCACCATTTTTGTACTCAACATTGAATTACCACCCCCCCCGTGTGTGTGTGTGTGTGTGTGTGTGTGTGTGTGTATGTGTGTGTGTGTGTGTATGTGTGTGTGTGTGATAGCTTAGGAGATGGGGTAATGCCCCTGTTTTTGAGTTAGGGTCTCCACTTTCTTTATCCTCAGCTGTCAAACACAGAGCAGGGTCCCCAAGACCATTCCTCTAAATCGAAGTAAATATCAAGCTCTTGACAGGAAACTGAATCCAGCCTCTCAGCTCATGTGGCCTTCCTCTGTGGTTTGCCTTTGAATTAATGAAGTAGAAAGCCGTGCTTTGGCACCGCTGCCTGGCACACCTGGGCTAAGTTCTAAGACAAACAGCCGCGTTGCTGTAACTTGCTGTAAAACACCCACTTCACACAGGGACGTGCGCGGTGGGGCCTGTGGAAGGCAGCCAGGCCCGGGGCTGGCAGTCACCTGCAAACACTTGGGTTAAGTTTCTATCGTCATGGCAGTTAGGCAGCCACTTATAATTATTCCCTTCAGCTGGCAGGCCTGCTGACCAGGACGTATTCTGACAGAACAACACTCTCTTGCCGTCTCAAATCCTTCGTGGCTGAGAGTTTCCCTCAGGTCACCCAGGAGCTGCCTTGGAAGGAGTTTAAGGCCATGCGGCAGGACGGCAAGCTGTAAATTACGAGTCAGATTAATACCCAGGAAGGCATGGAGGAGAGCCGCAGTTGGAGTCTATGCTTCTATTGTTCTCGTTGGAGGAGCAGGATTCTGGGAAGCGAAAGATCAGATTCCTGTAAGGAGTTAGGCCAGGGCATGGCAGCAGAAGAAAAGGGTAAGCCTTGGATACTGCCGAGAATGTCCCAAGAGAAAGCAGAGTAGCATTAGGAGGGTGGTAGCAATGGCAGAGCTGGAGGATGCTTGGGAATGCTGAATCTTGGATGGGCCTTAAAAGGGTGGTGTGTTGAATGAAGCTAGCCTATTCTTTTGAAGTCTACTTGCCTGAAGAGCAGATGGAATGGTACTGGTTTTCATCTTCTTCATCCTATAACTGAATAACTTCTCCTGTGGCAATGCTTTCCAGTGCCCCACTGGTGACTGACAGAGGTACTTGTCAATGTGGTCGTGTTGCTTGCACCCCTAAATTGAAGGTCTCTTATAGCACCATCCATGCCTCCCCCCCCCCCACGTCTTGTACCCTACGGAGTATCTTAAGCCTGATATCAGAAACTAGTGTTCTAACTTCCCAAACTGGAGATCAGTAAGCACCATCACTGTTTTCAAATAAACGCCCACAGCCTAGGAAAATGCCTGCCACCCAGCACTTTGGGATTTTGGGGACAGGATTTCTCTGTGGAATAGCCTTTGCTGTCCCAGAGCTCACTTTGTAGACCAGTCTGGCCTCGAACTCACAGGGATCTGCCTGCATCTGTCCCCCACCCAATCCCCAGTCCTGGACTTAAAGGTGTGCACCAACATGCCCAGCCGTGAAGTGGAGCTCTTAAGAGGAGCCAGGGGACAGCACTGATGTTGGAGGAGAATGTTAAGCGGCTAAGTAAAACGTACCTTGACTTTGTCCTTAACCATGCAAGTATGTCATACACACTCCAGAAGCAATGCTCTAAATGACAAGGCATTGAAATAAAGCAAAACAGAGCACACCGAAGGAAAGTGTGTTTCTAGAGAGTGTAGTTTCTTTTACATTAACCACTTGATAGTGCAACGGATTGTGGGGGAATCTTTTGCAGTATGATCACTATGCTATGTGTCATGAAGGGTTAAAAGAACCAGCTTATGCCAGAGCAGAGCCTGCTTCTGAAAGTCTGTAAGGAAATGTAACACTACAGAAAGGAGCATGGACCAAGCACAGCTCCCAGCTCCTGGCAAGCAGGGCATCTCAGGTGTGCAGCATGGCCATTGGTATGCTAATGGGCCCCCAGGGACGTGTCTCAAGTGTCAAAGCTGACAAGATATAGCAGGTTTATGGGATTGGAGCAAACATTTTCCTTCCTCTTGCAAGATGTCAATGAACTTGACTGCTTCCTGCACACAGCAAATTGTCCAAAGCACCTCACTTGTTAGGGAGCCTGAGAAACAAATCGGCCCATGCCACCCCATGCCATGTCAAAAATGTTGTAAATATTAGTGCTAGGCCAACCTCAGAAGTGTTGGAGTCTAGCTTAGGAAGACAGCCAACATTTTGTTAGCTTCTATAAATACCTTTCGTCTTGAAAAATTGGTCTGCAAGTCTTGCAAGAACAGGTTCTCTACTAAGATTTGTGGCGTTACTTTGGTTTGGCCTATCTGAAGTAGGTGGTGCTTTTGTTTTGTTGTGCTTTTTGTTTTTGTTTTTTAAAGGGGCCATGGATTTTACCACTTACTTCTTGTTTTTAACATTCTGAATCAAATGCACCAAAACATATGCGTTTTATAAGAAAATAAATTGAAGGCTGTGGAAGTAGCTCAGTAGAAGAGTACTTGCCTAACTTGGGCAAACCCCTGCATCCAGTCTACAGCACAAATATCACATGCATGTGCATAAACACTCAAAGGAAAAATACTGATTTCTCTTT
The DNA here is from genome assembly GCF_903992535.2 of Arvicola amphibius. NCBI lineage: Eukaryota > Metazoa > Chordata > Mammalia > Rodentia > Cricetidae > Arvicola > Arvicola amphibius. The sequence continues at coordinate 38,310,582 of NC_052054.1, forward strand.
CTGTATAAAAACAATTGATGGGTGACATTGTTCAATGAGAAAAGGTACTCAGGACCTGAGTCTGATTCCCCAGGATCCAGATACATGCTGAAAGGAGCAATGAAGTCTTCCCAATGATGCCTTGGCCTCCACACATATGCTATAATGACACTAACACACCCCCACAGACCTTCACACAGTCCACACATGCATACACTCACATGTGTGCACATGAAAACTTCACAATTAAAAACCTAGCTTTTCAAATTTGGTCACAAAGTTATTCACCAGTCTTTTTCCTATAAAAATTATTCAACACTTGAAATGAATTCTAATCCATGAGTTGTACTGAGGAAGAATGGGATTGGAGAGATGGCTGAGCAGTTAAGAGCACTTGCTGCTCTTTCAGAGGATCAGGGTTTGGTTTTCAGCATCTACAGTAGACAGCTCCCAACCACTGTAACTCCAGCTCTGTGAGATCTGGTGTCCTTTTCTGGTCTTCACAAACATTAGTACATATGTACACACACACACACACACACACACACACACACACTTTTTTAAAAAAATCTTTAGAAAAGAATATAAGCATGCATTGAAAACTTCACGGCAAATATTGGAAGGCATTAACTGTTTTTAACGTGTAATAACACATTAATATTTGTATATTGTGCTTTAACTCATTCTTATTTATACGTGCACAAATTGCTCTCTATGAATTCAAGCAGAACATCTAGCCTAGCATATTGAAATCACATTTCTAAGCCACAACCGTATGGAGAACATAGAAATGTTTTTAAATGACAGCCCTACTAGATTTCAGTCCTGACCCTAGGACTGTTTAGGAGAACAGAGGCATCCTGGAAAGTTTCTCAAGCCTAGTTCCTTGGGTTGTTAAGTATACACAACATGAACAGCATCCCCGGTGATGATTTGCGGAATTGCTGCCTGTCCACATTGCTTGGCTGGGGGGACTTCAAACTTTTAAGAATGCAAATGTCCAGCTGAAGTTTTCAACCAACAGATGATGCTGAGAATCTATGCTTCATGTTGCCAATTTTAGGGCACACTGAAACAGTGTTGAGTGTGAAGGAAAAAGTGGGATAAGAGGATGTCCTGATTCTGTCATCTGAAGTTAACTTTGAGGAAGCTGCTAAAATCTCAAAGGAGCAGATGAGATGGGACGGTGAGCTTCAGTCCCCCTCCCAGCATTCTTTCAAGCTCGCTACGCTGCTGCTGTGCCTCATTTCAGCACTCCCCAGAGGCAGCTGTTTTGTAGTTAGTAGGCCTTTGGTCGATATTCTTGACTACAGGCTTTTGGCTCTTAGGGAACTTTAATTCAGACAATGTCTTACTGATTGTGTTGCCCGGAACAAGTCATTTATACTCTCTGAAGTTACATTTCCTCATTTATAATATCTATGTATCTGGATTGTTTTGTTTTGCTTTCTGTTTTTGAGATAGAGTTTCTTTTGTGTAGCCTTGGATGACCTAGAACTCCATGGGTAGGCCTGGCTGGCCTCAAACTCATAGAGATCCACCAGGTTCTGTCTCTCAAGTGCTGGGATTAAAGGCATGTACCACCACTGCCCAGCTAAAGTCCATTATTATTATTAATAATAATAATATAATTATTATTATTAATCATATTCCCAGTACCACACAAGTGGTGCAAGTGAAATGGATACAAAGTCCGGTGTGTAAAGTGGATGGAAAAAGAAATCTCTCAACTTAGTCAGCTTTAGTACCTGGCTCCAGCACTAAACCTCCTCAACCTCCTCTATCTCAACCTGTTGGGTATTTTCCTCTCCTCTGACTCTCACTGGGCATCTCAAAGCCTAATTAGAATGTCACTGATGTAAGTCATCTATAACATGACTTTTCTTTAAAATTTTTTTCATACAATGTATTCTGATTATGTTTTTCCCTCCTACAACTCCTTCCAGATGTTGCCTCTCCCAACCCACCCAACTTTATCTTCTTCTTCCTATTCTTCCTCTCCCTTTGTCTCTCTGTCTCTCAAAAAGTTATCACAAAACTAAAATCAAAACAAACAAAAAGCCAGTAACAAAACAAGATAACAAAACAAAAAAACATTTATTTTCTGCTGATCAGCTACTCCTGGGAATGCGGCCTGCAATGAAATGTGGTTGGCATACCCTGGGATACTCCATTACAAAAAGCCGGTTTTCCCTTTGCCAGTAGAGTAGATATAAATTGCAATTAACTTCTTTGTTAAGGATGGGACTCTGTGTCCACTTCTCCATCACAGAGCTGGGACCCTGGTAGAATTGAACCTGTTCAGGTCTTGTGTACTATTCAATTTTGGTTCTAGTAGTATGTTAGAAATTTTTTTTAAAGCTTTTATTTGATTATGTTCAAATAGTTAAAAAATTTATAGGAACTCATCCTTAAAATATTGTTTCTGACTTAGACTGAAATAATCATTGTATTTAGTGTGATGTAATAGTATCTCATTACTATTAATGTCAGTTTATTGTCAGAACATGCAAAGGCATGCAAAACCTAATTAAGAATTTCAAAGATATAAGGTAAAATATGAGAGAATAAAAATTGTGTGTGTGTGTGTGTGTGTGTGTGTGTGGTGTTTCTGTGCATGAGTATGGGTATGAACATGCCATGATGCACGTGTGGAGGTCCAAGGACAATCTCTTGCACTCTACCTGGTCTGATACAGGGTCTCTTGTTTGTGGCTGTATACGCCAGGCTTGGTGGTCTGCACACTTCCAGGGATATTTCTGCCTCCCATCTTGCCATACAATTGCTTATACTATAAACTTTATATAGACGATATACATGGGTCTGGGCATCACATCTCAGATCTTCAGGGGATACATGCATTACCCACAAAGCCACATCCCAGACTCCATGTCAGGTCCATTGAATACATTTCATTATTTAAAAAAATGAGCAAACTATACTATCTGAATCAGCTTCCTGGAAGAAATCCACGCATTGGAGATAGTAGGGGGTGAAGCTGTTGCGGCAGTAGACAGCAGCCCTGCAAACGACACCAGGGACCACGGCTTTCTTCCTGTACACAAATGTTCATGGAAATCAAGCTGTGCATTCCTAGAAATATCCTGTTCTGTACCCTTCAGAGTAGAAGTGAATCAGGGCTGAGTGTATCACTGGAGTGACCGACTTCATCAAGCCCATTTTTCTCACCCGCAAGTGAAATCAAATTTATGTCAGGAGATTGTTCATCAGAAAAGCGAGTGGCATGTGCTTTGCAGGTAATTTATTTCTGTAGGAATGTTTGGGCACCTGCATCAGGAGACTGGCGAGGAACAGAGTGGTGTGGAGTCGCTGGCATCTTGTCAGAATGTTTTATTTTACAGCTGTCACTTTTGTTTCATGGGTGGTGGGCAAAGTTTGTGTTTGCTCTGTTTGTTGAGACAAATGAAGGTTTTTAAACCAGGGAACAGAGAAAACATGCAGATGCCTCTAAGATGAAGCAGCAGATCAAAGCACAACATACCCAAGGGGCTAAAGCCATGGCCCATCAGTTAGGAGCACACACTGCTTTTCAGAGAACCTGGGTTCAATTCTCAGCACCCAGATCACAGCCATCTGTAACCCCATTCTCAGCGGAATCCAGCACTCTCTTCTGGCCCCTGAGGGTACTGCAGAAACATGGTTCATAGTCATACATGCAGGCAAAACATCCCCACTCATAAAAAAGTACAAACAACTAAAATAACCCAGGTTTGAGATTAAGTGAGGAAAGCAGTGTTATCTAATTCCAGAAGAAAGCCAAGCTATGCTTTATAAATATTAATCTCAAAGTGCAAACAAGTTGAAAAAAACAGATAAACAAAATAAAATATAAAAGCAATAAAATCAAACAAACAACAGCCTAGACATTGTTTGTGTAACCGAGAAACAGAGTTATAAATTACAGTGTGGTGTTTCCCGAGCAGGACAATATGGAATGACATGCAAGAAGGGAATTTAAGAGTCTCTGTGATATAATTAGTGCTGGTAGATTCTACCCACTGGGGACTTCCGAATTTGAAAGAACCAGAAATTTTTTGAGGGGTGGTCAAGAATGCCTAGCTCAACTCTCCTATAGTAATTCTGTGTTTGATTCAAAGACTCTATCAGGTTAGTTTCTCTATATTTGTGAACCTATTATAGGTAGACTACTTCACAAATTTGCTTTAAAAACTTAACTCAGCTGGACAAGGTGGTGCACTCCTTCAATCCTAGAATTTAGAACACGGAAGGAAGATTAAAAAGTTCAAGGTTATCATCTGGGTAGCAAGGATGGTAATTTAGATCTGTAAGGTTTATTCTCAGTAAATGAAAAACTCTTTGTAGGATACCTGTAAAAGTTAGAAAATTTATATAAAGTATTGCAACAACTGATGAATACAACTAACTTATAATGTATTGTGTATTATTATGATGTGAGAACAAATTTAGTACAGTGCTCAGTTCATACTGGCACTCAAAAATATAGTTTGATCTGGTTCTTTAAAACAGATATAATATTGAACTTTGCAACCTAGAGATGGACATATTTAGAGGGAGTATAGAATATATTAGGCATGTGTAAAATATCAATGAGAATCCTTAAAAGCTTTCATAAAAAATTCCAAATTTAGGAATGGCAAAAGATGACTCAACAGTTCCCAATGTCCAGTGATCTTCAGAAAACTCAAGTTCAGCTCCTAATTTATGACTTACAATTGTCAATTACTCAAGCTCCACCCTCTTGTGGCCTCTTATGAACCTGCATTGATGAACAAATGTGCAACACACACATACAATTAAATAATAAATAAAACAAACCATTTAAAAATAATAAAACAAATCATTTTAAAAATCACAAAATCAAACTGTCCGTTGAAACATGAAAAAAAGAGGAAAAGAAGAACAAGAGGTACACTTGATACCCACTTGTTAACCCAAGATGTTAAAGCTATAAAGAGGTTTAGGGGGCTCAAGAAGTCATTTGCAAACAGCTGAAGTCAACAGTCAGAGATGTGTGCAACATAACCCTCACATCCTGGGAGCTGCAATTGTGGGATCTTGCTCCTTTCTATTTTGATACCTGCACAGGACAGTACTTATGTTACTTCCTGCAATGTGGCCGTGGCTGGTCACCTCGTCCTTCTACCCAAGAATGAAAGACTGAAGTCTCCAGAGTGTGGTGCACAGCACGCGAACTCCTGCGCGCTGTCTGATAAGTGGATGCTTCCCCAAAGCGAAAGGGCAGCTAACATTTGGGTAACCCACCATTTTGTCCAGCTTCCTAGAGACTGAACTTTTGAATCTAAATGTATTAAGTACATAAATGAAAATCCACCCCCTCCAAAAATGTGGAATTTGAGTTGAAAGACGATGAAATGTGACAATCATAAAATAAAAGATTTGAGTCTAATAATTCTCCTAGCATTTGTAAATAATTTGACCAGACACGTAAGCCGTACATCTACATTATGCAGCAGACCAACACTTAGCTCATTTAGGAGAAACACACAAAAGCCCGAAACCGAAGAATACTAGGAAGGTCCCGCGACTGAAGAAACAAACCGTGCCGACAACGTTTAAGGAATTGCAAGCAGATACCATCAGGCAGCCACACAAACAAGAGACACTGCCCCTCTCCTTCCATGGCCAGTGTAAAAGATCATTAGTCTCTTAAAACATTGGCAGAGGTGAAATGCCACGGCTCCAGAATGCCAGGGAAATCTCGTATCGAAACTAAACGGTGCTGGTGTTGGTACAATTCCAGTCCGTAACCTAGTTTTCTTTTTCTTTCGGCCACACCTTCTGATAGCCTTCAACAATGCGGAAAGCCATGCCGGCCGTGTGTTTCAGGCCTCTTATCCACATAATCATAATCCAAACAACTCGGCTGGAGTGTCAGGGCAAGCGGCAGATAGCCGAGAGCACTGCCATCAATCACGGACATTCTGATCAGCTCCCAGGTCTTGTCTAGGTCATGTTATGACTCCTTTATTAGTGTTTAAGGTCACCAAGAGACAGGCAAGTGCATCCTATAGCAGGAAGTGTAGTGAGTCTCTGGGGTGAAGTGTTTGGCTTCGGTAGGCATTGTGGCTGTGACGCGGAAATCCAGGGATTGAGTTCAGCTCAGCCAGACTCCAGGCGCCGCGCTGCCACACAGCAGATAGAATGAGGCAGAATAATAGAGGCCTTCCTGCCATTCTCTGCATTCAGCTGAATTCCGGTCAGCCCTTCCAGTTGAATTTTAGAAGGCTCTTTTCTATTCAGTCCCCATGCTGCAAGTTGTAATTCACGGGAAGGGATTTCAGAGAAAGGCTGGCCCCAACTTCAAGCCGGGCAGTGCCAGCAGAATCCTTCTGCAGGAAGCCAGATTAAGAGGCATGTGTACTGCTGCGTGAGGAGAGCAAAATTTAGTGCCTACTTTGGGCTCCCATAGGGCTACTGCCTGGCTGCCTTATACCTGGGAACCACACACACAGATACTTACATCGCCACACACTGCCTTGCACAGTGACTAACTATGTGCACTCAGTATGGTATAGAAGGAAAGGAAGGCAACAGGGGCCTCCCCTCCCTCTCCCTAGGGAACTCAGGCCTGGCGAGATAAGCTTTTAGTCTGTCTGTTGTGGGCTAGGTTCATTCTTTACCCAATGTGATTCCTACTAGAGACCTTGAAACATTCGTATGACCTCACTGGAAAATGATTCTTGGAAACTTTTATTACTGATACACAGGGCAAACGTAGTTGTCAAGGGAAATGGAGTTGCCAGGAAATGACAGTTCTAAACAGGGGTACTTCCTGAGGCCTTACACTAGTAAAAACACAATGTGTTAATACGCAGTCAGAGTTGGGAGAATGAGTAATTATTGTCTTCTCAGGCCTAAAAATTTAATTTTCACATTAAGACATAGAAGCATGGCTGTCAAGATGGCTCATCTGATACAGACATGTGTTGTAGGAAGCTGCTTGTTTGTTTTCCTGGCTGCCCAGACTCCTGAAATAACACCTAGAAAGTGAATTATTTAAATATCTGCTTGGCCAATCACTTAAATATATTGCTAGCTAGCTCTTACATCTAGTATTAACTCATTTCTAGTATTTTATATTTTACCATGAGGCTCGTGACCTACCAGCAAGGTTCCGGCACGTCTATCTCTGGCAGTGGCTCCATGGCTTCTCCTTGACTCTAGCTCCTTTCTCCCAGCATTCAGTTTAGTTTGCCTCGCCTAGTTCTACCCTGCCCTATCAACAGGTCTAGGCAGTTTCTTTATTCACCAATGGTATTCACAGCATACAGAAGAGAATCTCACCTCAGACATGTGTGTGCCTGAGAACCTGAGTTCCATAGTCAGAACCCAGATGGTGGAAGGAGAAAACCACATTCTTGCAAATTGTCTTCTTATGCCCACATGCATGTTATGGCACACCCTGCCCCAAGACATACATGTAATTCATACATACATACATACATACATACATACATACATACATTCCTTGATTAATTTAAGAAGTCAGAAGCCCAGCAGAACTGTCCATGCAGTGAAAGTTAACATGTAACACGGCACTATGATATTTAAGCACCAGCATTTATACAAATGTTCGTGTATTTGGTCATTAACACTGGAAATGAAGTTTAGAATATTGTTGATCTTGTGAATGATGAGTGCAGTCTCTTCCCTCTCTCTGCTTTGCGACTGGTACATGAACAAAAGTGTTCATCAAGGTTTGGTGTCTCTGTCAGCAATTGTTAGGGAGGAAATGCATAGCAGCATTGGTAAGACCAGACTTTTGCTCCAAAAGCTTTTGGGCCGGCTGAGCAGTGTCTGTCATGATGTAGGTGGTCAGTATAACTTATCAGGTAACTAACGAGTGGGAAAGCCATCTAAGACTGTGGTCACATGTCACCAAACATTTAAAAGAAGTGTGATCTAGACAGAAGATGAATAACCTACTATCCACACTTGTGCAAACTGTTAACCTTTTCAAGATCACATGGTCTTCAAGAACACCCCCAGTGCTACAAACTTTGCACTTTTTTTTGGAATGGCAGATTAAATTATCTTGTCATGAGAGAGAGTCAGGCATTTGGTAGTCTGCCTGAGACGGCAGGACTCGACTGAGTTAAGAACTCCACTGAAGTTACTATAGACAAGCATGACAGAAAAGCTTTGTCATGGGCACACTTATTCTGTGTGTGCCACAGAGTGGGGAAGGGTACAGTGTGTGGAGGGGTAGATGAAAGAAGTTTCAGATCATGCATCTAGTGCCTAGGGTCATCCATTGCGGGTACAGACCCCATGCAAGGGGTAAACTCTACTCAGGAGCAGCTGGGCCTTTGGGGGTACACAGAGCCGCAGAAATTAGCCATACAGGGCCTTGCAAGTACCATACTGCAGAATCATAACTGTACTGGGTTGGGAGTATTGATATTTTGTCAAGTACATGTTTCTGGTCATTCATAACTGTGCCAGATAAGTAAAATGCATCATCTTGACTATGGCCGGGGCTGCGGAGAATGAGTGGCAGGCAGGGGAAGCTTTATGGAGCCCTGAAAACCCAGCAGGCATTTTGGACATCAAGCATCAATTACAAAGTACCACTTTGATGAGTTAAGAGTCAGGGAATCAGAACCAGATGGGTTAAATTTTCCTTGAAATGCACATGGGATTAAAAATTAAGAGGAGTGCTCCATACAATAAATTACATCCAATGTTAGCCAAAGCATTTGAGCAAAGGAAAAGAAGATCACTACAGATATTTGACAATTAAGGGACTACTCACTTCTACATTCTAAATTCTAGTGGTGGCTACATGAGAAGCAGGAGAGAGAGCTGCATGGGTAAGGAGAAGAGTATCTCCTCAAAAAACCAAGGGTGAACAAAGGGAAGAGGAATCCCTCGACATGTGTTTCACTTGCTTGGGTAAATAAGTTCATGTGGAATTCCATCGTGAAGTTTCATCATGTTGCAAGTGGGAGTAAGTGAAGAGTCGCATATGCTTGCATACAGACTGGCCAGGCACTTAATTAAAAATGCAGGATCATGTCTGAGAGATCTTAATAGGTGCTTAAGATATGCTTCTCACTTTGACACATGCAAAGACTTCACTTCTTGCGTCATGATCCGCATGGGTGGATCAGCCGTGCAGAGCTCTTTTTTTCTGGTGGTTACTCAGTGCTGCTTGGCTCCCAGGCTGCCTATCCTGAGTAACAGCAGGCAGGACTAAATTGTAGCCACCATTCCAAGATCCCAGTGGCTTCTGGCTTTCATGCACAAGCTGTTGAATAAACAGACATAGTTCAGTTTTGTGCCCGGACGCTTCCCTTCCTGGTGTCCTATAGCAGGGCTGCTCAGGAATATTTACTCACAGTCCTGCGGAGCAGCCTTTGGAATTTTGAAGGCCATGAACCCTAGATGATCTGTAAAGAGATAGTGATGGCTTTAGGAAACCTGCCACCTTCTCTTGAATCCATTTTATGTTGCCACAGTGCTGCCCTCAATACTTTCCCTCTAGGGTGTGTGTGAAAAGGCAGACATTATGAATGGAAGCTCCAGGCAAACAGATTTGACCAAAGTCACAGTTCATCATTTGCATTTCACTATGGTTCAGAAAAAAAAATGTTCCCTAATGGCCCCTGCATTCAAAGCTTGGAAAACTGCCAGAGATACTGTTGGGAAATGTGGATACCTTTAAAGGCAGCATCTCAGAGGAGGTAGTTATGTCACTAGGGGTATGTCCTAAAGGGAATATTAGAATCGCACCTCTTTATGTCTACTGTTTCCTTCCTGGCTGCCATGACATGAGCAGTTGTCCTACCACGTGCTCCTTTGACAATGTATTAAGTCACCAAAGAACCCAAAGCAACAGGCCAATTGATCACAGATTAAAACCTCCAAAAATGTGACTGGAAATGGCCTTTCTTCTATTGGAGTTGATTCATCTAAGGTATTTGTTACCATGATGGAAAGGTGATGGGCAGACCTATGATTTTAGAACTCTTATTTTATTCTTTTTATTATACAGGATTACATAAGGCTATGTTCCTGCAAATATGACCTCATCTTTGAGCCCCAGTTTCTAATCTAGGTGGCGTGAGCAGAGCAGATGTCCTGAGACGTTAATGGCAAGAAGACATGGAAAAAGTGCTTAGCATGTGACCTTCTTCATTCTTCGAATGAGGAGCATCCATTTTAGGAAGCAGAATATCTTTTTTCTCCTTGCTCATCAAATGTGGTTGCTCAAAATACATGCAACGACCTTGCTCAGATCCTATTCTTTAGGTACTGTGGCAAAGATAGTAAACTCTAGTCTAGAGTTGTACTGAGTTCAGCCCCTGAATTCACAAAGTTCTGACATCTCATTATTATGCTTGTTGTTCATGAGAACATTTGCTGTCTCTGAGCTCTGCTAATGTTTGGAGTGTCTGGCCACATAAAATTTGTTCGATCATTAAAAGAGAATGTAATAATATTAGATTATTCATTTTTTAAATTTGCTTTAGTGATTCTTATTTTAACTGTATACCTGAAATATAAATTTATAAAGGGATTATGACACTAATAGCCTTGGAAAAGAAAGAAAAATGCATTAAAGTATCTCAAAGTTAAATTTTCTGTGTCTCATAGGGCACAGTCAATTGAGTGACAGAAAATACTTTAACCCTAGGATGGGTGGAAGTATGTTCAAATCTGACATATATGCATTCGTACGTGTTAGGGATCATATAAAGAATACCCACCACAATAATAACAAAACAAAGAGCTCAACTAAAGTATACAAAGAACTTGACTAGACATTCCTAAAAGGGGATATGGCTGACTGAAAGGATGCTCAGAATCATTAAGGAAATACCAATTAGAACACAATGAGTGATCACTTCGCACTGAGGTAACTAAAATGTTCAAATTTTCCTTGTCATTATTGTCTAAAAAATTCAGTTGGTATCTATTCATAAAATATTTACATAACCAAAAATTTTGAGATGAGCTGAGGTATGAAAAATGGATATGTGTGAGTTACTTGAAAATGTTTTGTAGTCTCATCTAAGAGACTGGAACACCCATGAATTTCTGTATTCTTAGAAGGTGCTGAAACCAGTTCCACATGAATACCAAAGTAACTGTGGTTTCTCTTATATGCTGGCATGTTTGAGATCTTTCCCCCGTATTTGTTTCCTTTGCTGTGTTAATCTCAGGTACAGTACCATATATGTGTTATAGGTCTCTTAAGTTATAGGTTATATGTGTTTATGATGTTCGGGCATATACATTTGCTGTATTAGAGGCCTCACAAAATAAAGCATTCCTTAGAGATAATAAGTCTCAAATAGTAGTCATAGAATAATTTCTGACACTTGTCCAAGTTTTGCTATGCACTTGCAACTATGTCAGTACAGTATATGCACTGGGTTTTTTAACCTTCAAGTCATGGATGAGAAAGAAACAATAATTACATGTATTCTGCAGCTAAGCAAACAAGTTCAATTATCACTTATATTCTCAAGCTAAGTTTCAAGCATGAAAATTCCCTGGGTCACTGAATTACTGGTAGAGACAGAAAGTGAGCCTGGCAATTGGCTCCAGAGCTCACACCCACAGCCCAGACTGATCAAACACTTTAGAAGGTAGCAGCAATAGAGGATGGTGGTGTGCAAAACATGTGTGTGTGTGTGTGTGTGTGTGTGTGTGTGTGTATTTAGGTTGTATTTACCAGTAACTATATGCCAAGAAATAAACAAAAGTTTGGGGACTTAACATGTCATCAGGATTTTCCAGTACTGTTTTCTGCTCTTTAAATTCAATACCAATATTATTTTCGAAAACTACTATCACTTATTAATACCCTTCATTGTGTCTCAGGTAAGGTACTATGTGAAGGATTTTACATAGCATGACTTTGTTATGCTATGTAGCATAATGACACTAGCTTAAGTACTCTGATTTGCATCAAGGAAACTCGGGCCTGCAAACTTAAAGGCTTGGTGATTTTTGGAAACCGAATTTCACTGGGCTATGAATTCTTAACCTATGTAGTCTACTTAACCTATGTAGTTACTGTCTTATTCAGCAATCATTGGCAGAAGTGAAAATGAGTTCGGAAAGAAGATTCATGATCACTGAACAAATTTTCACAATGAAAAATTTGATTATCCCAAGTTAAAAAAGCATCAGTGAAAATAAAATGTTTCTATACAGCTGCGCTCAGAACAGAAGAACCACAGAGAACTGGAAAATTCTCTTGAAGCTATTGAATTTAAACTCCAGTGCACGAAACTCTGGTGCATGTTGGTTAAGAGTCTGAAACCTCCAGCACCAGGGAGCTCTCCCTCTCCATCTTGTGTACAGCCCACAATGCTCTTAGGCCCTGGGGCCTTGGGGCTGCTCTCCTCCTTTCCTATATAAATCCACTCTCTTCTGCCCCTCTTTTCACATCCACCTAGTCCTGCTGGAACCAAACAGTGGGGTGATCTACTCTCTACAATAATCCCAGTTTTTCACATATGCGTTGGTCTTCTCCCGTGAGTCAAAAAGCAAATGTTCCTGGAATAGTTAAAGGTAGTGCTGCATAGAGAAGGGAACTCAGGCCTGCCTGTCAGAAAATCTGCCAGGACTCTGGCTCTGCCTCTCATTGCTTTTGTGATCCTAGAAGTGTTACTTCAATGTCTTCATAACGACCTTCCAGTCCTGTTTTGGAGGGGACTGGAAAGGGATGATGACAAACGATACCACACAGTAGACTCACTGTAAACACTGCCTCTTACTGTAAGAGAGACTCCTCTGGTCAAAACACACAGCAACTAAACTCAGGAATTCTGCCAGCCTAGGTCATTTTGAGAAAAATAGCCAGGAGGCAGCATGCATGGACAAGTTTACTCTGGTCTGTGTCAAAGTCTTTGCTTTCTGTTCTTTTTGTTGTTTTGGTTTGGTTTTCTGAGACAGGGTTTCTCTGTGTAACAGCCTTGGCTGTCCTAGAACTCACTTTGTAGATCAGGCTGTCCCCGAACTCGCAGAGGTCCAGGATACCTGATTCTGCTTCTTGAGTGCTGGGATTAAAGGTATGCACCACAATACCCATCTGGCTGGGTTTCTGTTCTTTATCCCTTTCTCTAAAGATTGTGACCATGACCATGGGGGTGTCACACAGAAGGTGGAAAATCTACCATCAGCCTGAGTTCTTAAATGGTTCCATGGATAAGAGCTGCCCACTTGCCTGAAATACTGGCTTTGGAGTTATTGCAGAGAGAAAACTAAGTACTCTTCTCTGTGCCATACGCTTGCTGTGCACTCTTAAAGCACAGCTCTCTCAGATGGAGCTCTGAAATTCCGTACACATGCTGAAATAAAGACAGTCAGTTGTTTCTTTTTGTTCGATGAGAATTAATTATTTTGTTACTCCAAAAAGAAGAAGAAAGAAAAAATTTTGAGCTGGTGGGTTTTTTGCTCTGGGAATAGTAACACCCAGAGAGGACCATGTAAGACTGGCAGGGGCACGGAGGATCGAGACATCACCAATAAAAGCAAACAGTTGATTTCTACAAGTAACGTCTAATAGCATTAATACGTCTTCTTCATACACTGATGGCCTGGTGTACACAACCACCACAGGCTGTCCTGTCCATGGGCATCAAGTAAACTACAGTGGCTGCAATCTGTAATGTATTAGGACAGCACATAATATTTCCCAACAAGTTTTAATCATTATTAAATGATAGAAATCTATTGGTCTTGAGGCAATGTCAGAACAAAACTGAGTTTCAATTTCTCTTCTACTTGTTGTCTTTCCCATTTCAGGTAATAACAAATCCATCTTTTATAATTGCTAAGGTCAAAGACTGTCAATGTCATCCCTTTTCCTCCCCTCTTGTAACAACTTACCCGACAGGAAATACTCCTAGCTCCACCTCCCACATTTGCCCAGTATCTGATTTCTTCAGACCACCTTCACAGTCAGCGTTATGATGGGGCCACCAAGAACCCTTGCATGGATTAAGTGTCCTCCTAGCCCATCTCCCTGCTTCTACTGCGTTCCTGCCCCCATTGCACAGAGTGTTTCTCAAAGGGGTAGACTTTGGATGTGGAAGGCAGGCTGTTCAGCTCCTCTGTTCAAGAATGTTTGAACGTTTCTGTTGTAGTTGAAATGTGAAATGTCCTTCATAGACACATGTGTTTGAACACGTAGTCCCCAACTGGTGGCACTGTTTAGGGACCCTGGGACATGGGCTGGTCACTAGAATAATGGGCCTTTGAAGGTTATATCCACCTGCTTTGCATTCTAGAATTTCGGCTTCATCTGCCAAGATGTGAGAAGCTGCCACCTCACACTTAGATTCCTCAGACTGAAACTTGTACATCAGTCTATTAATTCCTGTTTGTCTGCTGGTCCCATTCACTCTGGAGAAACCTGGAGAATATGTTTGGTTACTGTGTTTATTATATTCTTATTGGTTTCCAGAATCTAAGTTCCATGAAGACCAGAATCCCAGATACACTTCAAGTACTCAGAATAATAAGCAGCATTTATGAGGTACTTTAGATCACTGGGGGAATGAATGGATGAAACCGTGTGACCAAGACAAATGTTTAATAAATATGCAAAGGATGGGGTTCCTGGTTCAGAAAACACACTTTCCTAACAGGAAAGTACTGGAACTTTCTAGAAGGAAGAGAAAGGAAACACAGAAGAGAACCCTACTAAGGTCTCCTTGTGTTACTTTTTTGGTTGATAGAACTGGGTGTCAAAAGCATTTTGTTTGGGGAGTTGGGGCTTGTCCTTGTCATTCACAAGAATCTAAGCAAAGCTGTGTGGATCAAGTTGCCTGCCTCTTGTGCAGGGCAGGCATTTCCTGGTGTGGTGTCAGGTGTCTTCCTTAGGTGGGTTTGTCACTGAGGGATTAAAGACTCTGGGGTGAAGAGCCAGGCTGTGGGGCCTGAGCACAGCAGTATCTAGGATCTCTATTCAGCTTCTTAGATTGAGGTCTACGTTCACTTCCTCCCTGAACTGGGGAATACGAGCAGTGGAACCCGAGCAGGGCTCTGGGCTTGCTCCTTTCCCGTCTCGGACCCCAGGGAAAGCCATGGCTCTTGTCGAATTAAAGCGAGGTGAGAAGGGCAGGCAGCTGGCAAAGAGGAGGGAGGCGTGCGTGCACAGGAGGGTGATTTAAAGACAGATGACAAAGGTTGGAGGGAATAAATGGGAAGAACAGATGGGTAGAAACAGAGTGGGGGAGACAGGCTGAAAAAGGAGGGTGAACACAGGATTGTTAATTTGCTGCGTATCCCTCACTGACTGGCATTTCCAATTGTTATATTTCCTGGGGGAGAACATACTATTATTTTTTCCTCTGTAAACATGAGAAGAAAAGATGTATCATTCAGAATGGAAAACTCTGGTAATAAGAGAAGAAAGTTTTTTTTTTTTTTTCGAATACCTGTGAGCATGGGTTACTTTAAAATGTCAAAAGTTGCCTGGCAAATGACCCTTAGATCCCACTTTCCAAGATGGTTGGCACTGGCCTTCTGGCCTACAGAAGACGTGT
Source organism: Arvicola amphibius (assembly GCF_903992535.2). Taxonomy (NCBI): domain Eukaryota; kingdom Metazoa; phylum Chordata; class Mammalia; order Rodentia; family Cricetidae; genus Arvicola; species Arvicola amphibius. Next base: position 38,326,094 of record NC_052054.1, read on the forward strand.
TTACATACGCCTCCAATCAAGGGACACCACACCACCGTTCTGAAACTGGTCTCAATGACAGGAAAATTCACAAGTAGTGAGTTACCTATCCACAGAGACCCCAGGAATACACCCACTGCAGGAACAGCAGCAAAGATTCAGAAGAACATACTGCAGAGAGAGCTTCATTTTTTTTCCTTCTCAATTAACGACAGACTTTTCAGATCTGGGGGTGTCCGTATTCCTCCTTCAGTCTAGAAAGGTCTGCACTGTTCGGTAATTGCCACAGCAGCGCATATAAAAGGCGCAGGGGGAAAGGTGCAAAAGTCATTAACAGGCGAGAAATAGGAAGCAATCAGCAACACTTTAAGCAAATTATTACCATGAAATTACACTCCCAGCTTGAGATAAGTGTCCTGGCCCTGTTAAAGCTATATACACCTCGCTGGGTTAGCAGCCGCTGAGGAAACTTTTCCTCTTTGGTTTATTGATGAAGTGTTAAGTCATGATGGACAGGCTGCTGCGAGGCTAGCGAAGGAGAACTGCAGGCTTCTTCCAGGGCTTCCTTCAAAGACTTGCTTCCTGCACAGAGGACCTGTGAAGAGAGGCTGTACGAACACTCCATTCGACATCCGGCCGCCTTTGGAGATGGAATGCAAAGAAAGCTAACTGGGAAGAGTGTATTTTACGTCCAAGTTTGCATGCGGAGAAAAGCCCACACTCACTCTTTCCTAGGGTGTTGAGGGAAATGGAGTATGGGAATAGGCAACTGAGGGTCACATGGTATCTTCATAGCTCCTTCCTGCAGCTGGCTAAGCTATCTGCATGGTGGAAAAGGTCGCAACCCCCCTCCTAACAATCCTGGGCTTTCCCCAGCTACTCCTCTGAGCCAAAGGTTCCTCCCATCATGCTCTCTGGCCCAGCCTTTGGAACGGACTTTTGAGTGTTTTCCGTGTCCGTGTCTCAGGTTGTTCCCGATTGCTTTCTCACCCACCACTCTATAAAGCTCCAGATGCTGAACTGTGACTGATGAGGATGACAAGCTCTCCTACCCGGCCCCGGCAGCCTGGGCCACTGGACTCGGAAAGCAGTTACAACCGCCAACCCTTCAGGGAGCTTCCTCTCTGAGATCAGTCAGTGGCCTTGGAGCCCTGTCTCCCTGCTGGTGCTTGAACCCAGCGTGCTTTGCTAGGGTTCTGCTCTTCCAGGGAATCAGGTTGGCATCCTGTGGCTCTAAATAAGCGTAGGGCAGTCGGTTTTTTTTTTTTTTTTTCTGGCAGACATAACAGCCTCTCCCCGCAGTGCCCCTGGAACATGGCCAACACTGGCATCATATTAGTCCCCCGAATTTATCCTTCTAGATGGGGGCTGCCAGGTCAGAGGCAGCGCTGTTCTCCCGGGCACTTTCTCTGTGTCCTTTCTTGCACTAGCCGCAAAGGAACCTATGAGGAAAGATTACAAAAAGACCAGAGGTTTTGTTTTTTTTTTTCACCCTCAAAAACAAAAGCCTCAAAATTTTGGCTGCTCACTTCTGCTGAGAGGCAAGGTGGTTTTATAGTGCACACAATGCACACTGAAGGAAATATACAAATGAAAGAAAGTGCAATAAAAGCGGAAAAAAAATGCAGTTCCTGGATTTTGGCTTTGCCATGATAAAAATCGCTCCTATATACTATATAAGCTTTAAAACCTTACCATTACCAAACCTTAGCTTTGGGGGCTGTTTCTTTTCTTTCATGCTCCTGTAACTAAATACTTTACAAGAAGCAACTTAAGGGAGGAGGGTCGGAGTTTGGGGGGTATCAGAGTTTGAGGAGGTGCTTGACTATGACTGGAGGTATGGCTTGGGCAAAACAAGGCAGTGGGACACATCACAGCCACTAAGGATGCAGAGCAAGAGATGCTTGAATGCTCAGCTTACTTTCGTCTTTTTGTTTAGTTTAGCGCCCCAGCCCACAGGATGATACTGCCCAGATTTGCAGTGGTCCTCCTCCGTTAGCTGAACTGAGACTTTTCCTCACAGTCCATTTCCTGGGTGATTGCAGATCCCGCCAAGTTACAATCAGGCTTAATCAACATAGAAAGGAAAATTGAACTTATGTCTAACCTAGCAAGGAAGATAGTAACGTTCTTTCTGTACATATACCTCAAGCTGTATTGTCCAGACTGAACTTCTAGAATGTTACAGAACAGTCAGCTTCCATGAATATAGCTCCAGTCTTCTTCTCTTGCCTCGCCTCACATTTAAGTGCGTCTGAGCACCACTAGTGGGACTTCTGTGCTTTGCCTTTCGAAACCATGTCAAGAATTATGTGTGCGGTCTGTAAGTTGAGTGAGACATTGGCAAAATGCTGCACCATGGTGCTGACTCTCAAATCCTTTCCCAAACGGAACTTCCTTTCAATTCTTCATGATGGGACTTGATTCATATTAAAATTTAGATCTCACCTTGGGTACATGTGATAGCCAAGTAGTTCAATTATTGAAAGAGATTTGCAGAAACTAAAGTGCCAATGCCAACCAAAACCTTCATACAGTCACTAAGATACAGGATAGTAAGAACTCTAAACATCCAAAAGGATGTGGATAGCTGATGTAAGTGTGTCTTCTATCTATCTGATGATTTCACTGGTTAGTTAATAAAGAAACTGCTTGGCCTGATAGGTCAGAACATAGGTGGGTGGAGAAGCGAACAGGATGCTGGGAGTGAGGCAGATGCCTCAGGCAGACGCCATGCCACTCCTCAGAGAGACAGATGCGATGGAGCCAGCTGCCAGGTCAGACATGCTGAATCTTTTCCAGTAAGACACTACTCGTGGTATTACACAGATTATTAGATATGGGTTAGTCAAGATGTGAGTAAGAGGCTGAAACTAATGGGCCAGGCAGTGTTTAAATGAATACAGTTTGTGTGTTGTTATTTTGGGGCATAAGCTAGCCGGTGGCCGGGAGTTGGGCGGGATGAAAAGCAGGCCTGCCCGCAGCTCCTCACTACAGATAGCGACTTCTGATTGATGGCCAAGATCATTCTGGATGTGTTTCTCTCCTGGGCTTCTGTACAGATGACACCTTGGATTCCAGGGACACCGCCCCCAAATGGATCCCTCTGTCTTCTTAGTCACATGGGGCTGTTTCCTGTTAGGTAACCAGACACAATGATACTTACAGACAAGTTGGTACACACACCCTGAACCTTCGCTCGAGTTTGTGGTCACAAAGCCACACTTCAGTCAGCACAGTTCGTGTGTCACCTGGGGTCAGTGCCATGGAGACAGTCAGGACTTTAAGAAAATAGCTCAGGCCAGTTCCGGGCTTATTGGAATCTGTACTTAGATGCAGTCTGATTAGCTCAGCACGTAGTTGGATAATGCCCTTCCTGTTCTGGTCGCTGCCACCCACCCCTCATTTTTTTTTTTTTAATATTCTCTGTGCTTTTCTTCCTCGTCAGAAACCACTGACCCCTCTTGCAGGGTCAAACTACAAGTGATCCAATCTTGAAGAAAGAAGTCAGACTGAGGCTTTTATGTCTAAAACTGATCTTGTCTAGCAATCTAAACATGGTGATGATATTATGCCCGCTGGTATTTGCCGTGGTTCTGGCTCCTGCCCAGCCCTTTATGGCCTGCCTATTTGTTTGTACTGGAGTCCTGCCTTAAGCCCCACTTGCCTAGGAAGCCTTAGTTATGACACTCTTGCAAACTCCAACTCTAATTGAAGGTCCTTCTGAAAATACAGTTTTCTCCAAAATTAGTATCCTAGCAGAGAATTTCCCTCTTTCCCATCCACAAGGTCGAATGAATCCCTTTAAGTGGCTGTGCTGTTCTGAAGTAATGCCTCTCCTGGTATGGTACCTTCCTGGCTTTAACCATCTTGGTCATTTTCTATTGCTATAGAACACCAGAGCCTGAGTACTTTATAACAAATAGAGGTGCATGGTTAAGTCTGGGGAGGCCAAGGGCAGCGGCATGATGCTGGCATTGGCTTAACTTCTAGTGAAGCATTCTGCTCTGTCACGACATGGCGGATGGGAGTTGAGAAGAAAGGAAACATGCCAGGTAGCCATGCTCTCCTACAGTCTGTTCTCAGGGCAGTTTTATTGCACTGGTCCTCTGCAGCGGGAGTGAGAGCTCGCACCTGCGAGAATTAACGCAGTCCCTTAAGACCAACATTCATCTTTTCATGGGAGCAGAGCCATAGTGACCAAAGCGCTTCTCAAAGCTCCTGCCTCCTCCTAACACCTTTACAGGGGGCATCAAATTTCAACAGGAGGGGACAGCCCAAATTCAAACCTCAGTGCTAACACAATTCTAGGTACCTCCTTCGTACCTCTCACTCTTATTAATAAGTTCTCAGCATGTCTCGTGTCTTAGCAAGCCTGGATTAAAATTTCAGACAGGAATAATTCTTAGAAGAAATGCTAAATTAAGCAGGCAAAACACCTACCAAAACAACCTTAGGGTTTTAGAATTAAACCTAGGGATTATCTAGCTGAGTGGTTTATTGTTTTTGCAACTGAGACTTTTGTTTCTTAAAATAGAATAATTCAAATAGGTGTTCACATTAATCAAAACGAATCTGTAAAGGAGAGGGAAAAACTAAGAATTAGGGTCATAACACAGAGCCAACCGGGACTCACTGTAGTTTGAGAACTCTTGGTCTTTACCAATGGCTTTCTTCTAAAAATTCACTGAAAATCACGGATGATAGCAATTTTCATAGGTTCAAGCAGAAAATTTTTTATTTAGATTTACTGTTTGTGCCTCTCAGAGTTTGGAATGCCAAGTGATCAAACCCACCAACCAGTCTCCTTCTTTTGGACCAAATCCCCACATACTTGCATTTTTGAGTGCATGTCTCATGCAAGATGCTGCACTGGGGTTTTGAGGGGCAAAAGCAAAATACTTTTGGTGAGCTAAAGATGAATGGACACATCTACAACTAGAAAACTAGTGTCAAAAATAGTGTAATAAAAATAATAAATAAATAAGGTTTTAAAAATAGTCATATTAGAGCACTCCAGAGAAGCAGAGTAAATAGTATTTGTGTGTGTGGGTATGTGTGTGGGGGAGGGAGGGAGACAAGGAGAAAGTTTGTTTTAAGGATTATGCTTGTAGCAGTAAGACATCTGAGTTCTGTAGGACAGGCCAGTAAGCTAGGGATACAAACTGTTGCAGGCTAGAGGAAATCTGAAGGAATGTCCTCATCTTTGAAGAAGGTCAATCTTATCATCATCATCATCATCATCATCATCATCATCATTGTTTTAAACAAAGTCTGTTGATCTAAATGTTAATTGCATCTAAAAGTTGTGGTCACAAAGATGTCATAATATTTTGCCAAATATCTGGGTACCATGGCCTTGCCAAGTTGTTCAGTTAACCACTGAAGCCCAGAAAAATATTTTTTTGGGGGGAGATAAATAACAAGGAAATCCTCAGACAAAACGTGGTGTATGAGAGTTACAAGGGTGAGGGAGAAATCATTTGGGGTGTGGCCTTAGCTAAGTTATATAAGAGAGCATACAGCTAATGCTAAAGGGGGGTCACTTAAACATCTACTTAAAGAGGAGCCATAAAATTCTTAAGAGGTTGTCCAAGGCCAAGTTCACACAAAAGAACTCTAAAATCAGTCGCATTCAGGCAAAAGCCCAAGCTTGGTTAATTTTCTCTCCCCTGTACCTCAGAGTAGTTAACGTGTAGACATTGCTTTCTAATTTTAACCCCATTATTAGAGTTCGCAGACACAAATTCTTCCTTCATTTGGGACCCAACTGCCAAAGTCCTTTGTGAAGAAGGGATCAAAAGGCTTTTATAAGGTGAAAGCCTTAGCTGCTTCCTGTTTGCTGTGTGACTGAGTTATAAAACAGCTGTGGGCTCCCCCAGTTTCCCAATCACACATAACAACTTGCTTCCAAAGGTGGGGAGCTTCTCATTTTATCACATGTAACAAAATATCAGCTACTTTTCCCAGGATAGATTAACTATTGTTCCTTTTAAATTTATTTATTTATCTATTTATTTAGGGGGAGGTTACATTTGCTTTTATTTTAATGATATTCAACGGTTTGCTGTAGTCTTCTTGACTGTGTATTTAAAGCATGACCAAGTATTAGAGAATTATAATATTTTAGAAATAGCCATAACATTTTGATACTACAATGATGTGCTACAGTATTTTTGTAAGTAATGACTGAAAAAAAGGTGAGCACTGGGGACTGAATATTGGCGATCCCCCAAATTTGAACGTCCTATCCTCCAGTGTTCTGGCACCAGTAAGCAGGACCCAAGGAAGGGAGGAAATTTAGTGGTGCTCATGTGGGTGGAGTCCCCACGATTGGATTAGCACCATCATAAGAAGAATTGCCCGAACTATCTGTTGTCACCAGGTAAGAAGCAGCCAAGAGCAGCCATCTGCAAGCAAAGCCCCCTGCTAGATCGCCAGGAAGCTGACCTTAGCTTTCTAAACCGCTCCAGATAAATGTCTGCTGTTTTAAGACCCCGAATCCAGCTAAGCTAGTTTTTTAAAATCACACATCATTCATATATTTTTAGTTTCACATGTTTTAGCCTTTGAGGAAGATCCTGGAAAAGAATTGGGATTGGGAGGTGGAGTTACCTTTAAGGATTTGGTTGCCAGAACCCGGTAGCTAAAGGATAATCCTGATGTGCCTGAGCAGCTTCAGTTTTGCTGACCACAGAGCGCAAAGACAGCTTTCCCGAGGACCTGTGCTGAACCCTTTCTTGGAAGAAAAGTCCCCAGAAGGAGACAGTTGCTTTCTACATAGAGGAGACAGCATGAGCCATGTTATGTGGTATGCCCAGGGAAGGCCAACCTCTCCCCCAAGAAGGGCTTGGAGGGATAGGGAGTGGGCAAAAGGAAAGGATAGGAGACTGATGGAGTAGGTAAATAAACAGATTCTGACTGATGATCATTTTAATACTATTTTAATATATTTTTGTACATTTATTAGTCTTTTTATGGAAGTAATAGATACAGCTTATACAAATCTGACTCTTTGAGGCTTAAGTCCTTTACAAGGCAAATGTGGCAACCTTCTAAATCTTAAAATTTACTACCCCGTCTACTTGGGTCAACACAGGACTGAATTTCAGTTAATTTAATCCCAAAACATGCATATTTTGTTCTCCTGGCTTGCTCTCCCAATAGAGACTTTTAACACTATTTTGTTTGTTTGTTTATTTGTTTATATTTACTTATTACTGAAATAGCAGACAAGTTTTGAGTGCTGAGCGATGTTTACATAAAATAGCCTTATTCTACCACTTGAAATAGCTTATACTAACAATGAAAACAGAGGATGTGACTGACTAGGTACACAGTGTTCTCTACCACTGCAAAGACATTTCCTCTGCAATTGGAAATGGCCACATTTGAAAGTGTTTGAATACAAAGAGGGTATTGAACTATTTTTTTTTTTAAAAAAAAAAAACGGTCTGGTTTTAACATTTTAAATCAGTATACTGAAGTGAAATAAATGTCCCTAAGAATGTATCCTGCCATTATTGTAGTATATCCACATGAATGAGATAGGCATCCATTTAAAGTGACAGAGAAATAGCTTCTACAATTTTCACAAATGACTCAATCTGCAGAAATAGAGACCTTCCTTCCCTTTCACCCAACAGTGCTATGCCATTGCTTCAACCCTTGTTTCCTTTATCTTGCAAAAGGCGCTGAGTCTTTTAATCTGCATCCTGCATGGCCAACCACGTGTCTGTCTACCTTTCACTGTGCCTGCTGCCATCAAATGAGCACACACATCAATCATTTAGTGGTGATGCTCAACTCTACTCACCTCCCTTTGAGGGTAATGCAAGGGTGTTTTCTTTGCACAATTGAAGAAACTGAGCCACTGACTCCAGGCAACTCCCAAAACAGTCATATTGCGCATGCCGGACAGCTCTGAGAATCAGACTGGGAACTAATAAATAAGAGGGACAACCCTCCCTACTCGCTTTTGGAAGCATCACAGAGGTCATTTGCAGAGTTGATAAATAAGCAAGGGCAGAAGCAGAGGGCACCATTCCCGCTGTGTGGTGCTGGGTTGAAAATTTATCTCGGGGCCAAGTTAAGTTGTGGAGGATTCACTGTTTGATGAGAGCTTTTGTGTGGTGTAAAAAGATTACTGAAGGAAACCCCAGAATCAATGCATTCATTTATTAATGTGGAATGACCTTGAACACAAAGATTTCAAAATTAGCTATTGTAAATCTTATTATGTTAGATATCCACACATAGTCAATGAAACAGAAAGTATACTAAAATGAAAAAAAAAAGGAAAGAAAACATCAAAAACTTGATAAACTGCACACCAGACTACAGCTCAAAAACTTCAGCAGTCTCCTGTGCCCATGTCACCTTTATGGGACCCATTGGCTTTAGATTTTCTCGGGATTATGATACAATGCTACTCTAGGAGTAGGGGAGATATCCAAATCTTGTGCAGAGCTCTTAATTGAGAACTTGAATAAATTCTCAGTAATTCATTTAAAAAATAGAATAATTAACCATTGGGCCATCTCTACAGTGCATATAGTATTTCTTTGTCTTAAAACCTGAATTACATCTATGTGTATGTAAGAGATAGAGGGAGAGAGAAAGAAATAGAGAGACAGACATTTTGTACATAGATGTGTGTGTGGACACTTGCACTACAACAAATGTATGGTGCTCCAAACGCGATTTGCAGGAATAGGTTCTCTCTCCTTCTACCATCTGGGTTCCAGGGGTTTATCTTATGTTGTCAGTCTTGGCGAGAGGAGTCTTTACCGGCTTAGAAAATTGTATTATATGGATATCTCACATATACATGAATAAACAATTACTATTATATTGCTACCTTGGAAATATGTAAAGAACATAGCAGGTATTGTTTAGAAGGTATTTTTAATATTTAATAATTTTCTGAGATAACCACATCATAAAAATGATTTATAGTTAATTAAATAACTAATGAATAAAATGCAAATTTTCTAGGGCAAAAAAAAATAGTATAATTCAGGTTCAGGGTGTGAACCGGAGATAAGTAAACACGATTCTGTCCCTAATGCATCAGGTGCCTCTCAAATGCAGTTTAACCTGGGGATGAACGGTGTGCAGAGGAAACACCTGTGAAGACACATCCACACCCAACGCTCTTCTCTGTAGAAAGTCTTTTTCCTCACATAAGTAGAATGTGAGTGAAGGTCTTTGAAGGATCCCTGGGCTAATTTCAACTCTTTTAACAAGCACCATGGTCATGCTACTCCTTCCTCCAGTTTCTGATTCATTTCCATACCTGTGTCCCTGAAATACCATCCTGAGATTTGTTATTGACACACAAATAGTAGCGGCCAGAATCAGAATGGCTGGAGACGAGGAGTTAACGTGCCAGAATATAGAACAATCCTCAGGGTCTTGTTTTTGTGGTAATGGCATAGAACAAGATGGTGGATTTAGAGTGCTTGCCCCCAGACCCGTGAGTGAGTGTGTGTGTGTGTGTGTGTGTGTGTGTGTGTGTGTGTGTGTGTGTGTGTGGCTGGAGGGTGGAGTGAGGGCAGGGAGTGGGTAGAGGAAGGAGACTTAGGGAAGAGAATAAGGGACTGGGAAATAGGCCCAGGGCTTGTATCTGGGGAAAGGAGAACCAATACCTCTTTTGTTGTCAGGAAAACCCTGGGCACAAAGGGTGAGTTTGAGTCTTGCTTCAGGTCAGTTGAGGGCATTGTGCAAAGGCGGCTTCAGACAGCAAAGGCAACCGGCTGACTCTGAGGTAATTAAATCACTACATTAGGCTGCTGACCATGAAAGCAGACAAATGCCAGCACACAAAAGGAAGGGGGAAAAAACCCTTACATTTGTATCTAATTATATAATTAAAATGTTTACTGTTCCATGTAATAATTACATGGCTCACATTTGATCATGGTGGAGTTACCCTAATTGGCTAAAAGTTTTACCCATTCTTCTTGCGGGACAAAATTGGGTTTTATTTAGTCATTTTTTTCATTCAGGCATGCAAGGCTTCATGCCATCTGACTTTGTTTTATTCTGACTGGGATTTTGGCAACTCCTATGGTAATTTTCAGTTTTATTTCCTTCCTCATTGATGTCTGTAATTATGGGCAGCCAGTTACCTGAGACAGGGATTATCTCTTTCTCTCCCACTTACCTTCCTAAAGTAAGTTTTTTTTTCCACTGACTTCACAGAGCACAGCAGGCTTGCAGGAAAGGGGTCCTTTGCTCCATTCCCAAGAAAGTCCCCTATGAGTACCGGCTGGTTTTTCGTCAAGACGATCGCCCTTTTCCCTGCTTCAACCATCATCATTGGTGTTTCCTGCAGCTGTATGCGCTGGTTAGTCAAGGACTGAGTAATCTCATTGTGAACTATCCGAGGACTTTATTTCTCCTACTCCTTATCTCCCGCCTCTTTTTAATTATAAAAATCTTGAAAAAAAATCTCTATTTGTGTTTTGCTTTTGCACAGATTATTGCCAACACACCGGAGGAAGGCTTGTGAACAGAAAATGCTAAAAGGGAAAAATGGTTGTGTGGGTCTCTCTGTCTTTGTCTCTGTCTCTGTGTGTGTGTGTGTGTGTGTGTGCATGTGTTAGTAGTTGAAGAAAGTATGATTTTAGAACTTACTTTTTAAGAGTAAAATTAGATTTTAACTTTAGAATAAATTCTGGAATTTATTATCTGTTATCAGTTACTTAAAATAAACAAAATCTGGTCTGGGAAGTGGGTTTCACAATGATGTAGAATTCATAAAAATCAGGGACTCAGCAGTTCAGAGCACTGACTGTTGCAGAAGGCTTGAGTTTGAGTCCCAGTACCCAGACAGCCATTCAGGTCCAGGGGATCCAACAGTCTCTTCTCTGCTGGTTTTCACAGAGCAGGTACACATGTAGTGCATGGGGTACACTGTATAGATGCAGGAAAAACACTCATACACACAAAATAAAAGAAATAAACGATTCATAAAAATCAGAGATGAGAAAAAGGTGCCATGGTTAATACAAGGCAGGTGCCAGTACTGGTCATTTGTAGTGTGCCATCTGGATGTGACAATGGAGCAGCTTGCTATGGGAATGCAGTTTACTAGCACTATAACTTCCTTTTCCCTCCCTCCCTCCCTCCCTCCCTCCCTCCTTCCCTCCTTCCCTTCATCCCTCCTTTCCTTACTTTCTTTTTCTCATGGGCAAAAGCACTGCAGTGCTTCCCAGGGGCCGTTGTCCTTGTCTGAGCAGAGAAAGCTCAGATGACTTGACTCAGACTTTGGTGTGACAGGGTGGGTGGAAGACAGGCTCAGGATGGAGCTGTCTAAATGGACACAGTTGGAGATTTTCATCCCAACACATACCTCCTGTTCACCCTGGTCCAGAAATAAGCTACTGCCATAGACAAGATTGTCAGTAGCTTTTAGGTGACAAAAAGCTGAAAGAATTTTTCAAAAACTCTCCTTTATCCTTAGCAGGAAGTATTAGAATAGGTGTTATCAACGAGGGTCTCTTTTACTCCTCAGAGAAGTCATGGAAAGATGTGGAAATGATTGATTTTGTATGGTCACTACCGATTGGTATTAGACAGGTCAAGCCCGGTGATGTTCTCAACTTCAGAGCAGAGGACAGAGACAGAAAATTATCCAGTCTCAAATACCATTAGAATTATAATTCCCAAACTGAGGCATCTACTTAGAATCCTTCATCTGTTTCCAAGGTAACAGATGCTCTTTTTGAGTCATGCCTTTATCCACATGTCAACATGATCAGAAAAATCCTACTATAAATAGACACGAGCCACTGAAGTCATGGATGTCACCATGGTGACACCTTCATATGGAGCCTGCTTAGTGATTGCATTCACTAACATACTCTCAGGAGAGCTCATCATAGAAACGTGGGCTGTGTATCTCTAATCGGAGATACTTGCCACCAGATTTCAGAGGTTTTTATCTGGTGGTGGCTGGGGGAAATATTTCCATAGATTATCGGTTGAGTATCCATAATGTGAAAAGCCTAAAATCTATGGTAGAGCATTTAGAAATTCGAATCAAAGATTCCAAACACAGATACACACACACACACACACACACACACACACACACACAGAGAGAGAGAGAGAGAGAGAGAGAGAGAGAGAGAGAGAGAGAGAGAGAGAGAGAGAGAGTCAGAGAGAAAGAGACCGACAGACACATGCATTTTTCTCAAGGCAAATTTCTATTGTTACCATTGTTCATGAAAAGAATTGATCTATGAAGCTTGCTGATGATTCTAAGGATTTTTCTTACAGTGTTCTTTGCGTAAATTACTTCACACTTTCTCACTCAATGTCCTTCAAACAAACAAACACCTTACCTTAGTACAGCCTTGAATTAGAGACAATACTCAGCTCTATTAGTTTTCCTTGGTTGTCACCACAACTTAGCATGCACTGGGTGGTTTCAAACAACAGCTGTCTATTCCGCCACCCCTCTACAGACCAGAGACTGAATGTCAGCTGATGAGCAGGGTCATGCCCCCTCGATGGAAAGGCGGCAAGTTTCCTCTGCAGAGGGCTGGCATTGCTCCCACCTCTGCCTCTTGTCTTCACGTCACCTTCTCTGTGCCTGTGTGTGACATCCTCTGTCTCTCATAAGAGCGGTTAGCACTGATTTAAAGACCACTCTAACCCCAGGATGAACTTACCTCTGTAATTTAATCACAACAGCAACCCCCTTTCCCAAACACAGTCGCATTAGTGGATTCTCGGGGTTTGAACACTGACTGTTTTTTCCTTTCTGAGCCACCACTCATGGGGCAGTAGTCACATTTCCTTCGACTGGCTGGGTGTCCGTCTTGCTGCTCCACAGCCATGATGACTGGCAACAGTGGGTCCCCCATGTGAGAAGTTTCTGAGGATGTGGAAGTTTCAGGAAAAGGTATCTAGAACCCTGGATGGGGGGTCGGGGAGTTCAAGGAATCAGAATGATTAGTGAGGCCATGGCAGAACAGAGCCAACCTTCCTGTGACAAAGGTTCTGAAGTCAATGCAAGCTCTGCTCTGTGTTTGTCACTTAAGGTGTGAGCTCCCAGCTGTTCTTGCTGTACCCCTCCTGCCACTGGTTGCCACGCCTCCCTTTTGTTATCATAGGCTCTCACCCTCTGGAACCATAAGCTAAAAGAAACTCTTCTAGAAGCTGTTTTGGTCATGGCATTTCATCACCACAACAACAGAGTAACTAAATACCAGATTTTTCTTATTATTGAGGTCTATCCTGAGCTCTCCCTCCATCTGAGTTATCGAAGGCAGCTGAGGCAGGGACCATCGGGTGGTTACATTTTAGCTACCTGTCCCGGTCGGTCTACTTCGGCGGAAATAGTGGAGCTAGCAGCAATTGACTTAGTGTTAAAGCATTCTTCCTCCTTTCTTCTGCCCACCCCAGGTCACCCAGTTCTACCAGCCTCCTCAGCTGAAGAGCAAAGAGAGGCTGCAAGGAAAACTAGGACTTTGATCTTCTACAGAGGCGGGCTTCTTTCTCTGTCCACATGACTAGGGGTCACTAAGGAGCAGCCTGAGAGCTGACCCTAGGCGGGGACCCACAGGCCTACTGACCTGCTTTGAAGAGATGCTCAAAGCCAAGGACAATGAAAGGGATCTGGGACTCGTTCACCGTGCAGACGTCTGCATGCGGTAGCCCTCGACCCTGTTCTAATGACTTCTGTCTTGGGAGGACAAGATAATCCTGCCTTTAAGCCAACTTTATGAGCTCCTTGCTCTGCACATCTTCTCCTCTGATCCGGGCCTCTGTAGGGATGGGGCTGGATCTGCTTGCATTCTTAACCCTGTTTTATTCCCCATGCAGAAGGAGATAAGCCTCCTTGTGGGAAAGCAGCTGCTTTGGATCAGGTTGGAAGCAGTAAATCTGGAAACAAACATAACATGAATGAAATGGTATCAGGACACGTTGTGATGATGAAAAGCTCAGGCTTTTGGCTCTTGCCACAGTCAGCTTGGTTTCATGTTCCATTCACACGGGCTTCACACTGTTCTGTGATTAAAAATTTTCATCGCCTGGCTCAGCAATTCACAGAAGAGCCTTTCATCAATGCCACATACAATTTTGATCATCTTAAAAATTTCCATGGGTAATTGTTTTGATTTATAACAATTTAAGTGATACCAAGTTGTTCTACGCAAGTTGTTTTTATTTTGTTCAATCCACCTTAATTTAAGTATTAAATATTCACTTTAAGTATCTATTGACTTAAATATCAAATACAGTGTTTTGAGCATACTTTTACCAATGTTTGAGCTCCATCTGATGATACACATATATAACTGATCACCGTCCCCTGGCTTCAGTGATGGTTTGCTCTCTCAGATATAATTTAGAAAGCTGAACTTTATTCAGGCTCCAATACTATCACATTTAAAAAATGTAGCTGTTTCTTCTTTCTTTGTGCACACAGACCACAGTATCTGATAGCTTTACAATATTTGATCAGGTGTCAAATATGACATAAAAAATTAATGAGAATAATTTATTTATAATTATCTCTTTTGTTATGTTTATAAAATTTATAAATATCTATTATAATTATACATTTTTCCTTTTACTTATTTTAATCTTTTTTTTTACTTTTAAATAGAATTCCAGGTTTTCTTCTGGTAACATTTTTTCCTATACAGAGAAAATTCTATAACCATTCTTGGCTAGCAACAGATTTGCATCGTATCCCTTCATCTGAGGATGGCGTGAAAAGCCCTTCGGTATATGTGTTGTTTTTATTGGATAGTGAATAAAGAAGCTGCTTTTGGCCATTGTCTTAACAGAATATAGCCAGGCTGGAAGAGATATATGTAGAGAGAGACTAGGTGGAGTTAGGGAAGCCATGTAGCTACCCACAGAAGACAGACACCTCTGCCGGAGCCCACCAGAACTTTGCCAGTAAGCCACAGCCCCATGGCGATACACAGATTAATGGAGATGGGTTAGTTTAGGATATAAGAACTAGTTAGAAATACGTTTAAGCAAGTGGCCAAACAGTATTACTAATAATAGAGTTTCTGTGTAATTATTTTGAGTCAGAGCAATGGGAAACGAACAAACAGCCTCTGCCAACATGATGATATTTTTAGTACCCATTTGTTGATGAAGACAACATTGTTAGATGCAGAATCTAAAATTGGCAATTAATTGTGTCCTCCTTCAGTATTAAAAAATATATATCACTAGAAAATTTTTTTCCACTCCATTACAATGAAAAACCTCACTCTCTCATGGTTTTTTCAAGATGCTTTTCTTCATCTTTATTTTTCATGTTCAAGTGTGATATGCATTATTTTCATGTTCAAGTGTGATATGCATTATCATGTTCAAGTGTGATATGCATTATAAGTGTGATAGTCAGGGACTCAAGAATGAGAGGTCTCTTTTGTATGTTACTGGACTAACCTTAGGCCCAGTCGCAAAAAATTCTGACACAATAGGGTGATGTTGGGATTAGATGAGCTAATGTTGAGAAGACTGTACACCAGTGTTCCTTGCCTTCCGCCCTTCACTGCCTGCCTTGTTTCCTCTCTGCTGCTAACTACCCATGCATTACTGTGCCAGATCTCCAAGGGTCATTGCTCTGTGGAACTTTTAGTTTGAATGCACAACTCCCTCTATGGTCAAAGCTTCTGTCTAGTGTTAGAAGCATTTATTTACAATTGAGATGCTTTGTGATAGCATTTTAATTCCAGGATTTTAGGTCCCAAACCTTGGAGCCAACTACTACTCACTGGTCTTAGAGCCAACATCCAACATCAACTGTTACTATGGTATCATTTCCAAAATCTCTTTGGAGGCTGGCCACTCTCCCATCATCTTATCACTCCCACTTTGGCATAACCACCACCATCTATCTTTTAGACTATTACCCCTAAATGGTCATTTGTTTCCTCCACGTCCTTCAGCTAGTCCAGTCTCAACACACTCATTCAGAGTGCTTAATACTGTAGTATGTGTTATGATTCATATTGTCTTCAAAATCCATCCGCAATTTGCCATCTCCCTTGGAGGAAGCATCAGAGTCTTTACTGTGGTGGGGAATACTCTCTGCTGTCTTGATTACTGTTTCATCTCATCCTTTCTGGTGACTATACTTTCCCTGAGGCAATTGCAGCTATCCTTAAGCTGGTCCAGTGTTTCTGAGAGTATGATACCCAGTTATCCCAGGGCATTTATGTTTGATTTCATTTGTGTCTAGGATGTTCCATGAAGCCCCCCTTCTTTCAAGTGGTACCTTCTCAATAAGGCTAACCCTGACCTCATTGTTTTACATCCGCAATGGCCTACTCTATTTTTCTCTGAGAGTGCTTAATAACTCAATACCCTAAAGTACTTAAGTGGACTCTAAATGCTGTCACTGAAGGTTCTCAGTATTGAATTGACCACCATAAGTGCCCAGCAGAATATGACCATCAGTTTTCAAAAGCATGGTGTGTCAGTTACCTTTTTCATAACTGTGACAAAAGACCAGACAGAAACACAGTTCAAAAAGGGAGTATTTATATGGGCTCATGATTTCAGATATTTCTCCCCATGGTGGAGGGAGGACATAGTTGAGTATAACAGACACATGATAGCAGCAGGGAAGCAGGGTGAAAAGTAGCACAAATGGCCAAGGTAGATGCAGCCATAGGAGCATGTGCCTTGCCATAGAGATTGTACTTCCTCAAACCACCGCTCTTCCATCCTTGGGAGTTCTACCACCTCCCTAAGATTTTGAATCTATCAGTGGAGTAATTTGTTCATTAAGTAAAGGCCCTTATAATCCAGTCTTCTTTGGAAACACCCTATGAGATTCCATACAAGGAGGCTGAACACTGTGTACACAATAAATAAAAAAAAGAAGGGGAAATGGTGTGGGAGAATTCTCTGCATTTTGTCCATCATGTATTAAATAAATGCTAATTGGCCAGGAAGGAAGTATAGGTGGGTCAACCAGACAGGAAGTAGAGGTGGGGCGATGAGAACAGGAGTATTCTGGGAAACAGGAAGCTCCCTCCCCATTCCTGCAGTCCAGCCCAGACCACCAAAGAAGCAACATCTGAGTTACCCTGCTGAGAAAGGTACCGAGCAACGTGGCTAACATAGATAAGAACAATGGGTTAATATAAGCTACAAGAGCTAATAAGTAGCCTGAGCTAATGGGCCAATCAACTTTATAACATATGGAGATCTCTGTGTGATTTTCTTTGGGGCCTGCAGGCTATGGGACCTGGTGGGAGGACAGAAACCCCAACAAGCAGGCCCCCTCATGTTACAATGAAGAGGTGTGCTTTACCAGTCTAGTGGGCATTTGTCAGTCCTATGCAAGTTGACAAGAGTAACCATCATACATATTCATTTGCAGATGTTAAAGTGAGAAAAGATGTGCTAACCGTCAGTGAAACTGTTATTTTTGTTAAATGCCTGATTTGTCAGCAACAGCGTAAGTTTCTGGAGAGCAAGGGTTTTGTTTGCTATTTGTTTCTTGTCTAGAACAGGGCCTAGAACTGAGTCAGAATATAATGCTAGTAACTGAACGGATGTTTGTGTAAGACACGATCTTCTGCAAAATGAGAGCATTGCACCAAGAGGGCTGACTGAGCTGCAGAACCTCAGAGTTGTGCACTGCAGGTCCTCAAGGGAAAGGAATAAAGTGTGCATACTTATATTTTTATTTTAATTACAAACATATGTGCAGCTAAACCTAATAGGTGTTAATGAGTCACAAGGCTAGCCTTCATTCTTCCCTTCCCTTGGTGAAATGACATTTAACAAAGATCAAGAGTGGGGGGTCCAGGAGTGGGCTATTGGCTCCCCCTACACACATACATACACTGCTATTGGCTCCATACACACATACACACACCGTTAATGGCTACACACACACACTATAGGCTATATAATATATGCTTTTCCTTTTTTTCTCTCTCTCATGTGCATACACTTGACCTTTTCTTCCCCTCTTCACCTGGAACTCTGCAACAGCTCCATGACAAGGGCATCTAATCATTTCTAGCATGCGGCAGCATTTGGTTCAGATTCCCTTATCATCCTTACCTTTTTCCTCTCCTGCTTGCCCCCTGCCCCACCGCAACAGAGACAGGGAATGGAACTCAGAGATCAGTGTCACGTCCACCACTTCTTCAAACACTTCATGCAGAAAACCTTTCAGAGATGTGATTGTGGGATCGTAGACCTGGAAAATACCTGTCATCGGGACTTGTCCATCTGTCAAAGGAGTTCATTCCAATGACATTACTTGGTGCCTGGCATTTATTTCGTAGTTAGAAAGGAGAAAAAAAAAATCAATGTACAATTTGGACTTTACAAAAAAAAGCTTAAATAAATGCAACTACTCTTAATTCGCTTCCATTTGGTATTTATAAATCAGTTTATTTAAATAATTTGAGAACTCCAATTTGATGTCTTTTGATGGTTCTGTGTAAAGGAGGTTTCAGTTACATTTAGAAAGCTGAATATTTTTACTTTGAAAAGTGTGTGGCTAGCATTATTTTAAACATTCCTTATATTCTCAGTAAATTTTCTTTATGTACCAGTACTATGGAACTGAACTATTTCTAGTACTTTTAATTTTAATTATTTCTATTTCTTTTAAGATTTTCCTCATTTCATCACCTTATTAGTGTTTAGGACAACAGCTTCAACTACAACAAAGCGTTTAATACAACATGTAATTGACATTTAGAAAATGAAGCTGCTGAAAGTGGTGCCTTCTCCAATCAGAATTAACACCAGATCTCTCTAGCAATCTTACTCCATAAATGCTGTTAAAATGACACATTCCCCTGTGAGGAAAACTGAAATCTCTTTCCCTGTTGATCTTTGATTTTTTTTTAAAATGATTCATTTAAAAAAGCATCCCATCTTTGACATTCAAGCTGTTCTCTAATGCTCCGTGCAAACCTGCACTGATTCAGTGAGGGTCATGGAATTTCAGAGAGTGTAAAGAGAGACATCCTCACACGCACTCAGTTTCCCAAGTACAGTGAAAATTGAAACAGAATTGGCATGTGAGTCCATTGAGCATTAAAGTCATTGAATTCTAAGACAATTTTTAAGACCTGAATCTTATTTTTATGAAACTATAAAACATGACACAGGTACTTTTTCAATATTAATTGTGATTCCTTGAATGAATTGCTTATTTCCTGATTTGTTTTCTTGAATATCACGAGGTGAGCACCCAATACATGGAAGAAATCTTAAGAAACCTGGAGAGACTGCTTTTGCTCATTCAAGCCAGGAGTGCATCTTAGCAAGATTTTAAAACTTAAAAATTTCTTTTGATTTTTTTTCCATTTCCTTTTCTTTTTCTCCTCTACCTCTCACCCCCCCACAAACACACACACACACACACACACACACACACACACATACCCGGAGACAGAGTCTCACTAAGCAGCCGTTCAGGTTTGGAACTTACTGTGTAGACCAGGTTTGCCTCAAACTCACAGAGATCCCCCGCCTCTGTCTCCCGGGTGCTGAGATTAAAAGTATCGCCACCACACCCACCTCTTAAAAGTTGTTTTCAGTGTAATCTAAATGTAACGACTTTTAAAAGTAGTTTCAACCACTGTTAGATATTTCATAGCTATTTTTTTAATTCCTAAAATTAAAATTGATACCCAATCCTGAAACCAACAAGCATGTCACATTTTCAGATTCTGTCAAGCTAAATATAAACAAGGCAGTTAAACAAGAGGGCACATGGAAATAAAATATATTAATATGTGAGTTTGAGTTAAGTAGCATATTTATCTTTAGAAATACTTATAGATTTTTCTTGAAAGAGTTATCAGCTTTATTCTTGTGACATTAAAATTGAATTAGGTTGTTTTACATTTTAAATACATTTTCTAAAATTGGAATTATGTTATATTATTATAAGAATATAATTAGAATATAAATTATTAGATTTTATTTACATAATAGATTCCATTACTGAGTAGATATGTTACCTTTTGTTTGTTTTTGACAGGATCTCTTTGCCATGGCTGGCTTTAAATCCACACAAGTGTAGGATTAAAGATGTATGCCACCATACCCGAATGACCAAAGCTTTTTTGTTTTATGAGTAGCAATATAATAAAAGAAAATATAATATAATTTTCTTTTATTGAAAATAGATTTTATTTTCTTATATATTGTATCCTGATTATGTTTTCCCCTTTTTCTACTTCTTCTGGCTCCTCCACAACCCCCCATCTGAATCTACCCCCATAACAGACTTCTAATGGATAATAATAATAAAATAAAATATAGTAAGATTAAAAAAAACTAACACATAGGAATTGGACAAAACAGACAAACAGAAGGAAGTGAGCCAAAGACAAGGCACAAGGAAGAGAGACCACTTATTAGCACACTCAGGAATCATATAAAATCATAAACTGGCAACCATAATATATACACAGAGGCAAAAGAAAGAGGAAAAAGAGCTAAAGATAATCAAATTACTTTTTTTAAAAAAAAAAAAAAGAAGAAGAGTCCTTGTACAACATTATGGGACAAAGAAACTCCAGAGATGCCTTTGAGCTCATTTCCTATTGACCATCTACTGCTGGGCACGCAGCGTGTACTAAAGAGAAGTCTGTTTCCCTGGTGAGGTTCCCTTGGAGGAAAGTAAATTTTCATTTGCGAGTGGTTATCCCTTGAAGATTGCTTCTGGATTAGGGATGAGGCGACGTATCCATTTCTCCTTCAAGCTCTAGCACCCCATTTGGTACAGACCTGTGCAGGCCCTGTCTCTGGAAGTTCACAGGGGTGTCAGCCCTGTTGGTTCAGAGGACCTGGTTTGCTTGGTGTCCTCCATCTGCTTTGGCTCCTGATACTCTTTCTGCCTCCTCTTCAGGAGGATTCCCTGCAGGAGGAAGCTTCTCTGATGATGGTTGAGCAAGACGCTGGTCTATGAGTGTAGAAGAATAACATTAGGAATCATTTTATTGCTACAGTTTGCAGTTGTTTTTTTCAAACATAGTATTTGGTTTTACCCTGGGTACCCTGGTACCTAGTTTCAGGTTTTAGTCTCTGAAGCAATGCTGGATGTGGGTTCCGTCTCATGGAGTGGGCCTTCAGTCAAACCAGATATAGGTTGGTGACTCCCACAAGTTTCATGCCACCTACTAGCATATCCTGCAGACAGGGCAGCACTGTGGAGCAAAGGATTTGTGGCGGGTTGGTGGTTACACTTCTCCTTTAGTAACATGCAGAGTACGTTCTTGTACTAAAGACACTAGCATGGCTGGGTGGTGGTAGCGCATGCCTTTAATTCCAGCACTTGTGGGGGCAGAGATGGGTACATCTTTGTGAGTTCAAGGCTAGCCTGATTTACAGTTGGAACTAGTTAGTTCCAGGATAGCCAAGGCTACAGAGAAACCATGTCTTGAAAGAAAACAACAAAACAAATAAACAAACAAATGGACAACAACAACAAAAAGCCACTAGCACATAGGTGTTTTGGAGGCTCTATGTATGCACCATCCCGACTTCTCCATGCTTCAATGTTCAAGGAGTGCATTGGTGTTGGCTTCAGCCATGGGGCCATGTTGTCAGTTTATGGAGAACAATGTAAGGTCTTGGCAACGGCCTGGATTGTTTGGGAATTCCCATGGTGCTCCTTTGGCCAACAACTCAATCTATTTGGTGTTTTGTATGCTTCGTGTACCTTGATAGGCATCTCCTTCTTTATTAGGTTAGTGACATTTCTTCTATAATTTTGTTGAAAATGTTCTCTGTGCCTTTGACTTGAGTTTCTTCTCCTTCCTCTATTCATATTATTTTGTAGATTT
Organism: Arvicola amphibius; assembly: GCF_903992535.2. Lineage (NCBI taxonomy): Eukaryota > Metazoa > Chordata > Mammalia > Rodentia > Cricetidae > Arvicola > Arvicola amphibius. The sequence continues at coordinate 38,347,894 of NC_052054.1, forward strand.
GGATTTTCATAGTGTCCCAGATTCCCTTAGTGTTTTGTACCTGTTTGTTGATATTGTCTTGTTTTGTTTGTTTCTTTAAGATTTAACTTTTTTTTTTCGCAAGGGGTCCATTTCTTCCATTTTGTCTTCAGTGTCTGAGATTCTCTCTTTCATCTGCTGATGAAGTTCTTTCCCAAGGGTCTGTCAAGTTCCTGCGTTTTCATTTCCAGTTTGCATTTTCTTTTGTAATTCCATTTCCACTTTCACGTCTTAAACTGTTTTCTTAATTTCATCCCAGTGTTTGCTTTTGTTTTCACAGATTTCAATAAGAGCGTATTCATATTCTTGTCCTTAAGCACATTCATAATAGCTATTTTGAAGTCTTTGTCTTGTACTTTAATTGTGTTACATTTCTCAGGGCTACTACAGCAGGGTTGCTCAGCTCTAATGAAGACATATTGTCCTGGTTGCTATTGATAGTGTTTTTATAGTGCTACCTATGGATCTGAGTTTGGGATAACTGTAACTCTAAGTGTTAATATCTTATCTTGTCTTTGTTGAGCGGGTGTCTTGGTTTTTAATTTCTGTTGTCCTTTCTGGAGAGTGTGGTGGCTGTGGGTTGCCTGGCAACAATCACTTCTGATACTCTGCCAGGTGTGGCCTGGGTGTCCAAGGTAGAAACTACTTCTAGCTATTGGGAGCTGACATGAAGGATGGGGTCTGGTTAGAATGGAGCAGGGGTGCTGAAGGATCCAGGCAGGAGGAAAGACAGGTGTGCCAAGAGGTACTCCATAGTTCCCTGGAAATAGGGTCAGAGGGGAAGGAAGAGGTCACCACAGGTGGCCCGCTACAAAGTTAAGGCAAGAAGACTGGAGGATTCGAAGCAGAGTACAGGAAGGAGATTGAAGACTGTCTACCAGATTCCCTGACCAGCATGGCCACCAGTTTTCCAGGATGTCAGTACATCTATAGCTTCTTCTAAACTAAGGAGCAGCCATCACAAGGAGAGGCCACAGCAGGTGGTCTGCTACAGAGGTGGCCTGAGACTTAGGGACCCCATGTGGAGGAGAGGAGGGAGAGTGAAGAGCTGAAGTTAGTTGACCCGCTTCCCGGCCTACTTGCTTCTCTGTCAACCTTGGGTGAGGGCTTCTCAGAGAAAGCCTGGTGGAATTGGGGGCTAGGATAACAGAATGAGGGGGGATCTTTGTGAGCTGCTGGAGATGGGGTCAGGGAGGAGTGGGAGGCTGCCCAGATAATCCCATACCGAGCTGGGGTAGAGATGGAGGGACTGGACTCGAAGGAAGAGAGGCCAGAGATAAAGATGCTCTGGCTGCCTGCTTCCTTGGCTGCTGTGGCCTGCAGGTGTTCCCAGGTAATCCTGCTGGAGTTGGGGGGCTGAGATAAAGCAATCCTGGGGGAGAGGAAGTCGGGAAGGGAAGATCTATGGGAGGGACCCTTGTAGATGAAGGAAGTGAGGGGAGAGAGACCACAGCAGCTGGCCTGCTATAGCACTAGGAATGAGACTGGGAAGTGGACTTGTAAGAGAGGAGGGAGACGAGAAGATCTACAGTTAGCCTACTTGCTTCTCTTAATAATCTACTTTGTAAAGTGTGGAATTATAATGGAAGTTTAAGGTGAAATGCATTTAAAAATTAAGTGGTAAATATTGATAGGGTAAATCATGACAAGAACTGCCAATATGCAAATTAATTAAGGCATTACAAGAAGTTGTCACCAAAAGAAGCTCTGTAGCATTTTGGCAAAAATAACTTTTCAGATTCCCCACCAAGTATGTCCCGAGACACTTTGCTTGCCATAATTTTTATGGAATATTTCCACTGATTATCAAATTCTATGAAAAAATTTAAAGATTTTGATGACATAAACATTTAAAACAAAATACAACTATATTTTTCTTAATGGTTTTCTTACATTCAATCATAAACCCAGTATCTGTGTAGCTTACTTAAGTCAGTAATCGATATGGAACTTATTCCTGCATCTCATCTTTTGAATGTGTTGTGACACATTTGAAAACGAAGCTGTCAAGAACAACTATCTTAAAATTGCTTTAGAAACTCCTCAAGTTGTCTTTAATGGCTTTCTAAGTGGTATTGTTGGTGATTTGATAGACATCTGTCTAATATTTTTTTAAAAGTCTTCTTGAAATACAATTCACATACCATGAAGTGCCATTTAAATGTATAATTATATAAGTTTCCGTGCATCTACAGAGCAGCCAGACTGTAGTGGCATTTTAATTGTACTTGAATATATAAGACTGCCTGAAGATGTGAGAGTAGAACAGTCCCACTGGTCAGCCTTACAGACCAGATTATGGTAACACACACCTTTAATCTCAGTAGCCATAAAGACACACATCCTTAATCCCAGTAGCCACACTAGTTGCCATAGAAATCGGGTGGTACATGCCTTTAATTCCAATGGTATACACCTTTAATACCAATCCTAGAGAGGAATATAAAATGGGGGGAGGAGACAGTCTCATTCTGAGATTCCTGGAGGCAGCATCACCATTTCAGACTGAGGTAAGAGCCAGTGGCTGGCTGTTTTACTTTTTGGATCTTCAGGTTGAACCCCAATTCCTCTCTCTGAGTTTTTATTAATTGTGCTTCACCAGACAACTGTCACTGCATTATATTAGAAGTGGTTTCCCTCACTCCCTGAAGAAATGCAGCATTAAACTTCCACACAGGCCTCCTGTCCTTACACTACCACTAATTTATTGTATCTCTATGAAGTCTCCATTTTCTGCATTTCATCTAAGTAGAATTATAGGAATAAGTGGCCTCTCATGATTAAATTTTTCCCTTGACAGAACAATCCTCAACTTTAATGATATATTTTATCAATACTTTATCCTTTTTCATTATTAAGTAATATTTTATTTTATGTCACAGTTTATCTTTATTTGCTAAATCATTGCACATGAGATCCAGATACACTCCAGAATAACTTTCTAGTTTGATATCAGCAGGAGCATCCTTTATATTCTCAGTAAGGGAGCAGGCCTTACATCTCCTGCAGCCCGTGTTCAGTTGCTCTAGTCTTTCACTAACGTTATTTGCATAACTTCTTTGGATTGTTGTATCAGTCAAATGAGATAAGCCGACCTAGAAGTGTTACCTCAGTTTCCCAGATGGGAAACCACAGCACCAGGAGACCAGTGCTTTGTTCTGGTCACAGAGCAAAGGCGAGGGCTGAAGAACTTGTGGCTTCCTTCCCCTGCCGACTGACGTTCCTCCTGTGAAAGAACCAAGTCTGCGGGCCATCATGGTGCTTGGTGCGCTTGGGAGGCTAAGGCGCGAGCCTTCAGGTTTGTGGCCAGCCAGAGCTAAACAGCATACTCGCAAAGAGGCAAAGACTAAAATAAAAGCAAACCATAAACAAAAGGATCCCAAATCAGTTGTGGTTGGCAACATGCTTCTCGTTACTGAAGTCATAATTTCCATATTAGTGTAGAACACTTTTTCTCCAGAAATAAATAGAGCGTAAAGATTCTTTGTTTTATGGATGTGGAAGTAGGACAGTGGACGGGAACCCAGGGAAGAAATTAGCAAAGTGGTCGCTAAGGGCAACACTTGAGTCACCAGCTTCAGAGGATAGACACATCTGCCCCGCCCCATCTGGCCAAGGTGAGGTGAGCTGATACAGGCCAATATCCCAGAGGGAGTGGATGGGCTCCAGGCAGCAGTGTGGAGCACTGATTAGTCGTCGCCTCTTGGCCCAGTGTGATTCCTGACACCAAACATCGACCCCCTTTCCTTTTCCTGCATTCAGTTAAGTAGCAGTACAATGAACTCCCTGGTTCCTCCCTAAGTTTCTATCAGGGTCAGGACTCCCTGGTTCCAGAGGGTAGCACACGTAGGGCCAGAACTAGTCACTACTGAGGAGGCAGGCCTGTGAAGGGACTATGATTCTCCAGAGCAGGGCCGGAGAAGGGTCGGGGAGAAGGGTGGGGGAGAAGGGTGGGCTCCCCCGCTTGTCTAGCACTCTTTCCTCACGTACAGTCCAGCAGCCGCCTCATAGAAGGCAAGCATGCCTGAGGCAGCCAGCGCTTGGAAAAGGAGTCCCTGAACCTACTCGGGCCAGGAATGATTCCCTTGGCCTCTCTCCAGTGGGCCTTCAGCGTGTTTCTCCAAGAATATACTGGAGATATTTCTGGAGAATTTTGGGGTGCAGTCACAATTTAGTTAACTATCTAAGCTTGAGAGTTAGTAGAAAGTGAACAAATTATTGTCTATGTTTTGTTTAGATCTGAATTAATGCTGTTTCTCAAGGAGATGTTTGTCTTGCTTGCCAAAGCCAGCAGGTACTTTCATGTACAGCCCCAAAGCAGTGCATTTTCTTCTTTTCAGATTGTGGATATCCTATGCCCAGAGTCAAAGCATGTATGCACTGGAGAGGTCAAGAGCAATGCCTCTAATTACAAGCCTTCATCAAGCTGCTAATTCACTGGATCCTGGCTTCCTAATGTGTAAGGTGGGCATTAGCTACACTTGATGTCTTGCCGGGCAGGCCTGCGTGAAGAATGGAGGTCTGAAACAAGTAAGTGCTTAGAACAAGGCTTCCCAAGAAGAAAAGGCCCAAGACATTACAGTGACTCTCATGGTTAAAATAATTTCTAAACTCTTTTTATCTTTCCTATATTTTTAGTAACTACAATAACATTTTAGTATACTTTCTTGCATTTTAATTTAATTTCTGTCATGAGTTTAAAAGCCTTCTGTGTTTCTTTAAGAGAGAGAGAGAGAGACAGAGAGAGAGAGAATAGAGACTAGTTGGGAAGACGGAAGAGACCAGCAGGAGAGGGGGTGAGACACAAAAGAAGGTGACTGGGATGATTCTGATGAGAATATACTTTGTACATGTTTTGCATCATTAATATATCATATAAAGAGCGTTTTAAAGAGCTCGGTGTGGGAGTAAGAGAGAATCGATGTCACCTGTGACTGTAAGTGTGCCCCACAGGCTCCTGTGTGCAGGAAACTCTGCAGCAGTCTATGTTTGTTTAGGTATGAGTTAACGCCATTTCTCAAAGAGATGTTTGTCTAGTTTGTCTAGGTTGGTTCCCAGCAGGCAGTGCTGTAGGGAGACTGTGGGTTCTTTAGAAGGTGAACTGCTGATGAAGTGGTTTGTTGTCGGGTCAACTGTGATGGTCAGAGCTGGTCTACAGTTCCAGTCTTTCTTCAGGTCCAGCCAGCACTCCACTTCTTCCTGGTCCACCAGTTCTATGTTGCTGTTCCTGTGAATCCTGCCATGACTTCTCCGTCATGATAGACTGTATCCTCTCAAATTGGAAACCAAAATAAATTCTCCTCTTTCCCCGGTCCCCTGGAGATATTTCTGTCTGATAATGAGAAGAGAAAAGTAACCAAAACAGGCATTAGTTATATTAAGAATTGTCTGGTATTATGTTTAAAAAATATTCTAAGCCAAATGTGGCACATATCCAGCACTATGGAGGCTTTCTTTGTATAATTGATGTATGATTATCATTTTCTTCTTTGTATAAATTAGTCATTTTATTTTAGTTGACAATAATTAGGTTTATTTACATTTTTGTTTATGTGCACATTCTAAAAAGATTCAATCAAGCTAACTTACATGTCCATCTTGAGCCAAATTACATTATTCAAGATGATATATTTCAGAATTGCTGGGTGACTTATTAATTCAACATATACGCTATGTCTCTCAGGATCTTCCACTACAGAAGCAGGAAGCACTTAGAATAAGTTCTCTGGTAGTTGTCTAACAACATTCCTAAACCCTATCTCCCTGTCACCAAGCAATAGTGAGCCTGGAACTATTTTGACATCCTTATTTTCCTCTCTGGATATGTGTATGTTAATGGCTTATTCCCATTGCTGAATGTGAAGATGGGAGGCAGACGACCTGAGTTCCCCATCTCCTTAGATAATAGGAAGCCCTAGCCGCTGCCACCTCTGAGCTATGATCTGTAGCAGAGTTATATGGATTGATAGCAGACAGCAAGGCTCTCAGAAAGGTCAAGAGAGTGAAAGGTAAGAGATTCTCTTGTTCTTTGGGGAGGAAAGGGGGCTGAAACCGCTGGAAGATTAAAGCTAGCACTTCTGAGAGTTTTCGATGTACAGTTTTCCAGAATCAAATGCGTGCCCAATGCTGCACAGTCATCGTCACCATTATCTCCAGATCTCTGTCTTCGTTGCCTTTGAAATCAGTCTTGGCTCATTTGGGGAGTGTGGGAATTGAGAAAGAAACCCAATCAGAGAAATAAGCAAGACAACTACGTCTTCTTTACTTTAAGTGGTCATTTTCTTTCCTTAAGATTCCTATTCAAAGAAAAAAGGAAAACACAAGCTATTTTTTTGAGCTTTTCATGTCCTTTTCGTGTTGAATCATTTGAATGTAATCTGAGAATGAATATGAACCTTCAGATACATTTGCACAAACTTCCATCCTGAGGAAAATAATGAAAGACTGCAATTGCTGCTTATGATTTACATTGAGAGAGTGGGGCAGGAAAGATGTCTCAGCTGACCTGGTCTGACAAGGTCTGCTGACCTTGCAGAAGATTTAAATTCAGTTCCCAGCACCTCACCTGTAACTGCAGTTCCAGGGGATATAGCACCCTCTTCTGGAATCTACAGACAACTATACTCAAGTGCATTCATCCCCACAACACACATACCAACACATACACATTCATACACACACACACACACACACACACACACACACACACCACCACCACCACCACCACCACCACCACCACTATCATTGCTGCCACCACTGCTGCCACACGCTAAAAATAAATAAATTACAGGGCAGGAGAGAGAGAGCTCAGTTGTCTGAAGCACTTAGTGCTCTTGCAGAGGACCTAGGTTTAATTCCCGACACTCATATGGTGACTCAAAAGCATCTGTGCCTCCAGTTACTGGGAACTGGCCCTTTACTAACTTCTGCAGGCACCAGGCATTCATGTGGAGCATGTACTTGATATGCAGAAGACATTTAAGAAATAAATTACAGAAACTAGTTTGGAGCTTTGGGATTCCTTGTTCCATCTTTCCCCAAGTCATTCAGAATCACAAGAACAGCTTGTTATTACAGAAAGGAGCAGCAGCCTCAGGGAAGATGTGGGTTTATGTCTTAGTTATTTACTTGTTTATCTGGAAATATTTCTATTTAGAAGAATTCACTAGGTAGTCAGCAGATTAATGAAATAAGTACTCAACTGGGAAATATGTGTAAGGAGAGTGATTAAACATTAAAATATAAAGTCAATTTAAATAAATTTCCAACAGTTTTGATGGTGGTAAAATCAATAATAATGGTGAACAAATTGGCAAACATTATATGCACTTATAGAGATATGGAGATGTGCAGAAACATGTATCTTAAGAACACTGATCATAACTCATTTCTTAAGCATTACTTTGGGGAAATGGCCAGAGATAAGTTAGCACACTAAATAACTACTGGAAAAATACAGCTAAATGTCAGATATTGAAATCCATGCTCAAAAACAGTAAAGTATATTACAGATGATTTTTCTGAGGCAATATTGCATAGCAGCTATACAATGCTGACAAGAGAGTTCAAGTCCATATAAAATGTACCACCACTGTCAGGTGAAAAAAAATCTTATTTTTCCATGAAGTGTCATTTCAAAGAGGTAAAAATAAGCCCAGATGAAGGCAGATAGGGTCTGCTCCTAAGAGTCGCAGTTCCCACATCCAGGTTCCCACATTCAAACCAACTGGATTGTTTCTGTGCCCTGGGTTCTATTTTATGAGAAAGAAATAAATCACAAGTAACTGAGTTAATGTGAAGAATTTGTTTAGAAGCGCACATCCCACGGCTGGTCTGTGGGGAGTGAGTTTATTCTCCCAAAGCTCTTAAAAAACGACATGTTTAATGTCGGCCCAGAGGCTCGTTACACTCACAGGCGCCTTCTGAATCAAGAATGGTTTTGCTCAATGTGGTTTTAATACTAGGTGTGCACGTTGTCGTCTAACTTTGAAAGCTAGCCATCTCTGTACATACGTGTATGACACTAATGTAAACAGTGGAGCCAACTAAGCAACAGCACATTGTCCCACTTGGTGGTTAAAACTGAGACTTGCAGTCTTATGGAAGCAAGTTTTGTTCTGTTAAGAAATTAAAATTTTTTATTAATATTTCCTTAATTAGTGGATCTTACTTGGCTCCAAACAGACTCCCACATGAGAAGGTTTATGTGTAAATAATGAGACTAAACCAGTGTCTTTGGGCAACTTCCAATATCATCTTATGCCAACTCTGAAGGGACAATTTCCACTGTCACCGAATGGGACAGTGAGGCAAGAGACAGACCACCAGTGTGCCTCACACAGGCCACTGTGTCTTCCCCGTGGATCTCCCAGTGTGACCAATGGAAGCCCGGCATTTCTAAAGGAAGTGAAAGGTTCTTTTTCATATTGCAAGCCGCCACATGTTTTGAGTTGATGCCGATGCTTTCAAGGTTTAGCAAAGTGGCCACAGGGCTTTACTTGTTGATGAGCCTTTGGACGGGCTTCTGAAGACTGTTTCCCATGGCCATTTGGGGCATTTTAACAGCTTTGTTTGCAATTAGGCATACATATGGCCTAGCATCAAATATGAATTCTGAATTGGAGACAAAGGTTTAAATAGGCTGCCAAAGATGTTTTCCTTCAAAGTGTGTCCAGAACGGCAGCTTGAGTTTTGTGTGGTACATTTTTGGATTCCACGGGCATGGCTCTCAAGATTTCAAGTTCCAGGTGTTTAGAGAACCCCTCTGGGTTTTTTGCTTGTTTTTGCTATTTTGTGTTTTTGGAGACAAGGTTCTCTGTGTAACAGCCTCTGCTGTCCTGGAACTTACTTTGAAGACTAGGCTGGCTTCAAAGATACAAAGATCCATCTGCCTCTACCTCCCAAATGATGGGATTAAAGGTGTGCACCACTACACCGGGTGAGAATCGTTCTTTTTGATTAGTGACCCAACATCTGAGGACTGAGCATCCCTAGGTCTTTACTCACTCTTAAACCTTTTCTATTTTTTTATCAGTCCCCTGCATAGCGGCATCCTAATGGCTAAATCACTTGGGATCCACGCTAGACTCCAAGCAATCAAACTCCTATCTTTACAACTGAATTTCTCTGGAAAAGGAATTATCCTTAGGTTAGTGTGTGAGGCAGCAAACATTTTACTGAGGAGCTGACATTGAGTGTGTTAGTCTAGTGAGAAGGAACAAGTTGCTGTGATGGAGGCCCCTTTATGTGTGAGTTCCAGAAATGCAGATCTTAGAGATACAGGGATAAATGAATGAGCATACATCACTTGATTAAACACTGCATAACAGTGCCTAGATGGGAATATACATGGCTTGAGGAGGTAAAATCGTTTCAAAGTACAGCTAGATTCAACTAAAACAGTTGTAGGAGACTTGAAGCAGGTTTTATTTGGAGATAAATTACTTGTATTTTCACTAGTTGTAATGACACTGTTTGATACAACCAAAGAAAGTGTTGTGCACAAGGATCGATACAAGGTTTGAACATGCATAAACTTATGGCTCCCCAGGTATAGCAGTGGGCAATGTATAGACTTACAGCCCCAGAAGACTCCCTCATTCTTGGTCAAAGAAACTTTTCTGCAGTTAACAATGGTCAATTCAGAGTCCTGGCAGGTCAAGGTCCTTACAACATGCAACTGTTGAGTGTTCAGCCTCACAGCATCACCCTCCCTCCAGAACCCAAGGAACATTATAGATGATGGGGCCAGAGGGTGGTCTGAGAGGTGATGTCTCACAGGGATGACAAGGATATGGCATTCATAAACTCATAGCATCTGCAATTGCCTCTTGCAAGGGATTCTTAAGACTGAACCTCTAAATATTCAGTCATGGGTGGTAGAGGGGATGTCAAGGTCTAACTGAGCCTATGGGAGCTAAAGGAAGTCAAGGACTGCTGGGAGAGAGGGAGTCATTGTCTTTACTGGTACAGCTGCTGGTGAATTAATCCTGCTCCGGTGGATAGTCTCACTCTTAGGACCAAGCAGGCAGTCCTGAATAAACTAAGTGTGTCACAATAAATAAATAAACAAACAAGTAAAGATTAGAAAGTGGGTAGCAGGCGTGGTGGGAGGAAAAGGAGGGGGAGAGGAAGACTAGAGGATGAGTCGGGCCAGTATGTATCACACTGTCAAAGTACACAAGTATGGAACTGTCAAAGACTGAATTAGTAAAGATAAACAGGATGCAAAGTTCTCTGTCTGCGACAATGTGAGCTCTTCTGAGCAGAAACAGGATAAGGAACACAGTTTTGTACGTGCAGTAAGACTGCACTTACTCTGCACCTACCTCTTAAACGGATGCTTGCAATCTCACTTCTCTGTTCCCCCAACTGTAGCTTGTCTTACACACGCAGACACACACACACACACCACACACACACACACACACACACACACACACACACACACATAATCCCTCCTTCAACCGAGACTCTACAGTTTTACGTTTTCCCCCCTTTGTTTATTCTATAAACATTTATCAAGAATCTGTTCTGTCCCAGACATTCTGATTAGTACTGGGAATACAAAAAGAATTGGATCTCTGACCCAAAAAGGCTTAGAGTCTAAGAAGTATAAATAAACAGGCAATTAAAACACAATGTCCCCAAAGCATCACTATTGCATTTATTTATTTAGATGTCTGCTTCTATTTATTTAGATGACTTAATTTGAACTACTTGAGTACAGTCTCAGAGATGTAGTTGATTCCCTAGCATCTGGGAGACATCCTTTGCACTTAAGCACATTGAAATTAGTCTTATTAAATAAATCAAGTAAGTGTTGTAGCTGTAGTGTCCATTGTAGATGGAGTGGTGGGGCTGCGTCCCACCACCCAGCTAGCTTTACACCCGAAATAATTACACGGAAACTGTATTCTTTTAAACACTGCCTGGCCCATTAGTTTCAGCCTCTTATTGGCTAATTCTCACATCTTGCTTTAACCCATATTTAGTAATCTGTGTAGCACCATGAGGGGTGGCTTACCAGGAGAGATCTTAACCTGCGTCCATCTTGGAGAGGAGAGCTATGGTGTCTGCCTATGGCGACTGCCTGAAGCGTCTGCCTTCTTTCTCCCAGAATTCTGTTCTGTCTACTCTGCCTACCTAATTTTCTGACCTACTAAAGGGCCAAGGCAGTTTCTTTATTAACCAATAGACAGATGACTCTCCTCCATCAGTCCGTATTTATATTTTTGCTCATTTTATTATAAGACTCTTTTTGAAAGAGTAGTGTAGCTTAGGCTACTTGGCAAGTTTCAGTCCATAAGAGACCTTATCTCAAGAAAAGAAGGTAAAAAGTTTCTGGAGAATGACATCTGTGGTTGTTCTCTGCCCTCCAGGTACACTTGCACATATATGCACTTGTGCTCACACACAGATGCACATGAGGATGCATGCACACACACAAACACATACACTTACTCCTTGTTCTTTTGGAATCTGTTGTGTTGTTTTAACTCCATTTGCTGGTTCCATTAATCAGCAAAAGAGTCAATTCTGCAGTTATTTTTCAGACTGTGGACTATTAAAAACATCTGGAGCAATTTAAAATGGTGCATAGATCAATACACTAAAAAATTACATCAGGATCTTCAGGGGTAGATTTTTTTTAAAAGTTGGTATTCTTAAGAGATCATTTCAACAAAAGTAAAAAAGCACTATGTTAAATTTATAGTGAGTACTCACAGCTCACACCAACAAGCACAGCAACATCCAGTACTGCATTTATGATGTGGAAAGTCCTTCTGTATATGTGTTACTTTTATTGGTTAATGAATAAAGCTTCTTTGGACTACGGCAGGGCAGAATAGAGCCAGGCTGGAAGAGCTGTGGAGAGAGTAGGCAAAGTTGAAGAGATGCCACGTAGCTGCCCAAGAAACAAGAGGTAACAAAACATGAGACTCGTAGTAAAATACAAAGTAATAAAAATGCGTTAATTTAAGATATAAATGCTAACTAGAAAGATCCCTGAACTGTTGGCCAAAAAGTGTTGTGATTAACATAGCTTCTGTGTGATTATTTGGGTCTAGGCAGCCGGAAAACTAATATGAAGGCCCCATAACATGCAGTGTCCATTTATACATTTAGCGTCCATTGAGCCAAACTGTTTCTACCCATAGGTATCAGTCCACTTTTTGCTTCTATATGAAATAATATCTAGAAATTTGTAATGAAAATTTTTATCTAAAAAAGTTTAGATGGTTTACAGTTCTGGGGACTAGAGCTTTAAGATCAAGGCACCAGCGTTGACAAATAATGATGGGCAAAGTGAAGAACTCTGTTCAGCAGAAGGGTGGAAAACCGAGAGTTCACTTCTGCAAGGCTTTTTCATAGTGCCACCAAGGCCCCGACTCTCAACTCCATCACCTTTGGGAAGGGACAAAACGTCCAAACTAGAGTGCCATCTTTTCCAGTATTCTGCTTATAATGAACTAAATTTTATTCCTCTCCAACCTACGCCCAGATTTATATATTGAAGTCCTAACCAAATAACTCACAATGTGATTGTATTTGTGAATAAGGTCTTAAAGAAGCAACTAAGGGGAAAAGCCATAAAGGTAGGTCTTAATCCAATATGACTGAAGAAATAGAAAAAAGAACTTGTGAGGAAACAGAAAATGGCCATCCATGGGCAAAGGAAAGAAAACTCAGAACAGAACCCACCCTGTCCACACTTTGATAGTGAGCTACAGAACATTGAGAAAATGAAAATCTACTGTTCATGTCGTCTACTCCATGGTATTTGCTGTGCTAGCCCTGGAAATCTAATGTATCATTCATAAATAACTGCAAGACCTTGCAACTCATTTGCTGAATGGGCAGAATCATCTTGTGTGTTAGGAGTGAGGAGAAACCTGGAGGAGCATCATCCAAAGGAAGATCCACTTTTGAATTCACAGGAACTCAGTAGGAATGATTTACTATCTTCCCAGTGGGGAGGAAGAGCTGCTTGGCATGTTACCTATTGCTATCTTTGTTTGGCTATTTATTTTTGAGAGAAGATTAACTTTGGCTCATAGTTTTAGATGTGTAACTCCACAGTTACTTGACTTTGTGTTTCTGGGCCTGTGATGAGTTCTAATATCATAATGGAAGGATGTGGCAGTGGAAAGCTACCCATCTCGTGGAAGCTGGGGTGAAAAGACACCGACAGCCGAAAGGTCCAGAGAGAAGATATATCTTCCAAAAAGGATGCCCCAAGTGACCCAGTTCCTCTAACTAGGTTTGTCTTTTAATAGCTAATTCAGCTATCAACTTGCCAGCAGGTTGGCCTATTGATGGTGTTAGAGCCTTCGTTATTTGATCAACTTCCAAGAGCACCATCGTTGGGAATACGACATTTCATATTCAAATCATAACAACGCACTGCTGTCCCTGAAATACATGTGTTGGAAGTGTGGACAAACAGCAGTGGTTTAAATTAGGAAACTACCTCCCCATGTTTAGCCCTCCCCATGACCTACTTAATCAGAGACTCTAATGATCTGGCCAATAATGTCATCCAAGGCAGTGATTCTCAAACATCACCTGGAAGGGAGCTCTTTCCTCTCTTCAGAGTTCTTTCTCACTTTTCCTTAATATGTCTACATTCCTTCTGAGTAAAAGAACAAATCCTCACAAAGGTTATGAGGTCCCAGCACTTCTCTTTCTTACCCAGAAAAGCTGTAGTGGAGTCTCTTGAGTTCTGGGTGTTGCTGATCTGGGAGCACCACATCTCTGAGTGATAGTCTGATCTCTGAGGGAAAGCGATGCTGTTACTAGTCCAGGGAGAGGAGGAATTCTGTGGAAGAACATGCCTAACAGCAAAGAGACCACCGGGAAGAAACAGCCAGTTTCTCTCTCTACCCTTGCTCCTTTGTCAGTCTACACTTCTAACTGACTAAGAAGAAGCCAGCTAACAAAGACGTCCAATGGTACAGTTCATAGAGGTCAACTTACCAGAACAAAAAGCAAAGAAGAGATTTAGGTAATGGCGCCAAGAGAAAATAAGTAGCAGAACATATTATTCTAATGCATCCACAACAACAGCAACAACAGCAACAGCAGCATCTAACTAACTGAACAAACAAAACCTCAATTAGTCACAATATAGTTTAACTCTGCAGTTCAACCTTTTCTACAATTCAGCTGCCGTCAAAGGACTTGCCAGTGAAGGAGCCAGTACAAGAGACCGTGTTTTCAGTGCCATGTGCTTGTGTTTCCTAGAGTGTCAGCAGGATTCCAGGCTGGCTAATCTGGAAGTACCATACATTGGAAAATATGACTAAATTTATCCTCATACATTGAGAGTGTTAGCAGGAAGGTCCTGGAAACTGGGGTAGTGCTGTGGGAAAATGGTCAGTATCCTGTCAATTATATTTTAAATAAATGCTGATTGGTCAGTAGCCAGGAAGTATAGGTGGGACAACTAGGTAAGAAGTAGAGGCAGGGTCAATGAGAACAGAATTCTGGGAAGAAGGAAGTCTTAGTCTGCAGTCATGACCCAGCCACAGAAGAAGCAAGATGTGACTGCCTCGCCAAATGAGGCACCAAGCCACGTGGCTAACATAGACAAGAATAATGGGCTAATATAAGTTGTAAGAGTTAATAAGAAGCCTGAGCTAATGGGCCAATCAGTAGACCTCTGTGTGATTTCTTTGGGACTTAATGACTGTGGAAACTGGGCAGGACAGAAAATCTCAGACAGCAGGATAGTAATTTAGAGGTTACTGGAAAGGATTCACATATGAAATTGTAAAACACAGAACCAAGGCAGAGAAGCAGGAGTGGAAATGAAGGAATGGATGGGGGAGATAGGAAAGAATTGCTGTGCTCTCCTGAATGAAGATAGAGTGGGATGAGGCCCATCAAAGGCCAATGGAGCCTGCACAGGGAGCCTGCTTGTGATATGCACAATATGAGTGCAGGGGCAGAAATGGGAGGTTTTCTAAATGAAGCATAAAAGGGAGGACAGGTCTAAAATGACAGAGAAACAAAGGCCAGGTAAGTCATCCTGACATGTGCACCTGCTGCTGCAGGCTGCTGCATGGCTGTGGGCAGGGGCTGTGTGTGCCACCCTTCTCTCTGTACCTTGAGTGGCCACCTTAAGACAGCAGCACACTCTAAAGAGCACCCAGCAAAGGTTTAGCCAGTGAGAACAGTACAAAGACCAGTCTGTGATGTCAACCTGTGATGCCAGCCTGACTGTACCAGAGTGGTATCCGGTGCTCCTGGGACTGACACTCAATTCTACCATCAGATCTGGGTAATCCTGAACACATTCAGAATCTCTCAAAGCCTATGAACCCTTGATTTGTAATAAGGTTCATAATACCCAAATCTTTGCTGCTATTATTTATCATCATTCGTGGTGGTGGTGGTGGTGGTGGTGGTGGTGCATGTGTGTTTTATGTATGTATGTGCATGTGTGGAGGCTAGTAGTTGTTGGGAAACTTTCCTCTATGCCTCACTGACCCTGGAACTTGTGGTTTCAGCTACACTGATTAGCCAGCAAGCCCTCTGTATCTGCCTGTGTTCATGCCTCAAAGCTAGAGTTACAGGCATGCACCACCATGCCCAGCTTTAGGTGGGTGCTTGGATATGGACTCAGATCCCCTGCTTACAGAATGCCCAGCCCACTCTTTAATATTTTTAGAACCCCAACCAACTGATCTCATTTGCCACAGATCCACAACTGAAGCAGGACTGATAAAGACAATGCTGGCATCTCTTTCCCCAACCTAGAAAGAGTCTCAGTTTTTATATAAAAAGTACAAAGAGAGTGAAAGAAGAGTGTAAAGTCAAGTATTAAAAGACTGTGCCAATGGTGGTGCACATCTTTAGTCCCAGCACTCAGGAGGCAGAGGCAAGCGGATCTTTAGGAGTTCAAGGCCAGCCTGGTCTACAAGGCAAGTTCCCGGGCAGTTGGAATTGTTATACAGAGAAATCCTGTCTTAACCACACCAAGAGAGAGGCGGGGGGGGGGGGTGGGGGGGGGAAGGGGAGAGGGAGAGGAGACTGGTGAGGAGAGTATAGTCTCTGGGGAGAGAGTAAGTTGTAGATTTAATCAAGCCTACTTTCCCTTCCTTGTTTGTTTAAAGCATCAATAAACTCTTTTTCTAAGGTGTGCACAGAGGATTTTAGAAAGAAATAAGTGGTGCTTTGTTATGTTAAATTGTAGTGCACATTTTTAGTGTCTTTTGGAGTTATCACAAGGGAGGGAAAAAACTTAAATTTGTTACTTCAGAAGACTTCTTTATGGTGAACCTAATGTTACTGTACTCTTCTTCAGGGATAGGTAGGAAATATAACACTTGTACTTTTTAAAATGAAGCTACCCTCTAACCAAATATGTGGATTCAGAGTCAGTTCTTGTTCTTAGTGGAAAGAGCAATGCCCTGGTGCTTAATCTTCACTGTCAGCTTGACTAGATTTAGAGTCCTAGGAAATGCACTTCTGAGTATGCTGTAAGAATGTTTGCAGAAAGGACCGATGGAAGAGGGAAGACCTACCCAAATGTGAGTGCCACCATCCCATGTGTTGGGAGACCAGCCTGAATAAAAGATGGAGAAGGAAAAAGTCAGATGGGCACCAACACTCACATGGTTCCCGATCCACTGTGATGTGAAGTAGCTGCTGTCACCATAGTTGTGAGCCAACCTCCTGCTGCCATGCCCTCTCTGCCATGGAGATGTGCACCTTCAAACTGTGAGTCCTCTTGCTGCCATGCCCTCTCTGCCATGAAGATGTGTACCTTCAAGCTGTGAGCCAGAATAAACACGTTTTGCCTTCATTAAGTTGCTCGAGAGACTGTCGAATTCGAATTAAGAAGACAATTAAATTTCTGAGGATTTAGACATAGCAATTAGAAAAATAACTAATAAAAATATTAAGACCTTCTCTTTCCTTGCCATTTCCTATTTGTTTTCAAGCTTTTCATGTTCAGGGTACTAGGTAAATTCAGAAAAAAAAGAGATGGGTTTCAAGAGCTCTTAAGGGCTGCCTGAGAGTTCTAGTGTATAAAGCTATGAGGTTGGCTATGGCTTTGCTGTTCTGCAGTGCTGATGAAGCAACCATAGACGAAAACCGAGAAGCCGTGTGACAAGCGTGTTAATCACGTTTACTGCAGTTGTCATACTAGGATTATGCTTTAAAATAAAAACCCTAAGATTCAGAGAACTGTTAGCATTACAGTCAGTAGCTTCATAAAGCAACTACATGTATTATTCAGTCTGCTCAGGCTTGAAGGCTGTAAATGCCCATTTTACAGTTTAGGAAGTGGAGGACTCAAACTGCCCAAGTCACCAGCACAATAAGAGGTGAACTTGGACCTGGAACACAACTCTGTCTGGTTCAAAAACCTGGGTTGTTTAATTGTACTTTTATTTATTTCTTTATTTTCATGACAGGGCTCTTGCTGGGGAGCTCTGGCTGTATTAGAATTCACTCTGCATACCAGGCTGGCCTTGTATTCACAGAGATCCAACTGTCTCTGCCTCCCAGCTGCTGGGGTTAAAGGCGTATACTTTGGTGAGCAGTCATCAGGAATGATAGCTGTCTCCATCAGGAAAAGTGGGTTCCATATGAGAAGAAGACAAGCATGAATGGCCCCGAGAACAGCAGATACACCGTCAGTCCAGGTTAGTCTCACACAGTGGGAACTGACTGTGTTCTCCAAGACCACAGTGACAGAAGGGGACTCTTTGCCCCTAAACAAAATTTTCTTGGGTCAATCATTTTCCTAAATTCTTTTATTGAAAACATTTGTTCTTGGAGCTAGGGAGAATGACCAACAGTTAAGAATGTGTATTGCTCCTGCTGAGGACCTGTGTTTGAATCCCAGAATCCACAGTGGGTGGCTAACAGCTGCCTGTAACTTCAGCTCCAGGGGACTAGGAATCGGATGACTTTTTCCACCTTCTGTGGGCACCTGCTTTCATGTGCACACACCTACACCTACACGTGATTTAAAAGCTATGTTTTTAAGTTTTTCAAATCACTGCTAGTAGCTGGATATGATGGTTCATGCCTGTAACCTCAGGACTTGAGAGGTAGAGGCAGGGGGATCAAGAGATCAAAGCTAGTCTTGGCTAAATAGTGAGTCCAAAGGCAGCATGGGCTAAATGAGATCCTAATTTAAAAAAGTGGTAACACTGTTAATATGCCTTTAAGAGACATCACACACTTAGCCCTACCTATCCATTGGTTTTTTTTTTTTTTTTTTTTTTTTTTGGTCCAGGATGGCTAGTTAATTGTAAAATGGAGCAGGAAGAATTGTCAGGTAAAAGAATAAAATTCTATATCGCATTCTGGCAGGTAAAAGGAAAGTTTGGGGATAGATACTATAGGTATCTATAGGTTGGCAAAATGGGGGCGGCAGTAAGTGTGCTGCTGAGGGAATTCACAGAAGGGAGGGGGATAGATGTTTGAATCTGGGAGAGAGACTGTCAAGAGTTTACACTCTTCCTGTAATTTTTAGTTTAATACTTACAATGAATTGGGGATTAAGAGAGATGCGGTGGGAAATCAGATTCCGAGCAGAGAATACTAACTAATCCCGTAATGTCTGGCTTAACTTGGAAAGGGATGGGGAAGCCAGGGAGCTATTGCCTTACTAAAATACAGGCAGGCCTGGGGAGACAATAAGCCTAGAGGTTGATAATAGAAAATCCAAGCTGACTAGAAGATTAGAAGGGTCTAGGGACTTGTCACACAGGTGGAAGCCTTCCCCTGCAGTGAAATGGGAAGTCAGAGACAGCAGGACAAGACCACCCTGAAAAGATGCACATCTTGAAGAGAAGTTATCCCCACTGCTGTGTCAGGAGGAAGGACATTCCTGTTCACAGAGCTGGGAAGACTGGTAGCGGCTGGAGGTCTGGTGTGTCCGGCTTGTCCCCCCTCTTGACCCGTGGCACCTCCTCTGTGATGGAGACCATGAGCTACTCGCAGGCCTCCACTTGTTGAGTGTTGAAGTGTTAGTCCCATAATCCAGCCTACAAGTGGTTAGTTATATGGGTGCATGGAGCACAGCACAAATTCCAACCCTTTCGATAAGTCATCCTGGGTCTGAGGCTTGGCCTGATCAAAAGGTGCAGACTGGGATTAAGATTCCAGATAAGTAAAGCCAGTATCTGGGGAGAAGCCCCTTAACTCCTTTGCGGCTGACTGCTGGAACGCATGGTCTTTATTTAACCTGCGTACAGACAGGACTCTATTCTATTTCTGCTCAGTTTAGTGGGCAACCTGTCTCCCTAATGGTTTGAAATATAAATACTGTGCACACCAAAGTGAGGTATTTCCCCCCACGCCAGGCCAGAGGCGAGTAGCTGACTCTCCTCTGGGGAGGGAAACTCTAAATACCACGAATGTTTAGTTAAAACAAAGAAAAGTAAAGGGCAATTTTATCTGCTCCTTGTCCGGGTCACCTCATGAAACTGTTTGACTGTCTCCGGGCTGGGATAATCCTCACTCGTTTTTCTATGCAGCCTGAGCGCTGCCAATGAAAGTTTTGAGGTGATATCGTTGGGCATCTTTAAAACTGAGAAAATCGTCTCAACGATCTGCTATTTAATGCTTGCTTTGCCTGTGTGTGCATGAATGCAATTTGGGGGAAACAGGAGTAATTAGAAAACCCAGAAGGATATATTGTGATAATTGATTGTGGAAAAGCTTGATTTACAAGACTCAGTCCTGAGAAGAGGAGGGGAAGAACCCGGGAGAGAGTCCGCGATGTCCTGCCAGAAAATACAGATGTGCTTGGATCAAGAATGGGAGCAAAAACGGCCTGTGCATTTCCACATGCTTAGGGAGTTTAATTCCCTTTAAGAAACTAAAGGGCTTCCTCTTGTTGAAGCAAATTCTGGAACAATCTCAGCTAAGCTTATAATCCTTTTTTTTTTTTTTGTCAAAGAACCAGAGGCAGAAAAATACCTGTCCCAGATTTCTTCATCAATGAGGCTGATTCTCAGATTCCCCCATAAATCTACCTAGAAATTGACAAAGCGATGACAGTTATGGGTTCCCCAAATGCCGCCAGCACAGAGCTCAAAAATTAGCTCAAAAATCACCTTTGAAGAAAGTGGTGGCCCTGCACCAGGAGAGAAGCTAGCTGACAATCAGGGTGGGGAGATCGTTTAGCCTGGACCACCAACCACTTTCATGATGCTAAGTCATTAGCTTGCAGCTGTATGATTTATATTTATTCTTTGGACATCTGGACATCTGAAAAAAAAGACATATTTTCTCAGAGTTTTGTCTTTCTTACAGTTTCTGAATGCCACCAGAAGACCGCCCCTCCCAAAAGCACATTTGAAAAGTGTTGTGTAAAGAAACTAAGAGAAGACAACAGAGGGGCCAATTTTCTATAAAGGAATAGATGTCCCTTTCAGTCATTAAGAAGACTTCACCTCTTCTTTCATGTAAACTCACGACCATGGACCTCTTCTTATTTTTGAAGCAGAATTCAGAAATCATGTCACCTCATTAAATATTTCATTAGGCTCCAGAATTCTTTTAAAGCCCAAGTCATGAGCAACAACTTAATCCCACCAATAAAAGAATCTTTGAAAAACACCACCTTTTGAAAGAGAAAACTTTCCACTTTTTTGTTTTTCAAAACCCCTATTTTGGGCAGAATATTTCTGTTAAAATTATTTCAGATTTTATGGGCAGAAGTGGGGGAGATGGGGCACCGTCTGGAGAATTTATGAATTTTAGTTTGTTCTTGATGCAAATGGCAGGTACATTCTTTTGTTAAAATGCAAATGGTGACTGATTCGTATTTAACACATCCACACATCAGTAGCTTTACCACAGGGGAACTGCAGAAGACACGCTTAAAGCTGTTCGTGAAAACACTGTTTCCTCTGAAGGAAGGGAGTTAGATGTGTTTCTATTCCTCTGTTTCTACGGTTCAAAAACCTGGACACATTACTCATGAGCACAAAGAACTTTAAAACCTGAAATAAACAAAATGTCTTTTCCGAGTGACTCAGTGTTAAAAACTGGTGGGAAACATGTAATGAAGGGAATGAGCAAAATTTATGAGAAAATTATAAAATAATTGTCACCAAAATAGCCCACCTGCTTCTGCTAGGTTAACAGTCGAAAAAAAAATGGGCTGTAATACATTTTTTTTCTTGTGAGAATCAAGCTGAAACCACGAGTCTAGTATTGATTGCTTAGATTACTTTGTTGGCTGTTGGTGAGAGCATATGCGCGCGGGCGCGAACACACACACACACACACACACACACACACACACACACACACACACTGAGAGAGAGGGAGAGAGCAAGAACCCACATTTTATTTATTTCATCAGTCAGGGTTTCTCCTGTTTCTGTTTGGAAATCAACACTTAAATCTGGCACGGGAGTTTCAAACAGTAATTGACAGGGCATCTTGGTCCAGTTTCCCCAAGCCAGCTACATTGCCACTTCTTTCTCCGGGTGCTCAGGAAAACGAACCCGAATCCATGGGAGCTCCTCCACAGCGCATCTCATTAAAGCACCGACAAGAAAACGTGCATTATTTTACCGTTCACCACGGTGCGGGCTGAGTGACCTGTAGGCTTGATCTAAAAGGTTGGAGCACTGAGTCAAGTTACAAAGGAATTCATTTCTAAATTGGCGTCTGCACCTGGGTCAGGATCTCAGTAAATATGGCTCAACCTATTTCTCAGTTTAGAAGCAGTAAACACGTGGCAAACCCCCAGAAAGCCAACACTCCTGGCTTCCTTTGGCGCAGATGGTTATCAGTACCTGAGCCCTCTCCAGTCTTAGCTCCTGGGAACGTGGCTCTGTTTAGACAGCCTCTGGGGATTAACTGGCAAGAAGCTCTCTCCTGATACTGGTTTTTTTCCGTCCAGGGCTGACAAGCGAACGCCACGCCCACCACTTCGCAGTGATATTCTTGGGGCTGAGAGAGACCAGCAGACGGGCTTTCCTTGTCCTGCAGTCGCACACCTACTTGCCCTTCCTGGGGACTAGAATTGTGGTTAGAAAGGAAAACAATGGCCCTCAGTGCCACACTGTAGAATTGGTAATGGGAGGAAATGGCAGAGACACAGGAAATGGGGAGAGTGGGTTTCTTACACAAACATCACAGGGAGAAACAGACTATTGAAACAAAGGTGAAGTCGGAGGAAGGGGGGCCACGGGGGAATGTGGCCAGGGAAGAGGGCAAAGGAATGTTCCTCTGTGCTGGTGGCAACTCGGAGTGACCCAGTCTTAAGGAGATGCTGGAGTATTGAAACAGTGGAGAGTCCAGTCCACCACCCCTCCCCAAAAGGACATCCTGACCCCCGTGGGTTTCTAGTGTTCTGGGAAAAGACACCTCCACAGTGGGAGCCAGGCACAGTCTGCCTTGTCCCTTTTTTCTCCCCTAATCACGTGGCGTGGCAGAGAATATGCCCATCCTTTCTGCTCTTCATGAGAACTTTTCTCGAAGTGCCTTGTCAGTAATAACCTTCTTGTCCTAAACTGTCCACCCTCGGGGTGGGATCTGAGGTGGTCACTATGCTCTGTCCTTCCAGGCTTAGAGACTAGATTGTCTGGGGGATTCACATCCATTCTTATAACGCCTGGAAGACATCTCAGTTAGCAACGTGCACAGTCGGTTAGTGCTTGTCTGTGGACTTCAGCACACAGCCCTTGGTGGATGCTCAGTCGAAGAAAACTGATTTGAAGTCCATGCACTCTCCACCAGGACTCTTGCCCCACACAGACCCCTCTGGCCCTGGGACTTCTGAGGACACTTAATCCCAGGGAACCCTAGTCTCAGTCCCTCGGCCAACTAAATCATTCTTATGATTTTTTTTTCCCTTTTCCAGAACTGCTAACCAAGGGGTCTGAGAGTGCTCTGGTAAAGTAACAGGGAATTCTCTGTCCTCTTCACTGTCAGGAAAGTCTTGCTGCATCTCACTGTCCTCTGGAGTTAGGCTTGGAAGATAGACTCCAGTCTCTCCTTAAAGAAAGTGACTCATATAGGAAGGAGCATCCCCAAAGGTGAGCAGGGAGAAAGTGGTAGCACACTCTGCCTATGGTAGCTAGTACCTTGTCCCCTTTAAATTACCACCATTAAAAACACAGCGGGGAATGTAGCTACAGGACTAGGTTAGCACCTAACCTCCTCAGTTCAGTTCCTATAATTTAACTAGGCAGAGACACTCATAATCCCAGAATTTTAGAGGCTGAGACAGGCGAATAATATATGTCCTCATGTGTGAATATGTGCATGCGTGCATGTGTGCGTGCATGAGTGTGTGTGTGTGTGTGTGTGTGTGTGTGTGTGGTATGGTGTTATTATTTTCTCAATGTGATATTAGTAAAAGTCCCCCACAAAAGTAGGTGGAGGCTTGGAGACTTCACTTTCAGAGTAAAAGGAAAGGCTAGTTGAGTCCCAGAGGATGTAATTCCCCCAATGAACTTCCCACGTGAGCTCTGCTGGATGGTGTGTGACTTTGTGGTCCCCCTTGGCTCCAACCCACCAAGGTTACCTTCCACTGCTAAACTATTACGCTCCCTCCTGCTTTACCATGCGCAGTCATGAGTTCCTGGTGGTAGATATTGAGGCTTTCTATAGAGTGCTGTTTCTTTACAATAACCTAGTGGTAGGGCATAGGAATATGAATTACACCTTATTTCTATTTATTTCTCCACCTCTTGCTTTCCCCTAACAAAGTTGAATGTACATGAAGATTCCGTCATGACCCTGTGATTTCCTCTTAATTGTGCCCTATCACTCAGTGACATCTTCATGTGGAAGGAAAGGGGAGGAGGGCTGAAAAGGACTAGCCTTTTATAAGGGGATTTAGCGCATGCCCATAGGGAGAGTGCTCTACCTAGTGACTACAGTGTCACCTTTTGGCTGCTACTGATAACTTGTCCTTTTAGGTCCCTGAGAGCAGGCCAGTGTACATGCCTGAAGGTAAATGCCCTCAACTCAAGGAACAGTGTTGTAAGAGGCCCCTTGTTTCTTCCCACCTACTCAGCCCCGAAATAATCACACAGAAACCATATTATTTGCAATATTGTTTGGCCAATAGCTTAAGTGTATTTTTGCCTAACTCATATCTTAAATTAACCCATCTCCACAAATTTGTGTATTGCCACAAGGCTGTGGCTTACCGAGTTAAGTTTCTGCTTCTGTCTCCAGCGGGGCTACATGGCTTTTCTTTTTTTAAAGATTTATTTATTTTTTATGTATACAATGTTCTGTTAACATATATACACCAGAAGAAGCACCAGATCTCATTATAGATGGTTATTTACCACCATGTGGTTGCTGGGAATTGAACTCAGGACCTCTGGAAGAGCAGTTAGTGCTCTTAATCTCTGAGCCATCTCTCCAGCCCCCTACATGGCTTTTCTTGACTCTGCATTTTTTCCTCCCAGCATTTAGTTTAGTTTTCCCTGCCTACCTCTATTTTGCTCTGCAGAGGCAAGTCAGTTTTTTTTTTTATTATTAACCAATGGTATTTACAGCATACAGAGGGGAACCCTACATCAGAACAGGGCTCAAATATATAATTTGAAAGTAAATGTAGACTGAAGAAAGTAAATCCAGAGCGATGGGGGAAAGTGGCCATTGGTCACTCAAGTTCTTTGTATGCTTTAATACATCTCCCTCTCATTAAATAAGTCTATGGACAGGTATTCAGACTTACTGTTACGATGATAAACACCCAAGGGAACAACTTAATAGGTGGAGAGATTTATTCAGGTTCACAGCTTCAGAGCTTCCAATCCATGGTCAGCTAGCTTCATTGCCTTGAGACTGTAGTAAAGAGAGCAGCACATAGTCGGGAAGTTGTGGCAGACCGAAGCCGCTCACCTCAGAGCATCCAGGAAGGAGATAGAAAACAGGAAGTGGCCAGGGACAAGATATCATTCACAGGGAGGCCTTTTGTGACCCACATTTGTAATGGGAGCCCACCACCTAATAATGTTGCCAAATGGTGAATCCATTGAGAATTAATCCACTAATGGGGAATCAAGACTATATAAGATGAGTTTTTAAGAGGACAATTGATAAACAAACCATAAGCATTCTTGTGGACAGGGATAGATGATCCTTTTACATGCCAGATCATGGTAGACCAGATATACCTTTTAAGGTATTTCTTCCCAGGATTACCACAAAAATGAAAAGTGCTAAAAACCACCATATAAGTGATAGTGGACTGACAACAGACGCTTTGAGGGTACAGGCTTCAGTGTGGACAAATGTCCTCTTGCCTTAGTTTCTGAAAAAAAGGTTACAGCTAACTAAAGCTTCAAGGATGTTTGACCACAAATGGTTATTCTGATCACCAAGAGACACAGCTGTGGTTTTCCTCAGATTTTAGTTCTTTGCCTACCTTGTGTCAGGAAAATGTTAACCTTTTCATTGACTTTGCTGGGTGTCTCTAACCTTGCTGGTTCAGCCCTAACAATTATCTAACCCTAACGTTTGTTTCCATTGTAACATTATTATGAACAATGTTTCTACTTTAGTGTTTACCTTAAAACCGGTTTTAATTAAACCTGATAAAAATCAGAACCGGCTGCCCAGTGAAGGTGACTCCTTGTGGTGGATGCTGAGGAGAGACTTCTTTGGAATTTTGGAATAAGGCTGGTAAGATCCTTTCCTGCTTCTGAGATTTCATGCTAGAGATCTAAGGTGATATAGTCACATGGATCCTTTATTGTCTAACTATCCTCTTATACAGACTATTTGGTATTTGGTTGTATTTTGCATTTTTCTTCTTTTTTTATATAAATAGGGAGCAGGGCTTAATTTTAAAGCCACTTGTTACCTAGCAATGCTTGAAGTCACCCATCACAAGAATGCTTAGTGGTGGCTGAGACTGCAGAAGACCAGGAGACTCCAGGGTGGTAACTCGAATTCAGATTCTAGAAACTGACCAGAAGGTCCGATGGAAGCAAGGGGAAAGGCCCATGAGATCATAAGAATGATCCAGATGGCAATTTTGAAATTAAAATCTCAGTTAGATTGGTAAACATAACTTGCGTTTTCTCAAGGGAAGCAAAACAAGCACTTCTGAGCCTATGAGCAAAGGCTGTGCTTTTTCAATACCACTCTGTCCAAGGGAGAAACTGACTCAGTTGCCTGGTAGGCTTGTTCTACCTACATATTCTTTCCCATTGAGTTTTACATCTCTTTCTTTAAGAACATTTTCTTTCTCTTTCTTTCTTTTTGCTCTGGACCATGTTTCCTTAGCTCAGGCTGGCCTCAGAACTCATGATCTTCCTGCCTTCCTGGAAGGATTGCGAGTTATGCGCCATCATAAAAAAATCCCATAAGTTTTCTATTTTTCTTATTAAATATGAGTATGTTTTTACTGTCCTTGAGTCCTCCAAAATTACAAGCCTTATAAAACAGAGTCCTTGAGTTACTTGTGCTGGACCACGGGCTCTTCAATTCCTAGGGTGAGAAAAGAGTCAGATTAGCTAGTTTCTGAACCTTTCCCCATCAGTTTCATAAAAACATGGAGCAAATTAAAGTTTTAGGTGAAGTAGAGGCAGTGATTCTTAAACTCTGCAGGCTAGAGAAATGATTAAATGGTTGAAGTACTGGTACACAAGTTTGAGAGAGGGAGTTTGGGTTCCTAGAACCCACACAATGTTGAGTGGGTGTGGAGACCCAACTATAAAGTCAGTGCTGGGAAGACAGAGAGTGGATGCCCTCAACAAGGTAGCTGCCCAAACTAGCAATATCAGTGAGTTCTGGATTTAACTGAGAGAGTCTGTGGAGAGAAGCCTAGGGTTTCCACACAGGCGTGAAAATATACGTTCCCACACACATACGAACAGGCAAACTACGCATGCTTTCACATCACATATACACGTGAGGAGGAAAACCCTTGATTTAGAACACTGGGAGAGTTGCTTGATGTGGACATTTCCTTAACGACGGGACCTGGGTTTTAGACCCAGTATCACAAAAGGAAACACATGAGACTCTATAGAATATCTTTAAACATGGCATTCAGAGACTATGTATTAGGATCATCCTGACTGAGTTTTAGGACGCTACCTGTAGTCTCCTTCATGTGTCCTTGAAGTGAACTTAGGAAATGTTCTTACTTTTCTGATCACTGTAACCGGCACTGCCAGCTTTGGTACAGGCTCCAGGGGCCAGAGCAAGTATTGACAGTGTGAGGCAAACATCCACCTCAGAGTTTCATTCTCAGCAAACAGAATTTTATTTAATAATCATACAGGCATACCATTATCAAACCTCCCCCCATTATCTCCTCTGCAATTCATCTCCTAACTCTGACTGTTCCTTCTTAACTTCATGTGATATATACATCACATGAATATGTATATGTATATGTATATATATATGTGTGTATATATGTATATAGTGTATGTATACATGATATACATATATGTTCATGTATATTACATATATTACATTATAACCTTCCAGCATTAGGAATGAGGCTTCCAGGTCAGCACCAGATTGATTTCTCAATGTCCTCTGACTCAGGTGTGTGATGTTTTCAATAATAGGGTCTTACTCTCAAGGTATGGAGGGTAACTGTTTTAGTTACTATTCTACCATTGTGGCAAAACACTATAACCAGGGTAATATAAAGTAGGAAGCATTTAATTTTGCTTATGGTTCCAAAGGATTAGTTTCCATGATGATGGCGTAAAGGAAGAGCTGAAAGCTCTAATGCTGATCCACAGAGATCAAGCACCAGGAAGCATATGATTTGTTTTTCAAATCTCAAAGCCCACTACCAGTGGCTTACCTTCTCTAACAAGTTCACATCACCTGAGCCTTCTCAAACAAATTCCCCAATGGGGGATGATGTATCCAAACACATGAGCCTATAGGGCCATGAGGACAACTTTACACAGTAACCAAAAGCAAAGGCAATAGCCTGTGATGTTTGGAGGGCTATCTACAGTATCCCACTGACCAATAACTCAGCAAGACATAGCTCATACATGGCACGGTGGGGTTTTAATTGACAGAATGGACAATCTAGGGAACACATTGTTTTTCTGTTATAGAATAATTTTATTTAAACCTAAATGTGTGTGTGTGTGTGTGTGTGTGTGTGTGTGTGTACACATGTGCACTCGTGGTTTAAACCTAAATGTGTGTGTGTGTGTGTGTGTGTGTGCATGCACAGGGGTGCACATGCATGTGAACCCATGTGTACATATATCTAGGAAGTTTTTGTGGTAGTAAGTTTCCATATGACATTTTTCAAAATCTTCAGTGTTAGCTATCCTTCCTGAGACATTTTCTGTTCCCACTTTATTTAACCCTTTCTATTCCACTAGTCCACCTTTTCCTCTCAATCCACCTGCATTCTAACCCTCCCTTTACTTGAAATCCCTGATGGCTTATTACAAGTTTTCTAACTTATATTGGTATTCCAAATCTCTCTCTCTCTCTCTCTCTCTCTCTCTCTCTCTCTCTCTCTCTCTCTCTCTCTCTCTCTCTCTCTCTCTCACACACACACACACACACACACACACACACAACTTCAAAGTCAGCATCCATGTACAAAAGAAAACATGTGGCTTCTTTCTTTTTGCATCTGAGTCCTCTTACTCAGAATAACAATTTCCAGCTCCTTTGTGTACCTGCGAATCTCATGGTTTCATTTTTCTTTGCAGATGAGCAATAGTCCATTGTGTAACTGTACCACAGTTTCATTATCCATTCATCAGGAGATGGACATCTAGAATGTTTTCATCTCCTGGCTATGATAAATAGAGCAGCAGCAAATATGGATAAGCAAATATCGCTATAAAATGATATAGAGTCCTTGGGTATATATCAAAAAATGGTATAGATGAATCATATCTTACTGCTTTATCCAGATGTTTGAAGAATTTTTGAAGAAAACTATGATTTCTATAGTGTCTATACCAGTTTCACTGCCACCAGCTGTGGATAAGTATTCCCTTTCCCCAACATCCATGGTAATATTTGTTATCATTTATTTTATTGATCTTAGCTACTTTGATTGGAGTAAGATGAATTCTCAAAGTAGTTTGAATTTGTATTTTTCTAATAGCTGAGGATTTTGATCATGAAAATGTCTTGACTGTTTATACTTCTTCTTTTGAGAAATATTTGTTTAGTTTTGGGGTGGCTTGAAAAGGGAGGCCCCTGTAGGCTCATGTGTTTGAATGCTTAGTCATCAAGCCAGCCTCAAAGTCTCTCTCTCTCTGCTGCCTGCAGATCCAGATGTAGAACGCCCAGCTCCTTCTCTAGCACCATATCTGCCTCTGTGCTGCCACGCTTCCTATCATGTTAATGAACTAAACCTCTGAAATTGTAAATTAAATACTTTTCTTTATAGGAGTTGCCATGGTCTTAGTGTCTCTTGATGGCAATAGGACACTAAGACAAGTTTCATGTTCTAATTTTTAATTGAGTTGTTTTCTTAGTGTTTAGGTGTTTTTTTACCCTTTGTATAGGCTAGACACTAATCATCTGAAAACATATAGCTGATAAAATAATTTCCATTATTTTTTAGGCTGCCTCTTCACTTAAATGACGATATTCTTCACTTTGCAGAACTATTTAGTTTCATGAGATCCCAATTGTCAATTGTTCGTCTTAATGCCCATGTTACTGGAGTCCTGTTCGGAAAGTTCTTTCTTGTGCCTGTGAGTCAAGGTAGGCTCCCTATTTCCTCCTCTCTCAGACTCCACAAAATAGAAAATGAAGAAACACCTCAAAATTCTTTTCGCAAAGTTAGTGTAACTCTAAAACTCAAACCAGACTTAGACCAAATTTTGTTTTAAAAAATATAATAGCTCAATTTCTCTGATAAACATAAATGCAAATATTCTCAATAAATACTTGCAAACCAAATTCTATAACACATCATGAAGATCAAGAAAGCTTCAAACTGAAGATGTAGACATGGTTCAATATATATAAATCAGTAACTCTCATCCACCACATAAAATGACTGAAGGTTAGATATCACAAATCATCTTATTATTATACAGAAAAGGCCCTGACACAATCCAACATCCCTTTGTGATAAGCATTCTTGAGTGTCTTGGAATATAGGGTATATATCTTAACACAATAAAGGTAATGAGCTACAAATCCATAGCCAACATCATGCCAAGAGGTGAAAAACATGAAGCCTTTCTACTAAATCAGGAAGAAGATAAGGTATCTACCATCCTCATTCCTGCTCCACATAGTGCTTAATTAAAGTCTTACCCAGAACAATAAGACAAGAGAAGGAGATAAAGGGGATACCAATAGGAAAGGAAAAACCTCAAAAATATCATTATTTGAAGATACGATTCTGTGCAAAAAGGTCCTAAAGACTCTATCAGGAAATTTCTGCAGTTGATAAATGCATTCAGCAATGTAGCAGGATATAAAACTAACACATAAAAAAATAATAGCTGGCCGGGCGGTAGTGGCGCACGCCTTTAATCCCAGCACTTGGGAGGCAGAGGCAGGCGGATCTCTGTGAGTTCAAGACCAGCCTGGTCTACAAGAGCTAGCTCCAGGTCAGGCTCTAAAGCAGCAGAGAAACCCTGTCTCAAAAAACAAAACAAAAAAAAAATAGCTTTCCTATGGATCAATGACAGCCACAGGGAAAGAAATGAATGAAATAGTCCCATTCACAATAGTCATAAAAATCTTTGTATAAAACCAGCGAAGGAAGGAACTTGCACGATGAGAATTTTAGAACACAGAAGACATTGAAGAAGATAACAGGAGATGGAAAAACCTTTCTTATGGAGACTCTTCATTTCTTCATTCTGTTTTCTTGCACTGTTTACTGGATAGCAACCTCACCTTTGAAGGATTTTTTTTTTTGCACAGTAACTTGGACAGTGTACACTATTGTGAGTTGGGAGTTGGTTTGTTGGTTTGTTTGTTTGTTTGAAGAACCCCTGATCAAAGGACCCTTAGACTAAGCCGAAAGCACGTGGAGTTCATGAAGTTTCCTAGATTAAGAAGCACATATCTTGCCATTAAACTGATGAAGGCGCTGGGTTCCAAACAGCCCTGGACTGACTGCACGGGAAGGCAGTCTTGAAGTTTTATTCATTTGTTTGGAAGCAGCCTCTCCTTAGATAGTCTACTCTATCCTGGGACTTGATAGCCTCCTTCCTCAGCCTCCCAAGTGATGGGATCACAGGATTGAGACACTCTGTCTAGTGAGAGGGTATCCTATCTGGCTCCTTCTCTATTTCTAGACTTTAACCTGCACTCTGGATAAGTGTGTCCCATGAGAGGCTCTAGGTGGCCCAGACAACCTCAAGCAGAATCTCTCTTGGCTCTCGCTTATGGACAGGAGATGAGACTCTGAGACTGGGAAGGGCTATTGGTCGCGAGACGTGCACCACGTAGGCTTCCCTTCCCCCTTCCCCACCACATTTCCTTTCAAACAGCAGCAAGTTCTACTCTGGTTATCACTGGGCTCCACCCCATTCTACCAAGTTAGCTTTTGCCTGGAAAATAGAGAACTGTTTTTCTTGCCTTATCGGTGTCCCAGGAAAGGGGAAAGGAGCTCTGGCAGCTATCTGCCCCTTGCCTGGGGACAATGAAATGCTGAAAGCAGGCTCCAGGGCCAAGGACTCTCCCTTCAGGCACACTGGGGGTGTCTGCAAGGACCCAAAGGGAGGGGCTGGAGGCGGGACTGGGCTTAGTCTGTGAAAACATAACAGCCCCTGGGGTGGGCTGCTAGAAGCAGGAAGGGTGTGGGCAGGATCGAGCACAGCTGCACCCTGCCTCCTTTCCCCGCAGCCTTTGATCAGTGGGCAAATGGCATTTGGTACCCTGAGATAAATGCCTGGTCAGAGGGAGTGGGTGGCTGCCAGAGGGGGATAAGGATTAAAGGCGAAGGTGTTTTATAGCCTGCCTTAAGGGTGTGTGTTTCAAACCTGGGTCCCCAGGATGCTCAAGCAGTATGAGAACGGAAAGTTTTCCCATGCATGCATACATTCACTCAGTCATCAAGCATTCGCTTTGGAGTGGAGTAAATTCCAGGCACCATGCTGCATATGGCATCAGGGATGATGGAGTAACACATAAACTGCTTCCGGTCTGGCAGGGTGCCTCTCAAAGTATTACTGAGATATCAGAAGTTGCAGGGGTAGTAAGAGGTGAGACCCTTTTTAGACTTTAACATTTTCCCGTTCTAGAATCTGGTATTTGCTGCCCCCAGCCCTCTTTTCTCCATTTGAGATGCGCACCTTACAGCTATGAATAACTGGTAAACTTTGGACTTTGAACTAGGATACCCCTGCTTAGTCTAGAAGAAAACCTAAAGTTCATAGGCAAGCAATCCAAACTTCCGAAGAGACAATAGAGAGAGATGTTGCCACAGGACAGGAGGAGGTGCTGGATAGAGTCAAGATGTGCATTCCAACCCTGGTGATGGTGGTGATTATGGGCAATGTACGCCTCTTGTAGAAGCCCTTGATAGCATATGGGATGGGACATCCATGAGTCATAATGCCAAAGGATGCTGGAAATCATGGAAGGGGTAGAAAGAGCATTTGGCAACAAAGAACACATAAAGAAAGCAGAGTGATAAAGATGATCACACCTAGTGAAAAATAAATCATTTTACTTCAGATTGGAAGCAGGGATATCACCCCAACAGTGGGAAATCAGCCGGAGTCTTTCTGTAACAGACTTTGAATGCAAACTTGGGCTTTATAGCCTTTGTTTAAGCTACAGTTATTTGTGAATTGGTCCCCAGAGGCCCATGTATTTGAACACTAGTCCCCAGCTGGTGCTGCTGCTTTAGGAAATGGTGGAGCCCCTGGTTATGTGGGATTTAGCTAACAGAGATAGGTCAATGGGGCCTGGACTTTGAAGAGTATACCTACCTCTGGTTCCAGCCCGAGCTCTGTGCTTCTTGCCTGCTGCAGCAGGCTTCTGTGGACACTGGGGCCTCTGAGTCTATGAGTGAAGGTAAGTCATTTGTCTCTTAAGTCATTTCATCAGTTATTGTGCCGTAGCAGCAAGAAGCATACAGCATGCCCCCATCAGCCTTAATTCTCCTGTAGCCTTGGGGGAAATCCTCCAGATGTTGAGTTTTGATGCCTGCCTCTGAGTCACACATACAAGGTTTAAGGGTAATACATTGTAAAATTTAATAAGAGTGTGACAACCCTCTGACACTCTGGGCAAGGCACCTTTCTGTAACTATTCTTAAACTCAAGAAACAAAAACCTATCTGAAGAGGAACCCTATTTTCTAAGTCTTATTCCAGGTATGAGTAGGTTAGTGCATTGAACAAAACTATAATATTAAATCCAGGTACATAGCATGTTAGTTAAAGAAGCAACCAATAAACAAAAACTCAGAGCCATATAGAACAATACAGGGTATTGTTTACATAGGTTCGATTTTGATGATTGATGATTTGTTAGGAATATGATTCTATGTAATTTATATGTATTGGAGGTTTCTTTCCCACCCACCAGTTCTCAAATAACCACTCTGAGGCTTAATATAAATTACGCACTGTCTGACCTATTAGATCAGGCTTATTAACTAGATCTTACAACGTAACTCATTTTTATTAGTGTATATTTTACTACTAGGCTTGTGGCTTGTTATCTCACATCTCACTTCCCCAGCGACTGTTGGTGTCTCCCTGACTCTGCCTTTTTTTTTCCTTCTTGTATTTCTGTTTGGATTTCCCACCTGACTCTATTCTGCCTGGCTATTGGCTAAACTTATTAACCAATGGTAACAAAGCATTCACAGCATACAGAGAAACATCCTCCATCAATTCTACAATAAAATCGTGCAATTTATTAAAAGTACTAGAACATTATGGAAGACCTTTATTATATGGGAAGCATAGGCTATAAGTCTCTGATCCAACAAATCACTGCTAACCATTTGCTAATATCCAATTGGATCTGGCTCTGATTCAGTTGGATTCAGTTATTAAAAAAAAGTGAGCATTAAACTGTATATTATGTCCAATGTGCAATGTTGGAGGATCTTTTTTTGTTGAGTTTTTCTATTGTGATGACTTATGGGCTCAAGATAATTCTTATATAGTGCAAAACATGGTGAACCATGAAAAAAAATGGGGTATGGTTCAGTGCTTAAGAGCTCGCTATGTAAGTATGAGGACCAGAGTTCAGATCCCCAGAACCCATGTAAGTGCTGGTAGCCTTATCAGCTGGGAAAGCCTCAGAAGATGGAGATGTGCTACGGCACAGAAGATAGCCCCAGAATAAGATGGTTAGGAAGACTAGCACAGAGAGTCCTGGATCCCATTAAAAGACCTTGCCTCGTTGCACAAAGAGACAGCATGTGGGAAGACAATTCCCAAAATTGACTTTGGACTTCTAGACGCACTCACACCCACAAGTACACATCTCCACAAACATGTGTGCCCCACACATACAAACATGCATACACACATCCATACCACAGGTACACATACATACACATACAAAAATGGAAAAATGAAAAAAGTGCAAAAAAATTAACTAACTAGCTGATTAAATTAACTACATGCAATACAACTGACTTTTATTTTTTAAAAAAAAAAAACAAATGACTCATTCTGTATTTTGGTGGGTGGCAGCACAGATTTAATTAAGTTTTTTGTTTGGTGAATATTGTTTCTGTCATAACTTACTAATTGAAGTATTTCATAAGATGTAGCCAGTTTATATTCTTGCATAAAGCTTGTTGTGGTTTTATTAATGACAGTATTTACTTTTATCAAGAATGAAAGCTACCAACACAGACAGGCACTTGGCCGTGCAGTGTACAGGACAATTTCAGTCTATCTGCTTGTGACAGTGCAGGTGGGTGGCTGATGTGGCAGCTTTGATGTTTGGGGTTTTGAGTTATCAACGTTTCTGGGAGTGGAGCATGTTCCATCTTCCCAAAAGGTGGCTCTGGCTTTTGTCTTCTATTCTTCCAAGAGATTTTTGTCTTGTTTCTGTTCGAAGTTGACTGCCTGAGTTGCAGGTGGCTAAATGATTTCATTCTGGATGGAGTCTCACACTTCTTAAGCAATGAGAAAAGACTGTAGAGAATTCCATACAATTAATACCATCCAGAAGGTCATCTAGGCACAGCCTAGAGTACTCAAAGTCTAGTTACAGACTTTGCAATGTAAGCTGCTTATCTCTGGGTAGTTTGTCTATTATTCTTTGTGAGATGCGTGTGTGTGTGTGTGTGTGTGTGTGTGTGTGTGTGCTTACACATGCACATGCAGGCACATACAACTATGCCAGAATTTGTCAGGGGTTAATTTTAAGCTCCCACACATACTTTATTCAATCATCTGGCCACTTGTTTTCCCGCTACTAAATCACTTCTGTGATTTAGTTGACTTCTCTAGACGTTTTCAAGTGTTTGTTTTGATATTTCATTCTATACAGGAAATAGACATAATCACTAATAAATGTAATGTTTGTGACTAAGACCCTCGGAGCCTTTCCTGGTTGGAAAAAAATGCCCTCACATGCTGCAAATCCTTCTTATGGGATATCCTATTCTTATCTGGAGTTGAAAGTCAGGATTAATCCTGCTGATTAAGAAAATCTTTCTAAAAGATACCCTGCATCCTCTTCAGACTTAAGCTATGAGCCAAGTTTCCTTTCTTTTTCTTAGTGTCAGAGGTAAAGTAGAACATAAGCATTTTTGGTGTTTGCTACAACAATATTATTTTTTATTGAAAATAGATTTTTTTCCATACAATGCTTTTTTTTGTTTTTTTGGTTTTTTTTTTGTTTTTTGTTTTTTTTTTTCGAGGCAGATTTCTCTGTGTAGCCTTGGCTGTCCTGAAACTCCCTCTATGTAGACCAGGCTTTTAAAACATAATGACAGAAGTCTTTTTCCCAGTTATTATGATACCAAGTGGTAACAATTTATTTTTATGTCAGCCAGCAATCATTAATAATGTGTTATGTTGAGAGCATAATCAACAAACCCAAAAAGGTGTAGATGCATATGAAATGCAGCTCAAGTTCCTTAACTTATATCCTCCATTCTTAAAGCCCTGCAGGGAATCTGCCGCTGAGCAAATGTGCATGAGCCAGCACAAGTCCACTACCCAGGTCATTTGCTTTGTAGGCCTGGGGAGGGAGAAAGTACTCGGCAGGCAGCGTTCCTGAAGATTTCTCCCTCTTCCCTTTGCTCTCTAGGGTTGGGAGCAATGTGGTTCCTTTCCAGACAGTCAGACAAGCTATAAAAAGTAACACCAACCATGGGAATTATAAAGGGACAAGGGACCAGCTATAAACAGAGGTAAACATCTTCCTTTATGCAATGCTGTCAGATGCATTGAAGCAGAGCCCAGCTCCTTGTCTCAGCTGTGGCCCCTCTTTCCTGTCCAGGGACCAGCGAAGCAGGGTTTTCCTGACTAAGTAGCCTGTGGTGAGAGGCTTAGATAAGGTGCAAAGTTGCCCTCAATGGACATAAAATGCCTGTCTCAGGGACAAAGTGGGAAAGCTCTGCTTTTGTTACCACCCTATCAGGGAGAGGGGAAAAGACAAGGAAAACATCTAATGTACAAAGCCTTCATTGTGGGCCGAGAAACTCCAATCTTTGACCATTGTCTCCCATCTTATTTATGTAACAAAGATGATTTTTCCGGAGTTTAGCAAAATTATCAGCAGGGTCACTTTAATACCCTGCATTTATTTGGCAAGTACACACTATGTTTTCTACCCGTAGGAGAACAAACATGTACAAGCAACTTTGTTTACACAAAAAGTTACTGAGGGAAGAATAGTGTTTGTTTCTAACAAAGAAAGACCTCATTACAAAATGCTCTGATCAGACAAGAAAAGACTTCCTTCTAAGCCTTCAGAACTTACTATACACACACAGTGTATATATACCACACATTTATATTAAGCATTATATAGCACATGTGTTGTATATATAGTAAGCACTGCTTCATTTCTTTTATATGTTAGCCATAGTCCAGTTGCAGGTACAGCTTCTAGCCATGCTGATTCTAACTATAAAATCCAGCATGCTTTCACTTGTATATAATGGTTCAAGTTTGTGAGGAAGGTGGTGAATGGAAGGAAAAATGAAGAACACACATACACAGGCGCGCACACATGCAAATTAAAATAGGGGAAGGGGAAAATTGTCTTTCTGGCCCATGGCCTAAGTTTTGAAGTATAATTCTACACCATTCATAGATCAACCTAATGACTGATTTTTGAGTCTTAGGACAGTATTATTTCCCTTGTAGACCTCCAGTTACCCTTGTGGAAATCCTTTTTGTAAAATAATTATGAATAGTAAACGTTTGGGATCTATTTTTATTTGTAGGTATGAGGGGACGTCTGCCACATGTGTGAAGATGCCTATGAGAACAAAAAAGAGGTTTCAGTTTATCTGACACTAGAGTTACAAGAAATTACAAAAGATTGTGACCCATGATATTAGTTCTGGGAACTGAACTCAGGTCTTCTGAAAGAGAAGCAAGTGTTTTTAAGGTCTGAGCCATAGTCCAGTTGCAAAAATGTGGAGGCTCTCCAAAATGTGAGCCCATTCCACCTTGTCTGGAGGTTAGAGAGTGAGCTTGATCAAAGTTGTTGACAACAACTGTGGCTGCACACCCTGACCTAGGGTGTTGTTACTTGGTGTTTTGGACATAAGATGGTCCATAAAGGTAGATCCTCTCCACCCTGACCAAAGGTAAGAGAATTCAAGCATACCTCTGTTCCTTCTTTTGGATAGGAATTTTGACCTAGGAAATGGTGGCCTGCAGGATACTTGGTTTAGGGTGTTTACACCTTCAAATACTTTTCTCAAGAACTAATGGTTCAATGTCTCAAGTACTGGTTGTCCTTTGTATCATGTTAAAACAGTCTTTGGTCTTTCCCCCCTCTTTTTGTATTGGGATATAAAAGTGTATGGAAAATTAAACACAGGAGAACTCAGGAGTCAGAAGAAGAATTCAGCATTCAGTATTCACTGAGTGGCCCTCTGATACTATCCTATGTCTCTGTGTTTCTTTCTTATCTCTGTTAGACCCCCTGACTTTTCTAATCTTTACACCTTTTCCCTGAAATGTACGAACCTGCTGCAGCTAGAGTCGTGGCAGAAGTCACCCAAAAAGGTGGCTCCCAACACAAAAGTTAGGTGTGAGGTGGATAAGTACAAAAGGTAGACAGCGTGGCTTAATTTGTGATCCTACTTTCCCTTGAGAGGCTAAAGGAGTCTCAAAACACCTTTGCTAGATCATAACAGTGATATTTTACATTAGAATCCACCATCATCCATTCAACACATGTTATACTACGCTGTACCAGGCACAGTGCCAGATACGAAAGAACTCTTCCAAGTGCTTCAGGGAGCCTTAAATGCTTGATTTGAATTTTATTCTAGGCATGTACTTCAATTATTACTTTGGAAGAACAGACATGCTGAGCATTCATTGCATGCAATGTTTGCAATTTTAACTCTTTAGCTATGACTGATGCCTTAAATTACATTCAGATTCTCTCTCTCTGTCTCTCTGTCTGTCTCTCTGTCTCTGTCTCTGTCTCTCTCTCTCTCTCTCTCCCTTCTCCTTCTCCTTCTCATTCTTTTTATAAGCACAGCAAAATAGATTCTCCGATTGTTTCTGGATTTCTTTTTACTCCTCTTAAGTAAGATATCGATTAAGCCCTAATAAAGTACCAGTGGCTAAATGTTGTGCTAAACAGGGTTTTACTGTTGCTGTGTAGAGACACCATGGCCACCATAACTCTTATAAAGGAAATCATTTAATTGGGGCTTGCATTACAGGTTCAGAGGTTTCGTGCATTAGTGATGGAAATCATGGAGGTATGCAGGCAGATACGATGCTGGAGAAGGAGTTGAGAATTCTACATCTAGATCTGCAAGCAGCAGGAAGAAAGAGTGACACTGGGCCTGGCTTGAGCTTCTGAAACCTCAAGCCCACCCACAATGATACACTTCCTTCATCAAGACCACACCTACTCCTCTAACAAGGCTACTTCTCTTAACCCTTTCAAACAATGCCACTCCCTAGGATTCTAAAGGGGGTCATTTCCCTCCAAACCACTGCAAATATTTATTTAAAATTTTGGAAACAGGCATGGTGACACTTGCCTGTAATCCCAGCTCTTTGGAGTCAGAAGTATTTGAGAACCAGCCTAGGCATCACAGCCAGATATTGTTTCAGTAAACAAACAAACAAACAAATAAACTTGGACTGCTTAATTGTCTCAGATTCACCTGTATAAATGATGCTTGAGTGGTTTTCTTGGTCAAATGTTGTCAAGAAGACAGATCTAGTTGTTCAGCACATATTCTCTGCCTGATGCCATTGTGTGGCTGTGTAATAATAAATAATAATAATAAATAATAAATTACAGGTTATCTTACACAAAGTTCCAGCTGCTCACTGTAAGTTTTGAATGCTTCTCTTTCAACCTTTATGAGGAAAAGGGATCAATTATTACATGATTGGTGATTCAATTTTTTTTTCTTTTTGCAGTGAAGTGTCCCCACTTGTTTCTTGGAGAAAATCACCTTAATCCAAGAGAATGCTGAGATTGCATGGAAAGTTGTTCAAGAACTCTACCATTTGTAAGGACTTATGTGGCCAAGTTAGAATTTTTTCCCAAAGGGATATAAAAATACAGAAAAATTAAGACAATGAAAACAACTACAGGAGCCACTTTTAATAATTTTCTAAACAAAATACTAGTTGCGCTCAATGATTGGTTTCCTAGTACATGTTGGCAAATAACTACATAAAGCAAATGCAGTAACAAAATGATACCTTGTCTGTATACTGGGGCACAAATAAGTATTAAAACTGTGGATCTACATTATCAGTCTCTCCCACAGTCACTCGTCCTGAACAGAGCAGCCAAGTCCCACAGAAGCCCTTCGGACCACAATGCTGATTTCTCTTTTCTGAGAAAATGGAGCCTTCAAGCCCACATGTGAAGCATGCACAGCAACACAGAGAGTGCTCTATGGCACAACTGGACACTGTATAGAATCACAAGATTTTCATCAGCTTCGTGAAGACATCCAAGAATGACCTCCTCTCTGCTCTCAGGGACTTATCTGAACAAGGGCCTTCTGGACTTGCCTGACTCTGTGGGGTTTATCCTTTAACCAACACACTAATTCGTCTTCAATTCTTTAACGAACACATAGGAAAATCCACTTGGATGGTCAAAATGAAAGCGGTGGTTTTTATAAATATTCCTGTGGGAATGTTTTCTCTCTGGGGTCAACACTGAGAGTGGAGGACATCCTTCATATCCATCATTGTTCTCTTCACACCAGACAGGACACACAACGTCCTGTTCCCACATCGTCCAGGCTTAGAGGGAAGGAAAGAATAGGTAGGGGATGGAGAGCCAGCTCAGGCTGAAGGCAGCATTTGAGCGCAAGCTATGTGCTTGTGTCAAAAGCAGGGCTGGTGACAGGTTTGGGGGTGCAGTGGCCTGTGTGAGTGAAAATCTGTGGCTCCAGCGTTTACAGCGCTGGTAGTTCAAACAGAGACGTTTATGGTGAAGATTGGTAGGGACACATTAGTCTCTGTCACCCATGTCGGATAGGCAAATAGATACAGGTTCCTACTTAGAAACTGGTGGTGCCTTGTTTTGTTTTGCTCTTTAGGGCATTTGCGTGTTGAATTTGCCCCTTTCTTTCCATGTCCTGGAGCTTTTTGGAAATTCCACTTGTTAGACCTCGGTTCTGACTTTTTTCTGGCCCTTTCTGCCATGGGAGAGCCTATTCTGTTTCTGAGAATATATTCTTCTGTACTTTCTACTGTCTGTGTACATAATGTATGACCGCCTCTTGCATAGATCCCGAATGGCCTGATCCGAATTCTATCCGTTTTCACACTTGAGCCACTTCTGCACCCAGAAGCCAGGCCAACTGACGAGCTTATTCACTTCTCACAGGACTGAACTGTTCCCTAGGGGTCACCACCCCACAAGACGGGCACAGAGTAGAGTCTAAGCTCTGATAAGAGCCTTGATCTTCCCATCTCCCTCACCCCCACGAGGCACTTTAAGCACTCAGAGTTAATCGTCTCAAGATCCTGCCAGAGCAAAAGCAGGTAAGACTTCAAAAACGTGTTGCAACAGGTGGGAAGGGATGTATCCTGGTTCTTACCTGAGTTGACAGTTGAAGTCAATGCTTTCCTTTTACGAAATAAATGTGGAGGGCAGGAGTAGCCTAGAGGGTGGATTTGGTCTGCGTTCCTGGGGTATCCACTTAGTCGGGACTTAGTCCTGGTTCTTGAGTAAGTCTCTCCTTGCATCTGCTCCCCTAACTTTGAAATGAAAATACTAGCTCCATCCCTAAGGTCCCAGGACTGACTGAGTGAACTACCTTGGAAATCACCGCTGAAAGCCACTCAGCAGGTTCAAAGGGCCAGTCTTAAGGGTGCTTTATCATATCTATGAAGCAGTAAATCCTTCCCGTGGGTGTAACACGATTCTTCCTCGTGGTGTTCCCCACACATACTGAAAGGAACTTCTGATTCCTCTACGCTGTCAACTAAGCACTGTGCCAGCTGTTTACACGCACAGAGCCCTGCCCGTCCCCTTTTGATTTGTAGCATGTGCCAAACCCAAGACAAAAGAACAGACTCTTCACAAGTGTGACTCATGTGAAAATTGAAACTTCATGCTTGATTTTTATAAAGAGCCTTGCTTGCTTTCTGTGGGTTAGAATAATTGGGAATAAAGATAAACATTGTAAACCAAACATGAGCACAGAGTCAATAAAGGAAATTTGAATCAACTGTTAACTGACGGAGCCAGTGGACAAATGTGGAAACGACAGGAATCTGTTATTTCACTTTTCTCAACTGCATTGCTTTAAATTAGTTTAAAAACATTCAGTTACATTTTTATCCATTTCAACAAATGATACCTGTAACAATGTGGGGCTTCACTGAAGAAAGAAGAGGGCTGAGAAGAGGTTGCCAGGGCATGTGGCCAGCATCGTGGGTGAAGGATAGGAGAAGGGTTGGAAAAAGCCCAGTACGAGAGATGACATTACAAAGTAGAGGGAGGAAAGAAAGGTGACATTCACCATGTGCCAGGCATGACGCTAAGCTCCTTACACATAAATAATGTCTTATTTAATCCTAGTAGTGACTTCGCAAGATAGGCGTTAAGATTGCTTTCTTTCTGTCGAAGCTGAGAGCTCCTGTCATCTTTCCCAGGTAATGGAACCAGTAAATGACAGAATTCATTTACTGAACAAGAATTCCTACCCAGTTTCACATGACTCCCAGTCAATGACTTCAAACCACACCCTGGCGCCATTTAACAAAGCTAGAAACGACTATTTGATTCCTTACTGTGTCCAGTTAGTAAGGTAGACACCCACAGAGTGCTATTGGCTTTCCTCATTGCCTGGTGGGTTTCTTTCACTCTCACATGGCTATGGTTTTTTTTCCTAAATCATGTTTTTATTGGAAATGAATCCTTTAAACTCTCTATATTATGTTGCAGATAAGATGCTGTTTGTGAAAATATATGCACATCAATACATATATGGGAACCCTCTCATCAGCCGTAAATAAGGTTTGACAGCATCAGTGTGAAATCTGAGAATCTTAGAAAAAGTTAATATAAGAAATAAGGTTATGAGCAACATTAATGGGCTCAGGAGGTTGTATTTCTGTATGTATATATGAACATATATGTATATATGTATATATATGTAACAATAATAAAGAATTGAGAAGGTGTGTAGTAGGGAAGAAATTGGAGGGGGTGAGGATGGAACAGAAATGATGTGACTAGAGTATCGTAGGAAATTATAAAAAATAAAATAAAAGGAAAGGAGAAGTGAAAAGTTAAAAAACAAAAAGAAATAAGAAGAAGAACTACTTCCTTGGGTAATATCCTAGGAAGGAATAACTCTCTGGGGATGTCTGTGAAGAGACACTGTCAGGACAGCCGTGACAAGGTCAACTTTGACCTTGTCATGTCTGTCTCCTAGTATTGGCTTCCCATAAACCTCCTGGTTATTGGTGCCAGCTCACCTTTGGCCTCCTAAGACTTCCACCTCAACAGCATAAGTGTCGTGTGCATACTGCTGTCTGGGTCATGACTCCCTGTGTCTCAGACTCTGTCTCAGTTTCCTTACTGAAGTTGCCGCTTGTGCCGCCTGGAATAGACACTTCATTTCCACCTGCTTTCAAGACTGCAGGAGATTTCTCTTTTTTCTTATAAACATTA
Source organism: Arvicola amphibius (assembly GCF_903992535.2). Classification (NCBI taxonomy): domain Eukaryota; kingdom Metazoa; phylum Chordata; class Mammalia; order Rodentia; family Cricetidae; genus Arvicola; species Arvicola amphibius. The sequence continues at coordinate 38,391,138 of NC_052054.1, forward strand.
AGGTGATTAAAGGCAGAGTTCCACAGTTATTCTTCTTCCATGACAGGAAAATCAATGGACCCCATCTTAATTATGACCTGAGCAGAGTAAAGGGCAAGGAACAAAACATTTGGACAAGGCTTGGTATTTTGTTGTTAAGTTTTACAAATCTAAAACTAGCAACAAGGTATTTTTTATGTTGCTTTTCATTTTTTTCTCCATCTTCTTGCTTCAGCTTCCCAAGTTCTGGGTTATAGGCATGGACCACCATACTAACTCTTACAGCAGAGTTTTTATCACATTGTTTTAAAGTGACTTTTTTCTTTAACATTATGATGGCACATATGCTCTGGTTTAGACATCGTGTCCTTTCTAACCCTTGATGCTGTTGTGAGGGGCTGCAAACCCTTTTAGAAGTGGGGCCTTGCTAGAGGAAGTGAGCTCATGGGGAACACGGCTTGAGGGTTAGATTCTGCCCTCGATTAGTCCCAAGCACTCTCTGTTTCTGATCCACTGATATGTCAACAAGTAAAACCTCAAGATTCTTATGTTGCAGGCAAAATCCCAGCCACCATGCCTGTCACTGCCATGATGAGTTGCATTCCCTCAACCATGAGTCCATGTAAACCCATCGCCCTCTATTAAGTTGCTCTGTGATATTACAAACTACAGCTATGAGATACACATAGGTTAATATGACAGACAGCACTGTAAAGACTTTGAAAACTAAATTTATTTCTACAAGAAGACCCCCCCCCCCCCAAAGAAAACCAGGCAAAGGCATACTAATTGCTAAAATTTAGTATTTACAAATAATTCTTTTAATGTTGTTTCAAAATAGTTGGGAACCAATTCAAAACGATTCACTATAGCAAAGATCAAGAAAAGTATTGACCCAAATAAGAAAGAAAAATGTATGCCAATACCAAGATAGTTTGAAAGCTAAAGTGGCAAGGAAGAATTTTAAGACAATGCCTTAAAAAGTGTCTTGGCAAATAATTTCAAATACTGTTAAAATGAAAGGAAATGAATAGCAAGAAATAGGAGATACAAAGAATAAGCATCTTAGAATTGAAAATACAGTGTTAAAATGCAAATCTATAAGGAGTATATTGAATAGAGATTGGAGGAATTTGAGGTATGTCAATAGAAACTGTCCAATCTGAACAATAGTGATAAAATGGGTCTTTAAAGAAGAACAGAAGATCAGGGCCAACCATGTAAACAATAACAATAGTGATCTAATATTTATATCACAGGATATAAACTCTCAGAAAAAGATAAGAAGTAGTGGGAGGTCTATAAACTTTTTTGAAAAAAGGAATTATGATTGAAAACACTCCAAATTTAGGGGAAGATGGAAACCATCAGACTCAATCAACTCAACAAATCTCCTCCCACCCCAAAAAACAACAAAAAACAAAATAAATCCATGCTTAGACAGGTCATAATCATATTTATGAAGATTAAAGAAAAAGAAAAGTTTTGAAAGCAACCATCAGAAAGTAACACTTTAATTATAGAGAATGAATGATTTGTATGATGGCCAGAGTCTTTCTAGAAATTGTAAAAGCCAAAATAAGCTACATAAAAATGCTTAATGTCTCTGTGTGTGTATATAATGTCAGTATAATGATCTTATATGTGTTTACATATATTTTATATTTTTGATTCATTTAACACATACATATATACATATACATATACTTATATGCAATATAATATACTTATCTGTGCATATATATATATATAAATAAACTAAAAACCTATATATAACAAAAATATTTTTCAGGACTATGGTTGAAATGCAGAGAGATGAGAATTTGTTGAAGGAGATCCTTCAGATGTAAAGGAAAAGACAAAGAACTTGGAATATTAAGAATAAAAAAAGGATGATAGGAAGGGTAATATATAAGACAATATAGTGATAGAGCTTTCCTTTCCTTTGTCTTAAAAAGCTATGTTTAATATTTAGAAGTAAAACTTCGTAAGTTTGTCTGATGTGGGACCAGTGTATGTGGAATAACACATAAGACAAACATCTAAAATAGAGGCAAGGAAAAAGATATAAACAGTGATGAATTTTCTGCCTTCCATTAGGATGATAAACTATAGCTGGTAATGGACAGTAACAAGGGAAGTGTGTGTAGTAGAATCTATATGGAGGGAGAAGTAGAAGCATGCTAGGGCAATTAAGATGAGATTGAATTCAAAAAGTTTATGCAACTCACAGGAGGGCATGAGAAACAACATACATTTGTAGATAACAAATTTAAAAAGGCATCCTAATGAAGATGGATGCTATAAAATAATCCCATACTATCTCAGAATGGAGTATAATAAGGGGTTATTTATTTAGGGGTAGACTCACAGATCACAGTCCTTTGAATGAACGGGGAACAGGAGCCAAATCCAGAAGCTAGGAGAGAGAGCAAGCATGCTACAGTTGTTTGAGGTGCTTGAGATTTACATGGGCATCACCAGATGAAGATGAATGCTATAAAATAATCCCACACTAGTTCAGAACTGACTATATTAAGGGGTTATTTATTTAGGGGTAGACTCACAGATCATAGTCCTCTGCACAAATGGGGAACAGGAACCGAATTCAGAATCCAGGAGAGAGAGGAATACACACTTTACCTCGTCATTTATAGTATAAGAGGTCACGGCCAAGTGGGCCGGTATCTTAAAGGCTACTGGCTGTAGGAGTTCCCACGGCATTCTAACATATTATTTGTGACCTTTAAATATTTTAAACATGTTAATTAAATTATATAAATAAGCAAAATCCATCTAAAAGTATCGTCTAACTTAAGAAATTATGATTGTAAGCACTCCAAATTTAGTGACAGATGTAAGCTAGCAGACTAAATCAACTCAACAGACTCACCCCTCCCCCCAAAATAAACAGAATAAATCCATGCCTAGACAGGTCATAATTATATTTCTGAAGAATCTACCAGTAGCTCTACTTTAAGTTTTTTAGTAGTGTTATCAGGCTAGTGACAAAATCCTTTCCTTAATAGACAGTCTTTCAGGGACATTTTTGATCCAAATCTTAAGAATACTCTGCAAATAACTAAATGTTAAAACTAGTATAGAAAAAGCCCAGTGTTCAGATATTAACATTATACCAACATCTATTTCCTGGCTTCAGTCATTGGTTATATAGGATGTGATTATCAGGGCAGTCTAGGCAAATAACACAAGAATATTCTCTATACAACTTTCATAGTTTCTGAGCCATGCGTTGTTTTAAATAAAACTAGCAAGCCAGGCATGGAAGTACACACTTGGAACTTCAGCCCTTGAGAGATATATGAAAAAGAGATCACAGGCTTGAGGCCAGACTGAGCTACATAGGAAAAACAAAAACAAAAACAAAACAAAAACATCAAATTTCAATTTGACTGAATTTTTTATTGATTTAAATATTCACAACTGGTTCCTGGTGGGAAAAACTAAACTGAATACTGGGAGAAAGAAGGTGGAGTCAGGAGAAGCCATGTATCCCTGCTGAAGACAGACACCCGGGGGAACTTTATCTGGTAAGCCACATCCACATGGCAATACTCAGATTAATAAAAATGGGTTAATGGAAGATATAAGCGCTGGCTAGTCTGTTTAACTACTATTAAACACAGTAATATGTTTAAGTGATTGTCCAGAAGTAATTTAAATAATTATAGTTTCTGTGTGGTTATTTGGAATCTGAGCAGCCGGGAACAAACGAGTGGCCTTGCCCAACAAATTGGTGCACCAGTGTGGGGCAAGAATTTCTACATAAAATCTAAGAAAGTTTTTTTTTTTTTTTTAAAGGGCTTCTAGACCCACAAAATGGCAGCTTCTTGGTAACAGCAATTTTTCAGATAGGCTCTGTTTGCAGAGGAGGTATAGTAAAAACTGTGTGGCATCTTTAAAAACAAAAGTGGCAACTTCCTGGTTTGCCAGCACGAACAGCTCTAACTCTTTTGAGCACTTAAATGGGGTTTGTGAGCAGAGGGCTACAACTTGCAACATAGACCTTGCTCTGTGCCTGGAACTGGGGCAATGTGCATGGCTCACAGAGGAAGCAAACATGCCTCTGCCAGGTTGGACTAGGCAGAGCAAGCAGGCAGGGACTGTGTTGGCCCTAGTCATGCATGCTTACCATTATATTTTTTAAAAAGTTGCTTCTGGTCAGAAAATAATTACAGATATACAATAAAGACAGATTCAGATTTTTTTAAAAGACCTTTAAATTGGTGATAGTGTTAGATAAATGTATATAGTCTTGGGAGAGAGAAGAAAAAGAGTATAGAGAGTTATAAAAAAAGTAAATCATTTTAAAAAACAAAGGCTTTAAAGAGACAGAGTACAGACAGTCATAGATTAAAAGGAGTAAGAAAAATAAGCCATGGAAATATAGAAAATACACAGAGAGTCTGGATTATGTATATTTTTTTTTTCCTTAAATTTTTTTGACTGTGAAGGAGCTAAGTACAGAGAGACATTTCACTGTATGGGCTGCTAACTTAAACCAACATATATATTTTAAAGGTATGACTTTAGAATTTGGGTCTAAGGATATGTTATTGTGGAAAAGAGGTTCTTCTTTTGTTTCCACAGAGGATGAGAACTTGTGGAATCCTTCTAGTCTAGTGTGGTTTGATGGACCAAGATCCCCCAGAAAGGTTGCTGTAAACACCCCCCAAAATTACTTTGCCCAACAAGAAGCAGGTTGGAGAGAAATATGCCCAAATTCCCTAAATGATTGTTTATGTTTGTTTACATTTAAGAAGGGATATGTTATAGAGATGGATACTTTGTATTGGTATGGATCTTGGTTTATTGATACAAATTTGAGGTCATTTTTGTCATTTGTATATTTATTCTCTTGATTAAGGTATTGTGTTTGTGCAGTTCCTTTAAAAATGTAATGTATAATTAAGAAATATATGTTAATATATAATCATCTATAATAGTCAAGCTAGGTTTTCTAGATATATAGAAATATAGTTCGGGTAGATAGGCATTCTTCAAACCTTTGAAAGATTACAGAATATGACATTTAAAATGTTTTAAGGACAGGATTTTTTAAAATTTTTTTATTATTAAAAATTTCTTCTTCCCATTTCCCTCCTCCTCTCTTAACTCCCCTCCCCCTCCCTTGCCAGTCCAAGGAGCAGTCTGGGTTTCCTGCTCTGCGGGAAGTCCAAGGTCCAACCCACTCCATCTGGGTCCAGGAAGGTGCGCATCTAAACCGACTAGGCTCCCCAAAAGCCATTACATGCGGTGGGGTCAAAACCCAGTGCCATTGTTCTTGGCTTCTCAGTCAGCCTTCATTGTCCGACACCTTCAGAGAATCCGGTTTGATCCCATGTTTTTCAGTCCAGGTCTCGCTGGCCTTGGTGAGCTCCCATTAGACCAGCCCTGCAGTCTCAGTGGGTGGGCGCACTCCTCGCCCTGACTTCCTTGCTCGGGTTCTCCCTCCTTCAGCTCCTCATTTGGGCCTTGGGGGTTCAGTCCTGCGCTCCAGTGTGGGTCTCTGTCTCTATCTCCCTCCATCGCCAGATGAAGCTTCTATGGTGATAAGCAAGGTATTCATCAGTATGGCTATAGGAAAGGGCTATGTCAGGCACCCTCTCCTCAGCTGCCCAAGGAACTAGCTGTGGACATCTCCATGGATACCTGGGACCCCCTCTAGAGTGAAGTCTCTTGCTATCCCTAAAATGGCTTCCTTAATTAAGATATCTTCTTCTCTGCACCCCATTAACCCTTCCTCCATCCCAACCATCGTATTCCCCCAGGATCTCCCCATCCTCCCCTCCTCACTTTTCTATCCACATCTCCCCATCACCCCTTACCGCCACCCCACCCCCACCCCCAAGATCCCAATTTTTTGCCTGGCAATCTAGTCTACTTCCAATATCCAGGAGGATAACTATATGTTTTCCTTTGGATTCACCTTCTTATTTAGCTTCTCTAGGATCTGGAATTATAGGCTCACTGACCTTTATTTATGCCTAGAATCCACTTATGAGTGAGTACATACCAAATTCATCCTTTTGGATCTGGGTTATCTCACTCAGAATAGTGTTTTCTATTCCATCCATTTGCATGCAAAGTTCAAGATGTCATTGTTTTTTACCGCTGAGTAGTACTCTAATGTGTATATATTCCACACTTTCTGTATCCATTCTTCCATTGAAGGACATCTAGGTTGTTTCCAGGTTCTGGCTATTACAAATAATGCTGCTATGAACATAGTTGAACAAATGCTTTTGTAGTATGATAGGGCATCTCTTGGGTATATTCCCAAGAGTGGAATTGCTGGGTCCTGGGGTAGGTTGATCCCGAAGTTCCTGAGAAACCGCCACACTGCTTTCCAAAGTGGTTGCACAAGTTTGCATTCCCACCAGCAATGGATGAGTGTACCCCTTACTCCACAACCTCTCCAGCAAAGGCTATCATTGGTGTTTTTGATTTTAGCCAGTCTGAAAGGTGTAAGTAAGATGGTATCTCAAAGTTGTTTTGATTTGCATTTCCCTGATTGCTAAGGAGGTTGAGCATGCCCTTAAGTGTCTTTTGGCCATTAGAACTTTTTCTGTTGAGAATTCTCTGTTCAGTTCAGTGCCCCATTTTTAATTGGGTTAATTAGCATTTTAAAGTCTAGTAAAGCATCTTCAACAAATGGTGCTGGCATAACTGGATGTCAGCCTGTAGAAGAATGGAAGTAGATCCATATCTATCACCATGCACAAAACTCAAGTCCAAATGGATTAAAGACCTCAATATCAATCTGAACACACTGAACCTGTTAGAGGAGAAAGTGGGAAGTACTCTACAACATTTGGGCACAGGAGACCACTTCCTACGTATAGCCCCAGCAGCACAGACATTAAGGGCAACATTGAATAAATGGGACCTCCTGAAGCTGAGCAGCTTCTGTAAAGCAAAGGACACTGTCACTAAGACAAAAAGGCAGCCTACTGACTGGGAAAAGATCTTCACCAACCCCGCAACAGACAAAGGTCTGATCTCCAAATTATATAAGGACTTAGGATTTTTTATGACAGTAAGACACATCAGATCCTGGCAGCACCAATCTACTTCAAGAGGATGATGACCATCAAAGAGGCTCCTTATGGAGTTTGCTAGTCATTTGGGGAAGAAACTGCTCCAGCCTAAACTGCTTGATTGGCCTTGCAGGACCCACAGAAAAATGACTGCTGAACTTGCCTAAAGGTGAGATGGTCCTTCAGGGCTCCAGTTTCATGAAAGAGTCTGTCAGCCATTCTACAGAAAAAAACAACTGATGGACTTTGCCATTACAGGGCAAAAGAAATCTTCAAATTTCCTGCCTCATGGAAAAGTATGCTGGATACTATGGGTCTGTAGGCCGAAGATAGATGCTCTAATGATACAGAATTTTGGGTGACTATCCAGGCAGTGAGATGTCTCTGTCAATTCTAGAGTTTTGGAAGTTGTTAATGTACTTCCTGCTTACTTAGGTAATATTATATCCTTCCGCAGTCTTTGAAGGAGTTGAAGAATAGATAGTTATAGTTTTCCTTAATTATAATAAAAGATAAAGTAGATATAAGTATTATAACTATAATTCTTGCTTGATACCTGTTTTGTTATATGTAATTTTACTATGTTAAAGTTAAAACCTTCCTTTTTATTTAAACAGAAAAGGGGAAATGGTGTGGGAGGTCCTCCTATATATGTGTTGCTTTTATTGGTTAATGAGTAAAGAAACTGCCTTGGACTGCAATAGGGCAGAGTAGAGCTAGGTGGGGAAAACTAAACTGAAAGCTAGGAGAAAAAAGGTGGAGTTGGGAGAAGCCTTGTAGCCCCACCAAAGACAGATGCTGGAGGAAAATTTACCCACTAAATCACAGCCACGTGGCAATACACAGATTAATAGAAATGGGTTAACCAAAGATTTAAAAGAGCTAGCTAGCAATATGCTTATGTGATTGACCACACAAAGATTTAAATAATATAGTTTCTGTGTAGTTATTTGGAATCTGAGTGGCCAGGAATGAACAAGCAACCTCCCCCAAAAGAGTTCTGCCAAACAACTTCTCATACATTTACTTTTACCCCTAGGTACCCAAAGAAACATTTCATGTAACTTTGATTCTGTACATAGCATTTACTGCATCTTCTTTACATGTCTCACAGTTAGGTACAGTATTGGATCACTTTATGGCATCAAGAAATACAAAGTTGGGGAAACAACATGTGTTACTCTAACTGGTACTAAGAAATAATGCAGATGGCATGCTAACTTCTCAGGTTGAGTTGTAAAGGTTTAAAACTTCATCGCCTTGTTTTGTAAGCTCACTGGTTAGGAAGAAGTCTGTAGTTGCTGAGAGCCTTAATTATCTCTTTTTACTGACAAAAATATAAGCAATGTACTGTCTCCAAATCCCCAGGAATGAGCAGTTGGTCTATGGCTTTAAATCTTTTGCCAGCACAGGTTAAGAGATCAACATAGTTAAGCCCACACAAGTTTATTGCCAACTTGCAGAAAGGGTGGATTTTTATCATCTTTCTATTGATTCTTTTCCTCTTTTTCCAGGGCACTGTCTCCCTACATAAAATGCACATAATTAAAATGATGAAAATTCTTAGTTTTTTAGGCTGATCCCTTCCGCAGTACCTCACACAAAACAAACAAACAAACCAAAAAAGAATCCAGTCATAAATAACTTCCCAAGCTTTCCTGGGGTCATAAAGGGGTAGAGATTCTTCATGTTATGCTGAACTAAATTACTCTAACACTCAGATTCCAGACACCCATAAAGTGATAGCAGAAGCTGTTGTGACCTCCAACTTTGGGAAAGAGCCAGCCCTGACTGTCCAATATACCCTAGCAGTAAGAATAGTATTTCATTGAAGTTCAGCCCCAAGTGCCATTTTGAAGATGTGGAGCCTTTAGGATCTGATTAGAGGAAGTAAGTTTTTAGGGGTAGGCTTTGAAGATTATACCTGCTCATGTTTCTGGATTTTCTTCCTCTGTTTCCTGGCCCAGTGCCAAATGAAAGACCTGTGGCTATAGGCTCCCAGCTCTGTAGTAGAAGAAGACACTCTGCCTTGCCTTTCCACAAAGATGGACTGAAACTTTTGGAAACAATCGTTTAAAAAGAATCCTGTCACCCTTACTTGCTTTGTAAAGGATTTTGTCACAGTGATGAGAAAAGAGAAAGAACATGATGGCTGGAGTTTTCTCCAGTATGATGATTATTAGGTGGATGGCTTATTTTTTTCCTGCTCTTTCCTCGGTAGATAAACAGAGGGAAATTCAGGGACAACCTAAGTTCTGAAAAGATAGGAAGAGCCTGGTTCCCTCCAGTCCCTTGATGTAGGAAGTCCATCTGTATGTGTGTTGCTTTTACTGGTTAATGTATAAAGCATCTGCACTGACCTGTGATAGGGCAGAGTAGAGCTAGGCAGGGAAAACTAAATTGAATGCTGGGGAAAAAAGGCGGAGTTAGGAGAAGCCATGAAGTTGCCAGAAGAGAAAGATGCGAGCCACCAGTGGGAACTTTGCTGGTAGGCCATGAACCTCATAGTAAAATATAAAATAATGGAAACAGGTTAATTCTATATGTAAGAGCTAGCCAATAAAAAGCTAGTGCTAATAGGCCAAGCAGTGATTTAATTAATATAGTTTTTGTGTGGTTATTTTGGGGCTGAGCAGCTGGGAACAAACAAGCAGCCTCCTACAACAGTCCGTGACTGATGATATATGGTACTAGAACAGGTTACATATACAACACTCTCCCCAAAGACCCATGTGCCAGGGGCATGGTCCAAGCTTGGTGCTATTGGTAGTTGGTGGGACAGGAGCCTGTCAGAAGCTAGGTTTCCTAGTGGGACGGTCATTTTTGGCTAGAGTCATGTGCTTGCAGGGGACTGCAGTGCTTCAGCTGCTTCCCCTTACTGTTTAGGTGGTTTATCTCCCCTGCACTTCCACCATGATATTGCCCCTGCTCCAAGAACTAGAAGCAGTGTCTTCCCTACCATGAGTGAGCCTTTGAGAACTTAATCCAGAGTGAAACTCCTCCCCCTCCATAAGCCTTGTCTCAAGATGTGTCATAGTGACAGGGACCTCCAAACCACTAGATCTAAGAGAATGTCTTCAGAGAACAATGGTTAAGTGAATAAATTATTTACATTTCATATCAAATACCACTACTTAACACTGAGAGACAACTCAAAAATTCTATATTACTTAAATGACCTGAAAAATAAAAGCCAGATAACCATGAAGATTGTCCATTAAGACTTTGTCGCCTTTGAAAAAAACTCTGTCTCAATAAAAGAGCCCCAAGCCCAAAGACATTAAGACCAAGATGTTAACCACTGCTCATGCCTGATATTTACTCTGTTTACTGCTAGCCTAAATCTTCTAAGTGCCATGCACTACACAAAACTCATGGCCATCTGAAATACCTATGTATGTCCTGTCTTGAGTCCTACTCCCTAGAAGCATAGTCTGAGGCTAGGGTTTTGGTGTATATGCATTATTAGCAAGTGCTTCCAGGAGAAAGGAGGGAAGCAGGATGGAGCAGGACAGAGTTGCACAAGAATACAGCCTCAATTGGAGTCCTCTGTAGTGGGATCCTAAGAGCTCTGAAGAATGAACCGTGTCATTCTGCAGCTCCACGCCCATGAGTCACTTGTGTAGATGGACAGTTACAGTATCTCTCTGGAAAGGTAGTCCCTATTTGGTCCAGGTCAAGTTTGCAGAAGAGGGAGCAGTTGTGAGCCATTAGTAGACAAATTCATGGCAGCTGCAGGACGTGTGTGCTGGCCTGAATGGAAAGGGGGCTCGGCCAGGTTCCAGGGCCATCTATATCAGTTTATCCCTCGAATGCTGCTGTATTATCCAGTTGTTCCCAACTCGCAATTCACTTCATCTAGAGACAGGATTTCCAGCATCTTGTTATCCAGAGGATCGAGTTTAGAGGTTGACTGACAGTTGCTGAGTCTGTTGGTGGCCATTTCATGCCTGATGAGTTCAGTCAGGAATGGCAACATGAGCTGCTCAAATTTGGTGATGGTTACAAAAATTTTTGTGTTTTTCCCCATATTTGAAAAATATATTATCTCAAAGTTTTAGGAGCTTTTTCTAGGCTTTTCTTACTACATTAGTCCCTCCCTCCCTCCCTCACTTCCTTCCTCCCTCCCTCCCTCCCTCCCTTCCTCCCTCCCTCTCTCCCTCCCTCCTTCCCTCCCTCCCTCCCTTCCTCTCTCCATTTTTTCTCCCTCCATTCCTTCCGTCTTCTACTTCCTTCCCTTTTCTACTTTTTTTTTAATTGAGATTCTGGGAATTTGAGATGGAGTCTCAAGTACTGACCTCAAATTCAGTAGGCAGCCAATGCTAGCCTTGCTTGAGCTTCCAATCCTCCCGTTTCTGCCTCCTAAGTACTGGGATTAGAGAGGTATGTGCCATTGCCCCTGCTCAGACATTTCTCTACTTGTCATGTTTGGAGTTCTTCCAATTGCTGAGCATGTGCATCTGCCCATAAGTTCAATGAAGCAGGAAATCAGCAGTAGGCATGCATTGGATCCACTTAGGGATGGAACAAAGCTAGCACTCCTGACCCACATGTAGCTCTGTTTTAATCAAGGATCTCCAGCATGGTTTTACTCAAGTAATGGCTACGTTACTTTCAAAGTAACCTTTTTTCAAAGTTATAACAAAAATAAAGTGAGTAAAAATGATCTAGTTCTGGAGGTTCGTAGGCTCACATCATAATGACTTTTCTGTTGATAGACTCAAGATAGTGCCGAGCAGCACATGGCAAGAAGCAAGCATCATGCAGGTAGGTGTGTCTCACACCTTCGGATCTCTGACTTGATGTAGAGCAATCGTTTTTTAATCTTCGGGAAGGGATTCCCTTTGATGACTTTATTTAATCCTGATGACCTCTCAAAGATAATTTTAAAAATTACAGAGCAAATTTCTGCCTTCTTGATACCTCACATTGGAATTAAATTTTAGCCCATTGATTACCACCTGCTTGGGGAAATGCTCAAACCGCATCTAAGCCACAGTGTACTTCCTGGACTCTTAAGTTTGGGATCCTTTACTCAACTGTCTCATTTCTGCCTGGGATCTCCTCAAAAGCCCATGTTTTTCACATGCACCTTGAAACTTGCCTAATTTCTCCTCCTTACTTATTTTCAAGACTGCTTCTGCTATTTAGATAATTGTTAGAGTAGAATCCCATTTATTGGTAAAAAAAAAAAAAAAAGAAAAAACCAACAAAAAAGTGTCTTAGTTAGTTCACGCTGCCGAAAGAGAAATACTGCAAATGGCAACTTCAGCAATAGCAATTGTTTTACCACAGAGTCTAGGGTTTTGGTAAGGGTTGCCCACTTCTTCCTCTGTCTTCATTGCCTTTCTTTGGCTCATGACTGTGGGGAGAGATGGAGAGATGGAGAGAGAGAGACAGAGACAGACAGACAGACAGAGAGAGAGAGAGAGAGAGAGAGAGAGAGAGAGAGAGAGAGAGAGAGAGAGAGGACAGAGAGATCTGATGTATTTCCCCATAAGGATGTATAAACACACTTTCTTAAAATCTCATGTAATGTTGGGGACTGTGGACTCCCAGACCCTGACTTTCCTGTGACCTCCCTGCCTGCTGGAGTAAACAACTTGTTTTCTTATGCTTGCAGCTGCTCTGAGCATTAGACCATCAGGAGTTCCTGATGGCAGAGGAGTGAACTTGCAGCTGAGAGTTCGGGAGTGGCCATTAGTCAAGGAGACCCTATATAAGCTGCCCTGGAACACAATAAAGAGGGCATTCTTGGGCATTCTTGGTACTCATGTGTCTGTGTGTTTCAGTCTCCAGCCCCTTGTCTGACTCTCCAATGGTACCATAGCGTGTGGTGCATAGAGCAGGCTTTGTGCTACAATGTAACTAATTTTTGTGTATGTAAAAGTGTGCAGTATGTCATGTGTGTGCATATCCACCTACAGAAGCAAGAGGTTTACCCTGAATGTCATCTACCTACCTACCTATCTATCTATCTATCTATCTATCTATCTATCTATCTATCTATCTATCTATCATCTATCTACCCTTTCTTTCTGAGAAACAATCTCTCAATGAACCAGAGCTTGTTAGCTGGCTAGACTGGCTGCTTAGTAAGCTCCAGGGATCCAACTATCCCCCACGAACACCAGTGTCAGGGTTACACACACAAACTGCCATACTTGACTTCTATGCACGTACGAGGCCTTCAAACTCAGATCTCCATGCTGAGGTGGAAAGCACTTACCTACTGGGCCATCTTCCTAGCCCTTACCTCATGTAATCTCAACTACCTTCTCGGAGGTTCTTTCTCCAACTACAGCCATATTGACAGTGGGGATTTCTGAACTGTATCTTGAAATGTTCTCAGTTTTAAAGAGCACCCCAATATGCGTGGCTTGTCACTCTAAAAATAAATTTTTAAATGGAGGAGGTTTTTAAAAAGAGAAGAAAGAAGGAATCCAAACCCATTGGTAATTTTCTGATCTCTCATCGTGAGGTCTGAATGTAGCTTTCCTGGACAAGCTGATATTCCTGGCGGCGCTCCACGAAGCCTCAGAACAATGAAGCCAGGGTGCAGAGCCTTGGAAGGACGTGTTGGGTGCACCTCTCCACATTCGTTTGTCCATTGTCCCACAGCTGCCAGTCACAGCCCTTTAGAGAAGGTTGGAGCTTATCACAAGAGTAGGGTTTCAGCTGCTAGAATGCTTTGTGACGCTCAGTCATTCTCCCTGCCTCCGGGTCTTTAGAACTGTTCCTTAAGACGCCCTCAAGCCGAAAAGGTGACACAATTTGCATTTGCCTCAATGCTTCCACAGAGCCTTCCCAAGATTATTTTACACTCAGACATATTAGACTATTTTTTTCCACCGGATTGCCAATTAGAAATGGGAGCCGAAATGTATCCTATACCCTACAATTGCACATACAAAAGTCCTAACGTCTGACAAAGAAACAATGCCGCCCTATCTGTGGAATCTAGCTGCCTGGTGAAATATTCAGCAAATATTTATTACATGGAAGTATCTGATCGAAACGTCAGAATTCTCTACATTGCTTCACTGGTCTCCAAACTCCCTTTCCAAGCTCCGGAAGATTGATTGCCTTTCTTCCTCTTCTCATCTGCATCCCGAGACACACACTACATTGTCTGCCTTATCATCAGTGAAGAAGCAAGCTCCACTTGAATGACCCAAGCTCCCGGCTAGTTGCTGCGGAATTGAAAGCTGTTAGGGCATGGAAAACACACGGACATAAAACTCTGTTTTTCTCTTTTGGGTAGGTTTTGATTTCAGCAGCATAGAGGATGGAGCCTGCGAATTGAGAACAGCCATGCGAAAGGTTGAGAGGAAGGCCTTCATTTTCTGCACAAAAATGATGCGTCCTTCTTTTTGTGTCTGAGCGGCAAATCTCTGCAGTGTTGAGGGCCAGCTGCTGCTATGTGCACTGCGGTTAGCACGGTCTCCTTTACGATCTAAGCTTCACCAGACAGGGAGCTGCAGTTATTTTGTTCATTTCTCCATTTCTAGTGCCTGGTAAATGCCATAGTCTTTTTATTATTGAATTATAAATCAATAAAATATAAGCACAAAGCCTGCTAGAGTTTACCTAACTGGTGTATAATCAAAAACATGAATTTTGTGAACAAGAACACCCCAAATGGTACTATTTTTTTTCCATAGAGTTGAGGTGGGTGTTAGTAATGGGACTTTCTAATTGATGTTTAAAAACTCCTTTACCAAACATCAGCGACTTTCGTCATGCTATGTTTAACATACCTGAGACCAGGAACAGGCACTTTCTGGAGTCCAAGATTCACTTCTGTACCACGTGGCAGGCTTGGCAGACGGCAATTTCTAGTACTTGCCCCTGTGATATTTCTCGGGCAGATCATAAAGGGCCTGGTCCTAAAGGCATCGGTAGAAGAGAATGGTAGAGCCACACTTCCGTACAGCCTGGAGTAAGAACGAGAGCGACTGCATGGTCAGAGACCATCCGCTTCCTCCTCTGCAGTTCTGAGTTCTGAGAAGAACTATAACTCCACTGGTTTCTTTCCTCTTGTTTTCATTTACCTGTCATTGCATGGTCCAAGGTTAAAAACTGATTTTTTTTTCTTTCTTCAATGCTGGTTTATCAGGGATTGCTTCCTGACTTTTTCACGTTAAAGTAACCTTTTATTTCTTTATTTTTTCCAGGTTTTAAAAGAGTTTTATCTGGTTTTGATGTCTCAGCTATTTTTGTATATTTAAGTTTTTTTTAAGGTTTAGAGTTACTCATTTAAGTGTGTGTGTGTAACTAGCAATTAATTTTTCATTTCCATCTCACTTTAAAAACTCCAGAGTTTTTACTCCAAAAAAGCAAGATTTTATCAGAAAATGTCACTAGACCAGGAGAGAGCAAAGACACTTGTCACTCAGCTCGTGGGTGCTTGCCCTGGTAGTGTATGAGTTTCATTAAAAGAGCAAAGTTATTTCCTGAGGACTCATGGGAGATGGTGTCCAAGGTTTGACATAGCTGGCATATTGGAACCAATAAAGGAACCTCTTGTTCAGGACCACTTAAATTAAGCATTCTAGGCTTTGTAAGTGACATGAATGTGTGGCTTAGGGTAAGAATACTCTATGCAGGTCTTTATCTCAATTTCTGACTCCCAAGTTTTTATTACACTAGAACAAATTAGGTAGTCATTACATCAGGAAGCCACAGCAAAGCAATATTTCTCAAGTGTTAAATATAAAATATAAGGAGGAAAAAGGAAAGAAAACTTTTAGAAGGCAGAGCCGACCCCCGTAGCTGTGTGAAAGACTCTGGGGCCTGTGAGGGCAGAAGTGCTTGAAGGAGGGCAAAGTGGGCTGTGATCTTCTCCCTGGAACCTCTTGGCTCTCCGGAAAGCCTCTCTGTAGCAGACAGGCATGCCTAGCTCACAGGTGATGGCAGAATGAACTCCATTTTAAGATGTCTTAGGGTTAAATTTCCTGTAGTCAGCTAAACACTTGGTACATCATTTATTTCTCCACATCACTCTTCAAGCTGAACAAAGCTTTCCCTTCTTACTCCAGTCCTAACTTTACAGTGACCGCGAAGGCCATAGTGTGGCCAAGTACCGCAACCAGGGCCCCTACTGGAGTTTCTCTCTTTGGCACATTCCCCAGGTCCCAAGCCCTGTCCACCGTCCAGTAAGCTGTCAAGTTTTCCTATGAGGAATGTACCAGCAAACATGGCTCCTGCCTTCAAGTTCCTGCCTTGAGTTCTTGTCTGGAAACCCATAAATGATGAAATAAACCTTTCTTCACCCGAGATGCTTTGGGTTAGTGTTTTATCATAATAGCACAAAGCAACTTGATACTGAAAAATTATTTCCAAGAATTGATGCAGTTATTAAGAAATCCCCAGGGTTGCCCTGGGGACTCTGAAGACTGCAGCTGAATGAATGAATGCCTGTGATGGATGGGATTGCAAAAACAAAATGCACACCAGAATGATGTTGGGCATTTTGTGAAATGTGGAAATTCTTCAGTTTGATGCAGCCACAACTGTCCTGTAAAACTAGAAGGAGGGAGACTTGATAAATCTCGTACATGACTCTGAAGAACTTTACCGGTTTTGAAAACCAAACGCCCATGGTTTTCTTCATCATGTCTTCCTAGCCAGGAGCCACAAACTGTCTGAATCAGCCCTGTGGCTAACTTATGGAGCAAAATAGTCCTTCCATAACCAAGCAAAGAGACTCTTCAAATGTTTTTTAGTATCTCAAAAAATTCAGTAGAGTTGGGTTTGGTACCATAGTAAACCTTTCCAGTTGTGACTGGCTGGCCTTCTTTTCCATGTTTGCAAAATTAACAAGTCACTTAAAGATAAAAATGTGATTTTTTTCATGATATTACAGATAACCGTAACATCACAGAAATCTGTAAGAGAACTCTTGATGCTTAAGAGACTGGAGAAGATGACATCACAATGTTTTCCAATGTTCTGTATTTAACTATTGTCCAACTTTTATATGTCAAAAATATATATTTCCAAAAGTCTGGGAAATACGCTTAGTCACTCACTTTTTAAAATATCTGCCTTGCTATGTATTTCAAGCTGGTGCTAAGCTGGTATTTCCTGCCTCCCTCTCCAAAGTGCTAGGTCCCAGGTGTGTGCTATCATTCCCAGTTTAGCTTCATACATCTTCAATTTATGATCACCTAACAAAAGCTGGTGCATCAATAAGGATTCTAATCCGACATCTATTACTTTGCTTCCAGGGAATGTTATAGACTTGGACTCAGTGAGATGACACAGTTTGCAAAGGCACTTGCAGTCGATCCTGACAAACTGAGTTTGATCACCTGGGTCAGTAGTGGTTCTCAACCTTTCTATGCTGTGACCCTTTAATATGGTCCGCATGTTGTCATGAGCCCCAACCATAAAATTATTTTATTGCTTCTTCATAACTGTAATTTTACTACTGTTATGCATAATAATGAAAATATCTAATATTTTTTATATTCTTAGTTGACCCTTATTAAAAGGTTATTTGCTGGTTATTTGTTCCCTCTTAGAGGGGATCACAATTAACATACTGTGAACCCTTTATGTAGATCCATCTGGTGGAAAAAGGAAATAATTGATGTTGTAAGTTGTCCACTGACCTCCACAAGTGTAGCATGGTACATGGATGTGTACGTGACAGTACACACATACACACACACACACACACACACACACACACAACACACGCAAATATAATTTAACAGTTTAAAAATACTTACATTTTTTTTAAAAAAAAATTTATTCCCGGTGGTGGTGGTGCACACCTTTAGTCCCAGCACTTGGACATCTCTGGGAGTTCAAGGCCAGCCTGGTCTACAGAGTGAGTTCCAGGACAGGCTCCAAAGCTTTAGAGAAACCTGTCTCAAAAGAAAGAAAGGGAGAAAGATGGAATGTCTCATATGGACCTTGCCTCCATATAGTCTCTGCCATTGCCCTGTGGCGTCCACAGGTACACTGTGCCATGTATGCACCTGCGTGTGCATACAGGAATACACACATACAGAGATAAAATAGTAATAGTAAAATATAAAAGTAATGCATTGTAATAACACATTTAATAAAGTAGAAAAGGCTCGGAGAGGGGAGAATAGAAGAAATGTCTGTTTTGTAGTAGAGATACTGGAAGTAGGAAATTGTCATTTGGTAAAAATAATATTTCTGATTCAGACAAAAATTGGTACTAATGAATTTTACAAAGGTAGGGTCTTCGCTTTTGTTTACTTATTTTATATGTGTTTTGTCTGCATGTATTTCTGTGAATCATGTGTATGCCTGGTGTCCAGGGAGCTTGAGAATTACAAATCCCCTGGATCTATAGTTAAACTTGTGAGCTTCCATGTGGGTTCTGGGAATTGAACCTGGATTGTCTGTGAGAGCAGCCAGTGCTCTTAACCATTGAGCCATCTCTTCTGTTCAGAAGAAGTAAGGATATTTTAAATGTTGAAGTATATCCCTTCAGGTACTTATTAACATCGTGTTACTAAGTAGGCTTTTGTTTGTTTGTTTGTTTTTAGGCAGCTGTCTTTATCTAGTGGAGAAAGAGAAGAACACTGGAGCTCGGATGCACTGACATCATGAGCTTCCTTGCTCAAAGTTCTAAGAAGAACACAATGTTGCTGCTCCCTCCTTCCTGCTGTAAAACAGAACCTGAGGATGATCATGAGTTTCCCACTCCACAAAACTTCAGTGCTGTGCTTAAGAAACAGTGCACAGAAACAGAAAGTGCTGAAGTATGCCTCCAAGTTCAAGGAGACGGAAAAAAAACACAGTAATGAGGCTCACACAATCCTGGGTTAGACTCTCAGTTTGCAAAGAAATCTTACTGAATAATTAGTAAAATTGGAATGGAGTATGTAACTTTGATTAGTAGCCAATTAATGTTTATTTTCCGATGCTGGTCATCCTCTGTGCCCCCACAGGAAAATGCCATTAGTTTTAGGGGGAAAAACCCTAAAATTTTACAAAGCCATGGGTTATCTGCTACTTATTCTTAGGTGATTCAAAAATAATTATATAGGTGCTATACAGTAATTATACAATTGTATATTAAGACATGTTATAGTAAAATATGAATAATTGGCTAATCTGGTATAGATTACTTAAGAATTCTTTGTACTACTTCTGACATTTTTGTATCTATGAAAGAATCTCAAAATAAAAAGTTAAAGAAATTGATGAAATATAGACCAAATAGTATAAGAAAGTAAATCAAGACAGTTGCCCATGTCTGGGATTTAACAAAGGTAAAATTACTGAAGAGAGCATCTTGTAAATACTCTCATCCACCCAACAAAATTTCTTCGGTGAGTGATCACACTCTTGATGAAGAACAGTAGGGTCACATGACTCTGAGAGATAGAGTTGAGTTGTAAGATAACAAACCCCATTATATAATTTTGTTTTTGGAATCAAATGTGATGGTTCTGTTCTTACAGAGGTTCTCAACCTGGGGAGGTCACAATGCCCACAGAGGTTGTATATCAGATATCCTGTATACCATATGTGTATATTGCAATTTTTAACAATAGCAAAATTACAGTTGTAAAGTAGCATACAGTTGTATGGTTGGGGGGTACCACCAAATGGGGAACTGTATTAAAGAGACACAGAATTAGAAAAGTTGAGAACCACTGTGCTAAAATGAAATAGGATTGTATCAAGTTATTGGAGGAAAAGCACTATATTACTAAAAATTAAATGTAATTATGCTTTACTTTTGCTACCTAAAAACATCCCAGCTATGCCTAAATAATCATGAAATTACTTGATTTGTCTTATGTTTATAGTAGATTTGATCCTAGAGTGATTCCCCAGGAATGAATATTATTCTATTCATTTATTCATTTATTATTTCACTTCATGCAGCATCTAGTGCATCGGAATGTTGAAAGCCATAGTGTGAGCATGGATTATGAGGATAAGAGACACAGGGGTGCTTCCCGGAGAACTATGTCAGTCAGCTTGGCATGTCTGTAGTAAAATATCTGAGGTCATAAACTTATAGAGAAGAAACTTGCATTTGCCCATGGTTTTGGAGGAAATAGAAGAAGAAGCTTGCTTTGGGGTCTATGCTGAGGCAGTGCATGGTGATGCAAGCTACGCACTTGATGTTGATCAAGGAGGGGTAGAAGAGGAAGAGGAGTAGAAGTCAAAATCAGAACTGGAATCAGGTACCCAACATCTCCTTTCATGGCATGCTCTTAACAATCTAACCACCATGCCCCCTTTCCCCCACCCCCATGCACCCCCCCACACACACACGGGCCCTACAGGTTACACTACCTCTGTTTAGCGTCTTTCTGAAAAGAAAGCCTCTATCCATACAGCTTTGAGGAACCATTGCATATTCATTCAATAGCAGAGAACCAGCATCATTTTAAAAACAAGAAACAACAGGCAGCCTGACCCATTTAGCTCAAAACAGATTTTAAAGCTGTGGTTCCCAGCACCAGCAGCACCAACCTGACCAGGGATCTTGTTAAGGATGAGCATTCTCAAGCCCTACCCAGACCTTAGTAACTGAAGAGTGGGACCCAGCAGCAGGAATCTTTCAATCTTAGAGATCAGAAAGCCTGCTAAAGTTTGTTAGAGCCTGGCTGAGTCATCTCCTCTGTAAATGTGGTAGCACCCTCTTCTAGGAACTACTCAGTCACCAGTGTCTCCTCAGAGATGGGGGTGCATGAGGACAAACTTCAATGGGTGTTCTCTTCCACTAGCTACAGTGATGTGGGTTGTCTAATCCTACAGCTGGGAGAATGTGTAAAGGAATTCTCTTTGCTCCCTCTAACTGCGTTTTTTTTCTTGGAACATGCAGCCCTGGCTATTATGACAATGACATCTTCCTTTGTCTAAGCCTAGCTCTGTGTATACCTTGTCCCTGGGTTTATAGACAGTAGTGGAAAAAATTCAGGCAAACTTGGCTATTTTGAGAGTGAGGCTTCTGCCACCCAGCCTCAACTTTGACAAACTCCTAGGCGTTCTCCAGATCAGAAATTTTCCACAAACCAACGTCAGGTCATTCTTCCGTCTGTCACACCTCCACCAAGTCACGCCACTGGAGTTTATCTTACATAAGACATTGCTTCTTCCTTCTGATTTGGACTCGTGTTGAAGAGTGGAACTTGTGGATATTGGGGGAGGAGAATAACAACTCTACATATTTTGCTTTGGTGGTACTTGTGATTTGAAAGTGTGTTTGTGTAAGAAGTTGTGGGTTTGATGCACTGCTGAAATGTCTTAAACTAATTGAATTCTGAGTAGGCTGTGAAGTATTCGAAAGGAAGTAGGAAATTCTAAAAGGGCAGTGTGGTGGGGTGAGCATGGTTATATAACCTTGGGGTGCTGGGGAGTCTAGAGAGTGGGAACATTGTAACTCCTAGTATTTGTGGAGTCTGGAGTGGGAGAATCCAAACTCTGGTCCTGAGTCTTCTCATTGGTTAAGGGGAGTGGAGTACTCATTTTAATTCTGAGCACCATTTTCCTTTCAGAACAATTTCTGATCCTAAAGTTAGAGTTATTTCCTCTCAAAAACATAGTAATGATTGCTAAATATGAAAAAAACCTGAACAAAAAAACAGGTGAAATAAGGATAAGTTCTTATACAAAATTTAAATCCCTTCATCACAGTGAAAAATCCAAAGCCTTAACACGGAAGGCAAAGAAATGTGCTTAGAGTTGGTGCCACTGCATTAGAAATTCATGAGCAAACAAAAGAACCGTCTTTGCTGGCTTGTTTAGCAATGACTCCAAAAGGCTGACTGTGCATACTTTAAGAAGCCCATGAATTTTATCAGCCATAGGATTCTATGTGACAATGGCATATTTAGCAAACGTGTTCTACTGTAGTAGTGTGGGCAGCAGTCTGAGTTCTCTTCTCTTGCAGACCAACTGACTCTTCCTTTTTAAATTTTATGCATTTTCTCTGTTAGCATCAAGCCAGAATTCTGGGAAATATATAAAACAAAAAGTCTAGGACATGACTTGCATAGATGGCTGACTGTCGTTCTTCAGCTAGATTTTATGAGCTCCCCCACGAAAGACCATGGTTGGTTTGTTTTCCATGTATTTGATGACAGGGGAACACTGAACCAAACCATTGTGGTGAGGCTCGCAAATCTTTAAGTGTCCTAAATGGCCACAGAGAGGGACTTGCGACAGGCTAAAAGCGAGACTAAATTATATATATTCAAGATAAGTTGCTGTCTTTAAATTTTCAGTGTATCATGAAGAAGATGCTAGATGTGTCAGTAGACCGTGCAGTCATGTGAAAGACTCTCTACATGGACTACTGTGTGATGCCACATACCAACACCAAAGCATCATAAGGATGAGTAAGGAAGCCCCACACCTCTACTGAGAGGTGAGCATTAATCTCTGTCATTTGTTACTTCTGTTGTGCTTGGTGGTTTTTCCTCATTGCTTAACTGCTGTTCTAGCATGGTTTCTTCTCTTCTGCAATCTCATAGATGTAGTTATCTTTCTTCTCAGCCTTAACAGTTCCTCCCAGTGTCCGCTGTTACAACTGGCATAGTAGTTGTCTTAGTTAGGGTTTCTATTGCTGTGAAGAGACACCATGACTTATAAATTCCTATAAAGGAAAAAACATTTAACTGGGGTAGGTTACATTTTCAGAAGTTTAGTCATTATCATCGCTGTGCGACATGGCAGTGGGCAGGCAGACAAGGAGCTAGAGAAGGAGCTGACATTCCTACATATTGACCTGCAAACAGCAGGAAGTGGTCTCAACTAAGTGTAGCTTGAGCATAGGAAACCTCAAAGCCCACCCCCACAGTGACATACTTCCTCCAATAAGGCCACACCTCCTAATAGTGTCACTCCCTATGAACTTACCGGGGTCAATTATGTCCAAACTACCACTGAGGTCATTATTTCCTTTAGTCTGCTCTTACTGTGGAAAGTTTTTCTTTTTCCAGTTGTGACAGTTTTTCTGAGTACAATTAGTCTAGGTTGGCAGTTATTATCTTTCCGGACCCGAAATATATCACCACATGCCCTCCTGGCTTTTTAATTTTTTTTTCTGCCAAGTAATCTCCTACTTTGTTGAGCCTACCTTTATATATGGTTTGATGTTTCTGGAAGCTTCTAACTTATTTTATGTATATTCTGTGTATTTAGTGTTTTGACTATAATATGGTGTTGGAGGTTCTTTTAGTTTTGTTTGTTTGATGTTATAAATGCTTCATACACCTATGTGGGCATCTCTTTTTCAAGATCTGAGACACTTTCTGCTATAATTTTATTGAAAATGTTTTCTGTTCCTTTTGCATTAAATTATATCTTTCTTCTTCTGATTCCGTGATTCATATATTTTGTCTTCATCTATGTTCCATCGATCTTACAATTACTCTGGTGAGTTATGCTTTATATAGGACTTGTTTTTCCTCTTGCAGCTTTCAATGCTTTATTTGTTCTGGACATTTAATGTTTTAACCATTTTTTATGAGGAGATTTTTTTTCTGGTCTTGTCTATTTGACAAGAAAAGACTAAGGAAAGGAAACGCAACCAGGTAACTTCAAACAGTCACAGCTCTCTGGTTTGCCTAGACCCAGGAGCCCTGGCAAAGCTTGTATACAGGAACAGCAAAAGAGAAAGTAGGGAAGGGCAAGGTGAAGACAAGAAGAGGGCAGGACAAAGTGGGGTTTGTTTGTTGTTTTTTTCTTTGTTTATTGGCAGTCGTTATTAAGCAAAAAAATAAATAAGAGTAGATGGCTACAGATTGTGCTTTCTGCTTTGCCTTTTGGTCCATCTTGAGTCTCAAGGGTATTTCCTGGTCTTACAAATGTAAGACCTGTCACACCCAGAGAGCTCCTGTTGTATGAGGCTGGGTTTCAGATGTTGCTTATACCTTCAGAAGACTGGTTGCTTATACTTGCCTCTAATCTCAAGCAGCTCTTTGAAAAACTGGGCCACAGATGCTGGTCCAATCTCCATGGGTTGGGCTGTAAATGTTGGACCTCTTCCTGCCCAATGGTCCCTTGAGGTTCTCTATGCCACTTGAATCCCAAGTCTGTTTTCCTGATGACTCTGGCTCCAGTCAGGGTTTCATCTTGCTGAATGCAATATGGTTCTGATTATGAGTGTCTTCCCTTTAGACTGCAGGTATTAATCTGGCCAGGTTTCAGTGTATAGTCCCATGACACATGCGGTGAGGTTTCCCTAACACGCAGTTCACAGAGCGCCTGGGGCTGTCCAGCCACTGCCTCAGCAGGAATCTTGTTTAAATGGTACCCAGCAGCTGTTGCCAGCCAGCTGAGTGGGTGGGTGGCACCTCCTCTTCTGTCAGTGCTGGCACTTCCCCCACTCTTTCTGCTCTTTACAATGTCTGTTACTCAAAGTACAAGTCCAGATTTTTCTGAGCTTCTGTCTTAAGCCTTGGCTTCTGCCATCTGCTGTCACTGGTTCCTGTCACCTAAGAGTAGAGAGCTTCCCAAATGGTGCCAGTCTTTCAGAGACAGTCCCTCATTTGAGAAGTCCCTCATTTTATGTTGTTGTTAAAGTTGGAGATATTACGGCATTGCCCCCATCTTCTGATACTTGCTTCAGCCTTTCCTGTTTGTTCTCTGGAGATTCTAGCAGACATTCCCTTCCTTGGTCCACCATCTTCTGAAGATCTGTACTACTTATCTCTGCTTCTATTTACCCTGAGAACTACTGTGTGGAAAACCTGAAATAAATGAGAGATAGTTCTTAGCCCGCATCAGAACTCATCTTTTTCATTTCACGTGTGGCTGTTTGGACGAAGGTACTTTTTTTTTTCTAAACAACTTCTAATCTTAGCCATCTTGCAGTTTTCTGCTGGGTCTCTTCTATATAGGACAGGCTGTGGCGGGTGGGGAAGGTTAGGATGGAGCTCTTATTTTATCTGGAAGCCTGTAATGGGCTTCTTTCCTTCCTTCACAATTCTTTCACTTTACCCACACCCCTTGGCTCAGCACGTCTCTCTTTCATCTTAGCCATCCTCAGGCTCTATCCAGACATCCCTGTGCTGAGAGTGGTCCTTTTGGCTTTCATTCCTTTTGAAACCCTCCCTGATCTGAGTACTGATCATCCTTCTATTTCTCCACTATTCCTGACATTAAGATATTCAAAGAGGACATTAAATTCATAGTCATCTGAGTACCTGTATAGTTTCTGTACCACATGTTTTCTCTTGCCCTCTATGTGGCTATATTCTCTGTGTTGTTATGTATTCATATGGAAATTTCCATTTTTTTTTTTGTTCGCTCGGATGGCTGCCGCAGCTGCCGAGGCTCAGTTCTTCTATAGCTCTCCTGGTCTCCCTTTTGTTTCTGGAAACATAGCCTCTGGTGTGGCTGCCTCTAATGGTGTCACCAAGGTGTTCAATGACATGAAATTAGGTGGTCCTCGATGCCAGAAGAAGTGAAGAAACCCAAGAAGGCTGTGGGCTTCTGCCTGAGTGAGGACAAGGGCATCATTCTGGAGGAGGGTAAGGACATCCTGGGAGGAGATGTGAGGCAGACTGTGGACGACCCCTGCACCAGTTTTGTCGAGAGGCTGCCAGACAAGGATTTCAATGGATGCTCTCTACAAAGCCACCTACCAAGCCAAGGAGGGGAAGAAGCAGGACCTGATGTTTACCATCAGGACCCCTGAATGTGTATCCCTTAAGAGCAAAATGATCTATGCCAGCTCAAAGGATGCCATCAAGAACAAGCTGACAGGAATCAGGCATGGATCACAAGCAAACTGCTAGGAGAAGGTCAAGGACTGCAGTATCCTGGCAGAAAAACTAGGTATGCTCTATTTCCTGAGGGCAAGCCTTTGTGAGCCACCTCCAGTCCCCTACATGGAAGACCTAGCAGCTCCAGGCCTGTTCTCAGGTGTTGCAGAATTCTCCTTTCCTGCCAGACCAGAGGGGCTGGGGGTGGATCCCATCAGTGGGAGAGAGTAATCCTCTAGTTGCCAAATGTCTTCTCCACCCCCTGGACTATTCTCTTGACTCCATCCCTGGTGGTTCTGCCTCCCCACACTGCTTCTGATCTTCTGATTCCTCTTGGGTTGAAGCAGACCAAGGCCCTTCCCAGGCACCCAGTGTGAGGGAGCCTGTATTGTTCTAAGGACACTCCTACTCCTCATCTTTCCCCATCCCATGCTGCTAACTTCTAACCCTAAGAGTGACGCAGTGCTGCTCTGTTTAGTTCTCTGTGTAAATGAAATGTGGAAATGACCCTCCCAGCACCAGATGGTCACTCTCCTCTTTCCCTTGTTCTTGGTCATTCATGGAAGAAGGACCAGTAAGGGACCTTCAATTTAAACAACAAAGGCAAACAGCAATAGCAACAACAGCAAGAGAAATTTCCATTTTAAACTCTAGTGAGATGACCTGGTAAACCTCACTTTCTGTGTTAAAACTTTTGAGCTTCACTGAGTGTATATTTGGGCAACTGAATTTTTTGGCTGTTATTGCCAGTGGGGCGCAATTTAAAGAAAAACAAGATAACGCTAAATTTTGGACTGCTTTTATGGAATTTGCTTATTTTTCTTTCTGAGTTTTGGCTAGCACATGTGAATTTCATGGCCTAGTCATTCAAATTCTACATAATTAAATAGAATAGTCTGAAGTGGTGAAAATTTATGGTTGCATTCATTTCTAAATGAAAACAGTTGTGTCAGTTCTAAGAACACACAGTGATGTGATTCACTTAGGAAATACTTACAGTATTTGTTCGAAAGACCTACGGTATTAACATAACAGTCAGTAGGCCAAGTTTCATATCGAGCACTGCAAGACCTTACTGTGAATCTCAGTTTTCTCTGGAAAAACCTTATGTCCTTGACCAAGTCCTTCAGTTTCCACACCACGACACCCTCTGAATCAGTCTAGCTGATCCCAGGAAGGAAATATAAACAGAGGCTTCAGAGATGACTGTGAGTACCCATGTCTGGAGACACACAACTTATTCTACCTCCAGCTGCAGGGGATCAAACATTGTCTTCTGAACTCTGCAGGCACCTTCACTCATAACACATACAACACATACACACACATGTGCATGTGCACATGCACAAATAGAAAGTGAAAAGAAGATAAACAGTAATTTATGTGCATGCCTTGAGAATATAACTACAAAAGAAACGTGGCCAATATTAACATTTTCATATACATATTTCAAAAGGTATAACCAAAGCAGTTACTAATTTCTACTTATACTAGTAGCTATGCTTGCTATTTACTAAGCAAACTCCTCATAGCTTCTTGTCTGAATTATATCTTCTTTACGAGATTTGAACTAATGTAAATTAAATGTGATATGGATGAAAACCCTTTTGCTCAGCTTCCTCAACCACATTGTTCCTGAAAATCTTCTGTTAGGTGTTGGCAGAGGCTGCTAGTTCATTTCCCAACAGAACTGACTCAAAATAATCACACAGAAACTGTATTTTTAAATTACTGCTTGGCTAATTAGCTCTAGCTTCTTATTGGCTAGTTCTTACATCTTAAATTAACCCATTTCTATTAATCTGTGTATCATCACGTAGTTGTGCTCACCCACAAGGTTCCAGTGCATCTGTCTCCTGTGTGCAGCTACATTGTGTCTCACTAACCCCACCTTTCTCCCAGCATTCAGTTTAGTTTCCCCACCTAACTCTACTCTGCCCTATCGCAGGCCAAAGCAGTTCTTTGTTTATTAACCAATAAAAGCAACACATATACAGAAGGACTTCCCACATCAGTTAGGTTTGAGCAGAGAATTGTGTTAGCAGGGAAGAGTTTTAAGACCCGCCATTCACAGACCCTGAACAAGAACTGAACGTGGCATGCTGATGTAAGGCATGCCTGTCTAGAGTTTTTCTATTCTCTCTCATTCCGTTAACCCATTCTTGTAAACTCAGGCATGTGACATTCTTTTTTTCTTTTTCTCATTTTTTTATTAAAAATTTCCATCTCCTCCCCTCCTCCTCCCCCTTCCCTCACCTCCCCTCCACCCATACCCCCACTCCCTCCCTCTCCAGGCCAAAGAGCCATCAGGGTTCCCTACTCTATGTTAAGTCCAAGGTCCTCCCAACTCCCCCCAGGTCCAGGAAGGTGAGCAACCAAGCTGACAAGGCCCGTCCACGCCATAGAATCCAAGCCCATCGCCATTGTCCTTGGCTTCTCAGTCAGCCTCCACCATCGGCAACATTCAGAGAGTCCAGTTTGGTCGCATTTTCCATCAGTCCCATTCCAACTGGAGTTGGTGATCTCCTGTTAGTTCTGTCCCACCGTCTCCATGGGTGAATGCACCCTTCAAGGTCCTGACTTTCTTTCTCATGTTGAATTTTGCGTGCAAATGGATGGAAATAGAAAACACTCTTCTGAGTGAGGGAACCCAGACCCAAAAAGATGAACATGGGATGTACTCACTCATAATCGGTTTCTAGCCATAATTAAAGGACATCGAGCCTATAATTCGGGATCCTTGAGAAGATAATAAGAAGGTGAACCCAAAGAAAAACATATAGTAATCCTCCTGGATATTGGAAGCAGACAAGATCGCCGGGCAAAAATTGGGAACTTGGGGGTGGGGTGGGACGGGGCCAAGGGGAGATGGGGAGAGAAATGTGTGAAGGGGAAAATGGGGAGAGCTCTGGGGAATGGGATGCTTGGGATATAGGAAGGGTGGATATGGGAGCAGGGAAGCATATATCTTAATTAAGGGAGCCATCTGAGAGTTGTCAGGAGACTTGACTCCAGAGGGGTTCCCGGGTATCCAGGGAGATGCCCCCAGCTAGTTCCTTGGGCAGCTGAGGAGAGGGAGCTGAAAAAGGCCAGATCCTATAGCCATACTGATGAATTTCTTGCATATCACCATAGAACCTTCACCTGGTGATGGATGGAGAAAATGACAAAGCCGCACATTGGAGCACCGGACTGAGCTCCCAAGGTTCTGATGAGGAGCAGAAGGAGGGAGGGCATGTGACATTCTAAAGGCACCTGGTCCCTCCATGGAGATCAGATATGACTCATGATGCGTTCTCAGATCAGGGAGGATCAGTGTAGAAATGCAATTGAAAAAGAAGCAAGGCCATAGTGAATGGGTTTGATATTGATGTGTTTATATGAAAAGCTGTGATAAAAGCCTTGTAGAACCCTGAGTAAGCATTTTCGCAGTATAGAGGATCCAGGGACTCTGAGTTTTAAACATTCAGTAAACAATAGTTAGAAGAAAAGTTGGGTTTGGGGCTTATCACTAAATGAGAACTCTTTCTAATGGCTATATTCATTTCCTGTTTCTCCAGGGTGGCAGCTACATCAAGATCATCTTTGTCCAAAACCTGGTTTGAAGTCTGGAGTCTGGAGGTTAATCTTTCCTTTGAAAGGGAAAACAAACCACTAACTCTGGAACTCTGGAAAGTCTCATGCATCAGAAATGTTCTAAGTCATGTTGAAGAAATTTCACCACACTCTTCATCTTAGGAATCACCTTGTCCAGGAACAATAGACACACTGTACCAGGTTCTCCTGGTGCTGGTTCATTCAGCTAACAGAGCCAGGAAGCAAAAGGCTCCCAACACTGTAGTCTAGATGGTAGGTCATTATAGAAAACACGAAAGCATGTTGGGTGTGTGTGTGTGTGTGTGTGTGTGTTGTGTAGGAGAATGTATGGTATGTCAGAGGACAAGGAAACATTATATAATTAATGCAGTTTTTACTTCACTGTGTCCAAACTCTTAATTCCTGGTATCCTTCTACTTTTAAATTCCTGAATATTTCTGATATCCATCAATGGAAAGCTCCATCCTTCCAGTGGCTGAGGCCATATTCTTGGCATCATCCTTAAATCTTCTTTCATGTTACACGGATAATCTGTCAGGACACCTGCTGACTCTGTCTCTTTATAACACACATCTACCTAGTACCCTTGCTCCAAACCACCGTATCTCACCTGGATCAACCCACGACCTTCTACCTGGGGATGTCCAAGATTTCCCAACCATAGACATTCCAAACAGGGGCTAAAGTTATACTTCTGAAACAGAAGTCACACCTCCTATTCCTTTCCAAACAATTCATCAAGTGGAAGCTAAGCATGCACATTATAAGCCTGCGAGACCATTTTCATTCAAACCACTACAAGCAGTATGCAGGGCTTGTGGGATGTTCGGATGTGTTTCTTAGGCACCGCCACTTGACAACATCTGCTCAATGATCTGTCGTTTCTCTGTTGTAACTGGTTTGTATGCTGCTTAAAATCTTCTTTCAGAGAAATTATTACTGCTTTGGTGTGAAGATACTCAAAATTATTTTTCCCTGAAAACCCCAGTTTGTGGCATTTGGTATGTGTGTCCATAGGCACTTGCCACGAAACCGAAGGTAACCTATTCTCACATTTGAATAAAGAAGTTAAGGGCAGTTTAAAGCATTTCACTCATTTGCATTGCAGAGTAAATATCATAAACTAGAAATAATTATAAGATAATGCTAAAGTTTTTCCAGGGTTTTGAGACAGGACTGCATGCTCCATCAGCAGTCACACGTTCCCCTGACTCAATATCTAGGGAAGTGGTGGGGGACAATTCGGTATTCTGTCAATTATGTTTTAAATAAATGCTGATTGGCCAGTAGCTAGACAGGAAGTATAGGCAGGACAACCAGACAGGAAGCAGAGGCAGGGCAATGACAACAGGAGTATTCTGGGAAGGAGGAAGCCCATTCTTCTGCAGTCTTGTCCAGACATGGAAGAAGCAGGATGTGACCTGCCCCACTGAAAAAGGTACTGAGCCATGTGGCTAACATAGACACAAATAATGGATTAATATAAATTATAAGAGTTAACAAGAAGCCTGAGCTAATGGGCCAATCAGTTTGTAACTTATGCAGACTCTCTATGTGATTTTCTCTGGGAATAAATGGTTAGGGAACCGGGC
Organism: Arvicola amphibius; assembly: GCF_903992535.2. Classification (NCBI taxonomy): domain Eukaryota; kingdom Metazoa; phylum Chordata; class Mammalia; order Rodentia; family Cricetidae; genus Arvicola; species Arvicola amphibius. The sequence continues at coordinate 38,422,089 of NC_052054.1, forward strand.
AGGACAGAAACCCCAACAAGCAGGCCCTCATGTTACAGGGAAGTGTCATTTTGTGACTAGCTTATGATTTACCTTCTTCGCTGCCTTATTAACCTTTAGGGAGCTGTCCCCTGTCTTATTTTCACCCCTTATTCTGAGCAAAAATTTACTTCTTTTCTTTGTATCTTTCATTTATTCATGGTGTTATCTGAGTATCTTTCTGGTAATGAGTTAGTTCCCCTACCAAGGACAATTTTTCTTAGAAGTTCTGTGTTTATACATCAAGGTTTCTAGTAGCACAGACACTGAGAGAAACAATTAATAAATGGAACCTCCTGAAACTAAGAAGCTTCACAAAGCAAAGGACACAGTCAACAAGACAAAAGGGTAGCCTACAGAATGGGAAAAGATCTTCACCAATCCCACATTGGACAGAAAACTGATCTCTAAAATATACAAAGAACTCAAGAAATTGGTCATTAAAAGAAGAAATGATCCAATTTTTTTAAAAAAATGGGGTACAGACCTAAACAGAGAATTCTCAACAGAGGAATCTAAAATGGTTGAAAGACTCATAAGGAAATGCTCAGTACCATTAGCCACCAGAAAATGCAAATTAAAACAACTCTGAGATTCCATCTTACACCTGTCAGAAGGGCCAAGATCAAAAACACTGATGACAGCTTATTCTGGAAAGGATGTGGAGTAAATGGAACTTTTCTCCACTGCTGGTGGGAGTGCAAACTGGTTAAGCTGTTTTGAAAATCAGTATGGTGATTTCTGAGAAAATTAGGAAACAACCTATTTCAAGACCCATCAATACCTTTTTTTGGTAAAAACCCAAAGGATGCCCAATCATACCCCACATAAGGACATGTGCTCAACTATGTTCATAGAAGCATTGTTTGTCATAGCCAGAACATGGAAACAACCTAAATGCCCCTTGACCAAAGAATGGATTAGAAAAATGTGGTACAATGGAGTACTGTACAGCAGAAAAAATAATGAATCTTCAAATTTGCTGTCAAATGGTTGTATCTAGAAAATATATTGACTCAGGTAACAGACCCAGAAAGACAAACATAATATGTACTCACTGATAAGTAGTTTTTAGACATAAAGCAAAGAAAAATCAGTTTACAATTCACAACCTCAGAGAACCTAGATAACAAAAAGGGCCCTAAGAGAGACATACATGGATCTAATTTGCATGGGAAATAGAAAAATATAAGATCTCCTGGGTAAATTGGGAGCATAGGAATCACAGGAGAGACTAGAAAAGGATAGGGAGAAAGGGAGAGAAATGGAGAAAAATATAGCTCAATAAAAACAATTTAAAAAGAACAATTAAATTGAAGTATGTAGTAGGAACTAAGCATATGTGAGCCAAAGATGGAAAGAAAACATAACTATGTATAAAAGGTTTCTACGAAAGGAATGCTTAGAAGCAATCCCAAAATTCATATGGGAACACAAAATCCTCAATACTTCAATAGCAAGCTCTTTTTAGGACCAAAGGCAGTGCTGGAGACAACCAATAACTAAAGTCAGATCATGCTAGAGTCACAGTGCTACTGTAAAAGCCATCATCAAGGTCAAGGGAAAGATAGAGCAGCCATACATGACCCACAGTCACGGTTACCTAATTTTAAACAGAGTGTGTTAGGAAAGCTGAATCTCACCATGTAGGAGATCGTGCTTACTGGATACATAAACATCAACTGAAAATAAAGGCAATGCCAAATTGATCAAAGACAATAATGAAACTTTGAAACTTCTAGAGGACAAGAGGGTAAACACCTCAAGATACAGACATAATCAAAGGTTTTCTGAACAGGATTGCAAGACATGGGAAATCCCAAGATCTGACAAGTGTTGGGGCTTGAAGTTAAAAGGCTTCTGCACAGCTTATGAAATAGTCATAGGGTAAAGAATAGCCTAAAGAAGGGGAGAGATGACCTTTACCAGCTGTATATCAGAACATTAAGAAATACTTATTATTACTATATTACTTAAACAGTATTAATGATAACTAAGTAATAACTATAATGATTAACTTTCAAGAAACACCCAAATCATTTTCTGTTTCTTTTTAATTAAAATATAATTACAAATTACATCACCGTCTCTCTTCCTACAAACCCTTCCATACCTACTCCAGCTCCTTTTCAAGTTCATGGCTTCTTTTTCTTTAATTATTCTTATCTTAAACACACACACACACACACACACACACACACACACACACACTGAAGTGGGGAGAGATATGAATAATTAAGCAAATACAACCTGCTGAACCTGTTTAGTGCTGCTTGTATGTATTTATTTTTAGGGCTGACCACTTTATATTGACTAACTATTCAGGATAATCAATAAAGGAGCTAATGGGTTAAACATTTCCTCTCAAAAGAAGATATACAAATGCCAATAAATACTTTTAAAAGTGTTCAACATCCTTGACCACCTTGAAATGCAAATTACAACTGCCTTGGGATTTTATCTTATCCCATTCAGCATAATGATCATCAAGACAATGTATGACCCTCCCCCCCCCCAAGAGCCATAGGCCATCCAACAAAAACCCTAGAACCCGGCATGAGAAACTTTTTTAGTTATTGGTTAGAGTTATTCAAGAGACTCACAAACACACACAAAATACGGGCTATTTCTGTTAACCTTGGTTGCCTCTAAGAGGTTGAAAGTAATTCCCTATTGCTAAAAACATGTGTATTTTGGACACAAGACTCAAAAGACTTGAGCTGGATATGACCTAAAAAAAAATGCCTCCCGGAGGACTAGTGTTTATAGTGTCAGAAGGTGCTAGGCAAGAGGCCAAGGAGAAAAGCAATCAGTCATCCTACCTAGCTGTGATATCTCTGAAGAACAACAATAGCCAGTACAGCAAGATGTTTCTAAAGGTGCAATAGTGGCATTCCTGTCTTCACAGTAATCAGCGGCTGTCTAATTGGATGCAAGTCTCACTCAACAGGAAAGGAATCATGCCTGGGACTGGAAACCTAGACAAACACCTGAAGCTAGTGAGGTCATAGATCTTAGAGGAAAAACTACCTATGCCACTTTACTAGACCAGCGTAATTCCTAATTCCTAGCTGCAGTCTAAGTACTTGTCTTCACACTCACAGTTACATGACGCTCACTGCTTATCAAGGTAGCTTCTCTTTGCAACACATGGAGAGCATCACAGAAAACCACAACTGGTAGAAATGCAAAGAACAGCTGATAATGGGATGCCTAGCCCTGGTTGACACATCTACAACATAAATCTCACCATTAAAACTCAGAGAACATGGTAAAAGATGGGGCAGAAAGGCAGTAAGAGCCAGATAGCCAGGAAGTTTGACATGGGATTGTATCTCCCCAAAATGACAAGAGAGTCATGCCCATGATACTTCAACTGTATGGTTGTTTAAAGAAAACCCTCCAAAATGATACCACCAAAAGACAAGGTAATAAGGAAGGAAGAAATCACATGGGACCCCACCCTAGACTAAGAACTATAGGCAACCAATGACTGCTGAGAGAAGAATTAGCCTTCTGTAGTGAGATGTTCTCTAATTAGTCTGTCCAACAAATAGTGGTCAGGTATGAAGTCATATGGTTACAAGAAATACTAAATGGACTCAGTGGATGGCACTTATATATTTATTCATACATATGTAGCAATAATAATCAACTAAAGGGGACAGTGAATTTGAGAGGCGGTAAAAGGGGCATCAAAGGGTTTGGGAGGAAGAAGGGAAAGAGCAAAATGATGTAATTAAATTTAAATTAAAATAAATAAATAAAATAGAAATGAACATATTGAAAACTCTATAAAGAATGTTGTAATATGTGGCTAGAGAGATGGCTTAGAGGCTAAGGGCACTTCTTGTTCTTGCAGAGAATCAGGTTAAGGTCACTTCTTGCTCTTGTAGGGAATCAGGTCCAATTCTAAGCATCCATATGGTTCCAGGGAATCCCATTCCTCCTTCTGATCTCTGCTGGCACGGGGCATGCACATGGTGCACATACAAGCATATATGCAAAACACTCATACACATAAGATAAAAAAGATTAAGTCTTAAACAAATTTAAAAAAAATATTTAAGAAGGTCTAGAGAAGTGGCTCAGCAGGTGACGTGCCTCTTGAACAATCATAAAGGACCCATGTCCTGATTCCTACTCCCCATTTGAAACCCGTGCATGAGAGTGCATTTGTAGCTCCAGTGTTGGGGAGGAGAGGGAGACAGACAGCTCCCTGGGGTGTATTAACTGGTCAGCCTACCCTTCTTACACATGCTTGTATCTTCACACCATGCACGCATAATGCATGGCTGTAGGGATTGTCAGCAGCTTGTCCTTATTAAGTCTTGCTTAGTTGAATAACATGCTTATGGCTTTACTTTTTTTCTTAAATGGAAGTGGCTTGTCAATGTAGCATCCTCCAGTCCCATACACTTCTGCCTCAGAGCTTGGCTGCTTCCCAGAGAACACTGACTAGAATTCTCATTAGGCAAATCTGAGTTGACTTGGTGTGCTATGTTTCAAACCCCTAATTGGTACTTTTTGGTAGATGAGGTCCTGGGTTTGGAACACAATTCCCGAGCAATCTGGACAATTTGGCTGAGCTGAAACCTATTTGATAAACCATTTCCTTATACTAATTCTAGTTCTTTCAGATGAATGCAAAACCTCAGTAACCAAAATGAATTCAACCCACAGGCTATAAATCCCCAACATGCTTCAAGTCTGGTTCTGAGACAGAATCATCTAAAGTTTGGAATCTAATCAGAATTCTGGATGAGAAGAACTCTCCCAGCTTAGCCCACAGTTGTGGTATTTAGGGTCCCCAGGATCTGAAGACAAGCTCATTAGATGCTGGAAAACACATGCATTCCATTGTGGACCCCTCTTCTGAGAAAACAGCCCTGATTCCTATGTTGAAAGAACATGAAACTAACATACTCTTCTCAGCTGCATAAATATCACTGGGCAAAAACTATGGGCTGGCATGCCAACAATCAGAATGCAGCCTTTCATCTCCACCACCGCTCCAGAGAGGCTCTCTGCCTGTGCTTGGCCTCTGTGATGTGCTCATTCGCTTCATTCAAGCCACTAGAATGCTGCCATACTAGGGCTTCAAAGACATAGAGGAGATGGGGAAGACTCAGGGGTGCTACCAAAAAGTATGACTGCTTCCTCTACTCACAGTAATCACTGGAGCATTCCCATGACTTCCAACCAAGTTAAAGAACTGTATTTGAGAATCAACCTAGTTTAAACCCAAAGGAAGTCCCAATATTCCTTTTATTTATTTAATTAGTTCCCATGCTGGCCATATTTGTCTTCATTTCTGAATAATAGGGATTATACATTTGGAGACTCCTCCATTTCTCTCAGTACCTAGAATAAAAGTGCTATGTGAAACTTTTTTTGGTCCAAGATGTCCTTAGTACTCAGTAATTTTTGTGTGTGCATGATTTCCCTTTGCGAGGTTGCTGGACCCAAACACTTAATGGTTGTAATTTTTTCTGTGTTCATGAGCATCACTGTGTTAAAATCCTCACAGAGCTCCTGAGAGTTTGGTAAGGTACCCAGGTCCCATCACAACAGTGAGAGTCTTGCATGTAAGTGTGAGGTAGGGTAGACGTAGTAGTTATCTTCTATTCAAAATGAGCTAATTGATCTTATAGGGAAAATGATGTGAGCACAGTAAAATATATTACAGAACAAAGCAAGATATTCTGCCCCAATAAGAAGGGCATTTTATGGGTTAGCAAGTTTAAATTCAGAAAACAGAATCCATCATGCTGTGTTTGGGCAGAAAGTGGAATGTTGTGCTGATAGAATTTCTCAAAAGGTCAGGAAAACAAAGATGGCTGCTGTGGAACTAGTAAATATGTTCAAGTGTACAATAAAACTATCAACAAAGCTTATTAATTGCAGCCTTTGATTTCTTCTACAAAGGACCTATGATCCAGGACACTACACGGTGTCTTGAAACAAAATAACTTTGCCATTTTGGAATCCTGAGCAAACCTATAAACATACAACCATCCAGCCTCCCCAGTGTTATGGAAACCTAGACATTCTCACAATGGCCAGATTACAAGTGAAGGAGTCAAGGATGAGTAGATATTTTTAGTTGTTATGCTTATTCAATATAGAAAGGCAGTCAAGAAAAAACCATACCTAATTTTCAGTATCAGTTCTGGGTGACTGCAAGGAAGAAAGAAAGAAAAAGGGAGGGAGGAAGGGAGGGAGGGAGGAAGGGAGGGAGGGAGGGAGGGAGAGAAGAAAGAAAAAAAAGAAAGAAAGAAAGGAAAGAAAGAAAGGAAAGGAAGGAAGGAAGGAAGGAAGGAAGGAAGAAAGAAAGAAAGAAAGAAAGAAAGAAAGAAAGAAAGAAAGAAAGAGTAATAGGTAAAATCTGGATGTTGGAAATTAAAAACCCTAGACATAGGCTATAAATTGGGCCATAAAAAATGATGATCTTTACACAATGGAGTACTACACAGCAGAAAAATAAAATGACTTCTTGAACTTTGCAGGAAAATGGATGGAGCTAGAAAACATCATTTTGAGTGAGGGAACCCAGACCCAGAAAGACAATTACCACATGTACTCACTCATAAGTGTTTTTTAAACATAAAACAAAGAAGACCAGCCTACAAATCACAATCCCAGAGAACCTAGACAACAATAAGGACCCTATGAGAGACATAGATGGATCTAATCAACATGGGAAGTAGAAAAAGACAAGATCTCCTGAGCATGGGAGCATGAGGACCTTGGGAGAGGGTTGAAAGGGAGGGGAGAGGGAGGGAGTGGAGCAGAGAAAAATGTAGAGCTCAATAAAAATAATAAAAAAGAAAAATGATGATCTATACAGGGAGAAATGTGAGTGCCCATTCACAGTTGAAAAATAAGACCAGTAATGGTGTAGAGGTAGGAAATTGTAGGGTAAAACTCAGAAAATTCTCTGTAACCACTGAAACACACTTTAACAAGTGTCAGAACTTGAATTTATGATAGTGTGGTGGGAAATTTCACTCAACAGAGAAACACCTAAAATGTAGACAGAGTTGACTGAAAGTGTCCTACCAAACAACATCAAAATCATTAAATGAAGGTTTAAAAATAGAAACTGAAACTATTGAAAAGTGATTAGGCATTTTTTTTTAATTCTAGCCTTAGTCCCTAGGTGACTCCACATCTTTGAAGGCATCTAGATGCTACTACCTACTCTCCATGGTGGGTTTATAGATGATTCTAGATGATGGCTGTAGCTGGAGGCTGCTTGTTCATTCCCCGGTGCCCATACTCAAAATAACCACACAGAAACTATACTAACTGCAATACTGTTTGAACAATAGCTTAAACATATTTCTTGCTAGCTGTTACATCTTAAATCAACCCATCTCTAATCTGTGTATGGCCATGTGACTGTGGCTTACCAGTAAGGTTCTGGCAGGCTCCAACAGAAGTGTCTGTCTCCAGCAGCAGCTACAAGACTTCTTTCTGATTCTCCTCTCTCTCTCTCTCTCTCTCTCTCTCTCTCTCTCTATATATATATATATATATATATATATATATATATATATATATGGAATATATATATATATATATTCCAGCCTGCCTATATTCTGTTAAGCCATTGGCTGAAAGCAGCTTTATTCATTAACCAATAAAAACAAAACATATACAGAAGGACTTCCCACACCATTTGCCCTTCTCTGTTTAAAATAAAAGGGAAGGTTTTAACTTTAACATAGTAAAATTACAAATAAAACAAAATCTTTAAAGAGACAGAGTACAGATAGTCATAGGTAAAAGGAGCAAAGAAAAATAAACCACACAAAGATGGAATATACACAGAGTCTGGATTACACATATTGTGTTTTCTTTGAATTTTTTAACTGTGAATGAGCTAAGTACAGAGAGACATTTTATTGTATGGGCTGCTAAACTAAACTAACATATATATTTTAAAGGTATATGGACTTCAAAATTTGGATCTAAGGATTTATTGCTTTAAAAAAGAAGTTCCTCTTTTGTTTCAACAGAGGATGAGAACCTGTGGATTCCTTCCAGACTAATATGGGTTGATGGACCAACACCCTCTGAAAGGTCACTGTAAACACCCCTAAAAATTACTTCACCCAACAAAAATCAGGAAGCAGTTTGAAGATAACTATGCCCAAATTTCCTAAATGATTGTTTATAAATGTTTATTTACATTTAAATGGGGATATGCTATAGAGATTTGCATTGGTATGAATTTTGGTCTACTGATAAAAATTTAAATATATACACATACACATATATATTCTTGATTAAGGTGCTGTGTTTGTGTAGTTCGTTTAAAAATATAATGTATAATTAAGAAATATAGGTTAATAGATAATCATCTATAATAGTCAAGCCTGTAATCATATTAGTTAGGTTTTCTAGATATATAGAGATATATTTCAGTTAGATAAGTATTCTTCAAATCTTTCAGAGATCTGCAGAATATAGCAGTTAAAATTTTTTTACAAACTTTTCATACAATGAGACACATCTGCTCCTGACAGCATCAATTACTTCAAGAGAAATATGGGCATCAAAGAGGCTCCTTATGGAGTTTGTTAGCTCTCTGGGCCAAAAAAAAAAAAAAAAACTGCTCTAGTCTGAACTGTTTGACTGGACTTACAGAGCCCACAGAAAAATGACTGCTGAAGCTACCTAAAAAAGGTGAGACAGTTTTTTGAGTTCCTGTTTCATAAAAGAGTCTGCCAGACATTCTGCAGGACACAGAAGAAAGTGACTAACAAACTGCCAATATAGGCAAACTGTCATTGAAATTTCCTGCTTCATGGAAAAGTCTGCCAGATACTTTGGGCCTGTAGGCTGAAGATGGATGCCCCAACATTACAGAAGAACTTTGGGTGACTGTCCAGGTAGTGAGATGTCTCTGTCAATTCTAAAGTTTTGGAAGTTGCTTACAATATGCTACTTTCTGTTAACTTAGGTAATATTATATTCTTCTGCGGTCTTTGATAGAGTTAAAGAATGGATAGTTACAGTTTTCCTTAGTTATGATAAATGATAAAGTAGATATAAGTGTTGTAACTGTGATTCTTGCTTGATACCTGTTTTGTTATATATAATCTTGCTATGTTAAAGCTAAAACCTTCCTTTTTATTTAGACAGAAAAGGGGAGGTGATGTCAGAGGTGATGTATGCTGTAAATATATTTTACTGCCATGGTTAATTTCAGCCAATGACTTAACAGAGTAAAGCCAGACTGAAAGAGATCTATATAGAGAGAGATTAGGCAGAGTCAGAGAGAAGCCATGTAGCCACCCGCAGGAGACAGGTACACCTGAATCTTCCTGGTAAGCCACCGCCACATAGCAATACACAAATTTATAGAAATGGGATAATTTGAGATATAAGAGTTAGCCAGAAATATGCATAAACTATTTCCCAAACAGTACTGCAAATAATATAGCTTCTGTGTGATTATTTCAAGTCAGGGTCGTTGGGAAACAAGCTAGCAGACTCTGCTAACAGATGGGTATGCCACATTCAATAAAACTAGCATGGAAGTCTCACTTCTCCATGATGACCTCCTCACCACAATCATGGCCTCTTAGCAAACTGCAGGTTCCACCTTTCAATTTTCAGGCATGAGTATACTCTTCTTGCCTACTATTTTCCTGCCAACTCTCAGAAAATCCCACCAGAAAACCAGGGAGCCTAACAGATTCTCCCTCAACCCTATATCACCACTTCACTGTAAGCCAGTAGCACCACTTGCCTGATTACTAAAGGGAAATAAATAACCCTTCGGTTTCAAGACACCTAGCATGCAGCAATCAGATTGTTTTCTCAACAATTCTGTTTAGAAAGTACCACTCTTGGGATGAAAAGTCTGTGGTGACTTCTCATCTCACGAGAGTAAAAATCTCAGTCTTTGAAGACTTACTTGAACTTGTCAAATAAGGAAGATGATGTCCAACTCTCAAATTTTAAATATATATTACAATTAAGTATATATATACAGCAACAAAAACTATTCACCAACATGACAGCTGAGGGTTTTTTGCTGTTGTTTTTGTTTGTTTTCTGTTCCTAATTTTGTTTCTACATCCCTAGGCCTTCATCTTCTAATTTAATACCTGCTTCTTCATGAAAATAGTGATAGAATTATAATTCCATCCAATCAGTGACTCCTAACAGTTTGTTAGGACTGTTACATTCATCTGCTGATTGTAACCTCACAACAACACTGAGACTGAATTTAGTGGGTTGTTTTTGTTTAATAGATGATAAAGAAAAATTTAAAATGACAAAATTACTACCTTTGGTCACAGAGCAACAAGAAGGTGGCAAATAGCACTCCAAACACAACCGACAAACCCCTGAGTTACTAGGCACATGAACATTAATTAGACAGTTTGTAGGGGAAAACAGTTTGTTCATTTATCCTTTATTCATTTCTCATGGTTGAAAAACTGCACAATCACTGATAACTTGGATTGGAGTAGCAGCTAAGTTCATGAACAACGGTGGAGAATCTGTAATGTGGGTTTGGTATGAAGGCATCTTACAGAACAGTGTTGGATGTATGGTGTCACCGCAGGTTTGGATCAACAGTGATTCAGAACACAGCTTTGCCCAGAGTGATCATGAAATATGTTCCATTGAGGGGAGAAATCTGGTGGCTAATGATGATGAATTAGGATTTGGAGGATGTTTTCTTGGCAACAGGCATACTTGTGCCTTCACACAATTAAACAGCATCATGCACTTCTGAAGAAGGAGCATTGTGCAGTGGAATCAGAAGACAGGAGCTCCCCTCATCCATTCTGATAGAGAGATAGTCCTGATGTGTGTTGAGGAAGACATCCTGGGCAGATTTCCTGGGCAGGTTTCCCAGAACGTTTGTGGCTCAACACCTCTTTGAGAGAGAGAAAAGAAAGGAAGAATGTTTTATTTTTTTCTGGATACCATGAACTAACAATGGTCTAGGACAAGCTGCTTGCTTCAAAGTATGATTCTTCAAAATAGGGTACAAAATGGAAGGTCCCTAACATTTTCATTGTCCTTCTGGGAAAAAGCTTATAAAACTCAGGAAGAGTCGTTTTCCTGAGACACGTCATCGGGCCTGCAATCCAGAATTGTCCTCTCCATACTTAAAAGAAAGGTACATGCTTATCTCTGATGGCACAGGGCATATAGAAAAATCAGAAGAAAGAAAAAACTGGTCTCCTCCCAAGTTTAAGGCATTAGATCAAATTCCCTTATACAATGATGTTTTTGTGACTATTTGTTTATCAAACCTGACAACAACAACCATAAAAATTCAGAATTCTCTATTTCTTTGAGTCTTCAGCTCCTTATCTTGTGTCATATAAAATTTATAATAAACAAAACTGTATGTCTTTTTGTATTAATCTTTCTTCCATTAGAGCAACCTCAGCCATGGACTAGCAATGGGTGAGGAATAGAAATATTTCCTTCCCTTCTCTGTGAGGAGTGAGGACTGGAGTCTAAAGATGGAAAAGATGATGTTTCTAGGCAAGTTAACGTTGCTCCTGTTTCCAATGGCCCGACACATGAGGGGAACTGAGATGGACAGATTGCTTTCATTTGGAAAATGGAGACTCAGAGATGACAACTGTATGGAAATTGTAATTAGAGAGGGTTTAATTATTCCCTTCAACAGACAGTTCAAATACTCGCACATATCCTAGAAAATGGAGAGCATTTGAGGACATTACGAAATGTCATCCAATGACAGAGACATACTGTGAAATTATCAACCAAGTTTGGAGATTCAGGAGTTCTCTGCTTCCTAAGGATCATGGGTACAGAAAACAAATGAAAGAATGATGTAGTTATTTGTGCATCTGCAGTCTCTTACTTTCCCTCAGGCAGTGAGCTTGTCTAGGAGGTTTGTGAACCTCCACTGTCACTGTGACGTGGAAGTCTCTGGTCACTTTACGTAGCCAGTGTGGTTTGCACTCTATAACTAAAAACGTCACAACCCTAACCTGAACAGCCCTTTTCAAGACAGCTTGCCTACTCTCCACTCCTAGAGACTCTGACTTAACAGATTTAGATGTCAGTTGGAATATAAGTTGAAAACAATCTTCTTAGCAATTCTGCTTTCCATCCAATTTTGGGAAGCACAGAAATCAACCCTGTTTTGGTTTGTGGTGTGGATCGTGCTTCTTAAATAAACTCTTGTTCTTAATTTCTCTCTATTTCCTAGTGACACTGGGCAGCAAACTATTCCAGTTCCTTGACAGGATTTCTAGGTGGTAGTGTAGTACAGTGATTTCCACCGACTAGTTTTGCACTCAAAATGAGAGAATTTCTCACTGAGTGGCCCTTGAGGGCTCCACACTTGAAAACTCCGCAAACCTCAGTCCATTTTACCAACAGTCCAGAAAAACAGGTCGTCCTTGTCTCTTTCCTATCTACCTGCGTTTCCATGTCTTCCCCTATTAGTCTGATGGTGAAGAAGAAGAATTACTGAATTTTCCATGGAAAAACACATAAACAAAAGGAAGGGTTCTTTTATGCGCCTCTTGAGGAAATAGCAGTCTTAATAACTGAAGGTTTGGACTGATTTCAGTCTTACTCAAGAACAGCAGCTCCCTTTACTTAGCAAAAACAACAACAACAACAAAAACCAGAATTCAACATTTTCATGTGACAATTTAGTATTCTTTTCAAAGCTACATATCAAAACCCACACACAATGGAAACATTCCCTCTCGCTGGGGCATCAAAGCAGAGGGAACTTGCAGACCAGGCTTTCTCAAATGAGGCCTTTTCTTTGCATTCTCAGACTTGCTCTCTGGGGATCACTGCCTCAAAACCATGAAGAAGCGGGTGAGGGGCCATCATACCATTTCCATTAAAAGCAGTTGTTGATGGCCATTTTCTCATTTTCTTTCTCCTCTTTCCTATTTCGCAGTAATGCTTGCATTCCAATAAAATGAAGCTTCCTGCAATAGACCAGACAAGGCTATTCTTCCCCCTAATACCAGTTGCTTTTCAAGTGGGTGGTGGGATAACGAAGAACATTTGTTACTGGTAAGAGTCTCTTCAAACCCATTAAAACGGGGTATTTTGCCATTTCTTTATGTGAGGATAGCTTTTCTCTGTGTAACCTCATTTAATTTTAAAGGGGAGAATACCCATGGTCAGCTGAAAGCCAGTAAGTCACTCCATCTACACAATCAGGGCAAAACAGTAGAAACTTTCCCATTTAACTCAGGGATACTGTATGATTGACTTCATCCTGCGCACTGTAAAACGCACAGGGAAGGGTAGCAATTCACACATATCTGCTTGTGGTTTTGGTCCTTGTTTTGCTCTGAGGAATTGTATACTGCGGAGGTAATCTTTAGAGGCTCCCAAACCTTTAACAGACATGTCTGGTGTATCCCTTCTCGTTCTGTGAGAGCTCAACCTGGGGGCTTCTTTCTAATTAATAGAACATTACAAAATGGATAGGGATGTCACTTCCTCCCAATAAGTCACAAAGACTGACATTTGTCTTTCTGGCCTTCCATCTTGTGAGGGGAGTCAGCTGCCATGTTTTTAGGTACATGGCAGAGTGGAAGGAGGAATTAGCACTGGTTTCTTAGCAACTTAGAAGGAAATAAATTCTCTTGACCACCATATGAGTGGGCCAGGGAAACAATTGTTCCTTGCTAAACCTTGAGGGAGTCGTAGCTTGTGAGAATATCCAGAGCCTGAGAAAACAGTTAGGCTACTCCGGGACTCTTCATCCTTAGAAACAATGCGTAACAAATGGGTGACGTCATAAGATGTTAGGTTTGCAAATAACTTGTTTCAGAGCGGTAGATGTACCAGTAACTTGCATTGTTTTTATAAATATCTTCTTTGAACTGGGACAGAGATAAAAATATACAAATCATAGGATAAATAAATCCTATATAGGTAATACAAATAAATATCATACAAATAAAAAGACTATTATCAATATTCTAGAAGCTTCCTCAGTACCTCTTAAATCATCAACACCCATCCTAAGATAATCCTTAGTTTTGCCTTACATTATTACAGATTAATTTGCCAGTTTTCAGCTTTATCTAATTGAAATCAAGTTTTATATTTTCTCCCTGATTTCTTCCCCACTCCTCTTAATCACATTTGGGGGATTTATCATCTCTGCTTTAGCAGGATTAAATTTGAATCAATTACAATACTACCATTATTTGCATGGGCAATTGGTAAGCTTGTTCTTTATTTGTTTGTTTTGTTTTTTAGCATTAGGAGGAGCACTGCTATGAAAATTCTTCACTCGACCACAGAGCCCCAGCCCAGACTTTGGGCAATTTTAGACGTGTTTCTCTTACATACTGATGCATTTCCGTAGTAATTTAGTGTAACTCATACATAGTGGCATAGGTTCTGAATCTATACACTTGTTCATGTTCTGCCTCTGTAGATATTCCCTATTATTATTCCCATTTCATTGCAGTGATGTTGTGTAAGACTCCCAAGGCTGCCATAATGAAGTAACAAAAGCTGAGCTGTTTAAAATGACTTGTCTCCCAGTTCTAGAGACTAGAATCCTAAATCAAGCTAACAGGACCATGCTCCTGCTGTTGCAAGAAGCCATCCTTGTCTCTCTCTAGAGTCTGGTGGTTTATTGGCAATGTTTGAGGCTCCTTAGTTAGTAGTTAAGAATATCAAGTTCTGCCTCCATCATCACATACTTTTCTCCCTCCTTGGGTCTGTACATGCACAAATGACCCCTTCTCATAAGGATGGCAGTAATATTGAATAAAGAATACATATTATTCCATTAAGACCTTGTCTTAGCTAATTATACCAGGTGATAACTCTGGTTAAGCATAATCTAAGGTATCGGGAGTTAGGAATTGAGCATATCTTTTGAAGGAAAACAATTTGACACAAGACTTTTGGTTCTCTTGTCATAAACCAAGTATGGACATATATGAGACTGATTTTAAATTTCTGTTCTATTCTTGGGCATTCTATTACTTTATTTTGAACCACAACTCTATTCTTGCTTAATAACTATGCTGGCTAAATTGCCATAACAGTAAAATAAGTCTTCATATCCCCATGGTGTGTGATAATAAGATACAGTATGATGTATTATCTTTATTGGCTGTTATTATTATTTTTTGTTTTTTATTTTTTTTCAAGACACAGGTTCTCTGTGTAACAGTCCTAGTTGTCCTGGAATTAGCTCTTGTAGTCCAGGCTGGCCTCCAACTCACAGAGATCTGCCTGCCTCTGCTTCCTGAGTGCTGGAATTAAAGGCATGCACCACCATCGCCCAGTCTGTTGCTCTTCGTTTTATCTTGAAATTCTGTGTATGTAAGATTGTTTTCTTTATATTTGAAAAATTCTTATTCCTATATTTTTTGGTGTAGGTATGCCAGTTATGAATTCTGTTACTGTTAAGAAGAAAACAACTTTAATCCTCCAATGAATTTTTGGTGAATATTCCTTCCAAATATAGAATTCTGTGTTGATATATTATTTTAAAGAATAATTCCACTCACATTTAGAATCTAATTTCCCTTTTTTCTCTTCCATGTGTGTGTGCATATTTGCATGTGTGAACACACATGTGTATGGGCACACATTCCTAAGGTTGATATATGAAATCATTATGTATCACTGTTTCACTGTATTTTCTGAAGTAAGGTCTCTCAATCAAGCTTATGTGATGACTCTAACCATTTTACTTTGAAGCATCCTAGCCCTACCTCCTTTCCAGACTGAAACTGAAGGCAGGTTGCCATGCCTACCTGACACTTACATGGCTTCTGTTGGTCCAAACTCCTGCCTTCCATGACTGCACAGTAAGCACTTGAATCACTTGAGCCCTCTCCCCAGATTAGCTCCTACAATTTCTACTGAAAAGATAAGCACATATTATTATTGTTCTTCTAGAAGTAATACATGTCTTTTCTCTGCCCATTTATTGGAGTTGAAAAATTGCCCTATTTTTTATTTCCAACATGTTGATGTTGAGGCCATTCAATGTTTTTTTAAATTTTTTTTCTTTAAATTCTTAGAACTACTTAAAATGGTTTGATGCTTTGGATGAGTTTGAAGAAGTGATGACTACTTAAATATGCAATATTTAAGGACTTTTCAATGCTACATATGCCAAGTCCTCTTTTTTCTCAACTTGGGGATTCCAAATTCATAGCCTTAGACTTTTCCTCTGGATATCATAATTCTTAATGCAATTTAAATGCTTTCCCAATACTCAGGTTGAGTCTAGAGTTGAACAAGGAGTTGAGATAGAAGATCTTAAGTTCAAGACCAACCTCACTACATAATGAAACTCGGTCTCAAACAAATCAAAACAAAGACAAACTAGAAACAAAGAAAGGGAGCGAATAAGAAAGAGATGGAGGACAGGGAGGGGGAGAGAAAAACAAAAGAAAGAAAAAATAATTTGTACTGAGATTGGGTGAAACTAGTTATGAATTTAAAGAGATGAATAGGTCATGAGGCCTCTCAAGACTGTACTGATATAATAAAGGTTATTGTGGCTCTTCTTACCACAAGATACCAGAACACTATTGATCCACATGTCTGTTTTGATGCCAATACCAAGCTGTTTTTATTACTATAGCTCTAATATAGATCTTAAAGTCAGGGATGGTGATGCTTTTGGAAGTTCCTTTATTGTATAGGATTGTTTTGACTATCCTGGATTTTTTTTGTTTTTCCATATGAAATTGAGTACTGTTCTTTCAAAGTCTGTGAAGAATTGTGTTGGGATTTTGATGGGGATTGTATTGAATCTTTACATTGCTTTTAGTAAGATTGCCAATTTTACTATGCTGATCCTATCTATCCAAGAGCATGGGAGAGCTTTCCATTTTCTGATATCTTCTTCAATTTCTTTCTTCAAAGACATAAAGTTCTTGTCATACAGTATTGGCATAAAAACAGACACATGTATCAATGGAATCAAAGACCCTGATATTATTCCACATACCTATGAATACCTGATTTTTGACAAAGAAGCAAAAACTGTACAATGGTAAAAAGAAGGTATCTTCAACAAATGGTGCTGACATAACTGGATGTCAACATGCAACATGTAGAAAAATGCAAATTGATCCATATATATCCCCATGCACAAAACTCAAGTCCAAATGGATCAAAAACCTCAATACAAATCCAGTTACACTAAACCTGATAGAAGAGAAAGTGGGAAGCAGCCTTGACCACATTGGCACAGAAGACCACTTCCTAAATATAACACCAGTAGCACAGACACTGAGAGCAACAATAAATAAATGGAACCTCCTGAAACTGAGAAACTTCTGTAGGCAAGGGACACAATCAATAAGATAAAACAGCAGCCTACTGAATGGGAAAAGATCTTCACCAACCCCACATCTGACAGAGGGCTGATCTCCAAAATGTATAAAGAACTCAAGAAACTAGACACCAAAATACCAAATAATCCAATTAAAATATGGGGTACATATCTGAACAGAGAATTCTCAACAGAAGAAACTCAAATGACAGAAACACATTTAATGACCTGTTCAACATTTTTAGCCACTAATGAAATGCAAATGAAAATGACTCTGAGACACCATCTTACACCTATCAGAATGGCTAAGATCAAAAACACTGATGATAGCTTATGCTGGAAAAGATGCAGAGTAAGGGGAACACTCCTTCATTGATGATGCTAATGTAAACTTGTACAATCATTTTTGAAATCAGTATGGTGATTTCTCAGAAAATTGGAAATCAATCTACCTCAAGACCCAGCAATACCATAAATACCACTCTTGGGCATATACCCAAAAAATACACACTCATACCACAAGGACATTTGCTCAACTGTGTTCATAACAGCATTATTCACAATAGCCAGAACCTGGAGACAACCTAGATGCCCCTCAACCTAAGAATGGATAATGAAAATGTACATTTATACAATGGAGTATTACTCAGCAGAAAAAAATGACATCATAAAATTGGCAGGCAAATGGATGGAATTAGAAAAAAATCATCCTGAGTGAGGTAACCCAGACTCAGAGAGACAAACATGGTATCTGATCACTCATGAATGGATATTAGATGTAAAACAAAAGATAACCAGGCTACAATTCACAACTTCAGAGAAGCTAGGCAAAAAGAAGGACACATATGGAGGGCCCCAGGAAGGGGAAATAGTTAAGATCTCCTGGGTAAACTGAGAATGGGGGGGTAGAAGGGAGGAGATAGAGGATGGAAACATGAGGGACCAAGAAGGCCTAGTTAGGGAAAGTACAGAAGGAGAGAACAATGAAAGAAATATCTTGATAAAGGGAGCCATTATGGGCTTAGGGAGAAACCTGAGCTAGGGAAATTCCCAAGAATCCTCAAGGATGACCCCAGCTAAGACTCCTAGCATCTGAACAGGCCTCCAGCATAATCAGATTAGTGACAACCCTAATTATCATCATAGAACCTACATCTAGTAACTGATGGAAGCAGATACAATGACCCACAGCCAAGCACTGGGCTAAGCTCCTAGAGTTCAAAGAGAAAGATCATGTGAGCAAGGGAGGTCAAGGTCATAATGTGGAAATCCAGAGAGATCACTGACCTGAACCAGCAGGAGCTCACTGACTCAAAACTGACTGCTGGGGAAACTCCACCAAACTAGACCAAACTAGACCCTCTGAATATGGGTGAGATTTATAAAGCTTGATCTGTTGTGGGTGGAGGCTGGCAGTGGGATCAGGACTTATCCTGGTTGTATGAACTGGCTCTTTGAGCTCATTCCCTACAGTGAGATACTCTGATATGGGGGATAGAGGGGTTGATTCTACCTCAACATGGTATGCTAGACTTCATGACTCCTCAAGGGAGGCCTTATTCCCTCTGAGGGGGATGGGAAGGGGTATGTAAAATGAAATAAATAAGTTAAAGAAAAAAATGGCACCAGAATACTACCACAGGTCACCACAAGGAGACTCTACCTTGAAGCTCTCAAAGTCTTGATGAAGGAGCTAAATAAACGTCCAAGTTGATGTTACCCAGCCTGTGGTAATCAGTTATATCAATAAAGAACTGATGGACACATGATTTTAATGTCCTTTTCTTTATATTCTATACATACAGGAAAAGGGTCATTTTCTATTTTGCTGATTATAATCTAGCGAATCCTGCTGAGGTCCAAAAATGTTACTCTTCTGAGCTCTCTCTCTCTCTTTCTAACTAAACCTATCTATTGAGTTTACAGTAATATCTTTGTTCAGCTGCTAAATTTCCATCCATATCATTTTTGTTCATTTGTCAAGTGACATGCCATGTGATCTGTATTCATTACTACCTTTGAGTCTGCATGAAGAATCCTTAAGAAGTTTCTACTAGTACCAGTGTTTTCAAAGGCTCAGAGAGATTAAACTGCTTAAGTTATTCAACAACAAATTGGGAAAATAGGATCTAACTGTTCAGGGAATTTTTATCCAGAAGTGAATTTCAAAACTTTTGTCACATTACCCCTAGGAAGTGAAATACAGGTCTGTGACAGTAATAATAGCTATCATCTATACAGAAATTATTCCATGTATGTCAGACAGTGTTTTAAGAATGATACATTAAATAACTTATCCAATCTTGCAATGACCTCGAGACAAATAGTATTGTTTCTTTCCACATGTGTGATGCTGAGGCTCCATTAAGGTAAAACTTGCTTAAGATTCACAGCTCATGCATGTAAATCAGCACTTTAACTGGAGAAGTCTGTTCCTAAAGCCCATGCTTTTAACCCCTACACCAAACTGTCTCCCTACTAAGTTAAGCAGGAAATGCTACAGAGATAGAACACAAGCAAGAAAGAGGGGAGAAGAGGGAGAGAGGAGTGAAAGAGAGAGACCCCAAATCTAATCGGTGCGTAGAAGCAGGTCTTAAGTGATTTGGAAGCACAGAGTGGTGCATAGATGCTGATTGTTTGATGCAAGCCAGGGAGAAAAAGGAAAAGGAAACACAGGGCTAAGGCTCATTGCGTAAATTACAAAGAAGAGCATGTTGCACACAGCCTGGAAAGAACATTCTTTGGAATGCAGCTTGCACAACCAGAAGCTCCCTAAGAAGAGTCATGATCATTTGGTGCTGCTGAGTTCTAGCAAGTGTCTGAGATCAGGAGATTCTGAACACCACGGTGCTGGTGAAGACTTGGCTGATAATTGCTAGGTTTGAAAGATAAATATCAAGAAGGCAAAGATGCGGTCAGGTTTGTCCACAGGCAAACCATTGCAAGCAGCAGGAATCTGCAAATGGGCACTGAATACATGGAGGGAAACTATGTTCACTCTAGGCTGTAATTATCTACCATTTCCCAAGCATTCTCAAAACACACAGGCATGCACACACATGCACACACGCGTGTGCACGCACACACATAAATGTGCAAGCCATATATGTTTGTATGTATATAGCTATTCACACACACACACACACACACACACACACACATACATTTTGTGTCAGGCATTTACCAAAGCCATTTTGTTTGCATAAATGACATTAGGCAAAGTTTTCCAGGCTGCAGATAGGACTGTGATTTCCATTCCATGGGATGCAAATAAGTCTCTTCTTTCCATGTAGCTTGGTTGAGATTCCCATAAATGCTGAGGATAAATAGCTTGTTTCTTCAGTTTTCTGGAAACAAAACCACATGAAGAATCCAGGCACCAGAGTGGCTTCTGGGCCCCTCCCCCACCTTGGAAATGCAAAACTGAAAATGATTTGCAGTAAAAGGATTAATAAAGGAACTCAGCTCTTGCATTTAGTCCTCCCCAGAAAGGCAGTTCAGTGTTCTTTGCTCCTCTTTGGAAAAGCACTCCAATATTTAACATCTGTTATAGTCAGAAATGTCCCAATGTAAATCTTCCTTTTTAAAATAGAGGCCTCTAAGGGAACAAAGAACACGAACCAGACTGCAAGTTCAAATTAGGTTCCCTCTTTAATCTCTTCCCATACTCCCTTCCTTCATATCCCACATCATAGCTTGCAACCATATACTTATATGCGCACTGATTTACTCATTGTCTCTGCCTCCCTCACCAGTTATGGTCCAGTGCTCCAATGACAAGGAACATGTCTGTTCACATTTGCATTCACACAGTAGAGTTCCATGCTTAATACAAAGAAGACTGCTAAACTCTGACAGCCTGTAGTGAAGGAATGGGAGGCAAGATGGGCACTATGATTACTGACAGTGCACACAGTAGACATTTTGTTCATGCTTGACTTGCCAGTCAGGGTAGATGCAGCCCCGAAGACTTGGAAATTGGCTCCCTACATTCTCCAAAATCATTTACATGGGTGAGGAAGGCCACCAGCTTCCCACTCATTTCTTTTTTGCCTATCTCAACACTAAAGTAGTATTTCCAAGGTGAGAATGAGTCCTGTAGGAGCACCTTAAAGCTGAAGGACTGACTTTGACCTCATCTCAACATGGTAGGGATGGGCTGATAAAACGACCACTATAGATAGGACTGTAGGTGTAAATCAGTAGGCATTGATGTGCTTCCCTCATACATATGCCAATAGGCTCTGAAAGCCATTACATATCAGTGTCAATTTGAAAACTCTCAGCCAAATTTTGGTTTTCTAGTACCATTCTTGGGTAAAATGAATCGGGCGTCTCTGGAGAAATGACTGGTCTTAAGACTCAGACAGAAAATGTACAAGAGAATTATGAACATCATTTAGACTGCCAAGGTCAGAAAGCAATGTACAGAGAGAAAAAGAGAATGTGACATGGGAAGCATTTAAATGAATAATAGCTGATAATTTCCCCCCAAAATAAATACTTAAAAAAATTAAAATCTAGGATTCAGCTAAAATATCAAGTGGGATAAACACAAACTAGAAACAAAACCCTACAACTAGTTAGATATTCAAGGAACTAAAAAAAAAAAAATCAATAATAAAAAGAAATCCCGGAAATAAAAACAGAGACAAACTGCCTTTAAAACTGTGAAGTAAAGATAAGAACTATATCTGGCTTCTCACAGGAAGAAATGAGGAGCGTGGAATAAAATCTTCAGTGTTGAGAGGAACAACAGCTTGTTGGGGCTCGTGGTTGGGTAGAGCACTTGGGGAGCAAAGCACGAGGACCTGAGTTCAGACTCCATGGCACATCATTAGAAGCCAAGCACGGAGCTACACACATCTCTAACCTCAGCGCTGAGGTTAGCAGGGACAGAGATGTGGGGGGAACCCTAGGGATTGCTGGCCAACCAGTCTAGCCAAAATGATAAGGTCAAGGTTCAGTGAGAGATTTTTTTTTAAAATTAAGGCAGGACAATAAAGTTAATCTCCTGAAGTCAAACTTTGGTCTCAATACATACAGACATGAGTATAAATACACACACACACACACACACACTCACACACGCACATTCACACACACACTCACACACTCACACACACACTCACACTCACTCACACATGCACATTCACACACACACACTCACACACTCACACACACACTCACACACACACACTCACACACTCACACACACACACTCACACACACACACACTCACACATGCGCTCAAAAGAAAAACAACTCCAAAAATATTCTTCAGATGGAATAACTTTAAGGAAAGAACAAGTAAAGGTAATAAAAAATGTTTATTTTTAATTGATGTAATGGCAACAGGATTGAAAAGAATGTCTCAGTCAATAGGGTGTTTGTCATGCAAGTATGAGGATCTAAATTCATGCCCTCATATTCATGTAAAAATTACAGGCATGGTGAAACATCCTTGTAATCTCAGCTCTGAGAGGCAGGAACAGGAGGGTCTCTTGTAGAAGGAACAGTGGGCTGCGTTCCTGCACGGCTAGCTTAGCCCCAGAATAATTACACAGAAACTGTACTCATTTAAACACTGCCTGGCCCTTTAGTTTCAGCCTCTTTTTGGCTAATTCTCACATCTTACTTTAACCCATATTTAGTAATCTGTGTAGCACCACGAGGTGGTGGCTTACTGGGAAAGATCCTAACCTGCGTCTGTCTCAGAGAGGAGAGTCACGGTGACTGCCTCACTGCCTTCTTCCTCCCAGCATTCTGTTCTGTCTTCCCCACCTACCTATGTTCTGACCTTTCAGACCAAGCAGTTTTCTTTATTAATTAACCAATGAAAGCAACAGATAGATAGAAGACACTCCTACATCAGTCTCTTGTGCTCATGCTAGCCTGATGGTGGTCATGCTAGCCTGATGGTGGTCATGCAAGCCTTATTGTGGTCATGCTAGCCTTATTGGTGAGACCCAAACCATGGCGATAGCCTGTCTCAAAGTAGGTGAACAACATTTGTAAGGATAAAGTTATTCTTCAGCTTCCACATACATGCACATATGCCCACAATGAGCATGCGCACATGCATATTAAAAATACAATAACAATGATATTTTGTTATTGGTGTTATATATGATCATGACCAGTTAAAGACAATAACTTCAGTGACATGAAAAATAGAGGAAAGAATCAGGAAGGTTTTATTAGTATGGGTACTATGCTAAATGGATTTGGAATAATTATATGATAGCCCATGAAATAGAGAGAGAGGAAGAAGATTTGTGTTTGTGTGTGTATACATACACATACATACATATATGCATATAAACTTATAGATGCATATGTATGTATTCAAGTCAAAATAACCAAAATAACTCATATAACACTGACAAAAAAAAGAAAGAGCCTATATTTGTCTTGCAGAGGACCAGGTTCAGTTCACAACACTCATATGGTGGTTCACAATGACCTGTAACTCTAGTTCCTCTGACATCCTCTTTTGATATCTGTGGGTATCCAACATGCACATGGTGTACATATATACAGACAGAAACCCAAATAAACATTAAAATTAAAACTATCAAAAAGGAAAAGTTAAGGCAGAAGGACAATACTCTCCAACTTTAAGTCTTAGTATAAAGTTGTAGTGATCAATCCAGTGTGGCACTAGCACAGAAATGTTGGCAATCTCACAGCAAACTCTCTGATCATCTACCTCCTCTTCCTCAATGCTCCAGTCTTAGGAGTAACAGTGTTTAGTAGATGCACCCATTGGTACTTAATTCCACAATTCCTTCTTCAGCTCTAAACCTGTTTTTTCTTTGAAGTTTTGGCAATTATAACTATCCGTGTGCAGGTTTTTTGTTTTTGTTTTTCGTGACAGGGTTTCCCTGTAGTTTCTAGAGCCTGTCCTGGAATTAGCTCTTGTAGACCAGGCTGGCCTCGAACTCAGAGATCCGCCTGCCTCTGGCTCCCGAGTGCTGGGATTAAAGGCATGCGCCACCACAGCCTGGCTTCGTGTGCAGGTTTTTATGTGGATAAAGATTTTTATTAACTCTTCTGAGTGAAGAGAAGAAAATGCAACTACTGCATCACTTAGTAAAAAAAAATTTTTGTTTAGTCTTTTCTAAGACAGCATCTCACTATGTAGACCAGGCTAGTATGGAACATGAGATATAGTTCAGAATAGACTCAAATTTGGGATCCTTCTGCTCTAGACTCCCAATCAATGAGGGAAAAGTATTCTTCAAATTTAAAAATATTTTTCTAATGGCTGTATCATTTTTTTATTCCTTTCATAAGTAAATTAAGGTACCATGTGTTCTATATTTTCAACCCATTTGTGACTGCAATGTAGATTTCTTTTTTTTTTTTTTTTTTTGGTTTTTCGAGACAGGGTTTCTCTGCAGCTTTAGAGCCTGTCCTGGAGCTAGCTCTTGTAGACCAGGCTGGTCTCGAACTCACAGAGATCTGCCTGCCTCTGCCTCCCGAGTGCTGGGATTAAAGGCGTGCGCCACCACCGCCCGGCTGCAATGTAGATTTCAGCCACTCTCACAGGCATGCCGTACTCTCGTAGGCATGCAACCACTATTGCAGTTTGCATTTCTTTGAAGACACACACTGTCGAGTAGATTTCCATGTTCTGGGTAAAGATGCTCTTTGATGAGTTTTCTCTTCAGATCTGCCCATTTTCTTAAGTAGGTCGTTCATTTTTTCTTTTTAATTAGCACACACTCATATGAATGAATGAATTTTGTGATGACATGTCATACATGTATATTATGCTTTTGATCCTATTCACTTTATTTCTTTCTCCATCCATCCTTTTTATTATTGATTTTTTGAAATTTGATATAGATTTTTACTTTGTGTAAAATGTGTCATGTATTTTGTGGGGTTTTCTAAAATTTCTTCTCCAAATGTGTTGCCTGTCTCTTAATTTTTTTAAAAATAATAGTTTTCAAAAAGGAGAAATGTTTACTTTCAATATCGTCCAGTTCTCAATAATTTCTTTCTTGGGTTGTATCTTTAATGATTTATTTAAAAGATTATGAAGCCTGTGTGGTAGCATATGACTGTAATTCTAGTGCTTAGGGAGTAGAAGCAGGAAGATCAGAGTTCAAAACTAACCTGCAACCTGGGATGAGTCAGACCTTGTCTCAAAAAAGCAATCAATCCCCAACAAACAACAAACCAACAGTAGGAAGCATGTCCAAGGTTGTCCAAATTCACTTCTATGCTTTCTTCCAGGATTTTTTTTTTTTTTTAGCTTTTTACTATGCATTTGGTGTCTGGACCATTTAGAATTAAATTTTGATCGTAGTGTAAAGTGCCATTAGATTCATTTACTTTGCATGTGGGTGTTCAGATCTTCCAAAGCAAAGATCATCGCTGCTTCTTTGTGATGCTTTTGTTCTTCTGTCAAAGATCAATTGAAATTTATGCGATTTTTTTCTGGGATCTTTTTCATTGGTCTGTTTTTCTGTTGGTCTGTGTTTCCTAGTAATGACAGAAGCTTCACCCATTAAGTCTCACCAACATGACTACCTAAATATGAGCTGGACAATGATGAGACTGACAGACATCACAAAATGGATGAGAAAAAGTATGAGATCTCAGCCACAGATAAAGAACTACCAGCATCTAAGGAATGCTGAGAGCAGGAGAAATAGTCTTTCTTGAGGAAGTTATTCAATACCAAATGTTCGGCCCTGAAAACATACATATAAGAAACAGTATACAGACTGATTAGGTTATATAAAGGTTTGTGTTTGTGTGTGTGTGTGTGTGTGTGTGTGTGTGTGTGTGTGTGCATGTAATAATTAGTGAATAAAGACACCATGAATTTGAAAGAATGCAAGGAACCACTCATGGGAGGATAAGAGGGGAAAAGGAAGGGAGAAATGTGTAATTGTATCAAGGAGAGTAATGTGGCATCTTTCCCTACATTTCTTTGACAGTGGCTACCCAGCCATGAAAAGACATGAAGTAATTTTAATTGCATATTATTTATTGAAAGAAGTTGATTTGAAAGGGCTCCATATTGTATGATTCCAACTCTATGACATTCTAAGAAAGGTGAAAATAGGAAGAGAAAAAATCAGTGGCTGTCATGAGTCCCGGGGATCCAGAGGAGTAAACAGAAGTCCTGAAAACTTGGCAGGCAACAAAACTGCTTGTTTGTGGGACTGGAATGGTGGGTACATATAACTGCTCTTTTGCTGAAAATCCACTGAGTGTACAGCACTAAGGAAAACGTTTGTGTAACCTTTGGGTAGCAATGAGGTGGCAGTTTAGGGTCGTTTAATCCAATTCTATAGCATGCAGTTGTTATTTGTATATAGTGGACGAAGCTATGCTTATGCGGACTCAGAATCACATGAGAAATTCAGAGTTTCTGCTACATTTTTCCCTGAACCTAAAACTGCAATGAAAAGTAAAGTTTATTGGAAAATGGAGTAGTGAATTAAGAGAAGAACAGCTGGTGATTTTACTAAATTAAGTGGTCAGGGATGACCTTTGTGACGAGGTGCCATTTGATGGAAACCCAGAGGAAGGGAGGGAGTAAGCTGTAGATATTTTGGACTGAGAAAATAGCCAAATCAAAACCCTGCAGTGGCAGAACAGCAGTGGTGTGTTAAAATGCCCTAGAAGAAAAGGAGCTATAGGGGATGGTAGATGGTAAAGCCATGGATAAGTGAGCCTGTCGGTAGGTCTTGTAGGCTTCTGGGCCAGGTATTAGAGATTAGAGTCTGTATCTCATAGTGAGTGAGACGAGAAGCCACTGCAGATACGCAGCAGTGATAGGATGTGCTTTCTGTTCTGTAAGCTTCCCCTGGCTGATGCATGTTGAAACCATCTGGGAAACAGCTGTGTGAGAAAGAATTAGAGATAGCAAAGGCTCAGAGTGAGTGTTCAGCAGCAGAGAGTAGATGGTCTTGATGGTGCTGCTTCTAGGATGTGATCTGTTGGGTAAGAACACAGCCAAGATTGTTTCCAAGGGCTTTTGCCAGAGCACTTGAGAGAAAAGGAAATGCCACTTACTGAGGTGGGAAACAGTGAAAAGGGGGCCAGACTAGAGGGGTACAATTAAGAGTTCTGTTTTGATGCTATGGTAGAGACAGCTCTCTGTCCACCACACATTCAAAGACCATACAAACGAATATACAGAATGTTCGTTCTTCCTTAGAGTAGAAGTGTGTCAGAGATGGGTTTGACTGGCCGGAACATACCCTTTCAAAGTCTCCTTTGTACCATATGTAGCTGTGTGGATGGTACCTTCAACAAAATGGAAAGAGAAATGTCATGCATTTTATATATATATATATATATATATGATAAATATATATTATATATACACATACATACAAATATATGTATATATTGCTTTAGCATGCTTATAAGGACCAGATATGCTCCCTTTACTGTAGTTTTTTCTTCTCTCAGCCTAGTGCAGAGGACTCTGAAGCCCCAGGATATGGTGAGCTGCAAGCTGTAATGATCTCAGGTCCCTAAATCACTGAAGGGAAGAACATGCTCACCAACCCATGAACATTAGCTAGTGTTACGTGAATTAGCCACAAAATTCTACCATGCCAAACCACTGGTGTTTAGGTCTTTTTTTATCTCCCCAAATTTCCTCCTTCTTTTACTTTTAATGATGGCTATAATTAAACCAGCTACTAAAGAGATGTGGCTATTAAGATGGCCATTAAGCCCAAAAGTGGAGGTCCTCAGTAGACAAACCAATGTTAGATGATCAATGACTAACCACTGAACCATGGAACGGGGCTTGATTTGACTGTTTGACATGTCAAAGATGGTAGAATTGCATCTCAAACCACATTGGAGATGCATCTGTTTCTTTTGCTGATGTTATCATAAGCTTATGGGATGGTACTTCAAGATATGTGGAGGATGCAGTACAATTGAGTTCTTATATGGTTTTCAATCTACCTTATACAATGAGGGAAATAAGAACAGTGGGAAGGAAAGAAGAAGGAAGGGAAGGGAGGGAGGGAGGGAGGGAGAGAGAGAGAGAGAGAGAGAGAGAGAGAGAGAGAGAGAGAGAGAGAGAGAGAGGGAGGGAGGGAGATAGACAAAAACAGAACAGAAAGAGAAATAACAGAAATAGATAATACATGTGTCTAAGTGGAAAAGACTAATTCAAATGCTACACTTTTAACTAGACACAGGTGGTGACTGCTTCTGCTGCCACATGCTATTCCTTTTAACATATTTACCTTTGTCGTGGGTACAGATGCAAAAAAATGGCTGCATCACTCTGTAAATGACAAAAGTAAAATAATGCAAACCTCAAAGGCTTTATAAATTGCCTGGGTATCAGAGTTAAAATATAACATTACTAAACAGATTTTAGAAGCAATTTAAGCTTAATGAGACAAAATTGAATAGGAAAAACAAAACAAAACAAAGATATGGACATGAACCAAAATCTAAATTTTCAAATAGAGAGTAGTGGATACTCATCTTTTCAGAAATATATGTAAAGGGGGGATTATAGACACTATTTTAAAGATCAATTATTATTTTTAATTGTGTGTATGTGTGTGTGTGTGTGCGCGCGCGTGCATGTATGTGAGTATACATGACTACATCTTCCCACAAAGCCCAAAATCATTGGAGCTGAAATTATGAGCAGTTGTGAGATACCTAATGTGGGTGCTGGGGAACAAACTCAGGTATTCTGCAAGAACAGGAAGTGTTCTTAGTTATTGAGTCATATCCCAACCCATAGTCAGACATCATTTTAGTTCAAAGTTAACTAGCACAGAAGTGACCACCATAAAAGTGAAACTACCTTTCTTTGACCAAAGCATAATGGAATTGTCCAGGAACCTACACTCTCACCTCACACCATATACTAGGAGCATTGCACACCATGGGTCAACTCTTAGATTCACACACACACACACACACACACACACACACGTGTGTGTGTGTGCATAATATGAATGTATCTTCCTTGAATGCCACACATTACATGTGGGTTACAGACAAAGAGCTTTTGAACATTTACTAGGTACAATATATTATACCTGAATGCTCTCATTTAACCTACCTGGTCACTTATAAGACCATAAGACTTATAAGAATAAGACAGACTTATTCTCCAGTTTATATAGGAAGATTGAGTGTGTAGAAAGTTTAGTAGCATATCTAAACCATACAATTTGTAGGAGATGGTTCTCAGATTGAAATCTAAGCCATCTGTCACATATGTGCATAGAGCCTCTGCTGGAATGAAAAGAGAACCTTCGTGGGATGCCTGTGGATAGTGAAGTCACTGCGCCCACATAGAGAAGTTGTGGAGTTGTAGCTGTTAAACACTTCCCTGCGATATCAGCTTACTGTGGTCCACGAAGCACATCGCTCTACCTCTGCATCAGCCCCGCAGGATTTTCAGCAAGGAACTGAAGCAAATAATTGAGAGTCTAGTCTTTCAGCCTAGAGTTTCCTGTTGGCATGGAAGAATTAAAGAGGCTTGATGTGTCTGATGCTGGATGTTTGTTCCCCTCCTCACGGCTCAGTGCTCACATGGGATCTTAAGCCAGTTTTATCTGATACTTTTAATACCTTAAATGTAACCGATCAGCAGCAATTGAACCATCTACTTATTCCACCAGCTACTGATGTCTTGCATGCTTGTTATTTAACTAAAGAGCATGTTTTACTGTGTTGTTCAGCAAAGTATATATTATATCCACTGCTGACTACTTCCTGCATCATCTTGTAAAATTGCCAGAAGTTAACTATCAGAATAAAGGTAAAGAAGGCTGCCGGATATTATGAAAGTCACTACGTATAGACATGCAATTGCTGCAAGTCTGTTGGTGATAATGACAACGTTGACACTGCCACTCAGTATCCCAGAGACAATTCACCTTCAGCTTCAGGGCTTTACCCAGGATTGGAATTCTAAATTGCCAAATGTGTATGAAGTGCTGAATCTACTCTTCTCCTTAATTGAAAATGACTAAGCATTTCCATAGTTAAAACACAGCCTTTTGTAAAATTAAATTCTGGTAATGAATCGCAACTGTTAAACTCTTTCATCCCTTTAAGTAAAGGATGCAGAAGATCCTTGATGTAATTTTAAGACACCAAGAGGAGATGATCACAGATTGGAGAGCACCTTGGTACTTTGGCATGGTTTCTATACTGTCAGGAGAGCACACCATCACTGTGGTTTACCTCCCCCCCCAAAGGATTTCATTCATAAATAAACCAAAGAGGCAGTTAGAAGTCCATTGGGCAATGCTTAGTTTTTTTTTAATAATCCTAGGTTATTGACATTCCTGACTGGCAATTCCTCATTATAAACAGAAACATCTGTCATGAATTAGGACCAGTGTAGTGGTGAGTATTGGCATTCTGTGTTCATTTAAATAAATTACATAAAGCACATTCTTAAGATGGAAGAAATAAACTTTCACTTTAGATGCTTAAATTTTTATCTTTTGCCACATTTATTTGATCTCAGGGCCGCTAATATGCTGAAACTAGGGAGGATTTCAACACTCTAACCCTATGAAATCAGAAGTGGAAGTTGTGAATATATATTTTGTTTATCTTGTTTTCTGATTGGTATCACCACATAGCCCTGTCAGCTTTGAACTCATGATTCTCCTGACTCAGCCTCACAAGGGCCAAAATCACAGGTCTGTGCTACTACACCTATCTCAATCTTCAACTATTCAAGAGGAATAAAGGATTGAAAATGGCATTAGAAAAGATAGGAATGAGGTAGCAGAGGTGACAGTGGCCAAGATGAAAGATGGAAAATTTTGAGTTTCCTGTACTAAGGAAATACTTTATATTTTATTTACTTTAAAACTATAAACTCAAGTCACTGGGAGGCCGGCTCAGTGGCAAACCATGCCTAGCATGTAGAAGGCCCTGGGGTTGAGCCTTAGTAACATACAAAAGAAACGCACGCATATGCAGAGAGACAGAGAGAGAAAAGAGGGACTAATACATACATCGTAAAATCAAGTGAAGCGTGATGGGTGACCTTCCCTCTTTATGTCTGAATTCTGATCCTGCCCATGGAAAAAAATCTCTGCTCATTTTTTGCCTTCCCTAGAGAACACTATTTATACATTTATTCTATAAACCTCTACCGTTTTCCTATACATTGTTTTGTGGTTTGTGTTCATTTATAAGAGATTTTTATACCTTCTCTCTCAGACCTTTGCCTGCCCTGCTAGGCTTGCTTCAGTAGCTAGGCAGTGAAATCTGGGTGAGCACAGAAAATTGATTCAACCATCCACTTGTGGGTGGACATTCGGTTCTTTCAGATTTCTTTCCCCAACTGTGCTGTAGTATCTTTGGCATGAGCCGGTAAGTCAAGAAGTCACTTCTCTAGGGATGCCCTGAATTGGGTCTTTAGGTCCTCTTTGAAGACTTCCACTTAAGCATGGTGGCTTTGGTAGGGGTCATGGACATGAGAAAACACTCTGGCACCCTTTCATCCTTGTTAAATCTCATAACACATGTCTCCATTTTCCTTAGCACAGAGGGGCTTCAAGGAACTGTTAGAGAAGGGAGCAAAGGAATGAAGCTGCACACCATTGTCATAAAGTTCAAGCAGATAAGGGGTGTCCAATATGGTCTATATGTGCTGTTCTTTAGCAAGAGTCAGGCCACTGGGCAGTTGGGGATGTAGGCAGCTCCAAGGAAGAAACTGAAGTGAAGAGTGATGTGGGAGAGTCTTCTGTTTGTGTTGATTTCATTCGTTAATAAAGAAACTGCCTTGGCCCATTTAATAGGCCAGCCCTTAGGTGGGTGGAGTATACAGAACAGGAAGAAGGAAGTGAGGTAGATGGCTCAGACAATTGCCCCGCCTCTCCTCTCTGGGACAGTCTCCATGAAGTCAGCGGCCAGGTCAGACGTGCCTCTCCTCAGGGAGACAAACGCAATGAAATTCCGGCCCAAGATGGACGTACGCTAGAATCTTCCCAGTAAGGCACCACTTCGTGATGCTACACAGATTATTAGATATAGGTTAATCAAGATGTGAGTAAGAGGCTGAAACTAATGGGCCAGGCAGTGTTTAAATGAATATAGTTTGTATGTTGTTATTTCAGGGCATAAGCTAGCAGGCGGCCAGGAGCGGGAATGCAGCCCGCAGCTCCTACAGAAGAGGAGCATGATTTGTTAGATGGCAGTCAGAGCTCCCTTGGAGGAAAACTGGCTTTTGCAATGACAGCATTTTGCCACAGAGTGACTACATTTTCAAAGTATATTTTATTTGCATATAAATTCTGATTTAGCATATGATAATCATTTTCCATTATCATATGAACATTGTCACTTTATATTGATATTCTTTGATTTGAAGGTACAAAATACTTTGTGAACTATAATGTTTTTTATTAAATCTAAAGGTGTAAAAATAATAATCTTGAAGAGGTAAAAAAGAAACAGAAGGGTTAATGATGAGTTTCCACAAAGCAATAGTTAGTAAACTGAAAACACTGGAAATATGCTGGGCTTGTATTTGTAAAATGCTCATCTGAGACTCTTTTGTATCTTAAGACAGTAAATAAAGCCATTCTCTGTAGGATGAGAAGTGTCAATTTTCAATTGGAAATTAGTAGTTGGGGGGTGAGCAGGGCCTAATGAGCCATCCTTTTTATGAGCACTAGGCACTGACTGGAGTGACTGAAGAATGGCAGGTGCTGGATGGTTGTGGATTTTCTGCTCCTCCTTGGCATCCTTCTGGCTTCTCTGTAAGTCCATTCCAGTCCATGTGCTCCCCTCCCTGGTTTCACCCTGATCCTAACTCTTCCCACTACCATCTTCATTTTGCAACAATATGTACACAAATTGAAAACCTACTGGGTGTCACGTGTTTTACCAAAGCCTGCAAAGGCTCACCTTTTCCTCAGTTTCCCTTGCTCTGATCTTTTTCTTGTTCTTTCAATATGTTGTGCTGATTCCTTAAGACTTAATTGTCTTTTTCTTTTCCTTTTTTTTTTTAAATTACAACACTGCTTGGCCAATAACTTAGGTGTATCGCTAGTGAGCTCGTACATCTTTAATTAACCCATTTTTATTAATTTATATTTTACCACAGGCTTGTGGCTTACTAATAAGGTTCTGGCATCTTTCTCCTTTGGCAGCTACATGGCGTCACCCTGACTCTGCCTTCTTTCTTCTTGTCTTCAGATTAGTTTTCCGGCCTAGCTCTATTCTGCCCTCCCATAGGACAAAGCAGTTTCTTTATTAACCAATGATATAAAACATATTCACAGCATACAGAGAAGAATCCCACATCATCTCTGCTTTTCTATCTAAATAAAAAGGAAGGTTTTACCTTTAGCAGAGTAAAATTACATATTACAAAACTGGTATCAAGCAAGAATTATACTTACAATATTTAGTCTATTTGTATCTAGAAAATTTCATACCTAATTTATCTTTTATCATAACTAAGAAAAACTATAACTATACCTATCTGTCTTCAACTCCATCAAAGACCCCAGAAGGATATAACATTACTTAAGTAAATAGGAAGTGCATTGTAAGCAACCTCAAATACTCTAAAATTGACAGAGACATCTTGCTGTCTGGACAGTCACCCAAAGTTCTTCCATAACGTTGGAGCACCCATATTCAGCCTACAGGCCCATATCTGACAGACTTTTCCATGAAGCAGGAAATTTGAAAGAATGTTTTACCTATATTGGCAGTTTGTTAATCACTTTCTTTTCTTTTGTGTCCTGCAGAATGTCTGGCAGACTCTTTTATGAAGCAGGAACACTGAAGGACTGTCTACCCTTCTTTAGACAGAGACAATTATTTCTAATCTTTTGCCCTCCACATATTATTTCCTCTAGAGATTCAGATAGAGTCTCAAATTCTAGCTTGTCATTGAGGCCTATCTCCTAAGCACTCCCTGTTCTAATTGCTAATTCCACCTTTCTAGAGAACCAGAAGACACATAATCCAGCCTGGAACCTACTCTCTAAGGATGCCAAACACAGGGAAGTCTTTCAAGCCTCTGATAAGGCTCTTTATGTCCCCCAAAAATCAACATATATTCTGAGTCCATTCCAGAAACATGTTGAAGGGGCCTCAGCCTCTCAACTCTCAATACACTGTTTGCATAAATTGAGTATGCCTCTAAAAACAATGGAAAGTTCTGGGATCCCTGGAGTCATATGGTAATTCTGTTTTCCGTGTTTACCTGCCACACTTCTACCATCCAATATTTCCTTTTAGAACTAAGCCTGCTAGCCTCCAGCCTGTAGTCCCAATGCATATGGCTCAGGAAATGCATAGCTCAGGTGAAGAAAAAGTAAAGATTTATAAAGAGTAGGCAGGTTCCAACAGCATTGAAATTAAGAATGTGGCAAGGTAATACAAGAAGTGTGATGAAGAAAGATAAATTAATAAAGACAGAGATAGGCAGGCTTTAAATGACTACAAAAACATAGCAGAATAGAATAGCACTACCTTTGATTAAGACAGTAAGCAATGTAGTGGAAAGATATTTATACTCCAGCCAAGGAAAGTGTATGGGACAGATAGTAGATAATTGTGACATGATTTTTAAAATGTTCTAAGTGGAAGGTCAACCCAGAATAATTTCTCACAATATTCCCAAGCAACTTCACAGAGAGAGACTGAATAATAAAATATTCATGATCAAGGTTAACTCCACTTTGTTCTCAATGCTCAGAAAACAGAAGCTTCTAAATAATTGGGCAATGACTCTTAGGCTAGAGTTATAGTGTCAATAGCTGTTCCTGGGTAAGTGCCAGCTTTCCTGAATAAATTTAGGCAGCTTTTAAAAATAGGATTATCTGGGCTCCATCTCTGGCATTTCCCATTCAGGAGGTCTGGAGTAGGAACTAGGAACCTGATTTTTTTTCAAGTGATTTCAGTGTGCAGTCTGAATTATAACTCTGTTATCTAGAAGACAGAAACATTGATGTCATTCATCAATGACCCATGCTTGATTGTTGGAACTATCTCACAAGACTGTACATCTATATGTTGCGCTTTCTGTTCCTTTCCAGTTAGTGAGACAAATCAAAGCCTGTATGGGCAAATGAAACATTGCATGAGACTTGCTGGACTCCTGGAAAGAAAACCAAGTTTTATCCTTCCTGCTGTGTGTGAATGGCCTAAAATAGTCCTAATTGGTGCCAATGGCCAAGGCATGACCGTAAGGCAAGACAGCTTCAACATGGAAAATTAAAGGAGCCAGGGCCTCACAAGCCATTGCTGAGTCACCAAATCATTGTGCTCTAGATTTTAAGTTACAGGTGATCTTATGCTGGTGACTATACATGTGGATGTCAAAGAAACAGTGTTTATGAAACACCAGCTTCCAAGATGCATAAAAGTTATACACTATATTTCTCCATTAAGGAGAGAGGTAGATCCAACACAGTTTTACATGGGTTCAGCCACTGGGGCACTTCAACTGTTGAAAGAGACCTTGTAACAATTCTAGCTATGAATACTGAGTATACAACCAATGTTGCCATTGTCATAGATGCAATTTCTAAAGAAAAGTATCTGTGGACATAAGCTGAATCTCCTGATATTCAACAGCCACCCCCAAGACTCAGATAATGAACTACTGATGGTTCAATAAGTAGACATAATGACTTTGTATCACTAGCCAGGAATCAACACCTATAGACAATTACAGTTAACATTTTGGAAAATATTGTTCTATCTTCCTGAAATATCCTTCACAGTCTGCTAAGGCGCTAATATTCTTCAAGTTCTTGCTGATATCCAAATTTCTTAAAACTGGCTACTTAAACTCCAAGTGGTACATTTCTCTTTCTGATGACCACTGCAGTTGTAATTCAAATTGTTCATGTAGCCTCTATGGTCTTTGAATCTTTACTTCATTATTGTCTACAATCTGATTCTTAATAATGGCACAATAATATTTGGGCTGTTTTCTTCTCTTAAAACTTCTTGGATCTCAAATGCCAACTGAGAATCAATAACACAGCTGTTACATTTATTTCTATCATTTACCCTCATATAGACTATATGACTGGTTTTACAATATTTTCATAGCTCCCATGCTTGGAACATCTTACTTACAGACTATAGAAGGCACTGTAACCACTGGAACCAAGCAGTGAATAGGTAGGAAAAAAAGGCTCCTAAGTGTATTACATTGGAGGAGGGTATATCTTAGAGCAGATACAGTCCTTGACTGTAGAAGAGGAGAGTTGAGAAGACTTTTTAAATATTTTGGCCAAAGACCTGGTGAAGGGTAATTATACTAAAATGAACTTCAAGTTTGGGCAAATTGTTCTGTTTTGATAGGGGTTTAGCTGAGATAAGGGTAGACCTAAAACTCTATCTGCTTTTGAACCCATGGTACAAACTCTACTTCCTTTCCAGGCTACCATTGGTCAGTGATTCTACACATATATTACTCAAATTCCTGTTCTCCAACAGGACAAGGCCCCTAGGCATCTGTGCATATCTTCTACTGGGACATAAGAGCCTCAACACTAGTTACTCCTATTTGTGATGGGTAGTAATTTAAATGTGGGCTCCAGATTCAGATCATCTGTCTGTATGTTTCTGATGTTGGTGGTGAAGATATGGACACTAAGTGAGAAGTATGTATAAAACACTTAGCATAGTAATAACTCATAAATCAATAGATAGCATACATTGTAAATCCAATAGAACAGAGCATTGCAGTAAAACAGAGGATGCTCAAGGAAATATTTCTTAAGTAAACTGGATATACATGAATAAATAAGTCTCACCAAAGCACCTCAGATACTGACTGTTACACAGGACAAGACACAAGGTCTTCAGGACAAAGGATAGAATCTGGTAAGGCCAGAGGTCACCCAAATCCCCAGACTTGAATTGTCCTTGTACCATGAAATAATCCTGCAGATTTTAGTTGGTTTACTGTCTTTTGAGTTTTATTCTGTCCCTAAGTGTCTTGGGCCTTTGGGGAATTGTTGGGAGGATGACTACCCCAGTGTTTTATAAGGCAGACTTTGTTGTGAGAAAAAATACTATGCATTTCCTGTGCAAGCATTTAAGAGAAACCCTGCATCAAATTGACTCTTCATGCATATCTCACATGTTCTGGGATACCAGTGAAACATTGCAAGTATACATTGTGTACTTTATTATCAAAGCATAACTTAAATATTTCAATGGCAATTTTCATTATTATAGATACAGATACACTTATACTCATCACAGCTTCCCCAAACATTTCTCTGCATTTATTTTGTTTTGCTTTGCTTCACTTTGAGACAGACTCTCTCTGTGCCACTCAAGCCGGCCTCAAAGTCATGGTTCTGCCCCTGACTCTAGAGTGCTGGGATGAGTTGTAACACCATACAGGGCAGGGATTTTTATTTATAAGTTTGGAGGAATATTGCTTCCTACAGCAGAGCCAAAGGGTCCTCTGTGTGTTTATTTGGGGCTTTTTGCTGTTGTTTTGTTTTGTTTTTAAAATATCCTTGGGAGTTTCCTGATGTCTCTTTGGCCTGTTCTCAAATTTAGAGCTAGGGTGCTTCAGGGGAGGAAGAGGAAAGTCGAGTTAAGAGCAAGCTCCGGAGAATCCAACAGCTTATTCGGTAGCCGAAAAAAGATCCTTAGCATTGACAGGATGTTTTTGTAAAACGTAAAATGGATTCTTAACAGCCCAGAAAATCCCAGGCACACTCTTGTCCTTCCTTCCCCATTTCTCCATCAGACAACAGCAAGCAGCTGTAAGGGAAAATTTTTACAAAGCCAGGCGCATAAAACACTCACTTCCTGATGGTCCTGTTTGTGTCCTCACAAGTCAGTGGATGACTGGGCCCGTCCAGAGGTGCTGGTCATCCATTCTTTAAATATCCATCTTAGAGTTCTAAGTCCCAAAGTGTCACGTAGCATCCCTTCATACTAGAGATAGAGTTGCAGAAAAGAAACTGGATTTAAGTGCAAATTACATGAGCAACTCAGAGATGCTCCAGTGGCCTATCAGAAGAGGAAATAGGGGCTGAGGAGACCACTCAGTGGGTAAAGTACTTGCTGCTCAAAAATGAGATGAGCTCAGATCTCAAAGCTGGGTGTAAGTCAATATAACTGTAATTTCCCCTGGGAAGGGGGTTAGTAGTGAAAGCTTAACACAAGTGCCAATATCTATAGTCCCATCACTGGGGGGGGGGGGGGGGGGAGAGAGGCTGGGAGATCCCAGTGGCTCACCGACTAGCTGAAACTCAAGCTCCAACGTCAATGGGAAACCCTGTCTCAAACAAGAATCACCCTGCCCTGCTCTGAAAAAAAAAAGGTAGAGAGCAATAGAGAAAAGCACCCAAATATTGACTTCAGGCCTCTGCAGGCATGCAAGCACACACACACACACACACACACACACACACACACACACACAGAGAGAGAGAGAGAGAGAGACAGAGAGAGAGAGAGACAGAGAGACAGAGAGAGAGAGAGAGAGAGAGTCAGTCACACGGTCGCACAGAGTGGGTGGGCAGAATTAATGCAATGAAATATACTGAAAGGAAATATTAGCAGCTTGAGACGACTACAACCCCTGGAGTTATGCAGCCTCCTTGCTCGCCACTTGAAACACTTTAGCAGAGAAACTTAAGGAGAAACTGTACACATCTTTTACTGTTCTCAACCGAAAAGCAGCAGAAGAGAATGCTGTGATTTTTTTTCTCTTAACTGCCGGATAAAGGAGGGATGTCGTTCCATAATGTCTATCGCGACCCTCGGTTTGGCATCGTGGCAATTTGCTGGGAGCTTTGTCTCCATGTGAGGGATGCCACATACCACCCCGGGTTCCCACCAGAGTCAGCGGTCTGTTTCCTCTTTGTCTTCCTTCTGAACTGCCACCGCATGCCTTCCACCTCCTCAAATGTGCTGTCTTGCATTATTCAACTCAAAAGATGCTTTGCCAGCGCCAGCGTCTTCAGATGTGGTTCTCGCAAATGGCATCCTACCGGCAACTGAACAGTAACCGGCATCCATCAGTCTCTGATGAACAAGTAGCTGAGGGAGACGGGACCGCCTACGGCTTAAGTAAACAACAATAAGAACATGTGCAGATTCCAAAAGAACACACACCAAATTTAATAAAATGAAAAAAATAAAAAAGTAAAACCCTCACTGCCACAAAACACAGCGTTAGCAGATGACGCTAACGGGTTTTAATTTTTCATCTTGAATTATCTTCTAAACGTTCCCTTGAAGACGAGGGTTCCTAATCTATGCTCCCAAATGGCTAAGTCAATTGTGCTTTGATTGTTCTGCCTCTCTTGGGGACAGGCAGCTATTGGACTTGTTAAGAGTGCCCCTCTGGTAGAGCCAGGGAATGTTTAGGCTCAAGTAGTCCATCCACCCCACAAAAGCTTGCTCAGCCACAAGAGCTGGGGGTTAGGAATACTGACAGCCTCCCGTGGTGGGAGCACTAAGGGCCTCCTGTACGGAAGGAATTAGAGAAGAGTCTGAATGTCTGTGCTCCCTGCAGGCAACTAAAGACTTCATTAATTCAGTACTTGACACCAATGGTGTAGAAAGAACTCTGGTCCCATTTGGCAGCTTCACGGAGACAGCCATATCCGACCTGGCTCTGGAGATAAGCCAAGAAGCGTGTTTGTCTTTGAGACAGAAGCAAAGATTAGGATGACATTCAGTAACATGCTTGATTGTCCTCGGAGCTGCCAGGACAAGAGGCGGGAGCTAAGAAAAGGGCTGTATATAGAGTCTTCAGGTACGCGGGCCTTACAGAGGTCCTCCATGTGGGAAGGCTTGATTCTCTTTGTTTCTCGAAAAGAGACATTAAAGAAGAACAGACAGACTCCTTTCCTCTTGGCCAGAGGGAGTATGCAGCTTTTTGCAGGACTCCTTCCCACAGCCCGGGGCTGAACCCGGAGCTGCCCACAGCTGCCCCTTGCCCCCGATTTTCCATGGCCGGCACAGATGCACTGGCTGCTTATTTGAATGTGCCTACTTCTTCCAAAGCGAAGGAAGGAATCAGAGAACAGGGG
This sequence comes from Arvicola amphibius, assembly GCF_903992535.2. NCBI lineage: Eukaryota > Metazoa > Chordata > Mammalia > Rodentia > Cricetidae > Arvicola > Arvicola amphibius. Next base: position 38,462,451 of record NC_052054.1, read on the forward strand.
TTCGGGTGGGGGAAGTCCACAGGAAGTGCGCACAGGCCTGTTACTGCGTCAAACTGTGAGAGTCTTCACTGAGCAGGTGACTACAGGCAGAGGCTAGGAGAGTTTCTCCACTTTGGCATATGAGGGAGGAGGGAAAATAGAGTTAAGTCTACATGGACTTCAGTTCGTACCGCTGGATTTTCATCTTGCCTGTGACTATGGATCAGGCTTCCTGTCCTTGACCCCGCATGACTTGGTGCTGTCAGGAGGCAGCTGGTTGGGTAAGGCCTGTGCAGACGCCCAGACGCCCACGGGTGGGAGTGGGAGATGGGGCCTTGGAGGTGGTTGCTCTGACTCCAATTTAGTCTGCCTCTGGGTTAGCAGTGGCAGCGAAAGGTCCTGTGAAAATCGTCTGGCTGCCTCTGTTGGCGGTCCTCCAGAAAGAACTGTTCGCAGGCCTGTTCTCAGGCGGCCTCGTGCCAGAGCGCCTAACTGGGAACACAAAACGCATTGCTTTGCTTTTCACTGACCTCAAAGAGATCCTTTTATGGACGGGCCCATGCCGGCCTCCCCCTCTTAAAAAAAATCCCCGTTGAGAAGCTGACCTCCACTGGCCTGGGCAAGGCAACAGGTGACCCCCTCAGTGAGGGGGCGGACGTCAAAGCGGCTCTGTCTCTGGTGCCTGACAAACGCAGCTTTCAGGCTGAACGGACGCTGGTGCTGCCTTGGGATGGACGGTGGAGGTGGACGGGTGGCAGAACCCTGGGTCTCTGGCTTCCCAAAGAACCCCTGGCTGGTCTCTGATCTTTAAAAGTTCAGGGAGGTTTGCATATCATGTTAGCAAAGAGACCACTTTTAGGAAAGAAATTCCTTAACATTTTATCTAAATACCTCGCCAGCGGTCAGTTAAAGCACTGAACCATGTGGCTACCTCCTCTTCAGATGACTGTAGAGAGGAGATTTCATGTGATCCCAGAGATTCCCTGCATCCCTGACCAGGTGGGAAATGATGCCCTGAGCTACAAAGACTTTCCTCATAGACTGTGGTGCCTGAGGTTTTTGTCGGTCACAAAGAAAGTGGTTACTTGGTGTTGTTCATTTATTCAACTGTCATGAAGCATTTTAACACCATGAGGAATAAACTCAGACTCCCATGTCAGCAGCTAGGTTGTCATACAGATTTCAGTTTCAAGAATGGACCACATGTGCCTCTATAGAACTGTTATTTGGAATATTAATGGGTTTCAGTTCATTGTAATGGCCTTCTTTATGCATATGCTTAGATTTATACATTTATTTTATGTTTGGGTTAATGGAAAGGAGAAAGCTACCAAAATGCCCTGGCTTCTTCTACTGGGAGACTTGAAATAGATGAGTCACTTGTGGGCTTGGAGGAACGTGTGTTTTGTTTTATTCTAGCATCTTTCTTTCAGGTTCCTTAATAATTTAACATGTATTTAAAACTCATATGGCAGTCAGCAGTAAATCAACCGTAGGGAAAATAGGGAAAGCATGCTATATGCTGACTTCTCACGAATGGGATAAAGAACTTATGAAGTGTTGGGTCACTGAATCCAAGTCACTGACTTGGCACTAACCCAGAGGTAATAAAAGAAGGAGACGAACTTCAAGTTCAGGTTGTTCGACACCTCCTATTTGGCTCTCTTAGCCTTGGGTGGGGGCACTAAGGGAAATCAGAATGAATTAAGAGTTCACTGAATTCTTATGGTATTTGTTTGCGTCAGCATCTGGCCCTGGCTTCTCAAGGCTGGTTGGCCCTTGTTCAATTACAGATACTGTTTCTCTCATGCTCTGTATCTGTGAAGTGGGGATACTCCAAAACACAAGTTATTTCAGAGCTCTGAATCAAAAATAGTATAACAACAATGGTGATTACTGAGGGATCGGCCTCTACAGTTTGCAAAAGTGTTGTTTGGTGCGAAGAAAGGCTGAAGTGAAAGTAGCTGCCTTGTCTCTCAGAATTGCACGTCCTCTAAAAGCAGGAGAAATAGCATGGGGTGTCATGGTGATGCAGGCCTGTAGCCAGAGCTGTCTGGGAGCTGGCAGAGGAAGAGTCACAAATTCAAGTTCTACCTGGGCTCCAAGGGGAGTTCAAGGCCAGCCTCAGTTAAAATGGTGAGACACTATCTTGATAATAAAATAAAGAGAATAAAGCTACTAGCTCAGTGATGAAGCACAAAGAAAAATACAAAACCAGCCATGGCTCACATCCCCAGCTCCCTCAAATTCTTCACAGAGCTTGGATAACACTTGGTGGTTCTTAGACAGCCTTGTAATGATAACTTGTTTTCTGCTACATGTTCTGTTTAGCTCTGGGAAGATGAGCAAAATGAGATCCTGTTTCTGAGAGGACATACGATTTCCACTGTCTAGACACAGAAACAGACATTAAAAATGAGAGTGTCAGACATGGCTGTAAGTAATCCCAGCACATGCAAGCAGAAACGAGAAGATGTGAGTTCGAGGGCATCGTGGAATGAATAGCAATGTTGTGTCTCAAAGGTGCCAGATAGCAATACATAATAACAATAGAAGCTCTAGTGCACCAAGAGCTGGAAAAAAGCTTGAGACAGAAGCAAAGATCAGAACAACAACAACAAAAAAAACCATATTGAGTCATTCTTCTGTAGTATAGGCCTTTGGGGATAATATTTATTTTCATTAATAAGGTTTAAACTAGGGAGTCTATGTTTGCTACTGGGGGAAGGGGATGTGAAAGACATTGTACAGAGATCCACATCAACAAAGCATCTAGAAGCTTAACAGACATGAGCATAACCAACACACACAAAGGGTTCAGCACTCGCTTTGCCCCAGGTTGCTCTACCCTACAATAGCTCTAACGGCATTATTTTAGACGGAGAAATACAAACTTGGAAATTTTATAATTGGGAAACCATATAAATCTCTCCTGCTGCCCCTCCCCATTTTGATTTGTTGTACGGTTGTTCCAAAGCCAGTAATTTGTCTTTCTCAGCATCATGGTCTTAGAATTCTAACTTGACATACCAGGTAGCTACTTGATAGATAGCTGTTGATAGTGGGCATCAATGTCTATCCATCTGGTCTTTTCTTTTCTGTGACTGATGTATTCATTAGTCAAACATTTACATGACTCCAACTATCATGTAGACTAGAACTTGGTTAGGCATCATCGTGCTTTGTACAGAAAGAAGAGGTCCACTTTGGCAGGGTGAGTCAGGGAAGGTTTTACAATAAAGGAAATACTGGAACTGTACATTGGAAGCAACAGGAAGAACCGAGTGAGTTATTTGGAGCATTAATCTCAGTTGTCAACTTGATGAGATATAAAATTCCTTGGAAGACACTCCCCCGGGGCGTGCCTTTGAGCGACAGTCCTGACTAATAAAGGAGAGAAGATCTGCCCACTGTGCACAGCTCCATTCTTCACTGCATTCATCATCTTATGCCTGGATGCAATGTGGCCAGCATCCTCAAGCTCTATTGCCGTGACCCCTCCCCACCCATGGCTGCAACCTTAAGTTCTGAACCAAAAATAAACCTTTCCTCCTTAAAATTGCTTTTGTTTGAGCATTTTAGCACAGGGTCAGAAAAAGAAATCACAAGAAAGCCTGACGAATGGGCCATGAAGTGAAAGTAGAGCCTTTATGGGAAGTAAAGATAATTAAATGGACAGAAGTAGGCAAGTAGAGCATTGTCCTGCTGCCGTACAGATCTTGAAGTTAAACTCCCATGGGCGAAGTATTTTAAAGGATAAGTGTAAGGAGAGGACCTATAAGGTTTTTCCAAATAGAAGGTCAATGCCATGACTTAGACAAGAGAAATAAAAGAAAGACATGAAGCATCTAAACACATTAGTCAATAAATATGAGTAGCATAAGAATAGCTTGAAACTTTATAGCATACTTCTAATGATGAATATAAATATACATTTACAACTAATATGTCAAGATGTAATTGTGGAAAAAAATTGGCAAGCCTGGCACTTGAGGCTGTTATTTTAGGGTAGGACACATGTCTATCATGAACAAGACATGAATTTTGACCCTCAGTATCATGAAAGAAAAGGTGAAAGAAGAGAAAAAGGAGATGAGAAGAGAGGAAATGAAAGGAGCAGGAGGAGAAATATGGATGGAGAAGAAGGGAGAGGAGACAAAGGATTAGAACAGAATGTGCTATACAGCGTAAGGTCCTTTCTCAAAAAAAATGTAGTGAGTAAAAAAATAAAAAGGCAGATAAACAATAATGACTTGGATGAAGATGTTCCTCATAGAGTGAGGTATTTGAACATTTGGCTCACAGTTGATAGCACTGTTTGTCAGAGTTTAAGAGGTGTGGCCTAACTGGAAGAAGTACATCACTGTGCTTTGAGGTAGACTTTGAGAGTTTAAAGCTTTTATTTATTCCCAGTTTACTCTCTTTGTGTTTGTCTTTGAGGATCTAAGCTCTTGATTTCCGGTCCTGCATTAATGACTGTTGCTTGCTGCTATGTCTCTCTATCCTGCTGGACTCTCATTCCTCCAGAACCATAAGCTAATATAACATTGGTTGTCTTGGTCAAGGATGAAGTAAACCTTGCTGTTTGCCTGCTTGCCCTTACTCTTGCTGTCAAGTCCATCTATCATGTCATTGTGGAATTCTTCATTGCTCTGAGAACCAACTTATTCTTAAGGATTCCAACCAACTGAAGACCAGAGACTATACTTGCACCTACCTTCCTTCTCTCACTTCTTTCCTCCTTCTCTCCCTCCCTCTCTTCCTCCCTCCCTCCCTCCCTCCCTCTCTTCTTCCCTCTCTTCCTCCCTTCCTCCCTCCCTCCCTCCCTCCCTGCCTCCCTCCCTCCTTCTCTCTCTGCCTAATGCTTGCTGATGGGAGTGTAGAGTTCTCAGCCTCATGCTTGCCTGCTGCCATGCTTCTTGTCATGATGATCATGGACTAATCATGAAACTATAAGCAAGCCCCAAATTGAATGCTTTCTTTTAGAAGAGTTGCTTTTGTCTTGGTCATGGTGTCTCTTCACAGTTATGCAAAAGTGACTAAAACCATTGTTAACCGAAATACTAACAACTTCATCTAGAAATAAGTGAAGAAAATCAAGTTTGGCATTTGGTTTTGGAAATGGTAGAAGAAAATTTCACAATTAGTCAATTAATTAAACGGTAGATCATCTTTTTTATAAGTTAATATAATTAAGAAGAGAATCCGATCATCCAAATAGGTCATTATCTTACAAATGAAGAATTTAAGTAGTATTTTGACAACTCTATAGTACAGAGATGTTCAATATTAGAGCATTGTGGTCATCAGACTTTTTGTTGCTGTAACAAATACCTGAGAAAAATCGTTCAAAGGAGGAAAGATGTTTTGGCTCAGGGTTTCAGAGTTGCTCTTCAAGATCATTTGGCCCCACTGTGAGGGGCCTGAGATAGTAAAGCACAGCACCATGGATGCAGGATGTGGCTAATGATCACTGCTCACCTAGTGGCCTTCTGGAAGCTAAGTGGATGGGAAACAAATGAGGAACCCAGAGTCCCTCCCCTGTGATCACTTCCTCCTGCTAAGCCCCAGCTCTTAGCTTCTGCCACCTCCTAATAACCCAATTATGAGCATACCAAATTATAAATATATCAATGGATTAATCCTCATGACCAAGGAATTCCCTAAAGCCCAGATCAGGGCACTGCCGTAGGGACCAAGTCTTCAACGCATGAGCCATCTTAGGGAACACTTATAATGAAATTAAGTTCCAAAGTAGTTGTGAGTGAAGATGTTAAAAACAGGTGCTTTAAGGTGGCAGAGACAGAGGGAGAGGATGGAGAGAGAGAGAGAGAGAGAGAGAGAGAGAGAGAGAGAGAGAGAGAGAAATTAAAGAGGAGACAGTTCCCAGAGTGGATTATGCTTCTCAAGAGAGTCACACTTTGATGCTAGCAACAACTATCTATGCAATTCTGGTGTTGTTTGAATTTACATTGTTTGAAGACGGGAAAAGATTAGATAAATGTTTAGGTATACTTGTCTTATCTAAAGAACTCTTCCTTAGAAGACTATAAAGTGGTTTACGGGGTGCATTGCACAAGTTTTCAGATGATAAGATTAATAAAACAGGACCTAAAAGGCCAAAGGAATTGATACTACACGTAAGTTGCACATTGTCACTGTGCACATAATTAAAATCCTGCAAGTGAGATTCTCTTGACTGTCAGCCTGCAGGAGTAAGGCACCAGCCACTTTCCCTTCCCACACCCCCTCAATTTGTCATGTATTTCAATCCTGCTTGCAAAAGATCATACTTAAAGAGTTCTGGAGACAGTGTTGGTAAACAGTGAAAAGTTAGGAGGACCTTCAGGAAGTCCTTGGATAAGAGCTTACAATAGTACCTGCTCATCAGTTGGATTTCTGGGTAACAATGCCTTAGTCTCCTACAGAAGGTGGGTCATGATGGTGCCTGCCTGCAAGCTCAGCGTGTCCAAGATAGAGGCAGGAAGAAATATGATGGGTTCTAGGCTAGCCTGGGCTACACAGTGATCCTCCCATCTTAAGAAAACAGAATCTCCCTCTCACTTCTCCTTCTTCCTTTTAATGTCTTTGCATGCATCTTATTAACTTTTTTCTAATGAGCTCTAGGTTCATTTATACCTGGAACACTGATGCATACCTGTAACCCCAGGACTTGGGAAATTTGTGCCCCAAGATCCTGAGTAAGAAGTAGGGCATGATAGCAAGTGCCAGTAACCCCGTGATCAGAGGGCAGAGACCAGATCCCACACACTAACTAGTCAGGCAGCCCAGCTAAGACAGGCTGCTTCAGTGAGAGATCTTTTTCAAGACAATAATGCAGACTGCACTGGGAGAAGACACCTGACAATATCCATCTCTGGTCTCCCCATGTGCATGCACGAACATATGCAGCCCCACACAGACACACATACACAGACATACACAAAAGACTGAAACACACACATACATACACAGAGACACACACAGAAACAGACACAGACACACACACAGACACACATACACAGAGACAGACACACACACATACACACAGACAAACACACATAGACACATATACACAGACCCACACACAGAGACACATATACACAGACCCACACACACATGCACACAATTTTAGTTTCTCTTGTTCTATAAACTATATATTTTATTTATTTGCTGTTGTTTTGCTTGTTTGTTTGTGTTTTCAAAGCAGGGCTTCACTATGTCGCCCTGGCTGTCCTGGAACTCACTATGTAGACTGGGCTGGCCTTGAACTCACAGAGACTGCCTCTGCTTCCCAAGTGCTGGGATTAAAGGCATGTCCTGCTAAGATAGAAATATGAAACACGAAAAACAAATCCAAACTAAATCATCAAGTGAAAAAGCACAAATGTTCAGTAAGTATTTTGAATGTGTTCATCTTTAGCCATCTGGAAAATGGAAATTAAAATGGATTTAGGATTCTACCTCACCCCACTACCCTCAGTCAGAAGGGCTACCACCAAGAAAACAAATGCTAACAAACGCTGGCAAAGAAATCGATAAATAGGAATCCTTCTTCACTGCTGGTAGGCATGCAGATTGGTATATATATATAGGCATGCAACCACTATAGAAATCTACGTGGAGATTGTTCTGCAGACTAAAAACATAGCTACTATACGATACACCCATACTGTCTCTGGGTATGTACTAAAGGATTCTAAGCCAGCATATCACAGAGAGATATTTGCTCATCCAGGTCTATTGCTGCGTATTCACAATAGCCAATATGTGAAGTCGGCATGAGATTTATAAACTGACTAATGGATCAAGGAAATGTAATCCACGTACATAACAGAATGTTTTCTTACTATCAAGAATGGAAATCTATCATTCACAAAGAAAGAGACAACATTGGAGATCGTTGTATTTAACACATAAGTCAGACGCAGAAAGACAAATATTGCCTATTTTCTCTCGTGTGGGATACAGATTGAAGTTGTGCATATGTATGTTCTAGTTAACTTTAGTTATCAGTTTGGCACACCTGGGAAAAACAAACCTCAATTGAGGAGTTGCCTCCATCAGATTTGGCCCATGGGCATGCCAATGGGGGCATTTCTTGAGTGATTTAATGTAAAAGAGCCAAGCCCACTGTAGGTGGTACCATCCCAGAGCAGGTGGGCTTGGTCTATATGAGGAAAATAGCTGAAAATGAATGAGCCAAGCAGTATGGAGCAGGTAGCTTTCCTTCATGGTCTCTTTCAGTCACTGCCTCCAGCTTCCTGCCTGAGATTCTGCCCTGACTTCCCTCAGAGGGAAATTTGAGATTCATAGGCTATTTTAGATTTAAAAAAACTGTGGCTATCCAAGGCTGAAGAATCAACCATGATTAAGAAGAGATTAGTGTGGTAAAATGAAACTTTTGCTTCCTTGAGTATGGAGACTTGAACAACAATGGTCCCCATAGGCTCATATGTTTGAAGATTTGGTCCTCAGCTGGAGTTTTGTTGGAGAAGTGTGTCACTATGGACAGGCTTCGATGCTTCCAAAGCCCATGACATTCTCAGTTTGCTTTCTCTGCTCTACGCTTGTGCATCAGATGTAAGCTCTCAGCTATTGCTCCAGTGCCAAGTTTGCCTTCCTGCTTCAAGTTCCCCACTATGATGGTCATAGTCTCTAACCCTCTAGACTATGAGCTCCCAATGTAAATGCTTGATTTTATAAGTTACTTTAGTCATCGTATTTCGTCATGGCAATAGAAAAGTAGCTGAGACAGCAGTTGGTACATTGTTGTGTGTGTATTTCTGTGACAGGCCTAACCATGCTCTTTTCAGAGGACTGCAGAAGACTTTGGGACTTTGCACTAGGAAATGCCACAAGCAGAGCTCAATGGGACAGTGAGCAGGGGCTGAAAATCAGCTATATATTGACTAGCATCATTGAGATTAAAATCTTCTGAAAAATCATTTCCTCAGGGTCAGTGTATAGAAGCGATGGTTCAGGAGGGGCCAAGGCTGCATCTCAGCTAGCAGATAGACACAGTAATATGTAAACCACCCATGTGGTACTGGTTTTGAAGGCATGAAAACGTCATGGTGAGCAACTGAGGCTTCACACTGCGAGAGGCCAGGGGAAGCCCTGGTGAAGGTGCAGCCTTGGTTGCACAGGAGATCCCAGGATATTGGAGATTCTGTGACCCATGAGATGACCACCAAGGCTATCTCTTGGTGTGCAATGGAGCTGGAGATTGTCTGAGCCTACCATACAAACTGTGCTGTGGATGGCAGCCCTGGAGGGGTGGAACTGCCTATACCTTTTGGATTAATAATATTTCAATCCCAAATACGGGTCATTAAGCCACCAGATTTGAACTACAATTGCTTAGTGTGATTGTTTTCATATCCTGGATTTTTTTCTCAGTGGGTAAAGTTGTGTGCTTGTGTGTATGTGTCTGTGTCTGTGTGTGCCTGTGTATGCTTGTGTGTGCATGTATGTGTGTGCACATGTATGTGCGCATACACACATGTGCATATGTGCACCATGTAAGCCAGAGTTCTATGCCTGGATCCTCAGAACCCATATATAAACCTGGATTTGGTAACATGCATTTGGAATCCTAGCACTCCAAGAGAGATGAACAGTGAAAATGGGATAACCCCTGAGAAGCTCAAGGTCCAGCTAGCTGCAGAAAGCACAACACACAGCTGGCTCACAACCAAGGTGGATAGGTGAGAACTGACTTCTGAATGTTGTCCTCTGACTACCACACATACAACATGACACATATGAACCTACATTCATGACATATCACACCTATAGGTAAATGTGTACCATATACTGTCCCACATCTGTAACATACCACGCATGCACAAAGAAGTAGAGAAGGAAAAAAAAGATGATAATGTATGGGGGAGGTAGGAACAAAGTGCAAAGACACACACATGTATGTCTCAATGAAATCCATTTATTTGCATGCTAACCAAAAGGCTAATTTAAAACCAAAGGTGAGACTGAGATAGGACTCAAGTTCAATACTTGCCTTCATGCAGGAAGCCCTGGGTTCAGCCCCCAGCACGTATGTGATTTGGGAAGCGGGGTCAAGTTCAAGGTGATCTCCAGCCACACGGTGAGCTCAGGGCCAGCCTGAGTTGGACACTGAGGACAGAGGCTGCTCCAGTGGTGGTATGCACGGTAGCAGATGAAAGCTGCATTCTTTTGTTGGTGGTGGTTTTGTTTTGTTTGTTGTTTTACCATTTTCTGAAGAGGTTTTTCTAGAACAAAGTCTACAGACACCGAAAGTCCAGCTTGACAGAATCTTGTTTTCTCACACATGCTGTTTTCATGGAGAAACCGATGGGAAATTCTGAGCCCTTCTTGCTAGCTTTGGAGTGCTTCTCCACTTAACGTTTGAAGAACTAGAAGACCAGCTTCACACTGGAACCCCTATTCCATGCAGAAGTGGCTGTGTAAGAAGGTCAGCTTGTCATTCCTTCTTAGGGTCATATGATTTAACAAATATCAATACCAGACAATCAAATTTGAAATTCAGATAAACAACAGAAATTTTAGTATGGTCACTGGACTTGTCCCTTGGGTAGGATATAGTTACACTAAAAATTTATTCTCTATGTAAATTTCAAATACAGTTTATTTATGTGAAATGCTGTGCTTGTTCTCGCAACACGGTGTTATATAATTTTTTGGTTTCCATCAGCCCCTCTTCCTAGGTTAATACTGTGAGTATGGGCTTGCTTTCTTCCTTTCTTGCTTCTTTTTTTTCTTTCTTTCGTGTGTCTTTTTTTGAGGGATATTTCTTTAACTCTTTTATTCCCTAACACAGCACACTTTTTCAATGGTTTCTGTCATTTCCCAGCTGATTCCCCATGACATCATTAGCATCACCATAGCTTTAGACTGTGTGAAAACCGGATGAGAAGCACTGACAAATTACAAAGACAAGAGGCTCCTGAGGAAGTTAGGATCGAATTATGATCAAGAAAGGAAAGAAAGGAAATGCCAACCTTGGTTTAAAGATAATGCCCCACAGTGAGTGCTATGTGAAGGAGCCCGAGGGACACAGAATACCCATGGGAGGCAGATGGGCACTCAGCCTCACGTTTCACAGATGGAGAAACTCAACACAAAGGGAGGTAGTGACTTCTGGGGTGGGGGCAGGAAGCAATTGTGTAAAGTAATGGGGGGGAGAAAAAAAATGACTCTTCTGAAACCCTGGCTCACCTAGCTCTGGGTGGTGGCAGAAATCATCAACACGGGGACATTATTTTAAAATACCCACCCTTTAGACACGTGGAACACTGAATCTTTATAAGCACAAGTAATGAAATTAACATGTTCTAGACTTTGGCAGGGATTTTGAAAATATCTGTTTCAATCCCTTCATTACGTTGGTGAAGGACCAAAGACAGCACGTGTGGTTTTTTAACTAGGCTGTGTAACTTTAGGAATCTTCCTCTGTCTACAGCACGGGACTTCTCTATTTCAGTGTGTATTTCTGGTTGCTTTTAAGTTAACCATCGATCCATCGGCTACAATGCGAAGTCAACAGAAGTCTTCTTAATGAAGTGCCTGGCATAAAATGTGCTATTTCTTTGCTCACCCATCATCAGGACCACAGTCCACACTCATGACTACACACGGGTTAACAAGATAAAAGCATAACAAATTTACTTGACAGAATTTTCAGTGCAAAGTGAGTTTCCAGAATGAAGATTTGAGAATGTTCACAAATGGTCCATTCTTATACTTAGATTCAATAAAGATGGGATGAGTGTGTAAAGGGATGACCTCATGGCGACAGATTGAGATGCAAGCACAGGAGAGCCAGCTGAATCTTTCTGACATCCATGAGTGCACACCTTACCAGGTGGAGGAAGTCTCTCTCTAGAACACAATGCAGGCCTTTGAATGTGACGTAGGCTTCCTGGCCTGATTTAGAATTCACTCAGGGGTTAGGATTCCATACATTTGCTGTCACAGAAAACTCTCCTGTGGCAGTGGCTCTGGATTCTGATGTTGTAAATTCGAAGACTGAATTTAACATACTATGCGAGACTGCATTTCTAGAAAAGAATGTATGATTGGTTCAAAGGTGGAAACAGCAAGAGGTAGAGATCGGTACAGCAAGAGCACATTCCACAGGTAAGGTCCCATCCAGCTGCCGGTCTAGGACCTTGTAGGAGTTAGGCTGCATTGAGGCATGAGAAGATGAACTAGTCATGTCAGGCTCTCACAATGGGTCCCAAGATCTTTTCCTCTCAGTGACTGGACTGGGGATTCTGGCGTGCACCAATGTCTCTCAATGGAACATTTCTGGTGCATCCAATGACAAGAACAGAACCGCCCATTTTTGAGGCACCTGTCCCTGTCTGCCTGGCTAGGTTTTATCTGCTGTCCTCATCCCAAGGAGAGGCAGAGGATTCCTTCATGGCTAGCTCCCAGACAGAAAATAAGGGGAAATGTACAATAATATTCTAGGTTTCCTAGATGGTTTGGGGGAAAAGAAATTCTAGTTCCTATGACCCACATCACAAAATTAAAGTTCTCTAAGGCTCTGAAGAAGAAAGAGAGAAAGAAGGGCAAGAGATGATACAAAATATTTTACCAGCTGAATCCTTTTTGTCCAATTCAAAGAACTGGGCATGTCAAAGTCTCAGAACAGGGATATTTTTGTTGTTGCTCTGAGTTCAAAGCCTGTTAGGGACATGGAGCTCACTGTACTCACAAAGCAGAGCTAAGATCACTGGGAATGTTACTCACACAGGGTGTCTCCTCAATGAAGAAGAGAAAATTCAAATGACTGCATTCCATCCTGAAAGCTGAGAATGGATTTTTTAAGGACCTTGTGACTCTTTGCTATCTATGGAGACAGAACTCAGCCAAATTCCCTAGAATGATTACTGCAGACTCTCCCTAGACCATTACCCATCTGTAGGGGAGATGTCCCATGTATTTTATGACCTGTTTATTTTAATGCTATGGGTCAGAGACTCAATAGATTCTAGATCTTTTAGCTATAGAACCTGCCCTCATGGTCACATGCACTTTGGAAAAGGGTCTATATGTATTCACACCGTGAACTTTATTGCTGCCTGGAAACATTTTCCCAATCTGCTCTGTGTTTAAGTACACTGACAATGAACTGCCTGGCATTAGACTTCCCAAAGACATATCCAGGTTGACAAAGTCAAACTGAATGGGGTTTCCATACTTTTCTCTTCAAGGATCATTGCCTGCATTGACATCTGCAGGACCCCCTTCAAAAACCATCCTATGATACATAGTGATGCCATGTTTCAAAACAAACAAACAATACCCAAAACATAAATGAACCTTGGATCTAATAAAAACCTCTGTATCTTCTGTGCTGGCTAGTCTTGGTTGTCACCTTTACAAAGCTTGGAAGGGAAAACATAATTTGAATAATTTCCCTTCACATTGCCCGGTGGGTATGTCTGTAGGGCATTGCCTTAATTGATGATTGGTGCAGGAAGGACAGCCCACTGTGAGCAGTGCCACCCCTATGGTCCTGGGTTGTACAAGAAAGCAAACTGAGCAAGCACAGGGGAAAGCAAGCCAGCAAACAGCTCTCCTCAATGTTTTCTGCTTCAAGCTCCTGCCCTATGTTCCTGCTCTGGCTTCCCAGAGTGATGGTAAATAAACTGTAAGGCAAAAAAACTCTTGCCTCCCCAGGTTGCCTTCAGTCAAAGTGTTTATCATAGTGACAGAGCCAAACAAGAGCAAGTATGTACCAGTTTGAAGAATGTGATGGTCACAATGAAATACACTAAATGGCACAAAAGATGAGTAACTTTATAATCTTTTTTCTCCTTATCATCCTTTAATTGGCAAATTAGAATTTATAAAAGCAGTTGTCTTAGTTGGGGTGTCCATTGCTGTGAAGAGACACCATGACCATGACAACTCTTATCAATGAAAGCATTTAACTGGAGGGGCTTACAGTTCAGAGGTTCAGTTCATTGTCATCATAGTGGGACATGGCAGTGTGCAAGCAGACATGGTGCTGGAGAAGGAGCTGAGAATTCTACATCTTGAACTGAAGGCAACAGGAAGTAAACTGTCTCATTGGGTATAGCTTGAGCAAAGGAGACTGCAAAGTCCATCCCAATAGTGACCCGCTATTTAGCAAGGCTACACTTACTTCAACAAAGCCATACCTCCTAATAGTGCCAAGACCTATGGGGACCATTTTCTTTCAAACCACCACAACACATTAGTATTAACATTAAAGTCAATAAGTTTAATATTAATAAATAACCTCAAAACAGTCTTTTATATTTTTATTTTATTATAATATAATTACAATACTTTTTCCTTCCCTTTCCTCTGTCCAAACCCTCTCATACACCTCTCTTTACTCTCTTCCAAATTCATTGTCACTTTTTCTGTTAATTGTTATTGCATGTATATATGTATATGTATACATTTCCAAATATAACTTGCACAGTTTGTATAATGTGACTTGTATGTATATTTTCTATTTGATTTTGGATAACCAATTGGTATGACTATTTTTCCCATTCCCAGCATTCCTGTGTTACCTGTAGTTCTTTGTATATGTTTCTTAGAAATATTAGAAGCTATTCCCATAAAAAATCTCACCAACATGACAGCCCCTATGAGAGCCGGACAAGTATGATACCAATAGACATACCAAGTGGGCAGGAAAAGCCCCTGAGGCCTCAACACTACACAGTCTTGCTTCTTTAACAAAACCTTCAAAATCCTGAAAAGAGTGATTCTAATAGATACAATAGAAAAACATTTTTAAAACATACCAATCATATGAGTATAAGGAGTTTTAGATTCTTTTTTGTATCTTTATCTTATTGATTTTATTGTGCTCCACATTTTTCTCTGTTCCTCTCCCTTCCTCTCCCCTCCCATTCAACCCTTTCCCATGGTCCCCATGCTTCCAGTTTACTCAGGAGATCTTGTCTTTTTCTACTTCCCATGTAGATTACTTCCATGTATGCTTCTCTTAGGATCCTCATTGTTGTCTAGGTTCTCTGGGATTGTTATTAATAGGCTGGTTTTCTTTGCTTTATGTTTAAAAACCACGTATGAGTGAGTATGTGTGATAATTGTCTTTCTGGGCTTGGGTTACCTTACACAAAATGAGTTTGCTAGCTCCATCCATTTGCCTGAAAATTTCAAGATTTTTTTTTTTTTTTTTTTTTTTTTTTTTTTCTGCTGTGTGTTACTCCATTGTGTAAATGTGTAAATGACCACATTTTCTTTTTCCATTCTTTGGTCAAGGGGCATTTAGGTTGTTTCCAGGTTCTGGCTATGACAAACAATGCTGCTATGAACATAGTTGAGCACATGTCCCTGTCATCAGAGAAATGAAAACCAAAACAACTCTGAGATTTCATCTTATACCTGTAAGAATGGCCAAGATCAAAAACACTGATGACAACTTATGCTGGAGAGGTTGTGGGGAAAAGGGAACACTCTGCATTGCTGGTGGAAATGCAAGCTGGTACAGCCCCTTTGGATGTCAGTATGGTGATTTCTCAGAAGATTAGGAAACAACTTTCCACAAGCAGCACCACTTTTGGGTATATACCCAAAGGATGCTCAGTCGTACCACAAGGAGTTTTAGATTCTTAAGGCAACTACAGAACATATTTATGCTAACTACATTTTTTGTCAATTTGACACAAGCTAAAGTCTTCAATGCCTTAGAGGTTTTAATCACATAGGTCTTTTACTTGCTTGATTAGAGTTACCCCAAGATATTTTATGTTATTTGAAGCTAATGTGAAAGGCGCTGTTTCCCTGATTCCTTTCTTAGACCATTTGTCATTAGAGATAGGAAAATTACTGACACTTTTGAGTTTATTTTGTATCCAACTACTTTGCGGTAACTATTTATTAGCTGTAGGAGTTCCCTGGTAGAATTTTTAGGGTCACTTCTGTATGTCATAATATCAGCTGCATATAAATACACTTTGACTTCTTCCTTTCTTATTTGCGTCCCCTTGATCTTCTTCAGACGTCTTATAGCTGTAGTTAAGACTTGAAGCACTATGTTAAATAGATGTGGAGAGAGTGGCCAACCTTGTCTTTTTCCCGTTTTTGGTGCAATTGCTTTGAGTTTCTCTTCATTTAAGTTGATGTTGGCTATGGGCCTGCTGTAAGCTGCCCTTGTTACATTGATGTTTGTTCCTTGTATTTCCTAATTTCTCTAGGACTTTTATCATGAAAGAGTGTTGAATTTTGTCAACTGCCTTTGCGCATCTAATTAGATTATCTTTCAGTTTATTTATATAATGGATTACATATATCAATTTACCTGCATGTAGTACCATCTATGCATGTCTAGTATGAATCCTACTTAATCGTGGTAGATGATTTTCTAATATTAAATCTTATTTACATTAATTTAATTGAGAATTTTTGCATCTATGTTCAAAAGGGAAATTGATCTGTAATTCTCTTCCTTAAAAATTACATGGTATTGGTACTAAAACAGACATATTGATTAATGGAATCTTATTGAAGACATAGACATAAATCCACACTCATAGACATCTGAGTTTTAATTTAAAAAAAACAGAAATACACACTGAAAAAACAACCAGCATCTTCAAAAATAACTGGTCAAACTGGGTGTCTGAATGTAGAAAAATACAAATAGATCCATACTTATCACCCTGCATAAAACTGAACTCCAAATCAATCAAACACCATAACATCAAACCAGATACATTGAGCCTGATAGAAGAGAAAGCAGGGAATAGCCTTGAACTCATTGGCACAGAAAAAGACTTTCTGAACAAAATACTGTTAGGCCAAGCACTAAGACCGACAATTATTAAATGGAACCTCATGAAACTGAAAGCCTTTTGTACAGCAAAGGATATTTTATTTTTTCCATTTGGACATGATGTGGGATTCCTTTCTATATGGTATAAATATGTTTTATTGTCATTAGTTATTTTAGAACCTGTCTTGGCCAATGGCATAGTAAAGTGGCATAGGAGGTTCTTCTGTTTGTGTGTTGCTTTCATTGGTTAATGAATAAAGAAACTGCCTTGGCTTAATTGATAGGGCAGAACTTAGGTAGTCAGGGAAGATGGAACTGGATTCTGGGAGGAAGAAAGCAGACTCAGGGAGAGACACCATGCAGCCACCAGAATCAGACATGCCAAATCTTTCCTGGTAGGCCACTGCCATGTGGAGATACATAGATTAATAGAAATGGGCTAAATCAGGGTGCAAAAGTTAGCCAATAAGATGTTAGAGCTACTAGGCTAAGCAATGATTTAATGAACACAGTTTCTGTGTGGTTATTTTGTGGCTAAGCTAGCTGGGTGGCCGGGATGAACAAGCTGCCCTCTTCCTTTTGTAAAGTAAAGCCAGGCAGGAAATCCAAACAAAGATACAGAGAGAAAGTGGGCAGAGTCAGAGAGACTACATCTAGCTGTCAAAAGGGAAAGATGCCAGCTGCCAGTCAGAATATTACCAGTAAGCCACAGCCTCATGGTGACTCACAGATTAATAGAGATGGGTTAATTTAAGATGTAAGAGTTAGCTAGAACTATACATAAGCTAGTGGCTGAACAGTGTTGTACTTAATATAGTTTCTGCATGATTATTCCAGTCTGAGAGGTTAGGAAATGAGCAGTCTCCAACTACATGGACAGATGTTTTGTTCCTTGGTTTCTGTTTTCCTCTCTGGTTCTTAGGAGAGCATTGTGACTGTGTGACCCATGGTAGGGTCTTGATAGGTGTGGCCACTGGAGAATTCCAGGTAAAATGTGTTTCTGGGTCTGGGAACTGACACGTAGAAATGGAGATAAACTGGAGGTTGTGGATGGGTCCACAGGAGGGAAGAAAGAAGGGTATTCCACCGGGATCTGTTTGATCCCCTGGGAAAGAGGGCAAAGAGTGAGGAAAAAGCACCGTAGAAGGTCTGCTACAGACTTTGGGATGAGTCTGGGGAATTAGATTTGGGGGAACTAAGGGAGATGTGAAGATTTAGTTAGCCTGCTTGCTTCTCTGATCAGGGTGACCAGTGGGTTCCCAGGGAGAGCCTGATGGAGATGGGGGCACTGATATAGAGCAATGAATGCGAGGAGAAAGATTAGGAGGGAAAGATCTGTGGGCTCCACTGGAGTTGAGAGCAGGGGTAGAAGGGAGGCTCCAGCAGGTGTAAGCGAGGCATGAGGCTGGGAGACTGGATATGGAGGAACAGAGAGAGAAGTATAGGTGGACATCAGCCTCTTTCCCTGCAGGAATGAAGCATGGTCATTGTCTAGTGAGAGACAGAAAGGGGGTGGACCTGGATAGGAGAGGATGTACATGAAGAATTGGGAGGCGTACATGGAGGGGAGACTATAATCAGGATGTATTATATGAGCAAAAAGAATATTCTCTCAATAAAAGGAAGAGAGAGACTGCTTAGAGTCATAAGGTATGTCTATACATTAATGTGCACGCATTAAAAGAAAGTGAGACATTAATTAAAGATAGCCTCATTGGGCATTAAAAAGAGAGTAGGGTAACATAAACAGTAGCATTGGGAATGACCTTTGATACACGATGAGAGAAGAAAGGGCAAAGGAAAACAATTTGTATACCTAAAAAGACAATGAATATGTAATTGAATTCTTGTATTTCATTTACCGCTAAGAAGCCGTACAGTACAGTGGTAACAATATCTACTGCTAATGATTGGAGTACAATGACTGGAAAAGAAGGGTAGGAAAAGTTTATGTACCCTGGGGAATTCAGAATATGACTCCTGAAGATATTTTCAGATTTCTGGATGGGTCCAAGTGCCACTTAAGATGAAAACAATTACGATGAGTCAGAAATAAAAACAGCTTTCTACTCTCTGATTGACAAAAAGTATCCTGCCTTACTTCCCTTGCCAAAAGATCCAAGGCTAACCACTGAAGAAAACTTAGGATCCTCATTGGCCTGGAGATGATATTAGAGTAATCTAAGTTTCTACCAAGCCTTTGCTTGGTATTTATTTTTTTTTTTTTTTTTGGTTTTTCGAGACAGGGTTTCCCTGTAGTTTCTAGAGCCTGTCCTGGAGCTAGTTGCTTGGTATTTATTTACCTTCCCCCAAGTTGCCTCCCACAGAGGCTCAAAATACTTTTTCTTTGACATTTCTAAAAATGTTCTATTTTTGGTTGAAGACACTTTAGACACCGAAATTCAAAGCCATCTCTTGGAAAACTTCTCATTCACTCATTCTCATGAGTGTCAATCATGTCTGTATGGAATATAAGTGTAGTTTCTGCTTCTTTTTCTTTTATTCGTCCTTTTGTTATAGGAATCCATGCTAACTAGCCTATGGGGGATTCTCATCCTTATACTAGTTATATTTTATATTATTATATAAATACCAGGCATGCAGTTGGGATATGACTCAGTTGGTATAATGTTTGTCCAGCATACATGAATCCTTGGGTTCAAATCCTAATTCCACATAAAGTGGGCATAATGGTACATGTGTAATCCTTGTACTCAACAACTGCATAGATTAATGCATAGACCTCTTCTGTATAGGTTCTTGGTTTCTTCAACTAAAGAAATTTATAGGTGGATGCAACAGGCCAGTAAGAAAGAATTATATTTAGAACACAAAGTACATGTACTCACTGGGGAGAAATGTGTATGACCTCATGAGTGAAGACCACATTAGGAATGGTGTAGGTGGTGTTTTCTTAACTGAGGTGTGTCTCTAGGATGGTGCTACTTGGTTGTCTCTTCTGATGTAAGCTGTGTATTAAGGTTGCAGGGCGACTATATTAGCATAAAGCATATACAACTAATGGTTCAAGCCAAGAGTCATGTGTCGTGGAACAAATTATTCTTTGAATTTGCCTTTACTCATCAAAAGTCAGTACTGGTAGATCATATAGTACAACTTTAGACCCTTTTACATGCTGTGGTGGTTTTGAGCCTGGTTATGACTTTTAATGATTTGAGTTGAATAAGCATGCATGAGGACGGAGAGTCTTGTCTGTCTTTGTCTGAAAAATTGGTAACTTGTCTTACCAAGTACAAAATAATGAAGATAAAATTTTATTAAGGGATATGGCCGCTGTTTTGCTCCCTCACTCCCTGCCTTGTAACAATTTCTCAGAATCAATGAAGACCTCCCCAGACCTAGAGAGTCAGACCCAAAGGCACTGCTGCCTGGCATGGCATTATAACAAGCCCTGGAAGTTTCTCACAGACTGAAAAGCTGAGATACACTCCCTGAAAGAAACTTGCTCCCAAATGCACAACTTCGCTACATGTGTCTGCTCTATGATATATACCGCCTACATGTTGGTTATTTTGCACTGGGAAATCACATTTTTCGCAAGGTAATTACTGTTTTGAGAAAAGTGGAGAGCCCGTTAGTTGTGGCCACTGGTAAAAGGCACTTGTCACCAACCCTTATACCCTGAATTTCATCCCTGGTTATCCGCACAATGGATGGGAAAAATTGACTCTTGAAACACACACACACTACCTTAATATAAAAAGAATTAATTAATGAGACAAATCTGCCCAAAACAAAGTATCAGAGCCCTTCATCTATAAAGATTCTACCTTTTAGTTTTCACTACCAGAAATTAATTTATCTCTCTGGTATGCATATTTGCAAGGAGTCCTGTTTTTTTTAGAACTGTGGATCTGGTCAATGAAAAAAACTCAGTATAGAGACTCTGAAAGCTTACATGTGCTTCTGGGGGAAAAATTCTCAATTATTTGTTTACTATATGTGTGAGTATATATGACCCAACTGTTTCACTCCCAAGCATATACCCAAAGGACTCTACATTCTATTAGAGATGCTTACACCATGGACAGTAGTTAGGAAATGACACCAGCCTGGATGTCCATCAACTGATAAATATATAATATGTGGTACATACACAAAATTTAATTTTATTCAATTGTAAAGAAAAACAAATTATGTAATTTGCAAGAAAATGAATGAACCTGGAAAATGCTACACTGAGTAAGGTAACCTACACGGAGTGAGGTAACCTACACTGAGTGAGGTAACCTACACTGAGTGAGCAAACCCTGAGTGTTTCCCTTGTATGTGGGTTACAGCTTCAAATTTTCAGACTTGCTTGTTTTTTCAGACTATATAAAGTCATGCACAAGACAAAGGAATTATAGTGGGATTGGGGTAGAGGAGGCCTTAAGAGAGCTGGTGATAGTAGGAGACATGTGATATAAAAACAGAGAAAGAGATTATTGGAAATGACAATGCTTAAGAGGGATGTGGGATCAGGGAGAATATGGGAGCCCAGAGAATGGTTAAACAAAATTATGCATGTAGAAAGAAGTCACACAGAAAACTACTTCTTTAAAAAGTAGTTTTAAATATAATTTTAAAAAGACTTTAGATGGAGGTGCTACACGTGGGTGGATAATGCTGTTACCAGAAGATATTGATTATTGTGTTGGCTAGTTTTATGTCATCTTGACACTAGCAATAGTCGTCTGAGAAGAGGAAACACCAATTGAGAAAAATGCCTTCACAAGATAGAGTTACAGGCTAGCCTATAGGGTATTTTCTTAATTGTGATTGATGGTAAAAGGTCCCACCCATTCTGGGTGGTTCCACCCCTGGGCTGATGGTCCTGGGTTCTATAAGAACACATTCTGAGAAAGCCATGAGGAGGAAGCCAGAAAGCAGTCCCTCCATAGCCTCTACATCAGCTCCTACTTCCAGGTTCCTGTCTTGCTTGAGGTTTTGCCCTGACTTCCTTCAGTGATGGACTGTTACCTGGAAGAACAAACAAAATCAACCTTTCCCATGGTATTCAATTACAGCAATAGAAACCCCGACAGAGACAGTTTCTAAATAAAAATCCTCAGTGCTAGGTAAGGATGAGACACTTTCCTGGGAGTTGTTTGATACAAAGGCTCAAGAGGGCCCTAAAACTATACAGGCAATGGTCATGACACTTAGTTACCCACCAGAACTATATGGTAAAAAATTGGTATTGAAGACACCAATTCTAGTTGTAGAATATAGAGAAACCATTCTGTGCCTGAGCTGGAAGCTTCCTCTGCATTGGATAACACTTCCTGGTCTTTGTACTGTTTTTCAGGCATCTAGGGGAGAGAATTTAGTAATGTTCTTTCACAGGCTTAGACCTTAAACATTGCAATCCCCATTTGCCAGTCAAGGGGTACAAAAGGAACATGACTCTTAAAGTAATAGCCAACCGATTTCTGACTGGAACTGAGTTTTACTCCCTAAGTGGGAGTTCGTGTCTGGCATTGTAGGCCTGGTAAAAAGGCACATGACTTGACAGGTCATAGGCACTAAAGGTGAGCCTACTACTTTTTATTGGACATGTTGCCAAACTTCCTACTAAATATTTATGTCTATATTCATAGACTGCTGTGAGTATAATATAGGATAGTAGAATATAGGATAGAAGAAGACATATACTCTTGAGGCTTTCTCACCCTAGGTGGACAATAGCTTGTAGGCTAGGACCTAGAAAAACAGCATCTTCCCAAGCCACCCTGGTCCAGTGACTTCTGTTTCCTTTGACTTGTGAACTCAAATAGTATATTTCAAGCACAATCAGAGAGTTAGTTTTTAGAAATGAGTTTTTTTATAGGTTCATGGGTGAAAACTTAAGAGACATAAAACAAGCAGACATACTGTATTATTAGACTGGATCCTAAGAAGTAGGTTGCCATTACAGGTCCTTTTCTGTGGTTTAACAAGTTTTTTTTGTGGGTTAGGGCTATATGTGAGGGGGCACAGTGAAGAAATTGCTGACATGACCACTCCATTATTAAGGGAAGGTTTTATTGTGAACGAGAGAAAATATCCAGAGGCATCTGGAAGAATCCAGAACAGAAAGAAAATAGACTGGATATGACTAAGGCTAAGAAAGCAGAAAAAAAGTAGATATACTAAGATACCAAGAGGTAGATAATAGAGCATAGTCAGGGAGAGAATCAAGAGAATAGCGAGAGGAGGGGGAGAGAGAAAAATAACAAGAGAGGGAATAGTGAAAAAGTAGCGAGAGTAGCTGGGATATATGGGTGAGTAGCTGCAAGGAGGGAATCTCCCAAAGATGAGGTCAGAAGGGTTAGGATTCTAGCATGGACTTTGAAATGTATAACACTTGTGAGGCCAGCATAGGCTTTGAAATTCTGATAGGTGCCACAGGTATATGTCAATAGAGCTTATGTCCCTTTTGCCAGATGTAAGGGAAATGACTCCTTTCCAGGGTGGAAAACCTCTTTCACAAGTTCCTAAGGAATGCTGTCTTTTATCTTATCACCAGAAAACTTTCTATAGTCCAGCTTGAGCTCATTTCTGGATATATGGACTGCCTGTGAAACCTAACATCCAGCCTTTTGTTGATGATAAGGGGCAACACAATCTCTGATTGCTTCACAGTGGAAATTGGGGTGTCGTTGTAGACTCAGGACTGGAACACAGATCAAATGATGCGGGATGTCCTTCTCTATATGTGTGGTTTCTATTGGTTGATGAACAAAGTTGTTTGGGCCATGGCTTAGTAGAGCAAAGTCAGGAAGGAAATCTGAACAGAGATATATAGAGAGAGTAGGTGTCAAGGCGACACCATATAGCTGCCAAAGGAGAAGGATAAACCAGATGGAATCTTACTGGTAGGCCACAGCGTCATGGCAAAACATAAATTAATAGAAATGGGTTAATTCAAGATGTAAGAGCTAGCAAGGAATACAACTAAGCTATTGGCCTAGCAATAATTAATTAATATAGTTTCCGTGTGATTATTTGGGTCTGAGCAGTTGGGACATGAACAGTCTCTATTTACAATCAAAGGTGGAGAGGAGAGAATGGAGTCAGGCAATGGCAGGAAATTTGGGGAATTTTATAAGAAGCATCTAGTTTGCTGTCTGATCCTGAAGAGAAGGGAACAAGCACATTGTCAGGCCTGGTTCACATGTACTTTCAGAAAGTCTAATGCACAACAGTTCTGTAGGACCATCTGGAGCTGGTGAGCTGCAGGCTGCAATTGATTCCCAGATGATGCCTATATCTGCTGTAACAGATATAGGCTAGGGACAGAAGGTATTAGCCAGACCACTGTCTATAATCTGTACTGAAATCATCATTGTAGAAAAACCAGTCAGCAGGCAGCTGGAGGAGACTCATGCCTTTGAACCAGAACAAGTATAAAGCCTGAAAAGTTATCAACACAATAAAAGCATAAACATTCATTTATAATATGATAAAAGTTTCTTGGCCTGAAAAAGAACAAAGGAAAAGAAGAAAAGGACCCAAAGTTGTTTCTAGGTTAAATGAATAAACACTCTTTCCTCTGCCCATAGGCTTGGACATACATAGATTGAACAGAGATACATTTATCACAATGAAAAAAACAAAGGAAATTAAAAATTTTGAGCCTTTGACTATGATAATAGTGTCCAGTGCTTTACCAAGACTAGATTAATAATTTATCAGAATTTGATTAATTAATATGTTAAAACTCTAAACTCCTGGGGTCTTAACAGTACACACCATCTTTAATTCTTATTTTCCTATGAACTTTAAATTACTTTGTCACACCTTCACAATTTATATAAGCCTTTTCTCTTCTTTTATCCGGAATCACCCAGTCATTTACCATGAGACACAGGTGCTTGACTACTGAGAACAGTCATTGAAAAGCAAGTTCTTTGAAATAAAAGAATAGTAAAAAACAAATTTTTAGTAATAGCAATGTGATAGCTTGGGTTTGTCTTTTATTGAAACCTATTTTGTGAGTTGATCTTTCTTAGCAGGAAGTCTGATACCAACGTGAACCTGTCCATCCATGAGTTTGCCTTTCTTATCAGGAGACCCAGGAGAGCTAAGGAAAGTAAGGCCTAGTTTTTACATGTGAAATGAACTGACCAGGCAGTAGCAATCTTGTGGGGGAGGAGCTGGCTAAGACAGGCTTGCTGATGCTAACCCATCTGATAAGGCTAGGACTCACCATTCAGTGCCACCACAAAGATCTGAGAAGGATAAACTTGAATAGGAAGTATAAACCAAACAGTATTGTTACCATTTGAGAATGACATAGACTTACTTCCTATTTGGACAACCATTCTGGGATCCTCAATAGTGATCTTAATGACTGTTGGGGGGGGGCGGGGCAGAGGTCCTCAGTCTTTGCTGCCACATGGGAAGGCATTAAGTCTTCCAGCTACCACACACAAAGCTGGATCTTTGGCTGTCAGACCCAGAAGATCAGAGAGATTTTCCTGTGGAGGAACATTAATTATAAACTTGTTGGTCTATTAGCTCAGAATTTCTTATTAACTAACTCTTACTTCTTACATTAACTGATTATTCTTGTCTATGTTAATCATGTGGCTTGGTATATTTTATCAGTGAGGTATTCTCATCTTGCTTCCTCTAGGTCTAGGTGATGACTCAGACTGAGCCTTTCCTCTTCCCAGAATTCTCCTGTTCTGGTCACCCCGCTTATACTTCCTACCTGGCTACTGGCCAATCAACATTTTATTAAAGCAATACAAGTGATAAATCTTTACAAGGTACAAGACCATTGTTCTACAGTACTTCACTCATTTTTTTTCAAAACAAGAACTCTGAATCTAATCTCCTTTGTTTAGTTTTTTTCCTGATCATTATCCATAACAACTTGTAACCAACACTCTAAACAAAGACAAACATCCATAATCCATTTTTTAGGAATATGGAAGTAGTTTTCTAGGATGCTTCTGCTGATTGGGGGCACTGATAACCTTGTGGAGACCTAAAGAAAACTGAGGATTATGGTCAAGTCCTGACTAAAATATTCTGTGAGGCTTGATCATCTCAGCCAGCAGTCTTGAGGCTATTCTGGATGTAGAACTCAGAGGAAACTCCAACAGAAATCCTCTGAAATTCTGGATCATCTGGACCAGTTATTCTCATCGGAGATTTTTTTCAGGGGGTCTTCCTTTATAAAACCTGATTTTTCTTACCCCAGAATGAATCCACAGCCCCTCATTTCTTATGGAAACAAAAGCAAAACCTCTTCTCTAAAGCAAAACCTCTTCTCCAAAGTAACATATCTTTTGACTTAAATTTTGAAGTCAAGATATATATATATATATATATATATATATTTAATCTAGCAGCATTTATAATTGAATATCTTTTAGCAGCTGTTGCTTCTTTCTCAGCCACCAAACAATTCAATGACAACAAAATAATATACAGTATCCAGATTCTCTGTGTATTTTCCATTTTTACATGGCTTTATTTTAAACTCATTTTTCCCTTTTTATTTTTAACTTTTGATTTTTTGAGACAGGGTTTCTCTGTGTATCTTTTGCTGTCCTGGAACCCACTTTGTAGACCAGGTTGTCCTTGAACTCACAGAGATCCACCTGCCTCTGCCTCCCAAGTGCTGGGACTAAAGGTGTATGCCACCACACCCAACTAGTCTCTTTCTTTCTTTTTAAAGATTTTATCCTTTTTTTTCTCTCCCAAGCCCATATATATTTTTAAACATACTGTAAACCATTTAGATGGGTTTTTTATTATCTGAATCTGTCTTTATTCTATATCTTTTTTTTCCGACCACAAGAGTCTTTAATTTACTAAGCGATATGGCTAGGATTAAAGCCATGGCTTTGACAGTTGGATCCACCCCTTCCTTAGCTTTCTGAGAGTCTAGCTTCATGGCTGCATTATTGATGGGTGCCATGTTTATTGCCACAACTCTATGGAGTGTCAAGGTCCCTACTACTACCACCAAGAAGCTCACTGTTGGCTATTCATAAACACCAATAAGTGTTTTTGTGGTGGGGCCTTTTAAAAGAGCTGCAAGGTTTTGCAGCTAAAGCTGAGTCAGGAAGCCTCTGTTAAATGAGATATGTTTGCCTCTAGCAAACAGAACCCACCCAAGATAATGCTGCTACCAAGAAGTCATGCTTAACTCTGTTCATTTGTGTCTAGAATTACTTCCCAATTTCTCTCAGGTTTTGTGTGGATATAGTTGTCCATGTTGGCACTATTTGTTGACAGCCATTCAGTCCCAAAGAAACATACAGAATCCTACATTAATTATAAACTGGTTAGCCTATTAGCTCAGACTTTCTTATTAACTAACGCTTACTTTGTACATTAACCCATTATTCTTGTCTGTGTTAGCCACGTGGCTTTGTACCTTTTATCAGTGAGGCATTTTCATCTTATTCCACTGTGTCTGGATGATGACTGCAGACTGAGCCTTTCCTCTTCCCAGAATTCTCCTGTTCTGGTTACCTGCCTATACTTCCTTCCTGGCTACTTGCCAATCAGTATTTTATTAAAGCAATGCAAGTGACAAATCTTTACAGGGTACAAGACCATTGTCTCACAGCAGAAGCCTTTCTCACTCGGCACCTTAAACACCATAGTCCACATCCGCAGAGCTCTCTAAAGGGTTTGAGAGCAAACTAAGCAAACTATTTTTGTTTTAGTTACTTACTTCAGGCTTAATCTTGACGATATATACAGAAGCTTGTCTCTGTAAGTGCTTAGCATGACTACAAGCATAGCTTTGCGCACATTAAAGAATCTGATCTTATAAGGTGACTGACCTTTAATTTGTCTGTGTTATCTTTAACAGTTTACAACAAGTTTGTAGTTTCTATAAGATTAAGATATTATAGATTTATCACTGCTAAGTTTGACCCATAAAACTGGATCGAAGATTTAATTGAAGATCCTCTGTGTCAAAATAAAACTTTAAACTATAAATACGATCCACGGAGAGACTGGGAACCCTATTTTCCTGATCTTTTTATAGCGTACCTTTTCAGAATATCACAGTTTCTTGTATGACTCAGTTTATCCAAATAACTAATGATTAACAAAGTTAGCAAAAATAAAGAGGCTAGACATACATATTTAAGTCAGTTTTTTGCCAGACTAAATAGACCTTGGGAATATATAAACCTTAACCATCAAACTTACGTTGCTCCTTTTCTAAACTATCTTAGAGGCCTGGTGTTGAACACAGAAAAGACATAAGTGGTTAAACATACAAATTTAAGTCAGTTTTTGTTAAGATAAGTAAACCTTTACAAATTTAATTGCCAAGAATTTATTGTTAATAAGTTGAAGCATGATTAATAAAAACTCAGGGTCAAAATTGGGGTTCAACCTGAAGATCCAAAAATCAAAACAGCCAACCACTGTTGTATCTCAACCTCATTCCAAAAATGGCGAGTCTGTATCCAGGAATCTCAAAAGGAGACTGTGCTAGAGCAGTCTCCCCCCATTTTATATTCATCTCTAACGCTGGGATTAAAAATGTGCACCACTGGAATTAAAACCATACACCACTTGATTTCTATGGCAACTAGAGTGGCTACTCAGATTAAAGGTTTGTGTTACCATTACCTGGTCTGTAAGGCTGACCAGTGGGATTGTTTTACTCTCTCTATTTATTAAAATACAATTGAAATGCCGCTACAATAAGTTCTATCTTTTATAAGCAAGAATTGAATCAAACGTATATGATATATATATATATATATGTATATGTATATATGTTGTAGCAGATCACTTTTGTTAAACAAGAGATGGATCTAAGTTACATACAAGTGTGCTGTAGCAAATTAAGATTACCTATGTATAGATTTTTTTTTCTTACTACCAACACTTTTCTGTTACCAGTTTTTCGTTTTGTTTTGTTTTTCAAGACAGGGCTTCTCTGTAGCTTTGGAACCTGTCCTGGAACTAGCTCTTGTAGACCAGGCTGGTCTTGAACTCACAGAGATCCGCCTGCTTCTGCCTCCCGAGTGCTGGGATTAAAGGCGTGCGCCACCACCATCCAACTTCTGTCACAAATTTTAAGTTAACATTTTGTTGCAGATTTTATAGATTTTTTTAGCCGCAACCAATAAACTTAAAAAAAGCTTGAGATAAAGAGAGTTTACACAATAATCTTGCAGATCCTCAGATAAAGTTTATAATAATTTAGCAAAAGTTCTTAAAGATAAACGAGGAGGGTATTTATAGAGTTGAATATCTATGATTATATCTTGTCATTTTTGAAGAAAGTAAGCAAAACCAAGAGGAGTATGAGATAGGCGGCAATAGTTTTTATTGGGAAAGGTTTAGTTATGAGCTATTTTAAAACACATAGTGTCTTTTCCTGGGATGTTAGGCTTTGCTTCCTTTTTCTCTGTCACAGATCCATGTGGCCCGCCTGATCCGGGACAGAGACTTTGTAAAAAGCATTTTAAATAAGCATGCTTGGGTCTACAGAGAGCAGGCCAGAACCCTACTCCAGATCTAGCTTTTTTATGGAGTAAAGCAGCATGTGACGATGCCAAAAAGTATCCAGACCCAAATAACATTTGGATCTCTGCAAAACTGAACTTAGGGATCAGAGGGAGAGACCATCATGAGCAGAGAGTAAAGAAGGCTTCGACACAAGAGACTTTGAGAAGGGAGAGCAGAGCAGGGTTAGAGAAAAGAGATTTGGGCATTGTTTTCTTATGCAGTGGCAGAAGTAGTTACAACCTGGCAAAACTTGGCAACTGTGTTTGTCATCTTTACGCCATTGAAGAGGATTGTCTAGTTTATACGGTGGCCGAATCTTTTGTTGTAAGACAGTAAGGCTTTAGTGAACTCTGTGAGTCTGAGAAGAGAAAGAGATTCGAGAATACAGGTGGCCTAGAAAGAGTTCATGGAACTCAGACTCCAGCAGCAAGCAAGAGAGACAGAGGAAGCCCCAGGAGTGAACTGAGAGACAAATGGGGGGCATGCTGGGAACAGAGCAAGTATGAGATGTGCAAGATTTCAGGGCGGATGGAGCGAGCTCCAAACGTGAGATGAGAATACGTGTTGATGGAAGGCAAGGATGGAGAGGGAAGGGTAAATGTTCTGGTGACAAGAATTTCAATATGTGACATCCCAAAGGAGACTGAGAGGTGTGTCAGAGAGAGACATCACAAAACAGAATGGAGTGGTATCTCTTTCCACATGATGGGAGCCCATTAGGGCCAGAGGAGTCGTGTGATACACCAGCATGACCTTTGTAGTAGTAGGCTCCAGGGTCTGAGAGAGTCTGAGACTGAGCAGGCAGCTCCAAGAAGGCGCTCTCGAAAGTGGTTGAGGAGAGGAGAGTGGTTAGAACAGATGGAGAAGAAGCAGCTGGAGAAGCAGGCTCTAAAATTAGAGTCAAATACAGTGGGTGACAGAAGTGAGCAGAAACAAATGATCCATACCTAAGGCGAGTCAAAACAGCAGCTTGGTTCAGTTGGGAAAGGGTCCGTTTGAAACTCCTCCAAGGTGTTCACTACCATATTTATGCCAGGGGAGAAGTAAAGAAACTGTAGGCATTTGCCCCATTATGAGAGGAAGGTTTTTATTGTGATAAGAGAAAGAAAATATCCAGTGGCATCTGGAAAAGTCCACAGCAGAGAGATAAAGAAACAGATGAGACACAACTAGGGGGTAGGGAATCTGGAAAGTGGGAGAGAATAGGAAAAATAGCAAGATATAGAGAACGACTGAGTATGAGAAAGAAGCAAGAGGAGAGCAAGAGAGAGGGGACAGCAAGGGAAGAGCAGTGAGAGAACAGCAAGAGGAGCCAGGGTATAAGAAAGATGAGGAGGTGTGGATGGAAGCTCCTGGACTGGAGAGATTTTAGGGTAAGGGAGGAGGTAAGAAGGAGTAACATGCTAGCTAGCATGCACTTTGAAATGTTCAACACCTGTGGTACTGAAGGACCCTGGAGGCCAGCATGAGCTTTCATATGCTGATAGGTGCCACCGGTATATGTCAATTGGAGAGCCATGTCCTTTCTGGCAGAGGTAAGAAAAATGCCCTTTGGGGGAAACCTGGTTTACAAGTTCCCGAGGAATGCTGACTTTTATGTAACCACCAGAAATCCTTCTTCTAGAGTCCAGCTTGAACTCATTTCCAGATATATGGAGTGCCTATAAGAACGAACAGAGGCATGGCAATTGAGCTGGTCTGTCAAGTTGAACCACCCATGAGGTCTTCACACACCTCAGCTCCAGTCAGGTACTCACAGGTAGCTTTCAGGCAGTGGTATGCATTTAGGTCATGCAGAGGAAGTATGGTAATAAGATACTGGCATAAAAAACAGAGCCCTCAAACATTTCTGGCATTTCTGGCTCCTGACCAGGACAGAACCAAAGACATCCCCAGTTTCTTGCCAAGGACAAGAAATGAGATTTCCCTACACTGCCTGACAATTTCCATTCTTATTCTCATTAGTGCTGTCCTCAGCCTTGACCAACCAATCTTCTCTTTGAAGCAAATCGCAGCTAATGTGGAGATTTATGGTTTCTCATGGTGCTAATAAATGACTTCAGAACATTCAGCCTTAAATGGGGTGTCCATATCATCCCCTCTATGGATTAGGACATATTATGGAAGAGGGTGTAGAAAAAAATGTAAGAACTAGATGATTTGAGAAAGACCATGAAGTATCATTTTAAGGGTATGACCTGGTGGTGGCATTCGTGAAATCATAGGAGTTGCCTGCATAGAGCTTGCACAAGACTCAGCCTGAATGAAAACATTCAGCCACAGATAGAGGGGGGCTATGGGGACCCTTCCCCACTCGGGCATACTAATGGAAATCTATGACTACTGGGGAGCAGGAATCCACTGTCTCTGTCCATGTAACCACTGGTGAATTACTCATGCTTCAGTGGATAGCCTCACCTGAGAGTGGACCTGGTTAAACCCAGGTCACAAAGCTTAAAACAAATGACCAAGATATGAAAAATGCGACAGGGGACTTGGTGGAGGAAGTGGGAGAAAGTTGACGGGTGCGAGAGGACGATGAGGGTGGGGGCATGAGCATGATCAGAGTGTATTACATATGTGTACAAAATTACCAAAGAGTAAATTAATTAAAAAGAACAAGAAACAGCAGTCGTCAAGGTCATTGGGCATGAACCTCTCTCCTCATAAACCAGAGCTGACATTGAATGTCACGTCTTACCATGGGTAGGGATGAAAAGCGATATAGTGTTGCTTTGTATCTTAAGAGTTAATCTAAGTAAGATGGGAAAGTATGCCCCAGGAAAGCTTTCTATTATAGAAACATGTAGGTTGGTGCAGGGGTCCCTTTGGCCTTGCTCATCCTTTAATAGTGTGTTCCTCTACAACTGTCTCAGTGGCTTTTGTACACTCTGTCCCTTGAGAGTGCCTATATCACTGTGTCATAAACTCCACGTGTGTTCTGTATTCTGCTCTGTGTGCCTTGTCTGAATTCACTCCATGGAAATCACAAGGGAGCAAGATCCTTAAAACCTAGGGAAGAAAGGGAGATGAAGGACTTTGCCACTACTTGGATCACATTCCTGCATATGCCTATCACATTCCTGTATATCCAGATGCTACCATGAAAAGAAAGTGGAAGTTTTTGAAGGCACTTCCCAACTTCAGAGTAACCCTTGAATTAATAAGATTTGACCTCACGCATAGAAGAACAGGTTGGTATTCAAAGAGTCCTTCTAAGTGTGGAAACACCTTAGAAAACCATTAAGGCCAGACATGAAAGCACAAACACAACATACTGGCCACTCTCATTGCCTGCAAGATCCCACCACCACCTGCTTCTCCCCATCTCTCACCATTAGTTATCAGCGGGGAGATAAGGACAATAGCTTTGCTTTTCTTCACTTCAGACATGGCATTTCCTGGCTCCCTGCCCCCTTCCTTCCCTGCTGTCCTGAACCCTCAGGGTCTGGAGTCTAGAGTAGACACAGCGAACAGTGGGGTCCCAGAGAGTGCAACTGGGAAGACAGCCACTGAGCCACAGGCTGTGGTGGTGCCAGCCTACCGGGAGAAGCAGCCCAGAGGCTGCATGTGATTGCTAATGAGCTTTCCGTGGCGACCTGGCTCATCAAGACCCTTTGTTTTCCCAGGCTGCCCTTTGTTGACTTGAGGCTTGTTTCCCTTGTGGTGGAGGCCCTCCTGTTTTCCTTTTCTTTGGAGACTTCGTGGGAGCTAAATTTAAACCTGATTAACAGCTTTTAGGCTGCGGAGGGTCAGAATGCTGCTTTCTTGTTAAATGTTTCTCTTTCTGGTTCCATTTTGTTTTGTTTTAAGACACAATAGGCCCTCACAATGAGAAGCCTTTTGATTCTGTTGCTATGGTGTAAGAAGCAAAAAAATTAGCATCAAGTATTGGGGGTTTTGATCCTGATCACTGGGGAGAAACACTGACTAAACCCTTTTTTTTCTGAAGGCGATATGATTAATAGCTACGTTCCCAAACCTTCACAAACTTGAAGTTCATAGTTGATGGAAACCTCCCGCCTCCTCAAACATCTCGAATCTCTGCTAAGGATTGCCTTCCTCACCCACTAAACTTCCCTTTCTGGTGTTTCCAAGGTGGAACTGAACCATTAGTTCATGAAAATGTTACTGGACAGCTTCTGAAACACATCCTCCCTTGAGTGAGACATCCTTAGGTTAAAATGGCTTTTTAGGCAAAGAAATGTTGGAGACCAGAAAAGAAAAAACTAAACGCCAAATGAGAGCGGCACAGCCAGAAGTTAATACACCTCACCAAGGGCAGAGCAAGTTAATCTGAGTCCTTGTTCATCTTGCTTTTCCTAAGGGTCAAGGTGGAGTCAGAGGAACAGGACTTTCTGAGCACGAAACACAGGCCTGCACTTAGGCCGTAGGGGCTCTGCCTTTGGAGCTACTTGAAGGCATAACATATCTATTATTGTTATTTTAACTTCATCATCTGCTATAAACGACTTTGGGTGGCCTGCTTCAAGCCCAGAATGCTTGTTTAAAATGGAAACAACTAAAATCTTCATCCTACCCCCCCACCAGCCTCAGACCCTTCATCTATTAATGTTGGGTCAGTTAAGAGCTGTTTCACAGTTGGTCCATCTTTAGCTTGCTAATTACAAGCCTCAAGCTGCTCCATTGTTCATCAACTAAGCAGCTTTGAATAAGTTCTAAGTAAGCATTTGAGGACTGCCAGCCTTTGAAGACTGAAGCTGCATGCAGGGCAAACAGTTTCTATCATTTATTAATTTACTAAAGATCCTAGAGAAGAATTGCGCTTTCACAGCAGAAGGACAAGATGCTAAGCTGTAGAGCACTGCATTCCCTCCACTTCTACTTCTAGAGAATGTTCCTTGTCCTACTTCAGGGATCATGCCCTTTCTTCTTCAAGGCCTGTAACTCCTCCCATTGTCCATAGATACTTAGTTGGTCTTGTCTGAGGTGAATATGAAATCTGCCTTTAGCTGGAAGCATGCCACTGTCTCCTCCCTTCAGAGATAACTCAGTTAGGCAGCTCAGTCACCAGGCCAGAGGACCATCCTCCCAGGAGGGCAGAGACAGGTCTGCCTTAAACCTATGCTAAGGAAGTAGGAGGAGTAATTATCCTCTACATGAGATCAGGTACTCTCGCCACCCACCCACCCTCAGAATTCCCCATCCTTTCTACAGACTTTTACAGACTGCCTTGAGGTTCTGTTGGGTCTGTCTGTTTTCCTGAACGCTGACTCAGAAGCATAACTTTTCTTCTTTTAACTTCTTTTATCTTTCTCTAAAACCCCATTGCTTGTGGACAAACAGCCTCGTGGACTAACCTCGTGCCTAACTCAAATGGCATGTCTTTCTTGAGTCTTCTCTATTTCCTAACTCTGGCACCTGCTGGGATTTACAGCTTTACCCTGCCTTGAGGATTTTCTTTGAAACTCTAATAAAATTATCCTCAAGCTTTCCCCTGAATCCATTCTTAAATTTATGCTATCAAGAGTAAAAATGTCAAGAGGGAACCCAGATATCCCTGATAATGTATGGTGACTGTGTAGGACTCCCCCAAATGTTTGGGGACAATTTCTTTGTTGCTATGGGAAAAGGCCAGGAAGAAAGCAGTTTAAAGGAGGGTTTGTTTTGGCTTCCAGTTAGAGGAAAGACAGTCTGTCGTGGTGAAGAAGTCATGTGGTAGGAGCTAGTCACATCATTTCATCTGAAGTCAGGGAGCAGAGAGTGACGAAAACTTGTACCACGTTCACATTTTCATTTCTATTCAGTCCAGGGCTCCTGCTATGGGATGGTGACCCCCACCCACATTCGGTAAGAGTCTTCCTGCCTCAATTAGCATAATCTAGAAACTCCCTGACAGACACATGTAGAAGTCTGTTCAACAGGTCAACAATCCAAATTGCCTGTTACAGTAATCTTCCTTCCAAATGAACAGCTGATGCTTCTCAGTTTCTTCCGTTTCTTCCATGAGGCTACTGGACCTTTTGTCTTCCTGTGCTCTATGTTTGGTACTTGAGGGAGTCCATATTATGAGATGAGAAAACATTGTAATTGCAGTTGCTTTCATCTCTGTTGTGTGATTTGAACTTCTAGTACCACCCTGAGGTACAGTTACACATTCTTTTTTAGAGGAACAAATTGAGTTTCAGAGAGGTTACATGAGTTCTCCAAAGTCACATGAGTAACAACAGTGGTTGTCAAAGCTTGGTCAGCCTCCTGGCCCAGTTACATATGGATATCATTACATCTTCCACTGGTGTGTGCTGTCATTTCTAACTCAGTCACGTGTTCACCAATAAATCCATCACAATACCTAAAACAACAGCAAATAAAGCAAATGACTACCAAACCTAGAAATGAAAAACCAAAATAGGCAGATCAAAGATAATTAAACTAGAAAGGAAAGTGTACTAAATGCTAGAAGATAGTACCACCTCACTTTTCAAAATTTGACCTTTGTAGCAGAGACATGGAAATAAGCCACAACAAACCTTGCAAGAATATGGAACAGAAAGATGGCTCATTGGGTCAGAGTATTTGCTCTGCGGGCATGAGGCCCTGAGTGAAAATCCAGGCATGGCTTACCCCAGCATTAGGGGCCAGAGACTTACAGATCCAAAGAGCTTGCTGACTGAATGATGGAGGATTCTTATTGGCTAATAAACAAACTGCCTGGCTCATTTAATGGGCCAGCCCTTAGGTGGGTGGAGTAGACAGAACAGGAAGAAGAAAGTGAGGGAGATGGCTCAGTCAGATGCTACGCCTCTCCTAAGTTAGACAGACTGCCATGCCTCTGCTCAGAGAGAGGAGAGATGCGATGGAGCCAGCCGCCAGTTCAGACATGCTGAATCTTTCCTGGTAGGACACCATTTATGGTGTTACATAGATTATTAGATATGGGTTAGTCAAGATGTGAGTAAGAGGCTGAAACTAATGGGTCAGGCAGTATTTAAAAGAATACAATTTGTGTGTTGTTATTTCGGGTGAAAAGCTAACCATGCGGGAGCCAGGCAGGATGAAAAGCAGGCCTGCCCGCAGCTCCTCACTACAGACTGGCTAATTTACATGTAATGATAAACTTTTGGTTCAATAAGAGGCCCTATTTCAAAGCAATATGGCAAAGAACAATGGAAGAAGACACCCAATATCCTATGAGTACACATGGGCATATATACATGCAAACACAATATATTTTCATTTAAAATTTAAAAAACATACTCGGGGTGAGGGTAGGTTAATCAAAGCTAAGCATCACAAAAATGATCTTATAGAAACATTCTATATTAAAAGAAAAATTTAAAAAGGAATTTGAATAGAAGTGTCCTCCATGGGTTAACAAAGTTTCCCCCAGAAGAGGTGGGTCATTAAGTGAAAACCTCAGTTTCAGATGTGGGATACCTCCCTATGAATTATTATTGGTAAGGAAGCCCCAGAGGCTCCCAAATCAACTCAAGATACTGCCATTGTTCTTGGCTGCCCTCCAGAGCTAGGGGGTAAGACCCTGTTGCAGAAGACAACACAGGTTGGTTTCAAACACAGAGAAATCCAGCTGGGATTAAACTGGAAACTTCATCCCTCCTGGCAAGCTTCCATGGTGTCCAGAAGGTGCTAGACAGGCCTCTGTGGGTAGAAAAGGCTGCCCTTCGACTTATTTGATGGTGGACCGCGCATGATAAAATATTGACGTGGCAGACCTGTGTATGATAGTCACATAACTGTTTGGGGGGTGATCAACTCTTTTCTGGTTGGAGTTGAGACCTGCTCCATTGGAGAGGGATTTCATGCCTTGGACTGTAAACCTGCTCAAAAAGCCTATGGCTTTGGAGGTCACAGGTCTGAGGGAAGGCGGAACTCACTACTGTTATTTTTCTAAATAGACATGTTATCAAACTGCCTCCTTAATACTTATGTTTATACTTATGTTTAATCCTACAGACTAGGGATTATCTCAGCCTTTGTCAGAGAAATGTTTTGTTTTTTTTTTTGTCCCCCTCCCTCCCTCCTTCCTTCCCTCCTCTCTCCTCCTCCTCCTCCTCCTCCTCCTCTTCTTCCTCCTCCTCCTCCTTCTCCTTCTCCTTCTCCTTCTTCTTCTTTTCCAAGACAGAGTTTCTCAGTAGCTATGGAACCAGTACTGGAACTCACTCTGTAGCCCAGACTTAAACTCACAGAGATCCATCTGCCTCTACCTCCCAAGTGCTGGGATTAAAGACATACACCACCACTGCCCAGTTTACCAAATGTTTTTAATTGAAATAGAATTACATCATTAGAGTTAACTTCTTCCAGAGAATTAATAGCAACCAATACGTTGTCCAGCACAGCAGCACTAATCGGACTTGATAAATTGCTGGGGGAAAAGATGGCATGAAGTTGGGAGAGTCACGTGGTGGGGTGTATCAACAGAGAACAGGAGGGGAAACTGAGGGTAGATGTGATTAAGACATATTGTATATATGCTGAAAATCATCAAAGGATATGTTTTTAAAAATCATTTTAACTTTAGAGAACAGCTCTAAAGCAGGGCACAATGCAGCGTGGGGATGACTGTTGAGAACACTTATGAGACTCGGGTGTAGAATTGCAGAGTCTCGTTTCTTCCTACTGTTTTACCAAATTAATAATCCCAGTACCAGAATGTCAACAACTTACAGACCTGAGGAAATAAGAGGGAAAAATAGAACCCAGTAAAGTTTAAGATGATGAAACGCTCATCTGTAGAATTGACTTGAGTAGCTGGGGTCATCTTCCTGCTAGAATATACTCCTTAACTTTGAATATGTAATGTCTTTCAAAGATCAAAATTAATAGAAGGGTTGAAGGAGACTGGCTTTTACAGTCTCTCTCTTTCTCAATGAAGACCGCAGAATATCTGAGAAATGGGCATGCCAACAACTGTCTTGGCCCTAGCTGTACTCCTTCACATATACAGCTTCCTGGAGTACTCATCACTTTCTCCACCTCGTTTCTCATCATCTTCTGTTGTTACCTGGGGTTGTTTTGCTCATCTTTTCCCAAATAAATGAAGATTGGAGGTGTCTCTGGCTTATGTCTGTCCAGTGTACTTTCCCTCCCTCGATCATCATTTAGTACTCTTGGTACTCACTGTGTGGTTGAGCTGACTTCCCAGCACACATCTGAGGGGCACAGAGAATTCAGCTGGTAATTCAGAGGATTCTACACCCTTTTCTACAGGGCTGGGTTGAAGGGTCACTCAGCAATCCTCAAACTCTGGCTTTAATTCTTGGGAATGAGTTCTGTTTCTTCAGTATTTGATACTTGGAACATGTAAGCTTGAAATTCCTTTAAACACTATGTCCAATCAAGACCTTAGAAATTACGGTGATCTCATCACTGTAATCATGTTGACATCTCCCTATCCCACAAGTACATCACTGAATAAATGCTGACTTAGTTAAACCTAGATCTTATGGCTATATCGATTTATATCTGTGTTAGAGAGTGAATTAGATACTCCTGATGGCTCTTAGGTATCATGAGGTCACTCTTTAAATATTTTCCCTTCATATACCCTGTGTCCCATGATTTGTGGCTTTGAAAGAACATTACTCATCAAATCATCTCCATTTTGCAAGCACAGAGAATACAAAGTCATAAGCAGAGTGAACCGTCTATGTGTCTACGACTATCAGTTAAACTGTAAAAGCAGGATCTGACCAACATGGCTATGAAGTGCTATTTATGTACAGGGGATGCATTTATGATGGTGCTACCATTTTTATTCCATTTGCTTATTTTAAGGCAAATATGTATATGACACTGGAAAAGAAACAGTAAAATAAGACAAGGAAATGAAAATTCAAATGCTAATTCTTATTGCCTTCTTTATACTTTTGCTGTGGATGTGATTATGTTTATAAGCACCTCGGTTACGTGTTAATGTAGAACTTTCACCAAAATCTCAAAGCTTTGAACAGTAATCACTTTTCTGTGGCCTCGTAGTCTGAGCTGACTCTGCTGGATGGCTCTTTAGGTCTGGACTGAGTTCACTAACAAGCCAGGAGCAAGCTGACATATTGACTGGACAGCAAGTAGACCAAGGCTTAGAGCAGCATGTGCCTCTATAGATTTTGTTCATCAGATCTAACTGTAATGATGGACATAGACACTCTAGCTGTTTTCAAACACTTGCTCTTCCTGGGAACAATGTATGAAAGGAGCCCAGAGATAAAACTGGCATTTACTATAGCATTTTTGAATAAAAATGCTTAAAAGTCAATCTGACTACACCGCTGAAACAGGGCTGTTTTTCCTTAGAAAGGATTTGGATGTCAGTGGTGAGTTAAGCTGATGGCCTTCTTTATATGAGTTCCTGAGGGAACACAAGTTTCCATAGACCTCCGTGCTTTTGCGTGTTGGCAGAGTTATTGATATTTTAACCATAATTTAGTTTCATTAAGGTGCACTGGTATGGATCCATGAGAGAGCTGCCTCCAAATGATAGAAAACTATCTGTTCATAGTTGCCGATAGGAAGGCAAGAAGTCCCGTGGGCAAACACTGAGATGTCAATAGCTGGGAGGGAAGCGTTCAAGAGTAGAGAGACACACTTATTGTGGTTTCTCAGGAAGAAGGAAGCAAGGCCTTGGAGGTCTGGCATTGATTAGCTAATTAGAGCTAACCTTGCACAAGGAGTCAGGTGATTCTCCCACTAATTATTTATTTAACATACAACTTGAGGGTGTTGAATTATCAGGTTACAGAGACTATGTGAAGCCAGGTCCATTCAGATTGCTTTGTCTCAGAATTATCTTTTTCAGTTTGTCCCAAAAAACAGTCTTAGAAGCTGGATATCATCTCTTCTTCCAGAAGTTAGAGGTTCTTTCTTGTTCGGTATGATGAAGGTAGTGCCCCCCCCCTTCATAACTGATGCCATACCAAGTTACTTCCCATTAGAATCACGGAAATTCCTGCAGGACCAAAGACTACCCTGTCTAATGCATTCTTTGCACATGCTCTCAACTGACTATTGTGTTGCTAGGTGAAGGGTGGAGCAAAAGGCACCAGAACCAATGCTTGTAGTTTTTAGCCACTCATATGTCTTTGAGTAATACATTTTCCAGTGTCCACATTGTCTGCCTGGATCCAAGAAATGGTCAATAGCGAACTTGTTAGCATAAGGAAAATCTGTGATCCTTCCCAGTCCTTGCCAGTACATACTGGGTGCATGGTTCTGGGTTTTTATGAGTCTGGAGATAATGCCATAGTGAACACAAGGGATTCTAAAGGTGGAAATTTCAGTGTCTTGTAGTATGGTAGAGAGTTGATGGGAAGGGTTGTTTCAGCTTGCTCCCAATGGCTGTATTAACACCACAACCAAAAGCAATTTGGAGATAAAAGAGTTTATTTGGCTCATAGATCACGAAGGGATGCAGGTCAAGAGCTCAAGGCAGGGATGTGGAGGCAAAAGCTGAAGCACAGACCACTGAGAAATGCTGATTCCTGGCTTGCTTCCTGTGGCTCACTCAGCTACCTTCCTACATAGCCCAAACTCACCTGCCTAGGGGTAGCAAAGTGAGCAGGGCCCTTTTGCTTCACATAGCAATTAAGAAATGATGTGTTGGGGCCAGAGAGATGGCACTTTGGTTAAAAACAGTGGCTTCACTCTCCAGAGGATCCAGGTTCAGTTCCCAGCACCCACCCAACCACTCACATCTGTCTGTAACTCCAGTTCCAGGGTTTCTGATGTTCTTTTCCAGCCTCATGGGCACTGCACACATGTGGTACATAGACATGAGAGCAGGCAAAACACCCACACACATGAAAAAATACTAAAAATATTTTTAAAAGAAATAATGCCCTACAGACATTGGCACGGGTGAATCTGCTCTAGACCTTCATTTGGTTAAGGGACCTTCTTCCTACGTGACTCTAGGTTTGTGTCACGTTGATGGCATAGGGTAACCATAACAAAGAGATGGGACTTTGTAGCCAGTTCTGGTTCAAGGAGAAAAGCTTTACCGCACCGTGGATGGGGGCTGCCCAACAGCTCTTTAGCAAGGAATTCTGTTAATTCAAACTTCCACCGAATAAAGGTATTCTGTTTTGGAAATAGAGCTAAGCTATGCTGTGTTTGAATACATACGATAATTAGTTGTATTACATCAAGTTCCTTTTATTTTATATTCTACTGTAACAAAGCATCTGAAGGCTTATCCACAAGTACCTATTAATTTTTATGTCAACACTGCATCATGTTTATTTTCTATGAGGCTTTCTCACTGATGTGGTTGAAAGAGGGAAAATACAATGTAAGTATATTTTAAGTTTCAATTCTTCCTAGTTATACTGATTAAGAGAGCAATTTATTTCCCTGAAATTTTGGTAGCTATGGCACAACTAAGGACAATTATTTTTAGAAGTGCTTTAAAAACACAAGTTCATACAATTATCTTTACAAGTTGAAGGATGTGAAACATCACATGGACCTGAGAACTTGTTAGTGTGTTGGTTCATATGTATCATGCATGCAGTTGAAGTTGGGTTTGCTGTGTGGGTTCAGGAGATGCTGTAGGACAGAGGAGAGGAGCTGCAGTTGAGTACAAACGGGTTCACTAGATCTGTCTCTCGCAGGAGTGGTCTTGGGACTGGTGTAAAGAACTGATGTCTCATATGCCTTGCTCTCTACTAAGAGGGGCCCTAGTGTAACTCTCAGAGTAGAATGGGAGCAAGGAGGGCCCCAACCTTTGTAGACAAGGTGACAGCCGAAGACTGTAAGGACCAAACTCAGTACCTAGGATTAGAATTCCTTAGTGCAAGACACATCACACAGTATACCAAAAAGGAAATGAGTTTACTTTCTTGGCACCAGGATAGGAAATCTGATTTTATTATTTATATAAAAATACATTTTGAGAATATACACTTTACATTTATATTGGTACTTTGCTGTTGCCGTGAGTATATGCTGGATTTATTCCCTCTTTCACTTTCTCACATTTCTAGATGCCTGTCCATATTTTCTGTTCTTTCTTATATTTAAAAATACCTCCTTCCCCACCATCTCTGTCAGACTGATATTTCGTGGAAATGAAATGACTGAAAGAAAAAACACATAACTTCCCAATTGCAACTTTACTCACCTACATGATATTTACTCTCTCCCTCGATGTTATTGATTAATTAACTTTCCTCTCAGACAAAGATATCCCTCCTACCAGGATGCTGTTATGGTTAATATTGATTATCAATTTGACCGGTTTGAGAATCACCATAAAATCTTACCTCTAAATATGTCTGTGAGGGCATTTCCAGGAAGGTTTAACTAGAGATATGGGCAGCACTGTTTCTTGGATTGGGATCCCTGTAGCATGATTAATAAAAACCCAGAGTCAGATATTGGGGTTCAATCTGAAGGTCAGAAAAGCAAAACAGGCAGCCACTGGCTCTTACCTCTATCTGAAATGGCGATACTACCTCCAGGAATCCTCAGAATGAGACTGTGTCTGAGAGCTGTGTTCTCCTGTCTTATATTCTTCTCTAGTGCTGAGACTAAAGTCATATACCACTATCTCCCAATTTCTATGGCAAACTATTGTGGTTACTGGGATTGTTGTGTGTCACCACTGCCTAGTCTGTAAGGCTTACCAGTGGGGCAATTTTACTCTCTGATCTTTAGGCAAGCTTTATTTATTAAAATGTAAATAATATACAATTATATTTCCCCTTTTTGTCTAAAATTAAAAGAAAGCTATAATTAACATAAAAAACTATATACAGCAAGTACAATAACTATATACAATATATACAGGCAATAAATACATCACATTGTCTAATCTATTTGCATTTGACAAATTCAGAGAAAATATTCCATATCTATCCTATCTTGGTGAGTCCAAACTCTTTTTACTTTCTTTTATAATTTGCTTTCTGTGTCTGGTAAACAGGGAAAGTATAACTATAACTATCTAGTCTTCAACTCCTTAAGGGACCCAAGAAGGAAATAATATCAACAGAGTAAGCAGGAAGTACAAGAAAGAAACTTTCCAAAAAAAGACATGAGAAATAACAGAAACAGCTGTTTCAGTTCCTCGGCAACATTGAAGCATCCATCTTCAGCCTACAGGCCTAGACAATCTGACAGATTTTTCTGTGAAGCGGGATATTCTGAAGGGCTGTCCCTCCTTGTCTTGACAATGTTTGGCAGTCACTCTCTTTTGTATTATGCTTGTCCAATTAGGATAGCATACTGTCTGCAGTCTAAAATGTTTGAAGATTTACAGAATATGACAGTTAAGATGTTTTAATGACATATGCCCTTTATTATAACAATGAGATATGTCTGTTCCTGGCAGCACCATTTAACTTTAGAGAAGATAATGGGCATTGAAGAAACCCCACATGGAGTTTATTTTCTTTGTGGCAAGTTAGCCACTGGGCAAGAAAATGCCCTTGCCTTGACTGCTGACAATTCGATTATAATAGATGACTAATCACTAACCTGCATTTTCTTATTATCCTAAACAGTGGTAATAAAACTTTCAAAGACTAGAAAATCTTACAACATTGTTAAATGATTTGAGTAGATACTATACATTGAACAAGATTAGAAATGTATGTATAGTATGTTATAACAAAATTAATATCAAATCCATATAAATATACAAAATTTATATACAATATACAAAAGTCCAATCCAATGTAAAACATTTAAAACTAGTACTTGCTTTTTAAAAGTAGATACAACAATCTACCTTTTTATCTTATCATATCTATATCCTCCCTTTTTTCTTTTCAGGGTAGATTCAATAATCTATCATTATTATAGTTTTATTCTATCCGATCCCAGACTACATAAAGAGAGAAACCTGACTTGAGCACCAGCATTCTCCCAGCTCTGCTTCCTGACAGGATGGAACATGACCAGCTGCCTCCTGTTTCTGCCATATGTCTTTCCTGCTCTGCTGGATGGCACCTTCAAACCATAAGAGGAAACAAACTTTTCTTACTTTAGTTGTCTTTGTCAAGTACTTTGTCATCCAATAAGGAAAATAACTAATACAAACACAAAACCCCACCTACTTTTTCCAACTCTGGACTACTTCATCAATAATTTTCTCCATATATCATCATTTTAATTATTCCAGTGAGTATTACAATAGGTGGTTATTTTTCCACTAACATTCTTCTGATTAGAAAGTATAATATTAAGAGGATATTAATTCTTCCCTAGGTCTAGATAAATTTATACATTTAAGTCAATCATCAATTTGTAAGTCTAAAGTATCAATGGTGTCTCCAAATGAGGGACAGTTCTGAAAAATAGACAGCATAGTATTTGTTAACAAACTGCTTCTGAGATTTCATGAAATTGCACAGGATTAAGAGTAGTTTCAAGGAAAATGAATTGGGAGAGTTATACTATAGGATATGCCATGGTATTGGAGGGTGGAGA
This sequence comes from Arvicola amphibius, assembly GCF_903992535.2. NCBI lineage: Eukaryota > Metazoa > Chordata > Mammalia > Rodentia > Cricetidae > Arvicola > Arvicola amphibius. The sequence continues at coordinate 38,507,122 of NC_052054.1, forward strand.
GATGGCCCAGTCATCTGTGTCTGTGTGCAAGGACCTGAGTTTGGATCCCTGGGACTCAAGCAGAAAGGCTGAGTGCAGTGGCACACATCTCTAACCCCAGTGGGGCACAGTGGAGAGAGCATGAAGGGCTGCAGAACTTACTGGCCAGACAGTCTATCTGAGCTCGTCAGCTCCAGATTTAATGACAAACTCTGGAGAGTAACTGAGGCAGACACGTTACCTTAAATGCTGGCCTCCATAAGAACATGAACTTTGATGTACATGCACACACAAGCACACACACACCCAAACTCATACATACACATACACCACATTCACGGTAAAATAAAAGCAATTGTAAAGTCATTAGCACTTTTTAGGAGAATGGAATGAAAAGGTTTACAGAAAATGTTAAGTTATAATGTTATAATGTTAACTTATGTTTTAAGAGTAACCCTTTTTTAAATCTTTTGACATAAGGTTTCTCTTTGTAGCCCTGGCTATCCTGGAACTCACTCTGTAGACCAGGCTGGCCTCCATCTCCCAGAAATTCACTAATTTCTGCCTCCCAGTTTCTGGGACTAAAAGACTCCAGGGGCCAGCCACTAGCCACACAGCAAGCCCAGAGTAAGAAGTAAAGAAATGTAAAATAGAATAGAGAAAGTTAAAAGCCCAAAGGCAAAAGGTAGTCTGGATAATTTAAATTAAAGAAAACTAGCTAGAAACAAGCCAAACTAAGGTGGGGCATTTAGTTTTTATTTTTTTATTTTTGTTTCTTGTTTGTTTTTATTTTTTTAACAATCTTTTCTCATTTTACATACCAATCCCATTTCCCTCTCTCTCTTCTCCCACCTTCCATCCACCTCACTCCCCATCCACTCCTCAGAGAGCATAAGGTTTCCCAGGTGGAGTCAACCAAGTCTGAAGGCCGGGCATTTATAAGTAAGAAAAGTCTCCATGTGTATTTATTTGGGAGCCGGTGGTGGGTTCCCCAAAGAAGCAAAGAGTAAAACAACCACCTACACTTTACCTTCCACCTAATTTAGACTAAGTCACTACCTGCTAATAAACAATGAGCTAAAAATGAAACTGCTCTCCTCCTGCAGCCTGCAAGACTAAAAACAGAACACTGCAGAGCGGCATGTCAATGATTTCTGCCTTTTGTAGCCCAGCTCTTCTGAGACCATAAATGCCTCTACTGCACCCTCATCATTGCGGTTACCACGCATTTATCGCCGTGGAAATGCTAACCCTTTGCACCACACTTAGCTAAATACTGTTTGTTTTAGGAACAAAGCACAGAGGACATATATCCAAACGTGGTTTTTCTCTCAGAGAGGAAGGAGGGAGAGAGGAGGAGGGAAGGAGGATGGGGAGGGAGGAGGATGGTCCCTGATTGCTTCTTAGCTCCTTGGTCCCTGTTAGGAGGCAGCCTGGGCTTCAAAGGACCCTGGCTTCCAGGAGGGGGATCCTTTGGCTCCAGCTGGCACAGGGGAGGCAGGGACAAATGGGTGCAATTAACCTGGATGGTTACAGAGTCTAGACCCCAGGCAAGGAGAAAGCTGGAAAGACAACTGCAGCACCCTGAGTTAATTACACAGAAACAGCTCGCAACGAGGCAAAGCCTGCTCGGCTTAAGAGCCCCCGCAAGGGACTGTTCCTGGTTAGGATTTATGCTGATTCCATATATTCCATTAATATGGGACGGATGTCGACTCAAGATCAATCAAAGCGAAAAGAAACTCCCTCTACCTAAAGCCGCCCAATATGAGTCCAAGAGAACCCCCTTCAAAACTAAAATACTAGAGAGTGTCTGATAATAAATCAGAGAACTCAAGGCCGGGGAGACAGCACAACCAATAAAGCACTTGCCCTGCGAGTATAAGGCCCTGCGTTCCAATGCCAGAATGTACAGGCAAAGCTAGTGGCCTGCACTTCCAATTCTAGCAGCGGATGGGTATAGACAAGTAGATTCCTTGGGTTCCACGGCCAGCTATCTTAATTGTCTCTTTACGAGACTACCTTCCAGAATACAAGGTGACGACTCCTGAAGAACTTACACCTGAGGCTGACCTCTAACCACCACACACTTGTGCACACACACACACACACACACACACACACACACACACCACAGATAGACACCCACAGGCCTGATTGGTTTCAGTTGTTAACTTGACACAGCCTAGAGTCATCCGCCGCATCTTGATTGATGATCAGTATGGAAGGGCCCAGACCACTGTGGGTAGCCCTATCCCAAGGTAAATGGACTTGGCTAAATAAAAAGCCCACTGAGCATGAGTTAGGGAGTGAACCAGAGAGTAAGCCAGCAAGCAGTGTTCCTCCATGCCTCCTGCCTCTAGGTTATTGCTCTGACTTCTCCGGATGAGATATTATGTTGAGGAAGCACAACCCAAATAAACCCTTTCCTTCCCAAGTTGCTTTTGGTCAGTGTTTTAACACTATAAAATAAAACTAGAAGGGGGTGAATTCTCTCTATTTAATTTAAAAATCTATCAGTCATAATCCATTATAATGGTCGCAAGGCACACTAATGGGACATGATTGATAGAGAGAGAAAGAGAGAGAGAGAGAGGGAGGGAGGGAGGGAGGGAAGGAAGGAAAGAAAGAAAGAAGGAAAGAAGGAAGAGAAAACTTGGCCTTTGGCAAGACAGATAGATGGCTTAGTAAGTTGAGGCTGGATCACTTGAATTAATTCCTCAAGACTCACATGGTGGAGGGAGAGAGTCAACTCCCAAATACTTTTTTCTGACCTCCACATGTGCACACAGCACACCCCCACACATGTACAATGAATATAATAAATGTAACTTTGAAAACTGGTCTTATGGGAACCCATTTATGAGTGGGAAAGGTTTCAACGCAGTCCATGGGGCCTGTGAACAGACCAGATGCATAATTCTTTAAGGCAGTGTGGCCTGAGAAAGAGGAAGCATAAGGTTGCATAGCCACCAAGGAGGGACAGCTGTATTTTCTGCACTGGCATTGGGTTTCATGGAGTCAGAATGTGAGGTTCAGCAGTACAGGCTGTATTATTGCTCTTGCCCATTTTTACTCCCTACCAGTCTATTAGTGAAATTTAGCCAGGTTATCGATTTCCATGGCTACCAGTGAAACAAGGGACAAGGGACATAGTACAAACAAAGCAACAAAACAAACATAGTCCTGGATTCAGGCAAATACAAATTGAATTCCTGCTCTGCCATTTCCCAGTGATGATGGCAGTTCATTTAAACTTCCTTATAGATAGTTTTTCAGGAGAATTCATTGTAAGACTAAACACGTACTGTGCAATATGGGGCCCAAGATGTTCTAAGAAGAGGAAGAAAGAGTATAAGAGCCTGAGGGCATGGGGGCAGCAAGGAAATAAGACCATGGCAGCACACACAAGATTTTGTAGGATTCTAAACCAGATGAGGTTCCAGTGCCTAGAGAAGTGGACACAAGCCTCTATCCCTAAGCCAGAAGCTATCTCCAATTGCTAGCTAGTTGCAAAAAAATTAATTTTCTACAATGAAGTCTCACTGACAGACTCCATGCCCAATAGTAGAAGGCCAACATAAAATGAAATTAATGGTGTTTTAGAAAATTCCTTGTTTCATAGTAATTTGTCTGATCATTATTTTTATTTTTTCATTTCTTTTTCTTTTTTTTTTCCTCTTAAGTCTTTTGTGTACATACTATGGTTTCCAGTGTTGTGCTTTTATGGGGTTTCTGTGTGTGCAAACATGTGTTTTGTGTCTATGTGTGTTTCTCATGCTTTTTCTTTGATTCTTTCTCTTCAGTTAGTTTGTTTTATCCTATCTCTGTTTCTTTGTTATTATCTTATTTTATTTTGTTATTATTTTTAATGCCTGTTTTTATTCTAATGAGAGGGAGAAGAAAAGGGTGTGGATTTGGGTGGGTGAGAAGGTGGAGAGGAACTAGGAGGATTTAGAGGAAGGGAAACTATAATCAGAATATATTTTATGAAAAAAATCTATTTTTGATTAAAAAATAAAAAGGAAATATTACATTTGCAACATTTGTTTTTGCCTAGAACATATTTTGTTAAGTAAAATAATCAGCTACAGAAAGACAAATACCACTTAATTTCACTTACATGTGAAGTGCAAAAATCTAAACTCACAAATACAAAAAGAAAAATGATGATTCCCAGAATCTGGGATGGGAGGAGGGCTTGGGGAGATCTTGTCAAGAACAAAAGGTTTCAATTAGACAGGCATGATGAGTTCAAGAGGTCTATTATACATCATGAAAATTGCAGTTAATTAAAACATATTGTCTATTTGAAAATTACCAGGAGGATGGATTTGGAATATTCACTTAAATAGAAAAAATGAATTAATGAATATGTTAAGTAATTTATTTAGGCACTTCATAGTTTTATGTATAATAAGATTAATAGAACTCATCAAATGTGTGTGTATGTGTGTGTGTCCGATATTAATAATACATAGTAACAAATTTAAAAGGTAAGATTTGAAAGAGTAGAAGTAAATATGCTGAGATCAGACAAAGCAGACTTAAAAATAAAATTGCTGGAAAAGAGAAATGTCCCACAATTATAAAAAGGTCAATTCATTTGGAAAAGACAAAAGTTACAAATGATATTATTTAACAAAAGAACCTTTAAAATATGAAGACTGGCAACAAGAGAAATCAATAAATACATTTTTATACTCGAAAAGGTCATTGGTATTTCTGTCTTGGTAAATATGATGGTCAATCTTAATATTCAGCTTGTGATTTAGAATCACCATGGAAACAGACCTCTGGACATGCCCCAGATATCTAGACTAGGTTAGTTATGCTGGGAAGACCTTGCCTAAATATGAGCATCACTGAAGAAAGGAGAAAGTGAGCTGAGAACGAGCATGCGCCTCTCTCTGCCTCAAGCTCCAACCACCAGGCCATGACTTCCCCACCATGACAACTGCACCCTAGAACCTCTAGATGCTGCTGCCAAGTATTTTATTTTATTTCTTATTCAGAAATAAGAAAAGTAATGGGTACAGTAAATAATAGAAAATTCTGCATAAATCAATAGGACTGTGGAAGAATAATACTCCAAGTAATTCAACTTCCTCAGCATTTATAATATACTATATACAACAGCAGAATAAATATTTTTTCAGCACACAACAGATAGTCACAGAGGTCCTTAAGAAAAGGTCCTTAAGAAAATTTTAAATAAATAAGAAAATATTAATATATCTCAAAATAGGTACTGAACTCAAAACTCAATAGTGTATTGTGGAATATTCCTTTGCACTGTGTCATATATGCCATACACTGTGAATATATATCACCGTGACTGAATTAATATAATAGCTGACTGGCCGATAGCTAGGCAGAGTATGGTTAGGCGGGAGAACCAGACTAAGAGAATTCTGGGAAGAAGAAATGCAGAGTCAGCAGTCACAGACAAATACAAAAAGAAGCAAGATAGGTATGCTGTACTGAGAAAAAGTACCAAGTCATGTGACAATGCATAAATAAGAAATATGGGTTAATTTAAAATGTAAGCGCCTGAGCTATTGGCCAAGTATTTATAATTAATTTTAAGCCACTGTGTGGTGGCTAGGGAGCCACTGATGGGACAGAAACTTCTGCCTATACTTTACTATAGTAAATAAAAGAAATAAATTTTTAATTTTTCAAATATGTGGGAAGTGAGCATCAAATGTTCAATTCACCTGTGATCCAAGAAGGAATCCCAAAGGAAGCTAATAAATACACAACTGAATGAAAATGAAATCATCCAGATGTAAGAATTGTATATATAATGATAACTAGAGAGTAATTTATAACTCTACATACTCAAATTGAAAGGAAAATGGTGAAGCAACAGTTATATGAGTTAAAAAAAAACTTCAAAAATAAGAATAAAACCAGTTGTGATACTATAGGCCTGTAATCCCAGAACTTGGGAGGTGGAGGCAAGAGGATCAGGAATTGAAAGCCATTTCAGGTACAAAACAAATTCAGTGCAAACTCAGGCTACCACAGACCTTGTACCCCAATAAACAAAAGGAAACAAGGACTAAATTGATCTTGTGTGTAAATAAGACATGGAAAAAAATGATGGAAATGTCAAACTGAGAAATGATGAAGAAAGTCCAAAATACCAAGAGTTTTCTCTTTGAGCTGATTGATTAAATTGAAATAATAAAATACGCTTTTCAAAAAATACCAGAAATTACTAATTTTGAAAATGAAAATAGACCCTATTAGATAATTACATGAGCCTTAAAGGTGATATTTTAAAAGAAAAGGAATTTTTGTGGGTATTAACTTTCTGAACTCTATACTCACAAAACAGTACATATTAAGTTTTCCTCAAAATGAATTTTGAAAAATGTAAGTTATTCAGCAGAATGATTCATAAGGAATCCTTCAACACACAGTGAATCAGTCACCAAATGCCTAAAATGGGGACATGAGGGAGACCTGCCTCTGACTCTGTATTGGCCACAAATGTTTCCGTATCTACGTGACTCGCGGGCAAAGAAATAAAGTCTCCTTTACCCCTCCAATTCTCTTTTTTGGGTAATTTTTAAAGATGGATTTGTTTTATTTATTAAATAAATAAAGGTATGTATTCAATTATGTGTATACCTGCAAGTATGTACACGTATGTGCAGTGCTCCCAGTGGCCACAAAGGGCAATGCAGTCCTGGAACTGGAATTACAGATGGTTGTTAGTTAACCATCTGATGTGGATGCTGGGAACCTTAGTCCTCTATAAGACAAGGAAGTGTCATTAACCATTAAGTCTTCTCTCCAGTCCCCTCGTTTTCAGTCATTTTATCATCCATCTTGCCCACTGTATCTGAATTGATTTATGCTCTTAGTTTTTATATTACAAAATAATCTTTTTCTCTTAGTTTTTATATTATAAAATAATACTTTTCTCTCTTAGTTTCTTCTATGTTACTTGCTCATGATTTATTCTTCAGTTAAACACAGAATTGTGCAATTAGTATTACATTTTGCATTAATACAAAATGCCCAGAAGGGTAGATTCAAATATATTGGTTATGACTCCCAGTGGATATGACTCCCAGTGGATATTAGAAGTTAAGAGTCCTCTCTCTCTCTCTCTCTCTCTCTCTCTCTCTCTCTCTCTCTCTCTCTCTCTCTCTCTCTCTCTCTCTCTCTTTCTGTGTGTGTGTGCCTGTGTGTGTGTCTGTGTTCTATATGTTTGACAGAGGCCCAGGAGATAATGTGCCCAAAGAACTAACTGCATTTGATTATTTGATTTCTAGCTCCCCATAAACTGTAATACTGCCCTGTGAACACAGCACTCTGCAGATGTGAGCAGGGAGATCCAAAGTTCCAAGAGATCCTTGACTACTTAGTGAGTTCAAAACCAGTCTGGGATACACAAATTCCTGTGTCAAAACATGAAAAGGTCTAAAGCATAAAAACCAATTATGCAAATGGTTGCTATTATTGTCAATATCAGTGTGCCTCCCTCTCTAGCTCACCCATGGTGAGCTTTGACTATGACCCCCACACTTTATCCAATGCAACAATGCTTACTAGTAAGAAGTGAGTAGGTGCTACAGGCTCTGCCTCAGGGAGTGAAATGATGTCATTATTATGGGAATATAATCTTCAGCTCGAGGTGCTTGGTTGCTGAAGTGAGTCTGGCCCTCAGTGTTCTTTCCCATGAGCACTCTTTCCACAAAATCCCATCTGACATGTTATGACACAGAAAGACAGCCTTCATCAGATCCAGTCTATCAAGCTTGGACTTCCCAGTTTCCAAGAACTGCCAATCAACCCTTTTAACTGTTTTGTTACAGCAGCAAGACATGGGCGATATAACATTGATATTCTCTCATTTTTCTAAATTAGGCATAATTGTTTATTTAAAAATTAGAGACTACAGCTGTTGGCCCAGGAGATTTAAAGGTAGTTTTCTGAAATGAATTCTAGATGTTTGGCAGAGAGTGAAAACATTGATATTTGAGAAATAGCTTCTAAAATACAAACATATTACATTGAACGATTTTATATGAAGCAGGGACAGAAACACTTTCTTGGCTGGCTCTGTACACACACACACACACACACACACACACACATCAGCTCACCAATGTGTGCGGGTATTTAACAAAGTCACACTGCTAAAAGTGTCATTGTCAGTGCAATGAAAAGTTATCTCAGTAAAGAGGAAGGAAAGCTCTTTCACAAGAGAAGGAACTAGAGAGAAACGTTATGAAAAATATCTTCCCCAACTTTCTTAGCTTTATTTTTCTATGTCTCCACAAAACACAACCTACCAGCCTACCCTTTGTAGTTTCTCTATGAACACATGCTAAAAAATTATTTTGTGAGGGAGAATATGGCATTTTTTTCATTTAAGAACATCACCCAATTTATTCTAGAACAAAATACTTTGTTAGTGTGAAGCCAAAAATAATCATATGATCATATGACTTATAATTAATTTAATTTTTTTTCTTCTCAATAACCAAAATCTTCCTTTTAGAAGCAGACAATACCTACATCGATCCAAATTTATTGGAAATTATAACCTCCATGAGGACACACAGTAAACAACAAGGTTCTTAAACGCTTGTCACCGGATTTAAGGAAAGGTTTACTGAGCTTCCCACGTTCCTGTCTTCAGTTCCTGGGTCCATTTTACAGGTGGCAGATTTTTCCACTCTATGTCTCAGCCCTGTCGTTGGCACTTCCTCCATTCTTGACTTCAACTCTGGCTGACCCCTAACAGTCCACTTCGTGGACCACAAAATCATCCCAGTGCTATGATGATAGCCTCTGGGGAACTGTTTGTTCCTTGATTTGTACCATGCCCACCCTCTTCTCATCCATTCTACAGCATTACCTCATTGCCCTGTGCCTACAGAAGAAGCAAGCCACTTTTAATGGGTTGTAAAATAAAACAATCTATAAATAAAAAACTGACAAAAATAAGCCACATTATACCATGCTTCATTTTGCTCATCGGTCATACTGATCTAATTCAATACATCCACATACAGGGAAACACGACTCTGCACATTTTAAATCTATTCTACAAGGGATCAAACCCCAAGTCTTGCATCTGATGGACAAACTCTGAGTCACTGAGATGTGACCCAGAAACAATTCTGCATATTTATATAAGCAAAACAAATAAAGCATAAACTAAGAATAAGTACGTTGTAGTGGTTCCAGAGGTGGCCCTGATTCCCATCGTGGCTTCACGTCTGATATTACAGTGTCAATATCTGAAGTCATAGACAGTAAAGAAAGGGGAGGCACCATTTCTACAGTTTCTAATATGTTCTCTTTTCTCTGTTTCCTTAGATGCTATAAGTCCGCCATTGTTTTCCGGAGTTGTGACCATGTCTGAAACTTCCCATGGAATCTGTGAGAGGACAGGTTTTTGGAGAAGTTATTATTATATTGTATTAATGTATCTCCAGGAATAGTTAATATATCTATAAACACTTTTGTCTCAAAGAGTTTATAGACATAAATATGAAATATTAGGCTAGTTCTATCAGTCATATATTGAATATGAAAGGAAGCAGTGGTCATGTGTCCTAACAGGTGACTACCTAGATTCTTTGAATAACAAGTTACTGGTTTTTAAGCAATACTATTTAAAATCTTTAAGTTAACTTGAGACTCTCACAGATGAACAAATACATAGATGTGCTCATGTCCTTTGAATATACATGTATTGACATTACATATTTGCACATATGACATATAGCATTTGTTTAAAAAGTAGTTTTTATATGTAATCCAAATCAAATATGACATTTTTCTCTAAAAAACCTACTAACATACATATTTTATATACCTAATATAATAAATATCTTACTCAGATTTACAATGAGCATACTTAAAGGAAATAATCACTTACAGATACAGGATGGCTTAAAGCTTTGTTGCCTGACCTCTGGTGCTCAAGAAAGTCAGTCACTTGGGAGCAAGATTTTTACCTGTTTTGTCCACTGCTGAATTCCCAGGGCCTGGAGAAGTATATACAGGTTACATAGGAGGTGATCATACACATATGCTTATCAAAGGAGTGCCTGTGGCTTTGAGGACCATATCCCTTTGACACCAGACTTTCGTGCCTCCCGCCATCCTACCACAATGAATGTGAACAACATTTTTCCCCCTGATAATATGATCTCAGCATGTGAGTCTGGGGATGGAATTATAGTCTATTTTAATCAGAAATAAATATGAAAATTTTCTCAGAGATCTCAACTCCAAAGGAAGTTGGATAGGGGAGCATTTCTAACCCATTATTTTCCTTGACCTCTGAGTGAGGTTCTGCCTTTCTCAGAGCCTTAAGTACCTTCTAAAGAAGAACTAGATCAGATTCAGAAAGAGGAAAGGTAGTCAAAGCCTGGAATTAAAGCCTAAACTCACTCAAGCCCAGGACGGTGCTGGGTACAGCCCGCTGTGCCTACAAAGGTAGTCCACGTTTCCGTGTCTGATTTTCTTGCTTGTTGGCTCTCGCCTTGGTGTCCTTTTCCTTCCCACTTTCTTTCTTTTCTCTGTCCATGCATTCTTTTATCCTGATCTCTCTCTCTCTCTCTCTCTCTCTCTCTCTCTCTCTCTCTCTCTCTCTCTCTCTCTCTCTCGCTCTCTCTCTTTCTCTCTCTCTCTCCCTCACACACACACACACACAGAGTCACATACACTCACACACACACGCCAATACACAGCATACAGCTGTTTTACTTTTGAGTCTACTTTTGGAGGGAAAAAAGAGGACAATCTAGAAATAAAGCAAAAATTCACTAAGATCAGAAATGCTTTCTGTGAAAACTGCTTCGAATCTATGTCTGAGGCTGGTGCACATTTGGGCAATAATATGTACTTTCTTCTCTTCTGTAACCATGTCAGCCTCCCAAACTCATGGAATTCCCACGCTTCTCCAAGAAAGTTTTATATACTTATTTAACACTTCACACAGATTATCTCATTTTAACCCCCCCCAACAACTCCATACAATTATAGCCTTGTACAAATAACGAAAATACTGTTCCCACCCCCACCCCCCAGAGAAACCCTTGATTTCCATCATATTTTATTTGAGCAAAAATCCACGATGAAAATCACATCTGATTTTCATTGAAATTTCTTAGGCAGTTAGATGTGGGTATGAACTAGGGAATGTGTTTTCTTTGAATTGTGTGGCTCCTCTATTCCTTTCTTTATGTTCTTTTTCTTTCCTTAACCATATGTTTTTGTATTATATTAATGAAAAATGTGGGCTCCCTTGCTGGGGGGAATAGACTTGAGAGAACTTGCATGTGTAGGGAGGGGGAGAGCCTGCTGTCCTTCCTATTGTGCCATCATGTTTCTTGGTGTCAATTGTGGTGGACAATAGCCTCAGTCATAAGTCATTTCTGTCATGACAGGAATGTGCTTTGTTTATTGCCTGTTTTTATTTGTGGAAAGACAATGGGATCTGTGTTATCAGAAAGTGCAAAAGTAAAGAAAAGTTACTATGTCTTAAGCAATAAGTCATGGATGGGACTTACTTCTAAATTCCCCAAAATACAAAATATTCATTAGGAACCACTCAGTGCTGGAACACGCAGGAAGTGATAAAAACATAGCTGGTTCTTTTCGGAGGACTGCGACTTCAAGCTCTTTAAATCCCTCTTTCAGCTCATTGGGCCCATCCTTCCTCTCTTTTTCTATCCATGACTCTCCTTTTTGAGGTGGCGAGAAGTAAGCAAAGGAGAAAGATATAATTCTAGTTCCTTTCTAAAATACAGTCTGTGCCAACCGCTAACAATATCAGTGCTTTCTCACCACCCCAGAGCAGTCGCTTCGCTCCTTGTCTTCTCTGAAAAGGGGAGGAACATCTTTACACAAAGCTATTTGACCCTTGCTTTCCAGATGTCATTAGAAATGAAACCAGATGTTCTGTACTAGAGGCTTAGCCAGCCCCTCTCACATGGAGAAGTTTGCCTGAACAGTATGGGGCCAAGTATCCCTCATAAAAACAGAAAAAGTAGAAAACGACACGAGATAAAATTCAATCACCTTCTGCTTTGCCCAAAGAAGAAAGAAAAGAAATTGAGCCACATTGTGTGGCATGGCACAATACTTCTCCTCCGGGGAAGCCATGGCAAATTCTCTTCCTCCGGGCCAGCAGAGTCGCTTGCTTGCTGGTGGTGATGGTGGTTAGCCAGCAAGACCTTCCAGGGAGGTTGTGGAATTTTCAGTACAATGAGTCAACATAAGATCCTGAGATCTGAGATCTGAGTTACAGATATATGTACACACACACACACACACACACATAAACACACACAAACCAATTTCTTTACTTTGTCCAAAGTCTATACAACATCACTTAGCTTACCGCTTGGTGTTTGAAACTAGTTCTAGCCTCTTGTCTCAAATCCTCTCTTCTGTGTTAGGTTCATTTACTCACTGGGAGTTCTAATCGCGACCAATTCTTTTTGCTCTCTCTCCGGGACAACGTGCTTTAGATCCATCCCTCTTCTCTGCAGTTTTTCCACCATTTCCAGTTACTATTGTTTTACAGAATGACTTTACAGGTCTTTCCTGGTCACTCACAGTGCAACTGTTTCTATGTCTAAGTTTCTTACTTACCTTCCCTACTTACTTATTTATTTACTTAGAAATGGTCTTTAGTCCAGGCTGGCTTCAAATGCCCTATGTAGCTGCTGATCTTAAACTTCTGATCCTCCTGCTCCAGCCTCCTGAGTGCTGGTCTTACAGGCATGTTACTACCCAGTTTAGCCAGTACTGAGGATCAAACTAAGGGCTTCTTGCATGCTACGCAAGCAGCCTGCTGACAAAACCCCATTCTCGATTCACATTACCTTATTAGATAGTTCAGCTTAGAAGTGGTGGCCTGTGGCCTTGGCTATGGGCCATTTATCTTTCTTGGCTTTTCTATCACACAGAGGATTCAAAGCCTAACCAAAGTCAAAGCTGCTTTGAGAAATGGAAATGATATCTAGGCAAAATGTTATTGCCAGGTGATAAACTTCTTTAAAATAGTTTGGCCTTCCTAGCTATTCTGTCATCTGTCTTCTTCCAGGCTTGCTGCCTCCCTGAAGGAACTGGTCAAGAAACAAAACCATGTGCCAGGAGGAGGATGCAAACCCATGATTGACTTGCTCTTCAATGAATCAGTAAGCAAGTTGCCATGCTAGATGTACAAAAGCCATACTAAAGAAACCAGATTTTTCTCTCTCAAGCCAAAGACACCAAAACTAGAACTGTAATCCAAAACCACTTCTTCTGACTGCTTCGAGGCAATTTGTGAAAGTAGCAGGCAATGTTTTTACCATCCAGTATATAATACAGCATCTCACCACACCCCTCACACCGCTACAAAAGCTTCTTAACTTGGGGATTTGCTTGCCTAAATTATAGTGCCACAAGGTAAACAGGCACATTCCTTTCTCTCCGGATTTCTTTCTACCTTTGCATTCATGAGATAAAATTTGATCATCTCTGCAATAGAAACAAAATATCAAACTTCAAGATGTTACTGTGGAAATAATTTTCATATTGTCATTGTCTGTTTTTTTTTTTAACTGTCTCAAGGCGTCCTTTAATAATCAAACTAGCACAGAGTCTGGTTACTTGGCAATGGCTATTACAACTCCAGTTGGAGATACCTTTTAATTCTACACTTTCAACTTTAAGAACTGGCCCTAAGTATATTCGCAAGCAAAATGAGACATGGTTAACGTACTCATAATTAAGACACTGCACGTATTTTACTACATCTATTCAAAGCAACAGCACGCCACAGTGAAGACAGCTCCCTGAGATATACCACCAGCTGTTCTTATATTGAAGGACTGAGCAATGAATCCAATAATAATCTCAAAATATGAATTTAAAATTTTAAATACTAAACTAAAATTATTTTAAATATTAAACGCTAAATTTAAAGTGCCAATCTCAAAATAAAAGGAGGGGAGAGACAGAGAGACAGAGAGACAGAGAGAGAGAGAGAGAGAGAGAAAGAGAGAGAGACAGAGAGAGAGAGAGAAGAAGGAAAGAATGAAGGAAAAAGAAATCAAAGAGAAGGAGGACCAGGAAGATGAAGAAGGAAAACAGAGATGCCCGGGCTGGCAACTGTAAGCAGAGGCAAGTAATTTGGGGATCCTTTATATGTGGAAAGTTTTGTAGCTTTGAAAGTTTAAGGAAAGCAAGCGAGTTCTAGGCAAAGCTCCTGAAGGCAGTTGAGTACAGCGAACGTTCTCTGCATTGCTGACTGCGTGGACCCGGCTTCTTTCCCCGCGTTTTCCTACGTGCCTAGGGCTTCATGCAACACTGTGCTGTGTTATCTGTCGACACAACTCCCTGCACCACGAGTCCCAGAAGGGCACGACCTCCACTCTAGTCACTTGTGGATATCAGCATCCAGCTCTGTGCTTGATGCATGCCAGGGGATGAAGAAACCAGCACTAGGCTGTGAAACTGCAACTTTGTATTCAATAAAGGATTTCAAGGCTTCTAAAATGAAGGTAGTAGAATGGGTGAACACAGTGATTCCCCCAAGTAGATTTCATTTACCAAGTCATCCACACATTTCATAGGAATAAAAAAGTAGTTAAATCTTTAGCAAGGTTTCCTTATGTACTTGGTGGCAGGTACATTATGTAAAAAGGTTTCTTTGTAAGTGGTTTTACTGTGAACAAATGAGAAAACAGTAAACTTTTGTGAGTCCCCTGCTTTAAATTCCAGGAATATTAAATATAAATTCATTAGCATTTATTTGTTTCTGACACCATATTTGACCTTACTTGACACACATTAAGTGATTTAACAAAAGGAGACAGGCAAGCAATTGCACTCTTTCCCAATTAGTGTCCATGCTTTCAATATTAGTAATCTAAATTTAACTCAATATATTCAAAAAATTTAATATTCTTTCTGGTCAGCTTAAATTTTGACCTAAAAGAAGGAAATATGAAAAGTAAACTACAAAAAAAAATCTATACTCTTCTGAGTTTGGTTATTTGGTTAACCTAAAAGACAGATAAGCATTTGGAACTTGAGTTAATAAACAAATGTCTTTCTTCCTGATTAGCAAATGTTATCCAATCTAAAAGTTACATTCCTCAAATTAACAGTTTGAACTGGTTTAGAATGAAAAAAAAGGGGGGGAAGGAGAGAGGAAAGGAAAGGAGGGAGGGAGGAAGGAAGGAAGAAATGAAGGAAGGAAGGAAGGAAGGAAGGAAGGAAGGAAGGAAGGAAGGAAGGAAGGAAAGAAGGAAGGAAGGAAAGAAGGAAAGAAAGAAGGAAGGAAGGAAGGAAGGAAGGAAAGAAGGACGGAAGGAAGGAAAGAAGGAAGGAAGGAAGGAAGGAAGGAAGGAAAGAAGGAAGGAAGGAAAGAAGGAAGGAAAGAAGGAAGGAAGGAAGACTGAAATTCAGAAGCTCTTGTTTGACCCTCCACCACCATTTTTTCCTTTTAAACCAAATAGCTTTAGTGGCCTTTCATTGGATTTTTAGAGCTATTGATTCCCATGTAACTCACAGGTGAGTTTAAATACAGATTTAGGAATTTATGACTTACGGTGAAGTCAGAAGGGACTCAACGATTTATGGAGACCAACAGCTTGGCAGGCAGGAGCTGCTTGCAGTTTGTGCCCCACATCTACGCTATCCAGATCCCTCTGGTATTTCTCAACCTCGCTAATCTCGGCTTGAGACTATAAAATTAAGGAAAGACTGTGTCTCTTCAACTCTAAGACATCCTGCACAAAATATACAACTGATTTATATGAAACGAGACGACATAATTTGATGACATGTCATTGTTTGTAAAGTGCCTCCTAATTTTGGAAAGGTTAGGATGGGGTGGAGCATCCTACCTGAATAGAGTACAAATGCAGCCAGTATAAAGCTGCAGAGATTAAATTAGACTCACATAGATCTGCTTGCCTCTGCCTCCCAAATGCTGGGATTAAAAATGTATGCCACCATGACTGATTTATAACAAACTATTTTGCTGCTATTCGTATTATCCTCAACTTCAAGAAAGACCCACATTTGGAGTCTAAGAGCACTGAAAGTAATCTACCCTCTTGACCAAAGGCAGGGTATGTGGCTGAAGCAAGCCACATGGAATGGAGACTGGTTATCTCTTGCCTCTGAGGACCTCTGCAGCCAACTGATCCAGTCACTGATGGTGATGGCAACAGTCACTAAGTTTAACTAAAAGCTGTCCTTGCAGTAAAGCTATACCAGTGTTGATGCTGTCAATAGAACAGAGTTTTCTCTCTTGCTCCTCCTCTTCGTCTTCCTCCTCCTCTTCTCACTCATCATTTATTTATGCCTGATATTTAAGTGCCCCTCACGCTGACAGTAATCAAGTTCTAAAAGTTTCAGTGATCTTTACAGAGACTCAAAGTTATTCAAGAACAAAACTAATGACTAAACAGTTGAAATTAATTGTAATTTCATAATTTATTTTAAATTGAATTTATAATAATAAATACTACTAAATAATCACAAGAGAAAATAAAAACAAACTCCATTCTCTCACCCGTCCACAATTATATGTTTAAATAAAATAGAATGAAGTCAAGCGGCGGTGGCACACACCTTTAATACCAGCACTCAGGAGGCAGAGGACGCGGGTCTCTGTGAGTTTGAGACCAGCCTGGTCTACAAGAGCTACTTCCAGGACAGGCTCCAAAACCACAAAGAAACCCTGTCTCAAAAAATAAATAAATATACAAATAATAAAGAATGAATCTCTGAATGAATGTAGCTAGTTTTCTTGCATAATTCGTACTTATTCCTTAAAAAGAAAATACTATAGTGTTAAAGATATATAGATTAATAAAAAAATTACTATGGTTATTTCATTTTAGATAAACATAAAATATTAAATATTAGTTTTTCTTCAGTAATATTTTTAAAAAATATATCCATGAATTGCCAAGTTCTGCTTCTAGGTTGCATTGTTTAATTATTCTGAGTTTTGTTTCTCACATGGAGTCTCTAATGTACAAAAATCCACAAGAGTCTAAAGTGCGAATGAGATTATTTATCTGAATAACTGGTCCAAGGGCGATTTCACAGAAGCACCCCTGACATGTATTAACCTAAAAATGTTCTCAGACTTTAAACGTTTGTGTTATCAGTCAGGCATGGTAGAGCGCACCTTTAATCCCAGCACTCAGGAAGCAGAGGAATGCAGATCTCTGAGTTTGAGACCATCCTTGTCTACCAAGCAAGTTCCAAGACAACCAGGGCTACATAGGGAAACCCTGCCTCAGAAAAATAAAATAAAATAACAAAATACAAAACAAGACAAAAGGCGTTAGTTAAGTTGAAGGAAGCTGATTTCAGTTAAGAGGGGTCTTCCTCTGTACTCGGGTTTCTTGAGGATAGTGTATATCAAGGGTTGCGAGAGACGCAGCTCTTGTAGGGAGGAAGATAACACAACCGGCAAGTTCTTTACACTGGGACAGGGGCGGGGAAGGGGGCAGTTAAAATGGCTTTCTAGCCAGAGAATGCTGTCAAAGGCCACACCGAACCTTTTTCTTCTTAAAACCACCTAGGAGTCCTTGTAGCTGATGCTCCTTCTTCTACTCAAAGGAGTTGAGGACTTCTGGAAAGCCCCAGGGACCCACCTGCCACGGTCACACACCCAACACTCACTACCTCTGCCTCTACAAATGGGCTTTTGCCGTCCATTCCACGGGCCCCTCCCAGCAATCTCTGTCACCCACCCCATCTGACACGGACATTTCTACAAGTACCAGGGAGGGTCTGGCCTGGAGAGCCCTTATCGTTTTCAGATTGTTGTAGAGTGCCGACAAGCTGTGGTGTGATCCTGTCACACACAGAGACTAGTCACGTTTCCCCAACAGCAGACAACAGGCACACCTGTATGCTTACATTTACCAAATTAAAAGAAAAAAAAAATCCGGATTGCTCCAGAAAAACCCGGTATCAATACAATGACCCACTGATTTGTGAGGTAAATAGTCTGACAGGAGCAAACAGATTGACAGTTTGACCTTACAAATAAGAACACGGCATGGAAATTTTAATTTACCTTAAGTTCTGTAGATAATTTTAAGTATAGAAACCCGAAAGTTTCATGAAACTACTTTTAGAATTCTTCCCCTGTCTTATAAAACTTCAATCTTCAACAACCTAAATATCCGTCTTAGCAGAAAGGAAACTATTTAAGTAGAAACACAGTAAAGTAACTGCTTATGAATTGATTCTTTTTTTTTTTTTTTTTTTTGCGGTGAGGGCTCTCAAACCCAGGGCCACGCACACTGTTGGCGTAACTCCACCATGGAACTGTATGTACCTCGGGCTCTGAAACAGCAATTTTTAATGCTATTCCTCTGTTTTATTTTATTTTATTTATTTAATTTTTTTGCGCTCCTTGGAGCAGAGATCCACTTAACATGTGGTAAAAATTAGATATTCAAACCGTCACTCTCAAATTTGCTTGGGGCTTCCTCCTTTTATATTCTGGTCGTTTTGAAAACTTATAGATCGTGGTCATCTGAATCTCTTTATAGATTTAAACTAGGAAAATGCCATCGCTTCATGCAAAGCAGACAGGCTCCTCCATTCCACAGAGCGTGTGGAGTTGAGAGAGAACAGGCTTCCAGGTCTTCTAAGAACTTTTTGAATATTATTTGGATTTGCTTTCAAAAGGTCCTTGGAAATCTTTGTGTTTTTTTAAACTGACTTTCCCTCTTCCCTCCACACAACTGATTATCTACTAGTTAAAAGTTCGCAGACTGTCAAGCCTAAGAACGCCTCTGAGTTCAGAGCCAAGGGCCGCGCCCTGGGGTGTGGCACCTTTGGAGAGAAGGGATTTTCTTTTTGTAGGCATCATTTGCAAACAGCTTCTTGGTTGGGGTGGGATCAGGTATCCACACTCTTTTTCACTAACTAGTTATTCTTTCTTTGGAAGAACAGGCAACTCTATTTCCTTCTCTTTTCTCTTTATAGATTGAGCGAGTATTTCTCTTTGTTATCTCTATTCCCTTCGGCTTTAAAATTCTCTGATCTAATATCACCAGTGGTCTCTCTACATAACAATAATTTTATCACCCGAACCCAGTGGTTCTTTGCCCAATTGTTACTCAGCTAACTCAACACAGGCTCCACTTCCCTCAGCTTCTTATCACTTCAGCTAACCGTTTACTTCCACACACCTTCAGTGAATTCCTGCTACCTGAGAGGACCCCTCAGTTGCTAAGACTGTATACCTGGGGAGCAATTCTTCCCTTGCATAAAGAGACAACTTTGCAGGTATGCATTACCACAGCCCTGTCCACCTTCATCCCGCTGCCCAGATTGGAAGCATCCTGCTTTCTTCTTCCCGTCCTTTCCTGCAACTCAGACAGAGTCCTTCTGGTTTACCCTGAAGCACACTCTTTCTTATCACCACAGAATCTTCACTAATGCTGTTCATTGTCTTTGTCCCTCTCCCACATTCTCTTCTCCACCCCCACCCCCCACCCCTGCTTCAATATGTCCTCCTTGTTCATTTGGCACCTCACAGTTTTTAACGATCTGAGCTTGCTCTGCCAACCAGCCTTTTATGCCTAAGCAATCAGTGTTTGTCCTGAGCCCTTCCTAAATAGAGAGCTTACAGCCATGACCAGGGAAAAGAACATCCATTTCACGATAATCTTGTCTGCTTTGGCAGGATGGGGAAAGAGAGGTTGCAAGTCAAAATGAGAAATCCCCCAGAAATTTCACCCAAGGAAATCAAAGTTCTGAGAACCGGAACTCATGTCTCAGCTCTGGCATCTTCATCCTGAAAGAACTTCAGCAGACACATTCTTATTCTTCATGTAATATTATTATCAATATTAATTCCTAATATTAATCCCACCTGTGGAAAATAAGACAATTACCATACTTTAAAGTCAAATTTGAAGGAAGTTTTAATTAAATACTGGCCAGGTTGATGGACTCTCTAGCTAAGTTCTTTTCTGGTTTCCCAGGAAATGGCTTTTTTTTAAAAACAGGAACTTAAGTATGTCCCACTAGGTCCAATCAGAGACAAGCATACATCTTTACATAGTTCCTGCCCACCTACCTCCCGCCCCTATGTGATCAAGCACTTCCGGTGCACATGGATCAAGCAAACTTCTTTAGAGGATTAAAACCACGTGGCTTGTTATCTCCGATAAACAACAGCCTTCAGCATTTCGGGAACTATCTGTCCTTGGGCAAGAGGCTTATAAAGTAGAGACATTATTGCTTTGGCAAAGTAATTAAAGCTTAAAACATGATTTAACTCAAACAAGCTACTTTGTATAGAAAGATGTTGTGAGTCAAAAATATAAATGTCAGTTTCTGGGAGTAATATGGGGTGCTAGATGCCTCGGGGATGGGAAAAGAATAAGAACAGGGAGCTAGAATCAGAAAAGGAGGTAAAGGAAGCAGAAAAACCCATCTCTATAAACTCTGCCAGCTTTCACGGAGCTCCTCCAGCCTTCACCCCATGCTGCTGTTGACTCAGCTTCAGAACGCCTGGGTTCAGAAATCCTGACTTAGTGAGGGGCCTCAAAGCTCCAGTTTCAAGTAGAGACCTAGAGGCAGACTTGTAGCAGCGACTTGAGCTAGGATCGCAGTACTCTATGCCTTCTGTAGCAGTGCCTATGTTCCACATGTATCTTTTTTTCATTTTTTTTTTTTTTTTTTTAGCAAAAACAAGATAAAAGGTGGGAATAATTCTACACCCTTCTATCTGTCTTTCTGAACCCAAGGATGTATGTAGAACATTTTTTTCTTCTCCACAATGATTCTTCCACTCTTTACCAAATGAAATGTACTTTTGTGACTATTCATTTTGTATAAAAGCCCTCCAACATGTTGTGAGAGCCAAAGCTACGTTTTAAGTCTTTATTACTGTGCCTAAGAGATTCATGAAATAAAAATGCCTCTAATATGTAAACCCCTTGCTGGCCTGAAACCTGGTTGCCCTGTCCTTTTGAGAGACAAGCTCTGCCCACTCCCAACTTCCTCCCCTTCCACCAAGACCAGTGGATCTCCCACTTCCTCCAATCTGTGTGCTTTCTATGCTGTGGCATGTATCTCTTCCCACCTCTCCTCCCTTTCCTACTCCACCTTCTCTCCTTCTTCTTCCCTTCCATAACCCACTAAATAAACTCTATACTCAATCTTTTTCTCTGCATGGCATATCTGTCTGTCTCTCACCTGCCAGCACTGGCTTCCACCGCCAAGGGAACCCGCTGAGGCCTCAGGTGACCTGCCACTGCTCCACCGAGGCCTTGGGTGGCCTTGTGGCCCCCTTGTGACCATCCTTTCCTCCTACCACATCTTTAAAAAGAATAACATTTATCTTTTTTGTTTGTTTTTTTTTAAGACAGGGTTTCTCTGTAGCTATGGAGCTTATACTGGAACTAGCTCTTGTAGACCAGATTGGACTCAAACTCCCAGAGATCCGCCTGCCTCCCGAGTGCTGGAATTAAAGGCGTGCACCCCCACAGGCCAGCATTTATCTTTAAAACGAATAGCAGTTAGTCCTTGAAATGATGGAGGATAAAGTTAATGGGAGATAACATGTTTTTGCTACCCTATGTGAAACAAGTTTGTTTGACCCAAGTACGTTGGATGTGCTTGATCACATGTGGGCAGGAGATACCATCAGGAAGTACACCAGGATATATGCTTGCCCGTGATTGGACCTGATGGGAAATATGGTGACCCTGTGTTTTTATCCTTTTTAAGCCTCTGCTCCATGTGACTCATGGCCATTTCCTGGCAACCCAAGAGTGGAACTGGCCAGAGTCCATCTTCCTGGCCAGTATTTAATTAAAGTTTGTTTCAAATTTGGCTCAAAATTGTGGTAGTGGGCTTATTCTCAACTGGTAGGATTAGCAGACTCCATAGAAATTTCCTAAGGTTACTATCTCCACTCCAGAAACAGTTTTGACAAAACATCTTCTTTTGCTCCCTCTTCTTCATCTTCACAACTGTGCTTGAACTTTGTACCTTTAACCACCCCCTTTCTCTTGCTCCTCCTCCAGTTCCTGGCAATCCCCAAACTATTCTTGGCAGTTTAAGTTTGCTTTCTTTAGAGACAGTACAGAAGAGAGATCATTCAATGCTCATCTTTTTCTGGCTGGCTTATTTCCCTTAAGATAATGCCATCAGGGTTCATCTTTGAAGCATCTTCCTATGCCTGTCTCCTTCACGGTTATATTTTCCTGACCAAACTTGCCAAAAATCTCACTAATCGGACTGACATTTTCCTCACTTTGGTTTAGCCTTTTCTGACAATTCTCTAATTTCTAACGAGTCTGATCTCAGAACACTTTTATCTGTGACCCATTTAGAATAACAGAACTGTGAGATCAAGCTGTAAGTTCTCTTCCTTTCCCAGAATCCCCATCCCCCCAAACCATCATCTGTTGTGCTTCTCCTAAAAGTTACTTCATGTGTGCTTACCTATGGTCCTTTCCCTGCCATGGAAAGATTTCAGAATGACTCTAGGTGCCAATAGAATCCTCACATCCTTATTCATGGCCCTGGATCAGCCAACTCTTCTAGCCTCACTGAGACTTGACAAGGGAATGGAGTTTCTCTCACTTTTACAGCACTGAATGGATCTTTGCTGCTCCTTATTTATCTCACTTTCT
Source organism: Arvicola amphibius (assembly GCF_903992535.2). Classification (NCBI taxonomy): domain Eukaryota; kingdom Metazoa; phylum Chordata; class Mammalia; order Rodentia; family Cricetidae; genus Arvicola; species Arvicola amphibius. The sequence goes on from NC_052054.1 coordinate 38,529,774, forward strand.
CCTTGCAGGTTTTAGACCAACTAACTTGTTCAGTAGCACAATTACTCAACACAGCTTGTGTGAGTTCCCAGGGTCTAGACTGAGGAGAGATGAAAGATGAAAGGGAGAAGCGTCCTTTCAGAAAATTTCATGACAGGTGCCTGAGGGCGGGGGATGAAGCTGGAAGAGACAGCTAACTCCTCAAAATGTCTGACCCACAGATAGAATGTCCTGTGTTCACATCTCCAGAACTCAGTCAAAAAGACTGGGAGAGTTGTTAGGTAGGATTCAGGCATTATACTGGCCTGCCCTGTCATCTGGCAGGAAGCACCCAGGCAGTACCCTGCCTAGTCCAGGGTTCTACTAGTCTGTGCACAGATGCAAAGGTCCCTTTAAGAGACAAGCCCCACCCACCTTCTCTCTCTCTCTCTCTCTCTCTCTCTCTCTCTCATTTTCTCTGAAAAAGCAGCTTTCTGTCTCTCTCTCTTCCTTCTCTTCCCTGCTCCCTCTGCATTGCTGTCTCTCTCTTTTTCTGTCTCCCGTTCTCTCTTCCCTTCCCCATTCCCTTTATCTCAATAAACTGCGCACTCAATCTCAGTCTGCATGGTATTTTTGTCTCCTGCCCACGTTCCTCACTCCATGGGACCCGCTAGAGTCCAACCGGTACCGTAATCATAACCATAGTGACACACTCCAGCAACCTCAATAGAAGGAATGGATGGGTGGATCCCTGGAACTCATTGGCCACCTTACTTAGCTAAATCAATGAGGTTCAGGTTCAATGAGAGATGCAGTCTTTAAAAATATATAGCTGGAGCTGGGTGGTGGTGGCGCATACCTTTAATCCCAGCACTCAAGAGGCAGAGGCAGGCAGTTCTCTGTGAGTTCAAGGCCAGCCTGGTCTACAAGAGCTAACTGGCTCCAAAGCTACAGAGAAACCCTGTCTCGGAAAACCAAACCAAACCAAAACCAAAAATACATAGTTGGAGGGAGACTGTGAAAAGACAATGTTGACCTTGAGTCTTGACGTGGACATGTACATACACACACACACACACACAAACACACACACACACTCACACACACACACACACATACACACACACTCACACACACACACACTCACACACACACTCACACAAACACACACATACATACACACACATACACACACACATACATACACACACATACACACACACTCACACGCACACACTCACACACACACTCACACACACACACTCACACACACACACACACACACACACACACACACTAAAAGGTACATACAGCACACACCACCACCATCACCACCACGTAAGCATACATCATGAAAAGAAATTTGTGACTGAGCTGCAGCTTTGGGTCGTGACCAAGCAGATGACGCACTGAGTGCTGAACTTCAAATCCAGACCCCAGGAGATCATTCTCTCTAGCTGGATTTTGAGAGTTCCTGGAAGTTCTGCTTCTTTGGACTTGAGTTGCTGACACCTCAGCAACAGAGGACTTTTGAGGCTGACTTGAGTTCAAGAGAACTGAAGCATATCTGGAATTGTAAAAGAAAATAAAGAGAAGTCAGGATTAGAGAGACCAGGTAATCTTTAAGCTATCACTGTACGAATTGCCTATAATTAATTTAAGAATGTGTCTTGTTTACTAATTTCATAGCTCTGCAAGGAACTTCTACTGCTTAATCGGGAGTCAATACATGAATTTTGAAATAACTAGAATATATATGCATATGTAAACACACACATATGGTCTACTTGTACAAGTACTTACTGAAAGCAATTAACATGTCCTTTTTTTTCTTTAAAATGAATTGTTCAAAACAGGGGCAGGGGAGAAGGGTTGTTAGAAGTTTGCTACAGGGTCCTGGCTTATGTATTAATGAAAAAGGGAAGCCGGGCGATGGTGGCGCATGCCTTTAATCCCAGCACTCAGGAGGCAGAGGCAGGCGGATCTCTGTGAGTTCGAGACCAGCCTGGTCTACTGAGCTAGTTCCAGGACTGGCTCCAAAGCCACAGAGAAACCCTGTCTCGAAAAACCAAAAAAAAAGGGGGGGGGGGAATTGAGTGACAGGGCCATCAAGGGTGAGTGCCTGAAGCAAGAGAAGAGAGTGGGACCAGAGCCAGAAATAGCCCACAGAGGGATTCCTTAGCGATAATCCCTGGGGTGACCTCCAGGCAGGGTTTTACAGCCTAGAAAGGTCATCAGTTCCCCTGAGGTCCACCTTCCCTTCTGAAAGTGATTCTGTGGGCATCAGGAGAGGCACAGGGCCTGGCGAGTGCCACTACACTTCCTCAAGACCTTCCAAGGCTGCTCTGGTTGTCGGGCGCTCAGCCCAAATGGCAGCGGGAGGTACACAAGTCAGGTTGGTGGGTGGACACAACATATGTGTGCCTTCCTTTCAGTTCTTACAACCCTTATCATTCACTGGCTAACAGATGCATGGTTGCCCTACACTGGATGGCAACTGGACTGGGTGTCTCCCACCCAGGGTCCTTTCTACATACACTTTTTCTCAAGGCAATCACCTGAAGCTGAGCATCTCAGTTTGGTTTTTAACAATGTCTTGAAGAGTGTAGGGTGTCAGTGTGAAGTGTCATGAGTGTATGTCATGAGTGTGTGAAGGGACTGGCTTTGATAGATACTGACTTGGGAGAAGGAGGAAGTCTGGAAGCTGTCCCTTGGGACCCTAATGCTATCACAAATGATTGCAGGAGCCAGAAGCTGCAACTGAGCTGCAGATAAAGCCAAGAGTCTGTACATTTCAAGTTAGGAGGCCCTGGGCTCTGCTGAAGACAATAGTGAGTAATGCTTGGGAGCTTTAAATCACATCACAGTGCGAGTGGCACAGAAAAGGAATCCACAGGGCTTTCTCAGGACTTTTCCCAGAGTGACTCATGCATGCTCCTCCCAGGTGGGAAGGGCCCTGAGTTAATGAAAAGGGATTGACTTCTCTCTAAATGAAAGTTGAAATTGTGTTTGTTGGATGATCGCATTTCCAAATCCCTGCTAAAATATCCTTTTCCTCTACTCAAATAAAATAAAACATGACAGAAACTGCACTTAGTGTTTTCCCTTTTCCTGTTGCTTTGGTTGTTCAGTTTGCCTCCTGTGACAGCTATAACGGTTCTCCACTCCTGGTGCTAAGACACTCTTAGCTTTGTCCTCCAACCTGTCAGGCACATCCCACATGCTGTGAAGTTCTTGCTTTCCTCTTTTGACATGAGCTGGCCTGCAATCACCACCCGAGCCCCTGGCCCAACTCTTTTTTCCCTGCTTAGACCTCTCGGCTCCAGAATCTCTGCTATCCACCACAGGCGGCAGAGGGAAGCAACCTCACAGTCAGATGGTGATGTCTCGACGGCATGGTGTGACTCTAGGTTCTATCCTTGCCAAAAGTGTAGCAGCTTGATGCACTGACCCTGTCCTTGCACGCCCTTTAATCATCAATGCTACTCACCTCTTCTCTATTCAAATTTCACACTTCAGTCAGGTTTAGCCTCAGAAGTAATTGGTTCCTCAGAGGAGCCTAGCTCTTTTTCTGTCTCTGTAAACTATCACCCATATAAGACACTGTTCTCTCTCTCTCTCTCTCTCTCTCTCTCTCTCTCTCTCTCTCTCTCTCTCTCTCTCTCTCTCTCTCTCTCTCTCTTTCCAGGGTTAGACCTGGTATCTGTTCCTATCTTCTCAAAGAATAAGTTGGGTTTGGGGGGTTTTGTTGTTGGTTGTTTTGTTTGTCCTCAAAGTACCTACCCTTATTTATATCAGTCTCACCAAATTATTACACATTGTTAGCAAGTCATGCATGTATCTTCCCTCTCCATATCTCCATCACATATGCTAGCAAGAAGGAAGAAAACGATGAGGGGTTTGCACAGTCAATGCAGACCTGAAAACACTAAGTAACCGCCCAATAGTGCTTGAAGAATTAAAATTTATTATTAAAATGCAAGCCAGAAGGCATTTTAAAGAGTCCAGGGTGTAGCCACATCTGCTCTCAAGCTCCTGCCTGTACCAACTCTGCCAATCCTCCTTCTGCGCCCGCTTTTCACCCCTGTCCAGATTTGTGTAGTCTGTAGCCATGGAAGGACTGAGAAGGGCAGCTAGTAATGGAATGTTGGGTTCTGCAGTGCGACACAGAAGCCAAAAGACCAGCCAAGTTCAAGTAACTGTATGTCATACAGGCAAAGTGAAAACACACATGCTTAAAGGTGAGTTAGCTAAGCAACATTTCCAAAACCTGAATTTTTCCTAGATGTGGTCTTTTTACATAATCATGCTTGCGGGAAGTGTGATATAAGATAAAATCCTGAATTAGTTTGCACGTTTTATAGCCATAAATTTTTGCAAGCCCATGCAGCCTTAAATACTAGTTGTGTGTGAGGGGGGGATGCATGTGTGTGTGTGTGCGCAGCTATGCATGTCCATGTATGAACCTGTCTGTGGAGGCCAGAAGGCAACCTTGGATGTTGTTATTCAGGCACCTCCACCTTTTTGTTCTTTTTGAGATCATGTATTTCACTACCCTGCATCCTGACAAATGGGTCAGGGTTGGTGGAGCTGACCATCACAGGCATTTCAGGACCCGTCTTGTCTCTGCCTCCTGAGAGCTGTGATTGCAAGCATGCACCATCATGTCCAACCTTTTAACATGGATTTGTGGGGGCTCAACCCAGGTGTTCATGTTTCCAGCCCGAGCTATCTCTCCAGCCTTTAAATGCTATTGTTAGGATATGAAGTTGTCTGTGTGCCTTCAGGACAAATTGGCTTGAAGGTCAGAGCTAAATAGTGTGGAGGAGAAATAAGCAAGGCAGCCCAACAGGTAAAGTTTATGACTCTGGTCCCAGAGTCACCTGCTGTGTGAATGGTTTGTGGAGAGATGGAGCTCCCAGCCAGCTTTGCAGGTGAGTGTGATCAAAAGCAATTGAGAGCTTTCCTTAGAAGGTGCATCACATAGGCTTGCATGGCTAGAGAGGCAAGCATGGCCTTAAGTGTGGGAAGAATTGAAGACATTGGATGGAATCCATCAGAGTTAATGTATACATGTTGATAGCAGGCAGGCCCAAGGATTGAACCAGTGGTTACCTAATGATTTTACCTTCACTGGAACAATAAGAAATATCACTTTCTTATGTATCTGCATTTGGGCAGTAATGCCTTTCTTCTGAGAAAAGGTAATCACCTTCAACTATAGCTCCAAACCCGTTCATTGACAATCATTCACAAAAGTAGCTGAAGAAGCATATGAATCAAACAGATGCATCAAAATTTAGGTGCACATAAATACTCTGAAACCTGAGATTTTAGTCAAAGCTGCATTTACTACAAAGAAATCCCATTGCAGTAAATTTGAAGAGCAGAGTATTATGTGAAACATACCACAGGAATATTGTTTCTTTCTTTGCAAACAATTATTACATATATCTGCAGATAGTGTGTGGGGGTGGGAACTCACTCATAGTAGTCAGAGGATGGCTTGAGGTGGAACTTCCTATAGAAACAAAAAGGCCTTTTGTGTGAGCAGATATTGTTCTAGCTACCGTTCTACTGCTGTGATGTGACACTGTCGTCAAGGCATGTTATAGAAGAGCGTTTGTTTGGAGATTTGAACTTCAGAGGGTAAGCCATGACTGTCGTAGTGTGGAGCATGGCACTAAGCAGGGAAGCATGAGGCTGGAGCAGCAGCTGAGAGCTTATATCTGGCCCACAAACACAAAGCAGAGAGAACTAACTAGGAATGGCAGGTGCTTTTGAAACCTCAAACCCAAAGCTCTAGTGACACAACTCCTCCAATACCATGCCTTTGAATTCTTCATAAAGAGTTCCACCAACTGGGGACCAAGTAGTCAAATATCCTAGCCTTTATTTAAGACACCACGGACATATATGTATAGAACCATTTGCGTATAAGTAAAACTAAGCTACGAACACTGCTTAGCAATTTGTCTTCATACTTCTAAAATATTGAGGAAATGACACATGATGATTTTTAAAGAGATGTAAAATGATACTTCATTGAATAAAATATCATAATTCATGGAACTGCACACTAATATCATTTACTTTACAATATTAAGAAAGCATAACTTAAACTCCTTTTCAGTAATATTCTTTAAGAACTACAATAAAAGCAATCTGATTTTTCAACCTGGTTCCAAATTTTGTTTTAACTTTCCTTAATTAAAGATAAAAGGAACTTTAAAACACATAGATTTTAAAATAGCCTAGCACATTGCTAAACCAGAGAAGTGAGCACGGGTTGTCAGGTACGAATTCATAATCATTTCCGAGCTGATGAACGTTTAAAGGGTACAGAATGACGAAACTACTCCAGTGTAAACAGGCATTCAAAATCGAGGAAGAAATAATGAGAAATATTCACTTTGAATTGCTTGATGGTTTTCCTTTGTCCATTTCTGAGGTTTGGGTATCACATGTGGAACTCAGGGTTTTGCATTTCCTGAGCTATGCTGTGACACAGAGCTGCATCCCCAGCCCCAGGAACACTCAGCTTCCAAAATGTGAGTTTTCACGCCATTTACTTGGAGCCACGGAGAAAAATTAAAATTCGCAAGATTTCTGCCAAGTGTATATCATGAAAACTTCAGTCCATAAATACATCAGATGCAGAACACTGAAAATTAATATTAATTTGCCAAGTAAAAAAAAATGTAAAACTAACATGGAAGGTTAAGAACTGTGCCATGGGGTGGCAAAATGATTAAGACATGCTATGTTGTTTATTAACAAGCCAAAATGTGTGCAGTTTTAGTGCAAATTAAAAGGATGCAGAAAAACACAAGTTACAGTGGTTTAACTTGACTAGTTCATCAGTTAATAGGATATTTAAAAAATAAGCTTTTGTAATTTAGTTTCCAGACCTCCCACATGTTTGAGAATACAGTGGGATGGAGGAGAAAGTGTGTTTGTGTCAGATCAACTCTGTGTGGATACCATGCTCTCCAGCTACAAGGGATGCAGTTTGCTTGCTGTGTTCGGGAGTAAGGAATCAGATGGTGGGCACAGCCTCTGATGTGACAACAGTGATGCCATGTTTTCTTCGTGGGTCATGATGATCGTCCTCTAGCTCAGTTCCCTCTCTCGGGTGTTGTAAAGAATGTGGTAATAAAAGTGGATAGTCAGGTATCTCTGTAATATATTGACTAAAATTCCTGTGGGTAGCTATCCAGCACTGGTACTGCTGGGTCAGATCATAGATATGTCCAGTTTTAATGTTTTGAGAAAACTCCATATCGATTTCCACAAGAGGCTATACCAGTTTACATCCCAGCACTGGATAAGGGTTCCTCTTCCTCCACATTCTTGCCTGCATCTATTGTCTTTTGTTTTTTTGGTTACTTAGCCATACTGGCCAGTGAGCGTGAATCTCCAAGAACTTGGAGCTTTCATTTCATCTGGAAGTGTTCCTGTTTCTTCCTGCAGCAGCTTCAAAGGTTCTGGGTTTACATCAAGGTCTTTGATCCATTTTAAAATAATGTTTGTTCAAAGCGAGAGATCAGTTTCATTCTTCTACATATGGATGCTGTTTCTCGTGAGTCACTTGTTAGGAGAGACGACCTTTTTTTTCCCCAAAATATGTTCTTAAATTATTTGTCAAAAATTAGATGACTATAACTGCATTTGTTTTTGTGGGGGGGGGGGAGGTAGCATGCCGTTTTGTTGCTAGGGCTTTGTAATATAGTTTAAGTTCAGAAGTTGTACTACCTCTAGACTTGCTTTTTATACACAGTATTTCTTCTTTCACTATTCAAAGTCTTCTTCACTTCATGTGAATATTAGGATTCTCTAGTTTTATGAAAAAAGTAGAATTTTATGAACATTGTGTTGAATCTGTAGATTTTTTTCAATAATCTAGTCACTTTCACTGTATTTCTGAATATAGGAAATCTGTCTTCTAGTATTTTCAATTTCTTTCTTTAGTATTTCAAAGACTTCATCACAGAGGTCTTTTACCTACTTTTTTAGATTTATTCTTTATTTTGTTTGTTTTGTTTTATTTTAAGGTGTCCCGGGTGGAATTATTTCCTGACTTTTTTTGTCAACTTTATTATTGGCACATAGAAAACCTATTTATTTTCATGTTGATTTTCCTTTATCCTGTTATTTGACTTCAGGTGCTCACCAGATCCAAGAGTTTTCTACTAGAGTCTATGGGGTGGCTAAAGTATGCTATCATGTAGTCTCCAGATAAGAATGAGTTGACTCTTCCTTGCCAATTTCCCCCGCTTGCCAATTGTTCTACTGAAGACTTCACGCCTAATGTCCAATAAGAGTGGGGATATCTTGATTCTAATTTTAGAGGAAGTGTTTCCAGTTTTTCTCCACTTAATACACTTTTAGTCGTAGGTTTGCTGTGTTTGTTATGTTGAGGTATGTCCCTTCTATTCCTAAGTACTAACTGGCTTTTGTTATGTTAGAATGTTGACATTTGCCAAAGATTCTGCCTCTATTGAGGTGATCATGTTATTTCTGTCCCCAAGTGTATTTGTGCATATGTGTGCGGGGAGAGGGTGATGGGGGCACAAGGGTATCAGGGGAGAAACCCAATGAGTTTCGTTAAGCTTGCTTACAAGAGAACATAAGCACCCTGGCACTGACCGTGCTGTGCATTCATCTTAATGAATTCTTAACTTTGGTTTACGGGTCTTTTGCTGGGTGTTTTGCTGTTGTTTATTTGAGTTTATTTTGTTTTGTTGCATCTATTTTCACAGAGAAACTGGACTGTAGTTTTCTCTTCATTATGTTATTTGGTTTTGATGTCAGAGTAACTCTTGCCTCATGGAAAGAGTTTAATTTGGTGGTAGTGTTCTTCCTCTTGCTCTTCTGCAGAACATCTGAAGACTGTTGGCATTAGCTTTTCTAAAAAGGTTTGGTAGAATTCAACAGTGACTCTGTCTGACCTGGGTTATGGTTGGTAAGAGACACTTTATTTCTGCTTCAATCTCGCAGCTTGTTTTAGGTTTAAGTTGTTTATGTTCATTCGATTTAGTTCTGATAGTTCATATATCATATACACAGGAATTTGTCTATTTCTTCCAGATTTTCCAGGTTTGAGGAAAATAAAAGTTTTCAAACTGTTCCCCCTAATATCCTCAGGATTTTGTTGGCATGTACTTTGAAATCACTATTTCCATTTCTAATTTTATTCATTTGGGCCTTCTCTCTTATTCTTTTGCTCATTTTGTTGAATAATTTGTCAGTTGCTAATCTTGATTTTTTTTTTTAGGGGAGAAGGTTTTTACTTTGCTTTTATCTTAACTGAGACAATGCCTCTGTTTCAATGATACTTCGTTTTAGTTTTCAAATATTTTATTATTTTATTTTAAATGTATGAGTATTTTGCCTATCTGTATAGGTATGTATGTATGTATGTATGTATGTATGTATGTATGTCTTGTGTGTATATACCACATATGTGATGATGCTCATGGAGGCCAGAAGAGGGTGTCAGATCCCCTGGAACTGGAGTTACAAGTCATTGTGAGCCACCATGTAGGTGCTAGGAAGCAATCCTAGGTTCTCTACAAGAGCAGCCAGTGTTCTTAATGCTGAGCTATCTCTCTAATAATTGTTTGATTAAGTCTTTGTATTATGCTTGTATCTTCTATTTGTGAATGTAGGAGAGGGCACGGGGGTGGTGCCATGCTAAGTCATGAAGGCCAGAGTTTAATGTCAGGCTTGCCTTCCTCCTCTTCCTCCTCTTCCTCCTCTTCCTCCTCTTCCTCCTTCTCCTCTTCCTCTTTTTCCTTTTCAGTAAGGTCTCTCATTGAACCTGGAATTTGTCACTTCAGCTAGACTGGCTGGCCAGACAGTACCCAGGATCTGCCTGGACCAAACACCCAACACAAAGGTAAATGATGCTGTGTCTGGCTTTCAAATGAAAACATGCTCTCAAAAGTGTTCTCTGCCTTCCACCTGCACTGGGCCTTGTGTGTGCAGCCTTCCCCCCCCCCAAATACATAATGAATGTAATGTTTTTAATAATAGCCCACAGGAGGCAGAGGCAAGCAGGTCTCCATGATTTGGAGACCAGCCTGGTCTGCAAAGTGAGTTCCAGGACAGTCAGGGTGGTTACACAGAGAAATACTGTCTTGAAAAGGCAAAAAACAAAACACAAAAACAAAATGTAATTTAAAATAATAAATAAATCAAACTATCACTACTCCTTCATTTTAGTTTTTACTTCATTTTGTTTGGTCTTTTGACTTCAGAATGTCTTTTGGGGGACTAGTAATATTTGTATAGTCTGGGGGTCTTTATTGGGATCATTTTCTCTGTCAGCTAAGGAATTAAAAGGCAGGAAAAAAATCTCCAGGGCAACAGATGACAGCAGGCAAATCTAAAGCAACACAGAATCAGCCCCTGAAGGTCCCTAGGCTGTATCAATACCTTGACAATGAAGAAAAAACCCCTTCATTTCTTCAGCCTGACTCCAAGAAGAAGGCTGCACACACACAGCTGACTGTTTTCCCACATGATACAAAATAGCACGCTCTGGCAAGCATTTGCATACAAACTAGAATTCTGCCATTGGTGTTAAAAATATAAAATTGGGCAGCCCATTCGGAAAACGTTCCACAGCTTTTAAAGTGCTAAATAAAAATTTTAAAATTCCTATGAATCAACAATTATACCCATATATCTACCCAAGAGGAAGGAAAAGAAATATTCCCCTCCCCCCATCACTTTGTCTCAGTCACCTACACCTGGAGGCACTCTGTCCATGGAAATGCCCTGGCCATGCCAGCCTGGGAATCAGGTAGGCTGCCTTTACTCCTGCTGCTGTCCTCCAGTTCTGATTCCTCACTGGGGCCTCTCCTCCCTCCCAGACTCCATCCCTAGGGAACTACGCAGATCTTCTCCTACAGCCTTCCTCCTTCACCCTATGCCTTTCTCTGGGCCACCAACAAACAGAAGAACTCTGTACCTGGAAACTTGTTAGACAAGCCAGCATGGGGGTCAGGACAGACCATCCTCACTCTCTTTCCTGTTCTACAATTCCCCAGTCTAACCCCCAGCCCTGCACCGGACTGCATCCAAGGGATTGTCTTTCCTCTCTTCCTCCACTCCCAGGAGACCCCACAGATCCTCATGGCAGAACTTCCCTCCGTCCTATGGACCTTCTCAACCCCTTCCATCTAATCTAACCCTATTTATTCCTGTCAGTTCTCAGTACCTAGAACAATGTTCTACCTGAGACTATAAGTGGCCACTTTGGGCAGGGGCTTAGAAGCACCCCACAAAAGGCACAGCCACATCGTGCTCCTAGAACCCAGTGAGGTCGGCAGAAACCATGCTACAGAACACTTACTCAACAAAGACAGATGTCAGCAACTAGAATCACAATCACGCTAAACCCAAAAGCTAGACACCAGTGCAAAAATACAATCAATAACAACCAGGACAATGTCCCCACCAAAGCCTTGAAACCCTTCTACAAAGGCCCTGAGAAATGCAGTAGTTGGTGTAGCAATTTCAGTCTGTCAAAATAGGCTTCAAACCAAAACTAATCACAAGAGATTGGAAAGTATACTCTACACTCATCAATGGAAAAATCCACTAAGAGGACTTTTCAATTCTATACATTTGTACACCAAATACAAGAACATCCAAGTTCATTTAAAAAAACAATATTATAGCTAAAATTACATATTGACCCTCATACGGGGATAATAAGTGACTTCAACACCCCATTCTTGCTTATAGACAGGATATCCAGATAATCACTACAAATTAAAAATGCTGCAGCTGAATGACATCATAAAACACATGGACCTAGCAGATATTTATAGACTATTTCATCCAAAACCAAAAGAATACAACTTCTTCTCAGAAGCTCATGGAACTTTCTCCAAACTGACCACACACTTGGACACAGAACAAGTCTCAACAGATACAAGAAATTTGAAACAACACCCTGCATGCTATCTGACAACAACAGAGAGCCTACAAACTCATGGTAATGGGATAACTCACTAATGAATTCAAAATGAATCAAGAAGGAAGTTAAGAAAGAAATTAAAAACTTTTTAGAATTGAATGAATAAAAACAAAACATAACCAAACTTATGAGACACAGTGAAAGTGGTTCTAAGAGGCAAATTAATATCACTAAGTGCCTACATTTAAAAAATGGAGAGAGCTTATATTAATAACTTAACAACACTCCTGAAATCTCCAGAACAAAAAGAAGACTACTATACACAAAAGGAGCATATAGCAAGAAATAGTCAAACTCATGACTGAAATCAATAAAATAGAAAAAAAGCAGAGAATCAATGAAATACAATTCATTCATTTAGAAAATCAGTAAGATCGACAAACAGCTAAATTAGCCAAAAGACACTCAGAGAAGATCTAAATTAATAGAGTTAATAGTAAAGCAGGGCATAACAACAGACATTTAATAACTAGAGTGATGTGGGAGGTCCTTCTGTCCATGTGTTGCTTTTCTTGGTTAATGAATAAAGAAACTGGCCTGGCTTGATAGGGCAGAGTAGAGCTAGGTGGGGAAAACTAAACTGAATGCTGGGAGAAAGAAGGCAGAGTCAATGAGAAGTCATGAAGCCCCGCCGGAGACAGACGCCAGAATTTATCCAGTAAGCCACAGCCTCATGGTGATACACAGATTAATGGAAATGGGTTAATTTAAGATATGAGTTAGTCAGAAATATGCTTAAGCTATTGGCCAAACAGTATTGCAAATAATATAGTTTCTGTGTGATTATTTCAGGGCTGAGCATCCGGGAACAAACAAGAGGCTTCCTACAACACTAGAGTGTTCATAATCCAGAGTACCCAAAGAAATCCATAAGAACATACTTTAAAAATGTGTACTCCACCAAATTAGAAAATCTAAATGAAATGGATAATTTTCTCGATAATTTTCTGGGCTTATACCCGAAGGACTCTATATCCTACCACAGAGACTCTTGCTCAACTATGTTCACTGGTGCTCTCTTTATATAGCCAGAAATTGGAATCTGATTGGATTTTGGGTCCATTCCATGAGACCGAACCCATTCTCAACACTGCTCAGATGGCCAAGTATCTGAGACTAGACAGGAAGTCAGGGGAAAACTAAACAAAACTTTTCTACTCAAGGCATGTAGCAGTAAAATAATTCTCAACATTTGACTATATTCATAGATTAGTGTCTTTATCATCCATCAATAGAGAAGCAGCCTCCTGCAGTAGATGAGGACAAACAGAGAGACCTAGACAATGTGCAAAGACATCAAAACACTCATTCCTGGGTAGGATAGCTCCATCAAATCCCTCCACTTAAGATTCGGGGAAGTCTGAGGAAGAGGAGGCAGAAAAAATGAAATAGCCAGAGGGGCTGGAGGACCAAGGAAACAAGGCCTCCCAAACACAACAGGACCTATGCACATACAAATGCAAAGATTGGGGCAGCATGCCCGTGGCCTGTCTGGGTCTGGGCCAGGTGGAGTCCCAGTGCTGAGACGGTAAGTGCTCCTACCCCAACCCGAAAGCAGTCTCCAGGTATTAACCTCTTGCAAATGAAAAATTATTTTCTCCAGCAGAGTCTCACTTGATGCACATATTTTTCTTAAGGGCAGAGCTCAAGCCCAGCAGTAGACACTCAATATAAAATGAACTCAAATTTGGTGATTGTGGAGATTATTTGTCTCACAATACTTTGTTTGGTATTTGCCTCACCATACTTTGTTAAAGGTCTTGTGTGTGTATGGTTTCTAGTTTCGTGTTTCTATGGGATTTCTGTGTGGGCAAGTGTGTGGGCAAGTGTGTGTGTTTGTATGTGTGTGTGTGTGTGTGTGTGTGTGTGTGTGTGTGTGTGTATGTCTTTTGATTTTTCTTTGGCTCTTTTTTTTCTGTTTGTTTTGTCCTATTCTGATTTGTATGGTTTTTTTTCATCTTATTTTAATATTATTAGATATCTGGTTTTTTTAAGGAGACAAAGAATGAAAGGGTGTGGATTTGGATGTGAAGGGAGGTGGAAAGGATCTGGGAGGAATTGGTGAAGGTAAACACTAATCAGAATATACTGTATGAAATTGATCTTTCTATTGAAAATGTTTTTTTTCATACAATATATTCTGATTATGATTGTGACTGCCCCTCCCCCAATGCTTCCTTGGTTCTTTCTACCACCTCAGTTACCCAAATCTGCTTCACTTCTTGTTCTTTTTCATTAGAAAACAAACAGACAACAATAGATAGATAGATAGATAGATAGATAGATAGATAGATAGATAGATAGATGGACAAGAAAGCAAGATATGATGAAAATAAACATAATAACCTGAAGAGGACAAGACAAACAAATGAACAGGAAAACAAAAAAAATCAAAGAAAAACATAGATGTAAACATACACCTTGGCACTTGTGTATCCCCTAAAAACACAAAATCAGAAACTATAATATAAGCAAAAGACCTGTAGGATAGAAAAAAAAGAAAGATAACATTTAAAAAAACAAAAAGCAAAAACCCAGACAAAACAAACAGACAAAACCTCCAAAGATACCATCAATTTTGTTTTGTGCTGATCTACTTCTAGACATGGGACCTGGCCTTAAGAGTGGTTTGTCTATACAGTGATAAACCATTAGGAAAACTAAACTTCCATTTCTGAGTAGTTAATAACTGATGACAGCTTCTGGGTTTGGGGTGAGACTTGTGCCCACCTCTCTCAGCACTCGGACCCCAATCTGGCTTGGGCTGCTGGCAGGGGTGCGTGCTGCCAGTCTCTCTGAGTCACGGGCATATTTGGTTCGGCTGTTTTAGAAGACCTTGTTTTCTTGGTGTTCTTTGTGCCCTTTGACTACACTCTTTCTGCTTCCGTGTCCGGTATTCCCTGAGCTGTGAGACACAGAACTCACTGGTGGAGACATCCCCCACTTTAAAGCACCTCTTCCAAGGTCTCTCACCCTCTGCACGCTGTCCAGCTGTGCTCACTGTACTTATTCCCATCTACCGCAGAAGGAAATTCCTCTGAGCAAGACAGTGATCTATGATAGCAGAATGCCGTCAGGAGTCACTTTATTGCAACATTCCTTTTGTGTTTGGTTTTCCTCTAGGTCCAAGGCCTATCTCGTCTCAAGTTCTTGACCACTGGAGCAGTATCAGGATGGGTTCCATAAAAGGAAAAAAATAGGGAAAGAAAGAAATATTGACATAAACACTTCTATACAATAACTGGTACCTACACCATTCAGACTAATGGGGACTTAATTCAAATGTCAGTTAACGGAAAACATGGCAAGCGATTCAAGGGAACACTATTCAACAAGAAATATAAGCAGACTGTTCACTTGTGTCACCAAGCAAAAGAAACTGAAACACACACAAATCTAAAAAAAAAAAAAAAAAAAAAAAAAAAAAAAAATTCCTGTTCCTGTGAAATGTTCCTATGAAAAGCAAATGCATAGAAAGAGAGTAGATTAGTATTTACCTGGAGTTGGAAAAGGGCAGTGGTAAATAGATATCAGGACTTATTTGGGGGTGAGAAAAATATTCCTAGACTTGGATGTGCTCATAGAGTGCAGCTCTGGAAACTTTGAAATGAGTGCAGCTTCCCTGTAAAATACCTGCAAATTATAGCAGAGCTGGAAGGAGGGAGACAAAGGAGAAGGGAGTGAATGAGAAAGGGTAAAAGGGAGAACTAGAATGTAGCGAACAGGAAGCAGCTCTGAAGCTGGAGGACTTCGCTCAGTAATCACTGTGTATAATCCAACGCGCTCCACACAACATTAGACCGCACCACGAGACTCTCCTAGTTTTGGGAAAATGAACAAGTTTTGCGCCAAGCTAAGAAAGCTTACGGGCTGCAAAGGGTGGAAAAAGAATCTTTCCTTTCATCTATTTTTGTAAAAGCAGCAGAAGCTATAAACATCTTCTTTTTCCTGGGTTGGTAATTTTATCCCTCGTGACCTGTCTTTAGCCTCAGAGAAGGAAGTCATTTGGTTCAAGCCGCGGGACTGAGTGGTGCTCTAGTGTTCTTCATCATCCAGCAGCGCGCCCCCACCCCCAACCCCCACCCCCGCCCCGTCCCACACCTCCCTCACCTGCTCCTGGCACTTATCTTGCCTAACACTGGCAAGAGAGGACAGGACAATTAATTGTTGGAACCGTGACCCGACACAGCAGGCCAACCCAAAGGCCCAGGAGCCATTTATTCGTTTGATAGCACTTCTTCGGAGCTGACAGACAGCCCTTCACTCTGAAATCATTCTCAGGCCGCCAGTGTACTCTGACACAAAATGGTCACGGCTGGGAGGAGGCCAGTCTCGTCCCCTACACTCATACACGCTGTCCCAGAGACAAACCCGGGGCTGTGTGGGTGCTTTGCTTCCTGGGAGGGCGAACTTTGCAGATCACTGCCAAGATTCCCCTGCCTGCAACACACAATGCAAGCAAGAGGTCAGCACAAGCCCATTGTGCTGTTAATAAACCGGCGAGAAATGAGGTACGAACACCATCAGTGTCCTTGAAGTTAAAAATACACACAGTTTAATACCAGATGCATTATAGGACTGTAATAGAGGAATCCCTTTCTACTGTGGCTATGACATATGGCTACCTTGTTTTTAGATGCTCTGGGAGGAGTTAATGGTGGTGCCTCAACTACAGAAAGTAGTGGCATACCCATGTATATTTATTTACACTATCCAAGGCAAGATGAACAGGACACTACGAAAAAAATGGTGGGGTGATTGTAATACTCATGGTTGTTAACTTGACGACATGTGGAATTAACTCAAACCCAAATGGCTGGGTATAGCTGTGAGGATTTTTGTGGTTGTTGTTGAATCGTTTGAGATGGGAAAATCCACCTTATATCTGGACCACACATCCTCATGGCAGCCTATATAAAAGATAAGGAAGAGGGAAGCTTTTGCCCTTTGTCTGCTTGCCCTCACTACTGCTGGCAAGTCCACTCCTTCGCTGGTATCAGAGCCTACGTCTTTGAGGTACCAGCATATAGTGAAGACCAGCCACGTCATCCAGGAATGACTGCTGGAGTCTTAGATTTTCCATGGGCAGACTGCCAACACTGGAATATTCAGACCATAACTTCTAAACCACTCTACTCAATCCTGCTTTTACATGTGCATAGATTCATTGTATCGGTTCTGATTCTCTAGAGAACCCCAGCTAATACAGAGATAAATATAGCACTTGTTTCTCTTAGCACAGAGCCCCTCTAGAAAACACTACACAGGAATAAACGGCAGCAGTTGTCTCAGGAGTGGCGAGAGGAGAAAAGAGCTCATGCTATGCCCACACATCCTCCTCATCCTCTCTCTCTCCCGCCTCCATCTGTTTCTGCAGGCACTAATAGCTATTTTTAACATGCCTAGCTGTTTACTATGGCTCCTTTCCTGTTTCTCAAAATGGACTTCTACTTAGTAGAAAATAAAGAAGCCACCTCTAGACACGGTTTTGTTTTACGGCCACTTCTTTGTGTACCATTTGACTTGACATTAGGTTTTACTCTCTTTTCTGCCATTTCACCCTCTTTTTTGGGCACTTTTGAAAGATGCTTCTACTTTCTGTAGCCCTAAAAGAAACTTCCACTTATCCTTTAAGTCTTTGGCTGCCATTCCGTTCCCTTTACCTTTATAGTCTTTTCTTAAAGTAAACTATATTTTTCCTCTCTGACTCATCAATAACTTCTAATATTCCACCCTGTTGGGCTCTATTCTGTAACGGCATCTTGAGAGCCCACCATAGAGATCCTTTATTAATAAAGCCTGATGAGCACGTTTTCCATATTTATATTATTTGACCTCTAACATGTCAGGGGAGCCACCTTTCCCGATGCTTTTTTCCTCTGTATTCCTGAAGTCTTCCTTACCCGCATCCTGTCTGAGTGGCAATTTAGACGAGCTTCTCTCATGGAAACCTGTGTGTGCCTCTATTACATAATCATCCATAAACATGAACGGGATGATTTTCTCCATTCAATATCCATATTAATAGAATACAAACTCAATTGTTGTAGTCTCAATATTCAGTGCCAAAGACAAGATTTCAATCAGTAAATGTTGAATACGTGAATGGTGAGGGGAAATTTCCCTCTGTGCCTTGGACTTCAGTACAGCCTGTGGCAGGAAGCATGCATTGTCTCTGTTGCCGTAAACACTACCTCCTTCCCCCTTGCCGCAGAGCTTGAAATTGGTTAGAAATGTGTTTCCCAGCCTCGCTTGTGTCATGCAATCATGCTCAGAGCAATTAGATGAAGAGGAAATATCATGTGTGCCCACAGAATCCATTTGGGGCTGGGGGGAACTCTTCCACCCCGATGTTCCCTCTACTGTGAAGTAAATGGCTACAGCAACATCACCCCTCATGACTATGACATCATTCTTCATGACTATGGCATCACCCCTCATGACTATGACATCACCTCTTCATGACTATGGCATCACCCCTCATGACTATGACATCACCTCCTCATGACTATGACATCACCTCCTCATGACTATGACCTCATCTCCCCATGACTATGACATCACCTCCCCATGATTATGAGGATGGAAATGGTAGTGAGGCAGGTGGGTATTTGTAGGGTTCTATAGCTAGAACACTTGTGCCCTTCCAAATTCACGTTGAAATTTATTTGTCCTAACTTGTTAAGAAGCACACCCTTTAAGAGGGTATTGGTCATGAGGGTTCTGTTCTCATAAATGACTCAGTGATATTATGAAGAACGAGAATTCATGATCAGGAGAGTGGGTTCCCAGTCAAAAAGTAGGTCCAACCCCCATTTCTGTTTCAGCATCTTTGCCCCTCTGTTTAGAATAGTGCAAGAAGAAGAATCTGACTACACGTCAGTTCCACAATCCTGGACTCCGCGACTTCCATGAGATTCTACAAATTTCTTCTGTTCATTATAAATTACACGCTCTGTAGTATTAAGTTATAGGAGCATAAAAGCAGATGAAGGCTCAGGATTAATTACCATACCTGCCTACACCAAATCTCTCCGTCCTCCTAAAATGTGAAGTGATAGGCCCTGGAGCGCTCTCTCTCTCTCTCTCTCTCTCTCTCTCTCTCTCTCTCTCCTCTCTCTCTCTGTGTGTGTGTATGTATGTTTCTGTCTGTCTGTTTGTCTGTCTGTTTCTCTTGCAGCTAAACTTCATCCCAACTTACAGACACCTTAATATAAATATACTTAGCATAGCTTGGTTCAACTAAGTGCTTGAAAGGTGAACCTTTAGTTTTTCGATTCACTTATACAGAGACGAAGAGTATCTCTCTAAATTAGGAAAAAATCACAAAGGCTAGACAATCAATAGCATGTTTCACACCAGGGCTGGCTGCCTTGATCCCTAGTAACAGACTTCCGTGGTGAGAAATATGAAAATCTGGGGGCTAAAGACATATGGATGTTATTCAGAAGCCCCCTCCCTTTTGAGAATAAATGCTGTCTAATCCTTCTTAGAAGTGCTTGGATTAATCAGTTCATTCTTTTTTTAAGAAATTATAAATTGGAGTCTTGCAAGCTGATACTTCTAGGAGCAAACGGAATTCAATCACAAAGCCAGACATTTCAGCACCACAGGAGCGTGTTCCTAGCAAGATAGTTTTCATTGCAGTAGCTGAGAGTAACACGGGGAGGAAGATCAGGGCTCTAGCAGATACTCCCTAATAGGGAAGCACGAGTCTGAGTGGCAATGAATATTTTAATCTCTTAGAAAAGCCTGCAATTGATTTATCTTTAGCAGCATTCAAAGTATTTCGCAGCCATCATTTTAACTGATGTTTTGAAATAATTTGAATACCTGATGCATGTGAAGGAGTCCAGACTCACGTCTTCACACTGCAGTGCTTGATAAGATGCAGTTTTTCCCATATAGGCATGCCATTGATTTAACTATTAGCTTGACCCATGGAATCCCCTTGCAAACTGACAACCCTGAGAAAGCCCACGCCCGCAGTGAAGGACTCCTCCTGAAAAGAGAGCAGGCGCCTTGCCCTTTCTCACAGTCCTCTTGGCTGCAGGAAAACAAGAATGCTCTTTGTCAGGGTAAAGCCAGGAGGGGCACTTCAGAGCTCATTTTTCTCATGGTGCATTCAAATCAAAAGGAATGAAGATAATTTAATTTGAAATATGCCCTAGTGTTTCTTGTACTACCACTGTGCTCCAGCATGTTTCTGAAGAAAATAAGATGGTAAGAAATCAAACATAAAGAAACTCAACCGAATCTCTAACATCTTAAAAAATGTTCATTTATAGAGTCTGCCATGGCTTTCCTTTTATCCTCTTTTTCCAAGATGAAATGTCTGTTCACTTGGTCTCCAGCACCAAAGACAACGTACTTCATTGTATACGGTAGTATGTGGTTTTGTGTGCTTGTATGTGTGTGTATGTATCCTGCGTGCTGCTGTACGTGGAGGGAAGATTCCAAGGTAGGCACCTTCCTCAGTTTCCATTCTTCTCAGACAAGACAGTGAGCCTGGAGCTTACTGATTCAGCTGGACTGCCCAGCAAACCCCAGGGCTTCTCCTGCCTCTGCCTGCCTAGTGCTGGGATTGCACATCTGCTATGCTCAGCTTTCACACTGAAGTTCAAACTCAGGCCCTCCTATTGCATGGCAAGCAGTCACCAACTCTGAGTCATCTCCCCAGACCCTCAGATAGTTTTTGTTTAGCATATTTATTTATTGTAGGGGCGTGGCCATGGCATGGTGTGTGTGTGTGTGTGTGTGTGTGTGTGTGTGTCAGAGGACAACTTGGTTCTCTCCTTTGACCATGTGGATCCCAGGGGTCAGATATTCAGGTCTTCAGGCTTGGTGGCAAGTACCTTCACCAACTGTGCTAATTCACTGGCCCTTAATTGCTTTTTAATTAAACATTTACTAGTAAGCTATCTGAAATAGAGTGTTTACTTTTGCTTTGTGTTTGGAAGATCTATTCACACACTCACCACTTGGGGATATTCAACAATCATTAGCATAATGCTAATCACTAACTAGTTATATTAATTTAATCAAACTAATGTATTTGTGTGTGATGAAGCTGCAGTACTGGGATCTATGCATGCCAGGTAAGCAGTCCACTAATGAGGTGTATCCTAGGGCTGAATACTAACTTTGAACAAACACATGAAATGTTTTAAATTGCATTAAATGGGAGTTCTACAATATCAGTTGGGAGGGCTGAGATAGCACCATAGCCACACTGCACAAGCGCCAACCATCCATTCTCACAACTTGTATGGTCAAGCTCCTCTGCGGCAGGAGAGAAGGACAGAGAGTCAAGGGGACATGGGAAGAGAAGGAAGCTGTTCTTCCTGGGAAGTGGTTTACATTTTGTGCTGGCTGAGAGTCAAGAGCTTCAGCAAAACTGAATAAACCAAAACAGCTCTAACACTGCCGGCAAAGAAGCAGTACTTCTTTTTTTCTTCTGAAGGAAGTCTCGAGTAAGAGCTAGAATAGCAATCTTACGTTTAACCTATGAACACTCCCATTTCACCCTAAACTAGATCAGTGAACCGCAGACACCACTTTGTAATTTCATTTACAAAAGGAAAACTTTATAAGAAAAGCAATAACTAAACTCACTCATTTTTAACTTCATTTTCCCCCTTTCCACACTGGTTAAATTTGGCTGTACATTACTATTGGACACTACGACTTCAAAGGCCACAGAGTGACATCACAGCTGTTGATGCAACCCTCACACTTAAGTTGAGGTGTTTACTCTCTCTCTCTCTCTCTCTGTCTCTCTCTCTGTCTCTCTCTCTGTCTGTCTCTGTGTGTGTGTGTCTCTCTCTCTGTCTCTCTCTCTCTGTCTCTCTCTCTGTTTCTCTCTGTGTTTCTCTCTCTCTCTCTCTCTCTCTCTCTCTCTCTCTCTCTCTCTCTCTCTCTCTCTCTCTCTCTCTTTCTCAAGTCCTAGCTCGACTTGGGGCAAAGTTGTTTCTTGTGGCCTATGTTAAGATTCTGGCCTCATCCAAGTAACTGGAGGTCCTCGCAGGGACGACCTCCTCAGTCCAAAGCTATAACAAGCATCGTCTCCCACTGCTGGTGACCCTATCTCATTGGACTTTTTCCCTCCTGTGTGAGAAATACAACTGGAAATCCTAAAATCCTTGGGGAAGGGGAGAACATCTTTACGTCATACACCTGACGGCACCCGAGTCTCCACAGTGAGCTTCAGGAGGGATAATCTGAGTCTCAATTTGTTCAGTTTCCCTCCCCACATCACACAGGAACCTGTCTCTCGCTGGCACTGGACGTTTTTGGCTCATTTCACTGGAGACCGGAGATGGAACCAGTGCCTAAGGGGCCCCTCTGCTGGGTTTACAATAAATACAGTTTTGTTGACAGCTTTAAATAAAAAAAAAAAAAAAAAAAAAAAAAAAACAAGGCCAAGAAAAGGCAGAAAATCAGCTAGCCCTGTGAAAACAGTGGTGATTATACTGTGTAAACTGCAATAGGAAAAATCAAGTTGAAAACTTCAATTCCCTGCCTTCTAAATGAGTTTCTACAGGTAAACCACATAGTCTTCTTGGGAGACCAACAAAAACCACCTCAGCAGCATTAAAGAACAAGAAAACAGCCCAAATGCAGAAATCAACTGTACGGCATAAATGGTGACACCAAGAATTCGGTGACACAAGACACAGCTAACGAGCTGCCCTCGGAGTTCTATGAGAAACAACGCTCGGTGGCCACTCTGTTCGCCTTCCTCGTTCTCACAGCCACTTTCCCACTTGTAAACACAAAAACTGTTCCTCTAGCTTCGTTCTATTTTCAAACATAATTTCACTTTCTTGAAGCAAAAGCTTGAATATCAACATGTCTCAAACAAAATAAAGCACTTTCTGTCCCAAGACATTTTCATACCATCGCTAGAAACACAAATGCTGGAGAGATAGATGCACACTTATAAAATAGCTGGATAATGTGCATGAATGGGGGCGAATAAAGGACAGCGGCAACGATGATTTTTACAAGCAAAGCGCCTAGAATACTAGTGTATTTGGACAATATTCTCCCATGCTCATGCCGTAGCCAGGGCTCCAGCCTGCAAGCTTCCTTAGGTCCTCCGTGGCCACGCTTGAGTGACAGTTCTGATAGCCCCCTGGTACATTCTCTTGGCAAGGCTCAGATTTTGCTGCTTCCCAAGTCTTTAAGATGTGAAACGAAACCCCAAGGGACACATTAACGGGGCCAAAAGCACATGCAACCAAAGCCAGCAGCCATGTCGCAGCGCCCTCGATTCCCATGAGAAATTCTGCATCCAGTTTATCTACGTCACCGAGTCTGCAAACGGGCGGCTGCGAGAGTTTAAAAATACTCTTTAGCCGTTTTGAGATTTCCCTGGCCATATTTAGTTCCCCGCCTGACAGCTGTAGGAGAGGCACTCAAACAGACAATGGAGGATGTCTCTGACATCCTCCCCCACGCCCATCCTCGAGCCCACCATCCCCACAGACCCCAGCAGCTTGTCCCCTCTCCAGGGAAGCTGCAGCCCTAGGTACGGCTCTGCCATCCCTGGACATCTGCTTGGTTTGTCTATTCTCTGCTACAGGCAGAGGACAGGAAGGAAGGGTTTGTTTCCTGTAAACAGAGGGAGAGAAAATTACAGCTATTATTGTTTTGACAACGGAAGTCCTAACTGAAACTGGTGGCATAGTTCATTCCTGACAGGCAGCGGGTCTGAGAACGGCTCTTGGCAAAAATTCCTCCCAAGGGGTCTCAGAGAAAAGCAGAATGCCTTGCTAGCTTTGCATTAGATGTCTAACGGCACGGCAGGGCCATCCTGAGCCGTCCTGATCCGGGGCTGTGGAAATGGAATGCAGTCTGTGCTTTGATGAATGTTTTCGTACAAGCCTCCGCCATTCCAAGAGAGCATGACAGATCTTGACCTTCAAGCACCTACTCAGGTTTATGCAAACACATACCCTACAGTTCACAATGCCTTGATAAGGCGATTCATTTACAACCATCTTTAACTGTCTCCCTTGTTCCTGTACTATCAAACCTCATTTCTTTTGCACTCTTCTTGACTTTTTAGTTTCTGGGCATTTAGGGGAAAACTGTGAAATTACCCACAGTAACTAGGATCCTGTCTCTTGATTTCAATTTCAATATTCAGTGTGCCTATATGTGGCTAGGGCTGTGTTTGACTCCATAGAGTTGTATTTGTCACTGAGATTTTTATTAAATTCTTTTTTTCATCTGGTCAGTATTTTGAAATCTAAAGCAAACAAACAAACAGAGGTTAGGAGATAACCAGTTCCATTGGGTGGGGCACCAAGGAAAACCCAAGTCAGATACCTCCATATACGAAAGACAATGAAATTTGTTATTCAAAGAGAAATATGAGAGCATTAAACCATTTTCATATTTGGAGCAGGCTGCATGCTCTGTCAAGTAATAAAGCATCATTTAGATTTCTTTGGTGAAGTTGCAACCCCAGCAGAAGAATATGGACAGCAGCAGTCAGTGGGATGGTTTCCATTTTTGTCTGTCTTAATGTCTCTCTCACTTGGCTGTCTTCCAAACGGCAAGGTGTCTAAAACCTCAGTCTTGGTCCCCAATCACATTCTATCAGGACTGATGGCTTCATTGATATATATGTGTTTTGCTGACTGGGGACTTCAGCACCACCCTACCACCCGTCATGCAAGCCAGTTTCGTAGAAATCACAGTTCACCTAACACAGCTACTTGGCTAGCTGATATACTCCTTACACTTCACGTACCTGAAGCAGGATGCTCCTTCCTCATCTGACACCTGCTGTCTCTCGGTTCTCCATCTCAGTGACTGTTGCCACCAGTACCTCGTCTGCTCAGTAGTGAAGTTGAGTACTTATTTTGCTTTTTATTCCACGGTGAATCTTCCAGCAATGTCTTAGTTTTACTCTCCCCATATCTTCTGTTCTCTCTCTCTCTCTCTCTCTCTCTCTCTCTCTCTCTCTCTCTCTCTCTCTCTCTCTCTCTCTCTCTCTCTCTCTTCGTTCCTGGGTATACTCTATAGCTTCAAACCACCTTCTCTTTCCATCAGAATACCAGAGTAGCCCCCACTTAAAAAGCTGTATTAGATGCTTACACTTGAACTTGTGAAATTGTGAATCATTTAAGTTCATCATCTTCACAAGGAAACAGCATGTCCACTGTGTTCAATAGTAAAATCTAAACACCTCACCATGAGCTGCCTTCACTATCTCTTCCCCATACTCTAGCACCCTCTAGTCATGCACTGTACCCAGCTTTATGGTTCCTGGAATCCACCCTTCTCCACTAGAGTCTCTGAACGAGGACCCATGCCTTGCATTTCTTCCCTTGACCACTTGTTGATCAGGTCTGAGCCTTGCTGCTGCCTCCCAAAAAGACCAAAGAGGTCTCTTGGTCTTTGCACCACTGGACTTATTGCTGCCTGATGATTTCTTGTTTGTTTACTTCTTTACTAGCTCTCCTTTCCAAAGATGCTATCTCTCACCTCAGAAAGCTGTGTGAACAAACGCCTTGTGTTCAGGTCCAATGACATGGCACAAAGGCTCCAACATGCAGTGAAGCAAAGAAGTTACAAAATGGATTAGGGAATCAAGCAACCAAGGAGCGTTATCTATTCTTGCATATTAGGAAAACCTTTCTTAAACAAGTGTTGCATAAGCAGTTGGAGGCTCATCCTGGGAAAAACTAGTTCTTTATGTAATGCCGAGTGGTCAGCTCTGAAGCTATATACATACAAGCAACACTAAAGAGACGTAGCAAGTAGTGTGTGTGTGTGTGTGTGTGTGTGTGTATGGTATCTGTATGTCTTTCTGTCTGTGTGTATAAAAATAATAATCAGAGGAAAAGTGGCCATCGATTTGAAAGAGAGTGGGAAGGCAATGGAAGGAGTTGGAGGGAGGGGATATCAAAAGAATTAAAGGGAGGAAAGGGAAGGGAGAAATAATGAATAATATTTTAATTGTTGTTGGAGTAGAAACATGAGTAATGAATCATAATTAAGTGAAAAATTTAGGGGAAAGGAAGAAGAGAGAGATGTAAGGAGAAAGTGGAGAAAGAGGAAGAGAAAGAATAGGAAGAAGAGAAGGAGAAATGAACAAAGAAAGCAAGGAGAGAAGGGAGTGAGGAAGGTGCAACTTACAGAACAATGTTCAAGTTTGACATTTTTGGAGTTCAAGAGAGGAGGGAGGGAGGGAGAGAATAGAGAAGAGATGAAAAGGAAGAGGAGGAAAAGAGGGAGGAGGGAACTAAGAGAAAAGCTGAAACCTTTCAGGGCATTTGGACTAAATTAAGGATTACAGAACTTTTTTTCCAAGGGCACATACATGTAAGCAAACAGGTATCAAGACAAGAAACAAGATGAGATTCACTTTCAAAAACAACATCTACACTGCAATGTGCAGAAGAAGCTAGGGTAGGTGAATATGGCAACTTTTTGCCGTTGGGCAGCTGTTGTAATAATCTAGAGGGAAGATTGGAACAGCTTGCATTAAACTAATGGTGGAGGAGATGGAGGATTTTGGATAAACTCTAGAGATATTTAAAAGATAAAATAAATAGGGTTTCTATGTAGCTTTGGAGCCTTTCCTGGGACTAGCTCTTGTAGACCAGATTGGACTCAAACTCCCAGAGATCTGCCTACCTCTGCCTCCCGAGTGCTGGGATTAAAGGCGTGCGCCACCACCGCCCAGCAGATATTAATTCTTAAGCAGATGTTTTACTGGGAAACCATACTAGTCATTTCTCTGTTGTTGTAAGAAAACACCCTGAACAAAACTAACTTAAGGAAGAAAGAGTTTATTTTGATGTACAGTTCTCAAAGAAGAGCATCTGTAGTAACAAAGAAGGCATGGCAGCAGGCAGCAGGATCAAGAAGCTGGCTGAAACAACCTCATGAAGGTGTACACCTAAACATATAGAAATTTATACATAGAGAACCTCAAACAAGAAGATTAAAAATCAAAAAAGGTTAAAAGAAAGCTAGGAGAGTGTACTAGGAAATGACATTCTCCTAATGCTTTTGCTGTATTTCTTCAGCTGTAAATGAGCTCCTTTGTCAGAGGTCATCTAAGCTGTCCCACTCCCAAGATCCCATTGAAGTGTTTGCCCTTGCTGCTCTCATTTATGGACTATAACCTATAATCCGAAGTAAACCCGTTTCTTCTCAAAAAAAAAAAAAAAAAGAAGCTGGCTGATTACAATTCATCCATACATAAGCAGAGAGAGAAGCCAGAAACAGGGCAGTGCAACGCGTATGTAATTGGATTGATGGTAGCACTGTTCACAAAGGAAGAGAAATTGAAATTAGAAAAAAAATATGTTACCAGGACTGGAAAATGTTTGTAAAGTACCTGCTGCACAAGCATTAGAATCTGAGTTCCAGATACCCCACATTGGACCCGTGTAAGCCCTCACATTGGTGCAAGTCTCTAATCTCCACTCTGGGGAAATAGATACGGGGGGGGGGGGGTCCCTGGTGCTTTGTGGGCAGCCAACCTAGCTAAATCAATGAGCTCCAGGTTCAGCAAGCAACCCTATTTCAAAACAATAAAGTGGAGGGTGCTGGGGAGATGGCTCAGTGGGTAATAGCAGTCATGATTAAAATAAGAGGGCCGTCACTGAAATTGCCAGCAGCCACATAAAAAGCTGGACACAGAACCATGTCCCTGTAACCCCAGTGTTAGAAGGCAGAGACAGGCATATCCCAGGAGCTCACTGGATAGCCAAATTGTAAGGAGGAGGGTCCGCTTGTTTGTCCCTGCCACCCGGCTAGCTTAGCCCCAAAATAACCACACAGAAATTGTATTAATTATATCACTGCTTGGCCCATTAGCTCTAGCTTCTTATTGGCTAACTCTCACATCTTGATTTAACCCATTTCTATTAATCTGTATACAGCTACATGGCAGTGGCTTACCAGCAAAGATTCAGCATGTCTGACTCTGACGGTAGCTCCATAGTGTCTCTCTGACTCTGCCTTCTTCCTCCCAGCATTACACTTAATTTTCCCCACCTACCTAAGTTCTGCCCTATCAACAGGCCCAAAGCAGTTTCTTTATTAACCAATGAAAGCAACACAAAGACAGAAGGACCTCCTACACCAATAAATCAATGAACTTCTTGTTCAGAAAAAAATTGTCTCAAAAAAAAAAAAAAAGGTGGCACCAATAGGGAAAGATACCCAACCCAGAATCTTCCTCTGGCTTCCTTGTATAGGCATCCACATAAGCATGAGTATATACCACAAACATATACATGTACACACAATTTCACTAACACACACATACACATACTAAATGGATGATGGATGGATAGACAGACAGACAGACGATAGATAGATAGATAGATAGATAGATAGATAGATAGATAGATGACAGATAAATTTTTAAAAAGTGAAAACAATAAGAAGAACAATTGAAGACAGTCAACACAAATATCTGGTCTCCATACACAGATTCAAATATAGCATGTATACCTGCATGCTATACACACGTAACCACACAAACCTATACATATGCCACAATACAAATATACAAATTATTAAAAGTTGTTAAGTCTGAATGCCTTTAAGAAATCCAAGTACACATATGAAAATAGACAATAGGTTTCCTTCATAGAGTCTCAAAGACAAATATGGTTGACAGGAGTTATAACCTTAGAAACTCTGATTATAACCTATGAACAATTGATAAAAGGACATGTCATTTTATGTCTACATGCCTTAAAATCCAAATTTACAAGCAAAAGCTACTATGAGCATTATCAACAGCAAATATCTAGACAGAAATTGTACAGATTATTTTAAGGATGCCAAACATATGTTTGCTTGGAAATATTTTGATTTATGTCACTATCAGTTAAAAAGAGCAGTGAATGACAGCAAAGTATATATCTTAAGCTTGGCATGAACATTTGCTACTATTTATTGTCTACCAAATTTTTGAACAGGATGAAAATTGAAAAAGTTAAAACTGTCCATGAGCCCTTCTTTTCAGAAAGCTTTATTGGAGTGAAGTGTAAATCTAATTAATCTTATCAATAAAAAGCCAGGAGTCAGAAATCAGGATACAAATCTGAAAAATCAGAAAAGAAATAGAGCAGTTGCCAGTTGCTTCCTGACTCTTCTGTTCCTCCATCTAAAATGGCTGAGATCCTGGCTCAGCCCCACTTTACCACTTCCTGTCCTCTCTCTCCAGTGCTCCAAATCTCTATGGTCAGCTAGTGGCTGGCTCTGCCCTTTGACTCCAAGCAAGCTTTTAAAGTCAGAACACAATCAAAATATCTCACAATATTTCCCCATTTTGTCTAAATAAAAAGTGAAAGTTTTAACTAACATAGTAAAACTATATACAAAAAGTACAGTAACAATACACAAATACATACAGGCAAAAATTACATTAATAGCCCAAAGGTGGTGGCACATGCCTTTAATCCCAGCACTTGGGAGGCAGAGGAAGGAGGATCTCTGTGAGTTCAAGGCCATCCTGATCTACAGAGCAAATTCCAGGACAAGCACCAAAGCTACACAGCGAACCTCTTAATTGAAAAGCCAAAAAAAATTACATTAACAGTGTCCAGTTCATTTTCACTTGACAAATTCAGATAAAATATACCATTATCTATCCTAGCTTGATGAGTCGAAGTGTTATACCTAATTCACTTTCTGTACTAACTTGTATTACCAACCCTAAACTATCTTTTTATATACTTTGCACCTCTTTTATAAGTTTTATTTCTGAATTCATTAACAAGGAAAACTATAACCGTCTCAGAAAACTATAGAAAACTATAAGTTTCTCAGAGAACTGAGAAAGATATAATATTACCTGAGTAAACAGGAAGTGCAGGGCAAGCAATTTCCAAAATTAAGAAATGACAGAAACAGCTGGCTGCTGTTGCGTAGGACATCTGACTCCAAGCAAGCTTTATTTGTCAGAACACAATCAAAATATCTCACAGTGCTGGAATACCAACATTACATAAGTAATGAAACAAGCATGCTATTTTGGCTTTACTTATTTGTTTTTATTTTAACTGATACATAAAAGTTGTGCATAGTTATGGAAATCCATGTGGTATTTCAATACATGTACTATTAAAACAAGAATAAATAAAGCTGTCTCTTTAACCTCTTTGTGGGGAAAGATTTAAAACTCCTCTAAATTGTTGTTAATATACTTCTTTCTTTCCTCCTTTCTTTCTTTCTTTCTTTCTTTCTTTCCTCCTTTCTTTCTTTCTTTCTTTCTTCCTTCCTTCCTTTCTTTTCTTTCTTTCTTTCTTTCTTTTTTTTTTTTTTTTGGTTTATTGAGACAGGGTTTCTCTGTAGCTTTGGAGCCTGTCCTGGAGCTAGCTCTTGTAGACCAGGCTGGCCTCGAACTCACAAAGCTCCACCTGCCTCTGCCTCCCAAGTGCTGGGATTAAAGGCGTGTGCCACCACCACCCGGCTGGACCATGGTTTCTTTACCTAAACTAAATATATTCAAAATAAAGACCTTTGCTATAATTCTATTACAGTTGTTTTGGAGGTCAAAGAATGAAACGCACACACACACACGAGTTCATTTCCTCTGCCTCCAAAACAGTGCACAGAACACTGGTCACTCATATCAAGATTCTTCTTTTTTTTTTATTGCCAATCACAATGACAGACATTGATTGCTTGAAGTGGGAATGAATGTGCTCCTGTGTTTATCTTTGAATTATTTGAAGCAAGGATCAACCTGACTGTAAAAGGAAAAGCACATTTGACAGACCACCGGGTGAAGAGTCCACTTAACGGAAGTGAGGTCTGTTCATTTCCTTGGGCTATTAGTTAAAACACTAGAAACTGAGTGGGTTAAAATATTAGAAATTCGGAGTATCATAGTGTGGGAGAATAGGAATCCAGAATCATGATATTAGCAGGGCCATGTTCCCTCCAAAGCTCTCAAGGAGAGGGTCATTCTGTGGCTTGTAAGCATGTAACTCTACCTGCTTCCTGTAGTCACATGTCTAGCTTCCTTCAGTATTTCTATAACTCTTTCATGGTGTGACATTTTCTTCTTCTTTTGTCTCCATTTTATTGCTAGGAAATCAGCCACTGATCAGAGTCTACCCTAATCAAGTATGACCTCATCTAACTCATTACATCCACAATGATCCTATTTCCAAACATAATTTTGCACTCACAGTTCCTGAGTACTCAAGCTTCAACATCATTTTCTGGAGAGGGGGGCCCAAATCAATCCATCACATAAATCATGAGTGTATTGGAAATGTGTGTGAACTTACAAGTGCCGGCCCAGGGCAAGAGGGTTTGCGAGTTCTCCTGTGAGTGTGTGTATCCAAAACAAAGCACTCCAACTAAGTCCCGTTCGTTGGTCTCCATTCTGCTTCCTGGTTCAGTTCTCAGTGGTTATTTGGACGGCTTTTCTGCTGTCCCATGTTTCCATTCACAATGAGTAATGGACCATTTCCGGGCTCTCACTCCCACTTTTAATGAACACCAACACTAATTAACTGACAGTAACGTGTAGCTGCCCTTGGCTACACTCATCTCTCACTGAGGTCATAACGGGTGTCGGTAATGTAATTTATTACCATGTAAGGCATACTCCGAGACTCTCAGGGTGAAGACCACTTTTACAAAATGCCAAAGCCGTGCAAGGCAGGCTTCTCATGGTAAGGTAATATGTTCCATCGCTCCTGGCCTTGGCTTAGTGACGCATCAAAGTCACAGTGATTTCTCCGGAATGCCGCTAAGATTTCCCAACACACTCCCATCTGCTGGGAGGCACAGAGGGCCACTGTTTTGAAAAAGGCCTACTGCTTACATGCTGAACTCAGAAGCCGCATTGAGACCCCCTTTAAGATCTGAAGAGCATAGTGTTCCCATGTTCAGTATTTGCCGTTAATTCATTCTCCAACTAGCAGGCCCGTCCGTACCTCAGGAGGAAAAAAACACTAAAAAGGCAGTATCAAAGGTCTCTGTTTAGGAGAGTGGCAGGCACCCAAGCCTGTGAGTGCCCTGCAGTGAGGTCATCCAGGCAGTCTCCTTCAAGGCCCAGCAGCTCTGCACTCCCAGTGAACTCCACCAAATTAGCTTTACACGATGAAGCCGATGAAGCCGTCTTGCTTCTTTAGAGGATCAAAGTGGCTGGACCGAGTCCCAGGGCTCTGTAGATAACCAGTCACAGGATACGTTTGCACCCTGTAGTGCCCTCAGAACATCGCGCTGCGGATTCCTCTGTATTTCTCCGTTTATTTCCATAGACGGAACTTAGGTTCGCATATTTCCCTGTATTATCTTCCCTAATCTGTACACTCCACTCTCCTTACAACGCCTCTGGAACTGTGTAACATTGTTTGTCTCATGTATGGGGCTACTGTTCCCGACGGAGTCCTTTTATCCTTCCTATAATAACCTTTGTAATAGTAACAGCACCTCCTTGTAACACTTAAAATGCTTTTCTCACAAGGACAGCATGACAAGGGAAAGTATGTCAATATGATTCTTAAATGGCATTTGAATTGTGAGAAGTCACAAGACTGCCTAAGCAAAATAAGTAACAATGAGAATGAAATGATGTATTAACATAAAAAAAATGAAGAAAATGCAAGTTCAAATGAATTTGAACTCTCTGGTGGCAAGAAAAATTGTTGCTATTTCTTTTCAACCACTCAATTCACATAAACAAGAATGCCTCTCTACACACAATACATATATATGTATATACATATATATGGGCTGTGTGTATATATATGCTGTATATGAAAGTAAATCTTGTGCATGTGTGTGTTTGTTTCTGTATGCATGTATATGTGTGTACCACATGAATGCAAGAGCCCAAAACAGGCAGATGAGGGTATAACGTTTCCTGGAACTGGAGCAATAGATAACTGAGGGCTGCCAGGAGAGTTCTGGGACTTGGACATGGGTCTTCTGTAAGAGCAGTAAGCACTCCTAACCTCACAGCCATCTCTCTAGCTCCCAACTCTAAGCTATCACCTCCTTCAATTCTTTAAGAGTCTGGTTATTCAACGCTCTCACTGATCTCTAAAAGCTTTGGGATATCGCTTGCTTAAAAATACCTTTGACTTTGGTTTGTGAAAATTAAGACGTAAACAAAACAGGCCCATTACTTTGTAGTTGAATCTTAAATTTGTCATTCAATGTTTAGTCACCTTGAGTACTCTTCATATTCAAACAATTTATATTCCAATTCAGGTATTTTTGTTTCCAAAAATTTAGCCAGCCCTCCTTCATCATGTGCTACCAAGTTTTTTGACTTTATTAGATGCTCCTAATTACAAACATGATGCATATTCACTATAACTCAAAGAGTTCCATAAGGAAGAAAAATAATCTCCATCTAGCTACATCCCTCCAATCTCATCTGATGAAAAAACAAAGTTTACATTGAAGATTAATAAATAGTCATATGATCCAGTGTAGAGGACTACTCAAGATATATTTTAAAGTAGTAAAAAGGAGAATGAGACACTTTTTGTTTTTTCTTAACATGTGTATATCTAACATAGACATACTAAGTTTTGTTCAATCACTACCCTATGCATGGACAGCTAAAATATTTGCAGTTTGTTCACACTCAGGATCGGAAGAATTGTAGAAACCAGAAGGGTCAAGGACACCATGAGAACACTGTCCACATAATTAACTAAGCAGGGCTGGTAGGGACTCACAGAAACTGAAGCAATAAACACAGAGTCTTTATGGGTCTGAGCTACATCCTCTGTGTATATGTTATGGTTGTATACCTTCTGTCTTAGTAAGGGCTTCTATTGCTATGAAGATACACCACGACCACAACAACTCTTGTAAAGGAAAACATTTAACTGGCTGGATTACAATTTCAGAGCTTCAGTCCATTATCATGGTGGGACATGGCAGCATGCAGGCAGACATGGAGAAGGAGCTGAAATTTCTACATCTTGATCTTCAGGCAAAAGGAATTGAACTGAGTGTCAGAGTGAACCTGATCAGAAGAGGCCTCTAAGACCACCTGCAAACAATTAGCAAACAAGAACTGCAAGGGAATAGTCATATTTCTCCTCTCTTTTAGCTGTATAAATAAATTATGATCATGTAGTAAAGAGACTTATGACATACATAAGGGAGAACTTCATGTTTATGTGTTAATTTATTTCCTGATTTCCAACGATTTGAAGTGGTTTACAAAGATTATAGACATATGACAACTTCTCCCTGCATGATAACCCTGCTCTCAGGGATCATGGATCTATGTGGAAGCGGGGCAGCGAGACTGTAAGAGGCAGAGGTAGTAGGTGATTTCAAGGAAACAACATTTTCTAGACACAACAGAGCAGAGGTGGTTATGAATCCACGGATCTGTGAGCACGGACAAGGCCTGCACAAGTTCAAGCCAGTCAAGATGCCAGCACAGAGCAGGAGAAATGGGCATAAAATCCCACCTCTACCCATGAAGCTTTTTGAAAATGATAGCTGCTCAGAAAGAGAAAATGGATTTGCTTCAATGGAGTGACCCTGGGTAATACCAACCACACTCCAGGGCAAGCCCCATGCTCAGGAGTGGTTGGCCAACACAAATTGGACTTTGTCTTGTTGTGATTTTTCTTTGGAAGGTAGTTATTTTGTTTTGTTTTGTTTTGTTTGTTTATTTTCAAGAGACAAAAAGAACAGTAAGTTAGTGGGGGAGGATGTCAGAGGAGTTGAAGGAGGGGAAGACAGGGATTAAAATATATAGTATGTCATTCTCAAAGGAAAAATAAAAACATCAAAATTGTAACCTGGGGATAGTAACACAGATTTGGGAGATTAAGACAGTAGGATTTTGACTTGGGGACTGGACTTGGAAATCTTCTCCTACAAGCAAATCAATGAATCAAGTCAGTTAGATGAGAGCAAACATCTTGGATAAGAAGTCAAACAGCTCATATTTTAAACACTTGGTCCCTAGCCAGCAGTATCGCTATGGGAGGTCCCTTAGGAAGTGGGTTGCTGAGGCTGAGTTCTTGGAGTGTTCCATGCCTAGCTCATCTATGACCCCTTATGGGGTAAAGAAAGTACTCTGCTATGTACCCCTGCCAACACGATGCCCCGCCAAACATACTTACCCTAGGCC
This sequence comes from Arvicola amphibius, assembly GCF_903992535.2. Classification (NCBI taxonomy): domain Eukaryota; kingdom Metazoa; phylum Chordata; class Mammalia; order Rodentia; family Cricetidae; genus Arvicola; species Arvicola amphibius. The sequence continues at coordinate 38,564,840 of NC_052054.1, forward strand.
AAGCTACCACACAATGAACCCTCTGAAACTTTAAGTGGTCTATAAAACAAAACAAAACAAAAAAAAAACCTCAGTACCACCTCACGTTTCATGGTAAAATACAGAATAAGAGTCCCATGAAACAGGAGATGAAGAGATACTGTTTTCTCTGAAGCAGAGAATGTAGCTAAGGCAACTAGGTAAGAAAGTAAGTTTAAATGTATTGGCCTGAAGAGTTAAAATAATTTGTAGAAAATCCCTAATAAAGAACCAGGTAGTGAGGTTTACAAATGAGCACAGCTATGGGCAGAAAACTGCAACAGAGCAAAAAGGAAAAAAGAAATATGGGGGCAGAGTGGAACCCTGAAATACAGCCTGCTACTACACAGAGAGGACCAAGAGCTGAGAGACCAGGCACTCTCTAAACCCTTCATAGTGCGGTAAAATCCCTGGCCCCTCCCTCAACTGCCTCAGCTTCTCTAGCAGCCAGCAGGTGAGTTTCCTTTAGGTAGCTGCTCCAAAACCCCTGAGACCCAGACAGTGACAGTACAGAGCAGACCAAGAACAGTTCCCAACAAACAGACAGCCACTGTAAGGATTGGACCAAGATGCAAAGACACTGTCAGCATCAATTGAAGAAAGAGATGGGTAGGCACCAATGCAAGAATGCATCCAACAACCTAAAAAGCAACATGGTAACACGAGAACCTAGTGATCATACAACAGGAAGACTTGATCATCCTAACCCAGCAGAAGCAGAGGAAAATTATTTTAAATGTAACTTTATGAAGATGATAGAGACCTTTAAAGAGGAAATGAAAAATTCCTTTAAAGAAACAGAGGAAAAGACAAAAAAATTGGAAGAAATCTCTCGAAACCATAGGAAACAAACAAAAAACAATCAAAACAAACAAAAAACAATCAAACAGATGAAGCAAACAGTTCAAGACTTGAAGCCTGAAATAGAGGCAATAAAAAAAAAACACAAACATGGAATTCTGGATATGAAAAATCTGGGTGAACAAATGGGAACTACAGAGGCAAGCATAACCAACTGAATACAAGAGATGGAAGAGAGAATCTCTGGGGTTGAAGATACTACAGAGGAAATATACTCATTGGTCAAAGAAAACATTAAATCCAACAAATTTATGACACAAAACATCCAAGAAATCTGGGACACTATGAAAAGACCAAACCTAAGAATAATAGAGGTAAAAGAAGGAGAAGAACTCCAGCTCAAAGGCACAGAAAACATATTCAACAAAATCATAGAAGAAAACTTTTCCAACCTAAAGAAGGATATACCTATGAAGGTACAAGAAGCTTACAGAACACCAAATAGACTGAATAAAAAAATGTCCCATCGCCATATAATAATCAGAACGCAAAACATACAGAATAAGGAAAGAATATTAAGAGCTACAAAGGAAAAAGGTCAAGTAACATATAAAGGTAAACCTATCAGAATTACAACCAACTTCTCAATGGAAACCATGAAAGCCAGAAGATCTTGGGCAGGTGTTCTGGAGACACTAAGAAACCATGGATACAAGCCCAAACTACTATACCCAACAAAGCTTTCTATCACTATTGATGGAGAAAGCAAGATAGTCCATGACAAAACCAGATTTAAACAATACCTAGCCACAAATCTAGCCCTACAGAAAGTACTAGAAGGAAACCCCCAACCCATGGAAGCTAACTGTACCCACAAAAACGCAAGCAACAGAAAACATCACACCAACAAAACCCAAAGAAAGAAAACACACACACTAATACCAAAATAAATATATAATAAATAAATAAATAAATAAATAACAGGAATTAACAATAACTGGTCATTAACATCTCTTAATACCAATGGACTATAATCCACAGCTCCAGAGAAGATAGGAAACAAGGAGGACCCTAAGAGGGACACATGGATCACCCTGGGAAGGGGAGATAAATGAAATCTCCTGGGCAAAATGGGGGCAGGGAGTGGCGGTAGAGGGGAGGTTAATGGGGATGAGAACATGAGGAAATAGGATGGGAGAGTTTGGGGAGGGACAGAGTGGGAGAGCAATAAAAGAGATATCTTGATAGAGGGAGCCATTATGGGGATAGGCAAAAACTTAATGCTAGGAATCCACAAGGATGAATCCAGCTAAGACTCCTAGCAATAGTGGAGAGGGTGTCTGAGCTGGCCTTCCCCTGTAATCAGATTGGTCACTACCCTAATTGTTGTAATAGAATCTTCATCCAGTGACTGATGGAAGCAGATGCAGAGAGTCCCAGCCAAGCACGAGGCCAAGCTCTGGGAGTCAGGTTGAAGACGGGAAGGGGGGATTATATGAACAAGTCAGGGTCAAGATCATGGTGGGTAAATCCACGGAGACAGCTCAGGGAAGTTCATGGACTCTAGACCTACAGCTGGGGAGCCTGTATAGGACCAAACCAGGCTTTCTGCATGTGAGCAACAGTTAGGTAGCTTGGTCTGTGTGAGGGGTCCCTGGTAGTGGAACCAGAATTTATTCCTGGTGCAGGGGCGGGTTTTTTGGAGCCCATTCCCTATGGAGGGACACCTTGCTCAGCCTTGATACAGAGGGGAGGGGCTTGGTCCTGCCTCAACTTAATATGCCAGGCTTTGTTGGCTCCCCATAGGAAGACTTACCCCTTCTAAGAAGTGGATGTGGGGGTGGAGGGAAGGTTGGGGAAGCAGCAGAAGGAGATGGGGGGAGAAGTATGGTTTGTATGTATAATGAATAAAAAAATTAAAAACAGCAGAGTAGCCATGCATTTGAAAAGAGCCCTATCATTTGGAGACTTCTTAAAATATTTATAATTCATGAGATGTCTAAAATCTGTTTCACAGAAATGAAGGGAGAGATGGATGAGTCAAGAATCAGCCTTGTGCTGAAATCATTGAAACTTGGTATATACGAGTTCCTGATCCTATTCTTTCTACGCTTGTACATGTTTTAAATTTGGAGTAGTAAAAGTTTCCTAAGCAAAAAGAACACAAAAGCAAAGAAATATTTTAAATGGCACAAAGTGTTTGCAAAGATACATAAAGTGATTTGGGGCAACAGAATAAAAAGTTAGGCAAGTGAGAAGGAAACAAACTTAAATTTATCATCTCCTAAAGATCTATACATAGGCTATTGGTCAACTGTGAGCTTTTCCAGAACCTCCAATAATTTAATATTAAATGTGAAGTGCTTCACATACAGAATTTGTGATGAAATCATTCGGAGAAAGCTGCCATCTTGGCATTTTATTGACGTTTGGTACGGAGACTCTTCTAGGACTTTTCTGCATGACTCCTGCGGAGGCTGCTGGGTATGCACTCATGCATGTGTCCGTTCATTCACTAAGCCCACTCTTGTAGCAGTACACCTGAGCCTGTTCCATAGACAGCCCCTACGTCAGGGTCTGAGTACAGAAGAGGCTGGAGTGCACAGTTCACCCGGGGAATCAAGATGCACTTCTAGCAAGGTGGTGGTGGTGACACACACCTTTAATCCCAGCAATCAGGAGGCAAGGACAGGTAGATCTCTGCATTCAAGGTCAGCCAGGTCTACAGAGGAAGTTCCAAGGAATCCTGGGCTATACAAAGAAATTTCATATAAAAAAAAACAAAATCAAACAAAGAAATAAACAAACATTATGGAGTTATAATGGAGAACAGTCAGCAATGACATGCAATCCAGGGTCAGGGAGAAGGAAGGCTTGCTTCCTGAAGAAAATGATGGACTTTTGTTGATATCAGAGTGGAGAGTGTAGAAATTACCCAGGAAAGGAAACAAAGAGAAAGCAGTTCTCAGATTACAGAAAGCACAAGGCTGGGAAGAGAAACATCTGGGAGAATACAGATGATGAGAAGAGGCTGCAACAAGTTGGTTTTATGAGCCTAATCTAGAACATCTCTTCTGTTCATGTCCACTACCTACAGTCACACGGCTGTCCTTACCCACGGGAAATCAGAACATATAAAAAGGCTCTGTGCCCAGGGAGAGAAAAGAAACAGCATGACAGACAATGAACACCAAATATCTACCTAACTGTGCTCATTCCCCTGTGAGATTTTCCCGTGAATTAAAATTCATTACTCCTGAGCAAAATAATGCCCTGTCTATCTGGACCTATAGCCCATAATCTAAGTGACAAACTATCTAATACCAACCAATATTTAATACTGGACAAGAATAGGAGGACAGCTATAATACAAAATATAATAGACTTCTCCATGTTCCTGGTCAGACTTTTCTTCAGTCAGGCTAAGCACATTATAAAGTCCCGCTTGTCTGAGGTCCCTGCTTGTCTGTGCAATGAATGAGTTCCTTTTCTCTACTGCTATCTGTAACTCCTGGTTTTTCCTCCTGATGTGTTTATGTGGCTTTCTTCTCCATGGTCATATCTGGGAATGGAAACTATGGCCTCATTGGGTCAAGAGTCACTTCCTAGAGGGGCTTTATGGGGCCCAAAAGTCAGACATCTTAAGACCTAGATGATGAAAGGTTTAGGTTTTTGATCTAGGATTACCCTTCATTTGGTTATTTAATTTTCACAAGATCTAAGGAAATGATTGGTCCATTTGCTGAATCAGTTCCATGTGCAAAAACACAACCTCGTGGCTCTCAAGCCTGACCAAGGGTTCTTATCTGGGCACCTCTGTCTTCCATAGACTCACAGCTCTCCAAGGGACTCCTCAAGAGGTGGGGAAGCCACATCTTAATTGATCACCTCCCCCCCAGTTCAGATAATTTCGTGTAATCGAAAGTTTTACTGGTCCTGTATCCCTCAGAGAGATTTTCATCCTGCATCTCAATGCTTAGTTATTTAGCAGCATATTGAACTTTCCTATTCTGATGCCTCCAAATTTGGACCAACATTTTCCCTTTCAATTCTGTTTGTAAACAGATCCCTTTCTGATTTCATCTCTGTTGAAAGGAAGTCAGTAGGAGGCATTCACACAAATAATTTTTCCCAATTATTTATGGCACAATAATTGTCTTCCAAGTCATCACAAGTGGGACAGAGGATGTATTCACAAGTGTCCCAAGCAAAAAGGTAGATAGTCATAGTTAGTATAACGAAAGTCATATTTTATTATTCTGAGAGTCATCACACATGGTTCACACTCTAAGTTCCTAAGTACGGTCCTAAGTCTAGCTCCCCAATGCTACTCTCCTTGCCTGTGTGGCAACTTAGCTGAAGGTCAGGCCCAGTCTCTATTGGAAGTCTCTGATACGAGGGTCAGGGGGAGACCCTCCAGCCACAGGGCAGACCAAGGTGGCATCTCTCCAGATGTGCAGAGCAGAGCATTGCTCTTGGTCTCTGCTTTTAGACTGTCCAGTGGGTGTTGTGGAGATCTATGATTGTCTGATTATCTTGAGTGAATGATGTTGCAAGGTTCTGGTTATCAGGTGCAGCCTTGGGTATCATCAGGTTCCTGACTAAGCTATTTTTACATGTTTAAAGGACATGGTTTTACTATACTTATTACAGCAAGGATGCAGAAAGGAAGGTCAGAAGTCCTATCATTTAAACTCCCTGTGACAGTTTCTCTTCATTGTTAAGGTCACTGAATTTAAGACTTAGGAAAAAAAACCTCTGCTTATGTCTGTGAGGGCACTTCCAGGAGGTTTAACTGAGGAAGGAACATCTCCCACCCTGAATGTGGGAGGCACACTGCATGGTTTGGGCCCTAGACGGAATGACAAAGGGAAAGCAAATGGGGCACCAGCATCCATGTCTCTGCTTCCTGACTGTGGACAGGATGTGACCAGCTGCCTGATGCTACCACTGCTAGAGACACTCTCAAAGCAGTGCCTTCCTGCCAGGATAAACTGCATCCTCAAGTGGGGACCTGAAATAAGCCTTTCCTTCCATAAGTTGCTTTCGTTGTGCATTTTGTCACAGCAATGACACAGGTAACAAGTGCATCTTCAAACCCTACTGCTGTCCTGATGGGTTCAAGTAGACTAAAGTCCTAAGCTCGGTGAGGAGAGGCCAAGCAAACTTTAAATGGGCTTCACAGTGTCTCCTGTAGTCTGTCACTCACTCCCAGTGTCTCCTGTACACTGTCACTCACTCACAGTCCTTCCTGTAGTCTTTCAGTCACTCAGAGTGCCTCCTGAAATTTGCCTTTCTGTTGTTTCTCAGGTGGTTCAGTAAACAAAGCCCACGAATTTTAAGTGAAATTTGAAATTCCCATTGTATCTATCATGCCAGTTTGCCTGTCTAATCATACACTGGTGGGTTTTAGAAGCCTGTGCATGTAATCTGTCCTAGCCAGTTTTATGTTAACTTGACTGAAGCTTAAGTCATCTGAAAGGAGGAAATGTCAGTTGAGAAAAAGCCTCCAGAAGATCCAACTGTAGAGCCAGCCTGCGTCCTCAAGGCCTGGGCTGCTGGGAAGATATCCACAAGCTCACCTGATTCCATTTGTCTCAGGCGGGTGCTAGCCACTCACAGATCAGACTGAGTCGTCAAGGCCTGGGCTGACAGAAGACATCCACAGGCCAACCCGGCACTTTATGGCACTGAGTGGGTGGGTCCCATTGTGATGAGCAAATGTGCCGTGGAGAACTGGGAGAGAAAGGGAAGTGGAATGGTCCATGCGCCGTGGAGAGAGGCTGAACTGAAGTCGTGAAGGCGGTGAGGAGTAGGCTGATACAGGAGGCCTGCTTGCCCCTTAGGACCACAGTGACGTCCTGACTTGGCCCATGTCAAGGACCATGTCTGGATCTGTTGCCCTAAATGAGCCAGGATCTGTGTTACTCTTCATGGCTCATGTTGCCACCAAAGGCCACTCGGAAACCCAGGGTCTGGGCCACACCCTTTGTCCTTGTTGATATCAAAGGACTGTACCCCCCCCACACACACACCAGAAACATGCTGATCTGGTTAGCCTGTGCTGCCACCCAGGGCCGTGGTGTCAGCTGCCCAGGGGCATGTCTGGGTCTGGGTTCCTACAGCAGCCAGGGTCTGAGTTGATATCTGTGGCTCTTGTTGCAAGCAAGGACCGTGTGGATTCCTGAGGTCAAGTCAGCCACCTGAGACCATTTTGGTGTTCAAGGGTCATGCTGTGGTGAGGACCATATAGATCCATATAGGCCTTCACTGCTACCTGGTGCCGTGGTATCCGGGCCAGAGATGCAGCTAGGGGCCTATGCTGTCACCAAGGGAATGGTGACATCCCAACCCGACTACTGTTATGGACCATGTCTGGGCCTATGGTCCTACTGCAGTTAGAAGTCTGAGGCCCATGTTGCTACTGAAGGTCACACAGAAACCTGGGGTCTGGGCTGCAACCTGTGGCTCTGTTGGTGGCTGAGGGCTGTGTTACCACCAGAGTCATGGTGATCTGAGTGGTTTGTGCTGCCACCTGAGATCAATATGTCATCTGGGCCACAGCTGATGCTTTAGGCCATGTCTGAGTCTATGGTCCTACTGCAGCTGGAGTCTGTGTTTGAGTCTGTGGTCTGTGTTACCACAGCGGGCCATAGGAAACAATCATGATAAAATCAGAGGGGCATGCTGGCCTTCTCTGGCCCTGTAAAAGCTATCCCTGCCCCTCAGAGGAGAGCTGACACCCTCCCCACTGCACTCGGGAGAAACAGGCCCCACCATAGGTGTGGTAGAATTGGCCCTGATGGTTTGGGAAAGCTGGCTCCACCTCTCACGTGAGGTGGGGGGCAGTCCCAGTGGCCTGAACTGACCAACTTAGCTACTTCCCAGGCCCACAGTCAGGCCTTGGGTTGGCCCACCCTAACATCTACCCAATCTGTGACCTGCTGGAGCTCATGAAGGGTCTGGTAGTATGGAACAACAACTAAAGAATCTCTACTACTGGGGCAGCGGAGGGATATCCGAAAGGAATTTCGGTGGGGATCAGTTATGATGGTGTGCCAGAAACCAGACGCTTGAACCAGGCTAATGACTCATTGCAATGAACATTCGCAAGTGACGCTGACTGGACAAAGGGTCTCCTGTGTGACACAGCACAGTTCCTAATGCCATTAGGTCAAATGGAAAGGTGGGAATGTTTGGTTTGAATTATTTTTATTTTCTTTTGGGGAGATGCTGCAGGGGTGGGGGCATCTATGGGGGGACTAGGAGGTAAGCAAAATTGGAATACACGATCTGAAATTCCCAAAGAATCAATGACGAAATCGTGTTAAAAAAAAGAAAAAAGAAAAAAAGAAGATCCAGCTGTAGGACAGTTTCTTAATCAGTGATGGATGGGGGAAAGCCCAGCCCATTGTGGGTGGTGCTATCCCTGAGATGGTGGTCTAGTTGATAAAAAAGCAGGCTGACCAAACCATGCGGAGAAAGTCAATGAGAAGCACCCCACTATGGCATCTTCTTCAGCTCCTGCCTTCAGGTTCCTGCTGGTTTATATTCCCATCCTGGCTTCCCTCAATGATGGACTACAGTGTGGGAGTATAAGCCAAATAATGCCCTCCTGAACCTGGGGATTTTTGTTTTGTTTTGTTGTTTTTTGCCATGGTGTTTCAGCTCAGCAATAGAAGCCCTAACTAAGACATAATCTTTTTTATATTACTGTTCGGGGCCTATCAAAGCAAAGTATATGGCTTTTTTTAATTTAAAAAGAATAGCTTATATTCATTGGGTATTTTTTGTTCCCAAGGCTTGTTAAACATTTTACTCTCTTTATAGTAATTTACATAGGAGCAGTGAGTGTGATCGTATAGTGAAGACGTTCTCTTCAGCTTGCTGATGAGACGATCTGATGGCAATGACAGGTTTCAAATGTTAAGAACCTTGGCCATTAACACATAGCCAGTAAACAGCCAGCCCACACTTCAGATCTAGGTCTCATTTCAATGTGTGTTTCTGGCAATAGCAAATTTCTCCTCCATGCTGGGCTTTTCTGGCTGTGACAAAATACCTGAGGGGAATTGAAGATGAAGGATTCCTTTGGGCTCATGGTTTCAGTTTGACTCCTGTGCTTCTGGGCTCATGCATAGCAACATGATGGGGCCCAGATGGCTTGTCTCATGATAGACAGGAGGCGGAGATGCAGAGACCAAGGATCTAGGGATCCAATGTGCTCTTCAAAGATACAACCTCAGTAACTAACATTCTCTAACCAGACTCCAGGGTCACTCTACGAAGCCCTAGCTACCCTAGAACTCACTCTGTAGACAGGCTGGTCTTGAACTCACAAAGATCCACCTGCCTCTGCCTCCCTAGTGCTGGGATTAAAGGTGTGCACAACCACGACCTGATTCCAACTCTTTATAACCCATTCAGTCACACACCAGTGTGGATATAAGCCTCTAATAAGGTGAGCATCATCATGATTCACCTCTTAACAGCACCACCAGCTGGGGAACAGGTCTAGTGCAGGAGGCCTCCCGGGAAGCATTTCACATCCAAACCTCAGCCAAGCAACTCAGGGAGTCACTCTGCTGATATTTGTATGAATCTCATTTAGCCACATTATTGCTCAGGTGGTCTATCAGGTAGGTAACCTTTTAACTAGATCATAATTCACTGGTTGTTTAACTGAACATGTAGAATATCCAATATTCAAGTAGAATATCCAATCCTTATTGCTTTAAGGGTATAGCCAATTGAACATTCATTGTGTGTGAAACAGTTCAGTTGGCTGCAGGAACTGGAAACAGGGATTTGCTTTCATATTCCTCGTCAATGGATGATAGCAAAGCATCCATAAACCATGTGGGAATGTCATCATATAGAAGACCACTGAGAATCTCATCCTGTCAGTGGCTCTATACTGGAAACACCAGTCTGCATTCAGTTTGTAGAAAGGATTATTCCCATCACATGATGATGGTAACTGGATAGAAACCCAATGTCGCATAACCCCTCTATTATCTCAAAGGCAATAAATAGAAAACAAAGCTCTGCCTGAATAGAAACCGAATGAAAAATAGTTTGGATGCATTCTGGACTCAATCAGGTAAATTCTCAGTTTGTAATAAAAATCCTTCAAATGTTTCCATCCCCAAATAATTGCTTGAACCCAAACAACTCACATAATTTTCCTTATAAATTGCCTTTAGCATAGTGGGTTTTATATGACCATTTTAAAAAGACAGAAAGTTTTGGTTTTTTTTTTTTTGTTTGATTGATTGCTTTGTTAGATGGGATCTATCTATGTAGTCCAATCTGCTTTCCAATCTTGATCTTCCCACTTCAGTCTCCTCAAAAGTGGGATTACAAGCACTTGACACCATGCCCACCTCAGACTGAAAGTTTAGACTATAAAAGCACAAGAGAAAGGTTTTTTTCAGCCTTAACTAAAAGCAGCAATTCAATAAATACTCAAACAGGAGGGATTCACAAACACCATTTCCAAAGTGCACAGAGCACAGAAAAGCAGAGACAAAGAGTGCCTGGATCCCAGGTGTAGAAGCAGAGCTTAAGGGATGAGTTAGTAGACAATGACAAAGTCCTTCTAAATGGTACAATGTAACAAAGGTGTTTCTTTTGCAACGTTTCTTAAATTTAATTTTGGTGATAATACACAGACATGCAATTGCATTGTAAATGTATCCATGCTGTTACCCTCGTTTATCCCCTTCCAATCTTGTAGAAGCCCTTCTTCACCTCAAATAGCTCTGTCCTACTTTCTTGTCTTTCATCAGGGCATAGGGCATAGCTGCTGCGTGTTTATGATTTAATCAACCACGTCACATCCAGAGACACAGAACTCTTCTCTATCCTCCAGCCCTCGTAATCTTTCCACTCTGTTTTCTGTATTGTTCCCTGACTCTTAGAGAGATTGATAGAGGTGTCTCAATTAAGACTGAACACTCAACAGTCATTTGTTATCCGAATTTTGACCAGCTATGAGTTTCCATGTTAACTGGAATCTTTTGGTTACCTTTGTAGGTTTTTATATGGTTTCCCCCTAGATGGTTTTGTTTGACCCACCCTCCCCATCGACATCTTTTATCCCCTTGCTGCTAACATCTACTTTCACATCATGTTTTTCTATCCTTTATCCCAAGTCCTTCCACCTGCCCCAACCTCTCTACTGCTTTTTTTCCCTTCCCTAGCTTCTGCAGACACTGGCTCCAACTTTAAATCAGAATTAGGGTCTACATATGAGAGAGAATATGTGTGCTGGTTGTCTTTCTAAACCTGGGTCACTTCCCTTGGCTTGCTTATTTTTTTCTAATTCTAGCCATTTTCCTGCAAATTTCATTTTCTCTTGTATTGAATAGAATTGCATGTGTGTCTGCACCACATTTCCATTATCCATTCGTCAGTTGACAAGCATCTAGCGGATTCCATTTTGCCCATACTGTGACTAGAACAGCAATGAGGTTAGATGTGCAGAAGTCTCTGTCTCAGGGTATAGGGCTCTTTGGGTATATGCCAAGGAGTGGTCTAGCTAGATCATATCGGAGTTCTAATTTTAGCTTTCTGAGAAATCCTCACTGTAGCACAAATAATAAAAATCCAGAGGCAGATATTGGGGTTCAAGCTGAAGATCGGAAAAGCAAAGCAGCCAGCCACTAGAGAGTTCTTTTACCTCTACCAATGCTCAAACTGAAGGGGAGATCCTGTATTCAGATTGCATCTGTCTCCACCAAACCTCAGATTCTAGACTCCATTGAGTTCCTGTCTCTTCCACTTCATATTTCTCTCTAGAGGTGGTATTAATCGCTGGGCCTCTGTGGCTAACTGGGATTAAAGGTGTGTGACACCACCGCCTGGCCTGTATGACTGACTAGTGTGACTGCTTTGTACTCTGATCTTCAGGCAAGCTTTATTTATTAAAACACAACTGATATACCACTGTACTTCACACTTGATTCTGTAGTGGCGGGAGCAGTTTGAAATCCCACCAACAGTGAGTATTCCCTTTTCCCCACATCCACACCAGCCTTTGTTGTCATTTTTTTCTTGATGATCTTTTTTTTTTTTTCTGGCTGTTCAGAGATGGAATTTCAAAGCAGTTTTAATTTCAAAGTAGTATTTTCGAAAGTGTTAAAAAAAATAGTTGAGATTTGCAGAAGAGGTAAAGAACTAGAAAGTAAGATTTCAGGTTCCTAAGTCATAACACTTTGAGTCCGTAGCACTTTCTCTTGGTTAGAGTGAGGTTTCCCCTCCTCCTGCCACCTTTCCTACCCCTCATCATGGCTTCTCTGATGGGATCCAGCTATACCAGCAGCCATGCTGTGTTCTGTGAAGCCATTCTGCCAATGGATATGCGGTACCTGCCTTAGGGTGTGGCTTCTTCTCTATGTGGACAGCTTATAAGGAAAGAGGAGGGGTAACTCTTGCGTGGTGGTGGTGGTAGAAGGTGGGATTGGTGCTTTCCTAGAGCAACATGAAAGACCAAGATGGCTTGCTGTTATTCTTGAGTGTTTCCTACTAAATCTTTGGTATTCTTTTCTTTGGGCTCTTGTGGATTCGGCCTACCAGGCTGCAGCACTAAGTAAGCATCGGTTCCCTTCTAAACATTTACCCCTATTCTTTAGCCACTCCCACAATTCCAAGGGATGTAAACTCAAGAAATATATTCCTAACCAATACTCAAAATGATATTTCAGACACCAAGAGAGCTAAATCTAGGAAAAGAGAAAGAAAAGTGGCTTCTTGGCTCCCTCCATGTCTTTCTTCCCAACTTTATCATAAATATGCCATCTCTACAGTCTTCTGGATGAACATGAAACTTGCTAAGCCTCTTCATGAAATCTCAGGTCTGGTGAGGTTTAAAACGTCCAGAAGGTGAAGGTAGTGGCTGACTTGAGAAGCGAGGAGTGTCCGCCTAGGCTTGGCCCAAGTCATAATTTTTAAAATGCTTCCTGAGAAGTTACCAGGAAGCGCGTTGTGTGACAACATTGCTCCAGTTGATGCGGGATTCACCAGTCTCCAAGTGCACAATTAAATGCTAAGCTCCCTGCAACAGCTTCCCATGTAGCCCTCAAATTCCTCATGCGGAGAAGTTCATTGAAATGCAACTTGGTTTTGCATGCATGGTAGAACACAGAAGCTATTTTGTTTCACAAGTACAACATGATGATTTTTATGGGGGAAGCGAAGAATAATGTATCCAGTGGGGGAGGAATATAATTAACTTGAATACAGAGTACTGGAATTTGGCCAGGACAATAGCAAAGTTATGGGGTGGGGTGTAGGGGGGTTCCAAATTAAAATAAAAGTAGTTTGCTCTAGAATCTTAAATTCTCATGGTCATTGTTTTCTTTTCTTTCTCAAGAGGGAAGATGTTATATAGTAACGTGCTGTGAGAAGAACTAGGAATAGCACTCACTGTGTGTGAGACATTGCGCTAAAATCTCAACACTTCCCTGTCGGGCTATACACGAAAGCTTCTAACATATCCCTGCTTCTATACCCTCTCCAGGGTGCCCTGCATCTCCCATCTGAGCCTGTGGTGCAAGGTACTTTCAGAGACCAGAGAAGACAGGAATAACCCTGAACCATTTGGGAAGGAAGTCTCTGGTCCTAGGTACCTGGTTTATGACATAAAAGACAAGCGCTTGTGTGGAACACAGCTCCAGGTTCTTATTTATAATATGATTCTAGTCCTAGAGGGCAGATGGGATTTCTAAAGTGTGGAGACCTGTAGATCCCCAAGCTCCTCCTACCCTTTATTTGTCTGAGGCAAGTATTATTAACATAAGTCAAGATCCATAGCTCCTGTTCTTACCTCTAGTCTAAACACATTGTGCAAATTGCCAGCCAGAGGAGCGAGATGGAAGAGGCACAATTGAGCCAAGGAGACACGCTTCCTTTGATGTTGAGAAGGAAATGTCTTCTATATTAAGTTTTTAATACTGGAAAGGATTTCAAGCGAAAGGAGGAAAAACGTTGATGTTACTGGTTCTCACGCGATTTCAACTGGGCTGCCGGTCCACCGGGAGCACCTTGGCTTAGCCATTTAATAACGAAGGTCACAGCAAGGGGTTTCAGATCCTGAACCTGTCGCCACATCCAGCCCACTCATTCCCACCGCAGCCTCCCAGAGTAACAGCACCTATGTGAGCCGCGGCAGCTCAGATGGGTGGACAGAGAAGAAAATCAAGGAACTGAAATCGGTCTAATCAGCATCAAAATGATCCCCTGATTGACTCAGCAGAGCCTCCAGTGCAGCAGGCTGAGGTCCTTTTTCCTTTGAATTGTGTTTGAGTCAAAGGCTCCCTGGGAGTAAGAGAGGTCGAACTTTAGAATCCTTCTATATCTCTCCAAAGAAAAGCAGAGAGTGGGGACTTTGCTGGTGAATTGGGGGTGGGGACCCAAAGAATTGCTGTATAACCCTAAGGACCTGGATTCAGATCTCTCTGGCCATGTAAAATCCTGGTGTAGCAGCGTGTTCACGTGTTTACCGGAAGCTGCAGCGCTGGGAGGCAGAGACAAGCAGATCCCGGGGCCTTGCTGGCCAGCCCGGTTAGCCCATGACCTCCCGACTCAGTAAGAGACCTCTCCCAGAATAAATAGAAAACAACCGAGGAAGACGGTCAAAGCTAACCTCTGGCCTCCACAAGCTCACACATGTATGCGCACACACCCGCAACCCACCCACCCACACACATCAAAAAAGGAAGCTTTAAGAGAAAATCTGGTTTTTCTGTGATATTATAAAAATCGATATATTCTCTTTGAGAATAGGATTCAAAACTTAATCACCCCGAAATTTATCTGGTCAAATCTCCTTGAGCTCTGTTTAAACGATGTAAAATTAGCTTAAATCCCACCAACGAAAATAAAGACTGTTGTTGCTATAAATATGCCAAGCCCACTGCTCCCTCCTCAGTTATAACTCCCCTTTCACCTAATGATTGATCCCATTAAGAATCTTTGGAAACTTCTGTTTTAATAGCTATATGATATCCCTTCATGTAGGTTTATAATTAGGTTTTGTTTGATAATTCACTAGACGATTATTCTATTATTCTCCTTTTGTTTGGAGTCTTTTTTCTTTCATGATATTAGCTATGTTGTTATTATATTCATTTTAATTTTTAATAAAATGTTAGGTATAAGACCCGTGTGTGTGCAAAATGTACTCTAAAAATTAGGGCAACCAAGTCAAAAAGAAAGATTATTAAGGTTTTTTTCAAGTTGTTTTTTAAAACTGTGGATCTAGTTTAAGCATTACATTCCCATTTTACTGCCCCCCCCCCCAGCCAGATGGAATATTACTATTTGGTAATTTACTTATCGAAAAGTAGGTGACCCTGGTATCCCATTCATTTGATTTGTACTATGTACAAAGCAATGATGTCATGCTGTGTTCCTCCATCAAATGCGTTAACTGTGTTCCTGAACTTCCAGCAATGACACATACCTTTGGGCTTGACTCTGTGTCCGGCTGCTGACTTACTGCTATTTTCAAATCGGCATTTGAGATGTTATTGTCTCCTTCCAGAAAGGAAGCCTTCAAGTTGCTTATTGAAAATTTTAGATTGTGTTTAAACAAGTCCACTTTCTAGCCAAAGAGTCCGTATCAAGAAGCCTAAATTCAGTCTTGTAATACTTGCAGCTAGCTAGACGATGATTGTGTCTTCTCTTCAAAGCTTTACTCAATTTAGATTTATATTTTTACTGCATTTCATTCAATTCCAGTTCTCCAGAGCATTGCATCCCATAATGCTTATTTTCAAACGACAAACTTAACGTGGTAGCTTTCAATAAGGATTACTACCCAAGGTGACTACACTTACAAACCAACAAGGGAAGAAACCAGCTTGGGAGGGAGGAGATCCTTTCACTAGGACCTCATCCCAGCAGGACTTCACCGGGATGTGTGATTCTCACCATTGGTGCATTTCAGGTCAGGGTCTCGCTTGTGAAGAGCAGAAGCCAGTGCTCCGGTTGCTCCTGTCCAGTCATTGCTGGGAAACCCATCAAGATTACAATCCTCCTTTGTTAGTTGCCTTGGCAGTAATGGCAGGAACTGAATGGATCGCAGAGACTTAACCAGTTAGGACCATGTTTGGCACTCTGAAGCAACCAGAAGCCCTTCCCATCCCACAGGCTAGCCACCCTGACATAACAACATAAACATAGAGATGCTCCAACCTCAGCCCCCTACCAAGTTAACTCATGGAAAATTGGGGCATCCAAAGACCACTCAAGTTCAGGAAAAGCACCAAAACTAGAGTAAGAAATCAGAAAAAAAGAAAGATAGAAAGTACGTCATGAAAACAAGAGAGTGTAGAGGTGTGCTAACCCATGTCAGAGCAATTTTCCTGTTTATTGGCAAACCAGCAGAGAGAAGGGAGAATAAGGGTTTTACAGGTAAAACCAGGAACAAAGTGGAAGATGCGTCCAAGTTATGAGATTCGTGGTAGGTGCGTGGCCCAAACTCTGTCCTGACCAGGGAGGGACATAATGCATTTATAAGTGTTTGTTCTAATCATAGTACATCTTGCAGAGCCCAAATTTTCAGATTTACACACAGCCCCTACTGGCAGAGAGGGGAAAACTGAACGTGTTGAAGAAGGTAGAACCAAAAAAGAAACAGAAAAAAGCATCAGCAGCCAAACACTGAGTCGCTGTCTCTTCTAGGGGTGCTCTGTTAGCCCACACTCCTGGTTTTATTTAAAAAGCCCACTGCCTTTGAAAGTACACTGGGTCTTTTCAATAGCAGAAGATCAAATGATGTTAATCAGGCCGTGGGGCCTAATCCTTTAATGCAACTGTCTCTTTGCATTATAAGCATTCCAGCTCTGGAGACTGGAATGATTTTTATCTGAGCTTCCCTTTTCTTCTTCCTCCCTCTGCCTCTTCCTTTAAACCTTGAGTTTTGACAATCAATACAGACTATCCTTTATTCTACTTTCTTTGCAACTTTCTCAATGAACAATTTATTGTCATGTCTTCTAATGAAAAATGACAAGAAGGGGCAGTCCACCCACCTCTCTCCTCTCCGCCTTACCCGTGCTTCGGCTTGCTCATCCTAGTCCGTGTTCTAGCGGGAAACCCACATCCTCCTCGTAGTTCAGGCTTCTCCCTGCTCATCACCTCGGCTGCCTCCAAACGGTTCTGCTTGATGGATTTGGTCGCACTAACCACAGATATGTTTACAGCTGCTATCAATAGCTTTTCTCGAGGCAATCTTTATTCAGGAATAGTGCGGTGCTAGCTTGCATTCTGCGGCATGTTTATAAAGCCCGAAGAGGCACAGATTGTGGTGGGATGGTTTCTCCAAATGGTTCTCAGATATTTGACCTGAACCCTGCTGAAACCAGACTAGACTTCTATGGGATTTTAGAACCACTAGGGACATGGCACTTAAACATTTGGTGGTAGGTGGCCACTTGAAGCCTTGTCCAGTTACAATCCCTCACTCCACTGAGGTACTAATATACGTGCCATAGAATGTCAGTGTTTGGTAGAGCATAGCTTATTGCTTAGAAGAAAGGCGGAAATATTCCCACAAAACTGGCCAAACTCCCTATGATTTCTTGACCTTTTATTCCTAAGAAGCAGGTAGTTTTAGTACATGGCAGATGCTGCAATTCTTGAAGTCCTGTTTTGTTCATACATTTTTGTTGTTGTTGTTTAATTCAGGAAAAAGTTTTAGGGAAATAAATTTTATTTTACCAAAACTGGAACAATATAATGAGAGCGTAGTCAGGGCTGGTTTGGCACATGACAAACATGATTGCTCCTTCTCTGGAGGCTTCGAGCATTCACTGGGGATCCTCGTCCATCCACTGCAGAGATGACGGGAGCTCCGAGTGACATGAAGATTCCGACGTCGTCTCTTTCACAAAGAGGCTCCTGACCTACATGTGTCACATGTGTTCCACTATACCAGTTTAGGGAAAAGAATTCTTATACTTTGCTCTCTCTCCGAGTTCTATATTAAACTTGAAATTGTAGTTTGTTAAGCCCCAAGGTGCAGTTCGTACTTTGGTTGGGGTTTTGTTACTAGGGCTGGTTATTTTGCCTTGGAAGTTCTCTGAGAACCTGAAGCCCTATGTGCTCTTGCTGCCCTAGGGCTATGGTTCCCAGGTCCTTAAAAATAAATTCTTCCAACCTAAAGACTCACCACCTCCTCACAACAGACGAATCTAAATTACCAAATCAACTTCAGTAAGGCACAAAAGAGGAATCATTTAAGATTCCTCACTCTCCTCCATTTTAATTCTGAACTGAGTTTGTCATCCCAAGGAATTTTTGTGGCTTTATTTATTTACACTTACGAACACATGTCGCCTCTTAAAAAGAAGGAACAAAGTAATGCAGGAAGAATCCAGGGCCCACAGAAGGTTGGCCCCTCGGCTTTTGCGACTGGCTTCTCAACTTCTCTCCAGTGATCTTTTGGTCAAGGGCGCCATCTCTCAGCAAAACACCAATGTTGCCTCCTGCAGCCAGAGTACAGACAGTGTAAGCGGAAACCACCTACAAACACTTCGTCTTCCAGCGTGCTGGAAAAACTGCTGAGTTGTACAGCAACGTGTTTTAATGAAGGCCACTGTGGCTATCTCTGGGTACTGAGAAAAACACCTAATTTTTCTATAGTTTCACATTACCTGTGAAATCCATTTTTAAAAAGGATGATTGGCAATGGTATTATTTATTCTGGATCAATCATAACATTTTTTGGATGGTTTTTTGAAAAAGTTCCCAAGCTTTATTCAGGCTGTGAGTTATTCTTCATTGTTTTGGGGATCTTAGAGTTCTTCTTGGACTCTCTCCTTTAGAGCAAGGAATCTGTCCTTCACAGTAGAGCAGTGACGTCATGTAACTCCCCGACTGACACAGCCATTCGCTCCCACCCACAGTGGGGTCTGAAGGGGAGCGACTCTTTCCCCAACTTGAGCTCTCTGCATTTTATAACTTAGAGGGTACCAGAATAAAACTGTGACTGTCTGAAAACTGATTGTGATGTCCTAGGCTGCGTCCGAATAAAGTTTCGATCTTTTTTATATGTAGCAGCTTTCTATAACATGCAAGCTATAGGTACTGATTTCTGTATACACACAAGTCACGGTGTAAACTTCTTCTGCCCTGCAAAGTGTTTGAAAAAGCACTTTGGTCCATGTGTAAGGAGGTTAAAGCAATGTAGGATGGACACCTGGTATATTAGGCATCCATATACTTTTTCTAATTATAATGGCAAGGGATTGTTCTTATTGTTCCAGGTGAAAGGTGAGCTGATAAAGATGGGAACATTCAGGTTCAAGCCCAGCATCAGATACAAATAAGTTCTGTGACTTAAGCCAAGTAATCTCCACTCATTTATAAACGTGTGTGCGCACGCCCGTGTGTGTGTGTGTGTGTGTGTGTGTGTGTGTGTTCAGAGACAGGCATGACAGTAAGACAAAGTGAAAAACTCCTTGCTCATGGGATCATGGTCAGCACCAAGTTCAATAATGCACCCGAAGCTTCTTTGACACATAAATCCAATTTAGGAAATGCCAAAGCAATTCTCATGCTAGGGAAAGAGACTGAGCTCGGTGGTCTGTCCCTTTGGATGGAGCCCTGGCTTCTACCAGCTGTGTGGTGTCTGCTCACTAGAGAAGATGTCTACGCCTAGAGTGCTGAGGGACACCAGCCCGTAGCTCTTCTGCACTCCGCGGTCTATGGAGACAGTGCACAGTGTGCGCACAGGTGCCCATCCACCTGTAGCCAGTCACTCTGTCTCCATAGCATGAGCGCTCGCCTCCCTTTGTGTGAGGGAAACAATCTGGGAGAGCAGGGACATGACCCAAGTCTCCTTTGCCTTATTTTAAAGCAAAAAAAATTATTGTGTTGTGAAATAAAACCTTAAGTGTGAAGGCAAAGACCCAAGAATTCCTTGTTTCTATTTTCCTCATTCACTCGCTTCTGAACAACAGCCCTCTGAGAATAGTCAGTTCTGAGAAAACGGTTGGCTTCTGGTGTCTTCCAGATTGTATGCAAACCTCCACTGCCCTTCCTTCCTTCCTTCCTCCCTCCCTCCCTCCCTCCCTCCCTCCCCCCTCCCTCCCTCCTTCCCTACCTCCCTATTTATTTATTTTATTCTGAGACAGGGTCTCACTATGGAGCCACTATGCCCAGCAGCCGGCACTTTCTGTACTAGTTTGCACCCTGTAAACTTTATGAGAATAATAATTATATCATGCACATGTTTTCCATTTGCATTATAAACTGGTCTGTGTGCTCTATTTTCACTTTCAGATTGTGAACATTATGAAGGCTGGACTTTCTGTTCTCACTGTGCCCAATATTCAAGCTACATGCATGAACATTAAATGGTCTGATGTTAGATAAGCACGGGCCATCGGTGTCTCTTCTGCTTAATTCATCTCCAAACTCAGCGTCTTTGTTCACAAAATAAATGAAAGCAACTTGCAGGGTTTCTGAGAGTCTAAGAAGCCATACCTGGAAAGCCTATAGCATATATTGAGCCCTCAAAAAATGCTAAGTACTATTTCTCTTAAATTATCTGGTTTTTTTTTTTTTTTTTTTTTTTTGGTTTTTCAAGACAGGGTTTCTCTGCAGCTTTTTTAGAGCCTGTCCTGGACCTAGCTCTTGTAGACCAGGCTGGCCTCGAACTCACAGAGATCCGCCTGCCTCTGCCTCCCGAGTGCTGGGATTAAAGGCGTGCGCCACCACAGCCCGGCTTAAATTATCTGTTAAGAGCCAGGTGGTGGTGGCAGCACATGCCTTCAATCCCAACCCTTCAAGAGGCAGAGGCGGGTGGATTTTTGTGAGTTCAAGACTATCCTGGTCTACAGAGCGAAAAACACTGTCACGAAAAACACTGTCATGAAAAAAAAAAGAAAAAGATACATATGTGTGTGTGTGTATATGTATTTTGGTGTATATATTTATATATGTTAAGATTATCACCACCATGGCCACTTTCATCTGCATGTTTAACCCTAAATACTGGCCCATATTCCTAAAGGTAAGGCAAAAATAGGAAAGAAGAATGATGCAGATTGAAGAAAGAAGAAAGTCAGAAACATAGTAAGAGTATAAATATTTACTCAATCCACATCAGCGGTGATGGGCATACCTTTATTCCCAGCATTCAGGAGGGAGAAAAAGGCCTGGTTTACAAAGCAAGTTCCAGGATGAATACATCCAAAACACAGAGAATTCCTTTCTTGAAAAACAAAAACAAACAAAAAGAAAAGAAAGGAAAAGAAAAAGAAAAGAAAGGAAGAGAAGAGAAGAGAAGAGAAGAGAAGAGAAGAGAAGAGAAGAGAAGAGAAGAGAAGAGAAGAGAAGAGAAGAGAAGAGAAGAGAAGAGAAGAGAAGAGAAGAGAAGAGAAGAGAAGAGAAGAGAAGAGAAGAGAAGAGAAGAGAAGAAAAGAAAAAAGAAAAAAAGGATGCTTCATGTAGTCCATGGTCCAGAACCGAGGAGAAAATGCTAATGAGATGGTGCCACCTTGTGGTTGAATCACAAAACTACAGGCGGTTTCTTGGTAATGCTCTGAAAATTCATTCCTTCTCGTGTTTCTGAGAAGCTAGGAAGATAAGCACAACGCTTTCCGGTGCACGACTTGTTCCCACACCCCTTCTCTCTCTCTCCATACCCTGAGAGAGACTGTGGACAGCACAATACATTTGTCAACACCTAGAGCTTCCCTGTTACCTCCTGCTGTTACATCATCTCTGTGCACATATATTGACGACTAGTCAGAAACTAATTAATGTATTCATCAGCCTCGATGTAACAAAACAATGAGATTGTTTTAGGCATTTGCAAGGTTGAACATGACCTTCACGACCGGTCAGGATTCTCTTTCCCCATCTGAAATGGTAGGATCACGGTTACAGAAACTTAAGGAAGAACTATCCATCTTTAAGGTGTGACAGTGAACCCCACAGCTGACAGCGATGACCTCTCTAACTCGGGGTTGTCGTGTAGGAACCTCAGAGTGTTCTACAAAGAGATGATTCAGACTTGAATGACCGAGGAAGAGAAAAGCAGGTGGATTTAGTTAGCCCTCCAGTGCTCTTTCACAGTCTGTATGGAACCCATGAAGAGAAACTATGTTTGCCAGGAGGAGGAAAGGCCAAATAACCAAGCGTGAGGTAGTGTGATCTTTTCAGGGCAGGGCATTTTCCTGCAAGGTCAGACTGTCAGAGTTAAAAGGTACTTTCCACATTAGCCGGTCTGGCTCCTTTCATGGGTTGTAAAGAAGTCTATGCTTATCTTTCTTGTGTGTGTCTGTGACTTTTGTGTTTTAACCTTTATTGCTTTGTTTGGCTTTGTTGCAAGAGAGGTCTGGATCTATTAACAAGTCAGGTTGTAAAACACCTTCTACAATGTGTCATTTATTGGGAGAGAATGGGCCTGGGAGGGAATTAGAAACAGCTGAGAGTTTATACAGCCCATGGCTACTCCTGTTTAAAAGGAAGTTTAGAAGCTGTTGGGGGGGGGGGCGACTGGAAGATGCAGAAAGTTAAGAACAGATGTTGCTGCTGAGCTATGGCACTGACTGAGGTGGCCACTGGCCTTGGGGACAAGGAAGAACCATTCTGGAAGTCTGACATGCATTGTCTCCTACTTCATTGGTTTAAGAAAAGAGCTGACTGGCCAGTAGCAAGGCAGGAGGTCTATACCTATACAGGATGGCAAGACACAGAGGATGCTGGGAAGGAGGGCAGAGTCAGAGGAGTAGCAGAGAGATACAGAGGAAGCAGGAGATAAACATGCCAAGAAGGTACTGCCACATGCTGAATGTAGATTAAAGAAATAAGTTCACTTAAGTTACAAGAGTTAGGTAGTAAAAAGCCTGAGCTACTGGCTAAGCATTTATAATTAATAAGTCTCTACATAGTCATTTGGGAAGCAGCTGGCAAAACATAGTTGATCTCGGTCCTGACAACATACTCTGCCTATAGCTCTCCTTTCTACATTTACCACCATCTTATCCTCACTGTAGATAAAGGAACACCCTGGTAGGTTCTAGATTCTGGGAGTATTAGATGGCTCAAGCAATATCTTCTCCCAAGACACTGCATGTATCATATCAACATGATAAAACTTCCCAAGAAACATTTCAGACATTTCAAAATACATTTCCAAAAAAATAAAACAAAGCAAAACAAAAGCAGACTTTTTCTGTAACTTCATAGTTGGCTATTTGGTTTTCTCATCTCCTAATTCTCTAAAACTTTGAAAAGAAAGGAGTGTCCATGAACTGCACTTGCCTTGACAGCAGTTACAAACTTAAAGACTTGTCTTTTTTAACTATGATGGACTAAGTATTCATGACATGGCTATGTCTTTGCATTTGAAAGGAAGTTCTAGGTAGTTCAGGTAAATCCCACAACGTAGGGTCTTCATACAAGGAAGAGATGCAGGAGGCTCTGTTGGTGACTTATGGCATACATTTGGTGGCAAACTTTTTTATGGCTAGAAGAAAAAACAAAGAACAGTGTGCTAAAAATGGAAGCCAGTAACACAGCCCTGTGTTAGCCTTATCAAGTGTTACAGACTATACATCTTTGCACTGAGATACTTACATGATTACCTGTGGGCATACAAAAAATGAGTAAGTGATACATTGTGCTATGACCTACTGTGGCTGTTACTTTTGATTGTGTCATTAATGCAATGTAACATCACCTGGGAGGGGAGTCTCTGAGGAATCTTCCACAAGGCTGGTTTGTGAGCATGCCAGGGAGGAATCTTCGTTTTTTTTAAATATATTTTTTTAGTTTAATATAATTACATCATGTCCCTCTTCCCTTTCCTCCCTCCAAACTCCCACATACCACCCCCTTGCCCTCTTTCAAGATTATGGATCCTTTTTCTTTAACTATTATCATTGTTTTTGGTGGTGGTGGTGGTGGTGGTGGTGTGTGTTCCTAAATACATAAATACAACCTGCTCAGTCTGCATAATGTTAATTGTGTATATATGTTTTCAGGGCTGACCATTTGGTGTTGGATAATCCCTTGGTGTGCTCTTCCCTGGGGAAGACTATTTATCCTGCTCCCAGCATTCCTTAGCTGCCTGTTGTTCTTTGTCTGGGGTTGTGGCCTCCTGAGCTTTCTCCCTTCCACATTCACGTGTCTATTGGTGCCATCCTTGTTCAGATGATGTTTACGCAACCATGTTGATGAGACTTTACAGGTGTGGGGTCTAACATTTCTAGGAGGCTTAATCTCACGGCAATCTCCCTGTCCCTCTGGTTCTTTCAGCAAAGTACCTGGCACTCATGAAGAGGTCTTTAAGGGAAGACGTCACCATTACTACACTGATATGTCTTATAGCCACGCCCTTGAGTTCTCTTTTCTGCTTCCACAACTCAAAAGGAACTACTAAAATGCTCTGTGCTTTGGTGTTTTAACTCCCCGCAGGTTTTGTTTGCTTGGGTGGGTGAGGGGATCAGCTTATTGTGGCTCTAGGATCGATCTTAGGGCTTCACACAGCTCTGAGGTTTCACGGGCATCTCCATGATGATTTCCCTTGTGTCAAGCTTGCTGTCACTGCCATGTTCACCAATTGCTGTTTCTGATGCTTGTGGTCCTGTGCTCTGCTTCACTTCTCTTTTCTATTGTACGCACGTCTTCAGCTCTTGGCTTGTGTGCTGATGTGGTTTGCCTTTTATGATCTCATGAGATATTGATGTGGCTCCTTTTCTTCTGGACATCAAGCCAGGAGAGCATTGAGTGCCAAGTGTCTTGTTGGGCCAAATTCAATTAGGATTTCACTTTGATGGTTCAAAAGCTAGAAGCCCCAAATTTGCCTTTTCCCTGGTTTTCACAGTTAAAGCTTTTCTTACTTTTTAAAACTATAAGTTCTACACTGTTCCAAATATGTAAGATTCCTAAACTTTTGGTTTCTGGGGTAACTAAGATATGCTGCAAAAACTTTGCTTATAGACCTATTCTTTATCAGAGATCTACTCTTGGCCCACCAAGGGATCCCTTAGAATAGCAACAATTACTATATCCCCTTTACTTGAAAGGAAGGAATAAACCCTCCCTCCAAGTCATTGAAAGCTGGATGTTAGCAGGAAACTTTCCTCATTCAATATAATGTATTCTACATAGTCGATAGCTGTTCCCTCTACACCTGCAGGTTTTACATCCACAGAGTCATTTAGATGAGGGTCAAAGACACTTGGCAGGGGACTGGGAGGTGGCTCAAAATATATAGTGGTCACCACGAGAGCATGAGGAGTGGTGTTCACATCCCTAGAACCCATGTAAAAGAAAGGCAAGCATGGTGGCCATTTTTAATCCTAACACTTGGAAGGAAGAGATAGGATTCTAGGATAATCTGGATAGCTAAAGTAGACAACTGGTGAGCTCTGAGTTCAATCAAGAGGTCCTGTTTCAGTAAATAGGTATTGAGAAATACATTCGAGGCCTCCACACACATCTGAGTACATAAACACATGTGTGTATATCACATACATACACACAAAAAAAACACTCGAAAAAAATGAAATCTGTGGCACAAATCTATAGCTCCAGCACTCATGAGGCAAAGTCAGGAGAACTATTACAAATTTTAGGCTAGCTTGGTCATTCGTAGCAACTCCAGGCCAGCCAGAGCTATGTAACAGGAATTAGTCTTGTTTTATTTTGTGCCAGGCTGTCCTGGAACTTACTATGTACACCAGGCTAGTCACAAACTCACAGAGATCTGCCTGCCTCTGCCTTCCAAATGCTGGGATTAAAATCTGTCACTACAAGGAATCTGTTTTATAAACGAAATATCTGAATGGAAGCATTGCTTCTGCACTAAGCATATTCGACTTTTTCTTGTTATTATCCTCTAAATCATACAATCCAACTATTTACATAGCATTCAGTATTATAAATACTGTAGGGATGGTTTTGATTGTTTCAGAGGTTACAAATAAACACATACACACTTCCATTTCATATTGTGGAATAATCTTTCTGTACACTGTGAAAAAGTGCCACTCTGATTTGTTTAATAAAAAAAAAACATGAATGGCCAATAACTAGGTAGGATTTCCAAGCACAGAAAATTCTGGGAAGAACGGTGAAGATGAGGGGAGGTACCAGGCACACAAAGCAAGCAGCATGGGCATTACAAAGTGAAGGTAACTGAGCCACAAAAAGGAACGTAGATTGAAGGATATGGGTTAATTTAAGTTACAAGAGCTAGTTAGAAACAAGCTATTGGCCAAGGTTTCATAATTAATAGTAAGCCTTCATGTGGTTATTTGAGAGCTGGCTGGCAGGACAGAGAAAGACTGGCTACAATTTCAGATGAGGGATTTGTGAATCACAGATTTGGGCATCCACAGAGATACCTAGAACTAATATCCCATGGATTCTAGCTTCTCAGCTTTAGGGCCATTTCAAAGAAGTGACAAAATTTTTTAAAGGTGGGGGCTGGAGAGATGGCTCAGAGGTTAAGAGCACTGATTGTTCTTCCAGAGGTCCTGAGTTCAATTCAATTCTCAGCAACCACATGGTGGCTCACAACCATCTGCAATGAAATCTGGTGCCCTCTTCTGGCCTGCAGCAGACATGCAGACAAAACACTGTAAATGAAATAAATAAATAAATAAAATCTTTAAAAAAATTTTAAAGGAAAACGCCACTGGTGAGCACAAGGTACTGTTGACTTCTTAGTGCTGGAGAAGGACTGTGCCTCCAGATTTAAGATGCCTGCTAGCTCACAAAGCAGAAGCCCCTAAACCATCAGGAGGGATAAAATTCTCTGTGAAATTCCCTGGGGACCCTGCCCTGCTCCCTCTGAGACAGACAGATAATGTGGTCAAGCCAAAGCTTTGGTTTCAGAGGAATAAAGTTCAAGTTTAACCCATAGAACGGGGTGAGGAATAGCAGTAACCCCAGTCAATGCAACAACTGTGTCTCATGGAAAATTACAAAGTAGTGGTCACGTGGTCTATTCTGAGACATGTATGGGTGACCAACCTTACCCTAGGCACGCAGTCTGAAGCTACCCTAAATAATGGGGTCCACTGTGGAAGAACTTTCATGGATACTGGTTTGTGTTTCTTTGTTGTGGATGATGGTGTGGTGATGTTTTTATAGACAATCTCCCTATGTACCCTAGGATAGGTCTTCCTACCTCAGCATCCTGAGAGCGGGGATCATAGCTCTGTATCTGTGCCTGGCTCACCTTTACCTGTTCTTAACTTTAGGGTTAAAAGTAATTAAAGTTCAGGGTTAGCTATATATTGCAAACTTCAATCCAATAGTCACAAAAACAGAACTTCATGTCAAAAGAAGGTCATCTATGGAGGAGATTTGAGGGTTTCGCAAGGACTGCTGGAAGGGGTCATTGATGCATATCATTAAAATTGAAAAACAACAACAAAAACAGAAGAGTCATTCTGTGTTCATGCATGGTGGGGTTTGTGGGATGGGAAAACTGACTGTGTAATGAAGCATCAGGACAAAACTGTCCCTCACTTAGTTTTAGGAATGGAGACAATGCTGTCACCATTACCTCTGCTTCCACCCACTAGTCTTGGTTTCCTGGCTGCTCCTTTTAGCAAAAAGCCAGTCTTGGCTCTTTCTTTTAAAACAGGGTCTCTTGTAGCATAGGCTTGCCTAGAACTCATTACTCAGCAGAGGATGACTTCAATTCCACCTCCTGTGTGCTGGGATTATAGGTGTGTGCTACCAGGCCAGTTTATATAACAGTTTATATAACTGGGAATCAAACCCAGTGCTTCCTGCGCACTAGGCAGGTACATCTTAGCCTAGCCACTTGTGTCCTGGGTCTTTAGTTACTGGCTGGTTATATGGGGAGGTTGCACGAACCCTTTGAGTTTTCAAAGCTGATCTGCAGTACTCTGCCACAGGCAAGAAAGTGGCAAAACAGAACAAAGCCAAATCCCTCTCATCTTTCTCCCTTGAACAAACATGGCTTTTGTAATACTCTTTCCTTCCCAGGCCCCTTTATCCTACATCTATCTTCTTGATTCGGGTTGCTCCACTTTAACCTACTTGCATAAATGATCAAAGTCAGCTTGTAATTCCCTTCATCTTCTCAGAGTCTGTCAGGGGAAAGAGCCATTCCATACTACTTCAAAACGGAATTGTCACAGAAAACCTGTTTATTCCTTTGTTCTTTTAAAATACACACACGAAGTCAGCTTTCTGCGGATCATGCCTCATCAACAATATAAAAGATGCAAATTCAAGAGCTTCCTTTTTGGATCTACAGAATGCAGTTTCTTCATCTGAGCACTTTTGATATGCTGTGCTCAGTAATTCTTGTTGTAGAGGGACTTTTTGTGCACTGGATCCCACTTTGTGACAAACAAAATGTCTGAAAACATGGTAGTTGTCCCTTTGAAGCAAAAATTATTCAAAGTTAAGAAAAACCAATATAGAATATTTGCTGTGGGATCCTGTACACCGTGAATATGTGTTGTTCTCATTGGTTGATAAATAAAGTGTTTTGGCCTATGGCAAGGCAGGATAGAGTCAGGCAGGAAATCCAAGCAGAGATACAGGTGAAGAAGGGCAGAGTTTTGTAGACGTCAGCTAGCCTCCCAAGGAACAACATGCCAGCAGACTGGAAATGCCATGAACATGTGGCAATATACAGATTAATATGAAATGGGATAATTTAAATGTAAGAGCTAGCTAGTAATAAGCCTGAGCCATTGGCCAAACATTTATAAATAAAATTAAGTATCTGAATAGTTATTTTAAAAGCAGTTGTGACACTGGGTGGGACAAAAAGCCTCTAGTTACAGTGTTAAGGTTTTTAATCATCACCTTGACAGGGTGAGACTTGGGGAGAGACATACCTCTGGGCATAATTGTGAGGGAGTTTCTAGATTGGGCTAATAAAGGTAGAAAGATTTACCTTAAATGTGGCGGAGTGACAACATTCATCCTCTTCTTCCTGTGGATTGAGCAAGACCAGCTCACAATTGTTGTCTGAGGTTTCTCTCCTGCCCGGTTCTCACAGTCGCTAAGTCCCAAAGAAATTACACAGAGGTCTACATAAACTGATTGACCTAGTAGCTCAAACTTCTTATTAAGTCTTATAACTTATATTAGCCCGTTATTCTTGTCTATGTTAGCCACATTGCTTGGTACCTTATTTGACGAGGCAGTTACATCTTGCTTCTTCTGTGGCTGGGTGGCGACTGCGGTAAGAACTTTCCTCTTCCTAGAATTCTCATTGCCCTGCCTCTACTTCCTGCCTGCTCACTCTGCCTATACTTCCTGCCTGGCTACTGGCCATTCAGCATTTATTTAAAATATAAGTGATGGCGTACAAACCATTGTCCCACAGTACACAGTCCTGCCACTCTGCCATCCCTGCCATGAGGGACTGTATCCTCAAACTTGAAGCCAAATGAATTCTTCTTTAAATTGTCTTTGTTGGGTATATTAACAAAGCATAGGCAAAGCTATTGAACAAAACCAGATGCCATCTTTTTTTATTGAGAAAGATCTAGCTTACAGAGGCAGTAATTCTTGTCTTGAGAGACAAGAAAAAAACTGGTCTTCACTCTCTTTTTGGAGGGGGTGGGTTCGAGACAGGGTTTCTCTGTATAGCTCTGACTGTCCTGAAACTCAATCTGTAGACCAGGCTGGCCTCAAACTCACAGAGATCCACCTGCCTCTGCCTCTCCAGTGCTGGGATTAAAGGTGTGCACCACCACACCTGGCCAGGCTTCACTCTTTACTTGATTTCTAAAGTATATTCAATGAATGCTTGCTGGGATAATTTTATCAGATTGGTCTATTTCTTTTCAGCCATTTGCTCCACATAAGCAGCAGGAAAAACCTTCAAAGGCAGCAAAGCTTCAAGACAATTTCAGGGTATTCTCAAACTCCTCAAGCATATATTTGAGTTCAAGGAAATAATCCCTCTAGAGAGGCTCTCAGAAGTGTGGTAGGCTAAAGACTAAACCTTTGCTTTGTGGACCTTTGAGGGGGGATGTTTCAGACCCAAACCATAACAGGTACACTTTCCATAATATCTAGGTCGATTCTGTATGAACAAAGAAAGGATCTCTAAGGAAATCCAATCACAGCAGGCAGAGGAGAACAGGATGCTGGGATGAAAAATGAGAGGGGACTCATACATTCAGCACCAAGCTTGGAGTCCCATTGCTTCACAGTACCCATCTACAGACCATGCTTCATATATCCCACAAATCAAAAGTCCTAATATTTGCTCCACTCAGCTTGCATTTTTGTGTCTCTTCTGGCAGACTTGACAACACTGCTTTCCGGATCTCCCTTTTGCTGTCAGCACAAGTCATCATGAGATGGCTCATCTCACCATCCTAACCACATTTTCCTTCATAATCATTTGATTCTTGATCATATTTAATCTTGTTGCAATAACACTTCCCCAAACAACTGGTTTTTTTTTCTCTTTCTCCTTAATCCTCCAGTGTCTCCTTCCCCTCTATGCATACGGCTTCAGACCTCCTGTCCATGGGAAGGCTGCATTTCACAGGACCTTTGGAAACTGATCGTAGCAATGGTGTTTATCTCATGAATCATATGAATAAGAAACGTCACATAGTACTCTAAAAGAACAGGTTTTAAGAACCAACTGTACTTCTTCACCCAAGTGTTGGCAAGAGAGGTTGGCACAGAGTCCTTGCATGAGATCAGAATAGTGCCCTCTAGCTGATTCTAATGTTTTTATTGCATGAATGTGAGACCCTGTGTAAAAGAGAAATGGCAGCGGCGGGGTGGGGGAGCACC
Organism: Arvicola amphibius; assembly: GCF_903992535.2. Lineage (NCBI taxonomy): Eukaryota > Metazoa > Chordata > Mammalia > Rodentia > Cricetidae > Arvicola > Arvicola amphibius. The sequence continues at coordinate 38,595,443 of NC_052054.1, forward strand.
CAGCAGGAGAAATAACCTCTGATGCATTCAGCTGCACAGCTGCAGATCAGGAAGTCACATTCTCTTACTACAACATATCTTGGCCTAAACTGGGCTGCTCCCTGAGGTAGGAAAACAGAAGCAATTAGAAGAGGCCAGCTACACTGTCCCATGACCACATCTGCCACTAATAGCCATCACTTCCTGTGCCTTCCTCCTGTATTAGGGATGAATTCTTCCCCTCAGAAGGCCAACCCTTTGTCTTGTGCACTAGACTTTAGGGCAAGGTGTGCAGTGCAGAGGTTCCTCCATCGTGTATGCCTGCTGAGGCCATTTCAGGTCTAACTAGAATGTGATTTCCTTGGTGGATAATCCTATGGAAAATTGCTCAGTTGTATTCTAGAAACCAAAGGGCCAGGATGTCTTAGCTAGCTAGTCTCAGCTTCTGTTAAACTCTTTGCTTCTGCCTACTATCCCTGAAGCTGTTGACTGAGATGCCACCATGTGCTTTTTGCCTGTACTCTGGACACTCGAGGCTATACCTAAGTCCAAGAACACTGAGGTGTAGCCCCAGCTGGCTAGAATAAAGACTTTCAGTTGCCTATAAACTGTGTCTGCGTGGTCTTTTCTGGTGGGCTCCCTGTAGCACTTTTCTTAACGGCAACATTCAAGTACTTCTCTCTCTCTCTCTCTCTCTCTCTCTCTCTCTATATATATATATATATATATATATATATATATATTAATAATTTCTTAAATCACTTCCATCACTAAATGAACATACATGAATGTCTTCTATCTTTAAAACCACCACCCACCTAAAAGAAATTTTTTTAAGGTAGACAATCTTTTTCACTGATGTATTCCTATATTAGTATTTTCTATATGTGCATACCTACAACAGATTAATTTATTAGCTAGGCAAAAAATGCAATGATAATAATAGAATTGTAGAATTATAACAACATGTTCTTTTAAATTTTATTTTATGTGTTTTGGTGATGGTCAGGTCCCCTGGTACTGGAATTACAGACTGTTGTGAGCTGCTATGTAAGTGCTGGGAATTGAACCCAGGTCCTCTGGAAGAGCAGTTGGTGCTCTTAACCCCTGAACCATCTCTCTAGCTCCACTATATATTCTTTAAAATTTTGTGATACCTCAAAAGACTTTTCTTCTACTTTATTGTAATTTTGGAAACTGAAGGTAACTGACCTATAGAGAGTACAGCTATGGATAAAGGGAACTGTAATTCCATGGTCAATGGTCACCAAACTGGACCAGATTAAAATCGTTTCATCAAAGGATTATAATAATGATCTTGTAGTGTGGCCTCCTCCTTCCTCCCTGCTCTACATAGTCTGTCAAGATAGCAGAATTATGAGTTAAGAAGTAAAGGAGAACAGGGTGCCCCCACTTGCTCACACCTAAAGCCCTCCTGCTGCTCCATGGACAGGGATGAACAATGTGACCAGAGCCTTCCCATCTCATGAACAATGTGACCAGAGCCTTCCCATCTCATGAACGATGTGACCAGAGCCTTCCCATCTCATGGACGATGTGACCAGAGCCTTCCCATCTCATGGACGATGTGACCAGAGCCTTCCCATCTCATGGACGATGTGACCAGAGCCTTCCCATCTCATGGACGATGTGACCAGAGCCTTCCCATCTCATGGACGATGTGACCAGAGCCTTCTCATCTCATGGACGATGTGACCAGAGCCTTCCCATCTCATGGACGATGTGACCAGAACCTTCCCATCTCATGGACAACGTGACCAGAGCCTTCCCATCTCTCTCATTGCCTTCCACTCTGCCCTTGTCTCAACTTCTCTAGTTAGTACTGCGCGTACTTCCACTTCTGAGTGTTTATATTATGTTCACCCCACCTCTGTCTTCTGCCCACTGAAGTCTTCTCTCCTAACCCTCTCTTCCCAGCTGACCCCCTGGCTTGCTTATTTACCCGGATAGACTGTTCAAATATCACTTTCTAATGGGAATGCCTCAGAGTACCTTATGTAATTTAGAATTCATATCTCTAGCTATCTTATTTCTAACCACCTGTATTAGTCAGTTTTTTTGTCACTGCGATTAAATGACTAATAAACAATTTAAGGAAGGCAAGGTTAATTTTGGCTCACGGTGGTGGCAAGGATATGGCATAGCAGAGTGTGGTCCCCATGTCAGAAAACAGAGGTGGGGAAGGAGGGAGGGAGGGAGGGAGGATAGAAAAGAGGAGAGAAGGGGGGAGAGAGAATGTGGCTACACTCTTTCCATTTCTGTCCCTTCCCTTACAGAGCAGTCAGGCACTCCCACATGTTGGATGGTGCCATCCGCGTTCAGGGCAGGGTTTTTCCCAAGTCAGTTCTGTCTGGCGTATTTCTTTAATTCCCTAAGTGTTTTTAAAAGCCAGTTGAATTGACTTTTTAATTAAATAAGGTGGTCACATCACACCACCTGACATATTAGAATGGCTCCTCATGTAACTCCCCCCCAACTATAATCTAAGCGCCATAGGGCAGGAATTGTTTTTTTTTTTTTTCTTTGTAGTCATCAGGTTTTTGTGCCAGTGTTCCCAAATGCTGGATAAAAACAACTTACATAAGGAAATCTTTATTTTTTTTTCTCAGGGTGTCAGAGGCTCAGCCCATCGTGGTTGGGGCAGGTGGTAGAGCCGAGCATCTTCACGGACAGGAAGCACAGAAAAGGCTGCCCTAGCTTAGTTTCTGACTTTGTGATAAGACGCCTTGAGAACAGACAACAGAAGGAAGAAAGGGTTTGTTTTAGTGCGCAGTCCAAGTCACAGGGCCTAGAGAAGCCAGTTCCATTGCCTCTCCACCTAGAGTCAAGAGAAATGAGCAACGGGTGAGTGTGTGCCCGGCTGCCGTTCTGCTGGCTTTGTGCCTTTCATGCAGTCACTTTCAGGCTGGGTCTTCCCTCACAGATATCCCTCCAGGATTATATGATCTACATCACCCATCCCTCATTGATACTCTTCGCAGGAGACTCTAGATTGTGGCACCTTGACCATTAAAGGTGACCATCACAGTGAGGCACAGTCCAAGGGGCACACCCCCAGTGACAGCAACAAAAGAGTAACTAATGCAGTTATGGACCTGAACAGTGTTTCTAGGGTGTGTTTGGAGCCTCGGGATTAGGTCTTACAGTACTCATTAGTGGCACTGTAAAGCCTTTGCCTTTGGAGAACTTATTAAGAAAATGAGTGAGTCCTTGAGAGTGTGAAATATTTTTTAATAAGCTATTTTGTAGATATTACCTTGAGCAAATTTCTTTGCAGACAACATAGTAATAGTAGCGGTTGTAACTCCATGTGGTTGTCCCATTGCCTTCTGGGCATTGGCCCACTTAGAGTCAACTCTATTACAAATAGCTGCTACACAAGCAAGGAGACTGAAGTCAGCAGGAGAGTGCCCCTGTGGCACTCCCTTGCTTCTACACGGCCTTGCTTCTTAGGGACAATGAGCAATCTGCACAGTGATAATCCACTAACACTCTTTGCCCATCAGAAGTTGCATTCAACTCCTGAGGCTTACTTACATCACTGAACACCACTGTGTCCCCATAGAAGGAATGGCAGGGCTGTGTCCTGCCACCCGGCTAGATTTACCCAAAATAATTACACGGAAACTGTATTTATTTAAATACTGTCTGGCCCCTGGCCCGTTATCTGTAGCTTTTTATTGGTTGATTTTTATATCTTGTTTTAACCCATATTTAGTAATTTATTTAGCACCACGAGGGGTGGCTTACCAGGAGAGATCTTAACCTGTGTCCAACTCGGAGAGGAGAAGCATGGCGACTGCATATGGCAACTGCCTGAAGCGTCTCCCCAACTCTGTTTCCTTTCTCCCACAATTCTATTCTGTCTATTCACCCTACCTAATTTTCTGTCTCTTAAAGGGCCAAGGCAGTTTCTTTATTAATAATGAAAGTAACAATAGACTCCTCCATCATGTCCCTTTACAAGGGATCCTTAAGTAATGCCAGCGGTTTAAGACTCGTCACCCATGAGGTCTTTCCCTGCCACCCAAGCTGTTTCCTGGGCTCTTATTTGAATAGGAATGATCTCCTTTTATCGCTAAATCTTTTTTTTTTTTTTTTTTGGTCTTTTTTCGAGACAGGGTTTCTCTGTAGCTTTGGAGCCTGTCCTGGAACTAGCTTTTGTAAACCAGGCTGGTCTCGAACTCACAGAGATTGCCTGCCTCTGCCTCCCGAGTGCTGGGATTAAAGGCGTGCGCCACCACCGCCCGGCTTATCGCTAAATCTTGATGTAAGTGATAGGTGCTGCCAGAACATAGTTCAAGAATGGAGTTGTGTCAGGGGAGTCCTGAGTGCTCGGGGAAAAAACTGCAAGAAAACTATTGTGACCTCGGTTTCTTCAAAACGTAGAATTGTTCTTGGAATGTGTTTTCCTGCTCCTCCCAGGTGTGTCGAAGAGGAGAGAATTTACTCCAGCTGTTATTCCTATGCCTCTTTGTTCATAGCAGCATTGTTTGTTATAGCCAGAACCTGGAAACAACCTAAATGCCCCTCGACCGAAGAATGGATAAGGAAACTGTAGTACATTTACACAATGGAGTACTACACAGCAGAAAAAGTAATAATGTCATCTTGAATTTTTCAGGCAAATGGATGGAGCTAGAAAACATCATTATGAATGAGGTAACCCAGACCCAGAAAGACAAATATCACACGTACTCACTCATAGGTAGTTTTTAAAGAAAACCAGCCTACAAACCACAATCCCAGAGAACCTAGACAACAATGAGGACCCTAAGAGAGACTTACATAGATCTAATCGACATGGAAGTAGAAAAAGGCAAGCTCTCCTGAGTAAATTGGGAGCATGGGGACCTTGGGAGAGGGTTGAAGGGGAGGGGAGAGCCAGGGAGGGAAGCAAAGAAAAATGTACAGCTCAATAAAAATCAATAAAAAATAAAATAAAAAAGAGAGAGAGAAAGAAAGAAAAGCACAGTTTTGCTACATCCAGCTTGCCCTTGTGATAGTACACTTCACTCAGGTGACTCTTCTTAACCCTCGGAGTATAAACTATCTGATCGCTGAATGAAGTTGGCCACTTCATGAGGCTTTAGTCTGCCTAGTTTTTTGGCCAGTTTCTCCCAGGTTCACACTGCCAACTAGAGCAGAAAACAGGGTGCGATTTAAGATCACTGGAGTCCTGTTGGATTATGTCCAGACAGGTTTTATAATCTGAAGAGCCACTTTCACAGGCATGTTTACTGTGATGACTTCAGATTCAAAACACTCTGGGGGGTCACAAGGAGGAGTGCCTACCGGTGTGATCTATTGGGAGAAAGCAGATTCCTATAAAAACAGGAATGGGATCTTCAACACAAAGAACTTAGCATAGCAGGGCAGCATGGTGAATGCTGGCATCTGAAGCTTAGGCTTTTATTTTATAGAAATCCAAACAGCGATAAAGTACTCACTGACCCTCAGTTGCTGGAGATCGCATGGGGCTTCGGGCATGCTGTGCTCCATCACTATACCACACCCCAACATTCTAACTCCACTGTGGAGCTGACTATAATACTGGGTTCTGCTCACGGATGCCGGCTTAGAGTTCCGTAGAATCCACTCTATACCAACATTTTGCCTTGATGACTATGCACGCAATGGTGGACGTGAAATTCTCTAGCATAGTTCCTGGTACAGTAGTCTGACTCAAACGGAAGATAGGACAGACGTGTTTTGTAGTAGGAAACAGGGATAAACCACTTCTATCTTCATCGGGACCATCGCATGGATATTAATAAGACTACCTGTTACAAATAAAACTGGAACTCCCTCACTTCCACTTTTACTTGAATCTTGCCCATATCCATTAACTGCCTTTAGAAGCTTGTACTGTTTAGTTGTCAACGGAAACAAGTCATGGTCCAAGCAGGTGAGATAATTTTGGGGGGGTGGGGAGGGGATGCTTCAGTGCTTGATGTATTAAGAGGTTGTGATTTCACCCATTTTCTGCCTCCACCAAAGTCTCCCGGTACTTCTGCCACTCATTTCCGCCTTCATAGTTGTACCCAGTGCCTCTGTTAAGTAGTGATGGATGTATGGCCTGTAAGTGGAGCTTCCGGCCAACCAGACACTGAACTTCTTAGTTCAAGGTTTGCAGACAATATCCAGCCTCTTCCTCCTGAAGCCCTTCTGCTCGCTCTTAGCATCGAACTACCATCCAGGTGAAAGTGGACAACGGTTACTTTATCACCCACCATGCAAACAAAGTCTAAGCCCTAGTCGTCCAAACAGAGAAGTGGTCCATCTGGGGAGGAAGTAGAGTGGGTGGGGAGGAGCTGGAGGAGGGCGGGGAGGAGCCGGAGGGGATGGGGAGGAGCCGACTGGAGGGGGGGGGGGTGGGAATCTGCTGCGGCCACCATTCAGGTGGATTCCAGCATGGCTTCGGCCTCCTCCGGACACGGAGCGAGCTTGTTGCGTTTTCTGCGGCTGGTCGGGCAGCTCAAGGTGAGCGAGCGGGCGCGGCCTGACCGGGATGCGGCGGTTCGGGCTAAGACTCCGTCCCCACGCAGCCTCCCCCTCTCTCAGCCCCGCGGTGCGCGGCCTGGGTGTGCTGGGAAGGAGCTGGCGGGGACCAAGCTGAAGGCCGAGGCTGGACCCGGGACTTGTGCACGCTCCGGGCCCAGCGCCGCCCGTTCTGGTCCCGGCGCCCATTACCAGTGTAGCCGAGCCCTGCACACGAGCAGTGGAGACCTTCCCCTGTCGCAGTGACTTCCGGAAGCGACCGTTTCTGTCACACAGTTTCTGCGTGTATCAGCCCTCGCCTGTCAGAGCTTGGGCAGAGTCCCCTAAGTTCCCAGATCACCGGTTCCCTGGAACTGTGACTACTATTGGTGAAATTCTTTAGAAGCATTGAACTCCCAGGGAAAGTGCAGACTCGCATGATCACATCATGTTCCAAATACAAGTCTTGACCGTGGCAGAAATTCCTGTATTCCTTCTGTGTCAGATCTGGGCAGTCTGTCACGTGTTTATGAACAAAACATGCTACTGTTTTCTTCTGTGAAATGGGTTTTTGGATAGCAAAAATCTACTAGTCTTGTAGTTAGGAAAAATAACAAAGCAAAGCCCCGTGATTTTCCTAATTACGAAGTACTTGTTTTGAGAAGAGGTTGATAGTACAGCTGGCTGCCTGGAACTCGGGTCTCCACCTTGAGTGCTGGGATCCCAGGTATGCAGCGCCAGGCTTACCACCAGTTTTGCCTTTCTTTCTAAAAACTTTGTATTATCCCGTCGTTAGACTTCAGTAGCGCAGTGATGACTATTGAACTTTAGTATGCATGTGAATTGCATTTTGCTCACTCACTAGTTTGATTGATTTCCGATGTATGGATCACTAGGGTTAGTTTTAATAAAGCATTTGTTGTTGTTGTTGTTGTTGTTTTTCTACATAGGGTTTCTCTGTATAGCTTTGAAGCCTGTCCTGGCACTTGCTCTGTAGACCAGACTGGCCTCGAACTCACAGAGAACCCCCTGCCTCTGCCTCCCACATATTGGAATTAAAGGTGTTTGCCACCACCCGGCCTTAAATAAAGCATTTTTTAAAAAATAGATTTGAAACCATGACTTGGTTGACTCTGTGGTCATCCCCTGACATTTTCTTGAAGAGCATATATTGGTTGTGTGGTCGTTTCTAGTAGTGGTATTTGTTTAATTCTTCATCTTCTTTATTAGAGAGTCCCACGGACGGGCTGGGTGTACAGGAATGTGGAAAAACCAGAGAGTGTGTCAGATCACATGTACCGGATGGCAGTAATGGCTATGGTGACCAGAGATGACCACCTTAACAAGGATCGGTAAGTTATGTGAAGGTATCTAGACTCTGTGTGAGGATTGCTTCAGTTACAAACTACAGTAGGTTTTCTGTTGATAAAGCATGCGCATTGGTGTCAGTGGAAATTAGTAAGAAATTAGGGCCTTGCCGGGCGGTGGTGGCGCACGCCTTTAATCCCAGCACTCGGGAGGCAGAGGCAGGCGGATCTCTGAGTTCGACCAGCCTGGTCTACAAGAGCTAGTTCCAGGACAGGCTCTAGAAACTACAGGGAAACACTGTCTCGAAAAACCAAAAAAAAAAAAAGAAATTAGGGCCTTGAAGTTGAGTATGTGTAAAATTGTGTCTTTGCATTCATATTTATTTTGCTTTTGGACTAGCTGCTTTTATGAATAGTGGTAGCCATTTGCGAGGTTAAGCTATTGAGGTTGTACAGCAACGAGTACATAGATGCTCTAAAGAGGCACCCCTTTAATTAGTCAGCCACCCTTTAAAATGCTTGGGGACCACAGGACAATAGTTTACAAAGAAGACAGCAAATGAGTTGCCCAGGCTTGCTGTAGCTTCAGTAAAAATCACAAAATAAGTTAGGGGAGGGAATTAGCCGGTTATTCTAATCGTCGGGAGCTCTCCTGCTGTTGCTTGGTCTCCAAGGATGGGATGGCCACTGATTTGAGTTCTTCCTGAAGAGTTGGCACAAGTCGAGAAGTAGTAGAGGACTACACACAAAGGAGTCCCCATCAAAGCCTGGTGGGGTGAAAGCAAAGTCCTTTGGAGACACAGAAAATAGTCAAGTTGACAACAGCAAAGTGATCCTGGGGACCCTGGGCATTCCTTTTGCTCTGTAGATGGTGTTTCCAGAATGTAGAGGAGTTTTGGCATTTAAAAAAAAAAAGTCCCAAACAAAATGAAGTCAGTTTGAGATGAACCCAGTCTGACATTTGAACTGGATTAGAAAGAAACTGGAGGCTTCAAGGTCTTTGTTGATCCACAGGACTGAAAAACACTGTGCCCTTCCCCTCCTGGGGCACCTACTTCATTGCTTGCCTCTGTCATTCGGATGGTTATTATCATAGACTAATAATGGTAGCCGTATGTTAAAGGACTAGTATAGAGCAAGAACATGGTTTATGAAATATGATTTTTGTATCTCCCCTATGAAGCATTCTTCCACACCCTTTCTCTGATGCTAGGCATTCAACTCAGGGCCTGGTGATTGGTAGACTAGTATTCTACAAGCTGTATCTCCCTGTTATCCATTTTATATGATAAAATGAAGGACAGCAAAAGGGAGCATTTAAGTTAAGTACATAATCTGGTAAGCCTCCTGTAGCTAGTAAGGTTGGTAGCCACATTTAAAGCCCTATCTGTTCGATTTCACCCATTACCCTATCTATAGATCCTTTTGGCATCAGGACATTGGAGGAAATACTCAATTCTAAATTTTTGTAAAACGTCTCCTGGCTTTGTGGTTTGAAATTAGGAACTTCTTAAAGTGAGAATTATGAAATCAACCATTAAAAAAAATTCAGTCTGCTCTATACTCTCAAGTATTGTGCTAAATATTCCAAAGCAATTTTGATTCAGAACTAATGTGGGCTGGTAGAATATAATTACTTTAGAAAATATTGTATTAAATTAGTCTATGAGTGGGGAAGAAAGAAACACATAATTAAGTTTAAAAATAGTATAGGAAAGAAACTTGTAGTGGATGTAATTTTGTATAATTATCCAATATTTCTTACCTGATCAGATGTATACGCCTAGCCCTGGTTCACGATATGGCAGAATGCATCGTTGGGGACATAGCACCAGCAGATAACATCCCCAAAGAAGAAAAACATAGGCGAGAAAAGGTTGGTGCTGATCTGCAAAAGACCATGAGGAAAACCTGTCGCTGAAGTGAAGAGAATTCACTAGCCCTGTTGGAAAACAGGGAAGGTCAGAGAAGATGTTCTTAGAGTTTGAGGGCCAAGGTGTTGCCATGGAACTCATCCTATGATAGACAACTAGCTGAGTCTGTACAGACTGTGGTACTTAACAGCTTAGGTTTGGTGGTTATAGTGAGGGGAGGTCTTCAAGAGAGCCTTGAAGTGTTACTCATACCGTCTGTTTTCAGACTTCTCTAAGCAAGGACTTCTTGGCCAGCAGATTGATTTTAGCTTATTCTTAGCATTGTTTTCTATAAGAATAGGGCTACATCCCTACTCTAGCCTAGTTTGACACAGGAACAAATAGTCCTGATGGCTTCAATTCTTGTTGGCATGGCTTTCATTAGGGCCATGCCAACAACTGGGGTTTAAGACTGTTTGTGGAAATTATTCCCCCTTCACACACACATTTAAATTATTTGAAGAGAGATTCTCAAAATCACAAATATATTTAGTATTATAATTACTATATAGTAAATTTTAAGTTAGTCCTTTAGAGGCTAGAAATTTAAAAAGTAAAGGAAAACATTTACATTCATAAAAGTAAATGGCATTGATGAGATATTAAATGAAGGTCAGTAGTGAGCGCACGTCTAAAAAGAAACTTTGTTGAGGCGGAGACAGAAAAACTCATGAAGAAGTCTCCCCTTTATCTCTTCCTCCTTCCTCCCTGTCCCTCGCTCTTTTGTTCTTTGAAGCTGAAGGAGTGGATTTCAGTGCCACCATTACTGAAAATGACTTCTTGGAGGCCTTTGAGATTGGTTCTAAGTTATTTAGTGAGGACTCCATTACTGACATGGTTTAATAGCGAAGGTAGGGTTAAGTAACTGTTTCCTGAGCTGATGGAGACTAGAGCTAAGTAGCCGATAGGGTGTTTGCTCATCTAGAAGCAAGAAGAGCCCATAAAGAAATGGGGCAAATTTAGGTTCCAACCCACCCTAAAATATGGGCACCTTGGCGGTTGTATAAGGCTATGTCATCCATCCCTCTTCTTCCTAAAGAACGGGTCCAAAATACAGCCTGCTCATCATGACAGAAGGAAGTATTTCTCCATGTAGGTCTAGACTGTTGTGAAAAAGAATTCCTTGTTGCTTGACAGAATGGGCACAGAACGAAAGCAAGCTGCTGAAATTCTCAGCTGTAGAAAAGAATTGGCACTTGAGCCAGAGGATAACAGGTAATGAAGTGTCACCTGGGTGAAGAGGATGAAAAAAAAAATCTCCTCATTCCTGAAGCTGGCTGGAGGAGGTTGGTTCTATTTCCGCACGAGTATGGATGTAGAGTGGAAACCATGGCCTTAGCCCGAGGAACAGGCATGGGAAATGACAGAGAAGAGATATGCTGTCCCTCTGACAGTGCACGAGGATTTTCTCCACAGAAGAGCATGCCAGAAACTTCTGGAAAAGAAACACAGACACTGTAAAGGAACTGCAACCACCAGGGGAGGAGAAACCTGCAACTCTGCAGACCAGCTGGGTCCTAATTCCTGTCACCCCGAGGCGGGATCACAAGGTACTGCTGTCTCCTTTCCTGCCACATTCTGGTTAGGAAAAAAGCGTTTCTGGCCCCAGCTGTCCTTGCTGCTGCCCACTCCTGCTGATTCAGAGGAATAAATGTCAGAGGCAGAAGGACCAGGGAAACATCTTCAGGAACGTCAAGTTCTTGGCCAAGAAACCCGGGGCCTGGAGAGAGCTGGTGCGCCATTACATCTTCCTGCTGCTGATCTGGGTTTGGGCAGGGAAGATTGGGATTCCTTATACAGATGGTGTTTATGAACAAGATTCAGCTCTCTGAGCCATGCATTAAGATAATTAAATGAAGGCTTCTTAGCCTCAGGAGAAACATGCATAATGTGAACCAGAGGCATCATTTGCCCAGAAATTTCTTGACTGGCTGGCCAGGATTTAAGTTGAAGGGCGAGTCGGGGGTGGAGGGTACCACGTGGTGTACTGAAGGATGACTGTTATAGAGAATATTCCATATTAACATGAAAAGCAGAATGCGGGCAGAGAAGACAGAACTCGGAAAGGGGGCCAAAAGCAACGCTTGTGTCTAACCCCTTCCTCCACCACGATAACATGAACTTTTTATTATAACCCAGGCTTGCCAGTGTTGCCTTAACAGGTATCATGAGGATTAAGGGGCTGGACTTAGATGCTGATATAGCAGTGGCCAGCTATATGCTCTTTTGCAGAGAGAGAAGCTTGTTCAAATAGAATGTGGAGTCATGCTATGCCCGAATCTGTGAGGAACAAAGTGGCTAATGAACTGGGTGAAAGAATAGGCCTGCCTTCATTGTGGGAGTCTTTGGAAGGTCGAGAAAGTGAAAATTCAAAGTGAATATGTATTAAGGACTCATGCTGACTTATAAGGACTGTGTGTGCCCACATTCAGATCCCGCAACCCTCTTAGGAAGGTGCCACCTTGCAAATGAGGAAACTACAAGACAAAAGGGCTAAGTGGCCTAGTCCAGGGTCTTCAGCTAGTGAATGCCAAGCCAAGGTTTAAGACCAGTCTGGATCTAGAATCTGAGTGAGCCACCACACCACTCAGGCGTGTCAGGGTTGGAAGGACATGCTTTGTGGTTGATTGCTGGGAAACAGATAAGAGAGACTTGTGGATTTGGTGAGAGCTGCTCTCTGTTCAGTGGAAGCAAATGCTTGGCATGGTTTGCTAGCAAAGGAAGAAGCTAAGGGCATTGTCACCGATATGTATGACTGAATGACACAGAGAAAGTACAGAAGTGAGGTCTTGGCCCATGACGAGGATCTTCAGTGAGGTTGATAGCATTTTTTAAGGTGGGCATGATTCTGCGAAATAAGCCGTCAAGCAAGGAATATTAACTGAGAGCTCTCAAAAATGTAATTCTCAGCTAGTTTTATTGTGGGGTTCTTGTTTAGGCAGCCAAATCTCACAAGTCCTCACCTCTATGGGAAGAGCTATAGGCAATTAATAGCTGCTGGGCACGGGATCAGTCTTCTCCAGGGACAAGACCCCTGCTAGGTGGCCCAATCCCTACACTCAGCTCTAAAACACACTCATGCAAGCAACATTAGACGGACTCAACAGGCTGTATTTATATATATGTATGTGTACACTCATAATAATTTGAGAGGAAGTAGGGGAACGCCAGTGGTGTTGGGAGGGGGATACAGAGGGTTAGAAGTGATATAGTACTTATGTATGAAATCTTCAAAACATGATAAAAAGAAAAGTACAATTCCCATTGTATAATAAGTTATATTGATATGTCTAGATCCAGAAAATCCTCAATTTTAAGAGGAAAACAACATATTTGTTGTGTTTTGCTTTTCAAAGAACATGGTAATTTTGAAGAAATTTTTTAATAAGTTAGTATTAAGATCTCCAAAAAGCTAATTCAGTCCTGGGAGACATTTTGTTCTGCCACGTTCAGTGCTGGGCCAGTCAGCTAAGAAGAGGCAGAAAAATAACTCCTGTTCAAAGCAAAGTGTTTTAGCATGTCCTCCAAGAAAATTGGACTTCCATATACAAACTGTATACAAATGTTTTTGGAGGAAAAAACTAAGCAAGAAATAAATGTATTTCTGGAATAGTATAGTCAAAAGTAATCTGTGTATGGAGACAATTCACAAAAATGTGTGTTCTCAAGTATATTGCTGAGATTTTCAATAAAGGAACAAGAAGTGCAAGTGTAAAATCCATTTTATGCTTCTCCATGGTGTGACATTCCATCTGTATGACTAAGCGGCCTCCCTGGATGGTCGTGCCACTTGTAAGAGCATATTACTAGTACTGGCATGTACTGCCTGCTGTAGACACAGATGTATGCTATAAGACGTTTTTCCTTCCAATAACGTATAAATATCCACCCATTTTCTTTTCATCGCTTTTCTCCAACTCATTTTATTTTATATAAGACATTGCTATTACTGAAGTTGATGCTTATAGCTTATTCTTTTCAAAGAGTTTGGCCTCTGGTTACCACCAGAGTAGAGTAGAGTCAGGTCTAAACAGGATGAGATAGTGGAGGAGTAGAAGGCCATGGGGAAGTTAAGTGACCTTAAAAATGTGCTATTTGGAAGAATACTAGGATGATTGAAGCCAAGGGAGAAACTGAGGACACCACGGGAGACTTAGAAGTGTTTACAAAGGACACCTCTTATCCTCTCGTTCTCCTCTCTCTGGATTTTGGGTATCTCTCAGGCTCCTTGTGCTAACAAAGGCGTCTTTAGACTGCTGGATACACTGTGGAAAGGCTCGGTGTGGCCAGGCATGAGTTGCAAGGACATCCCCTCAAACGGTTGCTGGGGACACAGTCACTCTGAGCCCACTGGCCATTGTCCTGCTGTGAACATGATGTGGACAGTCAGAGGATAGGACAGTGCCTTCATCTGCGCAGCCTCTTGAGGTTATAAGGAGGTCTGTGTTCAGCGGTGCATTCTGGGAATCTGCGTACCTCAAAAACTGGGACTTCTGTTATGTCAGTGCCAATGACTGACTTTTTATATGATGCTTTTAACTTTTTGCAATAATGAAAATAACAAAAAAAAATGAATATAGTACTTAAAAAAAACCTGGAGCCTGTAAAGGCCAGCTTATTCTACTGGGGTTATTTTAAGGAATCTGAGTCCCTTGTTTGGCTTTTGTAGGCTAGTTGTAGGCTAGATATTGATTGAGATGAAGGTGAATGTCATGTAATAAATGGCTTCATATTTCAGGAGGCTATGAAGCAGATCACCCAGCTGCTGCCAGAGGACCTCAGGAAGGAGCTCTATGAACTCTGGGAAGTGAGTATACATACTAGACTTTTTTTTTTTAACTGTTACTGAATTTATATGGCTTATCCGTGCTTTAGTTGCAAAGGTAATGCTAACGGTCTCTATACTTTGTCCCCCAGCTGCTACAGAAATCTCTCTGTGCTGACAGAAACTTTTCGATGTCTTTGTTCCTGCTCTTCTTACCACCCCAGCACCCGTTGCGGCTCTTGGCACACAATGCTTGTATTTCCGACTTCTTTGTTCACAGCTGTGTACCCACACCTAATTCTTTTCTGTGTTCGCATTCATGTTCACGTCTTGTTCCTTTGTGTGTAGGCGCATGTGTGTATGTGTGAGTGGGGAGGCCAGAGGTCAACCTCAGCCATCATTCCTTAGGTGTCCTCCACCTTGTTTTGGGGACAGGGTCTCTCCAACAGCCTCTGAACTCCAGGGATTCACATGACCCCCTACCGCATCCACTCTGGGGTTACAAGCATGCGCTTCCTGGCTGGTTTCTTCACGTGGTTCTGGAGTTGAATTTAGGTCCTCTTGCCTGCAAGGAAAACCGACTAAGCCATCTACCCAGCCCGATTCTGAAAATGTGAATGACACTCTTAAAACAAGGCAGATGACATCTGAGGAATGACAGCTGAAGTCGTTCTCTGGACCCATGGCTTTGGGAGAGTTCAGAACTGAGATTTAATCGCACCGTACCGAGTTGTAGATCTGAGACCTTGAATACTGTTCTTTTACTGAGTCTGTTGCCCATCCATGAAAGAACAAAGTGAAGCCGGGTGGTGGCGGCGATGTCTTTGATCCCAGCACTTGGGAGGCAGCGTCTACAAAGCAAGTTCCAGGACAGCCAGAGCTGGTACACAGAGAAACCCTTTCTTGGGGTGGGAAAAGAGAACAGAGTGAAATCAAGGTGAAAGGCGTAGGCTGGGCTCCCCCAAGGGCTCACGAGGCTGAAAAGAAAGGGCAGGGGGAGTGAAAAAGCAGGCCTAAATGTTTCCTGTCATTCTTTCTGTTTTCTACTGGTTCTTCTGTCCAGAGCACAATACCTCTCCTTGATGGAGCCCCTCAGCCTGCCTTCTTTCCTGCTCTTGGATAGCCCTTTCTTCATCCTTCCCAATGCCCTCTGTCAATTCTCCCATTCCCGTCCAATCCCCCTCATTCCCATCCAATCCCTCTTTGACACCTCTGCCCTCTGAATCACATTCCCTTATCCGGGCTCCTACCCTTCTCTGCTTTTCCTGAAGATATCTTCCCACTCCCTCTTATGCGGAATCAGATTGTCACTTGGGAGGAAAATGGGACGTGTCTAGAACTGGACCCTGAACTTTCCCTAGATATCCCATGGTCTGCAGCATCAGAGTTGGTAGTACCCTGTCCTTGCAGTGGTTTGACTCAAACATGGGGTGAAGTAAGTCTTTCCAGGCACAGGGACCAGAGCCTTGAGCCTGAACACCCACAGGTAAGCTACTTCATTGTAGTTAGTCTGTCTTTCTTGTAGGAAACAAGAGTCCTACCTGCTCATCCATAACTAAGAAGCTCGACGGGCTTAGAAAACTAGGTGTTAAAATCCTTCGTCTGATCTAGTTTATTTATAAGCAGAATTGAACCTCAGCTACCATGGGTTTTTTGAGTCATCGTTCATCCCTTACCGTGTGAAAGTTAATGGCTTTAGCGGATAAATAGGTTTGATTTCTGAGTGCCGCCTTAGGCTCCCTGCTAGAGGCAGTCTATTGTATGCACTCCGTGTGTTAGTGTTCTAAAATAAGGAATTGCTGGAGTCTGCTGAGACACCATGGACCTTTAGTAATTACCTCGTGAGGAGAATTCAGTCCGGGATGGTGTACATGGAGTCTAGCCTGGAGCTGCTGCAGAAGGTATCCGTTACAGTATACCAGAGTTTCTTCGGGGAATAGTGGTCCATTGATGGAGGAGTGTTTATGTGTTACTTTCATTATTAATAAAGAAAACTGCCTTGGCCCTTTAAGAGAAAATTAGGTAGGTGGAGTAGACAGAACAGAATTGTGGGAACAAGGAAGTAGAGTTGGGGAGACGCTTCAGGCAGTCTCCAGAGTGAGTCTCCATGCTGCTCCTCTCCGAGATGGACGCAGGTTAAGATCTCTCCTGGTAAGCCACACCTCGTGGTGCTACCCAGATTACTAAATATGGGTTAAAGGAAGATGTGAGAATTAGCCAATAAGAGGCTGAAACTATGGGCCAGGCAGTGTTTTAAAAGAATACAGTTTCCGTGTAATTATTTCGGGTGTAAAGCTAGCCGGCAGCCGGGTGGCGGGACTCAGCCCCGCCGCTTCCTCACTACAGTCCATGTCTCAGCATATACAGCATTAAAAGCATGCTCCATTAGGTCAGGTAGCAGAGTAGCATAAGACTGTGCATCATCCATGCAGAGAAAAAGAAGAGGCCTGAGTGTGTGAAGTGAATTCCATTATCTCTTAAGGACAAAACATTCCCAGAATTTGGGAAGCTTCATAAGAATCTGCCCGCCTTTGCCTCTTTTTGTTCTAAATGCAGTGGCAGCATCTATAGAATTATTTTCTTAGTAACCAGCAACGAACTGGAAATTTTACTGCAAATTCTACAGGTTTAAAAATCATATCTTCCAAATCAACTATTGCAGTTACTTAGAATTTTTGACTTGAAGAGATATAAAACACTTGATAACTCCCAAATAGGTAATGGTTTTTCCATCTTGTACGTGTCTTTGACTGACTGGATGAGCTTATCAAAGAATACTGGTGTCCTTGGCATTCCCTGCCCATTCTGGTCCCCACCTACCAGCTGTGTGGTGACATCCCTATTTGTCTGTGTCTGTGTCCCAGCTTCCTGGATTGGGGCTACATTACAACTCAGTCACTTCTGCAGAGACCCTGTTTCTATATAAGTCACAGTCATAGGTCACATTTAAGGTCCCGGGCAGACAGGGATTTTTCAGCACAATAGGAGACATAGCAATTGATGCCTAGCTCATGATAGTCTATGGATTCTGGTATTCTACTGCCAGTGTCCACATGCTTGTTTTCTTGGTTATTACTTATGTGACCTAGGGCAATTTAATTCCTCCATGCCTGCATTTCTTCGTCTGTGATATGGCAGTCTATAGACATGGGGATTAAAGTAATTAGTGTAAGACACTTAGAACATTTGTGAGTTCTCGCCCCTGTCTCTAATCCACACACACTATATTGTCTGCCTTCAGTCCTGATGTTGCTTTAGGAAATTGGTACCTAGAATAGAGCTTAGGGTAATACTAGCTGCAAAGAAAGTACCAGTAGGTTGATACTGAAGCGTGGTCACCACAGCTGTTCAGCAATTTAAACAGCTGCCAGTCCAGAGGTTTAAGGGGTTAGACATTCTGGATTGTCCTCTGTCTTTCATCATAAAGATGAAATTATGTTTCAGTAAGCCAGGAGGAAGTGTGTCCATTTTGCTCGTGTCTGAAAGCACCACAGGCAGCTGTGATTGTGGTTGTGCTGTGTTGTGAGAACATCACAAACTGTCTACCTGCCACCTGCACTGCATTTTAGAGAATGACCTTCAAGCCCCAAAGCGCACGTGGGTCCAGCCATACTAAATGCCTAACCAACTGCCCATCCGCTCTTTCTCTTCTGCCTGAAATTTTCTCTCAGTACTGTCGGGTGTCAGTCAGTTGGAAACGCAGTTGGGTTAACACGTTCCCTTTTTACAAATGACTTCTCATCCATCTTCTGATTAGAGTAGAACAATGTCAGGCTCCTTGGAGTCAGGAGCAAAAACCACCAGGAGGTCAGAGAAAGGAAGGTATGGAAGGCAGACTCACAGAGCCAGCATTCCCAACTTTCCTCCCTTTCTCCTCTACTGTCAGGACCTAGGGCTGCCTTCTAATCCTGCTGCTTAGGAAACTCTAGCCTGAGTCACTGGGTGATTTGCCTTTTCCAGTCCACCTGCAGGTGGCAGAGCCCTGTGTGGGATCCTCTCTCACCTCAGTGCCACATTCCTGAAGAGGCTCAGGCACATCCCTTTCTGTCTCAGTGTGTCCATTGCTCCCTTCAACCACCTGCCTTGCTACCTCTCTCTCCATTTTATAGCAGATTGTCTCTTCTGTTCCTGTTTGTTTTTAATTAGGGAAGTAAAGGCTGCATAGATGTGGACTTTCTTAGCTCTGTATGAGTTTGTAGGTCTATGTCTGTGTAATGTTTTTTTGAAGCAGGTCTCCCCGTTTGCCACATTTTTCTACTTCCCTTCATGACTAAGCAGGTAAAGACTTGTCCATACCCCAACTCTGTTCTTTGAAGTTCACTGCAGTGTGACTGCTAGCCACCCCCACCCCATCACAGCTTTTGCTGAAAGCCCGTGCTGCTTCTGTGTGGCTTACCCAGCAAGTCCTCCTTTGCTGTGTGCCATCTGGCACTTGGTGACATGTGGCTCATCCCTAGAGTATCTGGTATATTCATTCTTGATTGTCTTTCATCTTTCCATTTATTTGTGTGTGTGTGTGTGTTATAGAGGTGTGTGTATACCTGTCAGTGTATCTGCAGAGGCACAGGAAGATGCCATGTGTCCTGCTTTATTGTGCTCTACCTTATTTCCTTGAGACAGGGTCTCTCAGTGACCTGGAGCTACACTGGCAGCCAGTAGGCCCCAGACTTCCTCCTGTCTCCACCCTGCATCAGCACTGCGATTACAGACGTGATACATTAAGCTGCAGCCATAGTAGGCTTTTTACATAAGCTCTTCACGGGTTCAAGTTCAGATCCTCCTATGGGAACAGCAAATACTCTTATCCCCGAGCCATCTCCCAGCTTCTCAGTCCTGGTTCTTTCTGTACCTTTCTGGAAGTTTCTTTGGAGTTTCTGCACATGTTCCTCTTAGCCCATCTTCAGACCCTGTGTCCCCTCACAGCACTAGGTGCATGGACGTCTTTCCTCTCTGCAGCCTTATAGGACTTCACTCTTCACCTCTGACCTCCCCTCTTTGGCCTCAGGAGCAGTCTGTCTCTAAAGCACCATACTCAGAATCAAGAGCATAAGACCCAGGCCCACCCACATATGCACAGGAACCCCAGCTTCTAAGGTCCGTGGCCATGCTCTTTATTATTTTTTCCCTTTTTACTTTTAATAAAATCTTTTTATTATGTAAAACGAATCATGCAAAGCCTTGAAAAACCAATGGATAGCATAGTTAGTTGCTAGAAGGGTAACATCCCTATAACTTCCACTCAGATCCATACATAGAACTTGGTCCTGTCTGTGTCTTATCCAAATGACATATTTTCCCGCACACCACCCCTGCCCGCTCTAGTACCCACCACCCTCATTTTCATAGAAACTCTTTTGGATGCCATCTTCATCTTAGCATTCATCCTTGGATGTTGTACTTCAATCTTGTGTATATTTTTTAAATTTAACATGTCCTCCAGATCTCCTTGGGTCTAAAGTATCTCCCTTCATCCATTTCTTTTTTCTTTCAAGTTATCTGTTGAGAATTCTTAACTACTGAGTCCAAAAAAGTTGCATACTCTTTGCTGAGGTCTTCTATGATTTGATACAGGTTGGCAACTAATCAAACTCAGGCTGGATCCTTTTGACAACATGGTGGGCGGGTGTGGTGCCCATTCAAAAGGTACAGGGACTCGTGAGGAGAACTGAGTGTTTGAGAGAAAATGCTAAGAAAATAAGACAAGAATCATGTGGCTTCAGTTTCTTTAAAACACAGAATTGGTCCTGGAATGTGTTTTCTGCCCCTCTCGGGTGTAGTGGAAGGAAGGAGGGAGTCTACTTCAGATCATTCATTACAGCTAGTTATTGTTATTCGTTTATAGGCCTTTGTGGGAAAACATGGTTTGCCACATGTGGCCGGTCCTTGTGATTATACACTTTACTCGGGTGACTCTTTTGAACCCTCAGAGTACAGATTGTCCGAGACTAAAGTTGGCTATTACATGAGACTTTAGTCCGCCTCATTTCTCCCAGATCCTTCCTCTTCTGGAGCAGAGACGGTATGTAATGATTGCCTTTTCTTTATGCTTGTATCCTCTCAACCTTGGAGGTTGCAGGAAGGTAGTATTCTTCTCCGAAACCCTTTGTATCTTCATTTTTAAACCATTCATTTCAAAACTCCATTTTTTGTTTTTAATTCTCTTCGGCACACTTATCACGCTCAGTTGTTCTTGGATTCCACATTATTTAGATTTCTTTCTAAAATAACATTTATCTAATAATGTTTTCCTAGGTTGTTCTTTAATGTCATATTGTGTTGCATGTGTGTCTGTGTGTGTATATATATTAGTTCTTTTGGGATAGTTTGTGGTAGGTTTGATCTCTTTGATGAGAATGTCTCTTTGATGTGAATGTGGGGTGTGTGACTTTACTTCCCATTCTACCATCTAAGTTAGTGTGGCATCTGATCACTGTGCTTTTCTGTTACTCATTTTAGTTTGAAATTGTATTTCCTGAAGTTTTAGAAGGACATGTAGTTCTCCCTCCCCAGTGTAATTCGGTGGTGGTGGTGGTGGTGGTGGTGGTGGTGGTGGTAGGTTGTGCATATTTTTATGTAATGTGAGGGAAATATGGAGGTTTGTTTTTAGGGACTTCCCAACTATGTTTCCCTTTCCTATTTTTTTAGGTCTTTATTTTTCCATCTTGATAACCTTTACCATACTCAGTTTTGATTCTCTTGCTGTCATGGCTCCGTGTCCCTGTAGGATGACCCAAAGGTCAGACAGGGGTGACTCTCCCTATGTAGCTCCTTGTGCTCATCTCCTGCTAGGGTGCACAGGATCTTGCTTGCCCAGTGTCTGTCTGTAAACTTAAGAACTCTCACAGCCTATTTTGAGTCCCTCTTGTATTGCAGTGGTTTCTCCAGACAGATGCTGGTCTTAAACACGGCTCGTGGATGCAGGTGGGCTGTCTCACTTGCATATAGTTTTATTGTATTTATCTTACTTCATCGTTAGCACTTCTCAAATCCTCCCATATGTTCCTAGCCGTGCTGCCGTGATTATCATGCTTTGACTCATGCTACAAAGTCTTGGCCTCTGATTCCCCGGCTTCTAGCTTAACTGCTGTCCATACTGCAAGTTAGAGTGATCTTGTGGGCATCAAATCTGAGTACGCTTCTTCCTGTTGGGTCCTTGCCTTGATGCCTGGGATGCACAGTAGCCGAGAGTCCATACAGGAAGCCCAGGCCCCGGAGGCACAGACCCTTACTTTCATCTGTAGCCTTTTCTCTTTCCTCTTCTGTCCTGTGACTCTCAGGCTGATGTTAGAAACCACTCTTGTGGTTCTTTAAATGTCAGAAGACTTCTCACCCTGAGAGCTTGGTCTATAGTGCTCTTTGCTGAACCCTGACATTAAAAAAAATGTATTAAATTTATTTATTATCCATGTGCATGTGTGCATACGCATACATGACACAGCATGTATGTAAAGGTCAGAGAACAACTTGTGGTTGTTGGTTCATTCTTTCCAGCATTTGTGTTCCAGTGATCAAATTCAGGTCGTCAGGCTTGGCGTCAAGCACCTTTACCTGCTGACTGCTGCGGCATCCCCCGCAACCCCATACCTTTTTACTGAAAGATAAAATTAGAGAATGCCTTTACAGTGAATTATTTAAGGGAAAAACCCAACAGATTGCATGTGGTTTAAAATATTCTGTAAATTCATTAGAATTCTCTGCGCCATCAGCTGTTAGTTTGCTTTCTATCGCTGTGATAAATACCATGAGTAAAACCAACTTGGCAAAGACAGGGTTTATTTGGCTTACAAGTTCTAATAATAGTTCATCATTGGGGGAAGTCAGGATAATAACTGAAGCAAGAGCAGAGGCATGAACCACAGAGCGCTGTTTACAGGCTTGCTTGGTCTGCTTTCTTATGCAACCCAAAGCCATCTGCCCAGGGGTAGCACCACCCTCAGTGGGATTGTGCCCTCTCAATCAGTCATTAATAAAGAAAATGCCCCTACAGACATGCCCCTGGGCCATTCTGATGGTGTAGTGGGGGGCTGCGGGCCGCTTCCCGCCGCCAGGCTCCTGGCCACCTGGCTAGCTTATGCCCCGAAATAACAACACACAAACTGCATTCATTTAAACACTGCCTGGCCCATTAGTTCCAGCCTCTTACTCACATCTTGATTAACCCATATTGAATAATCTGTGTAGCACCACGAAGCCTTACCGGGAAGATTCTAGCGTAAGTCCATCTTGGGCTAGAGCTTCATCGCGTCTGGCTCAGAGAAGAGAGGCATGGCATCTCCCCCAGAGAGGAGAGGCGGGGCAGTTGTCTGAGCCATCTACCTCACTTCCTTCTTCCTGTTCTGTCTACTCCACCCACCTAAGGGCTGGCCTATTAAATGGGCCAAGGCAGTTTCTTTATTAACGAATGAAATCAACACAAACAGAAGACTCTCCCACATCATAATGGAGTCAATTCAGTCTGGAGTCTCTCTTCCCAGGAGGCCTGGTTTTGTATCAATCTGACAAAAAAATGGCCAGCACAACAATATACTTGATTTTCTAACACTCTGAAAGGTTTTTTTTCCTCACTTTGAGCAGAAAAGAAGTTCTACATTGATTTGCTTAGAGTATTCAGGTTCCTTTGGCTAAACTGTGAACTTGAATTTATTTAATAGAATGATATAACTATGAATGTGAATGTACACTTAAATAAAATGTAATTTCTTAAAAGTGCCTTTGAGATAAAGCAAAATATATTGGGCTTCATGTTTAAATGATTCCCCTTTGTAAAATTCAGCTCTTCCCAAATTCAGATGGTTGCTTTTATAAGGAGAGGGCTTTGAACACAACCTAAGAAACCTCGGTAATTTGTACCATGTGTCCATGCCGAGAAAGCATGACAGGCTTGTTATCTGAACATATCTGGGTCGGATTACAAATAAGGATTCTTCCGGAAACCAGTTGGGAATACTTTGATCCTAATAGAAGAATGATCCTGTGTAGCCTTAATTGGAACTTGTGGCAGGTGGAACATTCTGCTTGGAGAAGAAAGTTCCCTGGAACTCCCTGTGTGACTCAGGAGTAGGGGACAGTGTGAAGAGAAAAGGTGAAAAGGCCCCTCCCCTCCCACCACATTCACTGTCTCCTGCCACCAACACACACATAAAATTCATAGATTCTAATGTCCCCAGTAGTTATAATTCAGGGGGACTTAACTGCTCTAGGTAGATCACAAGCCCAGAGATTTCCAGGTAAACTTGTAATGAAAAGTAATTAGCAAAGGTATTAATTAGCTTAGAGGAAAAAAACACTCTGAGTGAAATGAGGAGAGAATGCAAACTTTGAGAAGTGTAAAATGAAAAAAAAAATCTTGAAGTTAGCTAGATTTCTTCTACTCAACTCAAGTGGACCAAAGTGTCTGATCTTAGAGCTAGGGAAATAAGGCAGTTTGTAACATGCTTGTTTTATAAGCATGAGGACTTGAGTCTGATCCCCAGAGCATGTGTTAGAGAAAAGGGAGGGGGGAAGGAGGGAGGGAGAGAGGGAGAGAAATAGACATGCAGTCAGTCTCTAGTCCAGGGAGGCAGAGACAAGCAGATCTCTGGGGTTCACTGACCTTCTAGCCTACACAGCAAACCACAGGCTGATAAGAAATCTTGTCTCTTTCAAACAAGATGGATATCAATTACAAACATGTTCGTCTGCACACATGTGGACACACATGCACATACATTTTTTTAAAAAAAGGATGTTGATCTTCCTGGACAGTGGTGGTGCACGCCTTTAATCCCAGCACTTGGGAGGCAGAGACAGGTGGATCACATTAAGTTCAAGACCAGCCTGGTCTACAAAGGGAGTTCCAGGACAGTTAGGACTGTTGCACAGAGAAACCCTGTCTCAAGAGAGAGAGAGAGAGAGAGAGAGAGAGAGAGAGAGAGAGAGAGAGAGAGAGAGAGAGAGAGGGAGAGAGAGAGAGAGAGAGAGGGAAGGAAGGAAGGAAGGGAGGGAGGGAGGGAGGGAGGGAGGGAGGGAAAAGAAAAGAATGTTGGTCTTGAAACCAAGACAGTAAGAGAAGCATTTGCAAGTGTTTAAGATGTGTTTATCTGAGAGACTTCCAGAGCATTGGGTGGCATCTGCGGACTGTTCTCTTGCATGATATCCTAGTGTTAAACTGGGCCCTGAAGTCAAGTGTCTCCAATTATCAGTATGCAGTGGAGAAATGCAGTTGGTACTGAACACTTATTCCCTAAGCTGTGACTCTGACTCTAGGTACCCAAATAGGAAATTCCCAAGACTCCCCAGTGAGGCAGTCTAATCATGCCCTTTCTATATCCCTTTCCTTAGGAATATGAGACCCAATCTAGTGCAGAGGCCAGATTCGTGAAGCAGCTGGACCAGTGTGAAATGATCCTTCAGGCATCAGAATATGAAGACATGGAGAATAAACCTGGGAGGCTTCAAGACTTCTATGATTCCACAGCAGGTACTCATGTTCATAAACTCATAAACGTTGACTTAGTTGGGCTTAATTTTAGTGTGGGGACTGATGGTCCATAAGTTGCAAACCCCTTGTTGGTTCTCTCCTCTGACCTTTCAAGAAGAACATCTGGAAAGAAAATGGTAGTGTTGCGATGGCTAGTTGAGATGCCATTGGCACTCAAGGACATGTTCACATTCTGCTTCTGCCAACTGCCAGCTGGTGGTCTCTTGCTATCTCAGAGCCTGTGCCTTGTCTGATAAATAGGAACCAAAACTACTTTCTTTAGTCCAAAATTGCGTTTCACAGGGAGATAATGCATGGGAAAGGGCTCTAATCTGTTAGTGCTTTAGAAATGTAAGATTGGGATAGAAATCATGAGTGACTTAAAATAGGTCTTCCATGTAGACAGAAGTTTCTATCCCACCCAGTCCCACAAACAAATAAACAGAGGCTTATATTAATTATAAACTGTTTGGCCTATTGCTCAGATTTATTACTAACTACCTCTTACAACTAGCCCATGATTCATATCTATGTTCAGCCACATGGCTGGGTACCTTTTCTCACTATGGCATTATTATTTTGCTTCCCCTGCTTCTGACTGACAACTGCATCTCTGCCTTTCCTCTTCCCAGAATTCTCCTAGTCTGGTTACCCTACTTATACTTCCTGCCTGACTGCTGGCCAATCAGTGTTTTATTAAACCAATACAAGTGACAAATCTTTACAGTATACAAGAGCATTATCCCATAGCATTTCCCCTTTTTTTCTTTTCTCAACAAGAACCCGGAATCTAATCAGCTTTGTTTAGTTTTTTTTTTTTTCCTGACCGTTATCCATAACTTGTAATCAACACTCAAAACAAAGACAAACATCCAAAATCCATTTTTTGGGAATGTGGATGTAGTTTTTTAGGCTACTTCCTGCTGATTGGGGTTGCTGATAATCTTATGGGGACCCAAAGAAAATTTAGGATTATGGTCAAGTTCTTACTGGAGTATTCTGTTAGGCTGGATTATCTTGGCCAGAAGTCTTGAGGCTGCTCTGGATGTAGACATAGAGGAAACTGCAACATAGGTGCTCTGAAATGTTGGATCATTTGTGCCACCCATTCCCACTGGAGATTCTTCAGGGGGGGTCTTCCTTGATCAAACCTTATTTTTCTTAATCCAGAATGAATCCACAGCCTCTCATTTCCTGCGGAAACAAAAGCAAAATCTCTTCTCCAAAGTAACATGTCTTTTGACTTAAATTTTGAAGTCAAGGCATTTTCAAAATATATAGGTTGGATTAATTCAGCAGCATTTATAATCAGATGTCTTTTAGCAGCTGTTGCTTCTTCCTCAGCAGTCGAACAGTTCAAAGACAGCAGAGTAACATACACTTCCACATTCTTACCAGGTGAATGTCACCATCAGTTCAGTATCTCATAGCACAGCCATGGACTCATGAGACATGGGTTTGGATCTTGCTTATGCCACATATAACCATGTAAATCTAATAAATCACTAAGGCTCTTGAGTCTTGTTTTCTCTTCTTTGTAATGGAAATACTTAAGCTTGGTGTTGTGCCTGCTTCTAATCCTAGCACCCAGGAGGTAGCTGCAGAAGGGTCCAGTTTGTGGCTAGGCTCAGCTACATAGTAAGACTCCGTTTTCAAAAATAAGAGCCAGGGATAGAGTTCAGTAGTGGAGTACTTGCCTGGCATGTGTGAGGCTCCAGATCCCATCATTCAGTATAGAATGGGGACATTAGCAGCACCTACATAATAAACAGGATTGTGTTGGAGGAAATCCTGTGATCTGATTAGAGAGGCACCTGCACTGTCGGCTGCCTTCATTTTGATCGTTTACAAAGCAAGCAGCTACACCCACTGTTGGAGATGGATGTTCTATGGTGTCTTAAAATATAACTCCCTGTCCATTTCCTGGGAGCCCTGTTGGATCAGTCAGTCCAGTCTCTATTTTCCCTGAGAGGGCTACAAGGACTGGCCTTTCTCTGACCTGCCATGACCCTTGTGTGGCCTCCCCAAACTCATGAAAGTCCTGGCTCACAGACTAATCTCCAAAATATTATTTTCATGAGCGTGAAGTTGATGCAAGTTTCTGAGCACAGCGCCTTAGGCCACTTGGCCACCCTGACCGCAAGTTTCTTTTTCTCTTCTTTCAGCCCCATTCCCTCTGCTCTAGACAGGGAAGTCAGTTCACACTGGACTGTCGCTTTGACCTTCCCCGTACATATGGGCATCAGCTCATCTTTTGGAGGGTGGGCAGAGAGGGGTGGAGTGGCGATCAGACTTGGGGCCTTGTGCATGCCAGGTAAGTACTTCAGAGCTATGCCCTAGGCTGATATCTTTATTTTAAAAACACCTGGCTTTCCTCTTTCTAAAACATAACCTCCCGACACTTTTGGCTGACCGAGAAAGTCTGAGGACCTGCTGCTACCCATGTTTCTGGCATTCTTTCCTAATCCACTCTCTGAGACTTCATTGTTCCCTTTTTGCTCAGTCTGCACTTGGTTTCAGTGTGCTCCAACCTTGCAGTCTCCCTCGGGCGCTGCCCTTTGGTTAGCTTCAGTTACTGCCACACAACATCTCAGATGACCAACTTACAATAAGGAAGATTTCTTTTGGCTCAGAGTTTTAGAAGTTTTAGTTGGTGATTGCTTGGCCCCATGGCTTCGGATGGTGGCGTAACATGGTTTTGGTCTAGTTGGAGCGCAGCTGTTTGCCTTCTCCTTCAAGGACATGAACTTGTAACTCTACCTGCTAGAGGCTTTCCCCCTTCTGTATGTGTTGTCTGAGTTTGTTTTAACAATACGATAGCAGTAGGATCAAGTGGGATCAGGTGGTTATAACAGAAGCCATGGAGCCTGCAATGTTTCCCATCTGGTATTTGACTTCCATGGTTTGCTGGCCCATGTTATTCCTGACAGTTGGGTTCCGGGGAACATAGTTCACAGGAATTTAACACACAGGCCATGTTTGTGCCATCTTTGCACTTTACAGTTAGGTGTCTTCAGTTGTTATAGTCACAGTGGGAAAACAGAGAGTTAAATACAAGTAGAATTTTAAAAAAAATCAAACTGTGTGAGTGGAGTTGTCTAGCTCGAAGTGTGTCTTTTGCTGAGAAAGAAGCTTAAGCCCAGAGAGATGGTGGCTTGTCTACAGCCAGCTGAAGGAGAGTCTCCTGTTTGCACTATAGCGCACTGCTTCCATTCAAGAGTTAGTAAATCAATCTAATGCAGCCGATTGGAGAAATGACTTCTCAGTACCCCAGCGACAGATGTGTAAGGAAAGGACTCATTCCTAAGCACATATATGTAAGAGCAAAGATAAAGACGGAGCTAGCAAGTCAGGTTCACGGGAAGGGTTAGAGGAAGGGATGGGCAAATGATATAATTATATTTTCATTTTAGAAATTAAAATATCATTAATTAACAAAGAAAAGGTTTTATCAAAGAAGTATAGGGAAACATATAAACTGCATCTATTACAACTGAAATTGTTTATTACATTTATTTACCTGATAGTAGATGGGGGCATGTCATAGCTCACGTGTGGAAGTTAAAGGAAGCTTTCGGGAGTTGGTCCTCCCCTTCTACCCGTGGGCTCCGAAGTGGAGCTCAGCTTGACAGACGTGGCAGCAAGTTCCTTGATCTGCTGAGTCATCACACCAGCCCTATTACAGCAGTTTTGAAGGGAGCCTCAGGTTCTAGTTTTGGGGTTTTCTCTAATTCACACCACAGCGCTGCCCTTTTCCTGGTCTTGCTTTCTGAATCCTATTGCTTTGGGGAACAGCAGAGTCTGTGACTTTCGGGCTGGGTGACAAATGGAAGGTGGAGGATGAAACTGGAGAGATAGCTTTGGGGCCAAGGTTCTGAGGGCCTCATGGGTCAGTGTAGTCAGGGCTTGTTAGCTGGCCACCTATACTAGGTCTCTGTAATGATTTATACTAGATGAGGATGGGGTCACTGTCCAGAGCAGAAGCCTGGGGAGGACTGAGGAACAGGGACAATGGCAGACATCAGCTACTTGAGATCTTAACCAAAGGGAGCTTATATTCTTTATACCGTGGTCTTCCTGTAGGCCATTTTCTTTTCTGTTCTGTTTTGTTTTGATACGGTTTCTCTGTATAGTCCTGCCATTCCTGGAACTCTGCTGTAGATCATGCTGGCCTCAAACTCAGAAATCCTCTACCACCTGAGTGCTGGAATTAAAGGCATGCACCAGCACCACCCAGCCAGCCAGCCATTTTCTATGTGAGAACTGTATCCCCTTAATTCATTGTAGTTTTGGAAGAGATGGGTCTGCCGTCTGGGCTCTCACTCCCAAGCTTCCCCTGTAGTCCCTGGGAGAGACATTCAGGGGCTGCCTGGTGCTGGTTCCTCTACATATTGAGAGACTAAATGATGATTCTTTGCCTGATTTTCATTCTTGCACTCTGGCTAAAGGGTCTCCTTTACCTGTTCCTGGGACCCAGAATCTCCTGCTTTGAAGTATGGCCAAGTTCACAGAAGAGAGCTCCTGATAGCCATGGGGTCAAACTGAAGAAATGTGTGTCTTCTCTTGTTAATATAGAAATGTTTCCCCTTCCCCAGGAAAATTCAGTCACCCTGAGATAGTCCAGCTTGTTTCTGAACTGGAGGCAGAGAGAAATGCCAACATAGCCTCGGCCTCTGCGGAGCCAGGCTCCTGAGTGCACCTCGCGACTCTGCTGCCCTATTTTCTTCTCTGCTTCATGGGAACGTGTTTTTCTGCTGTGGCTCTGAAGATTTCCTAAGATGAGAATCTATCTTCCGTTGTCCGGACTTGAGCAACAGTGTGATATAACCCCGGTCCTAAAAGAAGCCACCAAACTGGAAGTGGTCAGGAATATGCCATGGGCGAAGGCTCGAGAGGAGAATGCTTGTTTTGTGAGTAAAATAAACATTAAACACTCCAGACTTTGGCTTCAGTTTTGAATGTCTTCAACTACCTTTTTTAGGCTTGGTTATTAGCTTATATTATTGAAGAACAGATTCATTGGAAGGTAGAACATTTAGTTATAATCACTTTTTAAATGTTTATTTATTTATTCATTCATTTGGTTTTTTGAGAAAGGGTTTCTCTATATAACAGCCCTAGCTGTTCTGGAACTCACTCTGTAGACCAGGCTGGCCTCAAACTCACAGAGATCCTCCTGCCTCTGCTTCCTGAATACTGGGATTAATGGCGTGTGCTACCACTGCCCAGCTATTATTATTATAATTATTATAATGACTTTTCAGAACAGATTCTTCTTCTTCTTGAGGGTGCAATGGTGAGTTACTACTGTGTGCAGTAGTCCTGTGCCCTCACCCAGGTGAGATGCTCTTGAGGCCAGCGTCTGTTGCTGTTTGAGAGGTGGTTTCATTCTGGCTGGTCCAGGCCCTCCTAGACTCTTCTCCTTCCCAAGTATTAGCATGTGGCATCATGCCCATCTTGAGCCAGATGTTTAATTTTACTGTGTGGTGCTTCAGGCCCCTGATTGTAGATTTTCAAGCCTGCTCACAGTCTGTCCTCCTTCCCAGTGCATCATCATCTGAGGATGTATTTTAGGGTATAATATTTCCAATGCCAGCCAGGTGGTGGTGGCGCACGCCCTTAATCCCAGCACTCGGGAGGCAGAGGCAGATGGATCTCTGTGAGTTCGAGGTCAGCCTGGCCTACAAGAGCTAGTTCCAGGACAGCTAGGACTGTTATACAGAGAAACCATGCCAAGGAAAAAACAAACAAACAAACAAACAAAAAACAAACAAAAACACTGTACTATTTCCAATGCTGTGTGTGTCCTCCCCTTTCCTTATTTCTTTATGATTTAATTTCTTGGTTATAATAACAGTTATGAATGTGTGTTGCCGGGGTCATTGCATTAAAAGTAGGTATCTGCCAACTTCATCTTTCTTCTTTATTTCTCTTCGGTGGGAATAATAATCCCTTTCACATGGCTTTAGTTGTATACTCTGTCGAAAACTGTGGAAAAGATGGCCATCCATTGCAAGCCTCCCTGGTAATTCAGCATGAGCAATGAGCCTTCTACTGGAAATGTCATCTTCCAATGGAAGGAGGCCTTTGAGGCTGGTGTGGAACATTCTAAGTAGCGTTTCTCTGGAAACTCTGCAGTATCCATGGATACGCTGTCTGCAGGAAGCAAGATACATGATTTCTGCAAAAGCAACCATGTGTATGATATCGACTGAGTTGAAAGGTAAAGAATGTGAAAATGTTATTTTTTAAGGTCTTATTAGTAAGAAAAAAGTCTACCTATTAGTATTGTGGGGTCTTTTCTGTTGGTTTGGAAATTTTCACAAAATAACTCAAACACAGTTCAAGAATATGTGAGCAGAGCCTTTTCCATGGGAAAGCTTTTCTGGGCTTTGATTTGCTGTGTTGTGCCCACTGCGATTTCTCATGATGTCAGGGCAGTCTGGAGGCTGTGGAAGCCTCTGCTGACTCAGGCCTTACTCTTTTTATATCATTACCTCAGTTTAACATTTTCCTGCCAAGAGGCAATTCACAATGAGAACTCACCTAACCTTCATTTTGGAGAAAAAGAAAACAATGGGACTGTGACTAAAATCTTAATAAAAACCACACTGGAGCTCAGTAAGGAAAGATAACTCTTTAATCCATCAGCAATGTCTACCAATATTGGAACATTTTTGCTTTTCCTTGGAGGATTCTTGCTGCCTGCCCAGACTGGTCTTCTACCAAGTCCTACAATTATGATTCAGAGTAAATAATTATTCTTGGGTTGAATTCAAGAAAAAAAATCATTTTGGTCACTGTTTTCCCTGTGCCTTGCATTTCTCCAGCTGTGACATTATTCTCTGTGCCCTTGTGTTTGTGCTCTGGGTGAGTGACTGCCCCTGTGGATTATGAGAGATGACCTTGGGACTCAGGATTTTCGTGTATGTCGTCTACAGTTTCAAGGTGGGGAGCAGTGATCTTGAGGGGAGACTTGCTGCTGGTGGTGGTATGACGAGTGTGTCCAGGTTCAAGGCTGGGAACCTGGGTCGGATACA
Source organism: Arvicola amphibius (assembly GCF_903992535.2). Classification (NCBI taxonomy): domain Eukaryota; kingdom Metazoa; phylum Chordata; class Mammalia; order Rodentia; family Cricetidae; genus Arvicola; species Arvicola amphibius. Next base: position 38,627,407 of record NC_052054.1, read on the forward strand.
GTATGAGTGTCCAGGTTCAAATCACAGTGACTTGTTTTAGTTAATAGGTCTATTTGGTATATTTTACAAATGTGTCATAGATTATATCCCTGCTACCAAACAGCCAACCGGTTTCTGTTGTGAAGAAAAAAAGTTTACAACGTTAAAGGAAAAGGTGGTCACAGGGAGCTGGGTGTCTTTTCGTCCAGGTGAACAATGTGTAAATTGGAAATTCGTCCTAACCCACCTTCTCCTGTGTTGGGAGCAGTGAGACCCCAGATCCTGAATTTCTTGTAATCCCCTGATCTGAGTGCCCACAGCTGTTCTGAGCACAAGAACAGGAGTTCCTGATTGCAGGAGAGTGGTTTCCGGTGGGTTTGGCTTGGACGTGTCTATCTCTGTATAATCTGCCCCTGAACACAATAAAGGGGGCATTCTTGGGGAATTCAAGGATGACCCGTGTCTCTGTCTCCCTGTCTGTGTGTGTTTGTGTATTTTTAACCTCCAGCCCCCTTGCCCGAAGCTCGCAAGCTGGGTGCCAGGGCATAGAGCGCAGACACGGGGGCGCGGTGCACGGCGCTCCTGGGGTTCTCTTCTCAGATATTCTTACCTGAGTAGTGACTGTCCTAGGTGGGTTGGAGGGAATTTGAGAGTCAGCATTCTTAGATGGCAATTGGTCTTATGACTTCTGTCTATCCCATTCCTCAGGGGAGAAGTAGCTATAAAATTTCCCCTGTAGAAGCATTGCTACCAACTTTAAGTTATCAGTAGCACTAACAAAATAATCAAAGATCCAGTCATCATTAAAGTGGATTATTTTAATGACTTAAATAAATGTACATAGTTGATGTAGGTGAGAGAGATCACAAGCAGTTTGGTGACGTTTGTAGTGGCTTGGCTTACTGTGGGAGACAGTCTCAAAGAGTGCCACCTCTTGATTTTCAGACTGACAAATGGCACACAGCTCAGTCCTCAAAGACATGCACATTGTTATGGAGACCAAGCAAAAACCAAAGCTAAGAATTGTAGCTGCATGTTTGGGAAATACACATTGAGTTCCACAGACAAGGATTATGACCAATTATGAACCTACTCCAGTTGGCCATTTTAAATGACGACACTTGTGAATACTGAGGTGTGATGATCAAGTGGTCCATCATCAACACAAATGCCAATGGAAATCATTTTATTAAACTTTTGGGAGAGGCCGTTTAAATAACAATATCAAAACTTGGTTTCCCAGTGGGATTTTGGTCTTCGAATCAGAAGATGAGCAAGCAGATCTGCCACCTGCAGCCCAGGCTGGCTGGACCTAGCACTGGAGCTCCTCATTTGGGGTCTGCCGTGGGCCTCCTGAAGCATTCTGGGAGCTGGCGTGTGCCGTGGAGTTCAGGACCTCCTCGAAACTGCCGCCACTGTGGTTTGTCCCGCCTACTTTCGTCTGAAATGGGCAGGTAGATTAAAATCCAGTTAGGTTTTCATTGTCATTTTTATATCTTTTTTTTCTTAGAATGCCAAAGTTTAATTGCTTTTCAGTTCAGAGATAGCTATTTTTCCTCAGAGGCACGTGAAGCAAGAGAAGTTTCCTTTACGATCCAGAATGTCATTCTTTTCAGTTCTAGGATAAGATTCCAAACTTGAATTTCATCTACATGTAAGATTCTAATCCCTGCATGAATATACTGAGATCTACAGATGTGCATCATCTGTCTCTATTCATTTAGAGAATTGATTGAATCAAATTGAAATTGGATCTTCAATTAGCTCTTCCAGTTTTAACAAATATATAAATATCCTTGTATGATGTATACTTGCATTTTCTATTTGAGACATAACTCGTGGCCAGTTCTAATTATTGAAAAGTTCTCTCTTTTTATGCATGTGGTTGTGGATACATGTTTGTATGCAGGTGTGCATATACATATGTGTGTATGTATGTGGAAGCCACAGGGTAACCTCAGGTGTGCCCCCCCCTTTCTTTAGACAGCTTGGCCTGGAACTATCCAAGTAGGCCAGGCTGGCTGCCTAGCAAGCCCCAGGGATTCCCGCCATCACCACCTTCCCAGAGTTAGGAGTACAAGTGTGTATCACTACTCCTGAATTTTCAACAGGGGTTTTTGAAGTTGAACTTTGGTCGTAGCGCCTGCAGGACAAGAAGCACTTACCTCTCCAGACTACCCCTGCCCCTACCATTGTGGGGTTTCTTGTTGTTTCGTTTAATTCCCGAAAATATTTATGATGGGTCTCTTTGGTGTCCTTGTTTACTGACTCACTAGAAACAAAGAGGTCAGCCTACATTTTAAATATGTGCTTAAGTACTTTGAATGATGGATGACTCATTAGCAGCTCTTCAGATCTGTGTTTTATATTCCAAAATATTTAACCTGAACACTCTCAGTGGGCTTTCCTTAACCATCCACAATGTGTAACACACCAGGGAAAAGGAGAGTAGAGAATAGAATATGTTGTTGCTATTGCTGGACTAATGTCTGTACCCACTGTCACCAAAATAATATGCAGACATGTGCACCCGGACAGTGTCTATGCTGCTTGGCCCGCCCTTTAAACCCTAACTGGATAGGGCTAGAGAGATGGCTTAGTGGTTAGGAACACTGTTGCTCTTGCAAAGGACCCTACTTTGGATCTTAGCACCCATATTACAGCTTGCAACCATCAGAACTCTAGTTCCAAGGAATCTAAAGCTCTCTTCTGACCAACATGAGCACCAGGCATACGTGTGGTACACAGATATACACGTGGGCAAAACAAACATATAAAAGAAAATAAAACTAAAAGGAAATCTACAAGAAATGTAACCAGGGTTTAAAAGCAGTTAATTCATTAATAGCTCCATAATTCAACTATCATAAAAAATTCTTTTGCATTTTAAATTCAGTTATTGAATTGACTTTTCTACATAGTTTAGATCAGAAATTAAATTATTTATTTCTACATTGCTTAGACCAAGAATTTATTTGATTGTTTGTTTGTTTGCTTTCCCCCAGAGTCTTCCTATGTATCTCAGATTAACCTATAAAACTACATACATAGGCCAAGCTGACCTCGAACTCCTAATTCCTGCTGCCTTAGCTGGTATTGCAGGCGTGTGCTACCATGCCTAACCAGAACAGTTGCTGCGAAAGGCCAAAAAGTAAACATTTCATCCTTCAGAACCACATCATCTGGAGCACTGACCCTTAAATGAGCTATGGCGGAAAGCAGCCACAGATAGTGCTGCACAGGCAAACGGGCGTGGGATGAATAGTTGCACCCTGGAATCTGAATCTCAGGCAACAGACATTGCATACATCACAAAATAACATTTTGATATTTTCAAGCAAGTAAATATGTACAACCATTTTTAGCTTATGCAAAAATAGGTGACCAGCTGCCTCGGGGGGCTTACTTTATTGACCTCTGCTCAGAGTCGTCAAGCCCCAAACCTGTGATCTTAACACTGGGAGTGGGAAGAAGTCGGATAGACAGCAAGGCTCTCAGCTGTGTGATTCCCACTGTGCAGTTTCTTTCCTCTGAGAAACACACGGGATCGATTCAGCGTAGTCTACTGTGTGAAGAGTTTCAGTTCCTTTGGGATTTTAAAAATTCAAATTCCCATGGGGTGAGACTAAAGCACATACCTTTAGTCTCAGCAGAAGGAAGTGGATCTCTGAGTTTAAGGCCAGGCTGGTCCACATAGTGAGTTCAGGAAAGCCAGGGCCACATAGTAAGACCCTGTCTTGAAAAACAAAAGCCTAAACAAACAAAAGCAATTCTAGCTCGCTCTCTCCAGCTTCTATCTAATGACAGGACTCACACAGCATTGTGTCAGGTGAGCTCTAGTTACTGCTGTTTTCCTCTTGGACTTTTCCTGCTCTAGTTTCCTGTTTTCTCAAATCAAAATAGTAAGATAAAGAAGGGCTTTGTAAGAAAGGAAGAGGGGTGTGGAGATTTCCTAACCACGCGTGTTTAGTGTCTGACCACGGCACACAATATTTTTATACCTACGAATTTATCACTTTGTCCCTGGAATTAGAATCATTCTTTACGGACAATTCCATTTGAACTGCACAGCCGCGCTCTCTCATCTCTCTGAATAACTGTCTAGGAGAACACAAAGCACGAAAAAGCAACACATAATCAACATCTTAGGTTTTGAAGGTGGATTCAGACTGTGCTGTAGTCATCAGAGAATAGGTGCACTAAGCTACAGCCTGTATGAAGGAAGGGTGGGCGGCAGGACAATGGTGTTTATGATCAATCAGAACAAGGCTAAATACACAAAATGTGCTTTTGTAGGTGCCAGCTGTGCATCTGTCTGCCTGCTTTGGATGGAATAACAAGAGCACTGGTTAGGTGTGCAGGAAACACTCTAGACAAGGTATCCTCCAGTAATACGTCGCCAGCATGTTGGCAGAACTAAATTCTATCTGATCATGATGAACTGGAAAGTCTTCCCTGGACTTCACACTGTTCATTGAACTGGATGTAAGAGGAGGAAAACTAGCTTGGAACAGTGCCCTGCGGTGTGTGTCAGATTGCTTGAGGGCATGGCTTCACTTCACACAACATTTTTTTTCATAGACCATAAACGTGACCCGGACTCCCTGTCAGGGGCTTAAAAACCAAGCCTAAGGTAGAGCTTGTGCCTGGAAACGAAACATGAAGATAGCCATTCTTCCTCACTGAACTAGTCCCTTGAGGGAAAACAGCCTCAAGGTCCATAAGTGGAAAAACTTAGGAGATTTAGAACCCACGAACAAACTGCAGAAAGTAAGCTATGGGAAGGAGACTTTAATACATCTATTATTTAGTCTGAGCAGCAGGGAGTAAAGAAGTTTCTGTTGATGAAGTGGGAGACTTCCTGCAACATTGATGATGAGCTGCTCTCCATTGCCTGGGTGGGCAAAGTGAGCTGGACCTGGACTGGGAGATAGCATGTATGTGAGATGTGAGTTGTTAAAGCAATGCCCAGTCACACAAGGTCAGAGTCTGCTGTCAGGAGGTCTCGACAAAGCCCGGAATCTGATGGGCTGTGCGGTCATGAGCCTGTCTAGAGGAGGAGATTAGTTGCACACCCTCTATCTCCAAGGAGAAAACAGTCGGAGGCTGTGACTGCGACAACACTTACACAGGAACCATGAGCTTACCCATTTTCTAAAAGCAAATGAAAATAGGCCGTTCTCTATTCGTCTTTGGCTTCTGCATAGCTCCTTCTTCTAAAGGAACCTAAAAAAGTACAACTTCTCCTACATCAGAACTCCTCCAAGAAGAAACAGAACCTATAGTCGTGAGCTGATGAAATCCAAGTGAATCCAGGCTAAAATCCAAGTGTTGAGAAATTGACTTAGGATTTTTGAGGCTTTTAATTTTGATACAAGATGTTCTAGCGACAGATATGGGCACAATATAGTATGTTACTTTACAGGACAATTTAATGACTCTTACTAATCCTTAAACATACTCACATACACACACACACACACAGGGCGGGAGGGAGGAGGAGGAGAAGGAGGAGGAAGAGGAGAGGAGAGGAGAGGAGAGGAGAGGAGAGGAGAGGAGAGGAGAGGAGAGGAGAAGAGAAGAGAAGAGAAGAGAAGAGAAGAGAAGAGAAGAGAAGAGAAGAGAAGAGAAGAGAAGAGAAGAGAAAGTTGGCGAGGAGTAAGAAGTCTATGGAGACATAGTAAACACTGAATGACGATTTCATTCTGGAGCCTTTAAAACCTGATCACAGGCCTTGAAAGTAACCTTGTGAAAGATCCTGCTTTAGGGGGAGATCCTTCAGGTCCAAATTATTGAAAGCACTGGGAGCCTGTTTCTGACTAACTTACACCGTGGCATATACTACCATTCATGTGAGACTGGCACAGTGAGGGTCTGGAGGCAGCTACATTATTACCATTTTGAACTATAGATCTCAGTAATAGTAGATATAAGGATAGACTGCATACGTGATAGTAATTTTACTGAGAGGTAAGGACATTATTATTTTTGTGGCATCTTCCAAAAATAATTGATTTTCAATGAATTCTCCTTTTTTACATGTATGTCTTTAAAACCCAGACTAGTTTTGATTTTGAGATTTTCCCCTCTCTGTAGACTAACATCTGTAGTTAGACAATTAATGAAACTTGAACACCTACCATGGAATGGGCATCATTTCAGTGATTTCCCAGAGATCAAATGCATTACTAGAAAACAATGCATTCTGTGATATTATTTAATTTTCCTACTGTGATGGCTGTACTGTGAGTGGTCAGGATACAAGCTTAGGACATAAGTCTGGAAGGCTGATAATAGTAGATAGCATCATGACACATGGCAACCAGTTTAATTTTGCTAATTAATGTCCAGACCAGAAGATCTGTGAGCTATCATAGAAACTTCCTTCATTTTCTATCCATAATCCTCTTACATACAATCCTTTTTTCAATCCATAATCCTTTTTGGGGGGGGGCGGATACTGTTATGAAATTAAGTGGTGAATGAAAGTCAACTCACTTTCATGAACAATTTATGCCTGTGTGATTTATCATCAAGGCTAAGGGTGCAGGAATACTCTTCAGTGCTGATTTTATCCATAGGTTCCTATGGGAGGAAAGGCCTGTCTTCATGCATGGCTACCTTCTTAGACTGGTAGAATGGTGACGGCCCTACCTTGCCTTCAGCACTAATGGTAGTTAATGACTAAGCTGTCCTCATGAAATGGACCCAATCACACACAATTCACTTCATCTGTACCTTGAGGCTTGTGACAGTTGTCTCAACCCTCTCCTCAAATGATTTGAAAGTAGGAGAATTCCTAAAATAAAAAAAGAGAGGTCAGCTCCAAAGACCTTGTGTCTTAGCAACCATGCTGTTCGGTTTTCAGTTCTTGTTTGTAAATTAGCACTTCTGCACCAGGGCTGGCTGGCAGTTTGCCACCTATACCAACTCTGTTTGAAAACCCGTTTTATTTCTGCTCAGGTAGGTCCAGACACAGACACATAGAATATGTCAAAGGAAAATGGTCAGCACATGGCACCGATACAACTACAATAATTCCATAGTCCTCCATTAGTCGTTTTCACTGAGTTGATGGACTGATGGCTAATTTAACATCTTGTTCATTGTTTTCTACCACAATAGTCCCCTTCCTAACTTAGTTTGTAGTGGAAGATCTGTTTAAAGGTTACGCATGAGTATTCCTATTTGGAAATTTAAGGTTATTTATTTCAGTACATTTGAGACAAAACACACAAGAAATAGCTCAAGGAAAAAAATTCCTGATTTTTATCTTTCTTTGCCTTAAAAAAATAATGATGTTGACAAGTTCCAGAAAGTGGCAATTCTGAAAATTGATGTTCTCATTATTTTACACAGGCTCCTTAATGTTTTTCTTTGTTAGCTATATGTATTAGTTTTCCACCTTCTTAGGAGGTGGAGCCTTCTTACCTCATTGGTGTTTTATTAATGACTTAAACATTGTGTTGAATTATCTGTCTACCAACCTTTAAGTCATTTGGTGCTTTCTTTGTTGGATTTGACCACAATTGATATTACTGCATTACAAATGATATCAATAAATTCAGTTAAAGAAATAGAAGCTAAACTGAAAGACGTATCTTAAATCTGGCATGTCACATTTCAATAACAATTGCCATTGTTTTCAAGTCAAATATTTCAATTAAGTTTTATCATAGCTGATAAACTACTTATTCTTTCTTGAGTACAGAGGACAATAAAATAAGAGGTTGGCCTACGGAATCTTCATAAGGGAGTGTGGCTATAAAATGTGGGTTTGGTTGTATGGTGTGGTATGAGCCATGGCTCTAAGCAACTAATGTGTAAAATGTATTCTCCGGGTCTTTGCCTTTGTTAGGATTGTTCCTGAGACTCTGACAGTCCCTGTGGCTAGAACCGTACTCTATTCTCACTGCAGGGCATAACTTTAGTCTTGCACATGAATCAACCATTAGTCAAGTTCCTATGAGTAAGCCTTTATACTACCTCTGTGTCTTGGTGAAATTACATTTGTATGACTCAAAATTATACACCATGGCACTTCATTTTCTCTTCAGGCTTTATTTGGCTGAGCCTGCCCACATGAAATCCATCAGCTATGTAGACATACAATGGGTAGTCAGGTAAGATGAATGGTTTGTGGATATATGTTAGATTAGTAAGTTTAATTTCCTTTCAAAGTTCACTTCAGGAAGTTGATGAGATTGTCTTTGACCTACAGACCACAAAATGGATTTCTGGTTCACAGACTGAAAATTTGCTCATTTCGTCCAAGTCTTCTTTGGACACCCAGATTTAAACTTGGTTGGTCATGGTGCTAAAAGTTTTGGGTTGTACTACTCGGTCTGGGTGTCTTATGGGAGTTGTTAACAATTCCTCTGAAGATGAACGAAGCAATCTTATTTCCACCAAATATAGAAAACCAAACACTGTGCTTAAATTTCCCAACCAACTAATTGAGCAAATATCCCCAGTGTAGAAGAGACAGAAAGAATAAACATACCTCTAATTAAATTACACTAGAATGCATGCAGGGAGAACTGTTTAATCAAATTTAATTACATCATGTACAACTATAAACTTTTGGTACTGCAAATGACCCTAGGAGGAATTTGGTTCCAGTAATCTCATACTATTTAAAGTAACTGAGTTCTCTCTGCAATTACTCTAAATCATAATGTATACCAGGAAGCAGAAGAGAGTCATAGCTCTGACGGAAGTGGGGGAAGGTTCCAGAGGTTCCATGTGTTCCTTATCCCACACTGACAGCAGCCCAGGCTGCTGGAGCACCCCCAGGAGCACCATGGGAAGAGCAGCAAAGCTGATTCCAGCCTGTTATTTTCAACACCGTGCAACTGATATCAACAAAATGGCTTTACTGTGGCTGTAACATTGACCTTTGGCAGAACTGTGCTACAGACAACCTGCCTCTTCTCATTTCCATTACAAACATAGATACCTCCAGGGATTTTTTTTTTCAATCATACTGTATCAGCAAGTCATGCAAACTTGAACGTGGATGTTTTTGTCACCAGGAATCCATCCAGGATTGTAGTGGTCTGTCATTGTTAAACTTTCAACAGACAACTCATCTCAAAATCTTAATGATATCTTCTCTCTTTTTTTTCTCCCATTCTCTTTTTTCCCCTTCTAGGTTTGCATTTAATTATGCAAAGCTGTTTAGAATGTTCCAGGTCTTACGTTAGTGCTTCAAATATATTGCTTCACTTTGGCCTCATAGATTCATGCAAGGCAGTTCTTAGTTCTTTATAATATGTAGCAAAGAAATGGAGATTGCAATAGGTGAAGTTCTTATCTCTGATCTCAGGAAGGGTTGGGTTTAAGGTCTTGTGTCTGTCAAAAACTCAAGCCCACAGCAAGTGGCCACCTGCCCTCCTGAAGACAGAAAGAAAGCATGAAATATAGCATGACTTCAGCGAAATTTTTTCTCAAAAAGTGATATGGGGAAGGAACTCATCTAAAATAAGAAATGCTTCCCATACAGTCTACATTAATAGGATGTGAATATTTTGTACACATTACCTCATGGCAGGCATACTTATGGAATGACGAATGGAGTACCTTCAGGACAAAGCACATTAAAGGGAGGGGGAAAAAGAAGACAGCACAGTTTAAGTTTGTGGGAAAACTCTGACTTGACAGTTCTAAAATAGCAATTTCAAATATCCGATGTACCTTGCCCACCCAACCAAGATGGCATTTGGTTTTTTTGGACATAAGCAACCACAATCAGCTTTAAAGGGCATAAGGAAGAATATGTGAGCCATGCTGAAGGCCCCTGCTCTTCTTGGGGGCCTTGCAGGAAATCTAGAAGGTATGGTATCCCCGAGCCCATCCCTGGTCTCCACTTCCTTCTCACACCTGGGAAGAGTAAGAGCTGCAGTCAGGAAGGAGGCCAGGCAGGCAGATGCTAATGTTCCATTGTACGGAAACTGGCCAGACGAATGCAGATGGTTAAGAAAAGGCACCCTAGGAAGCAGAGGCTTGGCTAACACTGTTCGTCTACACACACCAGCTGGAAGAAAAGAGTTCTACATCCATTCTGGACTAAATGTCAGGAACAACTGGTACAAATACAAACATGCCTGAGAATTTTAGGAGATTGATCCTCTTAATCCTAGAGCAGATGACTCACCATTCCCCTCCTCACTGCCCGGTATTGTCTATTGAGTTTTGTCCAGAACTGGAGTGAGGCAGGTGGGAGGAAGCAAGCTGGGCTCCATTGTCCTGGATTAGGGCTTGCTCTTCTGCCACATTTTAAACATAGATCCTGAGTGACCGGCTACCTAGAATAGTGTTTCGCAACCTGTGGGTCGTGACCCCTACATTTGGAGCAACCCTTTCACATGGGGTCACCTAAGGCCACTGGAAAATTCAGATACTTACATTATGATTCATAACAGTAGCAAAATTACAGTTATGAAGCAGCAATGAAGATAATTTTATGGTTGGGGTTCACCGCAATGTGAGGAACTGTATTTAAAGGGTCAAGAGGAAGATCTGGAAGCTAACAGGTTTTCAACCAAATCTGTCACACATTCCAGAAACTATCAACTAAAGCCATCAGGAAGGGCAACCTTTTACTGAAATATCAGAAAGGCAAAGTCATTCAGGCGGTAGCTGTAGCCTCCCAGAGACTATATATAGAAATCGCATTTAAAACATCACTACAGAAAATCTAGTATTGCCAATCTCTTCATCTCATTAAATACAATCTGAGGCAGTAGTGGATTAAGTTCATATTAAGATTCCAAAAAAAAAAAAGGGCTTAAGTTGAAGTCCTCAGAGGAAGCCACTGACTTCTTAACGTAAGTATTTTCCAGTAAATTCCCCCCTGCAACTTCAAAATATGGTAATTGAAGTCAAAGAAATTCAGAGGAAAGTGATTAAAGGAAAGCAGTTCTCTGTTTCAAGTTCTGCAAGTTTTCTTTAACAAATAAAAAATAAAATAAAACTAAAAACAAAACAAAAGTCCTATCAATTTCCACTTTTTTTTTTTTAACCTCTTCAAATTCGAAGGGTCCTGTGAGTGTTGGAAGAAATTTTCCTGACGGAAGAGATTTAGTTCTAGGAGACTGCTTAGCAAATGAAACTGGAGGGAAAGATTCACGAGTGAGATGAATGTGTGGTTAAATGAATTCCAATGGATTAGTTTGCTGGCATCTTTCTTGTTCTGTGCATGCTCCAGAAAAATGGTCTTGTTTTTCTGGTTGTGATACAGTGCCAAGGGAGATGAGAGACATGGGTAGAAGGAAAGAGCATGCAAGAGGCATCTGCAGTCCTCACACAGCCTCACAGACTCAACATCGTGTGCTTACCCAATAGAGTGAGACCTGAAGCCAGGCAGCATGGGAGAGAAGATCAGGGGTTGAGTTAGCACAGAATGCACAGACATGACCGCCCCATCCCCCCGGGACTTCTGAGCCTTTGCAAGAAAGGTCTAAGTAACTCAAGAAAAAGGTCTACATAACTTCACTCGCTGTTCTTTAGAGTACACAGTCTGCCTTCCCTGTGCGTGCTGAGGGGGAACGTGTTCCAGGGCCCCCAAGGATATGGAAATCCCATGGTGCTTAAGTCCTTGCATAGAATGCCTTGTTGTTTGCATATAGCTTCTAGCCTTACTACTTGGATACCTAACACAGGGTGAAAATCATATGACATTTTTTATGCCTTGTTACTTAGAGAATCTTAGCACAAAAATCTGCACATGTTCAATAAACATGAATTAAAAAATATTTTCAACCCGTGGGCTTAGGTGCATAAACAATGGCTGATAGTACCAATTTCTAAATGTGTCGTAAAGAATTTTGTCCACCACTCTAAAAAATTTTGCATCTAGTTGTTTTTCCCACAGCCATATATTGATGGCAAACCTCCATTACATGCTTCCTCCAAACATTTGGTCCCCAGTGAATCACCGTCTGAATAAATTCACTGGGACATTCTGAGAGGATGCCAGTTTGTTATTTATAAAAACCATCCCAACAGTTTAGACTTCCTCAGAGTTCACTCCATGGGTGTGACTTTAACACACGGGTAAGGCAAGCGCTACTAATGCTATTTGCAGATGGAGAAAAAGACTGGACATGGTTATAGATTTGGTCCTGGAACACACAGAAGAATTTTATAGTATAATGGACAATATAGGACAATAGCACACTTTAAACCAATGGAAAGTTTAAGGTAAAATACCTGTGCTAAAATTTTAACATTTTTTCGCTAACATTTTGTAAATTGACACATAGGTTTGAACATAACGTAAAAAGAAAATTTTATAATCTGAGTATATTAACCTGGTGAAAGTTTAAAATAACATATACTTATTACTCATTTTAGTAACATTTAAAAATAAAGCCTTTGTAATACTTGATAAAAAATAGAAATACATCTCTGACTTTTTCCAACTTAATAAAAATGTTCAGAACTGAATTTGAGTCTCTAGAAAAGTGTACGACATTTTTCCAGGACTTTTAGCCACCATTTGTTTGTCTGAAGCAATGAGGTTCCATTCCTCTTGAATGCTACGCAGTTGCTTTACTACTGACGTAAATCTAGCGTAGCAACCTCAGTCACTTCACAATGAAAACTATGACTCTTTCTATGAAGTTACAATCAGTGAACAGCCTGGGATTTGGGGGAAGTGAGTTATGCACAGCGCTAAAACAAAGCACTTTAAAACAAGAGGAAGGGCCATTGACAAGGGGTATCACACCACAATTTGGACAGAAGTATACCAACACACTACCTATACGCTATAGCCCTTGTTCCTCACTAGAGAAACACAAAAAGCCTTTATAAGACCCAATGGGTCCCCATCACAGATGCATGCTGCTTTCCTTCGGGTAAGGACCACCTTGAGTTGGCCATATAATAAAGGGTAAACTAGCACTTGAATGCATAGCACATCCATGGCTCTATTAATACCCCAGTGGCATTGCTACTTGGTTTCCCCTTGATTCTTCTGTGATTGGATGGAACCCAAGAGCCCCCTTGTGTATGCAAGGTAAATCATCTGCTACTGAGTTACAGCCTTAGCCCCATGTTCCTCTCATCTACCAGGTAAAGATCATCCAGGTAAGGGTGAGATTACTTGCATCCTGACTCAATCACTTTCCCAGATTCTGAGCACACTCTTGGAGAGGTTCAATCAAGGAAAGCACATTTTTTAAAATGCTTCAGAGATGTTTATATGGACTCATAAAGATGGAGGGAAGATATTTGGCAGTGTTTTACAGGGTCAAATGTTCAAGAGAAAGTTGTCAACTGCCTATGTAGAGGATAAACTTTATAAACATGTCAAAATATATTTTCCCATGTATAATGGGCAGAGGGGTCTTTCTTGTGTAAGGGATTATTTGTTCAGATAAACGGTTCGATGCTACTGACATGCCTGCGAACCTAACCTATAATAAGATTAGCAGTAACTAATAATACAAAATCACACGCTGTTTCTGAAGGCTTTCAGTATCCTTTGATAATGTGGTATTAATAAAGAAGAGGATAAAGCAATACAGAGCATTCATGTACATATCTAATTCTATACGCACGAATGCCTAGTAAAAATGGTTCATGAATATGAGGAATAATCCAACAACTTTTGATGTAAGAAACTAAATACAAATATATGAATATTAATGACTAGGTATTAAAGCTTCAGAGAAATAAATTTCAGAAATCTATGACATAAATGTCCACATAGTTTTTGACAAGGAGAAACTTAAAACTTGCCAACGTAAAAAAAAATTATCTTGGGGCTGGAGAGACGGCTCATTGGTTAAGAGCACTGGCCGCTCTTCCAGAGGTCCTGAGTTCAATTCCCAGCAACCACACGGTGGCTCACAACCATCTGTAATGAGATCTGGTGCTCTCCTCTGGCATGCGAGGGCATACATGGAGGCAGAATGTTGTATACATAATAAATAAATCTTTAAAAAATTTATCTTGGTTTCTCTAAGAAAAATAAAATCGATTTCTAAAGAAAGATCTCCTAAACCACATCAGCCAAATTCAAAATAAATTAAGAGGCATTTAAACAATACAAATATGACAGCAGTAACTGTGGGAATCATTTCTCTCACATATAATATAAAAAAATCCCACAGAGCACCATTTTCCCTGTTTCTGCAGAAAGGATGTTAGGCTTAATTCAAAGTCTCTCCATGTTGTCCCTAGTCTCTGTAAACTACTGGCAACCGAAATGTGGAAGGTACTTAAAAGTTTTACTGCTGCTGTATACTGTATGATAATTCAGTTATTAAAAAATGAAGGTATATAAATTGTTAATAATAAAAAATAAAAAATAAGTTGTTAATATATGTTAATATACTGGTAAAGTAAAGAAAGAAAACTACCAGAAGTATAAGCCAAATAGTATCACTTTAAAATATAAAATATACCAGATGGTTGGATACAAAAATTTATCCTAGAATAATTTATCAGAGCAGATTCCACTGAATATTTTCTAATATCATTTAAATTAAGATATGTGATGCTTAATATTCATTGTCAACTGGTTAGATTTATAATCACTATGGAAACATCTCTCTGCATGCGTCTGTAACATTGTTTCCAGACAGGCTTGACTGAGGAGGGAAAACTCACTAGCCCATGGATTGGGGTCCAGACCTAAAAGGAGAGGACCAGCATCGTCCTCTCTCCTTCCTGACTAGGGGTATAAGGTGACCAGCTGCCTCAAAGTCCTGTTGCCACAACTTCCTGGCCAGGATGGGCTATACCCTCAAATTATGGAACAAAATGAATCCTTCCTGAAGTTGCTTTTGTCAGAGCAAAGAGACAAGTTAGCTACTAAAACCAGTCGGATTCTTTGTATCCTGGACTATTCTGAAACCCCTCCTCATTCCCTCTAACTTCTGTTTTCATGGGTAGGAAGGGTAAGACTGGTGCCAGGCTTCTAAACCAACCTTCCGGCAGAAAATATCACAATATCCAACATGAAAATTTATCTCTGTCACCAGTCAATATCACTTTTACCCATTAAAGAAAAAGAACGCCCTACCAATCCACAATGCCTTTGGCAAGGCTCCTGTTGCTGTTTTGTTTTAAAGACCCTGACTTACCTCATGTCTCCAAACTTCTTGCTGATGGCGGTTCCCACATTACTGAAAGCTGCTGTGGCCTTCTGCCCTGCATGGCTCAAGGTCTCATGTGTTTTCTTGTATCTAGAAAGAGAAGGAAACAATGGGATGCGTCAGAACACAGTCCACGAATGGAGTCATTGTAGGGAAATTCTGAGTGCCTGGGAGAGAACTCCAAGCAAACAAGACAAGACTCTTGTGACCTCAGTTTCTTCAAAACACAGAATTGTTCATAGGATGTGTTTTCGTTCTCCTCCCAGGTATGGTGGAGAGGAGTGAGTTTACTTGAGCTGGTGCTAGTCGTGTTTCTCCACGGGAAACATGTTTTGGCCCCGTGTAACTTATTCTTGTGATTAAACACCCACTCCTGTGATCAGTCTTAGCCCTCCGAGTATGAACTGTCTGATGCTCTGGATAAAGTTGGCTGTTGCATAGGGCTTTAGTCTGCCTTATTTTCAGACCCAGCTCCCCCAGGTTCACACTGCCCACTAGAGGGGTAAGCAGGGAGCGTGAAGCAGAATAGAAAGACAAGGAGAAGCCAGAGGATGTGAGATGTAGAAGGAGCCCCTCATTCTAGAGTCTGGCTGAGGTTTCCTGATGGCTGGGAGACAAAAGCTCTATCACCATCAACAGAATTGGTTGTGAAGGTTGCTATATAGAGACAATGGGCCTTTTAGATACTGACATTTCAAATATCAATGTTAAAATAGCAACAAACCATACTTCAGACCTTTGGGTTTAACTTTCCTTCTTTCATAACTGCGAACCTACAAATTTTGAAAATATTTCACACACAAAAAAGTCCATTAACTTGGAGTTTGTTTATGTCTCTGAAGAACAGATTGTATGTGGTAAGCCCTGGATGGTGACCAGTCACACAGCAAAGGGAAGGGAGGAGGTGGATAAAAGGACCCGCTAGAATTGTTTTTCCACAGAGTCTGAAAACAGCATATCCAAAATATAATTTTACTTTGTACATTTTACACGTGACTTTATGTTTTAATTATGGAATATTCTGACCACATGGAAAAACAGAGTGCCAAGTGGTTTATACATGATCTAATATATTAACATACAACTTGCTTCTAATAGTAAGGCAGTTACCATAGCACAAAATGTAAAAGATTAGGATAAAAATGGCAATCATTATCACAAAGTTTTAGAGCTCTCTGATCACCTAAGGGCAAACACTTGAGAGCCTTCAGAAAGAAACTGTACTCAACAGAATCCAAAAGCAGTAAAGTATACTGAATGCTAAATTAACTGGGCTCAACAGCATTTAAATGGAATGCCTTTGGCCTTAAAAAGAAGAGGGTTGTGGCTGTAGTAATATCCAATGGGTAGTAAGAGCATATACTGCTCTCGCAGAGGACCCTCGCCAGGCTACTCACAACCACCTAGGACTCCAGTCTATTCATATATGCGCATTCACATGTGCGCGCACACACACACAAAAATCAAAAATAAAGAAAATTATGAAAATAAAGGTATGTGTTTACAAATAAATGAAGAAAAATCTAGAACGGCTGCCCAGTTACATTCTAGGTTGCTGATAGAGTTTTCACAAGGAGTAATGGAGTCATGACAGAAGACCTAGAAAAAGTACATTCAAAAACAGAATGGGGTACCGTGGAGGTACGGGAAACACTGCACAATACGTATATAAAACATGTTCATGCACTATGGATTAGGATTCAGAGCTAGCTTTATTCTAGAACTCTCCCTACTAAAACCAATAACACAGTTCCGAAAAAAAAAGTCTAGAAACAGTTTTCCTATGCAAAATTTCTCCTGCACAGTGGCGAGGAAAGGGAACCATCCATTGGATGGGAGACTAGCACCACCTTTGACCTTTTTTCTTTCCATCCACATCCAATCCATCAAGACACCCGCCTGATTCGCTTCAGTTTTCCAGAAGAACTGGAGCCTGCCAATTCTGCCTCCATGGTCTCTGCTGCTCTCTACTTCCCCTCACCTTGTCTCTCACCTGGGCTCTTGTGACGATTTCCTAACTTATCTTCCTAATTCTGTCTTTCTCTCCCAACTGTGTCTTTTCAACACAACAGCAAACACAACCTTCACCAAGTCCATATGCACCGACCTTCCATGGTAGCTTTACACAACCCGGCCTCTGCCCCATCCCTCCTCTCTTTGCTTCTTCCTTGGTCACCCTGCTTCAGCCACTCAGGATGCCTCACTGCTCCCGGAAGATGCCAGACCCCATCTTAACCTAGGAGATTCTGTTCCAGTTGCTCAGCTTTGTGATGCCATCACATTTGGCAAAAAAGGGGTGAGGTTAAAGTCAGTGTCCCACTTTGAAGGGTTAAAAAGCCTGTGCAATGAGGAAGACTAGAAGCCACCTTTCTCCGTCCAGTAGGGCTGGCTGGTGCTTCCTGGAGTTTTGGCCATGTGAGTGTCAGCATTAAAGAAGTCACAGCAAGGGAAGAAAAGGCAGTCCTGAAAGTCTGAGAGCAGCCACCCAGCACTGACTCAAGGGACCTGGAAGACACTACAAAGGAAAAGGGAAGGGAACGGTATGACAACTGTGATCTTCAGAGGAAGCTGAGCTGGGCTACTAGAAAATTCCTTCTGATGTCGGTCTGGCACCGCTTTGGCAGCACCTTGCAATTAGCCTGCATATTTACTCCTATTGTAAGCTGGCCTATATAGTTTAACAGTATCTGTTTGAGAAGGCTTTGAATTTTGACATCTTTTGAACATATGTGTATGACATTCTGAATTGCATGACTCAATTTAAAACTGCCCAGAAATAAGGTCATATTGTAAGCAGTCAGTGTTACTTTGTTTGAAAGGCACCCCCACCCCCAAAATGGGAGGTAGGTACACACAAAGGTCTGTTGATGTTTGTGTTAGCGACACCTATGTATCAACAATGAAAGATACATCTCTATTTCCAGTTTCAATTTCATTGTCACAGTGCAGCCTGATGCATGGCTCAATGAAGTACTTAGGATGGAAGGGCTTCTTATTTCTGGGGAGTAATCCATAAATCTACTTTGTTTGGTTTTGTTTTTTATTTGTTTTTCATTTCTCGTGTGTATGTGTGAAGCTGAGAGTTGAATCTGGAGCTTTGAGCCTTTAATGTTAAATCTGAAGGCCATTAGAAACAAGTCTTTTAGATGACACATGGTGAATGGAGCCATGGGAAGGTGCTGTGGCTCTATGGTGACAGAGCTGGTGTCCCCCCCCTAATAATGTCCTGTCGCCTTGGAGATGACACTGAGGTGGCTGGGTCAGTTTTTTACAGCTCCAGTTTCATATAGAGAAATAATACCGTTGCTTGAGAATTTTAAGATGTGGGGGAGACCGTGTCCCAAAGATGAACAAGGCCTGAGGAATCCCAACTAAGGCTGTCCTGTGGCCTCCATAAATATGTAAACATGTGCATACGCAACCATGCACACACACAAACACACACACATTTGTAAGGGGTGTGTGACACAATTCTGGGTGTGTGTGTGTGTGTGTGTGTGTGTGCTTCATTTTCCACCTCTTCATTACGCATGCTGTTTAAGAGCAGTTAGTCATTTTGCATGGTGCTTAGAATCAATTATCAAGAAAGATCTCAGGGGAAGGCAGTGAGAGGGAGTTCTATGTGGGAAGTGATCACCAACACCAAGGGCCGATGAGAAGTAGGTCATTGAACTCAGAGTACTTAGAGGCTCTAAGGAGCACCCTTTATAGCACTGCCTATGTGAAGGGTACTTCAGAGGTTGACATTGTAAATACCCTGTCATTATGGTTGGAGTCCTGGTTGAACTTGGTCTTAAACTGAGGGAGCAATCTATTCCCACGTAGATGCTAGGGACCCAAGCCCTGGAAATGGCACTGCTGTCAGGCAACTGGTACTCCTGACTCTCAAATTGTGTTCACATTTTTACTCTTTTTAAAATTAAAATCTAATTTCATGTATTATTATTATTATTATTATTATTATTATTATCGTTTTGTTTTGTTTGTTTTTCAAGATAAGGTTTCTCTGTAGCTTTGGAGCCTGTCCTGTAACTCGCTTCGTAGACCAGGCTGGCCTCCAACTCACAGAGATCTGTCTGTTTCTGCCTCCCAAACACTGGGATTAAAGGGTGTGCCACCACTGCCCTGCTCATGTATTATTATTTTAGCTGTGTATAGTGTGCTGTGCATGTATGCATGTGTATGAGTGAGTATATATGCACTTATGTGCCACAGGATGCATGTGGAGGTCAGACACCTACTCTCAGAAACTGTTCTCTCCCACTACCTTGTTGAGAAATGGTCTCTCTTACTGACCCTGTAGTTATGTGTCCTGCAAGCCAGCTAGCCCAGAAGCTTCCAGGAGATTTTCCTGTCTCTGCCTCCCATATGTCTGTGGGAGTCCATATCTCTGTAGGAGTCTATATCTCTGCAGGAGTCCGTATTTCTGTAGGAGTACTGCAATTACAGATGTGAGCAACCACTTTGGGCTTTTTGTGGGTTCCAGGTTTCAAACACAGGTCATTAGGGTTCAGTTAACAGGAAAATAGTCTTTGCTTATTACCAGTTGAGCTTGGTTGAAATGTTAAGCCCTTAAGAGCCAGGTGAGCTGTTTGGCCAGTACATAAGGTATCATCTGTAGATCTCTTTGGGGGTTTTCCTCTACAAACCCAATAAAAAGGATTCTACTGACTTTTTCCATGAATTCCCTTGGTATTCACATACAGCACAGAATTTACAATTTTAATAGGCAGGGCTAATATTCAAAGAGACAGAGCAGTGCATGGTTTGGACTTAAGCATTTTCTACATACAACCAGAAGAAAGGACTAAAACATCAACTGTTTTTAGAAGATATTTCACGGCATGAATGTATGTCCCCCAGGAAGAGAGGCAAAAGAGTGCATTCTCTTAACGACTGCATTTCAACATCTCATCAGGGACATACACACAAAACCATTGAGGATCATTTTCTTCCAAAGGCATCCAAAGTCATATGCCATTAAAATATAAATCTACCACTTCTGCTTGGAGAAACGAATCTACTTCCTGGTTTGGGTAATAGAATAGAATCCAGAAGGTCAAGAGAATTAGCTGCATGTGAGATTGGGTGTGTACAACTTTTAATATTAGGTCTTTAATTGCCACTGATGCTTTGAATGCCGCAGAGCTACAAAACACTCCTCACAAAGAGAGGTAATTATCATTTGGACCATGCTGACCTGAAATCGAGCCCACCAGCAAAAGGCAAATAAGTCACTGAACCTCACTATTCAAGCACGGTGAAGTCTCTGAAGTACGGCAAGTTAGGCTGTACTCTTTATGTACAGCTTAGGTACTGAGCTTTTCAAAAAAAGATGGAGGAGTTTCCACTCCTTTTTAAAAACTCCTACCATTTGGTCTGCGGCACAGTGCACAGAGGTCTATTAGTGGGGGCACTTCATGGGTTCACAAAGCAGAACCCTGTTAATATGTAAACAAACACACTGACTCTAAGGCACCCACGTGCACCCTACCTCCTTGAAACCACCCGTCTGCACCCTGCCTCCTTGAGACCTAAAAGAAAACAAAAGAAGTCCCAGTGTGAAAAAAATGGCCACGAACAGGAGCAACAACTCCCCCCGCCCCCATACACACAGATGACCCCTTGTCCTGCTTCTGTATTGCTCAACTATTTCTGTAAAGGAGACAATTGGAGTTCATTTTGTAATTATACTTGCTCATTGGGTCCTATGGCAGAAGAAAATACGCCAAGATCTTTCATTAGCATACCATAGATTTTCTTTTCATTATAAATCAAACTAAATAGGTCATGATTACCTAATCACTATGCAAAGTATCGCCTCTGGGAATCACACACATTCTCTGAAAGCTGAAATTCTTTTCAGTGCTTTGAAGTCTAATTCTTCCCAGCTAACTTGCCACAGCTAATCATTCTCTCATGTTCACATTTTTTATCCGATAAGATATAGAATGTGTGTTAGAATGGGAGTCATGGACACTAATACAGTGGGCTTTAATTTAGGGGGAAATAGTTGCCAACACTCTTTCCAACATATGATTAATAAGCCCCTTCCCCCACTTTCTCTCAGCAGCCAAGCAAACAGGGTTAGGGGAAGATTTGCTCCTGAAATTATATGGTTGATAAACTGATCTCTCCTCACTCCTAAGGGATTGGCTCTTCTCTACTAAGGAAAGTTCAACTTCATTCCTAAAGGTTAGTAAGACCACAGGCACTGGATGTATTAATCTCCAAGTCCAAACCTACAGCTTTTGATGTTATCCATGGGCAAATGACTTACACACACACACACACACACACACACACCTGTGCCTTTAACTGTTCTCAGATGGTCCTCGCAGTCTGACATTTCTTTCTGGTATAGTTCAGACATGATCAAACCAGGTCATTGAGTGCCAGCTCCACCTCTGTGTCTCAGTCCTGATGACAGCAGAGAGTCCCTGCAAGCCAGTTAAGCACCTGGCACCATACAAGATATACACCACTAAATCACTGCTGCCTATCACGTTGGTACTGACGCGGTCTCATTCCCTGTGTACACAGAACCCAAGCTGTCGTAACTGCAGCCCACGAAGTCACAGCCATGCTCTACTGACATGTACCGAATGGACGCTGTGCTGTTCAAGCATCCGCGTGAGTCACACCCCATCACTTTGCTTCCCTCATCAGCTACCTCCAAACGACTGGGACGTCTTGGTCAGGCAGACCTCCAGCTCTTCCCCCTGACTCTTGCTTACGATAGTCCCATGAACGAATTTCCAATTCCCACCCATACCCCTCCACAATCTATTACATAATCGAATGGAAATGATCCATAAATGTGCGTCAGCCTAGGCTATTTCCTTCAAACTTTCTAGTAGCATCTAAAGCCCTTGGCATTGAGATCTCACTTGCCCTAGAGGCCTTAGTGGCTGTGCTGTCCACACAGCACACCGCAGACAGCCTAGACTTTCTTGAGAGATGACTTTTGGTTCCCGGAAGCCTCAAAGGTAGTTCATGCCTCAGAGTCTTGGCGTCCACTTTTTCTCAGCTTGAAAGTCCTTCTCTAGATAATTTAACCTTGGATCTTTCCAGTCTGTCAGGTCTCTGTTGGAATCAGGCTTTAGAACAAGATTGTCCTGCCTGGGACACCATACCAGCAGCCTCAGCCCTCTCTTCCAAGTCTCTAACTGGCAGATCACCCTCTAATGTTGTCCTCACAGCACTTCCTGGTCAGCCTTTCCTGGCAGTTCCTCACAGGTTGTTCCTGGCAGTTCCTCATCAGTTGATTTCATTATTTGTTTCTTCCTTGTTCCCTTTCCACACTGACAGAAAGGTAGGCACATACAAATCACAATCCCAGAGAACCAAGAAAACAATGAGGACCCTAAGAGAGACCTATATGGATCTAATCTACATGGGAAGTAGAAAAAGACAAGATCTCCTGAGTAAATTGGGAGCATGGGGACCTTAGGGGAGGGTTGGAGAGGAGGGGAGAGGCAGGGAGGGAAGCAGAGAAAAACGTAGAGCTCAATAAAATCAATTTTTAAAAATGGTAGAAAAGAGAAAAAGAATATGAGACTCTGGGAAACTTAAACCAATAAATGCAAATTTTAATTTCAAAAAAAAAAAAAACAAGCTTGATAGAAATATTCCTCTCTGGACCAGAGTTGTGCTTAAGCGGCAAACATCTCTAGATGCCATGAAGTTTCTTCAAGGCGTCCATGAAGTATATGAAGCAGCTAGTGTTGATTAGGAGGGCAGTTGTCTGGCTGCTTGGTGGATAGTTCTTGCTCAAAGAAGCCATGGCACCAGCTAAGGTCTAATAGCTGTCAATTTGAGGACAAATGTTCCTCCCGAGTACCCTAACTTTGTAAAGGAAACGAACATGAAAGGAGTGCTTGCAATAAAGACTTATATTGACATCAAAAGAAAGAAAGAAAGAAAGAAAGAAAGAAAGAAAGAAAGAAAGAAAGAAAGAAAGAAAGAAAGAAAGAACTGATTACATTCTGAGAACTCCTGGGAAACCCTGCTCTACCCAAGCCCTGGAGTGGCCACATCTCCAGCAAAGCTCCTGTTCTGTTTCCCACTCCCACAGTGCCCTGTATTTATCATTCCTGAACAAACCAAACAAAACTCTTATCTTTCTGATTCTATAACCCCAGGGACGAAATCTGTGCTATTCCTTCAAGAAGTTTACCACCCAGTAGACTGCTTGGCTACACCAATTTGGTTTTCAGACAAGAAAAAACAGACTATCCATTCTTCCTGGCATGAATAGCCTGAAGAACCCACATTCCAGGATGCACATGCCTCTCTCCTCTTCCTGCCCCCCATCCCAGCTTGGCACACTAGACACACCCTGCACAGCTTTTCCTTCCTTTCCTTCCTCCCCACCTTCAGCCACTAAACTACTGTGCTCATGTTTGGTTATCTAACTCCTGAAGTGATTAGGGAGGTCAGATAAAGAAATTCTTCCTATTCCTACACCCCAGAGTGAAGTTTAGATTAGTATGAGATCTAAATTCAGTGCACAGGGAACAAGACACAGGGAACTGGACGGTGTTCAGCCACACACTGTCAGGAAAATTCACTGGTATTGGTCATCAAAGGGCAAAGACAGACACCCAGACCATTGATAGATAAACACATTTAATCTAATGCCTAACGCTCCACCGTCCTTTCCTGGAGGTTGTTTCTGTGGTGATGCTGCAGTACTATGTTAAGCTGATGCACACAGGTATGTGATTTACAACTTTTTCGCAGTTATCATCATCAGATAAGGGAAGGCTGGCTAGCTAGGCTCTGGAGAGGAACTCAAAGTCCTCCACGTTCTCTTCCTCTAGGATGCATCCTAGCTAGATGAAGCTTTGGACATGTGCACATAGCAACCCGGAGGGCACATGGACCACACTGCAAGTGAAGAGAAACAACTGTTCACATGGAAACGAAGGCAGCTACTCTGGGGAGCCTCAGGTTCCTTTCAGGTCCAGCTCCTCCTCATACAAAGGGCTTCTTCCACAGTACCGAAAGGTCTTAGACATCAGTGCTTAAGAACTAGCAGGTGAAATTAGCATCTCACAAAAATGGGAATAATTGCTGTCAATCATCAGTGGTACTTCTTACTGCCAGGTACTATGCCCAGGGCAGAGAACTGCAAAGAGAAAAACTGATTTCCACATAGGTACTAGACAAACATGGAGACAGTATTTTCACATACTAATGAATGAAGCGGGAAAGAAATGCATAACTCAATGGCAAAAGAATTCTTGAAGACTGACCTTGGGACTAAAGTTAAGGCTTGGGATAGGAAGCCCTTCTGATTTCCCATCAGCCACTAGTACTCCACACAAAAAGAAGAAAAAAAATCTTATATGTAAAACCTTTTCCATATAAGAGCAGCTAACAAGGAAAATATTTAAATAATCAAAAAGAGCCATATATGGACTTTGGGTCTAATTTCAGCATGTGAAATTTTATTTATGTTTTTAAATTTCAAGTACTTTATAATAAAGTCTTAACAAAAATATTTTTTTAAAAAAAGTCATAGCTAAACATCTCACGTATATTAAAAAAGAATCCAATATGTTCACCTGTACAAAATAAGAACACTGCAAGCCATACAACTTGTAGGTCTAAGTCCAACTTTAACTGTTCTCTACAAGAGAAACATAAGGTATATTTCCAAAGAGAAGAGGCCAAAGCTTTCATTTTAGTTAGTTTCCCACAATCTGTACAAGAACTGTGAATGAATTTTTAGATTAATTGAAAATAGAAGCCGGGCAGTGGTGGCGCATGCCTTTAATCCCAGCACTCGGGAAGCAGAGGCAGACGGATCTCTGTGAGTTCAAGGCCAGCCTGGTCTACAAGAGTTAGTTCCAGGACAGGCTCCAAAGCTACAGAGAAACCCAGTCTCAAAAAATCAGGAAAAAATGAAAATATATAGCGAGTGTCTCATATTCTGAAAAAAAAATCCTGCCCATTTACAGTTTCTGAGGAAATATGACGAGAGGCTGAGGAGATGGCTCAGCGGAGAAAGCACCTGCTGTAGATGCATGAGGACTTGGGTTTGTATCCCTAAGAATCTACCAACAAATTGAGCACTACAGCATGTTCCTGTAACCCCAGTGCTGGTGAGGGGGGAGACGGAGAGATCCCGGAAGTTCACTGACAACAGGAATTGATAAGCTCCAAGTCCAGTAAAATGTTTTTGACCTTGGCTCAATAGATAATATGGAAGGTAATCCAGGATCTGCAGAACCTTTGTGGCTTATAACTGCAGGGCTTGACACAGACCTCAAATGGCAGATCACACGAGGGGCTAGAATTCCCCTGGAGAAGCAGGGGTCTACGCGATTGCACCACAATGCTCAGACATCTATTCAGGTCTCTCAGTTTGAAAAGACTGAGAAGAACTGACACAAAGCGATGGGGAAACTCAATAATCAGTGTTACTCAGTCAAAAACTTCCCTCCGTTGAGTGTTTAGAACATGATCACCCTCAACAGCGGTGGAGTGAGGGTGGCGATGTCTGGCTCCATACCAAAATTCAACCCTCTCTATTAATATTCCCTTCATTTCTGTCATCTCTCTTACAAAATTCCTGATTCTGGGACTCTAAAACAATTCATTTTGCCACCTTTCAAATTTTGTAAAAATAGCGTCACCAAGTGTCATTAGGAGACAAGTTTGTAGACTCTGTGTTGTCCCCTAAGGATTTGTGAGCAATTTTAGGCATGCGCTCTAGCGCTTTACCCCATGCCCAGCTGTTTGTCATCACTTTTGTGTCCGGCTCTGATGAATGGCACTTATCTTGAACAGCACAGAAAACTGGCAGTGATGAACTAACTCTGTCAGAGGGCTACACATCCCTTGTTCCAGGAAACAGCTACCTTCAAAACACAGTCCTGCCCTGATACCAGCCAAAGATGCCTGAAGGCAGGAATCTTTCTTCACATGAGCTATCTAATGCTGGCCGGATGTGAGGGTTGCCAGAGTGACGAGCAGGCAACTCTAACTTTACTACTGTCTCATCCCAATGCCAAGTGTCCTGGCCTTGCCATCCCATGATCACTGATAGTCACCAAGGTAACAAGATCAGAAAGAGACACAACAAGAGTGAAAAGAGGGAGCACCCAACTTCCCAGGAAGCCTCTGCCCATTCCCAGGAGACATGAAATAGAGGTACCAACTCATTCCAGTCAGAATGGCTAGCTTCAATAAATAAATCTGACAACAAATGTTGAAAAGGATGTGGAGAGATAGGAATCTAATCCAGTCTTGGTGGGGTACAAATTAATATAGGCATTGTGGAAATCAGTTTTAAGATTTTCCAAATATTAAAAATAGAACTATCATATGACCCAATTATTTCACTCCTGGGAATATCCCGAGAATCCTATAACCTATCACAGAGATATGGGCAATCCCATGTTTATTACTGCTTCTTTTACTGTAGCAAAGAGTTGTGACTCAACAGATAAATGGACAATGAAAATCCACCATGTATATACATGTATATATGCACATACATGTAAAGTGTATGTATACTTGTATATATGTATATATTCATGCATATGTGTGTATGCATATACATGTATACATAGTGGGTATATGTGTATATTTACATGTTTATAGATAGTCTATTTTCATGGATAGACAAATAGATATAGATTAGATACAGATATAGTGGAATACTATTTAGCCCAAATGTAAATATAATCACACAATTTGCAGGAAAATGAATGGATTTGGAATATATAATATTATTCACGTATATAATCACTGAAATAGTCACAAAATCTCTGAAATAAATATTCATATTCTCCCTCATATGCACAATCTATGCTAAGCCAAATGTGTGTGGGGGCATACCATGTAGAAATGAAACAAGAAAGGCTAATGTTAGGGCATAAGAAAGGATGGGATGTGGGTTACGGACACGAGTTATGAAAGAGAATGTAAAGCCATTTGTTTTTCTAGTTCTCACTCCGTTGTGAAATTTTTGGTTTTTGTGGTTGATAGATGTATAAAAATATATTTGGTAGTGAAAGTATAAATCCATTGTGCATAGCTTGTTTTTCAAATGACTGTTCTAACTGCACAGAAGTACACTGAGGCACATAGACTTTGGGTCTGGTTTGTTTTGGAGTGGTTTTCTTCTGCAAAATTCTTACAACAAAGTTTATAAAAGGAACAAAAATCAGACTAAATGAAATTAGAGTTTGATTCTTTGATGTTTGGTGTCACACGGGCTGGCATGTGACTTAGTACGTAACTGAGGATGACCTCGAATTTCTGATCCTCCTACCTCCACCTGCTCAGTGCTAGAAGGGAAAGAAAGCCCATCACACCGTCATGCCGTGTTAACTCACGAACCCAGGATTTTCTGTATCTAGTCAAGCACTCTACCAGCTACATCCTTTGGTCCTGGAATTAAGAGCCTTAATCCACACAAGCTTATCTCAGGAAGGTCTTTGATAGTTTGCTATTCGTGCAATGTACTTACTTATCACTCGTATTTCTTTCCTTTGCTCCTAAAGAAAATACTTTCTTTACACCTACAAGCACCAAACTACCTGGTAGGGAGAACCAGAGGAAAACCGGAAGAGCGGCGAGACCGCAGCCTCCCTAACTTCCTGAGGTTCTGCCCGTACTCACGCAGCTGTGGTCTGCATGTCGTGCCAGCTCCGGCTGAAGTTCTGCTTTAACTCATTCATCAGGTTCATGCCAAGTTTCTGTTTGATCTCAACCAGATGTCTTTCTTTTGCTGACAAAACTTGTCGCAATGTTGTGATTTCGTCTTCTAGCTGCAGGTAAGAGAAAAAAAAATGACAGGGTGAAACGTCAGAATGAGTGAAAAGTGTACTTCCAAAAGATTGTGATGCTTTGGTGGAGTCCTGTTAGTGGCCTCACGGTACCAACCCCAAAGCTTAACTATGCAATGAGACTTCACGCTCTGAAACTAAAACTGAATATTTAGGTTTAAGGATTCCCAGAGTACTCAGTTTCCCTTCTAATTGATTCAGATTGCATACCAAGATATACAAGAAAATAAAAAAATCACCTGTAAGCCTACAAGAAAATAGGTATTTTTATTATATTTATGTATGCATTTAAGAACACTTGTCTTGAGCTGCCTTCTTTACAACTCCGAAACCTGGACAATTGAAAGGCTCCTCAGAACAACAGCCGAATGTGTTTGAGATGGCACGTCTCAGGAGGATTTTAGTGTCACACGAATAGATACACTGTGCAGTGATGACATTAAGAAACATCTCCATCTTCAGAAGGAAGTAAACTACAGAATACGGCAACAGCGCTTGAGGCCATGTTATGAGAACGAATGACGGCAGATACCCGAAGGTAGCACTGCTTGGAGGAGTGCACTGGATAAGGCAGAAAATGCTGACAGACAGCATAGAGGAAGACTGTGGAACCTCGGGAATGACAATAACACAAGCATCTAGGACTACCCAGGATAGGAACAACTGGAGAACCGCCATAAATGGGCTGCCCATGCCTACTTATGCATTGCTGGGGCATAAATGTTGATAAATGGTGATGCATATGCGTGTAATCATGCCAAGACTCGTGTGTGGAGTCAGAGGACAACTCTCCGGAGTTGGTTCTCTCTTTCTATCGTGAGGGTCCTAGGAATTGGAGTTGGACCCTCACAGCGAGTGTCCTGAGATGCCTGAGCCATCTCACTGGCCCAGTACTTACGTTTTAAAAATAAAGATTGGTTTCGTAATGCCCACATCATTTAACAAAACAACCCCTCTTCGAGTGTTACTAGTAATGTTTGCTTAGTCTTGTCAGCTACACGCAACTGTACTGGGACAGGAATACATTTGGCCGACATTGTGCTGTTTTCAGTCTAGTAGCGCCACAGAAGAGGGAGGAGCAAGGGAGGTGAGGATACATGTGAGGAAGGAATCGGGTTACATTCTCTTTAGCAATTTATTAACATGGAGCTGACACACAATAAACGACATGTATCTCAAATATATGTAAGCGCATATATTACATGACTATATCTATGTAATGTATGCGTGTATATGTCTGTATACACCTATATATCAATACGCACATATGTAGTGAGATTTCATTTGTATTTTAATAAAGAAAGCTTGCCCGAAGTTCAGAGAGGGAAACAGCCACACTGGTCAGCCTTACAGAGCAGGCAGTGGTGACACACACTTTTAATCCCAGTAGCCACACTAGTTTGCAGCAGAAACCAGGTGGCAGTGGTGCACGCCTTTAATCCCAGCACTAGAGAGGATCATAGAACGGAAAAGACAGCTCCCAGTCTCAGTCTCATTCTGAGATTCTGGAGGCAGGATCGCCATTTTGGACTGAGACAGAGGTAAGAGTCAGTGGCAGGCTGTTTTCCTTTTCTGGCCTTCAGATTGAACCCTGATTTCTGCCTCTGGGTTTTTATTAACCGTGTTACACACATGTATGTATATTTGCACATGCACATATACCCAAGCAGTCACATTACCACTGGCACCTGAAAAGTATATATTACCTCCTAGCCATTCTTTGTAATTTTCTCTCCTTAAATCTTCCCTGCCCCCCTAACTTTTGCCCTCACTAGGCAACCACTAATGTTCCTTTTTTCACTCAAGTTGAGGATGCAGTTTAAGAATGTTAAATCATTATGTCATACCTTGTCTGTTTGTTTTGTTTGGCTTCATTCACTTAGCCCAGTTTTTTTGTAATTGACCCATGTCGCTGCATTAGCAAGGGTTCCTTTCCTTTCCACTGTTGGGGAGGATTGCCGGTTTGCTGTTAAGGAGCATTTGGATTCAGCTAATATAAATAAAACCACTATAAGGCTTTGTACGGAGGACACACTACTTCTCTCCTCAATGCTGCATACAAGAAGATCACTATAAAACTGATTTTGTAAGTTAATTTCTACCTAAGGAATTACATAAAATACTCAGAACTTGGGGTATTGCAATATTCTATAAAATAAACTTAAACTTCCCAAAGTCTGATTTAACTGTGTGTGCTATACTTTATATGACAGCGACATGGATTGCTCTGGTATTAGTGCTTCACTTCCCATTTCTGCTTCTGGGAAGCATAACCATTCATGCTTTTCTTGAGCAAGGCCAGAAAAACCAACGTGAGACATCCTGGGTACGCCCTGTGTCCAGAGGTAACAGACATCTGCCAGTTTCCTCAGCGTTCGGAGTGTTTCAAAACAGGGAACTTTGTCTCATTTACATCCAAAGTATCACTTTATTTCTGACCACAACTTGTGGATAATCCTGCCACGCATCTTGCAAACGCCTTCCTTGGGTCACCCAGGAAGCTGCTGAAGAACAGTGGCTTTTGAAACAGAGTCTTTTCTGTGGCAAAAGGACAACTTTTCCCCAGTGCCAAACAGTAGGAATCACGCTTGGACTTTTCATCTTCTGTTTTGACCCTGGTGAGGACTGAACCCACGGCCTCACATGCATGATACATAAGTACTCTGAACTGTTCCCCAGATGGGAAGCCTCACAACACAGATAACTACTTTAGGAACAAAGGCACAGAGGAGAAGCATTTTACACAGCACACTATGAAAGAGCAAAATTTTGGAAAGATTTTAGCAATGGGAAAATGTTCCTACAGTTTAATGTTATACATTTCTTTATGCTCATGGAATGTTTTTATATGTACTTGGAAACATTTCCAGAAGGGAGACTGAATCACACGTTCCACACCTATTTATAATCAGTAGAAGTGTGTCTTTTTCTTGATGACCAAGTCTTCCATGCACATGACTAGGCTGACAGCTGAAAGAGAAGGCCACTCCGACTACCTGATGTAGAAGGAGCGGCAGGCTGCGTTCCCGCCTGGCTCCCACACGCCTGGCTAGCTTATGCCCCAAAATAACAGCACACAAATTGTATTCTTTTAAACACTGCCTGGCCCATTAGTTCTAGCCTCTTATTGGCTAATTCTCACATCTTGATTAACCCATTTCTAATAATCTGTGTAGCACCATGAGGTGGTGTCTTCCTGGGAAGGATCTTTACCTGTGTCCATCTTGGAGAGGAGAGCTATATTGTCTGCCTCACTGCCTTCTTCCTCCCAGCATTCTGTTCTGTCTACTCTGCCTATCTAAGCTGCTGTCCTATCAAAGGCCAAGGCAGTTTCTTTATTAACCAATGAAACTAACACATAGATAGAAGACTCACCTCCATCAACCTGAGGCGCACGCGTTAGTCTCCCACTACGTGAGAACATGGTGTTATTTTAAATCCACAGTTTCTCTGTTCGTTATTACCTTGTCATATTCCACTTTTTTATTTTTGTCGAAGTGTCTTCCTGTATTTCATCTCCTGCCTAATATGGATATCTCATGTTCCTTTTCCACAGACAATGCTTGGGTATCGCATCTTCTTCTCCTCTTCGATAGCTAGAGCCCTCCTGCTTCTTTCACTTTGAGTGACTGAAATTACTGGGAGTCTGGTTCTTTTTTGGGGTGGGATGGATATGTAGGATGTTTCTGTAATTTCTATTGTGTGAAAAAAAAAAAAACCCGGGGAAAACTTTTCACTTGCAGAAGTAAATGACTGCTGTAGGGCCCGAGAAAGGGCTCACAGATCTTGATAGTTCGGCCTCATGCACATGGAGTTGTATAGACACATCAAGTCCAAAGTGAGATAAAGAGCAGGCAAATCACATTGACAGAAGCATTTACACTACCTTTTAACTCAGCATAAATTTCTTTCTTCATTAGAGATAGATATTTGGTTTTTTTGATTTACTTTTAAATATTTATTCCTTTGAGACAGGGTCTCACTATATAATGCTGGCTGGCCTAGAACACAGATCTCCCTTTTTATCTTGATTTTTTTGACTTCCTAGACAATCCCCATGTGAGAAATATTTATGACCAAGGTTAGACACTTTAATTGATTATTTAAATATGATTAGCAAGAAAACAATTGCTAGCGAAGATGAGAAGGAATGGAACCTTTATGTATTGCTGCTTTTAAAAAAAGTTATTTCAGCACTGTAGGACACTATCTGGTTTCTCAACACTAAATGCCAAACTACAATTTGGTCTAGTAGTATCATTTTTGACATATATACCCCAAGAAATTTATAATACATGTGTTAACAGTAACACAGTTTATAACCCAGAGGGAAAACAGCCCACATGTCTTTCAAAGGTTGAGCACAGCAAACTGTGTTTATACATGAAGTAGGATATGGTACATCCATACCAAGAAATGAACTCTTAATACATGCTACTGTGTGGATGAACCTTGAACCTTGAGCATGTTTCTGCATGGGTGAACCTTGAAAATATTAGGCTTAAGAAAAAGAAACCAGACACCAAGAGCTCACATAGCATGTGAGTCTACATATATTGCATGTGAGTCCACACACATGAACTACTCAGACTAGGCAAAGTCACAGAGAGAGAGGAAAGCATGGTGGTTGTCAGAGACTGGCGGAGGGGTAAGATATGAGAACGGCATGATGTATATGGTTTCCTTTCAGAGGGGGTGACAAACATTTGTGTTCTGGAGACTCAAGTAATGACTATAGAATGTTGTATGTTTGTTGTCTGTATTGAATAAACTTATCTACATAAAAATACAAGAAAACAAGCAAATTAACTAAGCTGGATTTGCTAAAAAATTAACTTTAATACACAATTTGTGTTGTAAGATTGGAAATTTAGTTTTCTATTTGAGTTGCTACATTGTAAAGAATTTATAACACACAGTCAGAAGAAATGTTTTGATAATCTGTTCATTGTCGGTAAGTCATTTGCACGCTGCCTCAACACCAGCCTCTTTTGGCTGAGATCCCTGGGGAACTAAGATTAAAATGTTCCTACTGGAATTGAGAGAGGAAGGCCCAGGGTCAAGTCAGTCTTTTCTAATCTACATAGCCTGAAGGCAGTGTGTGTTCTTGGACCTCCCACCCAGAGAGGAAGAAATCAAAAGAGAGGAGAAAGCTTCAAAATAGGTTCTGCCTTCTGATAATGCTGGCTGGGATTTTAATCACCTATTTTTTGCTTGTGTGAGTCATCTTATCTAGGAACATTGGTGGTACCAAACTGTTATATAATCACAAATTGATAGCACTGGTGCCAATATTTCCATCTTTCCAAAGCCAGGCACGGTACAGAACACGGCACATTAAATGTAGCTTAGAGGAAGCAAAAGGTAAAGAAAACAAGAATTATTGAGTGAGTGTATCTAAAGAGAGTGGTCATTAGATATCTGAAGACCTTAAGCAGCTGGTGATGAGACAGAACATATACCAGAAATGAACTAGTACTTTGTAATATAGCGATAAGATCCATAGGATCACGCACTCCACTTTGGGCCTTAGCAATAGAGATTTTTGATTAAGCTGCAAAATAACTCAAGCTAATGATAAATAGTCATTGGACACCTACACGCACACACCGCTGCACCAGATAGGGTTTGTAGGAAGTTAAGGCCTACCAGGTCAAAAGGAGCAAACCTGGAGTCTGCCTGGTGCGGTCAGAGGTCCTGATAATGCCTTGCCAATGAGGGATGACCCTGCAAACTGTCAGGATCAGAACACACCTGGGTGCTGGGAGGGTTTATAAGTTTCTCCCCATTGTAAAAGAAATGAATCTTCTGTATGCCTTCTACCTGATTCCCAGTGTCTGAGACATTGACACTGAGCCTTCTCACCCCCTCCCCCGAGGAAGACGCTAAGGCCCAGCAACAAAGAGTAATACTAGTTTCGTGTCCAAGGAATTTTAAGAATACAAGTATAACATAATAAAAGAAACTACAGTACAAGTTGTGTTCAAATCCTGTTGGCTGTGTGGATCTACAGATTTAGAAGACCGAGGACAGCCTCATCAGGGCAATAACAAAAGGTAGGGGGTGCAGGAGGCTGAGAGGAGGCAATAGGAAGATATTAGGGAACCATGAAGAGGCATAAACCAGAGTCTGTGTATCTGGTAGACCCAAGACTGCTTTAGACAAACAATCAGAGATAAGTTGTCCTTATCCATAGAGGTCTCGCTCTGCCACGGGATTGCACTTCACCTGATAAAAAAGGGAGATCTCTAAAAGAATGGTCTCTGAGGAATCTTTAACTTGATTTGTCAATGAAGACAGATGCACATACCATGAGGCACATGTGGAAGTCACAGAACAACCTGCAGGACTTGATCTCTCCTTCCCCTACGTGAGTGTCGGGGCTCTCACTCAAGTTATCCGGCTTGGCCAGAGGCATCTTTAACTGCTGACCCATCTGCTGGCCTCTGAGGAGTCTTCATACCCCATGCCTAAGAAACCCAACAAAACCTCCCAGGTTCAGAGAGGATCTGCTTTTGACCATCTGTGGAGAGTTGAGACAGGGGCTGAGTTTTCTGTGGAGACAATTGAGAGTGGTCTCTATGTTCTTGTGGTAACTGGATCATTGCAGTGCCAAGAAAATCTGAATGTATCTGGTACAAAAAGGCCCTGCGGTGCTGCCTGTGCATAGGCAGGACATTTTGTGCAAGAGAAAAAGGGTAGGGAAGCTGATTTGGGAAAAGAGCAAGGCCAAGGTGGGGGTAGCAAGGGAAAAGAAAAGGGTGAGGAAAATTTGCAACGATACGTGTGCCTGTCTTTTTACTGTCTGGGGGACAGGCCCCAAACAAGTGTCTCTGGAAGTCATGATGCTAACTTTAACCCTTGCTGACTCTTTATCTTTATTTTCCCAGAAATAAAACAGAAAGCGATAAAGGCCAGTGCACCCTGAAGGATGGAATCATGAATCCTGTAACCTGAACACAGTCACAAAGCGTCTGGTGTTAGCATTCTGACCTCAAGAGTATCAGAAATGAAACTTGCTGGAAGCATGACGCTGTGACCAAGAAGACAGGGGAGTCTGAGAACGCTGCTGGGCACTTGCACTCAGGGAGCATCCATCTCAAACCAACGCTTCCGTTTTCCTTGATAGTAAGAACAATATACGCCAACAGTTGGATACAAGAGCACACTGAATTGTGTGCCATATGTACACATCCCAATAATCCTAGAACACAGACAAACCAAGACATTTTGTAGGAGTCATTCTGCTACAGAAGTTCTTGAGCTGACACTGGGGCTCTTATAGTGAAGGATTTAAGGTCTAACTTCACTTCAACTAGCCTGCAGCAGTTTACAGAACATAATTTTTAGACACTACAGTTGACATAAACAGGTCATAAAACAGAAGTTTTGAGTCATGAGACCATGTGAGGTTACCCTATTACCCATTAAGGTGACCTTTGTTCTGCACTCTTGCATGCGTGACGATTCAGTGGCAACACAGAATATTCTGTTTGAGGCAGTGCACTTGCTGAAATACTTTCCAGTCATGTTGGAGGACCAAGTTGGTCTGTTATTTTAAAATGGGATTAATTTAAGGGCAGGCACACAAAAACAATGTCACACAATGTTGTCTGCATATAGACTACACAGTGACACCTGTATTTGATACAAAACAAAACATAGAAACAGAGTAAAATAGTGTTTGATGAAGGTTGGGGAGGGAAAGAGGGAAACGAAGAGAAAATGGTCAAAGGATACACAATTATTTTAGATAAGAGTAAGTTCTGAGGTTCTACCACCATTCAGTAGGGTGACAATGTTGATTATGCATTTCAAAATAACTAGGAGCCTGAATGGTCTCAGCACAAAGAAAAGCTAGATGTGTAAGGCAGCGGATACACACTGCACCTTTATTTGGCTGCCACACGCTATCCACACATACGGATATATCACACTGTATCCCATAGATACATCCTACTGTTATGTGTGGATAAAAATAAATGAAAACGTATAACAGGGTGTATTGGTAAATATTGGAAGAACTGTTAATTCCAGATCAGCCTGGGTTACATAGCAAGATTCATCCTCAACAAAACACAATTAAAATAATAAAATTACAGAATAAAACTTAAAGAATGTATTGCAATTCATTAAGACTTTACATTGATAGCAGTAGGCTAGCATAGCGTAGCAGCTATGCCAAGCCCAAGGCTGTGTCCTGAGCCGGTGGAAAGGTGACAGACAGAAGGGAAAGCCACGCTTTCATGAGGAACAAGCGCATGCCGCCTGTGAAGCAGATGCCGAAGGGATGATGGCGTCTACCTCTCCTCTTCTCCTGCTTCACTCTGCTCCAGGAGCCCGCCTCCAGCCCTCTCCAAGAAACAGACATCTCTCACCGTGAGTCAGCGGGTGAGAGGGTCCCACCTACCAAAGGCTTGGCACAGACCTATGCTTAGGATGAGACTGGCATTTTCCTCTCCTCTAGGACAGCAGGTACAAATGCTCCAATTAAGTCCTAATTAATTGTAGCTTCCCTCTCCACCCCCAGAGTCTTATTGTTCTTCAAAAGAGTCAAGTCAGCTGATTTCATGATTGACATTTTCATAAAGTAATAAAAATGTTGAAGAATTGCTTTTGAAAAAGAGATTGCGACCACGTTGTACTTTCTTTATATTTTTGTGTCTGAGTCAAGATCTTATGTAGTCCAAGCAAGGCTGGAACTCACTCCACATCCTAGACAACCTCTTTATTTTCCTGCCTCAGCCTCCCGAAGGCAAGGATAACAAGTACGCATGGCCACACCTGGTCTGTCCCAAAGCTTTAAACACATTCCATCTGATTCCTAAGTGCTTAACATTTGCACAACATCTCTATACTAAGGAAAACAGGAAGCACATACTTAACACAACTTGTTATTGTGGTTTGCACAGCACCGCCCTCCACTTTACCACTGCAGACATAACCGGCATTACAAAGACCCCTTGAAAAAAATGAATCATCCTGCAATGTGTTCATTTATGACACTTTATTACATGACAGACAACATAATTGCAACATGGGATCTGTATGGAGCAAAAGACAGAAATAGAAGATTACTGAACATACCTGAACTAATTCTGCCTTTAACTCTTCCTTCTCCTCCTCAGAGAGCACGCTAGAGAAGTCGGCTCTGGCTAGCGCATCCTCATCTCTTCCTTGCAGGGGTTCCGTCTCCAGCAAGCCTTCAGGCAGAAGTGACAAAACATAAAGCGATGATCATACAGTTAGCCATCTTCCCCTTCTGTAACCTGGACCACTCTAGATGGATACTGACTTACCCTCACACTAGAAGCCGACAAAAACTCACCCAAAGAAAAACGAGAACAAAGCCTTTACGCTAAATGTGTGAACGCTAAGGGAGCAAAGACTGAGAAAGAAGTCTAAAACAAAAACAAACAAACAAAAAAGAAACAATCAAAGAACCTGAGTGCAAGGGGAAAGCCAGAATGTAAACAGGGAACTGGAGAGATGACTCAGTGGCATGTACTACCCTTACAGAGGACCCGAGTTCAGTTCCCATGTCAGGTAACTCACAACTACCTGTAACTCCAGCTCCAGGGCATCCCACATCTTCTGGACAGAAGGTGCCTGCACTCACATATACACATACCTCCCCAACACATACATATAATTTTGAAAATAAAAGACATCTTTTAAAAAACATAAACAAAGCAAGCTGTCACACAATTTACTTGGGTCATACAGGTTCACTTTTAACTGCTGCAAGGGTTCAGGGAGCGAGCAGAAAAAGAAGTCCACCCAGGGAAAGAAACACAGAGTCAGATAAGCCTTCCTTCCCTGCAGGCCTGGCTTTGAAGCTTATAAGTGAACAACAGATGGAAAAAGAAAGGGGAGAGAGAGAGAGAGAGAGAGAGAGAGAGAGAGAGAGAGAGAGAGAGAGAGAGAGAGAGAGAGAGAGAGAGAGAGAGAGAAAATCTCCCCCAACCCTAGGAATTCATTACCCTATAGTGGGCTAAATACAAGCCTACTGCTTAGATGCACTTTGCCTGCAAACATTCAGAGCCCAGAAAACTATTTTCTATTTTTGATGTGGTAACATTCAGAGGCTGGAACAACCACACATAGAGGAAACGCAGAAACAAATGATTCCCAAAGAGGAAAAGGTGGGAAGTAATTGGGGTTTTGATGTTATCCTTGTACCACAGACTACAGCCATAATAACTCAACTTGTAGCTAAAGATGCCCTCTTAGTTAAAATACACAATCCCTAGGCCTGTCCTGGGCCATCTGGCTGACCCACTCATTGACCTGTGACACCTGAGGAACCCAGAGCATATCCACAAATGTGTTCAAAAAAAATTTATTTATGACATGGTACATGGCAGAGCTATCATTTACACATCTACAGTAGAAGGGATTTTAAACATTATTCATATGAAAATAATAATGTATACATTCATAAATGTCTCACAGAACAAAACAAAGTTCTAGAAGACAATCAGTTTATATCCATCAACCTCTATCAAGCTTTGGTTTTTTTTTTTTTAAAGATTTATTTATATATAATGTACACAGTGTTCAGCCTCCATGTATGCCTGCAGGCCAGAAGAGGGCACTAGATCTCATTACAGATGGTTGTGAGCTACCATGTGGTTGCTGGGAATTGAACTCAGAACCTCCGGAAGAACAGTCAGTGCTCTTAACCACTGAGCCATCTCTCCAGCCCCCTTTATTTTATTTGTTTTTTTTTTAATTTTTTTTCTCTATCAACCTTTGGGAAGGAAGAGATTTCTCCAACAACAACAACAACAAAAAACAGAGTAAAACATGTAAGAAAAATTAAGAATATCTCTCTTAAACACTACAAGAGACAAAAAGACATCAGAACATATTCCTGCATAAAAGATTAAGGAAATATCAGTTCCTAGAATATGTAGAATTTCTACAAATCAATTTTAAAAAAATGGATCTCAGCAATCTTTACTTTCTTTCCTGTCCTCCATTTTAAATTCCCCATTCTCATCCCCAGCCCTGTAGCAAACCCCTTACAGGGGCCCGTCCTCACTCAGTCAAAAAAAAAAAAAAAGTTAAAGCTAAAAAATTAAGCCAGGCAGAAAATATCCAGGAAATCTGGAACACTATGAAAAGACCAAGTCGATGAATAATAGAAATTAGAGGAGGAGAAGAAACCCAGTTCAAAGGTACAGAACATATTTTCAACAAAATCATAGAAGAAAATTTTCCTGACTTTAAGAAAGAGGTGTCTGTCAAGGTACAAAAAGCATACATTAGAAGACCAAATAGACTATACCAGAAAAGAAATTCCCCAAGACACATAATAGACCAAATAAACTATACCGGAAAAGAAATTTCCCATGACACATAATATTCAATATACTGATGTACAGAACAAAGAAAGAATAGTAAAAGCTGCAAGGAAGGGTTGGAGAGATGACTCAGGTTAAGAGCATTGCCTACTCTTTCAAAGGTCCTGAGTTCAATTCCCAGCAACCACATGGTGGCTCACAACCATCTGTAATAGGGTCTGGTGCCCTCTTCTGGCCTATAGGCATACACACAGACAGAATATTGTATACATAATAAATAAATAAATAAATAAATAAATAAATAAATAAATAAATAAAAGCTGCAAGGGAAAAGACCAAATAACATATAAATGCAAACTTATGATAATAACACTAGACTTCTCAATGGAAACTCTGAAAGCCAAAAAGACCTGGACATATAAGATTTGACTTTCAGAGAACACAGATACCAGCCCAGACAACTATACCCAGCAAAACTTTCAAATATAATAGATGGAGAAAACAAGATATTCCACGATAAAACCAAATTTAAGCACTATGTATCTAACGAACTCTACAGAAATTTCTAAAAAGAAAACTTCAACCTGAAAAGGTTAACCACACCCAAGAAAACACACAGATAAATGATCCCAAGAACAGCAAATCCAAAGAGAAAAAAAAAAAAAAACTCACATCATAACAACAAAAAACAGGAATCAAAAAAAAAACATGCTAACTGATAGTTCTCAACATTAATGATCTCAATTCCCCATTAGAAAGATATGGACTGGGGCTGGAGAGATGGCTCAGAGGTTAAGAGCACTGACTGCTCTTCCAAAAGTCCTGAGTTCAATTCCCAGCAACCACATGGTGGCTCACAACCATCTATAATGAGATCTGGTGCCCTCTTCTGGCATGCAAGCATACAGGGAAGGAATGTTGTATACATAATAAATAATTAATAAATAAATCTTTTTAAAAAGAAAAAAGAAAGATACGGACTAACAGATTGGATTTAAAAACAGGATCCATCCTTCTGCTGCATCCGAGAAACATACTATAATGCCAAGGATAGACATAACCTTAGGGTAAATGGCTAAAAGACCTACAGGTCAAGGGAGAAATTAAGAGCATTAAAACATTCTATAGATATATGCCCAAGAATGGCATAGCTGGATCTTGAGGTAGATCTGTTCCTAAATTCCTAAGGAACTACCACACTGATTTCCATGCTGGTTGTACAAGTGTGCCATCTTAAGACTTTATATATACATACATATATATATATATATATATATATATATATATATATACACACACATACATATATATATATATACACACATATGTGTATGTGTGTATCAAGGAACATATCAGACAATGGAAAGATCTTGACCATGGACTATTCTCATGGATCACTAGAATTAATATAGTGAAAATGGCCATCTTATCAAAAGCAATCTACAGATTCAATGCAAGCCCCATCCAAATTACAACACAATTCTTTACAGAAATCGAAAAGAAAATTTTTATCTTCATGTCACACACACACACACACACACACACACACCACCACCACCACCACCAACAACAACAACAACAACAACAATAACAATAACAACAGTAAAATCCCCCCAAAACCCAGGATAGCAAATAAAAATCATCATCATAATAAAGAACTGCTGGAGGTATCACCATCCTTAATCTCAAACTGCACTTCAGAGCTCTAGTACAGGCATAAAAACGGACACATTGATCAGTAGAATAGAACTGAAGACCTAGCTATAAGTCCATACTCCTATGGACACCTCATTTTCAATAAGGAAGTCAGAAAGAGACACTGGAAAAAAGACAGCATCTTCAACAAATAGTGCTGGTCAAACTGGATGGCTGCATCTAGGAAAACGAAAATAGATCCATATCTTTCACCCTGTACAAAACTCAACTCCATATGGATCAAAACTTCAACATAAGGCCAGATACACTGAATGTGACAGAAGAGAAAGTAGGGAACAGCTTTGAACTCATTGGCACAGGAAAACACTTTCTGAACAGAACACCATCAGCACAGGCAGTAAGATCAACAATTAATGAGTGGAACCATTATTTATATTTATAGAAAGCAGCAGGCTAGAGTATGGGAAAAAACATTTACCAACTATACATCTGACAGAGGGCTAATATCTATATAAAGAACTAAAACAACAAAACAAAACAAACAAAATAAAAAAACAAGAAAACTGGACATCAAGAAAGCAAATAACCCAATTAAAGCATGGGTACAGATCTTAACAGAGAGTCCTCAGAAGATGAAACACTAATGGGAAATACTTAACCAAATGTCCATCATCCTTTGAGATTTTATCTTATACCAGTCATTGTGTCAAACAAACAAGAATACAACAGCTCATGCTAGAGAAGATGTGATGTGACTACATCCATTTCTGGTGTCACTGCAATGTTGAAATAAATTAAAAACAGCCATACATATTATATGTATATATTAACATAAATAGAAATGTTTAAAAGAAGAACAAATAATAAGTCTGAGTCGGAGAGTGGAACTGGAGTACTCTGTTGGCCACGTGAGATCTTTGGAATCCAAGGAGACTGTAAAGTACCAGTCAAATGGCCACATGCTGCATGTGCAAGATCAAAAACTGGCCTGAAATATTCCATTTATGTCCTATACAAACGGATCCAGATCTAGATGAAGAGTTACTAGGCTAGTCCCACAATCCCAAGTTCAATGCCCAGCTAAGGTTAGTCTCACTACAAAGCATATGTCCTTGTCTGCATTTTACATTTTCTCTATTAAAGACCTGACTTAATTGACAAAGACAGAGATTTACATGTACGACGAAAGCACCCTTGTGACCTCACACTTCTCGTTCCTCTGACACTAGGGTTTAGTGTCTACTGTATAAACCTCAGGAGACCTATTTGCAGCACACCAGTGCGTCCCTGCACCTGTTGAAATAGGAACCATCAACGTGCTGGCAGCTATAAATCAAGAGATGAGCTCTAGGTTAAATAATACCTTTAGCACTGTAAGGAAATCACCTATTGGCATCTGCATATTCTCAGGGCATTTTCTCAATCTGGAGATCTGGCAACGACTTGTGGCCTTCATTGAAGTTTTACAGACATGTATACACCAAAATGATGATTAAACTATGTTTTTGGATCAATCATACA
This sequence comes from Arvicola amphibius, assembly GCF_903992535.2. Lineage (NCBI taxonomy): Eukaryota > Metazoa > Chordata > Mammalia > Rodentia > Cricetidae > Arvicola > Arvicola amphibius. Next base: position 38,669,788 of record NC_052054.1, read on the forward strand.
TTGTTAGCAAAGACTAGGGAGTTGCAGATTTCCTCAAAATATAAACTAATTTTGTACAATACCAATGAACTAAAGAGGTCCAGTTCTGTAGCCAAGTGAAGGAAGAAAGGTGTATTCTTTCAGAAAGAGCACAAAATTATCCCAAGACTTAATAAAAGAAGGAATGCAATAAATCAGCTTAAATGAAAACTTACCATGACTTGAATAATAGATTTAAGTCTGCAATATTTATTACCTAATTATATTTTCTTCATAATGTGAGGTAAAAATAAGTTCCAAATATCTGCTTATTATCAAAGGGATAAAATATTGAGCTAATCTCATTACTGTGGGATTTATGATTATCTTCAAATGCACAAAAACCTTAATACAAGGTGATGTGTAGAAATTAAAGACATAAAATATGCTTATTTATTAGTACCATACACTCTGCATACTCACTTAACTTACCCTTCAGACTGAAGTATTATTTTTCATGGACTCCAACATTCACCTGCTTTTCTTTCATCTGTGAGTAACCCTTATCTAATCTGTTACTGTATTGTATTTCCTGTTGCCCTGGCATCCTGGCAAAGGCTTCAAATGCCAGGAGTGGTACAATGGATGCCTTACATCCTCACATCCTGAATTCAACACTTGAAACCTGATGCAGAACTTGCCAAGAGATTCTAAAACTGGTTTTTCTGAAGCTGAGGCCCACTCGCTCTGGCCTTTGAGACGGGTCTGAGTGGGGCAGGGAGGCAGGGTCATATGGGGAATTTCCACACACATGTAAGTATTCAGAAAAGATAAATCAGGACTTGATCTTCCAAAACCTTCAATAATATCACATCTTTCCCACATACGATACAGTATACACTCTCTCCCTTCACGCTCACACATCAGAGCACCACTTAATTGGCAGTGTCTTAATTGACAGCATTAAAATCTTTCTTAATGTATACAAACTGATTTTCACATCTTTGACATTTTCAGTTTTAAAAATCATACAGCAATAAAGGGTACTCTTTGTGGGGGAATTTGTTCCAGGACTCCATGACAGACCAAAGTTCTCAGATGACAAAGTATTTTATATAAAATGACTTAGTATTTGCATACAACCAAGGTATTTTTTCCTGATACTCAAATAATCTCTAAATAACTTATAAAACACAATGTAAACATTATGTATACAGTTTTTATACTGCATTATTTAGGGAATAATTAGAGGGGATGGTTTTTACATACATGTTCAACACAATTTAAAATGTTTTAATTACAGTTTGTGTTATTTACTTTTCTTTTGCTGCGATGAAATGTCATGACCAAAGTGACATATAGAAGGTATCATTTAGGCTTCTGGTTCTAGAGAGGTAAGAGTCTGTCAGCACAATGACAAGCAAGCACAAGGAGGGGACACCAGATGAGAGCTCACATTTTGAACCCAAGCATGAAATAGAGCAAACTAGAAATACTATGAATCTTTAAAATCTGAAAGCCAGCCTACACTGACACAATTCCTCCAACAAAACCACAATTCCAAAGCCAAACAGTGCCGACAACCTACGGACCAAGTGTTCAAATACATGAGCCCTGGGGAACATTCCCATTTAAACCATCACATAGCTGTTGAATCTGTAAGAAACCACAAATATAGAGGATAAACTATCTAAACCTACACCCGTGTTACTGAAAATGAAAGCACATTGTTTTGTAACTTGATCTTTTTTTCCATAGAACTTTCTCCTCTCGTTCCTAATCATCTCATTTAAAACTGACGCTATCAAAGGACTCAATTGGTCCTGCAATGTATTTAAAGTTGATCTTTCCCAATCTAGTCATGAAGTTTATGACAACACATTTGTCTGTTTGTTATGGTTTTTTTTAGGTATCTCTTTCTTTGGACCTCTATTGACTCATGAAGGAGAATTGGCTCAGTTCTGCAGATTTCATCATAATATCTTAATTAATGGTTTATTAAGTGACTATATGGAAAGAGTCTGTCTCCAGGGAATAGACCACTGCAGAACAAACTCCTTTCAACTTTGTACTGTGCCGTCTTAAACCTGTCTTTTTGTCTAGAACATAGGAAAAACAATGTTATTCACAAGAATAGTTTATAAGGGATTAGAGTCTTGCCAAATGCCCAGTGCCTGCCATATGATAATCAGTAAATACATTAGTTCAACTTTCATTATAATAAAGCAATATTATTTTTGATTGGAATTATTATAAATTTCTGTGCTATGAGAATAAAATAAAGTTATTACTTTTTTTGACCCCAAGTTACTGAAAAACATTTCTCTATGGAGATAAGTTGCTAACATATAAATCCCTAAGGAAAACTACTACATGTCAGACTAAATGAATGAATTCACTAAATGAATGTCCTAAACCAGTGGTTCGCAACCTTCCTAATGCTATGGCCCTCTAAAAAAAGTTCCTCCTGTTGTGGGAATCAATTTCATTGCTACTTCGTGGCTACAATTTTACTACTCTTATGAACCATGACGGAAGTTATCTGTGTTCCCCGATGGCATTGTGGGTCTCAATCCACAGGTTGAGAACTACTGCCCTCAACCATCATACTGGAAGGGTACCTCTCGTTCATTTGTCACTATCCCTCCTGGCCATTGCTTAAAGGTCTAGAGGGGACACTGAAGTAGCCTGTGCGATCCACACTTGGGGTGTAGGACTAAGGTGGAAGAGCCAGGTAAACACGGTTGACTCTGGTACTGGCACCATGGTAGAATGCATGTGGAAATCTCCCACAGAGCTGCCCTGCATCCTGTCCTTTGAACAAACTTTAGGGAGAACTACAGACTTTTCCTCTAATTGGATGCACTTACTCTTCCTTGCTGGGAGGGCTGATTGTCTGACTTCTGAACGTCTGAGTTTTTTCTTTATCCTTAAAATAAAATTTATAATTTTCATTTGAATTCGTCTAGATATCTTTAAAAAAAAAAGGCAATGCCAGGTAAAACAGAGACATGACATCACAGAATCCAGGCAAAAGATGATATTCTTGAGTTCATTTCCATATTTAGCTCTACAGTGTCAATGCTTAGCCATGACCTTAAATGAAATAAACTAAACAGGGGATAAATTGTTGGTTACTTTCCACAAACCCTGAGAAGTCATTTAATTGTTTTCACAGATATTAAGGTCTTGTCTGGTAAAAAAGGCCTACTAGGCTAAACTATCTGAGACCAACAACAGGGCACTTTCCTTCTTTCTTTTCCCAGTCCATCCCCCTCCACTTTGCCTTTACTCATCAGCTAGTCCCACACTCCCTAGGGAAATGATATTTCCAGGCATTTTAGTTTTCAAAAACAGATGGGACTACAGTTACCAGCCATTGGTCTGTGGTCTCCACATGAATTCTGAAGGGAGATCTTACCATCAAGTACTAGGATTTCAATAGCCTATCTGGACTCATCCATGCATGTTTGCAACCCCAGAATTGTGGTTAAGAATGAGAATGGGCCCCATAAGCTCATATATTCAAATTCCTTGTCCACAGTTGGAACTATTTCAAAGGATGAGAAGGTATGGCTTTATTGGAGGAGATATATTACTGGGTTGGGCTTTGAGGGTTCAAAAGCCCACATCATTCCTAGTGTGTCTCTCTGTCTCTGTTTGTCTCTGCCCATCTCTTTCTGTCTCTCTGCCTCCAATTTGTGAATAAGATGTCAGCTCTAAGCTACTGCTGCGGCACCCTGACTGCCTGTCGCCATGCTTTCTGTCATGGTGGCTATGGACTCACTCTCCTCAACCAGACACAAGCTCCCAGCTAAGTGCTTCCTTTTGTAAGTTCTCTGGGCTCTTGTGTCTCTCCCCAGCAGTAGAAAGGTAACTAAGATGCTCAGGTATCCCTACGAAGCCAGAAGAGCTGCAAATCCTTTTGCAACCATTCCGAATGCCTTGAAAGAGCAAGCGGGAATCTTTAGGAGGTGGAGGCTACAGGACAAGTTTCTTGGGAGTTTCCTGAGGAGTTTGGGTTTGAGAAAGCTGTTACAGACCACACAAATGGGCACTTGTTCTTAGAAATTGTGTCCCCCCCTTTCCTTGCTATGAAACACAGTATGTGGACATTCTCTACACCATAGTTGAGGCCTTGGCTTATCACTCCTAGACATTTACAGTGGGAGCCTCTTTCTTTCTTTCCATTTTTAAAAACTTTATTTTGGGGGATTGTATGTCAGGGATTGTCAAGCCTTGTCCTGCATAGAATACTGATACACAGCAGAACCCCAATGATGGGAACAAATTAATCTCTCAATGGAGAAGAAACCACAGCGAGTCTTCCCAGGATTGTTGCAAAACAACTCTTATTTAAATTGAAGAAAGAGAGAGGGGGGGAAGGGAATGTAGGAAGGGGGAGGGAGGGAAGGAAGGAAGGAAGGAAGGAAGGAAGGAAGGAAGGAAGGAAGAGAGGAAATTAAATCCAGAGGAGAACCTATGCCATGAAGTCTTGCTATCAGAAATCTATTTGGACAATGAAATGTTAATTTGATCAGGAGAAAAACACAGAATGATCTCACAGATAGGTGACTACAAGATCCTTGAGAAAAGATCATATGAGAAAGTTTAAGTTATAACTCTAAGAAGAAGGAATTTAAATTGTACTCAGAAGGTAATAAGAGCAGAGTTTTCTATTAAGTCTTGAGAAGAACACAGCACTGTTCTGATCAACACCACAAATCAATAGGGAAATGCGAATTTAAACCACAAGGAGCTGCTTTAATATGTCTGCTGTAGTTTCTAATCTAGAATCTAGGCCTCATGGAAATCCAATGGGGAAAGTTCAGCTGGGTTGGTAAGTGGGGCAAAGCTAGAGGGATGGTTCGCATATATTGGAAGCACAATGGAAACAAGGTGTGTTTGCCTTCGTGAAGACAAGGATAGGGAGGACTCTCTACCCCACCTACTCTATTGTACTTATCATGTGTCAAGCACTGGGCTTTACATTAGCATATGTAAATGTATTCTATCTATTATGTGGCCTGTGTATCATTGGAGGCCTCTTGACAGCACAGACCAAGTCAGAACCAAGGGCTCAATTTGGGTCATCTTACCAAAAGTGGCAACTGATAGTTATTTGGTCAAGTTGACGCCAGGAATCATTCAGGACTAAACCTGAAGCCCAGGATCTAAAACCAATTGGGTTTTTCTGACTAACTAACTAGCTAGATGCAGATAATGTCTGGTTCTATCAGCCCAAAGTTGTGTATAGGAAGTGACTAAATAAAGGTCTTCGGGCAATGTCATCAGCCTGGGCCTCGTCATCACATAGCACCTGTATGTGTATCAGGCCCTAGATGCTCTCTCCCTCATGCTGTGTCTCTTTGATTTCATGTCCGGTCCCATTGTCTAGGGCATAAACACCTAAAGAGCAAAATCATGCTTTCCTACCCAAGTACCAGAGCGTATTTACTTAGCATGGTTATCTGTCCTTGAGTAACAGTTGAGGAGTGGACCATAGCTACCAGCAGCAGCAGCTTCATCCACTGATGGCAAAATGTCTCTGAATCCAACAACCCCAAATCCACACCTAGATGTCACAGTAAGGTGTACAAGGGAGAAAACAGGTGACTATAGAATTTCAAGAGATCACAAAGGTGAATTTCCTCTCCTATCAACCCCTTCTGGGAGCTTCTGAACTGTCTTATTAGGATAGTTTCTGTCACCCTACTTATGATGCTAGGTGATAGTAGGTCTCCTTTCTTCCCTATGTCCCCGTTCTTCTCTTATAAAAACACTGATGTCCGATTGAACTACACAAAGGACTTCTATCAGGCTGCTTTTTGTTGCTCTCCAATGATAACTCATTGAATTTGAGAAAAGATAGTGAGTAACACCACACTGTAAATTGCAAGAAAACAGCACCATTTAGGTTCTTAAACATCAGGGGGTGTTCTTTCTCGGAACTACGCCCAATTATATATGTTTCAAAACTTAGGTGAAAATTTTTCCTGACTGAAACTGCAATGAAAAGAGCATAAGTTGACTGGGGGAACCATTAGAAGTGGCTCAACTGCTTTCAAGGAGACAAGAAAAAACAATTTTGTTTTTAACCACATGGTAGGTACCAAGTATGTTCATAGCTTCTCTTATCCTCCCCAGAAACACATTAGGCAGGTGGCAGAACGACTGACCAAAGTTCTGAGGTTTTACCAAGCCTGCAAGTTATCAAGCTGCCCTGTGACAATTTCAAGGTTGCTGGCAGAAGATCCAGAACTCCCGAGTTTGTGACTCATGTCTGAATGAGAATCGTGAACATCACATTCAGGTAGGGTTCCTTTGCCACCAAGCCCTGTAGGGGTGACATCAGAAGGACACTGTGCACACAGCGGGGGTTGAGCTCATTTGAAGAACCCTGAGCTCAGGGAATCTGAATATTTAGTAGGTACTAAGCAAAGCTGCCTGCTCTTTGCTCTGGAGGAAGGCATGGCCTGTATTATGCCGGATGGAAAGTGGGCTTGACTTCTGCTACCCCTGAAGATACTCTCTCTCTCCCTCCCTCCCTCTCTCTCTCTCTCCCTCCCTCCCTCTCCTCTCCCTCCCTCCCTCCCTCTCCCCTCCCTCCCTCCCTCCCTCCCTCTCCCCTCCCTCCCTCCCTCCCTCCCTCCCTCTCCCCTCCCTCCCTCCCTCCCTCCCTCTCCCCTCCCTCCCTCCCTCCCTCCCTCCCTCCCTCCCTCCCTCCCTCTCCCTCTCTCTCTCTCTCTCTCTCTCTCTCTCTCTCTCTCTCTCTCTCTCTCTCTCTCTCTCTCTCTCTCTCTCTCTCTCTCTCTCTCTCTCCCTCCTTTCCTCCCTCCTTCCCTGACTGTTTTCATTTTTGAAAAGGCATACCTGGAAAAACAAACGAACAAGCAACAACAACAAAAATATCTCTACTTGTGTAATTTGAAGAAATGCAAAAGATCTTTGGAGAATCCTCTTTGAAAAATGGTATTTTCTCATTTTCTCAATGAAGAAACACCAGTTGGAGAAAATTTACTGGTTTTCCCAAGTTCACGAAAAGCGGACTTGGATTTTGAATGAAAAGCTGTGAAGCGAAAGAGCTCATGGCATTTTCACCTGACCACACCGTCTCATGTGGAAACTAGACAGGAATAAAGTTTTTCCCTATCCTATCCAAATTCCCATCTCTCTGCCTTAGGGATTGGCCCTTATAAAATCTCAAATTCTAGAGCTTTGGGAGCCAAGGCCTCCCCAATGGGTAAGAGCCCAGGGTGGATCTTGTAGTTTCTGAACTTGTCTAAATCGCATTTGTTTAAAAATAACCTAAGTACTAAAAACATCCAAGCTAACCATCCCGCCTTCCGAGCACTGGACCACCTAGCCTTCAGAGCGCTGAACCACCCAAACTTCAGAGCTCTGGAGAACCCAGACTTCAGAGTGCTGGACCACCCAGCATTCTGAGCGCTGCACCACCCAGCCTTCTTAGAGCTGCACCACCCAGCCTTCTTAAAGCTACACCACCCAGCCTTCCGAGCGCTGGACCACCCAGCCTTCCGAATGCTGGACCACCCAGCCTTCCAAGCGCTGGACTACCCAGCCTTCCAAGCGCTGGACTACCCAGCCTTCCAAGCGCTGGACTACCCAGCCTTCAGAGCGCTGGACCACCCATCATTCAGAGCGCTGGACCACCCAACCTTCCGGGCGCTGGACCACCCATCATTCAGAGCGCTGGACCACCCATCATTCAGAGCGCTGGACCACCCATCATTCAGAGCGCTGGACTACCCAACCTTCCGGGCGCTGGAACTGTGCTGCCCATCATAGTTTCTATCCTTTCTCATTTTCGTGACAACTCCAACTTCTCACCACATGCTCGACTCAAGTAGGAGCCAAATTTTATCTCCCTGTTTGCATTCTTTCCCCACGACTCAATCTATACAACACTCAAGTAAATATTTTGAGATATTGCTATCATGTCAAAATTCAGTTCAGGAAACAGCCCACGGATGACGTCCACAGCGTCCAGTCTAAATGTGAACGTTAGACATACGGCCAGCTGTGAGCGATATTCACTGCTGCCCGCCTAGGATTTCCCACCCATGCTCCACCCCAGCTAGGCTGCCTGTCATGCACAATGTTCAGTAGTGTTTATCCATTCCTAAATGTTTCCTGCCACCCTGTCAGTTTTGAAAGCCTTTTTCCACTTCCTCCATAGTCTACCAAGCTGTCAGTAGCACTCGAAAAAATAACGTTAAGTGCCTTAATTTGACTTGAAATATTGACTCATTTCTTTTTCTAAACATTTATGTATACATTATTATATGCTATAACTACATACATATATAATATAAACTACATTACAAGTTGCATAATAAATTATACCAAGGAACACAATAATAAACATTACTATAATTATAAATGAACAAATTTAAAAGCAAATATTTCAGGTATTGTCTAATGTTTACTGTTCTTCTTAAAATATGAAAGATTCACAAGTCACCACTATTAATAATATTACTTTCCAAGCTTTAGTTCCATTTAATAATGTGACAAAATCAAAAAAGTATATGTATAATGATCAGCCTGCAATTATATAAATCATATGAACAAAGATTTTTGGATTTTTACCAATAGTTTTGTTTCAAGATAATTCTTAGGTTTCAGTGATTAAATTAAAATTTTAGACTGTGTCGTCCTCATTTTTTATATATAATGTGTAGATGAAAATACAAATAGGTGATCATTGTGACAGATTAAAACCCAGCTGTGACTGCAGAGAGAAGTAATGAACTATTATGGATTGAAATCAGCAAATATATGGAGTTATTTCCGCCAACTTCTCATTATCCCAAACAGACAAGGACAAGGACTCTCTTTTGACTAACAGAGGAAACATATCACTGATGCAAAATTCTACGGCTGTGTACTAACCCTTAACTGTTGGAAAGTCCAAATCAAAAAATTCACAGGAATACCAAAGATAGAAGAAAGTATATGATCCCAAATTGTTAGTCAAGTGCCACTTGTAGATAAAAAATAGTCAATATACAAGAGACTTTAAATCATTAAAAATTCCCAGGATGCCAGTTGACCTAAACTATCATTTCCGTGGTCAAAATGTGACCAGGAATAAGAACCTGGCCTTGAGAACCTGGCCTGGCTTCATTTACACAAGGCTTCCTGGTCTCCGTGGCCAAATTGTGCCTTTAGGATGGTCAGGAAAGCATTGAAACTGCTGGGAATTTGGAGCAGTAGCTAGGACCTGCTCACCCTGAGGGTATGAAAGTACTTTCCAGGCCCAGG